>NW_027202271.1:2182500-3582500 GCF_024711535.1 Dipodomys merriami | reverse complement strand
AACCTGGGGAAGGAAAGTCTGTTAAAACACTTATCTCTGGGGCTGGGAAGGTGGCTCAGTGGTAGAGCGCTTGCCTTGCATGCTCGAGGCCCTGGGTTCGATTCCTCAGCACCACATAAGCAAAAAGAAAAAAGCCGGAAGTGGCACTGTGGCTCAAGTGGTAGAGCGCTAGCCTTGAGCTGAAGAGCTGAGGGACAGCACCCAGGCCCAGAGTTCAGGCCCCATGACCGGACCAAAAGAAAAAAAAAAAATAAAAAAACTCTTATCTCCAATTAACTACCAGAAAACCAGAATTGGCACTGTGACTCAAAGTGGTAGAGTGCTAGCTAGCCTTGAGCGAAAAAGTTCAGAGAGAGAGTTCAGGCCCTGAGTTCAAGCCCCACAACCACACCACCAACAAAAGAGTATCATGAACTTTTCTGCCCGGGCAGGCTTTGAATTATGATGCCTGGGTCTCAATCTCCTGAGTAGCTGGGATTACAGGAACAAGCCTCTGGCGTGCAGCTTTGTTTTCTTAGTTTTTAGAAACTCTTCCGGTTATATTTAGTCAAATGAAACTGTAAGAAATCACAAAGATCTATGGTAACAGAATTTGATTATGCAAATATATTGTTCTGTATGCAATGGTTAATGCAATGGGAAATTACTATAAAAAGAAGACCTTTGACTGTTTAAGAGATTCTGTAGTATCCCCTACACCCTAGGTGAGGGGTTCCACAGTAAGATTGAATGAGATATTCTACATATTTGCTGTGTAGTAGCTCATCCTCAAAATAAAACTGCAGGGCTGGGAATGTGACCTAGTGGTAGAGTGCTTGCCTAGCATGCATGAAGCCCCAGATTTGATTCCTCAGTTCCACATACATAGAAAAAGGGAAGTGATGCTGTGGCTCTAGTGGTAGAGCACTAGCCTTGAGCTGAAGAGCTCAGAGACAACACCCAGGCCCAGAGTTCAAGCCCTGTGACTGACAAAATAAAACAAAAAAAGCATAGTTCTTCCCCCCCAGGTATTAAAATAAGGTTATATACACTTGCATTAATTTTATTTTTGGACAGTTTGACATTGGTTTTACACTAAAATTGAATTTCTGGTCTGATTGATTAAAAAAAATTATTCTTTTAATTTTTTGTATTCTGAGGGGACAGACTTATTATTGACAACATTACCCACCAGCACCTGGAAAACATTCCTGACTTACTACACTAAGAATAATAGACAGACTAGAAGAGCCTCTTATGATAGAAATATTTTTTAAAACATTGATTACACATCTATTACATAGTACCATTTTACATAATGGTTATTGGACATAATAACTTTGCAGTGTGTGTGTGTATGTGTGTCTGTGTGTAAAACAGGGATTTGAACTCAGAGCCTTGTGCTCAACTACTTTGATTTTCTGACTCTCAGGAAGCTTTCTACCACTTGAATAAGGTTTCCAGCCATGACTCTTAACAAATGAGAGGAAATCATTATAGATCACCAAAAGATTCAACACAAACACAAATCATATAGATAAAAGTCATATAGAAAGAGAATGGCTCCAAAGGTGGTGGCTCACGCCTAGAATCCTAGCTCTTTTGGAGGCTGAGATCTGAGAATCACAGTTCCAAGCCAACCTAGGCAGAAAAGTCCTTGGAACTCTTATGCCCAGTTAACCAGCTTGAAGCCAGAAATGGAGCTGTGGCTGTAATAGTAGAGCAGAAAATGCCAAGCAAAACAGCAGGCCTGAGTTCAGGCCTTTGTACCTTCACTAAAGAAATGACTAAGTGAGAGAATGAATAAGTGAATGAGTAAGTCATTTAAATGCAGAATCAACCTTTTCAAAATGAACATGGCTAGTGTGGGTAATTAATTCGAGAGTGTGCCTGCATTCCCCAGGAAACAAGCTCTCTTCCTCCCCACATGCCCAGGACAGAGTATGGCCAGTGTGTGACCCTGTCCCCCACTTGGGGACAGATGCATGTGTGTGCCTCCCATCGTCATGCTTGGCTCCATTGTGCCCATCCACAGAAACCCCTGTCAGCCTGGAGGGTGACATGAAATCCCAATTTGTGTAACTAGGATATTCTGAATGTCCAGACAATATGACTAATTCACTTGTCAAGGGTCCTGCGGGACTCAGCTAGAAGTGCTCCTCTGAAAGTTGAAAATTGACTTGGGAGATAAGATAACCTCTTCCTACTGGAATCTGGCCATGCTCATCTGTCCACACATAGCTACTAGAATGAACTTTGTAGAATCTCACTACATCTTTCCCCAGCTGGCATTGCTCTGGGTTCTTGCTGTTATCTATAGGAGGCAAATCCCTGTTCAGCATGGCATGGCACTCTGCCTGCAGCTTTTCAAACTTCACCTCCACCTCCCTGGCCTCCCTCCCCACCAAACACACACAGGCAATTTCTCTAAGGGTTGCCTCCTTCCTCCAGCACCCTCCTCCTCTTTGTCTGGTTAACTCATACATGTCCCAGTTGCAGACCCCTAAAAGAGGCCTTCCCCACCGGCTTCCATCATATATTTCATATATTGTCAGGAGAGATTGTGTGTGTGTGTGTGTGTGTGTGTGTGTGTGTGTGTGTGTGTGTGTGTAGCAGTGCTGAGGTTTGAACTCTGGACCTATGCTGTTCCTAACCTTTTGTGCTCAAGGCTAGTTAGCATTGGACCACTTGAGCCACAACTCCGTGTCCAGCTTTGTGTGTGGGGGAGGGGGGGAGAGTTAATTGGAGATAAGAGTTTCATGGATTTTCTGCCTGGGCTGGCTTTGAACCATAATCCTCCAATATCAACATCTGAGCTGCTAGCATTACAGACATGACTGGTGCTTAAATTTGGGGCATCACACTGTAACTTGGCTTTTTCTGCTCAAGTCTGGAGCCCTACTGCTTGAATTACACCTATACTTTTGGCTTTTTGCTGGTTAATAGGAGATAAGTCTCTTGTATTTGTTTGTCCAGACTGTCTTTGAAATGAATTCTCGGATCTCAGTGTACCGAGTAGCTAGAATAACAAGCATACACCACCAATACCTTGCTCAGAAGGTGTTTGAACCAGGTTGAGTCATGAAAATTGCAAAGGTTGTGAAAATACATTTGGCAGGTTAGGTGAAGTGATTGAAGGAATAGCAATTAGAGTGGTAGGGAATGTTAGCCACATTGCCATTGCTAACTAATCTCTTCACATCTTCAGATTCTTTACACACACACACACACACACACACACACGCCAGTGTGGCTCTGGTGGCTCACACCTGTAATCTGTAAGACAATTTTCTCCACTAAACTATCAGAAAAGCTAAATGTGGCACTGTGGCTCAAGCAGTAGAGTGCTAGCCTTGAGAAAAAGCAGGGACAGCACCCAGGCCCTGAGTTCAAGCCCCAGGACTAGTACCCACAATTTTTTTTTAACCCAGACAAACAAAAAGCCCTATTGGGGTTTTAACTCAGGTTGTTGTGCCTCTCTTCCATTCCTCTCACCCTTCACCATCCTCCCCTCCTCCTCATCCTTCCCAGTCCCCACTGTCCTCCCTCCCTCTCCCCATCCTCCCCTCACTGCCCTCCCCACCCCCACAATTGCTTGCACCAATGAAGAAAGGTAGAGTTGCCCTCAGCTCCCAACTTCTCCCTTCAAGTGGACTCCACCAAAGGTCTGTGGTATCATTACATGAAAAGGTTTAGGTGTTTCATGAGTCATTATTAATTGAAATAATCCCTAGTAATCATCACCTCAGGAGACATGGAAAGCACATTGTACCCTGTGAAAGGGACAGGGTGAAAGCACAGAATTGTCACCACCATCCTGAAAAGAGGGGTATCAGCCAAGAAAACAAAAACAAAAACAGAAAATGTCCAATGCAGCAGGACTGGTAAACTTAGCAGAGTAAAAGCTGTGAGTTAATCAAACACAGCATACATTAAACATGAATGACAGCTTAGCTCTCTTTGTAGAAGGCATTCATTTTTTAAAGTATGAAAAAATTTGTGTTCCAGATTCTATCCAAAAAATTACTCTTATTTCCAAGTGCTAGAACTACAGGCATTCACTACCATGCTCAGCTACATATTGCTTTTGTAGGGGAGAAAAGATTGCTTTCCTTATTCAACCTTAAGCTTATGACTGACACTGCTAACAGAACACAGATTTAACATGAGAAAAGTATATAACATTATTTAGTGTACATTTTAGATGACATGGGAGCCTTCAGAAATGAAGACCACGAGCAACAGCCAATGTGCACTTTATGGAGTCAGGCAGAAATACAAGTGGACATGGTAGCTAAGATATAATGCTGATGGACTAGGGGAAACTGAGCAAGGCCTGGTTGTTCAGATTCTTTCTTATACATATTCCTTAGGGGGATATTTCTCAGATCCTTCTGGAATGATTTTTGTGACTTCAGGAGCTTAGCTTGATTTGTGTGTATGTCTGTCTGTCTGTTGGTATTGGAACTTGAACGCAGAGCCTTACACTCTTCTTGCTCAACTTTTTCTCTCAAGGCTGGTACTTTTTGTTAGTTAATTGGAGATAAGAATTGCTCAGTTTGTCTGCCCAGCCTGGTTTTAAACTTCAATCCTCAGATCTTAGCCCCTTGAGTAGCTAGGATAACAGACATGAGCAATCAGCACCTGACCAGGTTATTATTTTAGTGGTGGCTGATTTAATCATTCATCCATCGCTACAACTGCTTAAATGTGTGATTTTAGTGAAAGATATGGCTGAGTTGTATGTTCAGCAGTCATTAACTATTTTATATCTGGTTGAATGGAAAATGAGTTGCCTTAGAGATTAGTTTCCACCCATAAAGATATTTAGTTGCCTTTAAAACAAAATTCAACCAAGTTTAAGAATGCTTTTAAAAAAGATTGCTTCAAATCTTAGAATATGGTTGTAATTCTAATATACTGATCCCAAACACATACCTGCTTACACTATTAATCTGAATTATTTGTTGTTTAAGATTCACCCTTTAACAAACAAATCTGTGCATCAGCAAGCAGGTGAAGTATCCGAAATTGCATCTTATCTTTTTTTCTATATTCTGCAGGAAAGCTCAGGGTTTAAAAATCCAATCATGAAGCCAGGCCCTCAAGTCGCCTGTAATCCTAGCTACTCAGGAGGATGTGCTCTGATGATCCTGGTTCAGAGCTAACCTTGCTGGACAGATTGGTGAGACTCTTATCTCTAACCAGCAAAAAGTCAAAAATAAGGGAAAGGGGGATGGGAGGGAAAAACAGAAAATGAGGGAAGAGGTGACACTGTTCAAAAAGAAATGTATTCATTTCCTGACTTACGTAACTGTAACCCTTCTCTCTCTACATCACCCTAATAATAACAATAAAAAGCATATATATATAAAAAAATAAATAAATAAAACACAGAAGCGAAGCTGTGACTCAAGTGGTAGAGCACCAGTAGAAAAGCCAAACAAGAGAGCAAGGCCCTGAGCTCAAGTTCCAGTAGTAGTGCATGAGCACACACATACTCACACACACAGACAAATACAGTCATGGGCTTTGGGATGTAGTTGAATTATATCTCTTCCTAAAGGCTCTCAATCCTCAGCTCTGAAAAAAAATAAAAATTGTATATTTTTCTCTGATGCCAGCTACCTTCTAGTTATTTTAGAAACCATTAAACCTGTCTCAGTTCATTTATCTGAAAACGGAAGGAGAAATTAGCTTTCTTATAAACTTCCTTAAGATAGCAGTAAAGAACTGTTTCAGAGCTTTTTGAATGGCTCAGGAGAGGCACCATAAGACAGAATGATTGATTTGGGTTCTGGTATGAAAAGCATGCTAATAATACGACAGGGTTTTGGTAAATGACAATTTGGGATGAGCAGCTTGCCGTCCAGCAGTGGGAAGGAGAATCCAGTGCAACCCTCTGCAATTAGAGGCAAGTGCATTAAGTTGCCATGGCTAAAAGTGAAGGTGGTGACAGCTGGCTCAGCAGAAATGATTTCAGCCTCTTGAAAGTAAGACTGAAATGTAAGGAACTCATAGAGTTTGCCTTAAAATGGTAATGTTCAATTTGAGTTAAATATTTTACTTCTGCCAGGCATTGGTGGCTCATGCCTGTCAATTTAACTATTCAGGAGCTGAGAGCTGAGGTTCAAAACCAGCCTGGGTAGAAAACTTTGGGAAATTCTTGTTTTTTTTTGTTTTTTGTTTTTTTAGTCAGTCATAGGGCTTGAACTCTGGGCCTGGGCGCTGTCCCTAGCTCAAGGCTAGTGCTCTACCACCTGAGCCACTGTGCCACGTCCAGTTTTCTGAGTGGTTTATTGGAGATAGTCTCACAGACTATCCTGCCTGGGCTGACTTTGATCTGTGACCCTCAGATCTCAGCCTCCTGAGTAGCTAGGATTACAGACATGAGTCACCCAGCAAATTTGTGAAATTCTTATCCCCAGTCAACCATCAGAAAACCAGAAACAAAGCTGTAGCTCAAGTGTTAGAGTAACAGCCCTAAGCAAAACATATGAAGACCTCAATTCAAGCCAGAATATGAGCACAACTAAATAAACATTTTACTTCAACAATCCCAATTCTGAAACTTACTGATTAAGTAGCTATTGGATAAAAATGTTCTGTGAATTTTCCTGGCTAGGTGTGGGGGCAGCAATCTATGGGAGGCTGAGGCAGGAGGATGGTTTGAGCATAGAGCTTTCTGACCAGTATGGGAGATGCTGCCATCAAAAAAAACGAGAGGGCCGGGCGCTGGTGGCTCACACCTGTAATCCTAGCTACTCAGGAGGCTGAGATCTGAGGATCGCGGTTCAAAGCCAGCCCGGGCAGGAGAGACCGTGAGACTCCTATCTCCAATAAACCACCAGAAAACCGGAAGTGGCGCTGTAGCTCAAGTGGTAGAGCGCTCGCCTTGAGCTGAAGAGCTGAGGGACAGCGCCCAGGTCCAGAGTTCAAGCCCCAAGACCGACAAAAAAAAAAACAAAAAAAAAAAAAACGAGAGGGATGTAAGTGGAGGGGTGGGTGAAAATGTTGAAGGGGGTGACATTGATCAAGATGCATTTGTGTTCATAAACTGCTTTGTTAAATGGCAACTCCCTTATACAACTACTTAAAGATTTAAAAAGAAAAAACAAAAAACATGGGCATTGGTGTCTCATGCCTGTAATCCTAGCAACTCAGGTGGCTGAGATTTAAGGATTGTAGTGTGAAGGTTGGTAGGTTTGCAAAGCCTGTTAGACACTTTATCTCCAGTTAATGATCAAAAAGCTGGAAATAGAGCTTTAGTTCAAATGGTAGAATGTTAGCCTTGAGCAGGAAAACTCAGGGACAGGCCCTCAGTTCAAGCCTCAGGACTGACACCAAAAAAATCCCCAACAATCAAACAAAAGAAGCTTTGCAGGAGTTTGGGCTTAAAGATGGAAGCGGCTCCTTATTACCTGAATTTTCTTATTATTTGACTATTATTTTACTATAGAATGATGTAATGGATGGGGCCATCTTGCATCCATACTCGAGCATTTAGTGTCTTCTCATTATAAATTGTCCTGACTTTTGTGAGTGGGCTGGTACTGGGGCTTGAACTCAGGGCCTGCCTCCTTCTCTTGCTTAGCCTTGTCCACTCAAGATTGAAGCCCTACCACTTGAGCCACAGCTCCACTGCTGGCTTTTTTTTTTTTTTTTTGCTGATTCATTGTCGATAAGTCTCTCAGATTTATTTGCATAGCCTGGGTTCAAACCTCAGTCCTCAAATCTCAGCCTCCTGAGTATCTAGGATTATAGGCATGAGCCACCTTACACCTAGTGGTCATGATGTATATATTTAGTTTATATGCTATCTACCTTTCCCTTACATTTTTTTAAAAAATACAATTTTATTGTTATTATTAAGATGCCTTACAGAGTGGTTACCATTTCATAAGTCAGGTAATGAGTATGTTTCTTTGTGGACAATGTCACTCCTTCCTTTGCTTTCCCTCAGTTTCCTCTCCTCACCCCTTACCCAAACCATCCCTGCCCACAAGTTGCAGAGTTCATTTTCCACATAGTGTCAACCAAGCACCGTGGCTGTACTTCTTCAGCTTTCCTCCTCCATTTAAGTGTTCAGTGGCGTTCTGCCGTTGGGTTCCTCCTACACGAGTGTATTTCTTTAGTCTGTTTGTATGTGAATGCCTGGAGACCCATGTAATTATCAAACCCAATTATTAGATCTAGCTTCCACATATGAGAGAAAAACATGTACCTTTTATTCCTCTGGGCTTGGCATATCTCACTTTACATGATTGGTTCTAGGTCCATCCATTTCCCTGCAAATGCTATTCATACTTCTTCTGATGGATGAGTAAGGTTCCATTGTGTATATGTTCCCATTTTTGATCCACTCATCTGTTGTAGGGCCTCTGGGCTGTTTCCACAATTTGGCTATTGTCAATAGTGCAGCAATGAACATGGCTGTGCAAGTACAGTAGCCTCACTTGTCATGCTCTGGGTAGATGCCCAGGAGTGATATGGCTGGGTCATGGGGGAGTTCTAGCTTTAGTTTTGTAAGGAACCTCCATGGCACCTTCCAGTTTACATTCTAGTTTACATTCCCACAGCAATGCAATAGGGTTCCTTCCCACCTCCCTTCCCCATCCTCCCCAGCATTTGTTGTTTGAGTTCCCTGTGTTGGCCAACCTAACTGGGGTGAGATGGAATCTAATAGTTGTTTTGATTTGTATTTCTTTCTTTTTTGGGGGGGTCCTGTCATAGGGCCTGAACTCTGGGCCTGGGCGCTGTCCCTCAGCTCTTCAGCTCAAGGCTAGCTCTCTACCACTTGAGCCACAGCGCCACTTCCAGCTTTTCTCTTTTTGCTTATGTGGTGCTGAGGAATCGAACCCAGGGCCTCATGCATGCAAGGCAAGCGTTTTGAGCCACCTTCCCAGCCCTTGATTTGTATTTCTTTCATGACTGGGAATGTTGAGCATTTTCTCATATGTTTATTTGCCATTCTTATTCTCCTGAGAAGTGTCTTTTTGCCCATTTATTATGGGTTTATTAGTTCTGGGAGGGAGTTAATTTAGTAAGTTCCTTATATATTTTGGATAATACACCTTTACTGGCTATATTGCTGGTAAAGATCTTCTCCCAGTTGTTGGCTATCTTTCTAGTTTAGTAACTATGTCCTTTGCTATGCAGAAACTTCTTATTTTAATGTAGTCCCTTTTGTCAAGTCTCTCCTATTTGATGTGCCCCTGGGACTCTGTCAAAAGATTTTTGCCACGCTGGGAATGTGGCTTAGTGGTAGAGTACTTGCCTAGCATGCATTAAGCCCTGGGTTCAATTCCTCAGTACCACATAAAGAGAAAAAGCCAGGAATGGCGCTGTGGCTCAAGTGGTAGAGTGCTAGCTTTTAGCAAAAAGAAGCTCAGGGACAGTGCCCAGGCCTTGAGTTCAAACCCTAGGACTGGCAAAAAAAAAAAAAAAAAGAAGTTTTTGCCTATTCCTATAAATTGTGTTTCTCCTATTCCCTCTTACAGTAATTTCAGTTTCAGGTCTATCATTGAAGTCTTTGATTCACTTTGAGTTGATATTAGTGCATGGTGACAAACAGGGATCCAATTTTAATTTTCTACATATAGATGCCCAGTTTTCCAAAAACCAGTTATTGAAGAAGCTATCTTTTTTCCTTGCCTCACAAGTCAATTATCAGACAACTGTAAGTATATGGCTTTATTTCTGGGTCTTCTGGTCTGTCTTATTGATCTTTAGGCCTCTTTTTATGCCAGTACCAAGCTGTTTTTGTTATTGTAGCTCTGTAGCAAAGCTTGAGGTCTGGAATTGTGGCACTACCAACATTGTTTTTGTTTTTGTTTGCTTGTTTTTTGCCTAGAATTGCTTAGGCTATTCGAGGTCTTTTGTTGTTCTATATGAATTTTAGATTGTTTTCTCTATCTCAGTAAAAAAGTTAATTGGGATTTTGATAGAAGGATTGAATTAAATATGTAGATCATTTTTGGCAGTATGGCCATTTTCCCAATAGTCTACTTATCTCTGAACTTGGGAGGTCTTTCCATTTCCTGATGTTATCTTCAATTTCTTTCTTCTGATTTTTGTTGTTGTCCACATTTTGAAATGGATACCACTGAATTGCTTTTTCATTGTAGTTGTTCCAGTCTTGGGGCTTGAACTTGGGGCCTGGGCAATGTTCCTGAGCTTTTTACTCAAGTCTAACACTGTACCACTTTGAGCCATAGGGCTACTTCCGGTTTTCTGGTGGTTAATTGGAGATAAGCATCTCCCAGACTTTCTGGACTTTCCAGCTGGCTTCAGACTACAGTTCTGAGTTCTTGAGTTCTCAGCCTCTTGAATACCTGGGATTGTAGTCATGAGTCACAGACACCTGGCTTCAGGCTTCATTGTTATTTTGTTTGAGACAGAGCTCAGCTATTTGGCCCAGATTAGCCCCAAACTTGGCCACTCTCCTGATTCTGCTCCAAATGTCAGGATTACAAGATTTACTACCTTGCCTGCTCCAGATTATTATTTATACTGTTGCAATTATTATTACTATTATTACTATCACAGGTATTAGGGCTTGAACTCATGGCCTCAAAGTTGCTTTGCTGAGTCATGCTTCCAGTCCTACTTTTTGCTAGTTAATTGAAGATGGAATCTATTGGACTTTTCTTTGGGGGCTGGCTTTAAACCACTATTCTCTGGATCTTAGCTTCCTGAGTAGCTAGGATTATACAAAGGAACCACTATTAGTGAATTTTTTTTTTTTATGGGTCTTGGGGCTTTAACTCTGGGTCTGGGTGCTGTCCCTGAGTTCTTCAGCTCAATGCAAGTGCTCTACCACTTAAGCCACAGCGCCACTTCCAGTTTTCTGGTTGTTTATTGGAGATAAGACTGTCACATATTTTCCTACACTGGCTGGCTTTGAACCATGATCCTCAGATCTCAGCCTCCAGAGTAGCTAGGATTACAGGCATGAGCCACCAGCGCCCAGCTTCTAAATTTCTTCTTTAAAGGACAAGAAAATTTGTTTTCATATATACCAGAAATATATATATATATATGTTTATATGTAATATATTATATACTATATATTATTACATATAATCTATAATATATTTTATTGTATATTTATAATATATTTTAATTATATATATTTATATATATATATATTTGCCAGTCCTGGGGCTTGAACTCAGGGTCTGGGCACTGTCCTTGAGCTTCTTTTGCTCAAGACTAGCACTCTACCACTTGAGCCACAACATCACTTACAGCTTTTTCTGTGTATGTGGTACTGAGGAATGTAACCCAGGGCTTCATGCATGCTTGGCAATCAATTTACCACTACGTCACATTCCCAGCCCCATGGAATTAGTAATTCTTTACCTGTCCCCACAACAGCCTCTGAGTTTAAGCTTCTTTTCTCTTGTGAATTGGGGAAAGTTGAAGCTGTGTTCCTCACCCCTTTCCCAGGCCTTAGGGATTGGAGCCTTTATGTTCCCAGCGTCTGTGTGGTGGCCCCCTTTCCAGGTCCAGCAGCAGCCTTGGGGTCCTGCCTCCCTGGAACCTGTGGTATGGACTTGGAAATGCAGAAGGGAAAACTGGGTGCAGAGTTGAGGACAAGAGTTAGTCAGCCCAGGCAGGAGCCCTACCGTTGAGAATTGTGTCCTTAAAACTGCTCTTAGTTTGCAGAGATTCTTTAATGTCACTGAGGTCCAGATGCAAGGCATCCAGGTCAGAGGTTAAAAGTTAAGGGGCTACCTGACCTTTCCCTGTCTTCTCTCAGCTTCCCTGGGTTACAGTGTGACAGTGACTGGCTGTCAGCTGCCTCCCCTCAGGATCCCTGGAGGCCTGAGAGCTGTTTATCAGCCCTGCCTGCCCCTAGGAAATCAGAGGAGAGTGGGCCAGACCTAATAGGTAATTAGGGCTAGAGGTGAATGTCTTAGGTCTCTGGCAACCAGAAACAGCATTCCTCTCCCTCACAATAACTTGGGAATGTCTGTCTAGTCTCTTTAGTGCTTATGGAGATAATCGTCTCATGGAGTTTCCTGCCCAGGATGGATTCGAACAACAATCCTCAGATCTCAGCCTCCTTAGTAGCTAGAATTACAGAAGTCAGACACCAGACACCAGCACCCAGCCTGAATTTTGTTTTAAACAATTGTTGGGAAAGTATGTTGGTATGTGCTTCCTGTGTTGTTTTAGTGTCAGGGTTGGTTTTTCCTTTTTTTTTCTTTTCTTTTCGTCTGGGGTTTGAAGTAAGGGTACGGGTGCTGTGTTGTCCCTGAGGCTTTTTCACTCAAGGCTAGCAATCTACCACTTAAGCCTCAGTTCCACTTCGGCTTTTTGATAGCTAGTTGGAGATGAGTCTCAAGACTTTCCTGCCCAGGCTGGCAGTGAATCAGGGTCCTCAGATCTCAGACTCCTGAGTAGCTGATTACTGGCAGGAGCCACAAATGCCCAGCTTTCCACTTCAGATTTTTTTTGCTGGATACACACACACACACACACACACACACACACACACACACACACACACACACACACACACACACACACACACACACACACACGTGTACATAAATATCAGGGATTTTCATGACTAGGTTGGTTTCAAAACACAATTCTCAGAACTCAGCCTTCTGCATACCTAAGATTACAGGCATGAGCCACCAGTATTGTGGCATCTTTGAGCACACTGACCACTGATCTCATTGTTTACCTGGCTATCTTATCCAGTAGTGTTGAGTCACCATTACGTTTATTGCCTACACATACTTATTTCAAAAGTTTCTGAATTCCTGCCCTGAGAACAGAATTCTGTGCCTTAATGAAAGAACAAACCAGGCTCCTGTAATGCTGCCATCCCTGGCAGGCAAGTTCATGAGACTCTTATCCAATTAGCCTCCAGAAAACCAGTAGTGGTGTTATGGCTGTAAGTGGTAGAGTACTAGTGTTAAGCAAAAGAGGTCAGGGACAGAACCCAGGCTCTGAGTTCAAGCCCCAGGACTGACTAAAAAAAAAGAAAAAAAAAGTAGAGCAGACAGACTATTTAACCAGTGAGCAAGTCTCAGACATCTGTATTGTTCATGGTTAGTTTTAGGTTTTTAGAAATTTCTTTTTTTTTTTTCTTTTTTCACCAGGCTCTCACTATGTAGCCTAAGCTAGCCTTGAACTATATATACTCCTAAATCTCCCAAGTCTTGGCCATGTACTACCTGATGTGTCTGCCTTCTTGTTTTTTAAATTCACCTTGTCCTTTGAAATACTGGCAGAGAATGTTTTGTTTGTTGATGACAGTACTGTAATTTGAACTCACACCCTACTACTCACTATCCCTTAGCTTTTTCCTTCAGTGCTAGTGCTCTACTTCCTACTTTGGGCCGGTTAATTGGAAATAAGCGTCTCACTGATTTGTCTACACTGGGCTGACTTTGAAATGCAGTTCAGATCTCAGCCTCCTGAGTAGCTAGATGACAGATCACCATACAGCCAAATGTTTTGATGATTCTTGATCATCAAAACCAATGGTTATCAACAATATATATTTGTATTTGTAATTGACCTTGGGTGCTTAAATTTTAAAGTTTTATATAGAGGTGTTCTGTAGTCTGTAATCTTGGTTGGTTCATTCATATTCTGATTTTAATGTTTGCTTAATTACAGGCAACCTCCACCGAACCAGCAGCGTTCCGGAATATGTTTACAACCTGCACTTGGTGGAAAATGATTTTTCTAGTGGGCGTTCCCTTGTACCTAAAGCTAACGACATGCTGAAGGTGAGGTACCAGAGAATAAACCCTCCTCATCAGACAGCCAGAAAAACATTTCACACTTCCTTTTTTGGCGGGGGGGGGGGGGAGTGGGGGAGATTATTACTTTTCATTTCCTGAAGGAATTTTGAGAACATTGGTTTTATGTGGACACTGTAGAAAACTGGGAGCCAGGCACTGGCAATTCATACCTACAATCCTAGCAACTCTAGAGGCTGAGACCTGAGGATTGAGGTTCAAAAGCTAGCCTAGGCAGACAAATCTAAGAGACTCTTATCTCCAGTTACCCAGCAAGAATTCGGAAATAGAGGTGTGGAAAAACCTTGAGTAGAAAAAAGTCAGGTGAAACATGAGGCCCTGAGTTTAAGCCCCAGTACTGACAAAAAGAAAGGAAAAAGAAAACAGCATGAAATCCTAGAGTATAAATAAATAGGACTCAAGCCAACTAAAACTTGTTTTGAACAAAAGACTTCAGCTAGGTGAGGTGGTTCGTGTCTTTAATTCCAACTAACTGGGAGGCAAGGAACAGGAAGATCTTACTTCTATGCCAGGAGCCCAGGGAGTGTGAGAGACACCATCATAACCAAAGAAAACCTGGACATGGTGCCATGCCTGTCAGTGCCGACTGTATAGGTACAAAAATAGAAAGATCCAGGCCAGGAATGTAGCTTATTGGTGTAATGCTTGCCTAGCATGCATGAGGCCCTGGGTTCAACTCCTCAGTACCACATACACAGAAAAAGCGGGAAGTGGCGCTGTGGCTCAAGTGGTAGAGTGATAGCCTTGAGCAAAAGAAGCTCAGGGACTGTGCCCAGGCCCAGAGTTCAAGGCCCTAGACTAGCAAAACAAAAAACAAAACAAAAAAAAAAACAATAGAAGGATCCCAGTCCAGGCCAGCCTAGGCATAAATGCAGAGACCCGAGTGGAAAAATAAGGAAAGCAAGCTGAGTGCTAATGGCTCACACCTGTAATCCTAACTTACTCAGAAGACTCAGATCTGAGAATCTCAGGTTCAAAGCCAGCTTGGGCAGACAAATCCAGTGTCTTATCTCCACCTATATGGCAAAAATCTGGAAGTGGAGGAATGGCTCAAGTAGTAGAACTTGAATTAAAAAAAGCCAAGCAAGAGTGTAAAATCAATCCCAGTACAGTAATAACAAACACAATAGTCATAAAAGCAGCCGAGCTCAGTGTCTCACACCTGTAAGTGTGAGACTGAGAGAAATCTGAGTGTGGAGATTCAAAGCTACCTGGGCAGAAAAGCCTATGAGACTCTGTCTACAATTAAGACTCAAAAAAGCAGAAGTGGAGTGTGGTTCAAATGGTAGAATTCTAGCCTTGAGGCAAAAAGCTCAGGGACAGCCCTTAGGCCCAGAATTTAAGCCCCAGAGCCAGCACACACGTGCATGCACACATATATACACATAATAACAATAACAACAACAACAACAATAATAGAAAGCAAATAGTAGTAGACTCATGGGGTAGGTGGTAGAACCCCTTCCTGGCAAGTGCAAAAAGCCTGAGTTCAAACCCCTGTGCTTGACAAATGGTCTTTCCAAAGACAGACTCAGACTTGTGCATCATTTCCATTATCTTCCTGTCTTTCAGTCTGGCACGATGGCCACTTATGGAGGAGGTGGCTGGGGGCGAGGCACAGCCCAGTACAGCTCACAGAGGTCAGTGGAGGACCGGTCCCTGAGGCAGCCTCTGCGGAGGCTGGAGGTGTCCCCCGACAGCAGCCCCGAGCGCCATCCTTATGCACACAGTGAGATCCAGTTCAGCCGAGGTCGGGCACCAGTGCTTCGCCACCAGGACAGCAGGCGTTCTACACTGCTAACACCCCGCTATGCACGCTCTGATATCGTGGGGTTCAGCCAGTCAGGGGGCACCAGCCGACAACGCCACTACCACTACGAAACGTACCACAGGCAGCCCTACTACGGCTCAGTCAGCGATGCTGTCTTCGATGGCGTTCCTGTGTACAGGCCTGGCACTAGCCACAGCATGGGCAACCTCTTGGAGAAGGAAAACTACCTGAGCACAGTACCCATGGCTGGGCAGGGCAGGCCGTTGGGGTCCCTGCAGCCTGGCACGCAAACCAGGGCTGCCAGATCCTCCTGGCATCAGAGCTCCTTCCATAGCAGCCGCACCCTGAGAGAGGCTGGGCCCAGCCTGGCCGGGGACCTGGGGTCCAGGTTGGTGCCCTTGACCGTGGGCCAGGTAGCAGCTGCGGGCAGCGGGAGCATGCACGTGGAGAGGAGCACTGTCAGTGACTCCCAGCTCGGGTGAGTGAGCCTCCCCACATCCCCCCCTCGAATCTGCCACTCCTTGGTTTGGTGAATGCCAGCACATTCTGTCCTGGCAGCAGTGACAGCCAAGCTGGCTGCTGATGCTTGAAGGGACAGCACTTCTGTTGATAAGAGGTTGACAGAGGTGACCAAAGGCAGCTGCTCAGCTGACAGATCAGCCCGTTTACCTCAGAGACAGGGGCCAGGATACCTGCACACATGGCAGCTTGGTGGGGAATGTGACATTTAGCCATCTGTTGTGGGTTAGATGTGAGCCAGAGGGATCACTCTCCCATTTGTGAAAACCTGCTCTCAACAAGAGCACATTGCTCACTACACTGAGAAGTAGAGAAGGCATATGCATATTTTTTTGTGTATGTGCTGGTCCTGAGGCTGGAACTTAGGACCTGTGTACTGTCCGTAAAGCTTCTTTAGTTCAAGGCTAGTGCTCTACCACTTGAGCTATGGCTCTATTTCTGGCTTTTTGTAGTTTGTTGGAGATGAGTCTCATGGAGTTTAGGTTGGGCTGCCTTGGAATGGAGACCTTCAGATCTCAGCCTCCTGAGTAGCAAGGATGATAGGCATAAGCCTATCATGGCATATACATTGTTTAAATTACTTCGAGAAATAAAAGCCAGAATGCTTACTCCCGGTTCTTATGCTGGTACTGGGGCTTGAACTCAGGGCCTAGCTGCTATCTCTGAGTTTTTTCCACTCAAGGTTAGTGCTCTACTTGAGTCACAGCTCCACTTCTGGCTTTAGATAAAAGTTTCATGGACTTTTCTGCCCAGGGTGGCTTCAAAAGTAGATCATTTCAACCTTTTAAGTAGCTAGGATTATAGAAATGATCTACTGGTGTCTGGCAGGGTAAATTTTATTATAATGCTTCAGCATATTTCAAAGAAGCAGAGGAATGCTTGATGTCAAGAAATCTAAAATGGTAAAGATCTGAAGGCCTGGCTCAGTGGTAGATCACCTAATTAACAAACTTAATGTCCTGATTTCAAATACCAGCACAACAAAATTTACTGTAAGGAACCTCATTTGGCAATCCCCCAAATTCTAGAGACTAGATATCAGATAGGAACTCTCCTCTGATTTCTGAAGAGAAAATCTTTCTTCCTATAGAAAGAAAGAAAGAGTAAAGATATGGGACAGAAGTGTGTATGGCAAAATAAAGGAGAAAAGAAATAGCTCCAGCTGGTACAGAGAAACAGAAAAAACCTTCCACAAGTGAGGGTATCCAAAAGAGCCATGAAGGAGGGGTACAAATTGGATAGAAGCTTGTTTAAAAAAATAAAGAGGGGCTGGGAAGGTGGCTCAGTGGTAGAGTGCTTGCCTTGCATGCCTGAGGCCCTGGGTTCGATTCCTCAGCACCACATAAGCAAAGAGAAAAAAGCCGGAAGTGGCGCTGTGGCTCAAGTGGTAGAGCGCTAGCCTTGAGCTGAAAAGCTGAGGGACAGCGCCCAGACCCAGAGTTCAGGCCCCACGACCGGACCCCCCCCCAAAAAAATAAAAAAAATAAAGAGGATGGCAGTTTTTAGAGAAAGATTAAAAGCCTGGTGTGGCTGTGTTCCGGTGGCTTACCCTATCATCCAAGCTACTCAGGAAGCTAAGATCTGAGGATCCATTTGAAGCCAGCCCAGGGAGAAAAGTCTTGAGAGAGACTTTTATCTCCAGATAACCAGCAAAAGGTTGAAAGTGGAAGTGTGTCTCAAGTGGTCGAGTACCAGCTTTGAAAAAAGCTAAGAAAGAGCCTGAGACCCTGAGTTCAAGCCCCAGTACTGGCACAAGGATATTCTGAGGTTGTGAATGATGCTTCATTAGTTAAAATGTCCAAAGTGCTTGTCTGCAAAAGACTTCATGTTGCTGTTGAGATTGAGGACTTTTAGGTTCTGATTTCTTCGAAAACTCATCCAAGTGCATGTATGTAAAGTATTTCCATCTCTTTTAAAAAGCATATGAGCTTGGCACCAATAGATCATGCCTGTAATTAATACTGGCTACTCAAATGGCTGAGAGCTCATGATCACAGTTCGAAGATAGTCTGCACAGGAAAATCCATAAGACTCTTTATCTCTAGTTAACTTCCAGAAAACCTGAAGTGGTGCTGTGGCTTAAATTGGTAGAGTGCTAGCCTTGAGAGAAAAAGCTCAGAGACCGAGCCCGAGCCCTGAGTTCAAGTCCCATGTCTCCCCTCCATCATATACACACACACAAAATGTATCCAATTTATATAGCAGGGTGCCAGTAGCTAACACCTCTTATCTACTCAGGAGGCTGAGATCTGGAGTATCACAGTTCAAAGCCTGCCAAGCCAGAAGACTCTTGAGACTTCCATTTCCAATTTTCCAGTAAAAAGTAGGAAGTGTGGCTCAAGCAAGGATAGCAAGCAGGAGGCTCAGAGTTCAAGCCTCAATACTAGAGAAAAAAAAAGACTTAGATTCTAGTTTTAATATGATAGCCTCCTTTGTTTTTAAGCAAGGATTTATTTTCGTATAATAGGGTTAAAGTAGAGAGGAAGAGAAAGGTTTTCTGCCCCCATGCAGGAAATGGGAGTTAAAAGACTCAAAATGGTGGTTCTTATCTGTAGCTACTACACTTTTTAAGCTAGGGAAATACTCAAGGTCTTATCAGTTTGATAACTTCTAATCCTTTGGCAATGGTTTGCCTAGGTAAGACGGGTGAACCCTACCCAAAACATAAATAATATTTAAGACTTCCTTTCGCCAAACATGCCTTTCATTCTCTCTCTCCCTCTCTCCCTCTGTCTGTCTGTCTGTCTGTCTGTCTCTCTCTCTCTCTCTCTCTCTCTGTCTCTGTGTGTGTGTGTGTGTGTGTGTGTGTGCGCGTGTGTGTGTTGCTCCTAAAGCTTGAACTCAAGGCCTAAGTATTATCCCTGAGCTTGAGTCACAGCTCCACTTCGGGTTTTTTGTTTTGTTTTCGTCTTGTTTTTGTCAGTAATTGGGCTTGACCTCAAGGCCTGGGTGCTGTCCCAGAACTCCTTTTGCTCAAAGCTAGCACTCTAGCACTTTGAGCCACAGCTCTGCAGTTTTCTGGTAAATTGGAGATAAGAATCTCACAGACTTTCCTGCTAGGGTTGGCTTTGAACTGTGATCCTCAGATCTCGGCCTCCTGATTAGCTAGGAGAAGTTAGCCCAAGCAGAAAAATCTGAAACTCTTATCTCTACTAAACTAACAAAAGAGCTGAAAGTGGAGCTGTGGCTCAAGTGGTAGAATGCTTACCTTCAGCAAAATGAAGCTCAGGGAGGCTGGGAAGGTGGCTCAGTGGTAGAGTGCTTGCCTTGCATGCATGAGGCTCTGGGTTCAATTCCTCAGCACCACATAAGCAGAAAAAGCCAAAGTCATGCTGTGGCTCAAGTGGTAGAGTACTAGCCATGAGCAAAATAGTCTAGGGACATTGCCTAGGCCCTGAGTTTAAGCCTCAGGACATACACACACACACACCCGACACACACACCCGACACACACACACACACACACACACACACACACACACACACACGTCTTCCCTTTTGATATTATTGTAAAAATAATAATATAATTTCCCTGTTTTTTTCACCTGTATGTTCTGCCCCATTTCTTTCCCAAATGTCTTTGGTCCGTTAATCTTAAAAGCGGTACAGATGGGTAATGGTCTGTCTTTTCTGTCTTCTTCATGCTGAACTTGTGATATTGACCCTACCTAGAAAAGGGAACCAAATAGTCTTTTCCATATCTGAGGTAGGAGGTGATATAGGAAATTTAGTTGGGCGGATATTTGGTTAGCAGGCTATGATAATAATCATTTCATCTTTGTGGTTTCATTTGCCCTGCTTACCATGTAGCTAGCTTCCTTGTAAGATCCAAATGCTGGCTTAGGCTCACCATTGTCTGCCACCAGAGAATGAATAAGGGCTTTCCTTGCAATTCACTCTTGTAAAGCATTTCAGGTTGTCTCACAGAAAGGAAGGTCTCATGAGGTAAAAGTTTTAGCAAGGATTTCTTTTAGTATAACAAGATTAATTAGGAATAAATACAAAAAATGAAATATTTCCTACTCTATGCAAGAAATAGAAGTTAAAGACTTATACCTTACTCTGTGTGTATATGTGTGTGTGTGTGTGTGTGTGTGTGTGTCTGTGTGTGTGTGTGTCTGTGTCTGTGTCTGTGTGTGTCTGTGTCTGTGCACGCCCATGCTAGTCCTGGAGCTTTCTTAGCATTTTTGTTTAAGGCTTGCACTCTGTCACTTGAGCCACAGCTTTTAGGTGGTTAATTAGAGATAAGAGTCTTGAAAGAAGGAGAGAGAGAGACGAGAGACAGAGACAGAGACCTATACTTACACTTAATTTTAATTCTTCCCTTTCTAAATGTGTCTGTCATAGAAGCAGGACTTGCAGGACTTATTTTAACAAAACAAGCCAGTTTTTTTTTTCGGGCTTTTGCTGTTTATATACATGTATTTTAAACTATATATTTCAAACTTGTTTTCAGGAGAAATTACAGATTCTAAAGTGAGAAAAATCTCAACACTTTTAAAGGGTTTTTTTATCTTATTTTTTATTTTTTACTCTTTGGTGGTGCCAATCCTGGGGCTTACACTCAGAGCCCCAGCGCTCGATGCCACCAGATCCACAACTTTACTCCTGGCCTTTTTTTGGTTTTCTTTTCTTTCTTTCTTCCTTTCTTTCTTTCTTTCTTTCTTTCTTTCTTTCTTTCTTTCTTCCTTCCTTCCTTCCTTTCTCTCTCTCTCTCTCTCTCTCTCTTTCTCTCTCTCTCTCTCTCTCTCTCTCTCTCTCTCTCTCTCTCTCTCTCTCTCTCTCTCTCTCTCTCTCTTTTCTTCTTTCTTTGTCGGTCATGGGGCCTGAACTCTGGGCCTGGGAGCCATCCCTCAGCTCTTCAGCTCATAGCTAGCGCTCTACCACTTGAGCCACAGCACCATTTCCAGCTTTTTCTATTTATGTGGTGCTGAGAAATCAAACCCAGGTCCTCATTCATGCAAGGCAAGCGCTCTACCACTGAGTCACCCTCCCAGCCCCATCTTTTTTCTTTTTAAAATTAATTTTATTTATTTTTTATTTATGTAGTATGAAGGAATCAAATGCAGGGCCTCATGCATGCTAGGCAAGCATTCTACCACTAAGCCACATTCCTAGCCTCTTTTTTCTTTTTTTGGTGGTTAATAAGAACGTCACAGACTTTCTTGCCTGGGCTAGCTTCAAACTGTGATGCTTAAATCTGAATCTCTTAAGTAGTTAGGATTACAAGTGTGAGTCACCAATGCCTGGTTAAAAGATTTTAAATTTGCGTTTATTAGTTATACAAAAGGGGGAATCACATGACACTTCCATACATGCATACAGTGTACCCCTGAACTTTTCCTTGGTGCTAATGCTGAGGTTTGAACTCAACATTATGTTCTTGCTTGGCTTTCATGCTCAAGGCTGGCACTCTCTCACTTGAGCCATACCTCTGCATCCACCTTTTGGTGGTTAATTAGATTAGTGTCTCCTGGATTTTCCAGCCTGGCTTGGAAAAGAGATCCTTGGAGTTCACCCTCCTGAGTACCTAGAATTATAGGCCTGAGCCACCAGTGCCCAGCTAAGTCCCCATAATATCTGATCGCTTTTTTCTTTGGCTGATGAAAAACCAAGGTGCAAATGTTCTACATGATTCTCAGTATTGCTGAGTCACTTCTGTAGGTTGGTAGGCCAGAGGGCCAGATTCGGAAGCCCACTGATCCTGTGACTGCCTATCTAGGAATGCTGACTTGGAGATGACACTGGAGCGGGCAGTGAGCATGCTCGATGCCGACCACACAACCCTGGCCAGGATTTCTGCAGCTGCAACCTTCATACAGCATGAATGCTTCCAGAAATCCGAAGCTCGGAAAAGAGTGCGTATCTCCTTTAGTCTATTCACCACCCACCATGTTACATCGAAATGGCACCCCAAAACCAGTCACTTACTTACATTTTTCAAAATCTTCATTGCAATAATTTTCATTTTAAAGGAGATAGGCTGGGTACTGGAGGATGTAACGCCTGTCATCTCTGCTGAGTGGGAGGCTGGGAGCCAGAGGATCACTGTTCGATACCAGCTTGGGTAGAAAAGGCCATGAGACTCCTAAATCCAAAATAACTAGCAAAAAGTAGGACTGTTGTCATGGGCCTTGTAGTCTAAGGGCACTAGTACACAAGCACAAAGCCCCAAGTTCAAATCCCAATACTAAAAAATAATAATATAATGCATTTCAAAATAAAAAGGAAATAAAGTCATTATACAAAGTATTTCCTGAAGTTCAGAAACTAAGAAAATAAGTCACTACACAAGCCTTGGCCTATCTTCTCATCCTCCCCCGAGGCAATTGGTGAGAGTCTGTGTACTTCCCAATTTTTCCTGAGTTAGGGTTCGCCTTTAGTTTTCTCTATTTGGGGGAATGGGGTGCTGTTATGGGGCTTGAATGGAGCACTTGGGTGCTATCCCTGAACCTTCTTTTCTCAAGGCTAGCACTCTACCATTTGAGCCACAGCTCCACATCTGACTTTTTGGTGGTTATTTAGAGATGAGTCTCATAGACTTCCCAGCCCAGGCTGACTTGGAACCATGATACACAGATTTCAGCTTCCTTACTAGTTAGCCACTGGGGCTTGGCTTCTGTTTTTAAAATTGCATTTAAATATAACCATGTTTTATAATTTCTTTCATTAAACTCATTACTATGCTGCAGTCATTATTTGATGACTAGCTTTGTACATCTTTGATACTTCTACTAATGTTCCTATAGGACAGACCCCTAGAAATGGCACCCATAAGTCATTGTATATTTGTATATTTGTTTTAAAAAGTGATATATTTGGGGCAAGGAGGAAATCACAGTTCAAAAAAGTGTTCAGAGCCAGGAGACACTGGCCCTCTGTTATAATCTGAGCTATTCATATCTGAGAATTGTTGTTCAGAGTTAAGCCAAGTAGACAAAGGCAAGAGACTCTTATGTCCCACTGACCAGCAAAAAACTGGAAGTAGAACTGAGTCTTCAGTGGTAGAGCAAAAAAGCCAAGCAAATATGAGAGGCTCTGAGTTCAAGCCCCATTACCAGCCCAGAAAGAAAATATGACCTAAAAATGAAAGATGACTTAATAATTAAAATTATATTCACACTATAAATGGATTTGCTTGCTAAAAAAAAAAAGAAAGAAATTAGCCAGGTGCTGGTTGCTCTTACCTGTAATCCTAGGAAAAGAAGAGAAAGGAAGGAAAGAAGCAAGAGGAACGAATGAAGGGAGGAAGAAGGGAAAGAAGTGGGTTTTTTTGGAGGGGTATGGGGCTAGTTCTGGGGTTTGAATTCTGGGCCTGGGTATTGTCCCCAAACCTCTTTTTCTCAAGGCTAGGTCTCTACTACTTGAACAACAGTGCCACTTTTGGCTTTTTCTGTGATTATTTGGAGATAAGAGTCTCATGGACTTTCCTGCCCAGGCTGGCTTTGAATGGCAATCTTCAGATCTCAGGCTCCTGAGCGGCTAGGGTTACAGGTGTGAGCTTCTAGTACCCAGCTAAAGGTGATAGTTTGATAGTAACACTAGGAAGTACCATGTGTTGAGAAACTAGTTTCCATGTGGCTGCTAACCTTACACAATTCCCATGAATGATGTGGGAATTGTGTGAGGAAGAAAATGTGTAACTGTTCATTCAAACTCTGTCTTAACACGTGGGTCTTCGGCAGCCATCAGCTTTCCTCCCCTTTGTTATCATGTATGGTTCCTCATTTTTATCATGATAGATAATGTAGTTACTATTTGTGTCTGTGAGCCTGTCTCTACTACAAATAGTTTCTGATGAAAGTTACCATAAGTACTTAGGTTCAAAATATTGGCCCACGTGGCCACTTCCCTTCCTAAAGGTTTAGAGCAATTTACTGAGAGATTCAATCTCAGGGGAGGGAGAGGAGAGGAGAGGAGAGGAGAGGAGTGACACTTCATGAAGAAGGTGGCATTTGAGCTGCGTGGTGCAGGGTAAGGAGGGCTTTGCCTGAAGAGAGATGGGAGAAACAAGCAGACCAGGAAGGCTGTGACCACAAGGCTCCTGTGCCACACACAGCCTTTGCTTTCGTGTACCACCTGAAGTCCTCTTCACTCACTTATTAAAAAGTGTGCAGAGGAAAGCTGTCACCAAAAGAGAAAGTTATAAACCAGCTGCCTATGGCTCATGCCAGTAATCCTAGCTATTCCAGAAGCTGAGATCTCAGGCTAAATCTCGGTTAGAAACTATCCCAGCCTAGAAAATTCCTGGGACTCTTCTCTCTAATTCACCACCAAAAAGCTAGAAATGGAGCTGTGGCTCAGGAAGGCTAAGGGACAGCTTCCCAGTCCTTGAGTTCAAGTCCCAGTATAGGCATTAAAAAAATCACATAAATACTTAATAAAATAAAACTTGGCAGGGAAGGCATCAGCAGAAAGAGAAAGTTATAAAGACAGGTGCCTGTAGCTCATACCTGTAATCCCAGCTACTCAGGAGGCTGAGATCTGGAAATCATGGTTCAAAGCCAGCCTGGGCATAAAAGTCTGTGTGACTCTTTATCTCCAATTAACCACCAAAAAGCCAGAGTGAAGCACGCAGCTCAAGTGGTAGAGTGAAAAACCAAGTAAAAGTGCAAGACTCTGAGTTCAAGCCCCCGTACACACACACACACACACACACACACACACACACACACACACACACACACACACACACACACACACACACACACACACACACACACACACACACACACACACACACACACACACGTAAATCTTGGAAATGTGCATCTACTTGTGCAGGTCTACCAGCTCCGTGCCATACCCAAGCTGCTGCAGCTGCTGAAGGTTCAGAATGAAGATGTTCAGCGAGCCGTGTGTGGGGCCTTGAGGAACTTGGTGTTTGAGGACAATGACAACAAGGTGGAGGTGGCTGAGCTCAACGGGGTTCCCCGGCTGCTGCAGGTGCTGAAGCAAACGGGAGACTTGGAGACCAAGAAGCAAATAACAGGTAGTGTGCACTGACATAGAACCCCAGCAGATGGGTGAGGTCATGTGTTTTCCTTAGGTTTCCTGGAACAGATGATTGATAGGCTCATTGTTATCCAAGAGATAACTTCAAGGAATGTTATTCCATGCTGGCCTACAGCCCTGAATCTACCAGGTCTGAACTTCTTTTTTTTTCCTGAAGGGAAAAATATTCTGAAGTTTTTGCCTAACTTTTTTGGTGATGGAGGTGGTTTTGGGTGTGTATGTGTGTGTGTGTGTCCACACCTCCACTTGTAGCTTTTTGGTGGCTAATTGGAGATAACAGTTTCACAGGCTTGCCTGCTCTGGCTGGCTTTGAACCATGATTCTCAGATCTCAGCTTCCCATGCAGCTAGGATTATAAGTATGAGCCACTGGTGCCCAGCTGCTCGATGTTTTAAATTAGAAATTCTCTCTTCTTTGACTAAATGTCTTTAAAATAACTTCTTGACAAGATTTTCCACCTGAAAAGTCTATGAAATTCACTTCAGAGCCAGCTTTGTAGTTTAAGAATGTGTAGGGTTCAGAGGCTCTGGTGGCTAGGACATCCAAATGCAAAACAACAAGCACCAAACCCAGATAGGCTTGGTGACTCAGGCCTACAATCTTAGCTACACTGGAGGATGAGATCTGTAAGTTCATGGTTCGAAGTTAGCCCATGCAGAAATGTCCAAGAGACTCTTATCTCCAATTAACCAGCAAAGGGCCAGAAATGAAGATGTGGCTCAAGTAGTAAAGCACCAGCTTGTAGCAGACAAGGCTAAGTAAGAGCTCACAAAAAGTGAACCTATTTGTTTGTATATATGAGTAAGTTCCACATCATTGTATTCACTAGGCAAGAATGTAAACTCTGACCTTTCAGTGCCAGGTTAAGGGGCAAACTCTCCTCAGCCCAATGAAAACTTTGAAGATCACAGACCCCTTCCACCCACTCACATCCCCAAATGGTTTTCCCTATCGAGGGAGTATGGTTGGTTCTATTATTTTAATTGACATGAGATCGGTGCACCTTCAACTTGTTAAATAGTGAGCATGTTCTGGCATGCCTTGGGGTACAAGAGACATATCCGGGTAAGAATGGAGCAGGGGAAGGGCACTGAGGACTCACGCCTGTAATCCTAGCTGCTCAGGAAGCTGAGATCCTAGGATCAGGGATTGAAGCGATTGAAGCCACACTGGGCAAGGAAGACTGTGAAACTCTTATCTCTAATTAACCAACAAAAAGCCAGAAGTGGAGCTGTGGTTCAAGTGGCAGAAAAACAGCCTTGAATAAAAAACCCCAACGTAGCACATAAGCCCTTAATTTAAGCCCCAGGACCAGGGCCCGTGCGCGTGCGTGCACACACGTGCGCGCACACACACACATACACACACGAGTGGAACCAGGGGGCTTTGTGCCTTATGGCCCAAGGTAAGTTAGGAGTGGTAGTCTGTGAGTTTTTATAATGCATATTTACTTCTTATCTGTTTTCATCTAATTGGGTTGTTACTTTAATACCATACATACCTTGCCATAAAATATTCATTGTGCATACATACACACATATATACTTTTTTTTTTCCAGTCCTGGGGCCTGAACTCAGGGTCTGGGCACTGTCCTGGAGCTTCTTTTGCTCAAAGCTAGCACTCTACTACTTGAACCACAGCGCCACTTCTAGCTTTTTCTCTTTATGTGGACTAAAGAATCGAACCCAGGGCTTCATGAATGCTAGGCAAGCACTCTACTACTAAGCCATAATTTGTGTGTGTGTGTTTTGTCTTTTTTTTTATTGAATAGGTGATGAACAAAGGGTTACACTTAGATAATGAAGGCAACAAGTACATTAGTTTTTCCCTCAGACTTTCTTTAATCTCAGTACCACCAAAACAGAAAAAGCTGGAATTGGTTGTTGCTCAAATGATAAGAGTGCTAACCTTGAGCAAAAGAAGCTCAGGAACAGTGCCCAGGCCCAGACTTCAAGCCCTAGGACTGGCAAGAAAAAAAAAAAAACAATGTGTAGCGGTGGCTCAAGTGTTAGAGCTCTAGCATTGTGCAGAAGAAGCTTAGGGACAGTGCCCAGGCCCTGAGTTCAAGTCCCAGAACCAATACCAAAATAATAATTAATTAAAAGAATAAAAATCACCACCCAACATTGGTGGCTCAAGTTTATAATCCTGAGGATTATATTAGCTACTGTAGTAGCTAGGATTCTCAGGAGGCTAAGATCTGATGATCAAGGTTCAGAGCCACCCTGTGGACAAAAATCCAAGAGAATCTGATTTCCAATTAACCAAAAAAAAGCTGGAAGTAAAGTGTGGTTCAAGTGGTATAGTGCCAGTCTTGAGCAATAAAACCAACAGAGAGTGCAAGGTCCTGAGTTCAAGCCCAAGCTTGAAGTAGAGGCACACACACAAAAGAAAATTTACAGATTCCTGTGATCCATTCTAAGATGGATTTGGGATGCAGCCCAAGAGTATAATTGTAAAATGTACTTTTCCTTTGAATGCCTGTTTGGCCCTTTTCATAAAAGAGGAAATGCCCTGTCTTTATGTTTCACATTTTTAAGCTTTGCCAGGCAGAGACTATTAATTTGTTTGCTTATTTAAGAACTTAGGAAGCTTTCTCTCCCAGCCCCCTCTCTTCTCTCTGCCTTTCTTTTGTAGCTTAGTAACCCAAACTCAACTTCAGACCTGCCTTTGATTGGATTCAATTGCCTTCTGAGGTTTAATGCTCTCTCTCCCTTCCAAACCCTCTTAGGAGGGATGAGATCATTGTATTGCAAAACCCATGGCTCAGGGACCCTGCTCAGGACTCACCCCAGACAAAGGAGAAGATTTGCTTCTGATCAGGGAAAGACTTTTCAAGCCAGAAATCCACTCCTAGCTGGACAGCTGACCCACTGTCCCCATGGTTAATGGAAACTTTGTGTGGGTTGCAGTGAAAATTGGGTTAAATGTTTCCAAGTATAGCCAAAGCACACTCTTGAACCTCCAACCATGATCTGGGCATTGGTGACTCATGCCGGTCATCCTAGGAGGCCAAGATTGGAGGATGGAGGTACGAAGCCCAATGGGCAGGAAAGTCTGAGACTCATATCTCCAATGAACTAGAAAAGAAAAAATCCCAACATGGAGCTGTGGCTCAAGTGGTAGACTACCAGATTTGAGCAAAAAAGCTCAGGGGCAGCATCCAAACCCTGAGTTCAAGCCCCAGGACTGGCAACCAATAAAAATAAAAAAGAAGACAATTCAAACATTAGCCTAAAGTATATTAGGCCTAAAGTTCTTAATAAAATAAGGTTATGTAACTAGTAAACTTTTAACTGTATTAACTGTTATGGCCATCATGAAAATTAAGAGATCTGGTCCCGATGTCTCACACCTGTCCTTCTAAGCTACTCAAGAGGCTGAAATCTGCTAGAGGTTCATAGCCAGCTCAATCAGGAAGAGTCCATGCGAATCTTATCTCCAATTAACCAGAAAGCCAAAAGTAGAGGTGTGACTCAAGTGGTAAAGGAACACTGAGCAAAAAGCTAAGCAAGAGCTCAAAGTCCTAGTCGGGAGCCGGTGGCTCACGCCTGTAATCCTAGCTACTCAGGAGGCTGAGATCTGAGGATCATGGTTCAAAGCCAGCCTGGGCAGGAACGTCTGTGAGACTCTTATCTCCAATAAACCACCAGAAAATTGGAAATGGCACTGTGGCTCAAGTGGTAGAGTGCTAGCCTTGAGGTGAAGAGCTGAGGGACAGCGCCCAGGCCCAGAGTTCAAGTCCCCCAACTGACAGGGGGAAAAAAATGCTCAAAGTCCCAGGTATCAGCATAAAAAGAAAAGAAAAAAGGAAAAGGAAAGTAATTACCTCTGGTGAGAAGATTCTGTTTCTGTCCCGTCCCCCATTCTAATGAAGCCAAAGGCCACCAAAGCCCAGGACACAGGCTATCACGAGCACCAGAGGAAGAAGAAGATGATGACACAGGCAGAAGGCTCATTTTTTTTTTTTCTTTTTGTCAGTCATGGGGCCTGAACTCTGAGCCTGGGCGCTATCCCTGAGATCTTCAGCTTAAGGCTAGAGCTTTACCAGTTGAGTCACAGCACCTTGCAGCTTTTTCTGCTTATGTGGTGCTGAGGAATCAAACCCAGGGCCTCATGCATGCAAGGCAAACTCTACCTTCCTAGCCCTGTTTTTTGGTTTTTTGGGTGCTGGTACTGGAGCTTGAGCTCAGGGCTTTGTGCTCTAACTTGGCTTTGTCACTCAAGACTAGTGCTGTATCAGTTGAGCCACAGCTCTACTTCCTGCTTTTTGCTGATTAATTGGAGATGAGAGTCTCTCAGAAATGGCCTCTATACTGTAGTCAACCACATCATGTATGTAAACACAAGCCAAGCTGCTGCCAGTTACTCACACCTGTAATCCTAGCTACTCAGGAGGCTGAAATCTGAGGATCTCAGTTCAAAGCCAGCCCAGTAGGAAAGGCCCTGAGACTCTTATCTCCAGTTAACCACCAGAAAACCAGAAGTAGCACTGTGGCTCAGGTGGTAAACGGCTAGCAGAGACAGTGCCCAGGCCTGGAATTCAAGCCCCACAACAGACAAAAATAAACAAGTATATCTTTATGTGTGTTTATATAGGAAGTTGTATTTGCGGTTTAAGAACTATATATGAGAAAACATGCATCCTTTTCTTCAGGGGCTTGCATTTTCCTTCAAGGACACAGTTTCTTCCTAAATGGATACATGAAATTCCATTGTGTGTGAGTGTTGTATATACTATATATGTTAAATATCATATATATACACATATGATACATATCTAACATATATATGATAGATATCATATAATAATATATGACCCATATGTATGTTGTTATATAATGATGTAACATATATATATATATACATACATATATATATGTGTGTGTGTGTGTGTATATATATATATATATATATATATATATATATATATATATATATATATGTTGCTATTTTTTGTTCAGGTACTGGGGCTTGAACTCAAGGCCTAGGCACTGTCCCTGAGCTTTTTGCTCTAGACTAGCACTCTACCATGTGAGCCACATCTCCCCTTCCAGCTTTTTGGATGTTAATTGGAGATAGGAGTCTCAGCAAAACTCCTTCCTGGGCTGACTTCCAACTGCAATCCTCAGATCTCAGCCTCTTGAGTAACTAGTTAGGATTACTGGTGTGAGCTACTGGTGCCCAGCTACTATGGGGGTTTTGTTGTTTGTTTTGGTTTGGTTTCCATTCATTTATTGTGGGGCATTTGGCTTGGCTATTGTAATCTGGGCTACAGTGAACAGTGGGCAGGTGCCTTTGTTTGTCCTGACAAACCCTGCACAGCTTCCTGTCATGAGGGGTGTGTGTTTAATTGTTTTTAGGGAGCAGCTTCCATTGTCATGTATTCAGCAAGCAACATGCTCTTTCTACTCACCCCAACGCCCTTCACCCCCACAGCCTTCTGGCTCCAGCAGATGCCTTCAGTCCTGGAGCAGATGCCTTCAGTCCTGGAGCAGATGCCTTCAGTGGACTTCTCCATAGCTCCATGGGGCCCCACCCTGCACCACTCATGCTAGCTCCACTTTTCTAGGTTTGCTGTGGAATTTGTCCTCCAATGACAAACTCAAGAATCTCATGATAACAGAAGCCTTGCTCACTCTGACCGAGAATATCATCATTCCCTTCTCCGGGTGGCCTGAAGGAGATTACCCCAAATCAAATGGCCTGCTGGATTTTGATATATTCTACAATGTCACTGGATGCTTAAGGTAAAGCCATCCCATCTCCCCTAACCCCTGGCAGTCCATGAGAAGTCTGCCTTTCAGTCTTCCTCTAACTACATGGTTCATTATAAGATAATGTTTTTCAAGAATTTGAGTTGGCCTTTCTTTGACAAAAGTCATTTTATCTGTCTTACAGTATTTCTTCTTCTTTTTTTTATTTTTTATTTTTGTTAATCCTTGGGCTTGCATTTAAGGCCTACACACTGCCCCTGAGCCCCTCTGTGCTCAAGGCTAGCACTCTTACCATTTGAGCCACAGAGCCACTTCTAGCTTTTTCTGTCAATGTGGTACTGAGGAATCGAACTCAGGGGTTCATGCATGCTAGGCAAGCACTAAGCCACATTCCCAGCCCCAGTATTTATTCTTTTTTTTTTTTGGTTCCGGTTGTGGGGCCTGAACTCTGGGCCTGGGTGCTGTCCCTCAGCTCTTCAGATCAAAGCTAGCGCTCTACCACTTGAGCCATAACGCCACGTCTGGCTTTTATCTTTTTGCTTATGTGGTGCTGAGGAATTGAACCCAGGGCCTCAGGCATGCAAGGCAAGTGCTCTACCACTGAGCCACCTTCCCAGCCCCCCAGTATTTCTTCTTAAACATAACTTTTCTTGCCACAACTGTCTTTAAATTTTTCTGAAATATATATTACAAACACATTGTGCTATTATTAAAACCATATGATATTTACTAAGATATTTCAAAACTGACCTTCAAACTCCATTTTGCTCTTTTACTCCATGTAATAAATTCTTGTTTGAGGGTTGGGAAGGTGGCTCAGTAGTAGAGCGCTTGCCTTGCATGCATGAGGCCCTGGGTTCAATTCTTCAGCACCACATAAGAAAAAAGAAAAAAAAAGCTGGAAGTGGCACTGTGGCTCAAGTGGTAGAGCGCTAGCCTTGAGCTGAAGAGCTGAGGGACAGTGCCCAGGCCCAGAGTTCAGGCCCCACGACTGGACCAAAAATAAATAAATAAATAAATAAAATAAAAAGTCTTGTTTGAGGAGCTGAAAGGTGGCTCTGTGGTAGAGTGTTTGCCTCAGATGCATGAGACCCTGGGTTCGATTCCTCAGCACCTCATAAACAGAAAGGGCCAGAAGTGGCATTGTGGCTCAAGTGGTAGAGCACTAGCCTTGAGCTGAAGAGCCTCAGGACCGACAAAAAATACATAAAATAAAGTAAAAAAATAAATTCTTGTTTCAGTAACAATAAAAAGTTTTTTTTAATGCCAGTGAATTTCCTACTATTCACCAAATGCAAATACAGTACACATCAATTACTACTCTGTATAAATCATTCTGTGTGTGTGTGTGTATTTGTGTGTGTGTGTATGTTTGTGTGTGTATGTTTGTGGGAGTGCACACTTTGTAGTACTGGGGCTTGAACTGAGGGCACTCAGTTTTCCACTCAAGGCTGGTGTTCTACTATTTGTGCTATACCTCCACTTCCAGCTTTTTGCTGGATAATTGGTTTTAAGATTTTCATGGCCCCTCTGTATGGTATTTCCACAATAAAAACATTAATAAATAGAAAATAAATACAAAAAAGATTTTCATGGACTCAATCTGCGCAGGATCCTCAGATATCCATCTCCTGAGTAGCTTGGATGACAGGTATGAGCCACTGGAACCTAGCTAATGATATTTCCTTTTTTTTAATCTGTGATTTTATTGATGTTAGTTTCTTCTTTCCTTCTTTTGGTCAAGTTCGCTAGAAGTTATCTATTTGATTTTATTTTTTAAAGAATCAGTATTTGTTTCATTGATTCTTTGTATATTTTGTATATTTATTAACATCTGTCCAAATCTGCTAATTCTTGGTTTGACTTGTTAATATTTTTCTAGAAGTTTGGGGTGCATAATTAGATGTTTTTGGGAGAACTCTATTTTGTTTTGGGTTTTTTGTTTATTTGTTTTTGTTTTGCTGTTTTTGGTGGGGTTTTTTTGTTTGTTTGTTTTTGCCCTGGGGCTTGAACTAAGGGCCTAGACACTGTCCCTGTGCTTCTTCTGCTTAAGACAAGTACTCTACCACTTGAGCCACAGCTCTACTTCCAGTCTTTTCTGAGTAGTTTATTGGAAATGAGTCTCAGGTACTTTCTTGCCCAGGCTGGCTTCAAACCATGATCTTCAGCTTCCTGAGTAGCTAGGATGACAGGTGTGAGCCATCAGCGCCCAGCTGATGTTTTATTTTTGATGTACACACTCAGAACTGCCTTTGCTGTGTCCTAAAGTTTCTGGTCCATTGTGTTTTCATGTTCATTAGACTTCTAGAAATTTGTTTATTTCTCCCTTATGTCTTCAATGATGGCTGCTTAAAGTTAGATGTCTAAAGTATGGCTATTCCTTCCTGCTTTGGGGAGACATTTGCTTAGAGTATTCTTTTCCATCTTTATACCCCAAGCCTATATTTGACTTTGTCAGTAAGATATGTTTTCTATAGGCAACAGCTGATTGGGTTTTGCTCTTTAATCAAAATTTTCCTTCTATGTATTTTGATTGGAAAGTTGAGACCATTCAATATTAACATTAAAAGGTATATTGTATTGCCTGTCATTTTGTTATTTTTATTATTCTTCTTTCCTGTTTCTTCTTTATTAATCTACCCAGCCAGCAGGGTTTATTCTTTTTTTATTTTTATTTTTTGGGGTCTGGTCGTGGGGCCTGAACTCTGGGCCTGGGCACTGTCCCTCAGCTTTTCAGCTCAAAGCTAGCACTCTACCACTTGAGCCACAGCGCCACTTCCGGCTTTTTTCTTTTTGCTTATGTGGTGCTGAGGAATCAAACCCAGGGCCTCAGGCATGCAAGGCAAGCGCTCTACCACTGAGCCACCTCCCCAGCCCTAGTAGGGTTTATTCTTTCAGGAATTTTATTATTTTTTATTTTCTTCTATGGGTAGGATTCCTTTAAGTGTTTTATGTAGTAAGAAATTTCTTTAGCTCTTGTGTATCATGGAAGGTTTTTATTTCTCCCTCAATTGTGAAATATAGGTTCACTGGGTACACTAATCTAAATTGAGAATTATAATTTTCAGGGCTTAGATTATATTTGTCCATTTCTTCCTTGAATATAGAGTTTGTGTTGAGAAATTTGCTACTATCTAGAAGTGAAGTTGTGTTTCAAATGATAGAGTGGCAGCCTTGAAGCGAAAAGGCTAAATAAGACTATGAGGCCCTGGGGCTGGGAAGTTGGCTCAGTGGTAGAGTGCTTGCCTTGCATGCATGAGGCCCTGGGTTTGATTCCTCAGTACCACATAAGCAGAAAAAAGCTGGAAAGTGGCACTGTGGCTCAAGTGGTAGAGTGCTCACCTTGAGCTGAAGAGCTAAGGGACAGCGCCCAGACCTAGAGTTCAGCCCATGACCGACCAAAAAAAAAAAAAAAGACTATGAGGCCCTGAGTTCAAGCACCAGTACTGGAACATACACACACTGCTATTATACTAATGAGCTTACCATTGTATATCTTTTCTTGTTGTCTTCTTTGCAGCTTTCAATATTCTTTCTTCTGTATATTTAGTGCTTTAACTATACTATATCTAAAGGTGTTTCTCCTCTGATCTTGCCTGTTTGGTGTTCTGTAAACCTCCTCTGCATGGGCTGCCCTCTCTTCCTCAAGGCTTGGGAACTTTTCTGCTATTATTATATTGGATAGACTTGCCATACCTTTAATCTTCTTCCTCAGTGCCCATGAATTACTGTTTGGTGTTTTGATGAAATCCAGAAGTTTATAATCCTGTAAATTATATTGATTTTTTTTTTTATTGTTGTTGTTGTGAGGCTTGAACTCTGGGCTTGGGCGCTGTCCCTGTGCTCTGCAGCTCAAGGCAAGCAATCTACCGCTTGAGCCATAGCGCCACTTCTGGTTTTCTGGTGGTTTATGGAGATAAGAGTCTCATGGACTTTCTGCCCAGGCTGGCTTTGAACTGCAATCCTTAGATTTCAGCCTCCTGAGTAGCTGAGCCACTGGAGTTCGGCTCATTAGTCATTTTTGTCATTGTTGTATCAAGCCCATTGTTTGAACTTTCTTCTTTACTATCTCTTTAGTCATTTATGGTGAAGTTGTTGGCTGTGTGTGTGTGTGTGTGTGTGTGTGTGTGTGTGTGTGTGTGTGTTGGTTGGTTGGTATAGGACTGAAACATGGCCTTGTTTAACTTTTTCAAACTCAGCCTTGCACACTTGCTTATTATCTCAAGGCTAGCATTCTACCGCTTGAGCCACACCTCTGCTTCCAACTTTTTGCTAAATGATTGGGATAAGAATCTTGGAGTTTTGGTCGAGGGGCCTGGCTTCATGCCACCATCCTCACCTCTCAGCCTCCTGAGTAGGATTACAAATGTGAGCCCCCAGCCCCCATCTCATAGTTGATAGGAATTTTAGGATTTGTTTCCTGTGAAGAATGCATTTGGTTTTTCATAGAGATTGCCTTCAGTCTGGAGTTTGTCTTTGCTGATGTGGCCATGTAGACTATGTAATTCTGCCTATCCATGAACATGGGAAATCTTACCATCATCTAGTGTCTTTAATTTCTTTCTTCTATGTTTGATAGATTTATAGAAGTCTTTAGTATGTTTGATTATAAAAATGCCTAAATTTGTTTTTCCTTGAAGCTGTTGTGAGTGCAGTTCTTTTCCTGATTTCTTTCTCAGCTGTTTACTTTAAGTCTGGAATTTCTTCCAAAGATGTATTATTTCTCCTTTAGTCCTCTAAATCATTCTTTTATCCTTCTGCCCTGGTCTTTTTTCTTAAAGGACAGGAGGTAGAAGAAACTCAAAGGTAAGAAATTAAAATTCCCTTCTACGGGCATTTCAATAGGCTAGTCCAAGTCCTTGGGGAATAGAGTCAGCTCCATGTGACTAGAGAATAGAAAAAAATGCTTGCCTCAAGAGCAATGAGATTCAGAGTTTTGGAAAACACTTCAGGCCAAACACAAATATGTCTAGGCAACCTGAGCTAACAGCCTCACTCTTTCATTGAAGAAATTAAGCCCCACAGCCTATCCTTCCATTATAAACCATTTATCTTTGTGAAGTTGAAATCGGGAGTTAGTCCAGTGGGTCTGGACCACAGTTAGGCCTTGATTCCTGCTCTTGTCCAACCCCTTCATTATCCATTGTGTGCTTACTAAATGCCTACCATAGGCCAAATACTGTTTACATTTCTGCAGTTTCAAAGGAGATTGAGATCTGTCATTGCCCTGGAGGGATTCTGGTTTTAGTAGAAGAGACCTTACCTGGAGAGGTAATGACTGCATTTGATGAGACATGTAAAAGAAGTTGGAACGATCATGTGGAGGCTCAGGGCTGCCAGACTCATTGCTTGAGGAACTGGAAAACTTCTGCAGAAAGTCACCTGGAAGAGCTTAAATTGGAAGTGAGAGTTTATAAATTGTGTTTTATGACAGCAGAAGTTTTTTCCCAAAAATTTCAAGGTTATCTTCATAGTCAAAACTACTTCTTAAAAAACAAAACCAAACAAAAAGCCAGTGAGTGGCTAGGAATGGGGCTTAGTGGTAGAGTGCTTGCCTAGCATGCATGAAACCCTGGGTTCAATTCCTCAGTACCACATACACAGAAAAGGCCAGAAGCAGTGCTGTGGCTCAAGCAATAGAGTTCTAGCCTTGAGCAAAAGCAGTTCAGGGACAGTGTCCAGGCCCAGAGTTCAAGCCCCAGGACTGCCAAAAATGAATATTATAGATTATTATATTCTGGGTGCTAGGGATCAAACCCAGCTTTTTTTAACACTGAGCTACACCCCAAGTGTCAAACATCTAAAAACAATGATTATTATTAAGAAATGAGTTCAGTTGATAAAAGACAACTGAGAACTGTCACTGGTCTGCACTTGCCAATCTGTGTCCAGCCGGCACTGATGGCACACCCCTAGGATCCTTACTGCTCAAGAGGCTGAGATCTGAGAATCACAACCACCGTTTGAAGTCAGTCTGAGCAGACACATCCAAGAAAACCCTATATTGATTTAAGCAGCAAAAAGTTGGAAGTGGAGGTGTGTCTCAAGTGGTAGAATGCCAGCCTTGAGTGCAAAAGCCAAACATGAGTGAGAGGCCCTGGGTCCAATACCCAGTACTATACCTCCAGGCCTTTGTTCCCTGGTTATTCTGAGGTAGGATCTTGCTTCTGCCTTGTGCAGCATGGACTAAATCCTCTCCTGCTGCCCCCACTGTAGCTTAGATGACAGACATGCACTGCCACTCTCACCTTTTTCTGTTGAGATAATGTCTTACATATTTATTAATTTTCCTCCAAGCTGGCCTAGAACCTCAGTGCTTTTGTTCTCAATCCACCACCTTATTTGAGATAACAAGCATGTTCTACTCTGTCTACCTATTGCCTGAGAGTTGAGTCTTAGGAACTATTTTCCCAGGCTGATCTCAAACCAAAATCCTTCCTTCTTGTCCTTTCCACCTACTGAATAGCTAGGGTAACAAGATTGTATATTTTAGTCTACCTCCCAATATTGTTTCAGTTCACAGACTGAATCATTGACTTTGACTGATGTTTATGTTGATTGCAGAATAACAGACTAGCCTTTCTTTTGCCCTAGAGACTTTATTCCTCTGTTAATTCAAACTAGGCTTTCCACTTTTGTTGCCGACAATCTCAGGCTACCTCTTTCTTTACCTGATTTCTCTGGGTGAGTCACAGACAAGGCCCAACTGTTTGATACGTATCAGCTGAGAATTGAGCAAAAGCCTTGACCCAAATCTCAAATACCCAGAGGAAGGAGGAAGCTTCCCTATCTACCAGTGTCTTCTGGAATGGCTCCTCAGGTCTCAGTGGAATCCATCACTTCCTTTCTAGCACTTGATGGGCAGGTGTGGCTTGGAGCCTTCCTACAGAGCTCATAACACAGGGCTTTAGGAAGCCTCTAATTGTTGGAGAATGTGTGGTTGCCACCACAACTTTCTAAGCCATTATTAAAGTGGTCACACTCCCAAGATGCTGCTTAGATCTTAAGACTGGTCTCACAGCCACCAGGCTCTGATAGATGACACAAACATGCGCGATATGTGAGAAACTACACCATGATCGGGTAATGGTAGCTCTATTTTAAAAATAAATTCTGCCTCTTCAAATCACTTCTTTGGTAAAAGTGTCTCAAAAGGATACATTCCAAGCTGGGCGCCAGTGGCTCACACCTGTAATTCTAGCTACTCAGCAGGCTGAGATTGGAGGATCCCAGTTCAAAACCAGCCCAGACCAATGCTTATCGCCAATTAACTAGCAAAAAGCAGAGATGTGTCTTAAGTGGTAAAGCTCAATTTTGAGTAAAAAAGCTAAGGAAGAACACAAAGCCCTGAGTTCAACCCCAGTCTGGCATAAGATTAATTATCAATCACCAATTGATTAAATAATTAGTGTTATGTTCTTTTATTACAATTATTAACTATATACATAGTTATTATAATTACTTAATATCAATCATACAGGTGTTTTGTGGTGTACATTGTTTCTCCATGCCATTTGACCACACACTGGTCGCTGGTGTTGGCCAGTCTGTGTTGTAAGGACCTTCCTGTGCAGGCAGGAAAGCAGGTGAACGTGAGAGGATGCCTGCACACAACACCCACATACACCCTTGAGTGGAAGGGCCAGTGAAAAGCCTCCTACAAATAACTAATCCTGATTTTCAGTAGCAGGCTGTCATAAGTGATGATTCTGAAGGAAATTCTACGGTACCCTAGCTTCAGAATTTCTTTTTGCAAATTACAGATCATGAACTTGTAACTTGCCCAATGTATTTAGTCAGCATCAAATCATAGATTTTTTTTTGGGGGGGGGGTCTGGTCGTGGGGCCTGAACTCCAGGCCTGGGCGCTGTCCCTCAGCTCTTCAGCTCAAGGCTAGCGCTCTACCACTTGAGCCACAGTGCCACTTCCGGCTTTTTTTTTTCTGCTTATGTGGTGCTGAGGAATCGAACCCAGGGCTTCAAGCATGCAAGGCAAGCTCTCTACCACTGAGCCACCTTCCCAGCCCTCATAGATATTTTTATCCAGTGACATTTCCCAGTTTTCAGTTTGGTACATAAGTCTAAGCTTTTGTTACCATTGTCATTCATTTTATTTATTTATTTTTGGGGTGGGGGGGTCCAGTTGTAGGGCCTGAACTCTGGGCCTGGGTGCTGTCCCTCAGCTCTTCAGCTCAAGGCCAGCACTCTACCACTTGAGCTACTTCCGGCTTTTTCCTTTTTGCTTATGTGGTGCTGAGGAATCGAACTCAGGGCCTCAGTCATGCAAGGCAAGCACTCTACCACTGAGCCACCTTACCAGCCAACATTTTAATAGAGACATAGCCTTCTTCCTGAGTTCTAGAAAGGCCCAGTCTTCTCTCCTCTCCCCATCCCCACCATCCCTTTTTCTTTTTCTCTGTAGCACTTAGGAATGTGTGAGAATGTCACAGATTGCTTCCAAATATGGAAATTCTGTGACTATATCAGAAACATACAGAGGTCAGATGCTTTCCTCACCTCTACTGCCTGCCTTGGTGCCAGCTACCAAACACTGGATTGAACTGGATAGCAAATTTTTCCTTCTTTTCCTTCCTCCCTCCCTCCCTCCCTCCTTTCCTTCCTTCCTTCTTTTGTTGTTGGCCAATGGGCGCTGTCCCTGAGCTCTTTCGCTCAAGTGCTCTACCACTGTGAGGCACAGCTCCATTTCCGGTTTTCTGATGGTTAATTGGAGATAAGGATCTCATGGACTTTCCTACTGGGACAATCTTTGAACCATGATCCTCAGATCTCAGGATTACAGGCTTGAGCTACCAGCGCCCAGCTAGGATAGCAAACTTTCCATGCTATCACACACTGTGAATTGAGCCAAACCTGCCATTTGGACCCAGTGGAGGTGGAGAACTCCTAAATTCTTGCCTTTTGAGTGAACGTTTATCACTGTTCCAAATTCATCTCCTCCTTTCTTTCTTCCTCTCCAGATGCCCTAGTCTTGAATCCCCAGATTGAAGACCTGGGTTTTATTCTTTGGGGTTTTTGTTGTTTGATTGGTTGGATTTTGGCTTTTGGCTGTTTGCTTTCTGTTTGTTTATTTTGGCTGGTCCTGGGAGTTAAATTTAGGCCTGGAAATAAGCATCTCAGACTTTCCTGCCTGGGCTGCCTTCAAACTGTGATCCTTCGATTCAGCCCCCAGAGTAGCTAGGATTACAGGTGTGAGCCACCAGCAACTGGCTAAGATGATACTTCTGATATATTTTCATTTATACTTTAGAGATATTTTCCGTGTAAAGTTCCATTGAGTGACCTACAGAAAATGGTTAAGAAATTAGCATTTCTCAGTTTTCAGGATCAATTCCGATTGTGACCATGTTAAATTCTCAAAAAAAAAAAAACTTTTAAAAAAGACATCTATATTACTTTATGCAGATTGCTGGTTCTTTTCAGTGGTATAAATAAGAAATTCTCTTCTCTCTACTTGCTTCCATTCATGGATGAAGTGTTATGAAATCAGCGGTCCTTATCAGTTATATTTCTGGGTAGCTGAGTAAGGTGGGAAGTATGTTTGCTATGCAGGGGTAAGTGCTGGGGCAGCGGGATTTCATGCACTTTCTGTCAGCAAAGGCATCAATGGCCAGAAACCCTGATAAATCTGATTGCCAGCAGTAGGGTCTGGATAATAGCAGAGTCCAGGACATCAGTGAATATGCATGAACTAGCAGCACTGCTAAGCTGAACGACCATTCTGACCCCACGTAAATACCCTGGAGTTAACAAGCTAGCTTGCCCATCTGCAGGGTCTGCTGTGGGCCTAGCAGGCAGTGAGGCCCACCTTTAGATTTGTCAGAACAGTTTTCAGTTGGGTGCTGATGGCTCACACTATAACGCTAGTTACTCAGGAGGCTGAGATCTAAGAATTGCAGTTCAAAGCCAGCCCAGGAAGGAAAACCATGAGACTCTTATCTCCAGTAAACTACTTAGAAAAAGTCAGAAATGGTGCTGTGGCTCAAGTGGTAGAGCGCTAGCCTTGAGCAAAAAGAGTTTCAGGAATAGTGCCCAGGTCCTGGGTTCAAGCCCCAAGATCAGCAAAAAAAAAAAAAAAAAAAAAAAGCTCATTGTATCAGTTCAACAACCATTTAACTATATATGTTTTTAATCTTTTTTGTTGTTGTTGTTGTTTTGGTACTGGGGATAGAAACGAGGGCATTACACTTGCTAGGCAAGTGCTTTGCCACTGAGCTACATCCCAGCCCTCAACAACTGTTAAACTGTTAGTATATTTTTAGTTTTCAGTGTGTTAGTCCTATCTCTTATACTAAGTTGAATCATAAAATTGCCATATATGTGGGTTGAAACAGTCATCTAGTGCTGGCTTTACAGAGTTCAACCTGTTAATGGGATGCATAGGATTCAGGGAACAGCCACCGCTGTCCCTCATTCTCCTTTTTCCTTGGTATAATATTGGGAACATGTTATTTCTTTGAAAACACAATTTGGGCCAGGCCCCTGTGGCTCACACCAGTAATTCTAACTACACAGGAGGCTGAGATCTAAGGATCGCAGTTCAAAGCCAGCCCAGGCAGGAAAGTCCGAGAGACTCTTACCACCAGAAAACCAGAAGTGTTGCTGTGGTTCAAGTGGTAGAGCACTCACCTTGAGCTGAAGAGCTCAAGGACAGCACCTAGGCCCAGAGTTCAAGCCCCATGATTGATAAAAAGAGAAAAGAAAACAAAATTTGGGGCAGAAATACTTTTTGAAATTGCTTAATGTAATTATATTATTTTTAAACACACATACACATACCACCTCGCTGGGCATGAATGGTTCATGCCTGTTTAATCCTTGCTACTCAGAAGGCTGAGATGTGAAAACCATGATTTGAAGCCAACCTAGGCAAGAGAAGTCCATGATACTCTTATTTCTAATTAACCACCAAGACACTGGAAGTGGAGCTGTGGCTCAAAACATCAGCTTTGAGCATAAAAGTAAGGAGATCATGAGACCCTGAGTTCATGCCTCAGTACTAATGAAACAGATGGAGAAGGGAAGGAAGGAAGGAAGGAAGAAGGGAAGGAGAAGGAAAGGAAGGAAACACTTAAAAGCATCCTGCCTAATACATTTTCTTTTCTTTTTTGTTTTGTTGTGGGGCTTAAACTCGGGGCCTGGGCACTGCCCCTCAGCTCTTTTGCGCAAGGCTAGCCCTCTACCACTTGAACCACAGCGTCACTTCCAGAGTTTTGGTTGCTTAATTGGAGATAAGAGTCTCACAGACTTTCACATCTGGCTGGCTTCAAATGGTGATCCTCAGATCTCCGCTTCCCAATAGCTAGAATGACATGCATGGGCCACCATACCCAGCCATCCCTCTAAATATATAGTGTCCACACTGGGGCTTGAATTCAGGGCCCTCATGCTTTTGCTTAGCTTTTTAACTTAAAGCTGATGCTCTACAATTGAGCCATATGTCCACTTCTGGCTCTTTTTTTTTTTTGCCAGTTAATTGGAAATAAGTCTTCAGATTAGGCTGCCCTGACTGGCTTCCAACCTACATCCTCAGATCTCAGCCTCCTGAGAAACTAGGATTACAGACGTGAGCCACCAGTGCCCAGTTGGATCATCCCGTGTTAGAGCATCTGGATTGATATTTATCGATAACAATCTTGAAACCTTCAAGATCTCAAAATAGTATCCTCATCTTTACAAATGAGGGAACTGCTACATAGAAAATTAAAGTTCTTGAGAATTTAAGACACTGAGCAAACTAGAACTTTGATCTATGGTACATTGTCATGTCTTAGTTGCCATTCATTTCTTAGCTACAAAACATTTGCCTTATATCCCCCCACTCACATCCATCCACTGATATCCCCACTTATGTCCAACTACTCATATCCCCCATTCGTATCCTTCACTCATATCCCCCATTCATGTCCTCCACTCATCTCCATACAGGGGCATAGTGGCTCACACCCAGTTTTGGGAGAATCATGATTAAAGGCCAACCTGGGCAAAAGAGTCCTCAAATCATACAATGGGCATGCACCTGTCGTCCCTCCTCCAGGGAAAAGAGTCCATACATAGAGGAAGATCACAGTCTATGCTGTCCTAGTCAAGAATATCTCAAAAATAATCTGAGTATAAAGGCCCTAAGATGTGGTTCGACTGGTAGAGCAATCAGCCTACCTAGTGCAAAGCCCTGAGTTCAAATTCCAGAAGTGTCTCCCCCCCAAAAAAACCCCACAAAAGTGCAGTGAAAAATAATAGCTGCCATACCACTGTCACTTTGGTACTTTGAATGAAATTAGACCAAAGATTTGTTGATGGACATGATTATGTATTGCATGACTAATTTAGTGGTTATTTTCAGATGTAATAGCCATTGAGCAGTCTGTGGTTTATTGGTCCAAGTCTGTCACAGTTTTACAACTTCACCAATTTCTTTTTTTTGGGGGGGGGGTCCGGTTGTGGGGCCTGAACTCTGGGCCTGGGCACTGTCCCTCAGCTCTTCAGCTCAAGGCTAGCCACAGCGCCACTTGTGGCTTTTTTCTTTTTGCTTATGTGGTGCTGAGGAATTGAACCCAGGGCCTCATGCATACAAGGCAAGCGCTCTACCACTGAGCCACCTTCCCAGCCCAACTTCACCAATTTCTACACAAAAGAAGAAGAAACGGCAAGGAATACTGGGAAATAAAGGCATGTTGGCTACACCTCTAAGACTTATTTTTTATGTGTTCATTTGTCTTGATAGAAATATGAGCTCAGCCGGCGCTGATGGGAGGAAGGTAATGAGGAGATGCGATGGACTCATTGACTCCCTGGTCCACTACATCCGAGGGACCATCGCTGATTACCAGCCAGATGATAAGGTGACTCAGGAGCTGACCACCTCAACCACTGAGTTGCCTAATGTGACTTCTAACATGCTGAGTATTGTTTTTTTTTCTGTGCCAGTCCTGGAGCTTGGACTCATAGCCTGGGCACTGTCCCTGAGCTTTTGTGCTCAAGGCTAGTGCTCTACTACTTGAACCACTGCTCCACTTCCTGCTTTTTTGATGGTTAATTAAACATAAGAATCCCATGGGGGGCTGGGAAGGTAGCTCAGTGGTAGAGCACTTGCCTTGCATGCATGAGGCCCTGGGTTCGATTCCTCAGCACCACATAAGCAGAAAAAGCTGGAAGTGGTGCTGTGGCTCAAGTGCTAGAGCACTAGCCTTGAGCTGAAGAGCTGAGGGACAGTGTCCAGGCCCAGAGTTCAGGCACCATGACTGGCAAAAAAAAAAAAAAAAAAAAAAATCCCATGGACTTTCTTGCCCAGGGTGGCTTCAAACTATGGTTTTCAGATCTCAGCCTCCTGAGCAGGAAGGATTGCAGGTGTGAGGCACTGGTGTCCAACTTCTGCATTTTTTTTTTCCTGTCAGTACCTGGGGCTTGAACTCTGTGCCTCAAACTGTGTGCTGGTGCTCTGTGACTTGAGTCACACCTCTACTCCCAGATTTTTGCTGGCTAAATGGAAATAAGAGTCTTGGATTTATTTAACCAGGTTGGCTTTAAACTGAGATCCTTATTTTATCAGGCTGGCTTTGAACTGTGATCCTCAGATCTCAGCCTCCTAAGAATCTAGGATAACAGGCATAGGCCTGGGCCACTAGCAGCCTACTATATATTTTTTTATATAGAGCTGGAGCTTGAACTCAAGACCTGCCCACTGTCCCTGAGCTTTTTTTAATTGCTCAAGGCTAGCGCTCTACCACCTGAGCCACTTCTGGCGTTTTTGGCAGTTAATTTGAGATAAGACTCTGATAGACTTTCCTACTCTGGCTGGCTTCAAAGCACAGTCCTCAGATCTCACTCAGCCTCTGAGTAACTAGGATTATAAGCGTGAGCCCTTGGTGCCCAGCTCATAATCCTTAATAATTATCACCATCTAGGGTTTAGTGGTTGAGTAATTGCCTAGCACTGCTAGCTAAATAAATAAATACCTGTAATTATTGCCATCTACAAGGTGGAAATCTTTGCCCGCCTACCTTCCCTCACACCCCACAGTCTCTGGACAGCAAGCGTACAATCTACCTCTGAGAAGCCTTTCAGTTTGTCAACTCTTCCTCAGCACTGACATGGCTGCTTCTGTTAGGGCATCTTTCACAGAGACTATTACAGTAACCCCTGCTTAGTCCCTAGAAATTGTAATATCTTCTATACTCTAGCATAGAGTGGCTGCTACGTTAGGTGACTATAATTTGGACTCAGGTTTAGAGTTGTGGTTCAAGTGGTAGAGTGCCAGCCAGTGAGCAACAGCATCAGATACTGAGTTTGGGTCCTGGACTTGGACAAAATAAAAATAGCTGGGCACCAGTGGCTCATGCCTGTAATCCTAGCTACTCAGAAGGCTGAGATCTGAGGATTGTGGTTCAAAGCCAGCCCTGGCAGGAAAGTCTGTAAAAGTGTTCTCTCCAATTAACCACAAAAAGTCAGAAATGGAGCTGTGGCTCAAGTAGTAAAACAGCACCAGTCTTGAGCACAAAAGCTCAGGGAAAGCACCTAAACCCAGAGTTAAGCTCCAGGACCAGCAAATAAATAAATGCTTTTTAAAAAAATACGAAAATAAAATTTCAACTCATTCTAAACATACTCTTTACAAAGTATAATAGAGGGAGGTGGTGTAGCTCAGCATGCTATAAGGTCCTGGGTTCAAACCGGCAGTAATGCAAAAGACAAAATATAAATTAGAAAGGCTTGCCCTTTTTAAGAAATTCAGTTTTATAAGCCAGGTGCCAGTGGCTCAGGCCTGTAATCCTAGCTACTCAGGAGGCTCACGTCTGAGGATCACAGTTCAAAGCCAGCCTGTGAGATTCTTATCTCCAATTAGCTGCCAAAAAAGCTAAAAATTGAGTTGTGGCTCAAGTGGTAGAGTGCCAACCTTGAGCAAGACTAATTCAGGATAGCACCCAGACTTTAGGTGCTGGCAGGAAGGAAGGGAGGGAGGGAGTAAGAAAGAGAAAGGAGGGGAGGAAGGAAGAGGAGAGAGAGAGAGAAAGAGAGAGGAGAGAGAGTGTGTCTGGCACCATGCTTGTAATTCATGCTTGTAATCCTAGCTACTCAGAAGAATCAGAACTGAGGATCACGGTTCAAAGCCCAGGCAGGAAAGTCTGTGAGACTCTTTCTCCAATTAACCACCAGAAAACCAGAAATGGCACTGTGGCTCAAGTGGTAGAGTGCTCACCTTGAGCTGAAGAGCTCAGGGACAGCGCCCAGGTCCAGAGTTCAAGCCCTACTACTGACAAAAAAAAAAGAAAGAAAAAAGTAGGGAGGAGGAGAGGGAAGGCAGGGGAGGAGGAAGGGAGGAAAGGAAAGAGAAGAAGGAAAGGAGAGGGGCAGGGAAGGGAAAGAAGAGAGGGGATGGGGGGGAGGGAAGGAGAGGGGAGGGAAGGGGAGAGGAATGGAATTCAACCTCTAGCCAGGTGCTGGTGGCTCACACTCTGATGGTTTGAAGCCCAGCAACCTGGGCAGGAAAGTCCATGTGACTCTCATTAACCAACAAAAGACAGAAGTGGAGGTATGGATCAAGTTGTCCCACAGCCTTGATCAAAGAAAAAACCAAGTGAGAGTAAGAGGCAGTGAATTCAAGCCACAATACAGGCACAGAAATAAAAAGGAAAAGAAATTTTAAAAAAGAAAATTAGCCTCTAGTTTTTAACATTAATACTTAGGACCATTCATGATCTACTCTTAGTCTTTCCAACTTCACTCACTAGTTCATTTACCCTGGGCATCTCATAGTCCGCGCACATCCATTTGGAAGGGGTGTCTGTGTCTGTATGCTCAGTGTCCCATCTGTTTCCTCAGGCCACAGAGAACTGCGTATGCATTCTTCATAACCTTTCCTACCAGCTGGAGGCAGAGCTCCCGGAGAGATATTCCCAGAGTATCTCTATTCAGAACCGGAACATCCAGACCGACAACAACAAAAGTATTGGGTGTTTTGGCAATCGAAGCAGGAAGGTTAAAGAGGTATATTAGAAAGTCGTTTGCAAGGAGGTGGAGAGAGAGAGAATGCATGTGTGTTTCCAAGCACTTAGTGTACATTACATACTATTTTCAATTCCTGTGGCCCTTTCATCATTCCTATGAGATGATGTGTTTTGTTTACTGTGAGGAAACAGATTCAGGAAGGTGAATGGCTTAATTTGGGCACCAGTGGCTCACACCTGTAATCCCAGCTACTCAGTAGGCTGAAATCTGAGGATCGTAGTTCAAAGCCAGCCTCTACAGAAAAAGTCTGTGAGACTCTTTATCTCTAGCCAGCAAAAAGCGAGTCATGAAGGTGTGGCTCAGTTGGTAGAACACCAGCCTGAAGTGAAAAAGCCAAGTGAGAGCACAAGATCCTGAGTTGAAGCCCAAGTACCAGGACACAAAAGAAAGGGAAGGAGGGAAGAGATAAGGGAAGGGGAAGAAGAAGGGAAAGGAGAAACGTGAACGTATTTTCCTAGATTAGTACATGCAGAATCAGAACTCAGTCCCAGGCAGAGTGACTCCAGGTTCGCTGTCCTGACCATGAAGCCGCATTGCTCAGTCAGCTGTGGGTTCAGAAGTAAGTTCACTCTACACAGTGCAGTGTGGGCAACCGTCCTTACAGTGTTTTAATGGCAAGGCATTGGCTTTGGGCCTTCTAAAAAACAACTTGAATACTGAGAGCAAACCACATAGGAAAGAATATGTATTTATGTCCCTACAACCTAAGAACTGAAGAATGTGAACTGCCCATTTGTCTTAGTAGCATGGAAGGGCAATGGATAAATTTAGAACCCGATGCTATCCAGGACGACCTCCCAGGCCTGAGCCGACAGGCCTGTGCGTCTTATCTTCAGAGTGGAGGTGACTCATCCCATGCAGCCTGAAAACCATTATAGAAAGACCTGTCCATGCTCAGTTCTCTCAATGTCCTTCTCAGTGTGAAATGTTAACTTGTTTGTAGAGACTGGGATTGGGGGATGTTAGGCAGAACTAATGTGGGCCAAAAGTTAAGGAATTGGGAGTGTGCGTGTGCGTGCGTGTGTGTGTGTGTGTGTGTGTGTGTGTGTGTGTGTGTGTATTTGTGTATGTGCGTGTATGCCTTTTAAATCTATTTCAAGGACTTTGCACTATATCAATGAGCGTTTCTAGACTATAGTTGGTGTAGATGCAAGAATGTAGCTAATTGACTGCATTCATTCTGAATTCCCTTGTGTGTGATTAGCAATGCCAGGATGTGCCAATGCCTGAGGAAAAGAGCAACCCAAAGGGCGTGGAGTGGCTGTGGCACTCAATCGTCATTCGGATGTATCTGTCCTTGATCGCCAAGAGTGTCCGCAACTATACACAGGAAGCATCATTAGGAGCCCTCCAGAATCTCACGGCAGGAAGTGGCCCTGTGAGTATGATGAACGATTTCCTACTTTTTAGAATAAGGACATTGTACCAGACACCGATAGCTCATGCCTGTACTCCCAGCTACTCAGGAAGCTGACATCTGAGGATGGCGATGTGAAGCCAGCCGTGGCATGACAATCTGAGAGATTCTTAACTACCAGAACACAGGAAATGGAGCTGTCCCTCAGGTGGTAGAGGAAGAGCATTAGACTTTAACAAGAAAATGCTCAGGGACAGTGTCCTAGCCCTGAGATCAAGTCCCAGGACCAGCACCAAAGAAAAATAAATAAGGACATTGCACCAAGTACCTCTGGTTCATGCCTGTAATCCTAGCTACTCAGGAGGCTGAGAGCTGAGGATAGCAGTTCAAATCCAGCCTGGGGCAAGAAAATCTGGGAGACTCTTTTCTTCAGTTAACTAGCAAAAAGCCAGAAACAGAGATTTGGCTCAAGTGGTAGAGCACCACCTCGAATAAAAAAGCTGAAGGACAGTGCAAAGGCAGTGAGTTCAAGCCCCATTACTGGTGTGTGCGTACACACATAAACACACAGACACACACAACACAACACAAAAACCGAGGGAATTGGTTTGAATGGGTGAGGTTCAGTGACTGTGGGATTTCATGGACTGAGATGGTGAAGGAAAGGCTTGTTAATGAGAAATCCAAGTGTTCTTAGTGAAAGAAGAAAGACTCAATGGTAGGCAGGCAGAAACAATAGATGGCTACTGTAGTACAGAGCTAGAAAGGCCTTCTGTGCTTCCCCCCAGAAACTCAACCAGAGCGTGGAGAGCTCAGTGTGTCATGTGATGTATTTGGGAATTCTATAGTTATTCAAACTGATGTTAAAACTCCTTGCCGTGATCATAAGATGATTAGACTAAACTAACTCCTCCAAAGTTCATTGTCATGAGCCAGGTGCTGGTGGCTCACACCTGTAACTCTTAACTAATTAGAAGGCTGAGTTTTGAGGATCACAGTTCAAAGTCAGTCCAGGCAAGAAAGTCCATGAGACTCACCATTAAAAGGCCAGAAGTGAAGCTGTGGCTCAATTGGTAGAGTGCTAGTCTTGAGCACAAAAGCTCAAGGACAGCACCTACGCCCTGAGTTCAAGCCCCAGGACTGGGGGTGGCGGGGGAAGAGTTCATTGTCTAGCCAATCTTCAACTATCTATCCCCACAGAGAAAGGCACTCTCACAGAAAAAAAAAAAAAAAAGTAGTGTTCATTTCTTTAGAAACTCTATTTACTTTTTTTTTTCTGGTCCTAGGGCTTGAACTCAGAATCTGGTGTGCTCAAGGCTAGTGCTCTACCACTTTAAGCCACAGCACCACTTTCAGTTTTCTGATAATTAATTAGAGATAAGAGTCTCACAGACTTCCCTGCCTGGGCTGACTTTAAACTGCACTCATCAGATCTCAGTCTCCTAAATAGCTAGGATTACAGGCATGAGCCACTGGCACCCAGTTCATATTTACTTGTAATATAAATACAGGTACACAGAAGCTTGCTCTGTTTTAAATAAAATCATTACATGAAAAACTAAACTTTTTCCTGTCTTAGAATTTGTCCTGTTTTTGCATTGTGATTAAGAATATAAATCATTGGGGCTAGGAAGGTGGCTCAGTGGTAGAGTGCTTGCCTTGCATGCATGAGGCCCTAGGTTTGATTCCTCAGCACCACATAAGCAGACAAAGCTGGAAGTGGCGCTGTGGCTCAAGTGGTAGAGCACTAGCCTTGAGCTGAAGAGCTGAGGGACAGTGCCCAGGCCCAGAGTTCAGGCCCCACAACTGGCAAAAAAAAAAAATTAAATCATCAGTCAAGTGTTAGTGGTTCATGCCTATAATCCTAGCTACTCAGGAGGCTGAGATCTGAGGACCACACTTCAAAGCCAGTCACAGCAAGAAAATCTATAGAAGAGCACGCACAAGATCCTGAGTTCAGGCTCTAGTACCTGAACACACACACACACACACACACAAATACTCAGACACAACTCCTATTCCCTCCTCCCCCCACCCAAGGTGACTAGACCAATTTTAAGTTGCCTGTAGAGGAGCTCAAACTCAGCCAGCAACTTGCACAGTGTTGGAGACAAACTGTCAATCACTCTTCAAAAGTTCAGTATCTTTCAGAATAAATTGGGCTTAGTATAGAAACAAATTAATTTACAAAGAAAATATCTATAGACTGGTACAATCTCAGTGGTAGGTTTTTGTTTTCGTGTGTGTGTGTGTGTGTGTGTGTGTGTGTGTGTGTGTGTGTGTGTGTGTGTGTGTGTGTGTGTGTACACCAATCTTGGGACTTGAATTTAGGGCCTGGGCACCGTCTCTGAGCTTTTTTTATTCAAAGCAGGCTAGTACCCTACCACTTGAGCCACAGTTTCCTTTCTCATTTTATAGTGGTTAATTGGATATAAGAGTCTCACAGGAGACTGAGATTTGAGGATCAGAGCTTATAGCTCAGATCACATCTGAGTGTCTACAATGGTAAGAGCCATTGTAACTCTTCAAATATCTTCTTGGACCTCTGGTAACCTGCAGGAAACTTAGCATTCCTCAGCAACCAGATGGCATCACACTTACACGGTGTATTTCACACAGATGCCAGTCTCGGTAGCTCAGACAGTTGTCCAGAAGGAAAACGGCCTTCAGCACATCAGGAAAATGCTGTATATAGGGGATCCCAGTGTGAAGAAGACTGCAGTATCACTGCTGAGGAATCTGTCTCGGAATCTTTCTCTGCAGAATGACATTGGTAAGTCACTAAAAATGTCTGCATGTCATGGCTCATACCTGTAATCCAAGCTACTCAGGAGGATGAGATCTGAGGATTCTGGTTCGAAACCAGCTTGGGCAGGAAAGTCAATGAGATTCTTACCTCCAGTTAACCAACAAAAAGTGGAAATACACACATACATACACACACACACACACACACACACACACATACGTGCATTATATTTTTCCTTGTGTTTATTAAACAACTGGGTATCTTTTGTGTATGTGTCTTGCTAGGCTTGAACTCAGGGCCTTGGCACTGTCCCTGAGCTTTTTTGCTCAAGGCTAGTGCTCTACACTTTGAACCACACAGCTCACTCCCAATTTCTGGTGGTTAATTGGAGATAGAGAGACTTTCATGTCCATGCTGGCTTTGAACCACTATCCTCAGTGTACCTCTCAGCCTCTGTGTATCTTTTTTTTTTTTTTTGTCGGTCATGGGGCTTGAACTCTGGGCCTGGGCGCTGTCCCTTAGCTCTTCAGCTCAAGGCAAGCGCTCTACCACTTGAGCTACAGCGCCACTTCCGGTTTTCTAGTGGTTTATTGGAGATAGGAGTCTCACGGTCTTTCCTGCCCGGGCTGGCTTTGAACCGCAATCCTCAGATCTCAGCCTCCTGAGTAGCTAGGATTACAGGCGTGAGCCACCAGCGCCCGGCTCTGTGTATCTTTTTTGAAGTACACTTTATCCAATATATATTGGGATCTAATCGAGAATTTCTCCTTTATTTTGTAGCCAAAGAAACGCTCCCTGACCTGGTTTCCATAATTCCTGACACAGTCCCGAGTACTGACATTCTCATCGAAACTACAGCCTCTGCCTGTTACACATTGAACAATATAGTCCAGAACAGTTACCAAAATGCTCGGGACCTCCTGAACACTGGGGGTCTGCAGAAAATTATGGCCATTAGTTCAGACGATGCGTAAGTCCTTCTGCCCATCCCTGTCTCCTCTTTTCTTGTCCCCCACCCCCACTCCTGTGTGGATCAAACAGTTGTGAGTGTCCCTTCATTTAGTACCATGGCAGCATGGGTACAAATATGATACAACATTGGGCCAGGCTATCTGTTTTGGTCCCTGGTGATCAGTCAAGGGAAGGAGCTATATCAGTCAAGCCACATTATCAGTCATTCTGTGTGTGTGTGTGTGCGTGCGTGCATGCACGCGCGCGTGTGCACATGCATGCAATGGGACTAAGCTTGTTCTCAGGGTTTCAGGGTCTCAGTCTTCTGCTTGGCTTTTTTCACTCAAGGCTAGTGCTCTACCATCTTGAGCCACAGCTCCACTTCCCACATTCTGGTGGCCAATTAGATATAAGAATCTCATGGAGGGGCTGGGAAGGTGGCTCAGTGGTAGAGCGCTTGCCTTGCATGCACGAGGCCCTGCATTCGATTCCTCAGCACCACATAAGCAAAAAAAGAAAAAAAAGCCAGAAGTGGCACTGTGGCTCAAGTGGTAGAGCGCTAGCCTTGAGCTGAAGAGCTGAGGGACAGTGCCCAGGCCCAGAGTTCAGGCCCCACGACTGGACTCCCCCCCTCAAAAAAAAAGAATCTCATGGACTTTCCTGCCTGGGATGGCTTCAAACAAGGATCCGTAGCTCTCAGCCTCCTGAGTAGCAAGGCTCAGGCTCTTCTAAAATGACAAGCTAGAGCCAAACTTTATCATTTGGTAGTGCATTCACTGCCCTATGAACAGGGGAATGAAATGCCCTTTAATTCATTCACATCGTTATTATCTTGTACCCACACACTGGCCTAGAAGGAGCAGGTACAGCAGGGAGCTGTGAATGACGCCCTAACATATTGCTCTCAGTTTCCTCTCTCACTCCCTCCTTCCCCTCCCTGGGTAGTGAGACTAGGATAGTCCAGTGTGAGTGAGTCAGCCACATTCCTGTTTTCCGTTATGGCCATTCCTTACCACTAGACAATTTAGTATTGTTTTCTCTTTCTCCAACTCCGGTTGTTCTGACATATCACAAGTTACTCTGGTAAGTAACCAGCAGCTCATTCAAATGAGTTTCAAAGCCAGTGGACTTCACTCTTCATATTAGTGGACAAGTGTGTGCTTGGCTGTGCAGTGGGGGGTCTGTGCTGAGTGGGGTGAACACATCACCACCACCCCATCCTCCAAAGGCCTCTGTGCTCTGCAAGCCCCCGTGGGGACAAAACCTACATCCACAATCCAGTGATTAAACTGCTGCTCAGGCTGAAATCCTGAGGATTGCTGCTCAAAGTCAGTTGGAGCTGAAAAGTCCACAAGACTCCAAACTCCAAAATAAGTAGCAAAAAAAAAAAAAAACCAGACTGGAGAGGTGGCCAAGCAAACTAGCCGAACAATCACCAGGTCCTGAGTTCAAATCCCCATACCAACCAAAAATCAGAGACTGATAGAAGGTGGGATCAGAGCCCCCCCCCTCCCATCCTCACTGATCCTGGGATATCTTTCCTTTCAGCCACACCCCCAACAAGGCCAGCAAAGCTGCTTCTGTCCTCCTGTATGGCCTGTGGGCCCACACGGATCTCCACAATGCTTACAAGAAGGTAAGAAGGCGGTGGAGTGACCTCACCCTGTGAACACACATGGAACCACCCCTTCTCCAGCATTTCTCACCTTTCACATGTCTGCTTCTTCCCAAGGCTCAGTTTAAGAAGACAGACTTTGTCAACAACCGGACCGCCAAAGCCTACCACTCCCTTAAAGACTGAGGAAAAGGAAAACAGATGGAGGAATGTTCTCTCACTGTGCTCAGCTATGAAAAAAAGCCTAAAGGATAACAGCTATTTTTCTACTGCCCAGCTGAAGAAACCTCAAAAAACAAAACAAAAAAAAACCCCACGTCTTTGTTTCTATCCTTTTCTAATTCCATGGCTTTCAGAATCCAGAAAACAGAATGAGAATAACAAAAATGGGTTAACTTAATAGACTCTCCTGCAAATTTGTCACCCATCATATTTTAGTAACAGGATTTATTCTATTACAGCCAGAGGTCTTTTTGTGGCTTAGTGTGTGCCAGTCCTGGAGCTTGAACTCAGGGCCTGAGTGCTGTCTCTGAGCTTTTGTGCTCAAAACTAACACTCTACCACTTGAGCCACTTGTGGCTTTTTAGTTAATTGGAGATCACAGTCTCTTGGACTTTCCTGCCTGGGCTGGCATTGAAATGTAATTCTCAGAGCTCAGTCTCCTGAATAACTAAGATTACAGGCTGACTTACTGGCACCCAATTAAGTTTCTTGTCTTTTGACAGCAATCTGTCTGCATACTCCTTCACCTTTGAGCCACGAATGTATTGTCCTGTGGTATCAAAACAACAGGAATATTTGCAGAATTGTCCAGAAGAAAGTAATAACGGCAAAATTGTATACTTCCTAAGCCTGCTTTTATCCCTTTTTATTCTGTTTTTGAGCTGCAAAAATTTAGATCAGAGAACACGCATGATGATAAGAAATGGATTTCTTTTTTCTTTTTCTCTGTGTGTGTGCGCATGTGTGTGTATGTGTGCACATGCACTGCATATTCCAATACTGGGCTTGCACTCAGGTCTGGGTGCTGTCCCTTAGCTTTTTTGCTCAAAGCTGGTGCTTTACCACTTCCAACTTTTTGGTGGTAAACTGGAAATAAGAGCCTTTCAAACTTTCTTATCTTGACTGGCATTGAGCCTTGATCCTAAGATCTCAGTCGCCTGAGTAACTAGGATTACAGTGAGCCACCAGCATTTAGCTCAAGTCATTAATCTAAGTTTAGGAAACTCAAGAGAAGGAAAGTCACATCAAGGAAGAATGTAAGATGTCAGGCCCCATTAAAAAAATGAGATGCAGCATTTTGTCATCACCCATAGAAGCAAGCCTGAGTTAAATACTATTCCAGCCAGGCTAGGATTAAAACCTCATGAATAATCAGTTCTCCCAACTCCAATTCTGTTACATTTTGTTTCTTTAAAGTTTCCCAATACTGAAAGTGGCAACTGGTAGAACACCAACCTTGAATGAAAAAGCCTAGAGTTTGACAGTTTGTAAAGAGAAGGATAAAAACCTGCTCCTTTAGGTAGTTAAAAAAAAATCTAAAAATAAATTCCCATTTCTAGTTTACATGTGCACTTCCGTCTTTATTTGAAACAAGTTTTCAACTTTAAAAAAATGTGGCTTAGTGGTAGAGTGTTTGCCTAGCATGCATAAGTCCCTGGGTTTGATTCTTCAGTACCACATAAATAGAAAAAGCTGGAAATGGCACTGTGGCTCAAGTGGTAGAGTGCCAGCCTTGAGCAAAAAAAGCTCAGAGACAGTGCCCAGGCCCTGAGTTCAAGCACCTGGATTGGAAAAAAAATTTTCAGTACAGACAACTTAGGTTACTAATAATCCAGGTCAAAATAAATGTATTCAGATGCCAGGTTTTTTTGTACATAGGAGAATTTATCTCTTTTCAATAATCATGTACAATTTATTCCTCCAGATAAGTGGTGTGTGTCTAATTATTGCTATATTTTGTTTTGTCTTCTTTGTTTTTAGTGTCTGTGGTTTTTGTTGTTGTTGTTGTTGTGCTTTGATTGTTTTGTGCCGGTCCTAGGGCTTGAACTCAGGGTCTGGGCACCGTTGCTGAGCTTTTTTACTCAAGGGTAGTGCTCTATCACTTGAGTCACAGCTCCAACCAATTCCAGCTTTTTGCTGGTTAATTGGACAAGAGTCTCATGGATTTTCCTGCTCAGGCTGGCTTTGAACCACATCCTGAGATCTCAGCCACCTGAATAGCTAGGTCACCTAGCTAGCCTTCTCATTTATCTGTGTTAAGAGTTCCAGAGGGCTGTTCCATGCAAAAATTTTAAATGGCTCAGCGCCTATAGCCACTCAGGAGCTGAGGATTCCAGTTTAAAGCCAGCCAAATTCAAGAGACTCTTCTCTCCAATTTGTCCAGCAAAAAGTAAGAAGTGAAGCTGTTTTCTTCAGTGCCAGCCTTGAGCAAAAAGCTAAGCGAGAGCATGAGGCCTTGAATCCATGCCCCATTAGAGGCGTACGCGTGCGTGCGCGCACACACACACACACACACAAACACACAGACACAGACACAAATCCAAATGGTATCTGGAATGTGGGAAGTTGCTGCCTTGGATCTCCACTTCTGGAAGTGTTTGTTTATACCTAGTAGAAATGGTAGAAAGAACCACCAGGTTCAGTTATTTGACCAGAGGAAGAAGGGATTAACTTGTCAAGTGAGAGAATAAGCAGGAGTGGACAAACCACTTCAAAACCCATTGAATCAACTTCTAAAACAGTTCCTTGGAAGAAAAGGGTATGTTTGTAAGTATACAGATAAATAATGAGATTTCCCCTGAACATGTGTATGGTGAGCAGATGCGTAGGAGTGGAGAAGATTTGGGGGGTGTGCTTAACACAATTGCAGAAGCCCCAGATCACAGAAGGGCAGGATTATAGGAAGCTGGGAAAGCATTTGGTCACGATGTCTTGAAGTATCTTCTTTTTCTTTTTCTCTTTCTTTTTCTTTTTTTCTTCCTTCCTTTTTTTTTTTTTTTTTTTTTTTTTTTTTTGTCAGTCATGGGGCTTGAACTCTGGGTCTGAGCACTGTCCCTGAGCTCTTCAGCTCAAGGCCAGCACTCTACCACTTGAGCCACAGTGTCCCTTCTGGTTTTCAGGTGGTTAACTGGAGATGAGTCTCATGGACTTTCCTGCCCAGGCTGGCTTTGAACCACAATCCTCAGATCTCAGCCTCCTTAGTAGCTAGGATTACAGAGGTGGTGAGTCACCGGCAGCCAGCTTTAAAGTATCTTCTTGTGTCAAAAAAGCCTCAGTCCGTATTAATGTGATGGCAGAATCACACAGTTCTTTGTTCAGATAACACCAGCCTGAAAGAAAAAAGATCTGTATTGAAATGCAGGAATGGTTGCCTTCAAGTATTTGTTATGGGAGAGAAAAATAAAATAGAGAAACTGCAAAGTAAACCTCTGATTTAAAGTTCACACTGTCAGTAATGGAAGAAACTCCCAGACTTTGAAGTCTGAGAGTTTCAGGCCTCTCAGAAAACCTTTCTCTACGATACCATGTATAGGAAAGAGATCAAAATACCATCCATTGGCATGAGAGCAGAAAGGAGAGCATTCCAAAGCCCAAATTCTAGGAAACTAAAGAAGCACTGGTCACCTAAGGCTTACACCTGTGATCCTAGCTACTTGAGAGGCTGAGATCTGAGATAAAAGCCAGTTTAGGCAGACAAACCCAAAAGACTATAGTTCAGTTAATCAGTAAAGTCACAAGTGGAGCAGTGGTCTAAGTGGTTGAACATTAACCTTGAGTGAAAAAGCTAAGAGAATGTAAGCCCTAGTGTATACACACACACACACACACACACATACACACACACACCCCTTCTAGAACCAGCACTGACACACACACACACACACACACACACACACACACACACACACACACACCTTCTAGAACCAGCACTGAATCTCAGCTTTCCTTATCTATAATACATGAAAAGATGGGAACATTTTCTTTGTTGGGTTGTGACAATTGTAATAAATAAGTACTCAGAGCACACCCTGTGTGTGTACTAATTTATTTAGAGTTCCTTGGTTTGGAGATCTTTGTCTTTGGAGATCTTTGTCTTTTTAATTCATCTCGTGTGTGTGTGTGTGTGTGTGTGTGTGTGTGTGTGTGTGTGTGTGTGTGTGTGTGTGTGTGAGAGCGAGAGAGAGAGAGAGAGAGAGAGAGAGAGAGAGAGAGAGAGAGAGAGAGAGAGAGAGTGGGGGGGTATTTTTGTGGCTTGAAATCAGGGCCTAGAGCTCTCTACTTGGTGTGTTTGTTCAAGGCTGGTACTTTACCACTTGAGCCACACCTCCACACCTTGAGGTAAGAGTCTCACGAATGTGTCTGCCCAGCCTGGCTTTAAAGTAGGATATTCCATCTCAGCCTCCTGGGTAGTTAGGATTACAGGTGTGAGCCACCAGTGCCTGGCTCTTTTGAATTTCTTTTTGAAACTATACCTAATGTAGCTGGGCACCAGTGGCTCATACTGTAATCCTAGCTATTCAAGAAGCTGAGATATAAGGATCACAGTTTGGAGGCAGCCTAGGAAGGAAAGTTCGTAAGACTCATCTCCAATGAAGTAGCAAAAAAGCTGGAAGTAGAGCTGAGGCTCAAGTGGTAGAGCACCAACCTTGAGCTAAAGAAGCTTAGGGAAAATGCCCAGCACTGAATTCAAGCCCTAGTACTGTCACAAAAATAAAAATAGATACTATACACACACATACACATCTGGTTCTGTTACAAACCCCAGTGTCCCTGATCACCCACTGTATACACATATAAACACTATACAGACCCATCCTTTCCCAGGCCAGGTAGAAGTAAAAAACTAAATCCAAGACAACATGTGCTGAATGTCTGTTTAGCAGAATGTGAATGTCTGTTTTGGTTTTAGGTTTGTTTTTCTTCCTTTTTATCTTTCAGGCCAGATCTGATCCTGAGATTTTTTTTGCACAAGCTTGGTGCTCTACCATTGGAGCCACACCTCCTCTTTCTGCTTTTGAGTGGTTATTTGGCACTAAGAGTCTCAGGAACTTTCCTGCCTGGACTGGTTTTTAACCAAGATCCTCCGATCTCAGCCTTCGGAGTAGCTAAGATTACGGGCATGAGCGCCAGGGTCCAGCTTTTAACTGCAAGCAATTCCCAAGGCCATGATGTGATCTCCAGTTCAGGGCAGCATGCCACAGCTCACAAAGCTCTCCTCAGAATCAGTAGCCCTGATCTGAGTTCTGGAAGCTTTGGCGTCAACCAACAGGGGTTGAAGTGTTAGGGGAGAGGACAATTCAGGTCTTGTCTATGAATAAACCCCGTCCCAGGCTAGTCCTGAACCATCTTAGGAAAATCTGCAATGCAGTCATTTCAGTGAGTTGAGAACCAAAGAGATGAAGGACTAGACATTTTGTCTTCTGCACACCTGCAGTGAGGCATCTGACTCCAAAAACTGTCACAGAAGCAGGTTGGGGCAGTGGCATGCATTCCTGTGTCAGGCTCATCAAGCTGCCCCATACATCACATCAGTGAGTGGTCCAATTGCTCAGAAGCCTGAATTTTACCTATAAGCTGCTAACACTACCTCTGGCAAACGAGAAAACAAGTCCAAACTCTGCTTTTTTGCTGAAACTATACAAGGATTGTTTTAGTGTATTTTTCTACAACCAATCTTTTAGGTGGTTTTATGTCCTGGACATAAAAACTGTAGATAAAAGTTCAAGTGTGCCCTTTTTGTGTATGTACTGGGATTAGAATTCAGGATCTCATGCTCTTGCTTGGCTTTTTCCACTCAAGGCTAGCTCTACTCTACCATCTTGAGCCACAGCTCCACTTTCAGATTTTTTTGCTGGTTAATTGGAGATCATGGACTGTCCTGCCCCAGCTGGCTTTGAACTGCAATTCTCCGACCTAAGCCTTCTAAGTAACTAGGATGACAGGAGTGAGCCACTGGTGCCCAGCTGGATTTATTTCTTTCCTTCCTTCCTTCCTTCCTCCCTCCTTTCTTTCTCTGCTTTTTTTTTTTTTTTTTTTTTTTGTCGGTCATGGGGCTTGAACTCTGGGCTTGGGTGCTGTCCTTGCACTCTTCAGCTCAAGGTGAGCACTCTACTGCTTGAGCCACAGCACCACTTCTGGTTTTCTAGTGGTTTATTGGAGATAAGAGTCTCATGGACTTTCCTGCCCAGGCTGGCTTTGAACTGAGACCCTCAGATCTCAGCCTCCTGAGTAGCTAGGATTACAGGCGTGAGCCACACTGGTGCTGGGCTTGCTTGCTTTCTGTCTTCCTTTCTTTCTCCTTCCTTCCTTTCCTTCTTTCTTTTCCTTTCATTCTTCTTCTTTTTTTCCTTCTTTTGTTGGCCATGTACTTGAAATCAGGGCCTGGGCACTGTCCCTGAGCTCTTCAGCTCAAGGCTAGTGCTCTACCACTTGAGCCACAGCACCACTTCTGATTTTCTGGTGGTTCACTGGAGATAAGAGTCTTACAGACTTTTCTGCCCGGGCTGGCTTCAAACTGCCATCCTCAGACTCAGCCTCCTGAATGGCTAAAATTACAGGCATGAGCCACCCGCACCCAGCTGGGTTTCTTTTTTTGGTTGGTCGTGGGGCCTGAACTCTGGGCCTGGGCGCTGTCCCTCAGCTTTTCAGCTCAAGGCTAGTGCTCTACCACTCGAGCCACAGCGCCACTTCCAGCTTTTGTAGTGCTGAGGAATGGAACCCAGGGCCTCATGCATGCAAGGCAAGCGCTCTACCACTGAGCCACCTTCCCAGCCCTGTTTCTATTTTTAATTACATCTTTCAGTGTAAGTATGTATATATATATATATATATATATATATATATATATATATATATATATATTTTTTTTTTTTTTTTTTTGTCGGTTGTGGGACTTTAACTCTGGGCCTGGGCGCTGTCCCTCAGCTCTTCAGCTCAAGGCGAGCGCTCTACCACTTGAGCTACAGCGCCACTTCCGGTTTTCTGGTGGTTTATTGGAGATAGGAGTCTCACGGTCTCTCCTGCCCAGGCTGGCTTTGAGCCGCGATCCTCAGATCTCAGCCTCCTGAGTAGCTAGGATTACAGGTGTGAGCCACCAGCGCCCGGCTCAGTGTAAGTATATTGCAGTGAGTTTTTGGTCCTGGAGCTGAGGCCAGTGGAAAGCAACTTTGAGGAAGTTGTCAGGGATGCCACTAAGTCACTGTGATAGACCATGTCCTTTATAGAAATGAGCCATGACTGTCAGATGAAGGTTAAAAAGTTCTAGACCCTTCTAGATACCTATAATTGATATAAAACAAGGAACCACCAGATGCCAGTCCTTCACACCTATAAGCTACTCAGGAGCCTGGAATCTAAGGATCACAGTCTGAAGCACCCCAGGCAGGAAAGTCTGTGAGACTCTCTCATCTCCAGTTAACCATCAAAAAGCTGCATGTGGGGCCGTGGGCACTAGCCTTGAGCAAAAAAGCTCAGGGGCAGCACCCAGGTTCTCAGTTCAAGCCTCAGTAACTACACAGGTGTACACATGCAAGCACTCACATGCACTCATACATACACTGGGATTCAAAGCAAGGGATTTTTAAGACATCTTCATTGTTAGCAACAAGTTAAAAATAAGGACATGTAAAAACCCCACATAAGATGACCTATTAAAAGTGGGGGGAATTCCAATATTTAGAAACTCGACAAAATATTTTTCTTAGCAACTTTTATTCTTTTTACCTTTTAATCCAATTGGGGATTTTTGAAGTCTTAATTGAAGAAGTAAAAATAATCTATTTTAGTGGCATTTCTTTAACAACTCTATATAAGAATTATGTGTGATCATGGGAAGTAGCAAGTCCCTATTTCTTTTGGTGACTCAGTATCTAAAGTGACCTACTTCCTCATTTAATGTCCCCTTGAATTTATCATTTATGATAGTTCACTTGCATTTCAATAACAAAACAAAGTGGAGCCTGGAATGGTGACTCATGCCTGTCATACTGCTCGGGAGGCCGAGGTCTGAGAACTGCAGTTCAAAGGCAGCCCAGGCAGAGAAATCCAAGAGACTCATGTCTATTAACCAGTAAAAAGCTGGAAGTGAAAGTATGGCTCAAGGGGTAGACTGTCAGCCTTCAGTGTAAAAGCTGAGAATCCCAAGTTCAAGCCATAGTAGTGACAAAAAAAAAATCAGATACTCTCTTGAATCCATTAGATGTGTTCAAGAAACTCAGAACTAATTAGTCATGTGTGTGTGTGTGTGTGTGTGTGTGTGTGTGTGTGTGAGAGAGAGAGAGAGAGAGAGAGAGAGAGAGAGAGAGAGAGAGAGAGAGAGAGAGAGAGAATATCCTGGGGTTTGAAAACTCACCTAGGCACTGTCCCTGATCTTAATTTTTGCTCAAGGCTAGCACTCTGCCACTGGAACTGCAGCTCCACTTCCAGCTGCCGCCTCCTCTTCCTCCTCTTCCTTTATTGGAGATACAAACAGGTATGAACTGCCAATAGCAATAGTTTTTAAACTTAACACAAAGAAGATACTTTATGCCATTATTTCTAGGATACTTTGTTAGTTTTTACAGGGTTATAAGGTTACTTAAAACTACGGAAAGCAGACTCATAATCCCAGGATAACTGAGAAATGTGAAATCAAGGACAAAAGTTATCTCTGATTTGCTTATAGTCGCGGGTTTCAGCCCTGGACATGAAGCCAGGATGCGAGTTTCATTTGCTTCTATACAACCTGCTCAAGCCTTGGGTGACCTCTGTCCTTTCCCACACATTATCTTTCTAAGAGTAATAGGGTTTGTGAATTTATGTGCTTTTTATTGTTGCCTAGTCTCCTAATCCAACCTCTTGCAACATTTTATTATCTTACTTAGATGGTATAAATTCCTTACTCAGACTACATATCCTAAGCCCGCCAAATGAGACTCAATTCATCTCCTTCCTGCCTCATTATAGTTGAATTCTATAAACACAGACACACACACACACACACACACACACACACACACATTTTCAATTAATATTTTTTTAAGTTCCTTTTTTTGGGGGGGGGGTGTCTGGTCGTGGGGCCTGAACTCTGGGCCTGGGCGCTGTCCCTCAGCTCTTCAGCTCAAAGCTAGCACTCTACCACTTTGAGCCACAGCGCTACTTCCGGCTTTTTGCTTATGTGGTGCTGAGGAATCGAACCCAGGGCCTTGTGCATGCAAGGCAAGCGCTCTACCACTGAGCCACCTTCTCAGCCCTCAATATTTTTTGTATGTGCTGGTACTGGGACTTGAACTCAAGGCTTCCTGCTCCCACTTGGCTTATTCTACTCAAGACTGATGCAGTACCACTTGAGCCACCTCCCCTTCTAGCTTTTTGCTGGTTAATTGGAGATGGGCCTCTCACAAATTTGTCTGTTCAGGCTGACTTTGAACCTTGAGCCTCAGATCTCAGCCTCGTGAGTGGATAGGATCGCAGGCTTGCAATCTATGCCCCACTAAATTGGGGAATTTCTGAAGAGAATTCAAAAAGTGAAATCAAACAATTCAGGAACATTTAAAAACTTAAAACAGAATCATTTGGTTTAGTCAGACTCAGAACTGTGCCACTAATGAAAGGTTTAAAGAATGTGTTTAATTAAAACAAAAAATTAGCAGAAAGCAATCTTCATCATGGTAGTCAGATGTGGAAAGTATTCCCAAAAGAGCAGTAACATTTTTGAGTCAGGCACACGGCAAGAAAATTCCTCCCTTTGAATACTTGCTGTGAACAAACAAGTGTACTTCTTTTCCTTTTGGCCTTTTTGTACACCAAGTCTGATTTCTATGGATTCCGTCTCTGGGTCTGTGAATTAACATTTACTGGCCTTCTACATGTAAAAAACATTGGAAAGAACAGTTTTGAATCTGCTTCCACTTAGGCTGTTATGAAAGGCGAAGGTAATTATTAGGGACAATGGGTGTGTGAGCTCTAAGTTGAACTCTCTGCTGAAAACCCACATCTTACAGCCAGCAGGACCATTGTTCAAGGCCATTTCTGACAGTGAAGAGGAGGGAGCTGCCTGGTACCACAGCCAGGAGCCCCTGCCTCTACTGAGGGGGAGAGGATTGGCTGGCCCACGCCCCAACTGGGGGTTGAAGAATGCTTCCCTGTTTCCACTCAGGATGATGAAGAGTGAGAGAGGAGAGCGAGGCCTGGCTGTTCCCTTGGTATCTTTCAGAGGCACAACAGCAGACAGAGGCGGTTGCAGGGCTGGGAAGGTGTCTCAGTGGTAGAGCGCTTGCCTTGCATGCATGAGGCCTTGGGTTTGATTCCTCAGCACCACATAACCAGAAAAAGCCAGATGTGGTGCTGTGGCTCAAGTGGTAGAGCGCTAGCCTTGAGCTGAAGAGCTGATGGACAGCACCCAGGCCCAGAATTCAAGCCCCATGACTGACCAAAACAAAACGGTGGTTGCAAAGTGGAGCCAAAAGAGAGTGTACAGATTTGGTCAATCTTTACACATTCATGTTGTCAATTCAATCATGCCAACAGGCACTACTGTGTGTGTATTTTTAGATGAAAACCCTGGAAACTCAAAATGTCTTAAAACATTTGCTCACAGTCAGCCAGTAAGAAATGGATTTGAGCCCAGCATAGGTGGCACATGCCTGTAATCCCAGCACTCACGAATAGGAGAGAGGCAGGAGGATCATGCCTCCAAGGCTATCCTGAGCTTTGCAGTGAGACTGTTGAAGAGAGAAGAGGAAAAGGAAGAGGGAAGGAAGAATGAAGGCAAGATGGGAGGGAGGGAGCTGAGATGTTATCTGTGTCTGTCTTCAAGTTTCTTTATGATCCTCGGCTTCTGCTCAGCTCAGATTAGCCTCTGATCTGAGCCCTAGCAAGTCCAATAAAGCAGCTAGTGCAGGGTAAAGGTTGACAAGGCTCAGCTCTCACAGAACAGAACAAAGGCACACGTCCCCAAGATATACCATACAAATTCAAATGCCTAGCCATTTCCTAGGAAACCAAGCAAATCCTGAGGAAGCAGATCAAAGATGGAATTCAAGCACCTAGACCAAGTTCTCTGATAGGAAATCAGCAGCTGGTGACCTCGGCTAAGGGAAATCCAATGGAAGACCTGGGCTCTTAGTCATTGCTTAAGTCAGCCATGGAAAAGAGATGTAGAATGGGAGTTAGACTTGTTTGAATTGGGATCAGCACCACAGATTCTTTACAAGGGCAGGGCAGACCTAGGGTGTGGCTCAAGTGGTAGAAGGCCCCACCTAGCAAGATGACAGCCCTCTGGACTGCTAAGAAGAGGATGTATTGAGCTGGGAAGGTAGGTGAGAGGGAGCGCTCTTGCCTAGCATGAGTAAGGCCATGAGCACTGCAAAAATAAATAAGCCAGGCACCCATGAGTCACACCTATAACCTTTGCTTTTCAGAAGACTGAGATATGAGGCTGGACCTTCAAAGACAGCCTGGGCAGGGAATGTCTACAAGACTCTTTTTTTTTTTTTTTTTTTTTGACCCATTCGTGGGGGCTGAACTCTGGGCCTGGGCGCTGTCCCTCAGCTCTTCAGCTCAAAGCTGGCGCTCTACCACTTGAGCCACAGCACCACTTCCCGCTTTTTTCTGCTTATGTGGTGCTGAGGAATTGAACCCAGGGTCTCATGCATTCTACCACTGAGCCAACTTCCCAGCCCTCTACAAGAGTCTTATCTCCAATTAAGCACTAATAAAATCTGGAAGGAGAGCTGTGGCTCTCCTTCCAAAGCACTGGCTTTGACCTAAAAGGCTCAGGGAGAGCAACCAGGCTGAGTTCAGGCCCAGGACTGGAATACACACACAGACACACAAAAATACTGTTAAATAATAAGCAAACAAGCACAATTCTGCAGTGTGTGTGTGTGTGTGTATGATGGGTTTGAACTCAGAGCCTCATACTCTAGTTCAGCTTTTTTGCTAATAGCTGGCACTCTACCAATTGAACCATACCTTCAGTCTGTCATTTTGTTGGTTAACTGGAGGTGAAGTCTCTAGTCCAGGCTGGCTTCAAACTGAGATCCTCCAGTTCTCAGCCTCCTGAGTAGCTAGGATTACAGGATTACTGCCACTGGCACCTGTGATACATACTTTCGTAAGAAGTAGGACTTCCTGCAGAAACTGAGTCATGAAACCACAGCATGAAGTCATACTTTCCAGTAGAAAGTTGCTAAGATACCTTTAGATCCATGTGTCACCTTGACCCAAAGCCTGTGAATAAAATGTTCCCCTATAAAAACGTTCAGATTCTGAGTTTTTTAATCAAGTTTTAAAAATCAAGCAAATCTAATTCTGGCTTTTGTTAGTTAATTGGAAATGAATCTCACAGACTTTCATGCCCAGGCTGGCTTTGAACCCCAATCCTAACATCTCAACCTCCCGAGTAGCTAGGATTACAGGCATGAGCTACAGTTGCCTGGTTTTGCCTAGTCTTTTATTTGGTTCTCCAGAAGCTGATTGCTTCTCCAGTGCTTTTTGCCTGGACTGGCTTGAACCTTGACCTTCAGATCTCAGCCTCCAGAGTCACTAGGCTTATAGGTGTGAGCCACCACACCTGACTAGTTTTTTTTTTTTTTTCTTGTTTTTTGGTTGTTGTTTTTTTTATATTTTTTTTTGGGGGGGGGGATCAGGTCGTGGGGCCTGAACTCTCGGCCTGGGCACTGTCCCTCACCTCTTCAGCTCAAGGCTAGCACTCTACCAATTGAGCCACAATAACACTTCCGGCTTTTTTTTTTTTTTTGGTCGGTCGTGGGGCTTGAACTCTGGGCCTGGGCGCTGTCCCTCAGCTCTTCAGCTCAAAGCGAGCGCTCTACCACTTGAGCTACAGCGCCACTTCCGGTTTTCTGGTGGTTTATTGGAGATAGGAGTCTCATGGTCTCTCCTGCCCGGGCTGGCTTTGAACCGCGATCCTCAGATCTCAGCCTCCTGAGTAGCTAGGATTACAGGCGTGAGCCACTAGCGCCCCGGCCACTTCCGGCTTTTTTTTCCTTTTGCTTATGTGGTGCTGAGGAATCGAATCCAGGGCCTCATGCATGCAAGGCAAGTGGTCCACCACTGAGCGACTTTCCCAGCCCTTTTTGTTTTGTTTTTTATTTATGTGCTCACACCTGTAATCCTGGCCTCTCAGGAGGCTGAGATCTGGGGATCATGGTTCAAAGCCAGCCATGGCAGGGAACTTCGTGAGACTCTATCTCCAATAAACCACCAGAAAACCGGAAGTGGCATTGTGGCTCAAATGGTAGAGCGTTAACCTTGAGCTGAAGATCTGAGGGACAGCACCCAGAGTTCAAACTCCATGTCAGGCCAAAAGAAAACAAAACAAAAAAACTTAGCGTTAAGAAGTAAAAGATCCTGTATGGGGTGTGGTCTAGAAGAACCCTATACCACGACCCCCAGTTGCTGGTGTTTTGTTGATGGCTCACAGATGAGCCCCTTTCTGTACATGGCCTTCCTCTAGAGCCTTGCCCATAGTTGGGTCTTCTCTCCAAGGTCATCCCACATTTAATAACCAGTCAATAAGAGTGTACAATGGCCTCCCCATTGCTTCAGGCTTCAGATGATCCTGAAAGGAAATCCCAATTCTACAGGAAGATCCATCAACAGAGGGCTCCAATCTGTCTCTTCCCCACCTCCCTTCCTTCACACAAGTGTTCATCGATAGTACAGGCCAATCATCCTGCACATAAAGCTCCAAGACAGAATCCAGGAAATCAGACCTGAGCTGCTTGGTATTAAAAAAGGCCCCAGGAATCAGCCAGTCTGCGGGAGAATTTTGCAGTTGGTCCACTTGCTGGAGAGCCGCATCCCAGGTGCGCCTGGCCTGCTAGGGCCCTGGTGGTCTGAATCTATCCTAGGCTGTGTGGCTCACACCTGTGACCCTGGCTACTCACTCAGGGGGTTGAAGTAGTGAGGATCGTGGCTCCAAGCCACCCAATGAACTGCCAAAATAGCTGGAAATGGAGGCGTGGCTCAAGTGATAGAACACCAGCTCTGGGTGAAAAAACTCAGGAACAGCACCCAGGTCCTGAGCACCGGCGGCACGCACGCGCACGCGCACACACACGTAACTGGTCTCGGAATTTTAGCTTAGTGTCTGTTATCGCTTGGACGAGGCTGCCACCTCCCGGAGCAACCAAAGAGACGCCGAGGGCTGGGGACCGAGTCCCGCCGGGCAACCCCAGCTCCCGGCGTTCACAAGCTCCCTCGGCGACCGTGCCGCTCAGAACCACGCGCGCCGCCACGTTCGTGCGGGAACGCGCGCGCAGAGAAGCCAATTCGTTGCAGAGCGCTTCCGAGTTTCACGTGCTGGGGGGCACTGCACCACAGCCGGAAGTGGCGCCCTGGGGCACCGGGACCTTCCGGACCGGCGAGGCGGGGCCACCCCCGAGAGTCCAACCGCGGGAGACAGCCTACTGCGGAAGTGCCGACTGCGCAAGCTCCGCCCCTCGGCTAACACGCGCGGAGCGATGCGGAAGTACGAAAGGGCACGGGAAGGGAGGAGCCGGGTCTCCGACGACCCAGCATCCCCCTCGCGCGCTGCTGCCAAGATGGCGGCGCCCGTGTGGCGGCGCCTGTCTCGGGGCCGGTGGTCCGCCGCCGCGGGCCGGCGTCCGGCGCACTCGGGCGCGCAGGGATTCCTGGCGGCGCAGAAGAGCCGGGGCCTCTTCAAGGAGTTCTTCCCGGAGCGGGGCACGCGGGTGGAGCTCACCGAGCTCTTCGCGGCGGGCGGCCCTCCGCAGACCGTGTACTGCGGCTTCGACCCCACGGCGGACTCGCTGCACGTGGGGCACCTGCTGCCGCTGCTGGGCCTCTTCCACTTCCAGCGCGCGGGCCACGACGCCATCGCCCTGGTGGGCGGCGCCACGGCGCGCCTGGGGGACCCGAGCGGCCGGCAGCGCGCGCGCGAGGCCCTGAGCGCCCAGCGCGTGCGAGCCAACGCGCAGGCCCTGCGTCGCGGCCTGTGCGCCCTGGCCGAGCGCCACCAGCGGCTCTTCGCTGACGGCCGCGCCTGGGGCCGCTTCACCGTGCTGGACAACACGGCCTGGCACGAGCCGCGGGGCCTGGTGGACTTCCTGGCCACGGAGGGCAGCCACTTCCGCGTGGGCACGCTGCTGAGCCGGCAGAGCGTGCAGAGCCGCCTCCGGAGCCCCGAGGGCATGAGCCTGGCCGAGTTCTGTTACCAGGTGCTGCAGGCCTACGACTTCTACCACCTGTTCCGCCGGCACGGCTGCCGCGTGCAGCTAGGCGGGGCCGACCAGCTGGGCAACATGGTGTCGGGGTACGAGTTCGTCCGCAGGTGAGCGCCGCGGGGGGCGCCTGGGAAACCCCACGCGAAGCCGGCCGGCCGGGACACCGACGCGTAGGCTGTGCCGAGTGCGCGCGCGCGCGTGCACGTACTGGGACGTGAAGTCAGGGCCTTGCCCATTCATTTGGTCCTGTTGCCACCTCGACCCACAGCTCCGCTCGGCGGCCTTGAGGGTTCGTTTGGCTAGGCTGTTTTCGAACCTCTGTCCTCGCATCTCAGCTCCCCGAAAAGACGCTTCTTCGGTTTATTATTTTTGTGTTTTGAACTTTTTTTTTTCTTTCTTTCGTGTCAGTCTGGAACTTGAATTTGGGGCCTGTCGCCGTCCATGACCTCTGCGCTCAAGGCGAGCACTCTACCACCTGAGCCACAGCTCCACCTCCAGCTTTTTGGTGGTTAATTGGAGATGCTGGCTTCGAACCCGCTATCTTCAGATTTCAGTCGCCTGAGTTGGTAGGAGGATTACAGGTGTGAGCCACCATGAAACTTTTTTTTTTTTTTTTGCCAGTTGTGGGGCCTGTACTTTGGGTCTGGGCGCTGTCCCTCAGCTCTTCAGCTCAAGGCTAGCGCTCTACCACTTGAGCCACAGTGCCACTTCTGGCTTTTCTCTGCTTATGTGGTGCTGAGGAGTCGAACCCAGGGCCTCATGCATGCAAGGCAAGTGCTCTACCACTGAGCCACCTTCCCAGCCCAGGTGTGAGCCACCAGTGACTGATTGGTGGTTTATTATAGTGTCCTTCCTTCAAGCCTTGGACGGTGTTATTCTCGTTCAGGGGCTGTAAAGAGTTAATGACACTAGGGAAGGAAACTTGTCACTGAGACCAAGGGGCACATTGTAGAACTCTGCAAGAAATAGACCATTGATCAGGATGTAGAGTGTCTATTCTTTTTTTTTTTGTTTTGTTTTGTTTTATTTTGGGTCCTGTCGTGGGCCTGAACTCTGGGCCTGGGTGCTGTCCCTCAGCTCTTCAGTTCAAGGCTAGCACTCTACCACTTGAGCCACAGCACCACTTCTGGCTTTTCTTTTGCTTATGGGTGCTGAGGAATCGAACCCAGAGCCTCAAGCATGCAAGGCAAGCACTTTACCACTGACCACCTTCCCAGCCCCAAGTGTTTATTCTTTACCTGTCTCCTCTGTTTTTAAGTTGAGATTGCTTTTGTTGATTATATCTGAAGGTGACTGGGCTTTCTTTGAGTAGCCTGTTTTAGGTTTTCATCTTGCATGAAGGGAACTTTCGTTCTCAATTGGCATCTTTTTTGGGGGGGGGGTGCAACTGTAGGTATTTGGTAAGTAATGTAGATTTTAAGTGGCATTTTCTGTGCTATGAAACAAACTTTTTTTGGTCAGTATTAAGGTTTGAACTCAGGTGCCTGCCTGTTCTTTGCTCAGTTTGCTTGTTGCACCATTTGAGTTATGCCTCTAGTCCTGGCATTTTGCTGGTTAATTGGAGATGGAATCTGGGCAACTTCTCTGCCCTGGTCGGTTTCAAACTGGAATCCGACAGGTGTGAGCCATCTGATTAGTTAGGATTACAGATATGATTACATCTGGCAGATGTGGGTTTAAAAAAAAAATCTCATTAATGTTTCTGTTGCGTCCCCCTTCCCTATATTCTCGAGAATCCTTCCCACCTGGACATTGGAAATCATTTTCCTTTGCATAGAACTACCTGTGTAATTAAAATTCAGGTAATTAAAGTTCAGGATGAAAAAATGCAAATAGAGTGTGGGTAAGGTAACAGTGTATAAGAGGGACAGGAATTCAGATTGAAGTGGTCAGAAGCACTTTTTTTTTTTCCTTACCCATCCTTGGGCTTGAATTCAGGGTCTGGGTGTTGTCCCTGAGCTTCTTTCACTCAAGGCTAGCATTCTACTACTCTAGTCAGAGCTCTATTTCTGGCTTTTTGAGTAATTTATTGGAGATAAAAGTCTTGGGCTGGGAAGGAGGCTCAGTGATAGAACGCTTGCCTTGCATGCATAAGGGGCTGGGTTCGATTCCTCAGCACCACATAAGCAAAAAGAAAAAAGCCGGACGTGGCACTGTGGCTCAAGTGGTACAGCGCTAGCCTGAAGAGCTGAGGGACAGTTCCCAGGCCCAGAGTTCAGGCCCCATGACTGGACCCCCCCCCAAAAAAAAAGAAAGTATCAGACTTTTCCTGCCTGAGCTGGCTTTGACTAAGATCTTCAGATCTCAACTTCCTGAGGAGTTGGGATTACAGGTGTGAGCCACCAGGACCCAGCTGCAAGGCCTTCGTTGCAGCAGATAACTGGAGTGAACTGGCGCAGGGTGGTGGCGGAACCTGTTGGTACTCATGCTTGAATTGTATCATGAAATTCTCTTTGCGCAGGGTGACTGGAGAAGACGTGTTTGGAATCACGGTCCCTCTGATTACCAGCACAGCCGGTGCAAAGCTAGGAAAATCAGCTGGCAATGCCCTGTGGCTGAACAGAGACAGAACCTCTCCTTTTGAATTGTATCAATTCTTTGTCAGACAGCAAGATGATTGTGTAGAAAGGTGAGTTTTTAAGAGTTGGCTGTGAAAAAAGTAATACGTGCTTGTTACATTGTTTTTATTGTTTTGTTTGTGCAGTACAGGGGTTTGAACTCAGGACTTTGCATTTGCTGGATAGTGTGAGTCATGCCACCAACCCTCATGATAACTGTTTTAGCCAGTGAATCTCTGTACCCTTTCTAATTACTTTTAATGCATCAGTACTGAGACTTGAACTCGGGGGGCCTTGCCTTCTTGCTTGGCTTTCTACTCAAGGCTGATACTCTTTATCACTTGAGCCAGACCTCTGCTTCTGGCTTTCTCGCAGTTAATTGGAGAAGTCCCAAGGATTTGTTTCCCTGGGACAGCCTTGAACTTTGATCCTCAGATCTTAGCCTTCTGAGTAGGTGGGATTATGAATGCTAATGACTTTCTTAACCAAGATGGTAGTTACATAGGTGTTTGCCTCAAAGTGACAATGTTAGTATATATGTTATACTTGTTTATTTTTTTCATTGGCTACATTAGTTATACAGGGGAGATTTCATTGTGACATTTAAACACAAGTATACAATGTAATCCCAATCAGTCTGGCCACCTCCATACTCTTCTTTACTCCTTCAATGTACTTGTTTCAACATGTTAAATTTTACCAAAGAATTTTAAGAAAAGGTATGAGCTGGGCTCTGGGGCTCACACCTGTAATCCTAGCTACTCAAGGGGCTGAGATCTGAGGATGGTTCAAAGCCAACCCAGGCAGGGAAGTCCGTGAGACTCTTATTTCCAAGAAACCACCAAAAACCAGAAGTGGTGCTGTGGCTCAAGTGGTAAAGCGCTATCCTTAAGCTGAAGAGCTGAGGGACAGTGCCCAGGCCCAGAGTTCAAGTCCCATTACCAAAGAAAAAGTATGGAATACTGTTTCTGTTTTTAAATAATGCTTTTTTTTTTTAATAGGTACACACCAAAGTATACAAACATCCTCGAGAAGGATGGAAACAAATTTAGATTAGTGGTTATCGGTAGGGGCCAGGAAGGGAATGGGACAGGGACAGGGCAGTGTGTTTATACCATTTCTCTGCTTTTAGAAAAGAAAGCTCAAAGCCAAATGTGATTAAAAAAAAAATAGTAGTACTTGCTGGAGGCTCAATGGTTGTGATCCTAGCTACTCAGGACTCTGAGCTGAGATCTGAGGATCAAGGCTCAAAGTCAACCAGGGCAGGAGAGTCTGAGACTCTTAGCTCCCATTAACCAGCAAAAATCCAGGGGTGCAGATGTGGCTCAAGTGCCAGAGCACTTGCCATGAGTGGAAAAGCTAAGGAAGGGTGTGAGGTCCAGTGTTCAAACTCTAGTACTGACAGCACAAGAAAAAGGAATATCTTCAATCTGAATAGTGTATTTATTGGCAGTGCCTTCTGCGTATTTATTTTTCAGATTTAAAAATATAGTTTAGGGGCTGGGAAGGTGGCTCAGTGGTAGAGCGCTTGCCTTGCATGCCTGAGGCCCTGGTTCGATTCCTCAGCACCACATAAGCAGGGGGAAAAAAAGCCGGAAGTGGCGCTGTGGCTCAAGTGGTAGAGCGCTAGCCTTGAGCTGAAGAGCTGAGGGACAGTGCCCAGGCCCAGAGTTCAGGCCCCATGACCAAACCCCAAAAAATAATAATAATAAAAATATAGTTTAGTTGGGCACCGGTGTCTCATACCAGTCCTAGCTACTCAGGATGCTGTGATCTGAAGATCACAGTTTGAAGCCAGCCCAGGCAGGAAAATCTGTAAGACTTTTATCTCAAATTTAACCACCTAAAAGGCAAAAGTGGAGCTGTGGCTTAAGTGATAGAGTGTTAGCTAGCTTTGAGTGGAAAAGCAAGAGGCAAGGCCCTAAGTTCAAGCCCCAGGATCTGCACAAAAAAGAAAGGGGGAAAAAAGATTTAACAGTGTGAGGAGACTGGAGATAAATGTGATAACTGTGTAACACTTTTCTTCTCCTGAAGGTACCTGAAGCTCTTCACTTTTCTGCCCCTTCCAGAGATCGATCACATTATGCAGCTGCACACTACAGAACCAGAAAAGCGAGGTGCTCAGAAACGACTTGCTGCCGAAGTGACAAAGCTGGTTCATGGACAGGAAGGGCTGGATTCTGCCAAGAGGTGACCTTCAAAATGGTTTCTCTCTCATAGACTTGAGAATATTGGGAGCTATGCTGTTTTGTGATTATCTTGCCGTTTAATTATTGACAAAGATTGGCAACATTTGACTTTAGTGCTTTATGTGTTTATTGGGGGAGGTAGGAAAATGATCTTGTGAATACACAAGTTAGGTGAAGCTCTTTGAGTAACTTTATGTATGGAACATAATGGATCCTCCACAGTTGGTCAATGGCTGTGAGCATTTACCATTACGCACTTACCTGCTGTGGCCTTTAAAATGTTTTCCAGGTGTACGCATGCCCTGTATAATAGCAGCATCGATGCACTGGAGGTCATGTCGGATGAAGAGTTAAAAGAGTTGTTTAAAGAAGCTTCCTTTTCAGAGTTAGTTCTTGACCCTGGAACAAGTGTCCTGGACACCTGTCGCAAAGCAAAAGCCATTCCGGATGGTCCCCGGGGGTGAGATGATTCCTTGGTTCATACTGGGTGTTAAAATTTGTACCACATGCTCCCAGAGAGAGTGCTTTCTGGAGAAGGCTTTAGTGGCATCTCTTTACTTGTAGAAGTTAGTTTAGTCCGTGAATGAAGTAGAAACAGTACTTATTGTTGAAAATCCCTTAAACTTCCTGTGAATTATAATACTGGGGGCTTGCACTCGGTCTGGGTGCTATTGTCCCTTAGCTTTTTCATTCAAGGCTGGTGTTCTACCACTTGAGCCACTGCTCCACTTCTAGTTTTTTCATGGTTAATTGGAGGTAAAAGTCTTTGCCCATGTTTCTGCCTGGGCTGGCATGAAACAACCATCCTCAGATCTCAGCCTCCTAAGCAGCAGTGTGAGCCAGTAGGACCCATGTTCAGTACCATAGTATATTTTTTGTTGTTGTTTTCTTGGTGTTCTGTGACTTAAACTCAAGGCTTGGGCACTATTCCTGAGCTTTTTGCTCTAGGCTAACACTATACCACTTGAGCCACAGCTCCACTTCCAGCTTTTTGATGGTTTATTGGAGATAAGAGTCACATAGACTTTTCCTGCCCCCTCTGGCTTTGAACCATGATCATCAGAGCTCAGTTTCCTAAGTAGTTAGAATTGATTTTAGGCTTGAGCCACCAGCATCTGGCTCCAGTATATTTTAAATATGATTTGAAGTTCTGAAAATAAAATTAGCCTGATATAACATGCTAAGGCTTATAAAATATGAAGTGTTTCCCTAGAGAACTGCATATTTCTTTTTCAGGAAATAGACTGTTTTAATTGCTCAGTTTTGTTATTAGTGCATATACTTGGTGGGGGTGTGAGTGTGCATTGGTCTTGGGTTTGATCTCAAGGTCTGGACACTGTCCTGGAGCTGCTCAAGACTAGTGATTTGCCACTTAAGCCACAGTGCCCCTTCCAGCTTTTTTGGTAGATAATTGGAGATGAGTCTCATGAGTTTCACCTTCTTGCCTGGGTTGGTTTCATACTGAAATCCTCAGATCTCAGCTTCCTGACTAGCTACGATTATAGGTATGAGCCATTGGTGCCTGGCTTCAGGGCATATACTTTTGCTCTACTAGAAATAATTTGGCATATAATTGGTGTTCATCCATTTATAACTGAACAGTGATAGGTTGAGAGAAAAGTTGAAGACCTTGGGTGACTCATCTATGGGAGTTTTAGCACACATCATCTGCCATTGTTACTGTGGTGAATGATATTTGCTATAATTTGTTCTCTTCCAGTTGTTTTGGATTGATTGCCTCTGTTGTAAAGAGCCCTCAAATGCATATATGTAAAGAAAGCCCATTGTCGCCTTGTGGGTACACTTCGTGTAACTAACTGACTCCCTGATAGGCTGATTTATTTAGTAGTCACTGACTTTGAGGCTGCTGTCATATACTTTCAACAATGAGTCATTGACTTTAAGGATTTTTTTTTTTTTTGGTCAGTCGTGGGGCCTGAACTCTGGGCCTGGGCGCTGTCCCTCAGCTCTTCAGCTCAAGGCTAGCACTCTACCACTTGAGCCATAGCACCACTTCCGGCTTTTTTCTTTTTGCTTATGTGGTGCTGAGGAATCGAACCCAGGGCTTTAAGCATGCAAGGCAAATGCTCTATCACTGAGCCACCTTCCCAACCCTAGCCCAGCTCTTTCTCTCTACCCAATAGAAAAGTCACTATGGTCCCTTATATTTGCTCTATTGGAAGGTCATTAAAGGCAAGAAAATCTAATTGTGAACATGAAGGTAAGAAATATAGCTGCCAGGTACTGGTAGCTCACACCTATAATCCTAGCTACTGAGGATGGAAACATCTGAGGATCTCAGTGCAAAGCCAGCCCAGGCAAGAAAGTGTAAGACTCATGTCCAGTTAGCAGCCACAAGCAGGAAGTGTGGCTCAAGTGCTCGAGTGAAAATGCCAGTTCAAACCTAGTAACCACTGCATGCGTGAACAAGTGGTTTCAACTGAAAAGCTTTTAAGTTGTGAAGTAAGTATCTTTTGAAGGAGGGGAAAGTGTTTCCTGTAATAACTGCATTTCTGTTTTTAGGTATCGGATGATAACAGAAGGCGGAGTCAGTATCAACCACAGACCAGTAACAAATCCTGAGTGTGTTTTAGTTGTTGGACAACATATTCTTAAGAATGGACTTTCTTTACTTAAAATAGGGAAAAGAAATTTCTACATTATAAAGTGGCTTCAGTTATAAAAATTTTGTTTTTGGCTGTTCAGACGTGCTCATCCTGAGACTTGAATTCAGGGCCTGGGATGTGTCCCTAAACTTTTTGTTCAAGTCTCATGCCCTTAGACTACAGGTCTGTTTACTATGTGATTAATTGGAGATGAGTCTCATGGATTTTCCTTCCTGGGCTGGCTTCAAGCATGATCCTCAGATCTCAGACTCCAGAGAAACATCTGGCTTTTTTTTTTTTTTTTTTTTTTGGTGCTGGTCCTGGGATTTGAATTCTGGGCCTTAATACTGTCCCCAAGCTTTCATGCTTAAGGCTATCACTCTTCCACTTGAGCCACAACTCTACTGACCTTTTGGAAGTTCATCAGAGGTAAGAGTCTCATATCTTAGACTTTCCTGCCCAGGCTGTCTTTGAACCACAGTCCTCATATCTCAGTGTCCTCAGTAGCTAGGACTCCAGGCATGAGCCACAGGCACTTGGCTTAGCTTCATTCTTAAAATATGTGGTTTGGTTCAGTACAAAATAGAATGAAGAATACACTAGGCCTGAGAATGTGAGTAAATTATTTTTTAAGGACTTGTTAATAAACAAGGTTTTTTATTAATGATTTATTTCTTGGCAGATAATTGACAATTGTATAAAACCATGATTTCCAGGATTAAACTTAAGAAAATACTCCCGGATTGTCTTTTCTGTCCTATCCTCCTTGTGGGAGTGATAGTGACAGGCACGAAACTGATGCACTTTTACTGTGGTTACAGAGCTCATTCATTTCACTATGTTCTATGGGTCTTTTATAATTAGCCATGCTGTGCTGGAGCTGTGGCTAAATGGTAGAGCATCTTGCTAGGTTCAAATCACTCTCAGGCTAAAATCTAGCTGCGCTTCGGTATTAGAAATGGTAATGTTCTGCCTCGCTTCGTTCTCGGGTCACAATGGCGGGCAGGTCTGCTGTTTCAGCCTCTGGATGGTGTTCAAAAATGGCATTACAATGCTGCAGGATTCAACAAACTGGGGTTAATGAGAGATGATACCATACAGGAGACTGAAGATGTAAAAGAAGCCATAGAAGGCTTCCTGAAAACTTTATGGCAGGATGTTTCGGATCAAGAGAGCTCTGAGCCTTACCACGAGGCATCTTGCCTAAGGAGCACTGGACAAAATATGAAGAGGATAAATTCTACCTTGAACCATACTTGAAGGAGGTTATTTGGGAAAGAAAAGAGAGAAGAATGGGCAAACAAGTAATCATGATGTTTTACCTGTGAATGCAGTTGTGCTCAGAGAATCTATGATGTAAATTAAATCTGAAATATACAACTTAAAAATATTTAAATATAATCGATGGAGGAAAAAAAATGGTATGTTCTTGGGAACATAAATGTCTTTAACTTTTAACAAGAAAATAGTTCTTAAAAAGGCAGATGAGGCGGGAAGGTGGCTCAGTGGTAGAGTGCTTGCCTTGCATGCCTGTGGCCCTGGGTTCAATTCCTCAGCACCACATAAGCAAAAAAGATAAAAAGCCAAAAGCGCTGTGGCTCAAGTGGTAACTGAGTGCTAGCCTTGAGCTGAAGAGCTGAGGGATAGCACCCAGGCCCAGAGTTCAGGCTCCTTGACCGTACTCCCCCCCCCCCCAAAAAAAAAGTTAGATGAGGTCACAGTTACCATTAGATATTACATGAGTTTCTTGACTAGATTCCTATAATAGAAATATTTTATCAATTCAGAAATGTATCTTTTGTCCTTGAGCAAGCTTATAACCAGAGTTGAACTAAAAAGGAATCAAAGAAATAAAAAGTATTTCACCAGCTATCCAATCATGAGACAACAAGAGATTCATTTGGACTGGGAATGTGCATAGCATGCATGAAGCCCTGGGTTTGGTTCCTTAGTACCACATACACAGAAGAGGCCAGAGGTGGCTCTGTGGCTCAAGTGGTAGAATGCTAGCCTTGAGCAAAAGCAGCTCAGAGACATTGCCCAGGCCCTGAGTTCAAGACCCTGAGTTCAGGACTGGAAACAAAAAAGCTTTCAGGTCAAACCTAAAAGATCTGTAATCAGATTTGTTCAGCTCTACATAGTAGGCAAATTAACTCTCCAGAACTGATTGCACATTTGAAAAGTAAAGGTGCTAACAATCCTGTTTTCCTGAGGATCAAGTGAATTGCAGAAAATGACCCATTTTCCTACAAGCAGCAGTATAGCTTACTATTTCATATGCAGAAATGGATATGCAAGGATACCTCAGTGAATTGTGAGATTTCTAGAAAAGGTAGTCATAAAAGTTTTTGATACAGGATGAGCTAAACTAGTGGGTACTGAAACACTTGTGGCTCATGTCTGTAGTCCGAGATAGGAGGCTGAGACCTGAGGATCCAGAACCAGCCTGGGAAGGAAATCCTGGTGAGACTCTTACCTCCAGTTAACCACCAGGAAATCAGAGTGGCACAAAGTAAAGTTATAAGTTCACTTAAATGCTTCTGAGACACGTTAAGAGGAATTCATTTATTGACAAACTTGAATGTCATTCTATACCAGCAATTTTATTTACATAGCAAGAACATACAGTATTATAAATATGCCGGAGATCATTTCCACCTCACACTTTTAAGAACCAGCAAGGCCGGTGTTCTTGAAATTTCTTGCTTCTGGTTTGTACAGTGTGTAGTACCAGCAGGTGCCCAGCATGTTTTGAAAGCTTAAATCTTGAACTTGAAATGTGATAGGCAGAAAAGAAAAGAGGTGCATTGTAAATTTTTCTTGTAAACTCAAAAGGCTGCTATGGTAAGTCGTCTGGTCCATCTGAGAGAAGTCACGGGTAGCTCCACTTTCAAAGCTGGTTTTGTGTGTGCATGCTAACATTCTGGCAGCATGCATTCACTGAATGGATTCAAAGATGTCCTATCAGACTTGTTTGGGCTTTCTGTGTTTGAGATCACTTGGAACCAGTTATTTCTTGGTAAATGGGGACCATAAGCTGTTCATGTTTTCTCTAACAAAATCCTTCATAAAAACTTGGAAAGTTGTGTTCATGATACATAATTTTCTTAATGTATACGTATGGTGTTGCAAACGGCTCCACCTTCTGAATGAAATGTAGCCACTGTGTGCGCGTATGTGTGCACGCGTGTGCATCTGGGTGTTTTTCTCTGAAGAACCAAGCTTGGCTGGTATTTCCCAGTCACTGTGCTAATGTAGTTGGTAGCTACTACCAGCTAATACAGTGAATAAACTGGATTTGAATTCCCACATAAAGGCAATCTCAGAATGTGAGACGGTGCCCATTGTATGGATATATCTGATTTACTGTTTTGGGATTTGCAGAGTAAACTGGCTATCATTACCAAGCCCTACTGTTTTTAATGCAGGAAGTCCTAATGCTTGCTTTCAGGTTGAAGTGTGAGAGTGGATTTGAATCCACTCTCCACCAGGACTCCAGATCCATGTGTGCCTTCAGTTTGCAGAGATTTAAACTGTATAATGACGGTCAGTGACTGAGGAGATTGCCAGCCCTCACCTTTCAGAGCCAGTTGTATAGTATGTGCATTGTCTTCCTGAAGGACTATGTAGCAGCTTTAAGACGAACAAGCTTACACAGGTCATCTTCCTCACAGGCAAACTTTGTACAACTAGAACATCAATAGGTCTCTTAAGTTCAGATGAAACTGTCACAAGACAGACTTCATATATACATATATATATATATGTATGTATACGGGAAAACTTTATAGAAACAGCCATTTATTATCTGGATTAAATGTGTGATTTGTTCTGTAATGCAAGGTACACTTCTCATTTATATAGCCAGTCTTCACATGAGCAGATTCATACCATTGCGAAACACAGTTCATACAATTCTACTCAAGTAGGCAGTAACTAGCACGTTTTGAGCCGAAAAGTCTGTTTCATATACTTCTCTTCACCAGAGGTGAGTCTCTCGGATTTCAGCAATAATTTGACTAGCTCCTTGTAATGCCTGCATAGAAGGAAATAAAAAGTTGTTAACATGAATCTGAATTCTGTGGAGAAATTTCTCCCAATTTTTTATGTTGACTTTGTACATTATTTATTTATTTTTGGGTGCTGTTCCTAGGCTCTGTCCCTCAGCTTTTTGCTCAGGCTAGCACTCTATCACTTGTGCCATACATAGTTCTACTTCCAAAATGAGTCTCAAGAAATTTCCTACCACCTACCAGGAAATCCTCCTGAGTAGCTAGGATTATCTGTAGTAGGATTATCCTGAGTAGCTAGGAACATCTTTAGTCAAGTACTAACAGAAAGAAAAACCTAGAAATATAAAGACTAGATAAAACACAAGAATCAGAGTTAATCTAAAACTTTTTGATACCCCAAGTATAAAAGTTGGAATAATACCTTTAGCATATCAGCTGCTTCTTTCCTCCGCTGTGCCATATCCTCAGACTCAGTCAGAAGGTCGTCCAGTAAGGAGGACTTGTACAGTTGTCCTACTAACTCACTCTGGAGAGTATCTTTCACATGATTAACCAAAAAGTGCATTACTGCCTTTGGCACACTGCAAGACAAAGTTATAAAGCTAAATAATTTGAACAGTCCTGGGGCTTAAACTAGGGGCCCTGCTTAATTTCGGTATTTTATTTTACCTTCATCTCATTTATCAGTATCCCATCCCATATATTTATTAAATCTTAGTAATGGACTTTGTAATAGTCCAAAATGCAATAAAGCTCAAACATCCAAGTACTGGTGAATGGGCACACAATATACAGCATATTCATAGTCATTTATTTTAATACTAGCTATTACAGGTACTGATGCAGTACCATCTGAGTCACAGTGCCACTTCTGGTTTTCTGGTGGTTTATTGGAGATAAGAGTCTCACAGAGGGGCTGGGAAGGTGGCTCAGTGGTAGAGCACCTGCCTTGCATGCCTCAGCACCACATAAGCAGAAAAAAAAAGCCGGAAGTGGCGCTGTGGCTCAAGTGGTAGAGTGCTAGCCTTGAGCTGAAGAGCTGAGGGACAGCGCCGAGGCCCCACGACCCAACTCCCCCCCAAAAAAAGATACTAATGTCCAGAGCCAGTAGATTCTCAGGTGACAAGTCAGGGTGAGGATAAGCTAGCAGCTTCTGCTGATAGTGATAGTTGCAGAACCAGAACCCCTGCACTTACCTGTAGATTTTTTAATTTTTTTGCCAGTACTGGGGCTTGAACCTTGGGGCTGGACACCTGTTCCTGAGCTTTTGTGTTAAAACTCTGGCACTCTACCGCTTGGTCACACTCTGGGGTTTCAAAACAGTCTCAGATTTTCTTGCCTAGGCTGGCTTTAAACTGTGACCCTCAGATCCCAGCCTCCTGAGTTGCTAAGGTACAGGCGTGAGCCACCAGTGCCTGGCTTGGAGTAAACAAAGCCTAAGGTCTGGAAAAGCTGTTTTTTTTTTTCTCTTTAGTTTCTGCTGCAAGTTAAAAGTCTGGTGGTAACTGATTCTACAACACTCCACATAAAAGTATCAGGCCATCTGGCTTTTTGTTTTTTTGTGTTTTTTGTTGGTTGTGGGGTTTGAACTCTGGGCCTGAGCTCTTCAACTCAAAGTAAACACTACTACTTGAGCCATAACCACCAGAAAACCGGAAATGGTGCTAACTGGAGATAAGAGTCTCTTGGACTTTCCTACCTGGGCTGGTTTTGAACTGAGATCCTCAGATCCTCAGCCTCCTGAGTAGCTAGGATTACAGGCATGAGCCACCAGCACCTACCCCATCTGGCTTTTTATTCCTCGGTACAATGAAGTTTCTCTTACCTACTAAAAGGTTACCACAAATTGGATACGTTTTTTTTTTTTTTTTTTTTTTTTTGTCGGTTGTGGGGACTGAAGTCTGGGCCTGGGCGCTGTCCCTCAGCTCTTCAGCTCAAGGCTAGTGCTCTACCACTTGAGCCACAGTGCCACTTGCAGCTTTTTCTGCTTATGTAGTGCTGAAGAATGGAACCTAGGGCCTCGTGCATGCAAGGCAAGCACTCTACCACTGAGCCACCTTCCCAGCCCATAAAATGTATTTTTTAATATATCACTTTACACATCTAAATTTTCTTCTCCCTACTACTGCATGAAATAACACCGAAATGAACATGGGAGAAGAAACTACAGGCAATACACACATGAAAGAACAGGTAAGTCATCTGTTACCTAGCCAAAATGGTTATAAACTATTAAAGGTTAAAAAAACTTCTTAGTGGCAGTATATGACTACTTCCAGCATGCTGGAGGCTGAGCTAGGAGGATCAAAAAGCTCAAGGCCACGTAATCCTACCTACTCCGGAGGCAGGATCATGGTTTCAAAGCTAGCCCAGGCAAAAAAGTTTGAGACTTCTAATTAATTAACCAATAAAGCTGGAAGGGAAGTGGAGCGGTGGCTCAAGCTTAGAGTGAAAAAGCTGCAGGATGATATCCAGAGTTCAAGCCCCAGGCTTTGTGAGTTCCTCAGCTATTCAAAAAAAAAAAAAAAAAAGAAAACTTGGGGATTGAACTCAGGGCTTACCACTTGAGCTACTTCTCTGCAGTCCTTTGGCTGTCCTTCAGATATGGGTCTTAACATTCACTGCCCAGGCTGACCTTGATCTACCTTCCTAGTAGCTGGGATTAGAGACAGACTACCATGATTGCTACCCACTCTTCGTTAACTCTTAAATATTCCAAGCGCCTGTCACACTATGCTTCCCAAGCCCATTCATTTCTTAATACCCAGTGGTTCCTAGTTATAACAGACTGAATCTTGCTGCCAGTTACCAAAAAACGACCTCTCCCCCTTTTTAGTGAAGCTGAGGCTAGAACTCAACCTTGTGTTTCCCAGGTAGGTGCTGTAATACTTAAGCCATACTTCAAACCCATACACAACTGTTAAATATAAGTGTTATCAAAACAGATCATGGACTCCACCAGCAGTGTACCCATCTGTTGTCTGTATTATACAATACGAACCTGTCTTGAATATTCTTTCTGACAATAAGAAAATAGGATTTGATGAGTCGTTCAATAACCTCACAGTCGCGCTGTTCACGGGCAGAAAGCTTTCGTGCAACAGGAACTGGCTAAATGAGACAAAGGGGAAATGTTACTTGTGCCATTCTAAAATGGTGACATTGAACATTGAAAAGTGACATTTAACAGTTAATAAAAGAAAAATGACTAACACACGAGGGGGAAAATGTGAAGCTTCTAAGACTTTAGTTCCTCCCAAGTGTGTTCCCCATAGCTTAATCATGTGGGAAGTGTCACCCCAATTCTCATGGCTTACCACATCCAGCAGGTTGACAGCATGGCCCTTTTGGGGGCTAGCTGGCATAACTGGAATTGGCTTCGATTTTTCTTCAGCTAATAATTCTTCAGCTTTTGAAGTTTTCAGCATTCCCCTCCAGTTGCCTGTTGCTGGTTCTTGACCACTGTCTCCAATCCCACCACCTCCTGATGCAACCTGTAAATATAGTTTCCCAACACCTGTACCAACTATCCATGGAAGTTGACATTACCCAAGAACCCCAATGCCCATTGGAGCTTGGTCAGACAGCAGGGTCCCAGAGAGACTGGGGGTGGCACTGTATGCCCAGGAGCCTGTGTTACAGAAATGAGAGGGTGGAGAGGGCCCTCCTGGCCCTGTATTCTTTACTGTTCTCCCACCCCTCAACCACTAGACTGCAGGCAAAGCTAAAGCCACCCACAAGGACACCTAGAGCTGTCCACTTAGCTCAGTCTCAGTTCACCCTGAAAAGTTCAACTCTCATATCGTGTTCCATGATACAGGTCTCTATACCTAATTACAACAAGGCTAGTGCTACTGCAACTTTATTATCTGAGATACTGATTATAGTCTTCACTTCTCAAAAAAGAAAATGACTGTTACTGAAGATGTTTTTAGGACCACTTTCAAAAGTCAGTTACTAACTACTTTTACAGTAGTTATAAGAAAATGGCAGGGGCTGGGAAGGTGGCTCAGTGGTTAGAGCGCTTGCCTTGCATGCCTGAGGCCCTGGGTTCGATTCCTCAGCACCACATAAGCAAAAAGAAAAAAAAAGCCGGAAAGTGGCGCTGTGGCTCAAGTGGTAGAGCGCTAGCCTTGGGCTGAAGAGCTGAGGGACAGCGCTCAGGCCCAGAGTTCAGGCCCCATGACCGGAACCAAAAAAAAAAAAAAAAGAAAATGGCAGTGTTGGGTATCATTTCCAAATTGAACCACTGGCCCAAATCTGCCTTTACTATGTTAAAAGTGAGCTATGTATCCGTGTGTTAAAAGGGAATGAGTGATGAGTGAAACCCTAAGGAAGTGAATGAGCACATTCCAAGGGGTGCTATGGATGACTTAAGTGGTTGTCAGTACATGCATTAAAATAAAACATTCTTTTTTTTGTTTGTTTGTTTTGTTTGGTCGGTCGTGGGGCCTGAACTCTGGGTCTGGGCACCATCCCTGAGCTCTTCAGCTCAAGGTTAGCGCTCTACCACTTGAGACACAGTGCCACTTCTGGCCTTTTCTGCTTATGTGGTGCTGAGGAATCGAACCCAGGGCCTCATGCATGCAAGGCAAGCACTCTACCACTGAGCCACCTTCCCAGCCCCTAAAATAAAACATTCTTAAGGCTATGAGATTTACAACTGTAAGTCTGCATACTAAGTAAGGAAAGGAGGTAAATGCCAGACAAACTGGTTCACACATAGAAATTCCTGCAGAAATGGTCATCAGGAATTGACAGCTGTCTAAACTCTCACAGTCCACATTTGTTTTAATTGGCTCAGGTAAGCATTTAAAGCCAGTGTGAGGGAATGTACATATTCACAGTAACACACACACACAAATGAGTAGCATGATAAAGCAGCATTAGAGGATTATCCATGAGTCCTGGTCAGATCTCAGAAATGCTCAAAAGTATAATTTCCACCTGTGAAATCCCTACCAAAATTTATACTGGTAGTAGAGCCTGAACCCAGGGCCAGGTGCTGTCCCTTACCTTTTTCACTCAAGGCTAGCACTCTACCACTTGAGTCAGAGCCCCACTTCCAGCATTGTCCTTAATTGGAGATAAATGTCTCAAGACTTGTTTCTTGCCTGAGCTGGCTCTGAGCCACCATCCTCAGATCTTAGCCTCCTGACTAACCAGGATTAGAGGCATGAGTCATCAGCACTCGGCCAATTTCCATCTCTGAAATCATAATTCCTTACCTTCAAGAACAGTTTTTAATTTTGGTAACAATATGAAAGCCTATTGTTATTAAACAGTGTTAAAAGTTAGTGCCACCTTACATGTGTTAGATAAAAAGAACATTAAGAACATAACAGACAGGAACTAGTGATGCCACTGTACAAACAAGTTTCAATGACTTTGAAGACAGTGTTTCAGTGAGAACCAAAGGTATTTCCATTCTGAAGCAAGAGACTCACATTTTTAGTTTCTCTTCTGCTCTCCTGAATTAACTGTTAAAAGATATGTTAAAACATGCAATTTAACAAGCAAAATTTAAATACCAATGGCTTAAAAATAAAAAACGCAGGATAATTTCCTCTTTAAATTACTTCTTTTGTGTGTGCATCTTCTACATTGCAAGCAAAAGCATGCCAACATTTGTAAAGAATGCAGTGTTACAGAATTTCAAAGCTTCAATTAGACAAGTGATTTAACCTTAGCATAATACCCCATATTAATAGTCTTCTATTCAGTGTGCTGTCTGTAGAAGATTATGTTGCAGCGAACAAGCAGGCATGCAGGCTTAGATTAAAATTAGAACAGACCTTGCCATCAGCCTCGGCAGAAGCGGCAGGGGCGGGCTCCTGGGAGGCAGGTGCCAAAGCACTTGGAACTTTAGAAGACTACGGGCAAAAAATGCAGGAAAAAAACAAAAACAAAAACAAGGATGCCAAAAGTGTACTCAAACAATTGATCAATGTGACCCGTTTCCCCTCTGAAACAATATTAAAATACATGAAAAACAAAAATTATGGGACATGTAAAGTGGTCTAGTTGGCCTCACTACCTTTGTGAAAAGTTTTCTTCAGATGAATACTTAAGAAAAATCCAAAAGCTTCATTTTGTTTTTGGCACTGAATGAGATCTTTTCTGGCAAAGAATTCAAGGCAACAGATTGTATATACACACACTTTAATACACAAACTACTATACTTATTATTAATTAAAACCTGTTCTGTGCATACAGTAGTCTTCCCTCGTCAAAAAAAAAAACCCCTTTGATGATTTTTTTTTAAAGGAAGCCCTCATACTTCCTAAGCATCTTTAAGCTAACTTAACTGCAGTGTATTCTAATACAATTATCTTTATTCAGTCTATGTTAAACTTACATACCTTACATAACTTACATACCTCAGCTACACAACCAAAGTTGATTCTGCAACTGTGTAATATTCTGAGGCTTACTAACAATCCATTTTTGGGAATTAGAAGTATGCTTTTAAAAAGCTGTTGTTTTTTACCTTGTCCCGCGATACAGCTGAAGGCAATTCTCTTGCTAACCTGTTTCTTCTCTGTTCCTATAAAAATGCAGACAAAAAAAGTGATTATCAGAATATTGAGATGCCAACTAAAAAATGGTCATCTTGTCTGGAAAGTATGGCATGATTTGTACACTCTCACTGTTAAGACACATGGCACAATGCTACTTTAAAGCAGATAAATCATTTAGCCCAGTGCTTCTCCATCTTGCTTCCTGCCCCAGCATACCTCAAGATCCAATGCGTCAATGAGGTGGGCTATTGTTTCCTGGTATAGATGGCTCTCTATACCAGGAATTCTCCAGTGAGAAAATGAATGGACAGCTTTCCCTTTCCCACTAAGAAAGACTGATTTCAACTGTCCTGTCATAAATGAGAAACATCAGCCTTCAGCACCCTGTGCAGAATTTGAAGTGAAAGCTTTAAAGTTGCTCGTCTGTACATGTGTGTAACTGCAAGACAACTCCCTAACAAAACCGTTCCTTGAGGAAGTATCTGAGGTTGAGATTGCTGTTTTTTAAATGTTTTTTGAGCCCAGTGCCAGTGACTCAAAAACCTATAATACTAGCTCCATACAGACTGAGATTGGGAGGACAGTGGTTCCAGGCCAAACCCGGCAGAAAAGTCCACAGTACCCAAAAGGAGAGCTAGACCTGGTGACACCCACCCACTTATCCAACCAAGAGAAGCCTAACAGGAAGACCCAACATTTGGCAGGAATTGAGGTTCTGTCAAAGATAAGAACAACAACAAAAACACAAGTCTAGTGGTGTGTCTTAACAGAGTGTCTGCTTAAAAGCTCAGGCCCTAATTAGGATCAAACCCCAGTACTGCCCAAAAGGAACCATTTCATACAATTAATATACAGTAATAAAAATGATTTTTTTGAGGGGTCCGGTCGTGGGGTCTGAACTGTGTGGGCCTGGGTGCTGTCCCTCAGCTCTTCAGCTCAAGGCTAGCGCTCTACCACTTGAGCCACAGCGCCACTTCTGGCTTTTTCTGTGTATGTGGTACTGAGGAATTGAACCGAGAACCTCATGCATGCAAGGCAAGTGCTCTACCACTGAGCCACCTTCTCAGCCCCCATAAAAATGATTTTTAAAACAAACAAAAGGTTTTTTTTTTTTTTTGGTGGGGGGGTCATAGGGCTTGAATTCAGGGCCTGAGTGCTGTCCCTGAACTCTTCTTGCTCAAGGCTAGTTCTCTACCACTTTGAGCCACAGCTCTACTTCCAGTTTTTCTGGTGGTTAATTGAAGCTAAGAGTCTTTCCTGCTCCAGCTGGCTTTAAACATCACTTGATCCTCAAAACTCAGCCTCCTGGAAATAGTTAGAATTACAGGCATGAGCCACCAGTGCCCGGCCCCAGAAGTATTCTTTTTTCTTTTTTTTCCTGGTCATGGGTCCTGAACTCTGGGCCTGAGTGCTGTCCCTCAGCTCTTCAGCTCAAGGCTAGCACTCTATCACTTGAGCCACAGCTCCACTTCCGGTTTTTTCTGCTTATGTGGTGCTAAGGAATCGAACCCAGGGCCTCATGCATGCAAGGCAAGCACTCTACCACTGAGCCACCTTCCCAGCCCCCCAGAAGCATTCTTAATTCTAAACTATTTCCTAGAAAGTGATGACAGCCCACTATTGCAATTTTGCTTGTATTATCAAACTCATATAAGCTGTAAGGATCATTCAACGTGTACTGGGGGGCCGGTTGTATGGAATGATGTGAGGATAATGGATCTCTTATAGGCAGCATCAAATACAGTAGAAAAGTGAATTAAAGCAAAAGTTGCTTCTACAATGAAAGCACTTCATGCATACCCTCAAGCTGGTAAAAACCTGTGAGTTCCACAGGCTCCATAATGTGTTTTACATGTAACATTTTTTTAACAGAAATTTTAAACTGTTTACGTCTTCTTCATAAGAAGTTAACCATGGGCTGGGAAGGTGGCTCAGTGGTAGAACGCTTGCCTTGCATGCATCAGGCCCTGGGTTCAATTCCCCAGCACCACATAAGCAAAAAAAGAAAAAAAAGCCGGAAGTGGCACTGTGGCTCAAGTGGTAGAGTGCTAGCCTTGAGCTGAAGAGCTGAGGGAAAGCACCCAGGCCCAGAGTTCAGACCCCACGACCAGACCAACCCCCCCCCCCGAAAAAAAAAAAAAAAGAAGAAGAAGAAGAAGTTAACCAGAGTCAGGCATTGATGGCTCACACCTGTACAATCCTAACTATTCAGGGGCTGAGATCTGAGGATCGTGGTTCAAAACCAGCCTGAGCAGAAAAGCCCATGAGACTTTTATCTCCAATTAACCACCAGAAAACTGGAAATGGCTCAATTTGTAGAGCACTAGCCTTGAGCTGAAGAGCTCAGGGATGGCATCCAAGCCCAGAGTTCAAGCCCCATGACCAACCAAAACAAAAGATTAGCCAGTGGGGGGGAAAAACACAGATTTACAGATTTTTAAGTCTTTAGAAAACAATCAGTTCCAACTTTACTGGCCCTGGAACCCAACAGACCTAGCTTACTTGCTTTGTTAACACTTCCTCAGACTTCAGTTTCTAATTTATTAACAGCTACTCTCAAAGGGTGAGTGTATAGATTAAGTGAATATTCCCAATAAAGTTTCTTGGCAGTCATTAAAACCACATGAACAGGCATGTTCATTGTGAAAACTATGCTCTTAGCCAGGTGCCAGTGGCTCACGCCTGTAATTCTAACTACTCAGGAGGCTGAGATCAGAGGATTGCAGTTCAAAACCCACCTGGGCAGGAAAGTACATGAGACTCTTATCTACAATTAACCATCAGAAAACCAGAAGCAGCACCATGGGCCAAAATGGTAGAGCTCTAGACTTGGACAGAAACACTCAGGATAGCACCCAGGCCTTTAGTTCAAGCCCCACGACAAAAAAAAAAAAAAAAGAAAAGAAAAAAATATACTCTAAAGCCACACCACAGGTCACAAATCTGCTCCAGAAGTTGGTTTCAATGGAAGAGGCAAACAGTAAATTCTTAAAAGTAAGGAAGTGCTATGGGAGCTACTTTTTTTCTAAGTGTTTTCAAGAGCTTTACTGTATGTATCTTGGAATTTGGGGTCATGGGGAAAATTCTACTTCCAAGTACCTGTTAAACAGAAGGTGTTGGGGCTTTTTTTGTTGCCATTCCTGGGGCTTGAACTCAGGGCCTGAGGGGTATCCTTGAGCTTTAGTTGCTCAAGGCTACTTCCAGCTTTGCTGGTGCTTAACTGGGGATAAAGAGTCTCACAGACTTTCTTGCCCAGGCTGGCTTTGAATTGTGATCCTCAGATCTCAGCCTCCTGAGTAGCTAGTATTACGGGCATGAGCCACCAGCACCCAGCAAAGGTACTGTTTTCTGTAATAGCTTATAAGCATGGAAGGAATCACCAATACTCTCTGTGGCCCTCCATTTTGTCATGTTTTATATAGTGTTCAAGTTGAAAACCCAGGGTCCCTTCCAGTTTCCAAATAATTTTCTCTCCACTCAGAAAAGACAAATTCAATGTAGAAGGAGATTTAGGTTTCGTGGTACTAGGGAATAACAGAGGGAGTTGTGGGAGACACCTTCTAGAAAACTTGTGGCTACTAGCCTTTATGCACTGTGTTACATTAACATTAACGGAAAAAAAGTCCATGAGATGCATCATCCATCCAGGAGAGCATAGGGAGTCCTTGGCAGTTCCAGTTTGTGAACAGGTAGGCCATTCTTAGAATGCTTCTTTCACAGCTTACAGAGCCAAGTAAAAACAATCTTAAAACACTTGCACAAGTATACCAGTTACTGAAACAAAGTCAGGCAGATGAAGGCCCAGATTTGCTCTCTCTGTGTCATAGCAGAAAGTAACGGTTATTTCATGATTTTAAAGAAATTATATTTCATGATTTTAAAGAAATTAAATTAAAAAAAAATAAGATCAGCATGCTTTCTGGCATATGGCAGGCACTAACATGGCACAGGTGTTTTATAGTTAACTAAAGTTTTAATGCTAAGTAAGTCTGCTGTAAATTTAGTTACAACAGATTTCCAATCTGTACAAGGACAATTTTTGTTTACCTCTATATTATTGTTCATTAGCCCACAAGCATCAGCAAAGTCTGGGTGTTTTGTGTTGATGTAAGCCAACTCAATTGCCACTAAGTTATGGACCTAGGAAAAAGAATAAAATTAGCCTAGCAGACAAAAATATGTCTACTTTGAGATGTTGATGTGTAAAGCTATATAGTAACAAAACATACTGAAAAAGCATATGAAATGCATGCCTAAGTATAGTAAGTTATATTCCAACTGATAAATCTTTGTCAAGTAATAATTTAACGTTAATTTACATTTCAGCATTTAAAATTGCATTTTTGAGGAAGAAAAAAAGTCTTAAAAGGAAATCTAAGTTCCAACACTAAAATTTCAGATCTCTTTTTAATCCACATCAAGCATTTAGTTCATCTTCAACAAGAAAACAGTTCACATCAGACATAAAGATGTTAACTTTAGGGGCTGGGTAGTTGGCTCAGTGGTAGAGTGCTTGCCTCGCATGCATGAGGCCCTGAGTTCGATTCCTCAGCACCATATAAGCAGAAAAAGCCAGAAGTGGCACTGTGGCTCAAGTGGTAGAACACTAACTAGCCTTGAGCTAAAGAGCTGAGGGACAGAACCCAGGCCCAGTTCAGGCCCCACGACCGGCAAAAAAAAAAAAGAAGTTATCTTTAATAGGATAAAGAATAGATTTAGAGGGCTGAGAAGGTGGCTCAGTGGTAGAGCGCTTGCCTTGCATGCCCGAGGCCATGGGTTCGATTCCTCAGCACCACATAAGCAAAAAGAAAAAAGCCAGAAGTGACGCTGTGGCTCAAGTGGTAGAGCGCTAGCCTTGAGCTGAAGAGCTGAGGGACAGCGCCCAGGCCCAGAGTTCAGGCCCCACGACCAGACCCAAAAAAAAAAGAAAAAAAAGAATACATTTAGACTAGAGGTAATGACTAGCCTGGGTGGGCAGATGATACGTGATCAAAACCTAATTGGGGGCTGGGAAGGTGGCTTAGTGGTAGAGTGCTTGCCTTGCATGCATGAGGCCCTGGGTTCAATTCCTCAGCATCTCATAAGCAGAAAAAGCCGCAAGTGGTGCTGTGGCTCAAGTGGTAGAGCACTAGCCTTGAGCTGAAGAGCTGAAGGACAGTGCCAGTCCCAGAGTTGAGGCCCCATGACCGACAAAAAAACAAAACAAAACAAAACAAACAAACAAAAAAACACCTAATAGGGCCAGGTGTTGATGGAGGCTGAGATCTGAGGACTGACTTCAAAGCCAGCCCAGTTAGCCACCAAAAAGCCTGAAATGGAGGTATATGGCTCAAGTGCCATCTTTGAGCAAAAATTAACTTGATGTGATTTTAATCATATTAATAAAATATTAACTTCATCACAGTTAAAGTAAGCTTGCAATACAGACTCAGTTCACAAAAGCTAAAGGCAGAACTAATTTCTCCATTAAAGTCAGTGGTAGGTATAACATTAACCAAGCAAAGTTATTCATTCCTCACAACAATGCATGGCTATAGGTTAGCAATTATGAAATTATGAAGGAAAAAATGCACTTTGTACTAGAATTATCACAAGTTCTTTTTGGGAATAAGATTCATTTTCCTGGCAAGATGTGCCTAAACTCAAAAGTAACCACAATGCTATAGAATAAGCAGCTGAAGGAAGGTCTAAGCTGTCACTTGGGGTAATTAAAATGAACCACGAAATAGCCACTCACCATTTCATTGGTGACAGGCAGCCGCTTACGGAGAAGACAAGTCACCACTTCCACTATGGCATCATGAAGCTTAGGGAACCGTAACAATTCCTGTGTATGATAGAGAAATAAAAATGTCAGTCTGTTTTGGTTAATGGCAAATTAACTCATCACTGAAACACCAAAGTGATGAATACATTTCAAATCACTTCCTAGACAAGTAGGGAGCTTGCCTTGTGTTTCCTGACTGGCCACCACCCGTTACCTGTGTGCTGTAGTTGCTGCAGTGCTGAATGATCCTCTGCATCTCCTCGTGCACCAGCTCCACGCAGCGCAGGCTGGGCTCCTCCAGACGTTTGATCTGCCGCTTTACCAGCAACTCAAAGGAAACCTCAGGCACAAATAAAGCAGGACGAGGACCCTGAAACAATATAAACTCCAGCTCATTATTGGCAGACATGTGTGAGTTCACAAAAGTTACAAAGTGAAATCACATTTTTGGTATTTTTCCTGAAAAGTGCTCCTTCAAGAATGAGAGCAAAATGAAGACAAACTATACAGTCACTTTAAAAGAGACAGGCTAGGGCTGGGAAGGTGGCTCAGTGGTAGAGCGCTTGCCTTGCATGCCTGAGCCCTGGGTTCGATTCCTCAGCACCACATAAGCAAAAAGAAAAAAGCCAGAAGTGGCGCTGTGGCTCAAGTGGTAGAGCACTAGCCTTGAGCTGAAGAGCTGAGGGACAGTGCCCAGGCCCAGAGTTCAGGCCCCACGACCGGACCCAAAAAAAAAAAAAAAAAGAAAAAAAGAAAAGAGACAGGCTAAGTCGGGTGTTGGTGGCTCAAGCCTGTAATCCTAGCTACTCAGGAGGCTGAGATCTGAGGACCTCGGTTCAAAGCCAGCTCAGGCAGGAAAGTCTGTGACACTCATCTCCAATAAACCAACAGAAAACTGGAAGTGGCGCTGTAACTCAAGTGGTAGAGCGCTAGCCTTGAGCTAAAGAGCTGATAGTGCCCAAGAGTTCAAGCCCCACGACTGACCAAAAATAAATAAATAAATAAATAAGGCAGGCTGGTGGGCTGGGAATGTGGCTTAGTGGTAGAGTACTTGCCTAGCCATGTATGAAGTCCTAGGTTTGTTTCCTCAGTACCACAAACAAAAAGGCTAGAAATGGTGCTGTGGCTCAAGTGGTAGAGTGCTAGACTTGAGCAAGAGCAGCTCAGGGACAGTGCCCAGGCTTTGAGTTGAAGCCCCAGGATTGGCTAAAAATAAAATAAAGAGGCTAGGCATGGTGGCTTCTGCCTGTAACCCTAGCTGCTTAGGGTGGTGGATAAGGGGAAGACTGGGAGCAATGAGACTCATCAACTGAGGACATTAAGTTCATAAGACCCGATCTCAACCAATAAAAAGCTGGGTGTGATCATGTGTGCCTACCATCTAAGCTACATTAGAAACAAAAACAGGATTGTTGGCTTGTTTTAAAAATTGCCCTATGATCTAGCAATACCACTCACTCTTGGGTATCTATCCAGAACATTACAAGTCAGGATACAGTAAAGACCTTTGCATGTCCATGTTCACTGCTGCACTATCGCCATAGCCAAGTTAAGAGCCCAGACACCCCTCAATGTGCAAATGGAGAAAACATGAGAGAATGTATATACACAGAGAATGCATGTACACGCATATACATACAAACATACAATGGAATCGTACTCATCTATCAGAGATCATTTGTAGGGAAATAGATGGACCTAGAAAAACTTACGCTAGCTAGGTGAAGTAACTCAGGCTCAGAAATACAAATAGTGCATGTTTCTCCCATATGTGGAAGTTAGATCCAAATTATATGCGAACATATTCTGAGTCATGTGCTTATATACATATACAAACAAATTGACTAAAGAATAGTCGGAAGGATTCCCTCGGTGTAACAATTCATTAGTAACAATACCTTACAGTTTAACAAAATGAATACCAGGAAGCTAAAACAGGTTTTGCTGGGTAGTAGGGGAGACAGAAGGAGAGAGAGAGGGTGGATGAATACAGTACTCATGTGTAAAAACAGGCCAGATAAGTGGAGGGAATCAGTGGGATTGAGAGAGCTGGGGGAAAACAATGGAAGGACTGACATTGATCACAGCACTTTTAACTCATAATTTGACCTGTTGAATTGAAATCCTTTTATACAAGTACTTAAAGGTAATAATAATAGTTTATTAAAAAAAAATAAAAAAGGGATAGTGGCTTGGCTCAAGTGGTAGAGTGCCTGCCTAACACACACATGTGGCCCCCAGGTTCAAACCCAGTACTGTTTAAAAAAATAGTAAGATAAGCTGGGCGCCGGTGGCTCACACCTGTAATCCTAGCTACTCAGGAGGCTGAGATCTGAGGATTGCCATTCAAAGCCAGCCCATGCAGGAAAGTCCTTGAGACTCTTATCTCCAATAAACCACTAGAAAACAGGAAGTGGTGCTGTGGCTCAAGAGGTAGAGCGCTTGCCTTGAGCTGAAGAGCGCAGGGACAGCGCCCAAGCCCAGAATTCAAGCCCCATAACCGACAAAAAAAAAAAAAAAACATATAGCATATAGTTTTTAAAAAAGGGCTTTAACCTCATTTTTGAAGTCTGAAAGTTAAGCATACTCACGGTAGCATTTCTAATAGCAGTCAAAATGTCAATAGTGTTAAGGCCACCAAGGGGGTCAACAGATTCTAAAGTTCGCCCAAAAGTCTCATGAAAAATATAACAAATTCTAGCACCACCGCATCTGAAAGACAATGAATTGTAGGATTATTTGTATTTCTATGTAACAAAGAAGCTAAAAGTCGGAACTCTTCAAATTTGTCTCATAAATAATTCTATTTGCTGGGCACCCTAATCCTGGCTACTCAGGAGACTGAAATCTGAGGATCACTGTTCAAAGTCAGCCAGGGTATGAAAGTCCATGAGACTCATCTCCAATTAACCACCACGAAACCAGAAGTGGTGTTGTGGTTCAAATTGGTAGAGTGCTAGCCTTGAGCAAAAAAGCTCGGACAGCATTCAGGCCAAGTTCAAGCCCCATGACTGACAAAAATAGAAATAAAAAATATAAAAAAATTCTACTTCATCTATTCCCATGTCCATGTGTTTGTAAGCATAAAACATCAGGTATTGGGGCTGGGAAGGTGGCTCAGTGGTAGAGCACTTGCCTTGCATGCATGAGGTCCTGGGTTTGATTCCTCAGCACCACATAAGCAGGAAAAAAAAAAAAAACCAGAAGTGGTGCTATGGCTCAACTGGTAGCACGCTAGCCTTGAGCTGAAGTGCTGAGGGACAGCACCCAGGCCCAGAGTTCAGGCCCCATGACTGGACCCAAAATCAATCAATCAATCAATCAGGTATTGCTGAACAGCTTTTCTCTGCCTAGTTCTCCTTAACTAGCTTTTGAGCTCCTAAAGACAGCAAACAATGCCATATTTGTTTCTCAAGATTAATGAAATGGAGGGTAAAGTTCAGCATACTTTTACCATAGGGCCAGCTCACACTGAAATCTAAATTTTGTGTAATTTTCAAATAAGAAATAATCTCCTTAGATGTTTTCTCATATTTAATTTTTTATAAAAAATTGAAATAGTTATATAGCTACATAATTATCATTTTTATTACATATCTAATTATTACTTCTAATTTTAAAAATAATTATTAACTGATGACCTGTTGATTGCCTAATTCTGTTTTGACAAATTCAATCTCTTGACCAGTACTTGTCTAGGACAATGTCAAACTTGGCAAGAATAATCTCTAGTTGGTAAAATTAAGGGTAATTTTGATTTATTTTTTTTCTTCTGGTCATGGTGCCTGAACTCAGATTTTCTCTTAGATTTGTCCACCTGACTAACCTGGAACTTTGATCTTTGGATCTCAGCCACCTGAGTAGCTAGAATTACAGGTGTTAGCCCTAGCACCTGACAGAATATTTTAAAAGTTAAATTAAGGAAGATTTTAGAATATGGCATATGTCTCACTCCTAAAATCCTAGCTACTTGAGGGCCTGAGGAAAAAGTATCATGAGTTTGAGGATAGTCTGGACAACAGTGAGACCTCAGGGGGAAAAAAAAAGATTTAAAAACGACTATCAAGTAAAAATACTGCTTTCTAAAAGACCTCAAATTGTTACCATGCTTTTAGTTTAGGTGGGCACTGCTGGTTCACACTTACAAACCTAGCCACTTAGGAGACTGAGATCTGAGGATCTCCATTCAAAGCCAGCCCAGGCTAAAGTGCTAAAGACTTATCTCCAGTTAATAACCAAAAAGCAGGAAGTAGAGCTGTGGCTCAAGTGACAGTGCTCATCTGCAGCAAAAAAAAAGGGACAGCACCCAGGATTCTGAATTCAAGCCCCACTAGTGGCACAGGAGAAAGAGAGAGGAAAAAAAACAAAACCAGTAGACTGGAGTGTGGTTTATGTGGTAGAGTGCTTGCTTCAAACCCCAGTACTCCCCAAAAAGCACAGTAGTTTATACTGCATAGTTTACAAAGCATTTTACACACATACTAGTTATCCTACCCATTTCTGTAAAATCATATTTTTGCCTTATGGATAAGAAGTCACAATCAGATAATTTTAGTCACTTTAACAAAAGACAGTGATCTTGCAATCTAGGTTATGAAGTCTACAAAAATGTTTAACTTACAGCTCTGAAGTTTCAATATATTTTGCAGTTCCTTCAATTGTATTACAATATTCTGTGGCAAATTTGGTGATGAGCTGGAGTAAAGTAGCACTTTTATCATCCACAGGTTCACCGTAACTGTTTAGAAGAGACTGATACTGAGCAGCTAGAACGTTTATTCTTGTTTTCAGCTCTGGTAAGCAATCTCGGATGTGATGCATAAGTAACCTGAAAAAAAAGACCATGCTTTAAGTACAAATAAAGGGGACAACTTGTCAAATAATTTATGATATTGGGAAATCTGGATGTGATCATCAGCCACATTGCCTGGTGTGCAGTTCCTAAAAGCGCTGGCACCTCCAGAGGCAAGATAAGATACCCCAATCTCCAGCCGTGTGAGAGAGGCTGGCAGTTGAACTGATTACCAAAGGCCAATGACAGACTCATGTCTATGCAATGAAGCTGCCATGAAAACTCAGGACAATGACTATGCAGCTAAACACAAACAAGCTAAATTCTGGGGTCATTCTGACTCATCCTATGTGCCTTGCCTTCTCCCAACTGGTTCATCTTCATCTTTTGTAATATTCCTTATAATAAGTGAATACATATAAGTTAACATTCTCTGAGTCTGGACCAACTTTAGGAAATCAATTGGACCCAAAGAATTGTAGGAAGCTGAATTTAAAGCTAGTCAGGAGCAAAGGTTATAACTGTGTGCTGATAACTGATGCTTGAAGTGGAAGGGCAGTCTTGTAGGAGTGATCCCTCCAGCTATGAGATCTGATGCCAATTTCTAGGTAAAGTGTATTACCTAGTGTTTTCTAGGTAAACAGTGTTATCTTCCTTAAACTGAGTTAAAGGACACCTGGGGAGAATTCACAGACAATTGCCTGACTGGAGAAATGGGAAAACCTAGCCAGGCACCAGTGACTCACTAGCTACTCAGGAGGTCGAGATCTGAGGATCATATTTCAAAACCAGCCTGGACAGAAGAATCCCAGTGGCTCTTAACTTCAATTAACCATTCAAAAAACTGAAGTAGAGCTGTGGGCCAAAGTGGTAGAGCACTAGCCTTGAGCAAAAGAGCTCAGAGACAGCACCCAGGCCCTGAGTTCAAGCCCCACAACAACAACAAAAAGAAATGGGCAAACCCCCAAAGAGATGATTGAAGCATCTCTGCTCCCATTTTCAGTTTGTTTTCCTGTATCACAATAGTAGGTAATTAAACAATCTTAGATTACAGGTGAACACCTTTTTCAAAAATGACATAAATGAAGATGTTTTGGTCAATGTTTTTGACATCTGCCTTTGTGGGGACTGTTACAGAAAACTAAACATAATGTTTTAATTTTTTTAATGTCAGGCCTGGGACTTTGAACTCAGGATCTATGCACTACCCACAAGATCTCTGCTCAAGGACAGCATTCTACCACTTGAGCCACATCTCCAACTTACAGCTTTTTTGGGAGGGTGCTTAATTGCAGCTAAAAAGCTCACAAACTTTCCTCTTGGTCTGGCTTTGAACCTGGATCCTCAAATCCCAGTCTCCTTAGTAGCCAGGATTATAGGTATGAGTCAACAGCACCTGGCCAAATATAAATTTTCAAAATGCAGATGATGCCGGGTGCCAGTGGCTCACGCCAGTAATACTAGCTACTGAGGCAGGAAGTCTGTGAGACTCTTATCTCAAATAAACCACTAGAAAACCGGAAGTGGTGCTATGGCTCAAGTGGTAGAGCACTGACCTTGAGCTGAAGAGCGCAGGGACAGTGCCCAAGCCCAGAGTTCAAGCTCCACAACCAACAACAACAACAAAAAAACAAAAACAAAAACAAATTATTTTCCTATTACTATCATTTTACCACAAGAAAAGTAAGCCTGTCAGTCCAATTCTGCCCATATAATCTGGTTTTATCAGATCATCTTTTATAGGAGGCCCCAGAATAGTGTAAACCCACCTTATTCAGATCCACATACAATTTGCCTTTCATTTAGGGATTAGACAAAACAAAGAGAAAAATGGCTTTCATTTATCCAGTCACTTATAATCTAGAATGTCCCTATGCCATCAGCAAGGAACAAGGTATATAACATACATTACTTCTACTACCAATAGGAACAGAAAAAGCTCTAAACTAAAAATAATGGCATGAAAATTATAAATTTTACTTCAGCTTTTCAATTAAAGTCATTGATAACTAGTTGTAACCTCAAAACTAGATTAACTATCAAAACTTTGTCATTGCTGGGCACTGGTGGCTCATGCCTGTAATCATCGCTACTCAGAAGGTTGAGATCTGAGTACTGAAATTCTGCCAGCTGGGGCAGAAAAGTCCACGTGAGACTCATTTCCAACTAAACACCAATAAACTGAAGAGTACTAGCCTTAAGTGAAAATGCTCAGGGGCAGCAGCTAGGCACTGAGTTTAAGCCCAAGGACTAGCACCAAAAAATGAAAAAAAAAAAAAAAAAACAACCACAAAAACATGTTGTACTTCAATATTTTAAATACATTTGATTATTTAGTACTAGCTACCCTCTGAAAAAGACATCTACTTTACAAAAACTGTAAAGAAACAGTCTCAGACACCTGCTGGCAAAACCAAAGCACCTCCTTTTCAAAAAGGGAAAATGAAAATGTGGGTAAGCACTGGTGGCTCATGTCTGTAATCCTAACTATTCAGAAGGCGGAGAGCTGAGGATCATGGTTTGGAGCCAGCCTAAGTCGTCAAATCTGCATGCCTGCATGCCGTATCTCCAGATAACAATTTCAGCAAAAGCTGGAACTGGTGATATAGCTCAAGTGGTAGAGTGTCAGCCATGAGTGGGAAAACACCAAGCAAGGGCAGGAGGCCCTGATTTCAAGCTAGGGGGAAAAAAAGATGAAAATGTTACCTGTTTAGAGTCCGAGCAAGATACTTTGTTCCATTCCTGTTGGCAAGAGATGGGTATTTCTTTTGAAGAAAAGCATATTCATCCCGGATTGAATCAGTTACACTCTTCTTATTGTTAATATCCAGCTGGCTCCTATGGTTGAAAAATGGTAAAGTTATTTAAAACTATTTTAAAGTCAGTTATCATTTTCTCCTTTCCCTAGATGATGATGGGGTTCATATTAGCACCAGCCATTGTTCCCTTTTGTGGGAGGAGCTGAGCTCAGGGCTTCACACTTGCTAGGTAGTCGGGTGCTATACCGTTTGACCCACATTTCCAGCCTTTTTTGCTTTATTTTTCAGACAGGATCTTGCTTATGGCCTAAATCATCCCTGGACCAAGATCTTTCTATAGCCTCACATGTACTGGGGAACAGGTGCACACCACCATGCTCAACTTGTTTTGTTGAGATTGGGGGATGGGGAGTGGTCTTCATTAACTATTTGCCCAAACTTACAATTCTCCTAGATCTCTACCTCCCAAGCAGGTGAGATTACAGAGATGTTCCACTGCACCAGACCCAGGTATTGTTTCCTTAATACCTGACACAGATAGTTTTGAGTCTTACAATAATCCTTTTTTTTTTTTTTTTTTTTGTCAGTCATGGGGCTTGAACTCAGCCTGGGCACTGTCCCTCAGCTCTTCAAGCTCAAGGCTAGAGCTCTACCACTTGAGCCACAGCGCCACTTCCGGCTTTTTTCTTTTTGCTTATGTGGTGCTGAGGAATCGAACCCAGGGCCTCATGCATGCAAGTCAAGCACTCTACCACTTGACCCACCTTCCCAGCCCCGACCTCAAACTTTCTTGACTGGGTAAAAACTAAGTAATACTTTTTTCCAGTGCCGCTTACAGCTTACATAATAGGCAAGCATTCTTGAAGCCCCATGATTAATTATATTCCATTTTGTGCCACTATTTTGGAAACAATTTCTACTAGCACTGTCTACAAGAGATTTTAGTGAATCTCTTTTCTGTCTTTAAAGTAATGAATTCTCTAGCAGTACCAACATTACAGAAGAAGAGGAAAATTAAGGTAGGAGTGATTTGAGATTGATAGTTTTGAAATGAGAATGTATAATTCATGCTCCGCTCTTGAATGCTGACCTGTTGACCACGCCAATGATGCCAAGCTTCACTGGAATGACTCTCCCCATCAACACATCCATGGCATCAGTGCCTGCGTCCATCAGGTCAAGCTTAGTGATCACAGCCAGGGTTCTGCGACCTGGCCAAGCCAAGAAAGAAAACAGCATGTTAAATAAACCTGTTAGCTCAGTACTAACATGTTCTAACAATATTTTTATTTGAAAATCTTTGAAGCAGGAAAATAAAAATATGACACAGCCTTCAGACCCTCCAAAGATTTTAAAAAATAAGGCAAATATTAAAAGCAACAATAATCACTCACTCACAGGCTAATATTTTATATAGACTACGAAATCCCTCTCTCTTTAGTCAAGAATCACTGAAAAGCAGTATGAACTAATTCTTAAGAGTTAACAAATGCTTCCTAAAAAGATTTTACCTTTACTTCTAAGAATCCACTATGCCTTGAGCATTGTCTGAATGTGTTCTATCTCTATAGAATGTAGAAAACATCATTCTTTCCTGGACCAGAAATATCTACATTGATTACCAACTATGAGTTATTTTTTCTTACAAAATAACCATTCACAAATCTCAGACATTTTATTTACACAAAACCACAGTATTGTTAGCATCTTTAGATAGCTATTGCAAATACACACATTATATAAAGTATTTTTACCTACTTTTCCATCAAATCTCTACTTGAAATTATAAGGAAAATGGAAAAATACTTTTTTTTAATTTGTGTTAACTAAAAGCCACTCCTTTTATAAATACAAGTTCTCTTTTTGCTTGTGCCAGTAATAGAGCTTGAACTCAGGGCTTGGGCACTGACCCTAGATTTTTCACTCAAAGTGAGTGCTCTACCACTTGTGCCACACCTCCTTTTGGCTTTTTGTTAATTAAAGCAAGTCTCACAGACTTGCTGCCTAAGCTTGTTTCAAACCTCGAGTCTCAGATCTCAGGATTACAGGTGTGAGGCACCACAAGTTTCTTAAGGGTTTATCTGCCACTGTGCATCAAGCATCTCATTCAATATCAACGTCTGTTCTTACCATCTGGATCTACCTCTCTTGAAATTTTCAGTGCCTCTGATGTTGCCATATCTGTATTAGCAGCAGTGACAGCAAGGATAATGGAATTGGGGTTGCTGATGAATCGAAGAATGAGCTCTCTGATTTGAAGCTCTATGTCCTTAGGTTGATCACCTACAGGCACCTAAACCAAAGAGATGAGCAAGGGGCTAATGATAAACATCAACTCAAAGCATTTTTCCCAGTTAATCCACAGAAAATAGGTATTTCACCTTTTTTGGGTTTTTTTTTGGCCAGTCCTGGGCTTAAACTGGGCATGGGTGCTGTTCCTGAGCTTCTTTTGCTAAAGGCTAGAGCTCTACCACTTGAGCCACAGTGCTACTTCTGGCTTTTTTTTTTTTTAGTAGTTATTGGAGATAAGAGTCTCACAGACTTTCATGCCTTGGATGGCTTCGAACTGCGATCCTCAGATCTCTGCCTCCTGAGTAGCCAGGATTATAGGTATAAGCCACTGGCACCTGGCATTTTTATTCTTACTTTTTATTTTTGCCAGACCTGGAGCTTGAACTCCGGGACTAGCCAGTGTCCTTGAGCCTCTCTGTGCTCAAGGCTAGCGCTCTACCACGAGCCACAGCACACTTTCAGCTTTTTCTGTTTATTTTGTACTGAGGAATCGAATCCAGGGCTTCATGCATACTTGGCAAGCACTTTACCGCTGTCATTATTCCCTATCCTGGCATTTTAAAATAATTAAATTCATAATACACTAGGGGCATATTTATGTATTTGGTAATGTAGGAAGTTTCAAAATGTAATTCCTGCAAATTTTAAAAGTTTACTCCTGCATAAATGTTTACTGCACACAATCCTGTGTTGATTGGGCAATTCTAACTAGCTAGAGACAAATTCACTCATTCATTCATTCAACAAGTGTTAATTGGCAGCCTACTATATTTCAGGCACTCTTTCATATATACTAGATTACATTACAATAGTAAATTTAGACAATGTCAAAGGTTTTGACCTTTTAGAGATTATGTTTGGTGACAAGAGGTAGATAATACACAAAATCAGGTGGTGAAAGGATTATAACAGAATAGGAGGTTAAGCAGTGATTTCAGAGGATTCTGCTTTTAAGTTATTGTTTTTACTTACATTATGCTTTTAAATAGAGTGATTATGCTTTTAAATAGAGATACTGACACTTGAAAAATAAACAGAAATTAAAGGGAATAAGAGAGAGATGAATACAGGTATTTGAGAAAGAACATTCCACCGAGCACTGGTGGCTCAAACCTGTAATCCTAGCTACTCAGGAGGCTGAGATCTGAGGATCACAGTTCAAAGCCAGCCTGAGCAGGAAACTCCGTGAGCCTCTTATCTCCAATAAACCACTCAGGAAAACCAGAAGTGATGCTGTGGCTCAAGTAGTAGAGCACTAGATTTGAGGTGAAGAGCTGAGAGACAGCACCCAAGCCCAGAGTTCAAGCCCTAACCACGACCAACCAAAAAAAAAAAAAGAAGAAAGAACGAACATTCTACATTTGGGTAAGCAGCAAGAGCAAGAAGCTGAAGCACAAGTTAGATGAGGAAACAGAGACATATCAAGTAGATACTTTGTGTCTCTGTAAAACTTCAGACTTGTGATAAGTAGAGCAGGAAGCCACTAGAAAGACTTACAGCCAATAAATGACACAATCTCACTTTCAATTTAATAGAATCACAATCATTGAAGTTGCTTTATTAAAAATGGATGAAAGAAGCCGGGCACTGGTGGCTCACACCTGTAATCCTAGTTACACAGGAGGCTGAGATCTGAGGATCACAGTTCAAAGCTAGCTTGGGCAGGAAAGTCCCTGAGACTCTCATCTCCAATAAACCACTAGAAAACCAGAAGTGGTGCTGTGGCTCAAGAGGCAGAGCACTCACCTTGAGCTGAAGAGCACAGGGACAGTGCCTAGGCCCAGGGTTCAAGCCCCATGACCGACCAAAAAAAAAAAAATGGATGAAAGAATATTTTTCAAAATTATATTATTATTATTGCACAAATCCAGGTGAGATGACAGTGGCTAGGCCAGCTATGAACATGTAAGAAGTAACTGAGATTGGACTTTCTTTTTGAGGCTCTATTATAAATGAAAGAAGAGCTAAGATGATGGCCTCCAAGTCAGGGAAGACCTGAAGGATAAAAGTCACAGATGACTGGAAACTTTTGTCTAAACCAGGAGTAGAATGAAGCTGCCATTTATTGAGTCGACAAAAACTACAGAACTATCAAATCTAGTTGAAGGACAGGTTGGGAATTAGATATTAAACACATCAAGTCAGAAAAACCTAGTGAACATTCACATGTGTATGTCAAGTGGGTATCTGGATAGGTATACAGGGCTGGAGATACCTGAATGTAATCAACACTGAGAAACTTCTGTATGTAAAATTGCTAAGGTTGGGCTGTGAATATGGCTTAGTGGTAGTGTTTACCTAGCATGCATGAAGGCCTGGGTTTGATTCCTCAGTACCACATACACAGAAAAAGCCAGAAGTGGCACTGTGGCTCAAGTGGGAGAGTGCTAACCTTGAGCAAAAGAAGCTCAGAGACAGTGTCCAGGCCCCAAGTTCAAGCCCCCAAACTGGCAAATAAAACAAAACAAAAAAACCCGCTAATTCATCACAATGTAAGTGTACCAGAAGAGGACAAGAGGACAAAATCTGAGCTCAGGGGCACTCATTGGCTAGACCTGGGGGAGATAAGAAGAAACCAGCAAAAGAAACTGAAAATGAGTACTCAGTGACATTAGAGATCAAAGTGCAGAAGCAAGTAAGGAAAGTGTTCCAGGAAAAAGGAGCCTATAAAATACTACAGCAGACCAAGTATGGCTGCATACAGCAGCCCACTGTTCCCATAAGAGGTGAAAGAAAAACCCACATTGGTTCAAGGGCGAACATGAACATGAGTCCTTACCTTGGTCATTCCTGGCAAATCCACCAGTGTCAAATTGACAACATTGGGTGAAAAAATCTTAAGATGAATTGGTTCAGGGCTCACTCCCTAAATATAAATTTGAAAACATATTAAAAATCACATTAAAAGTTCAATGAAGTATAAAACTTGAAGTATATAGACTTAGGATGCTTTTAAACCACAATTCCTAAGACTTTTCAGTAATCACAGTTCAATGAAACCTATGAGAAGACAGTCATCCATGTAACAGGTTATAACCGTGCCCCACCACATACCACAGAAATATAAATCATTATACTATTTATACTTAGAAGCATAACAATTCATTTCTCCTGCATTTTGCTTTCATTTCTCTCTACTCTATGCACATGCCATTTCTTAAAATATGTTTACGAGACCATACTAAAAAGAACACTTTATTCTTTACTATCTAAATCTATATTATTTCTGAATTAACAGAGTAAGAAATAAATAGCAAGTTACTCAAACCAATTTGGTTCTTGATCTTTGAATGTTAAGTGGTAAGAATGTATAGCATATTTCTTCAGACAACTAATTTAAAAAAAAAAAAACACTTTTTTGAGGGATGCCAGTATTGGGGCTCGAACAAAAATGCCAGAAGTAGCACCAGCTGGTTGTGTGCTAGACTTGGGTGAAAAGCCTAAGCAAGAATGTGAGGCACTGAATTCAAGCTCCAGTACCATTACAAATAAAAAGTAATCAGTTGTTAACATACTACCTTCATTAAAAAAAATACTAATATTTCTCTTTATATAAGAAAAATAGTTCTGCCGGGCGCTGGTGGCTCACGCCTGTAATCCTAGCTACTTAGGAGGCTGAGATCTGAGGATTGCGGTTCAAAACCAGCCCGGGCAGGAGAGACCGTGAGACTCCTATCTCCAATAAACCACCAGAAAACCGGAAGTGGTGCTGTAGCTCAAGTGGTAGAGCGCTCGCCTTGAGCTGAAGAGCTGAGGGACAGCGCCCAGGCCCAGAGTTCAAGCCCCACGGCCGACAAAAACAAAAAAACAAAAAAAAACAAAAAAAAACAAAAAAAAAACAAAAAAAAAAAAAAGAAAAATAGTTCTGCAGGGGCTGGGAAGGTGGCTCAGTGGTAGAGTGCTTGCCTTGCATGCATGAGGCCCTGGGTTCAATTCCTCAGCACCACATAAGCAAAAAGAAAAAAGCCGAAAGTGGCACTGTGGCTCAAGTGATAGAGCCTGCTAGCCTTGAGCTGAAGAGCTGAGGGACAGCGCCCAGACCCAGAGTTCAGGCCCCACGACTGGACCCAAAAAAAAAAAAAAAGAAAAATAGTTCTGCAAAATACATGTACCTTAGGAATTACAAAATGCTTCCTCAATTAAGAGTACTATCAATCAACCAGAAAAAAAGATAACTCATTTTGGGCACCAGTGGCTCATGCCTATAATCCTAACTACTCTGGAGACTGAGGTCTGAGGATCACAGTTCAAAGCCAGCCCAGGAAGGAAAGTCTATGAGACTCTTATCTCCAATAAACTACTCAGAAAAAGCCAGAAGTGTCACTGTGGCTCAAGTGGTAGAGCAACAGCCTTGAGCACAAAGAGGTCCAAAGACCAGGCCCAGGCCCCGAGTTCAAGACCCAGCACTGTCCCCCCCCCAAAAAAAACAAAGTTAACTCACAATAACAGTATTATACAGCATAATTATAATTTAAAGTGCTATGTACATGACAGGGTTAAGAAAAACATAAGTATGAGGTGGGCACCGGTGGCTCACGCCTGTAATCCTAGTTACACAGGAGGCTGAGATCTGAGGATCACGGTTCAAAGCCAGCCCCGGCAGGAAAGTCCGTAAGACTCTGATCTCCAATAAACCACTAGAAAACGGGAAGTGGCGCTGTGGCTCAAGCGGTAGAGCGCTTGCCTTGAGCTGTAGAGCGCAGGGACAGCACCCAAGCCACAGGACTGACCAAAAAAAAGAAAAGAAAAAAAGAAAAAGAAAAAGAAAAAAATAAGTGTGAAATATTTGACATACATAAAAGTTCTGAGGAACAAAGGGGTTTTTTTGTTGTTGTTGTTTTCTTCATGTTGCTTGGGACCAAATCCAGGGACTTGCACATGCTAAGCATTGTGGTCTCACTGTAAATATAGCCCAGGCTGGTCACAAACTCGATCCTTCTATCTCCATCTCCCATGTGTTGAGATTACAAGTGAGTGGCAAAATACCTAGTGCCAAGAGATCTTAAGCAAAGTTTTTATGTTTGTGAAAACATATTATTTATTTCAAAGATCAAGATTATGAATTATATTATCTACAGAAAACCCTCAGTATTCTATTTGCTGATGTTTATGCCTTCCAGGTCTAAATAGATGCTTACCTTGTTATTTCCTGAAATTCTTTCTGTTTCATTCTCAATTTCTTGTCGAATTTCGTCAAAATCTGTGTAAAGCTAAACACACAAAGCAAATAAAAACTACAATATTCAAAGTGAGATCAAAAGTTCTTAATTGATGGTTTGAGTGTCCATAAACGTCAAGGATGTCTATGCATTTGCTGCAGGAAATTAGCAAATAAATTCTGATGCATATTTTTCTAAGCCATTAACTCATCAATGTTTGGTTCTACAACACTTAATCTCCAAGTTAAACAGACTCCATCTGAAGATTATTGTTAGAAGATTATGGTTAGAACTATATGGTTAGAAATGTTACTGAGACATAATTATTTCTCAAGGGAACAGTTGCTTCAAAGTAACATAACACATTGCTAATGACAAGAAACCAAATTATGGGCTGGGAAGGTGGCTCAGTGGTAGAGTGCTTGCCTTGCATGCATAAGGCCCTGGGTTCGACTCCTCAGCACTACATAAGCAAAAAGAAAAAAGCCAGAAGTGGCACTGTGGCTCAAGTGGTAGAGTGCTAGCCTTGAGCTGAAGAACTGAGGGACAGCGCCCAGGCCCAGAGTTCAGGCCCCACGACCAGACCCAAAATAAAAAAAGAAAGAAATTAAATTATCTGCTAATTTTACAAAGTGGTATTTTCAACACGTTATTTCATTATATCTTAAATACCTTATTTTTGGTGTGAAGAAATTTACCCCATTCTTCAGCTTCTACACCTAGAAAAAAAAAGAAAAAACTCATATACTGAAAACTACAAAAAGTATTTTTTATATTAGGAATTCAAAATGGCTGTACAATAAATTGTTATTTGTTCCTATTTTGCCACTAACTATAAGTTAACAATGCTCGATGAAAATTGTTATTTGTTCCTATGTTGCCACACTAACTACAAATTAAAAAGTTTAATATCTGCTAAACTATACATTTAGCATTTAAAAAACCAGTGCCCCGTACTTCAAATGAGGAACTTCAGGTAGCATCACTCACAAATTTTTCTACCACTTGAAATCTAGATTTTATAGATTATATTTTGTTCACTTCCTATTCTGTTTATACTTACACTTAAGTTACCCGGAAAGAAAAATGAAGAACCCTACTGAATAATGCAAAAAGCACCTATACAAGATTGGTGCACATCACACATTGTGAATATTTGCAATATATGAATGAAGCAGCCGAGTTTTCAGTTTTGTTGTGGTTTTAACATGGTTTCCTGGTCATCAGCTATACAGTCACAATTTGCTGGCTTTAAAGAACTCTCTCAGTGGTACAACTTCTGTCATATTCTCCAGTGGAACTAAGGTAGGAAGAAATGAAATGGAGGAAGAAGGAAAAACCCTTGGTGAGTTGGTACTCTCCATTGAGCTTCCAGTCACAGGTCTGTTCCCCCTGACCTTTTTTTTTTTTTTAAAAAAAAAAAAAAGGAAAATATGTTCACTGTGTATACTGTGTGAAGTGGTCTAAAACTTTGTTTTCCCTTGAGAAATCAGAAATGTTTAATTGTAGAAAAGGTAATCTAACTTTACACCTCTCCCAAGTATAGTGATTTTGCCCTGGCCAAACCCTAATACGTTTTTAAAAGACCTTAATAAGTTAAGAATATTGAATGACGCACATCTGTACCTGAAATCAAAATCAAAACCACTATATGGCAATTACATAAATATTTATCAAGGAAAAGGTGGCTTGATTATTTTGTGGAATAAAGGTAAATAAAATTGGGTCCTCTTTGCAAGTAAAGTTCTCACCGACCTGAAGCATAGTACCTTCTTCCAAGAAGTCTCATTGGAGGGCAGGAGTAATCTAGGTGGACAGAACTCACAGAAGCAGGACTATATACCAACAGGGTATGTTTGATTCATCTTACATAAAGAAGGTCTAGCTTCACAAGCATGTTTTGGAAAATAAAAATGAAATAAAATACATTCACCACTAAAAAAGCTTGCATTCTGATGACAAAAACCACTGAAACCTGTAAGGTGGGTAGGCAAATAAAAATGGAAGAAAAAAATGCACACAGCCTGTAAGAGTACATAAGCACACATGCAGGCAGAATAAGAGAAAGAAGGGCCAGAAACAAATGGAGAAAGGGAACCTTTAGAAAGGTGTCTTGAGTTTTTCCATGTGGCAGGGTCTGTAGTTAAAGAGAAACAGCACAGAATGGTAAGTTTAGCTTATCCCTAAAATTGTTAACTTTTTAAAAGAATAAAATGTCTAGAAACATTACATTTCAAATGCACACAGCATTCAATTATTCAAAATTTACAACTAGAATTAGAGGGAACTATGTACTTCTAAGTAATTTCCCTACATACTATACTGATACCTCAATTACCCCAGAGAGATGGCAGAAAGATTGTTGCATGATGCTCAGTTTTCCTGACAATTTACTTGTGCATATTCAAACACTAAAATATTTCATCTAGTTTTTACAGACTTATAATTAAAATTGATTGTATTTCTCTAAATCATCTAAAATGTTCTGCCCTTAAGGTATTATTGGTAATTTAGGCCTTTACTACATTATAAGGCAAAACCCTCATGGGCTTAATTTATAATCCCTATGCAAAAAGGATTTTTCTGTTCGTGTTCTTTGGGCACTTTCTGCTTAGTTTCCTCCTGTGCTCTCACTGTCAGGCTATCAAAACAGCTCATACTTTACTCTATACGGTAATTTGCTTCTTGATTTCTAATTTCCTCTAGGTTAGAATGACTTAAAGTAAGGTAGAACTGCTTCTCCCAAGAAAAAAGTATCTCTAATTAAGAAACTTAAGAATTATCCCAGAATAAAATATAAAATTTAGTACTCAAATTTATGAAACCTGTGTTATCGCTAGCTGTTATTTAAGTGGAGGAAAATCTCTCTCTCTCTCTCTCTCTCTCTCTCTCTCTCTCTCTCTCTCTCTCTCTCTCTCTCTCTCACACACACACACACACACACACACACACACACACACAAAGCAATAAACTTGGGGGAAATATATATACCTATGTGTGTGTGTGTGTGCGCGCACGCATGTGTGCATGTGTGTGTGTATGCAGATAAAGATATGCAAAAATCTACTGACCCACAACCAAGAAGAGACATCAACACAATGCAGTGGACACACAGCAGAGCTACCAGGGAGCTAACTCACATACAGCTGAAATGTGCCTCTTTCCTAACAAGCAAAGTTTTATCTTAAGGAAACACTGGCTGCATCTACCAAGAGCTTGAGACAAAAAATTAAAAGAGATCTAATGCTATATAGTTTTCATAGCCTGAATTTAAAATATATGAGCCGGGCACCAGTGGCTAACACCTCTAATCATAGCTATTCAGGAGGCTGAGATCTGAGGATTACAGTTCGAAGCCAGCCAAGGCTGGCTCCCTGAAGCTATCTTCAATTAATCACAGAAAAAGCTGAAAGTGAAGTGGTAAGAGTGCCAGCATTGAGCAAATGGAACTCAGGGACAACACCCAGGCCCAGAGTTCAAGCCCCAGAACTAATTAAAATAAAATAAAATATTTCATAAATTTGTTTGAATTTAAAATGACTAAATTCAAGGTTTAGAATTTCAGTTAAGAACTATTACAAAATGCAGCATGATTCATGACACAGCAAGAACACGTCTAATAGAATTAAAAATTTCCTCCATATCTCTGGCAGTATGGCTAGAAAATACCATTTGCTAGCTTCATTCACTTGCTTCAGTGATTCTAGAGTCATAGTGAATGCTCATGACAGCATTCCCCACTTTAAACACAAAACAAGCATCAACTCCTATGATAAATGAAAAAAATAACAACAACAAAAACAACCAAATACAAAAACTCCAGTAGCATCAATTTTGTCAATATATCATCTCATCTTATTTGAAGAAGCAAAATGAAGCTGAAGGAAAATAAATCTATGCAGATAAGAAACAGACACAGTATTCTGCTGCAAAAGCCACTTAACAATTAAGGCAATTTTTAAAGACTTTAATAAAAGAAAATCTAAGCCAGGCACTGAACTAAATTAGAATATTAGATGCAGTACTCTAGAACATTTAAACTCATTATGTATGACTAGCATAATATACACATTTTATAAGCAACTTAAACTCTAATAGACAACATTTCTTAAAATGCCTTTTTAATTCTTTAAAATTTTGCTATATACAAAAATGCATGGTTTCTTATTTGCATATTCTAGGCCTACTTTTCACGTAACATATTTAAGAAAGAGCCTAACTCAGTTTAGCTAGAGTCTAAACCTGAACATGGCAGAGAAGATCTTCAAAATGAAGGTGTTGTATATATTTAAAGTAAAAACTAACAGTAATTTTAAATTAAAAATTTAAATAATAACCCACGCCAATGAAGGGGAATGAAAACTAGCAGGTGTGTGGTGAGACAAGGAAAGGGAAAGTGAGTTAACAATTCTAAGCTAACTGACAGTCAACTCAATTTAAAATGAAAATTTCAGCTAGAACCTAAATGACTTAAGTTGCAAATTAAAGTAGAAACCAAAGACATCAGTATTTAGAGGAGCAAGGCCTGGAGGCATATAATCCCAGCACCAGGGATGCTGAGATGCGAAAATCATGAGTCTAACAGGATAGCCTAGGCTATAGAACCTGCCTTAAAAACAAAAACAAAATCCTTTTTCTTTAAAATAATGGATTAATTACTATGCACTCTGTCACTGGGTCCTTTATTAAATACCACCAATAAGTTTATAAAGCTGAATCACTCAATAGGGACTATTCCCATCAAGTTCATTCATAAAAACAACAAAAATTACTTTCTTCTATTCAGAAACTGTTGTACAACTTCTGTCCACAGGAATTCAGATCTTGCTACAGCCATTAATAATTTCCAATTAACTAATCAAATCATATCTTAGAAACACACCAAAAATGAATAGTTTTTAGATCACTCTTATCCCCAATTGTAATATTTACCATTCTCTTCTCCTGATGTTTTTCGCTTATCCTCTGGTGAGACGTGGACCAGCTGTAGAATAAGAGGCCTCCGGGTGACAATGCCAGTGCCTCTAGGAAGCAGATCCCGCCCTACTAGGCTCTCCAGCACTGAGCTCTTTCCACTGCTCTGAAAATACAACATACAACAAAATAAGTTTAACATGTTTTTCTGTTAAGACTATACTAACAAAGAAGCAAAGGAGGTTTTCTAAAAGAAAACAGTAGAGACTTGTAAAATGAAATTGAGTTTTTCTTATGATATTATTATTCCCTTTTAAGAAACAAACAAACAAAAAAAGAAGCTGGGCACTAGTGGCTCACATCTGTAATCCTAGCTACTCAGGAGGCTGAGATCTAAGGATCTCAGTTCAAAGCCAGCCCAAGCAGAAAAGTCCATGATACTCTACAATTAACTACCTTGAAAAGTCGAAAGTGGAGCTGTAGCTCAAGTGGTAAAGCTTGGAGCAAAAAAGCTCAAGAGACAATGCCTAGGTCCTGTTCAAACCCAGGACTAGCACAAAAAAAAATTAAGTAAAATAAAAGCCCACTCCAGCCAGGTGTCGGTGGCTCACGCCTGTAATCCAGGTACTCAGGAGGCTGAGATCTGAGGATTGCAGTTCAAAGCCAGCCTGGGTAGGAAAGTCTGTAAGACTCTTCTCTCCAATAAACCACTCAGAAAACCAGATGTGGCACTATGGCTCAAGTGGTAAATTGTATGCCTTGAGCTGAAGAGCTCAAGGACAGTAACCAGGCCCAGAGTTCAAGCCCCACGTCTGACCAAAAATAAAAAATATAAACGAAAACATGTTAGCTGGGTTCTGGTGGCTCACACCTGTAATCCTTGCTACTCAGAAAACTAAGATCTGAGGATCACAGTTGGAAGCCAGCCCAGACAGGAAAAGCAGAAAACCAGAAGTGGTACTATAGCTCAAAGTGGTGGAGCACTCAGGGACAGCACCTGGGCCCAGAGTTCAAGCCCCATGATCAAAACAAAAAAGGCTAACTTGAAGTGAATCGCAATAGGCTACATATTATTTGATGACAGAAATGGATAAACAGGGCTGGGAAGGTGGCTCAGTGGTAGAGTGCTTGCCTTGCAATGCATGAGGCTCTGGGTTTGATTCCCCAGCACCACATAAGCAAAAAGAAAAAAGCCGGAAGTGGCGCTGTGGCTCAAGTGGTAGAGCGCTAGCCTTGAGCTGAAGAGCTGAGGGACAGCACCCAGGCCCAGAGTTCAGGCCCCACAACCGGGAAAAAAAAAAAAAAAAAAAAGGATAAACAGCAAGTAAGTACCTGCCACGGGCTGGGGATAAAGACAGTTGGGAATGACTCCTAATGGATAAAATGTTTGTTTGGAGGATGCCAATAAGATTCAAAAAATTAAGTTTATGGTGATGGTCGTATAACTCCATAAAGATGATGGAAACTATTGACTTACATATTTCAAATATATTAACTTTATGGTATGCAAGTTGTATCTCAATAAAGCTATTCAAAAACAAAGGTGGGCCAGACACAGTGGCTCCCATCTATAATCCCAGCTATTCAAGAAACAGAGATCAGGAGGATCAGTTCAAGACCAATCTGGGCAAAAAGTTAACAAGAAACACCATGTCAATAAATAATAGGTGTGGCACTTCATAACTGTGGTTCCAGCTAAATAAGAGGCACAGGAAAGAGTCCCAGGCTGACCTAGGCAAATTTGAGACCTTATCTAAAAAAATAACCTGCTAGGCTCTGGTGGCTCATGCCTATAATCCTAGCAACTCAGGAAGCTAAAACCTAGATATAGAGGTTCAAAGCCAGCAAAGTTTGCAAGACCTCATCATCTCCAATTAACCAGCAAAACAAAACAAAAAAGCTAGAATAGAGGCATGGCCCAAGGGGTAGAGCACCCACCATGAGCAAGAAAGCTGAGTAAGAGTGTAAGACCCTGAGTTCAAGTCCTAGTACTGGCACAACAAATAAGTAAAGAAATAAGCTAACAGTAAAAAAGGCCTAGAGGGGGGCTGAGAAGGTGGCTCAGTGGTAGAGCACTTGCCTTGCATTCATGGGGCCTGGGTTCGATTCCTCAGCACCACATAAGCAAAAAGAAAAAAAGCCGGAAGTGGCGCTGTGGCTCAAGTGGTAGGGCGCTAGCCTTGAGCTGAAGAGCTGAGGGACAGTGCCCAGGCCCAGAGTTCAGACCCCACGACAGGACCCAAAAAAAAAAAAAAAAAAAAGGACTAGAGGCGTGACTAGGTGACAGAGCACTTACCTACCAAGTACAAAGCCCTGAGTTCAAACCCTAGCTACACAAAAAAAAGTGTGAAGCACAATATATGCATGCACAGAAAAGCCACAAGCCATAGTGAAACCACCCATCTGTATAGTGCTTATTACTTACCACTTTTAATATGACAATAGCAAGTACACATCCAAATTTACCTTTACTCTGCTGGAGGGAATGTAAATAACTACCTCAACCCTGAGGAACAAGAAAGAATAAAAGGGGGCTGGGAAGGTGGCTCAGTGGTAGAGTGCTTGCCTTGCATGCATGAGGCCCTGGGTTCGATTCCTCAGCACCACATAAACAAAAAGAAAAAAGCTGGAAGTGGCTCTGTGGCTCAAGTGGTAGAGTGCTAGCCTGAGCTGAGGGACAGCGCCCAGGCCCAGAGTTCAGGCCCCACGACTGAACCCAAAAAAAAAAAAAAAAGAAAAAGAAAGAAAGAATAAAAGTAGCCGAGCAACAATGGTTCACACTTGTAATCCTAGCTACTCTGGAGGCTAAGATCTGAGGATCATGGTTCAAAGCCAACCCAGGCAGGAAAGTCCATGAGACTCTTACCCTCAATTCAGCCCCCAAAAAGCTGGAAATGGAGCTGTGGCTCACAGTGGTAGAGCTCTACCCTTGAGCAAAAGAAGCTCAGGAACAGCACCAAGGCCTGAGTTCAGGCTCCAGGACTGGTAAAAACAAAACAAAACAAGACATTTCCCTTTTCTTGGTACCTCCCAGAAATTCCCAAACATGTACAATGAGACAGTTATAGGCATAGTCTGTTGGTGCCATTGCTTATCTAAACCGCTATAACAATGGAGAACACACTAATGCACCTATTATATATATTTTTCATGGCATATTACAATTTGTGTATAAATATGCATTGGGGATTATAAATATATGAATTAATTTCATTACTATAAGAACACTGCAGAAGAGCACATACGACTTGACACCTTATTTCTTCAGGTATAAAACCATGTAAGACAATACTCTATATTATTCAGGTCATCTCTATATATGTAGTGAAGTTTGTGGGCGTGGTTAATAGCAAATTCAAGAAAGTGGTTCTCCCTCTCTCTGGTTAACAAGAGAAATTCAAATGTCTACCAAAGCCTCAACTCCTGATCTGGAAGATAAGTTTAACAGTGTTCATAACATTACTGAATAAGTTACTCCTTTTCTTGACATGTCAGTATTTCAAAACAATACTGAAATACCACAGATGTGGTGTGTGACCTCACACTGAGAGGATAAGAACATTTCCATTCCCTTTCATACCCAAGCAGACTCATGATGTAGCAATGCAGCCTGAATACAGGATACAGACAACTCCTGTGTCCACCTGTCCATTCTATAAAAATGATCTAGATACTCTCCAGTGTCCAGTTAAAGTATTATTTTTTTTAGCCAGAAACAGATAACTGTAAAAATTCAGGAAATATCTCAATTTTAAATTTCAATCTGACTTCACGTTTTTGATAGGAAATAAAAAAGCTTCTGTTCTCTCATTATTCCTTTGCTTCTGCTTCACTCATTTTAAAAGAACAGTTGTCAGGTACTGGTGACTACTAGAGAGGCTGAGATCTGAGGTTCAAAGCCAGCCCTGGCAGGAAAGTCTGTGAAACTCTTATCTCCAATTAACCACCAAAAAGCTGTACTTTTGACTCACTAGCTTAGATAAAAAAAGCTAAAGGATAGTGCCTAGGACCTGAGTTCAAACTCTAGTACTGTCACGTGCATGCACACACGTGAGTGCTACAGGAGCTGTGTGGCACAAAGGCTTGGATACGACCTGGGGAGCCCCATCCCGAAGACCTGAACCAGAGGCTTTAGTTGGAGATGAGGCTGGAGGGAGCAGTCAGTAAGGTGTGCCTGGATGCTGACACAGCTGCTCTTACCTGCCTCAAGTCTGACACTAATAGGCTAATTTCACTTCTGTGGCAACGAAATGCCAGATATTTATAGGACCATAGTTCCTTCTGAAATGAAATACACACATCACTTTCATTGGTAGTGAGGGGGACTTTCACTCAATGCTTATGTGCCAGGACCTGCCACATTAGGAAAATGTTTAAGTGAACCTAATGGTTAGGTGGCTGGGTAGGGCCCTATGAGGACTCTGGCAGCATGGTGATTCATTTGATGCTTCTACAGATCAGAGAAACCTGGTTCAAGTGGAGAGATAATGGACCCTACCTTCATCTGACACATTACCTGAAGACTGAACACCAGGACTAGAGGTTGTCACATTATCTCTGACTTCAGTGAAGTTCAAATTTGAATGGAACTACCTGAATTGCCATTGCTTAGTCGCTTCAGAAGTAGACTCAGTCACTTCTTTGACATTACAGCTCCTAAAACTCACCTAATTGGTTATCCTGCTCTTAAAGTAAGTCTATCTATGTAGCAACACTCAACTCACACTGACACCCAGGGAATGTAGACCAGAGCTAATGACACCCACACTGAGAACCAACAGGTTCAGAGCCAAAGGTTTAGTGCCTGCTGACCAGCCTATGAGGCCCTGGGTTCAAAGCTTTATTTCATCTCTGTCGCCAAAAATTAAAATAATAATAATAATAATAAATTTGAAAAAAAAATTTAAACTGGGTGCCAGTGGCTTGCACCTGTAATCTAGCTACTCAGGAGGTTGAGATCTGAGGATCACGGTTCAAAGCCAGCCTAGGCAGCAAAGTCTGTGAGAATCTTATCTCCAATTAACCACTATGAAACTGGAAGTGGCTCTGTGGCTCAGAGTGGTACAGCACTAGCCTTGAGTGGAAGAACTCAGGGACAGCGCCCAGACTCTGAGTTCAAGCCTTACAACCAGCAAAAACAAAAAACAAAACCCCCATAACTTTAACATGTTGCCTTTATTTCTCATATCACAGCAGCATTTCCTGGAATTAGCACTGGCCCCTGTGCTTAACTTGATTTCTTTTTCTTTTTCTTTTTTTTTTTTGGGTCCGGTCGTGGGGCCTGAACTCTGGGCCTGGGCACTGTCCCTCAGTTCTTCAGCTCAAGGCTAGCACTCTACCACTTGAGCCACAGTGCCAGTTCCAGCTTTTTTCTATTTGCTTATGTGGTGCTGAGGAATTGAACCCAGGACCTCAGGCATGCAAGGCAAGCGCTCTACCACTGAGCCACCTTCCCAGCCCCTTAACTTGATTTCTCTACTCAGATTTTAATCAATTTTGATTATTACATTTTAAACACTGAAATCTAATTCATTTCTTTTTAATAGTATGTCAATACATGCAGACTAAACAAAATATGCTCATAAGCTGCCAGATTAAAAAAAAATTCCGGAAGTGGCGCTGTAGCTCAAGTGGTAGAGCACTCGCCTTGAGCTGAAGAGCTGAGGGACAGTGCCCAAGCCCAGAGTTCAAGCCCCACGACCAACAAAAAAAAAAAAAAAAAAAAAAAATTCCTTATGGATTCACCTATTATAAATAGAATTGGCTTCTTCAACAACTGGTTAGGTAATTGCTTTCCCCTGGTGACTTTAAACATCCAGTGTTCCAACAGAATTTAAGACGCTACTGATAGCCCAGAGTTCCAAAGTAGCAAAGTCACAGCTGGTCTGCTCTGAAAGTAGAGCTTACTAGCATTCCAAGGCCTTCAGCTTTGTCATCTCCACATACTCCCAAAGCGGACTGCATATTCTGGAGATGTTAAGGAGTGACAGAAGTGTGTTGCCAAACTGCACAGAGTGCAGCTGGATTCACAGTGCTTTGAATTCCATCTCCAGATGTGTCCTTCCACTGAAAAGGCTTTGTTACATTTTGGCCCTTTTCCCTTGGTAACTGGTATCATGCAAGGGTGAGGAATTATAAATGGTCATTTACTCCACGCTAACCAAAGCTGATTCATTTTTTTAGCTTGTAATTTACTTTTCAGACACTTCTTGAATTATTTTGTTTGGAGGGTCCCAGCATTTACTTAAGGCCTCTTAATTTGCTTGGCTTCTTTGCTTGGCTAGCACTCTACCACTTGAGCCAAGTCTCCAGACTGGCTTTTTTGCTGGTTATTATGGAGATAAGAGTTTAAGAGACTTTTCTGCCTATGCTGGCCTCAAATTGCCATCCTCTGGATCTCAGTTTCCTGAGTAGGTAGGATTACAGGTATGACCCACAAATATCCAGCTTAATTCTTCATTTTGATAAAACTGGTAACGATGGACTTTTCTTGACTTTTCAATTTATTTTGGATAATTATAGCTTTACAAAGTTCCTTAGTATTTACTTTTCTGGGATATTTCCCATAATATTCTCAAACATATTAATCTTATATTAAATAGTTAAACTAAAATGGTTTTACCTTACAATTCAAATATTCTTTCTTAGAACAAAGTATGAATCCAAAGTTTAAGGCTCTTTACAATTTGTGGTTTTAACGTGTAGTTCTCACTGAATAATTAACCCAAATGTAACAATAAAACTAACATATCAGGCTGGGAAGGTGACTCAGTGGTAGAGCGCTTGCCTTGCATGCTTGAGGCCCTGGGTTCGATTCCTCAGCACCACATAAGCAAAAAGAAAAAAGCCGGAAGGGCGCTGTGGCTCAAGTGGTAGAGCGCTAGCCTTGAGCTGAAGAGCTGAGGGACAGCGCCCAGACCCAGAGTTCAGGCCCCACGACTGGACTCCCCCCCCCCAAAAAAAAAAAACTAACATCAACTGTCTAAAACGCAAACTTTTTAATGTTGCAGATCCAAAAGTATTTAGGGAAGAATTTTTCTTGGTTAGGAGACAAGCTGTGTTCTCTGAATCATGAAAGAAAACAGACATTCAGAGATCAAATAAAGCTATGAACTTAAATAGCAGAACTGATATCCATTTTAAAAAATTGTGCTTTGGCCAGGCACTAGTGGCTCACACCTGTAATCCTAGCTACTCAGGAGGCTGAGCTCTGGGGACTGAGGTTCAAAGTCGGACTTGGCAGGAAAGTCTCCAATTAACCACCAATTAACCACAAAAAATTAAGAAGGTAGACTTTTGGTTCAAGTCAAATAGTGCTAGCCTTGAGCACAAAAGTTCAGGCACAGTGCCCAGGATTGTCACAAAAATAAGTAAAAATTTAAAATTTTCTACTTTATGAAACTTGAGGTTTAGCTCCATAGAATATGTGTTCAGTATATAAAAGGCCATGGGTTTAATCCCCAGGTCCTCCATCCCCCAAAACAACCAACGAATAAAAAGCCACAACCACTTTTTCCATAGAAGCTGAAAAGTGCAAGACCAGTGACATGAATGTGCTAAGAAACTCAGTGAATCCAAGTAGCATAAAAAAGATATCCATATGGGCACAAACTAAAACCAAACTATTCAAAGACAAAAATGCCAATATTGAGAGCAGCAAGAGAGAAACAGAAGTGACTGATTTATCAATTGCATACAATGGATCCTCAAATAAGATGGACAGATCTGTCACCAAAAACAATATGGGGTTGTCGGGCACTGGTGGCTCACGCCTGTAATCCTAGCTTCTCAGGAGGCTGAGATCTGAGGATCGAGGTTCAAAGCCAGCCCGGGCAGGAAAGTCTTTGAGACTCTTATCTCCAATAAGCCACTAGAAAACTGGAAGTGGCACTGTGGCTCAAGCAGTAGAGCGCTCACCTTGAGCTGAAGAGCTGAGGGACGGCGCCCAGGCCCAGAGTTCAAGCCCCATGACCGACAAAAAAAAAAAAAAAAAAAAAAAAAATGGGGAGTCAGAGCAGTAGGACAAATTTAATTCCAACATTCATGCAGAATATTCATAGGCCTCAACTAACCAAGATAACCTTGAAAAACACAAAGTTGGGAGATGCATACATCTCCATTTCTGCCTTGGTTGTTTTCTAGGTAGGGGCTTGCTTTACGCTCAGGCCAGCCTCCCTGTGATTCTATCTGTGCCTCTGGTGTCACTGGGGACAGCAGGTACATGCCACTGTGCTCAGCTTTTGTGCCTCCTCTAGAGTTGGAGTCACCAGCACAGGCTGCCATGTCCAGACATCAATGGAGATGGATTCTCTTAAACTTTTGTGCCCAGGATGCCTTGAACTATGATCACCTAATTTCCACCTCCCAGCGAGCTAGGATTATTGGTGTAAGCTGGCTTCATACATTCTAATTTCAAAGTTGACTATTAATCTATAGTAATCAAAACATAGGGATTAAAATATGAAAAAGAACTCAGAATCCAGATTTTCAACAATGGTACCAAGACACTATTCACTGGAGAAAAAATTGTCTCTTCAGAAAGTAGTGCTAGTTTAACTGGATAGGCATATGTAAAAGATGAAGCTGGACTCCTACTTCAAAGAAGACAATTTTTTTTCTGGGAAGAAAAAAAAACCTAAACATACAAGCTCAGGATTTGGCAATACCTTGTACAAGACAGTGTACCCCTAGCTACACTGAAGGCTGAGAATTGAGTTTTGAAGCCAGACTGAGCAAACAAATCTGAGAAGACTCTTATCTCCTATTAATTAGCAAAAATCTGGAAGTAAATTGCGAACCAGTGGCTAACATCTAGAGACTGAGATATGAGGATCGTGGTTCCAAGTCAGCAGGGGCAGGGAAGTCCAAAAAGCAGGAAGCAAAGCTGTGGCTCAACTGGTAGAATACCATCCTTGAGCCAAACAGCTAAGGGAAAGCATGAGGCCCTGACTTCAAGCCTCAGTGGACAGAGAGAGAGGAGGAGGAGGCACAAACAAGACTTGTCAAAATTAAAAACGTTTGTGTGCCAAAGAATACTATCAAGAAGGTGAGAAAACAACTTACAAGAAGGAGTACTTACAAACCAAACAATGTCGAAGCATGAGTGTCTAGAACTTTGAAAATACTATAACTTACCCTGCTGGAGTAGTTAGAGTGGTAGAACATCTGCTTTGTAAGGCCCTAAATTCAAATCCTAGTGCCACCAAGAAAAGGGAGAAAGTTTGTGTGTGTATGTGTGTGTGTGTGTGTGTGTGTGAGTCATGGAGCTTGAACTCTGGGCTTGGGCACTATCCCTGCGCTCTTCAGCTCAAGGCAAGTGCTCTACTGCTTGAGCCACACGCCCCTTCCAGTTTTCTGAGTGGTTTACTGAAGATAAGAGTCTCATGGACTTTCCTACCCAGGCTGGTTTTGAACCATGATCTTGAGATCTCAGCCTCCTGAGTAGCTACGATTATAGGCGCAAGCCACCGGTGCCCAGTAGAGAAAGAATTCTTACAGCTCAACAATAAAAGGAAAACTATAACAAGCACATGAAACTTTGCCATGCATCATTAGTCACTAAGGAAAGACAAAGCAAAACCACAAGGATATAATAATTTATGTCCACAATTAGAATAGCTATAACCAAAAGAATCAGATAACAGCAAATGTCCATAAGGCTATAGAAAAACTGAAATCTGTGCTGGGAAGGTGGCTCAGTGGTAGAGCGCTTGCCTTGCATGCATGAGGCCCTGGGTTCGATTCCTCAGCACCACATATGCAAAAAGAAAAACAGCCAGAAGTGGCGCTGTGGCTCAAGTGGTAGAGCACTAGCCTTGAGCTGAAGAGCTGAGGGGACAGCTCCCAGGCCCAGAGTTCAGGCCCCACGACTGGACCCAAAAAAAAGAAAGAAAAACTGAAATCCTCACAGAGTACTGGGGCAAGCTGTAAAGTGATACAGGCCTGGTGGAAAAGTTGGGTGACTCCCCAAAATGCTAAACTTAAGAGTAACTGTATGACCCAGCAATCTTAACTCTATGCCAAAGGGATTGGCAAATGGTATTGAACAAATATTTGAACACATAAGTAAACACAGCAACACTACTCATCATGGTTAATGGTACAAATCACCTAACTGCCCATCAGTGGATGAATAATGAATAAAATGTGGTCTATATAAATAGAATAGATTATGCAGCCATAGAAATGAACAAAATACTGACATGTGCTACAACATGATTTAAAAAGTTACACTAAAATAAGCCAGACATAAATCATCACATATTATGTAATTCCTTTCTGTGCAGTATCTAGAATAATTAAGTCCACAGAGAAAGACTGGTGTGTGCCAGGAGCTGGGGAAAGGAAAAATAGGAAGTGAATGTTTTGTGGGTACGAAGTTTCTCTTCTGCTGTCAAATGTTTGGACCTAAACAGAGGTAGCAGTTTCCCATTATGAATACATAGCCACTGAACTGTCTCTATGAGTATTTCCTTTTTTTACAGTATCAAATTTCATACAAGTTGATTCCTATTGATCATTAAAACCCAAATCTCTTCTCCATTTTCATATTGAAATCAATGAAATAAGGCACCAAATGCAAGTGCGCTACTTCAGCAAGGCCAGGCCACAAGCTCAAGCTGGTGGCGCCTGCATTGTGCTACATGTGGTTTGAGTTACCTCCCCTCCCAAGTCTCAATTTCACAGGGATTAAATTCCCCTGGTTGAGTCACAAAAGTTGTTTTAAGTTTTATCTCCTTCACCACCTGCCAAGCATAGCAGGATCTGAAAGTATCAACCTTCTCTGTTCTTTCCACAGAGGGAATAAGGAGGGCAGTTTATTTAGCTAAGTAACAAAAATGAGTACAAATGAGAGCTATAAATATGCTCAAAACTCCTCAGCCCCTCCAGTAAGTATTATTTGGTTCATCTAAGAAGTGAAGATAGGGCTGGGAAGGTGGCTCAGTGGCAGAGCACTTGCCTTGCATGCATGAGACCCTGGGTTCGATTCCTCAGCACTACATAAGAAAAAAGAAAAAAGCCGGAAGTGGCGCTGTGGTTCAAGTGGTAGAGTGCTAGCCTTGAGCTGAAGAGCTGAGGGACAGTGCCCAGGCCCACAGTTCAGGCCCCACGACCGGACCCAAAAAAAAAAAAAGTGAAGATTCAGTACACTGAAGAGCTGGCTAATGCTGTCTAAGAATTGATGTTTTGGAGTAAGAATGCCACCAAAATCAACATGGTTCTCTGTTTTTTGTTGTTGGTTTGCCAGTCCTGGGGCTTGAACTCAAGGCCTGGGCACAGTCCCTGAGCTTCTGATAAAGGCTAGCACTAAGCCACATTCCCAGCCCAACATAGTTCTCTGTTCAAAGCTCTTTAATTCAACCTCTGAATCATTCCTACTTTTCCAAGTATAGTACAGTTCAGTTCTAGCTCTATGAACCAACTGCATCTGAATCACCTTTGATACTATGCAAAAAATCAAGTTTCAGCCAGGTGTCAGTGGCTCACACCTGTAATGCTAATGAGTTAGGAAGCTGAGATCTGAAGATCATGGTTGAAAAGCCAGTCCAGGCAGGAAAGTCCACTAGATTCTTTATCTCCGATTAATCACAAAAAGGAGAAAACAAAAAAGCTGAAAGTATAAAGCTAAGGGACAGCGCGCACACCTTGAGTTCCAGCCCCAGGACTGGCACAAAAAAAAGGTATATGGAGTATGATTCAGGAAATTTATTTCAAACTGATTCGTGTGTGTGTGTGTGTGTGTGTGTGTGTGTGTGTGTGTGTGTGTGTGTGTGTGTGTGTGTGTGTGTGTGTGTGTGTGTGTGTGTGTGTGTGTGTGTGTGTGTGTGTGAGAGTGAGAGAGAGAGAGAGAGAGAGAGAGAAAGTGAGAGAGAGAGAGAGAATGTATTGGTACTGGGGCTTGAACCTAGGGTCTCAAGTCCTCACTTAGCTTTTTTGTTCAAGGCTAATCCATCTCAAATTAATCTGAAAAAAAAAAAAAAACAGATTTGTTCTTAACAAGATGGGACTTCAGCTACAGTCATTTGTTCTCAACTAGATGGGACTGCAACCATTTAACGCACAGGTAATAAGGACATATATTGTTTTTACAAGGACATGATCTTAAGTATGGGAAGTTTACTAGTCAGAACTAAGTACCAACACCCACTTATATAAATTCCAGTCTGGACTCTCACTGGACATCACTCCATTAAATAAGAATGTAAAGTGGCTGTGTGTGTTACACAATATCAGAGAGTAAAAGTGGCATACATAGATAACAAAGTTGTGGTATACTAAAAGAAATTGTTTCTAGTCCTTATTTCTTCGGAACTTGAATAATAAAAGGCTAGATTTGGGGGGGGGGATGGAAGGGGAGAAGGAAAGAGTTGGGGAGGGAAAGGATTGTAGGGAAAAAACAAAGGAGTGGGTAACAATGCTTCATAGGAAATGTACTCATTACCTCACTCATACAACTGTAACCCCTCTGTACAGCAACTTTTTTTTTTTTTGGGTCCGGTCATGGGGCCTGAACTCTGGGCTTGGGCACTGTCCCTCAGCTCTTCAGCTCAAGGCTAGTGCTCTACTTGAGCCACAGCACCACTTTCGGCTTTTTTCTTTTTGCTTATGTGGTGCTGAAGAGTCGAACACAGGGCCTCATGCATGCAAGCAAGCGCTCTACCACTGAGCGAACTTCCCAGCCCTCTGCACAGTATCTTTACAATAAAAAAATATACTTTCATCCAGTAAGGAATTTTACTGACATCAAGAAATGACTCTTCCTACTAGACTGAGCACTACTGGTAACTTAATGACTTCCAATTGGGTGGAGACTCTTCTTCCTTGACCATTTTGACAACTAACAGGTTTACTGCCTGAAATAAACTACTTGATTTTAAATTATTTATGTGGCTACACCTAGTGACAGCCTGGTCCTTTTACTGCTTTGTACCTAAAATGCACTGCCAAGTCCTTCTAAAGTGGGCTGGGAAGGTGGCTCAGTGGTAGAGCACTTGCCTTGCATGCATGAGGCCCTGGGTTCGATTCCTTAGCACCACATAAGCAAAAAAAAAAAAGCTGAAGTGGCACTGTTGCTCAAGTGGTAGAGCGCTAGCTTTGAGCTGAAGAGCTGAGGGACAGTGCCCAGGCCCAGAGTTCAGGCCCCACGACCAGACCAAAAAAAAAAAAAAAAAAAGTCCTTCTAAAGGAAAGTGTCTGGTCCACAGCTTGACAACACTTCCAAATGACTACAGAAAAGAATTTAAATTTACATCAGCTCTTCTAATTGTATTTACAAATACAGAGCAATTTCGAGGATGGAAATCTAGTGCTTTAAAATATTACCTACTTACAGAAAGCAAGTCCTTCATTCAAAATACGCAGAAAGCAGTTATTACATTTCCTAGACTGAACAGAATATTTCAGTAAATATTTTATATGCCAGATATTTTAATATGTACTCAATAACAATACTGCTCATGATTTATTGTTTGATGGTAGAGAGCATGAATCATTACAGACCTTAAGTGTAACAAATACTAGAGGCCAGGCACTGGTGGCTGTAATCTTAGCTATTCAGGAGGCTGAGATCTGAGGATGGAGGTATGAAACCAGCCCAGTGAAACAAACTGGAGAGACTTATCTCCAATTAACTAGCAAAAGCGAAGTGGAGTTGTAGCTCAAGTGACGGAGTGCTAGCTTTGAGAAAAAAAGCCAAACAAGTGGCACAAAGTGAAAATGTGTGTGTGTGTGTGTGTAGGTAGGGTTGAGCAGAATACATATATTCTTTCTTTTTTAATATTTTTGGCATAGACCAAGACTTGAACTCCATATCTGACATTTTCATTCATTGGCTGGTGCTCTACCCATGGGACCCATGCCTCCAAACCCTAACAGAATATAAATCCTGTAATAGAGCAAGAAAAATTGTTTCAAAATTAGTTTCTATTTCTCTATTTAAAGAATAAATACATAAACACATAAAATAAGGAAATAGGTGGTCTCTAGAGTTTGCAGTACTTGGATAAACTCTAATATTCTGAACATTAAATCCCTCCATAGTTTCATTTTATAACAAGAAGTAATGATGTACCTCATGGTGAAAAATATGGACAAATATTCCATCTTAAAAAAAAAGGCCACCATAAAGATATCAAAGTACTTAAATCTATATACTTAAATACTATGGAAGCCACATTTCTCCGACCTTCAGTGAAAAAGTACTATGGTTCCTCTACAATCAAGAAAAAGTAGGGAGGAAAAAATAAAACGGGGCTGGGAATGTGGCTTAGTGGCAGAGTGCTTGCATACCATGTATAAAGCCCTGGATTCAATTCCTCAGTGCCACATAAACAGAAAAGGCCTGAAGTGGTGCTGTGGCTCAAGTGGTAGAGTGCTAGCCTTGAACAAAAGCTTAGGGACAGGGCCCAGGCCCTGAGTTCAAGCCCCAGGACTGGCTAAAAACAACAACAACAAAAAAAAAAACCCACCCTTTTGTCTTCTAGATACATTTTTGTCATTCTAGATACATTTCCTCAACATCTCTAAGCAGATAATAATACATCAATTATAGTTACAGAAACTGTGTGTGTATGTGTGTGTGTGATCCAACATGAAAAGGCCAAAGAACCTGATGCCAAAAATTGTGTGTATGTGTGAGAGTGAGAGACCCAACAAGGAAAGGCCAGAGAACTTGAGAGAGGGGGAGGGAGAGGGAGAGGAAGGAGGAGGGGAGAGAGGGAAAGAGAGAGGGAGAGAGACAAGGGTAGGGCAGGAGGGAAAGAAAGACGGGGGGGGGGGGGGGGAGGGGGAAGAGCGAGGGAGGAGAGAGGGGGGAAGGAGAGGGGGGAGAGAGGTGGAGGAGAAAGGGGGGAAGGGAAGAGGGAGGGGGAAGGAGTGTTTGTGTCCTTAGAGGGAAAAGCCAGTGTGAGTGAGTGAGTGAGTGTGTGTGTGTGTGTGTGTGTGTGAGAGAGAGAGAGAGAGAGAGAGAGAGAGAGAGAGAGAGAGAGAGAGAGAGAGAGAGAGAGAGAGAGAGAGAGAGAGAGAGTCCTAACACGGAAAAGCCAGAGACCTGGTGCCAAATTCAGGTCACAACCCCCAAAACTGTGGGAGGCCAAAACACAGACCACGTAGAAAACCTAGCTATTCCCACAGAACCGGATGCTGTGGGATTTGGGGCATTTTTTTTCTTTCCCCGCCAGCTCGGCGGTTTTTTTGGGTTGCAAGCCCCTGGGGGCCACAGGGCCTCGCAGCTCCGCACTCCCCGGGCCAGAAGACGGGGGAGACGGGGCCGCCTCGCCCCCACCGCCCGGCCCACCGGCGCGTCCCCCAGGTGCCCTTGGAAGAGGCGGCCGCGAACTGAGCCGCACCCGGGCCGGCGGCCTCCAGTTCGCCCCGCCCGCCCTGCCCGCCCCGCCCGCCGGCCCGGGCCTCTGCGCAGGCTCCGCCCCTTGCCGCCCCGCCGGGCCCCGGGTCTCCGCCCGCTGCCCCTCACCCCGAGGACGAGCCGGCGCGGCGCAGGCCTCCCGACCCGGGACCCCCGGCAGGGCCCTACCCTCACGCCCGCGGCGGGCGGCCCCGAGGCGGGCGCGGCCACCACTCCAGCCCGGGGCTCCGGCCTGGCGAACGCGGCCCTTGACTCTCACCTGCGTCCCCACCACGACGATCTGCGGCAGCTGGATGATGTCGGCGCCCACGGTATTGAAGACGTCCTGTAGCTTGTTGATGACAGGAATGAGGGCCTCCATGGCTCCCGAAACCCGGGACCCCCGACCGGCTGGCTGCGGCAATGAATGGGGGACCCAGCCCAGAACCTGCCTCGTCCTCCGCTCCACCGCCCTCTCCTCGGGAGCTCGCACCCATTGGACCCTGCCGCCGACTCTCGGCCCCCTCCCGGCAGGCCATGCGCCTCGAAGGGCGTGGGGAGAAGCAAAGCCTACCGGGAGATGTAGTTTTGGAGCGAAGGACCGAGGATGCCTTCGGCTCCCAGAAGGCTGTGCGGCATGGGCTGGGCCCAGAGCCCGCTGGAGGCGGGGAGGGAGGGGGATCGAGGCCACACGTCCTGTCAAAAACCTGGGGAGCGAAACGGGGAGAACCGGAGGCAAGAGACATTTCCACACCTGTCCTAGAGGCGCGATGGATGTGACAACACTGGGTGTGTTAGGAATAGCGATGTAAACACTAATAGGGGTGTTACCAACAATAACGTAAATGTCAACACAAGTCGGAAGCGAAAGTAAATACTGAAGTCCTCAAAGGAATTGGTGTTGTAAGACAGAAAATAGAGGGGGTGGGAATGTGGCTTACTGGTAGAGTGCTTTTCTAGCATTCATGAAACAAGAGCCACCAGTACCGGGTGAAAACTATTAAAGATAAAAAATATAAGAGCCGACGGCGGTGGCTCACGCCTGTAATCCTAGCTACTCAGGAGGCTGAGATCTAAGGATTATGGTTCAAAGCCAGCCCGGGCAGGAAAGTCCGTGAGACTCTTATCTCCAATAAACCACCAGAAAACCGGAAGTGGGGCTGTGGCTCAAGTGGTAGAATACTAGCCTTGAGCTGAAGAGCTGAGGGACAGTGCCCAGGCCCAGAGTTCAAGCCCCATGACTGACAAAAGAAGAAGAAGAAGAAGAAGAAGGATATTAATTAGAATAAACAGATAATGGCATTTTGTAAAACATTTTTTTGGGGGGCGGTCTGGTCGTGAAGCCTGAACTCTGGGCCTGAGCGCTGTCTTCAGCTCTTAAGCTCAAGGCTAGTGCTCTACTACTTGAGTCACAGCGCCACTTCCGGCTTTTTTCTTTTTGCTTATGTGGTGCTGGGAAATTGAACCCAGGGCCTCACGCATGCAAAGCAAACGTTCTACCACTGAGCCACCTTCCCAGCCCCTTGTAAAACTTTTTTATATATAAAAAGGCCCTCATTTTTAGGATACAATTCAATGAACTACTTGGGGCAAAAGAAAGGGACAGAAAAATCACAGTAGTGAAACATTACAAACTGATAAAACTAACTGAAGGTTGTGTATAGCTATGCATTGTATTATTCCTTGCTTTTTTTGTTCGTTTATTTTGTCAGTCATGGGACTTGAATTCAGGGCCTGAGTTTGTTCACTCGGGGTTAGCACTTTATTTGAGCACAATGCCATTTCCAGTTTTCTGGTGGTTAAACTGGAGATAAAGAATCTCAAGGCCTTTCATGCTCAGGCTGCCTTCCAAACACAGTCCTTAAATCTCAGCTTCCTAAGTAGCTAGGATTTCAGGTGTGAAACAATGGCATCCAGCTTCCTTGGGTTATTTCAGTGTTGACATTTTCCAAAATGTTTGGACACAGTAAAAACAATTCATGTAAATGGACACACACACACACACACACACACACACACACACACAGAATAGCAATGCAAGCCAGGTGCCACTTACTCACATCTAACTACTCAGGAGGCTAAGACCAGAGGATCATGGTTCAAAGGATCATGGCAGGAAAGTCTGTGAGACTCTAAATCAGCAAAAAGCCAAAAGTAGAGCTGTGGCTCAAGTGGTAGAGCATCAACCTTGAGCAAAAAAGTTCAGGGACAGCACCCAAACTCTGAGTTCAAGCCATAGGACTAATGCGTGTGTGCATGCTCACACACACACACTAGTGATGTAGCTGGGAGTGGTGGTATATGCCTGTAATCTCAGCACTTGGAAAGCAAGGCAGGAGGATGGCAGCATAGGGTCTTTCAGGCCAACCTGTGCTAGACAGGGAACACCTGTGTCAAAGGAAGGACGGGAAAGGGCAAGAAAGGAAAAGCAACATCTCCTTGACTAACCACTATCACTTCCTTCTGAGTATGCTTTCCCAAGAAGGATGAGTAGGGCAGGACATCTACAATTCCAGCCTCTGAGGAGGACTGCAGTTGGAAGCCAGACTAGGCTACAAATTTCAAAGATCCATCTTCACTAACAAGCCAGGAGTGACAGTACAATACCTGGCAACCCAACTACTTGGGAGGTGCAGATAGAAGGATTGCTAAGACCAGCCCAGCAACAACACTCAAGACCTTACTTTTAAAGAAAGCAAAAAGGGTTGGCAGGAGGCTCTGAATTCAAACCTCACAGCCAAAAGCAAAAACAAAGGAGGAGAGGAAGGAGGGGAAAAAGCAGAGGAGGAGAAAGGGGAAAGAAGAGGAGGAAAGGGAGCAGGATTTAAGAAATATCTCAGGACTGAGAATGTGGCTTAGTGGTAGAGTGCTTGCCAAGCATTCATGAAGCGCTGGGTTTGATTCCTTGGTACCACATAAACAGAAAAAGCCAGAAGTGACGCTGTGACTCAAGCCTTGAGCAAAAGCAGCTCAGGGACAGTGCCTAGGCTCTAGGTTCAAGCCCCGGGACTGGCCAAAAAAAAAGAAAAAAAAAAGAAAAAGAACTGTCTCAGGCCACAAGCTCCCCAGTTGGTTGCAAAACGTCTGTAAATGGATACTGTAAATTTGGCACACTGCATTGAAAACATGCAAAACTAGTCCAGATTAAAACATGAGGACTATCAAGGGATTTTGTTAAGTGACAACATTTTTTTTTAAGTTGGTTATGGTGGCACTTGCCCATGGCACTGGGGAGGTTGAGGGAGGAAAATGGTGAGTTCAACATCAGCTTGGTGAGGCTCTACTTTCAAAAAAGCCAATCAATTCAATCCATCAGTGTATTCCAGAAAATATCTTAAAGCATTGATGATTTGGAAAACAAGAGCTGGACCAATATTCTCTATATGCTATGTAAATCTTTATCTGCTGTGGCCTGGTTTCTGGTATTGTTTTTTTTTAATTTATTTTATTTTATTTGTGAACATACTGTACAGAGGGGTTACAATTACATGGGCAGGATAATGCATACATTTCTTACCAAGCATTGCAGCCTCCTCCTTTGTTTACCCTTCACATCCCTTCCCAGCCCCCCCCTCCAGTCCCAATCCTTTCCCCCCGCCTCCCCCGGCACCTACGTTGTAAAGCTTGTTGGACATGACAACTTGTACTTCTCATTGTTGCAACAGGTCCACCTGTATCCTTAAACGACTTGTTTTTCCCCATCTCCTCCACAAGTTATACTGATATCAAATATAGTGAACGCAGGGGGGTTATACTGTGGGGGAGGGACATACAAAGCAACAAAGAAATAATCTTATAAATGCATTAGAAACACATGCATGAAAGAAAAAAACATTAAAATACATATCTAAGGGTTCATTTTCCTAACCTCGCATTATCTGACCTTTTCCACTTGACTCATACATATACTAGATATTGCAAATAAGGGAAACCATGTTGGGCCTGGCTTACTTCGCTTAATATAATTTTTTCCAAGTCTTTCCATTTCCTAACAAATGGGGCAATGTCATTCTTTCTGATGGAAGCATAGAATTCCATTGTGTATATATACCACATTTCCTTGATCCATTCATCTACTGAGGGGCATCTGTTCTGGTATTGTTGAAATGTGATTGCCTTGTTCTTTTTGTGCTAAGTATACCTACTGTTCTGCTGCTAAATGTTTTTCTTTTTAGGTAGATATATTTTCTCTATCAAGCCTTCAAGTTTTCTTGGGTCAAAGTTTTTTGGAGTTCTTTGGAGTTTTTTTGCCAGTCCTGGGGCTTGAAGTCAGGGTATAGACACTGTCCCTGAGCTGCTTTTTTTTTTCTCAAGGCTAGCACTCTACCACTTAAAGCCACTTCCAGCCTTTTCTGTGTATATGGTACTAGTTCTGTTCATGTGGAACCCATGGCTTCATGCATGCTAGGCAAGCACTCTACCACTAAGCTACATTCCCAGCCCATTGGGCCAAAGCTCTTTTTTTGTTTTATTTTTGGAGGGGTGGAATACTGAGGCTTGAACTCCTTTCCTGATCAAGGATGGTACGCTACCTGAGCTACAGCTACTTGAGTCACAGTTCCACTTCTGGTTTGTTGATGGTTAATTGGAGAAAAGACTCTCACAGACTCTCCTTACCCCTCCCCCCAACCCCAGGCTGGCTTTGAACCAGGATTCTCAGATCTTAGTCCCTGAGTAGCCAGGATTATAGGCATGAGCCACCAGCATCTGGTTTCCTATGTCAATGTTTAAGAGGTGATATTTGAGCAAAGACTTCAAAACAGTTGTGGACAAAGTCCCTTCCCCTCATTATGTTTCTCTATAGTCTTAACTTCCTCTCACCAACCATCTCTCCTTGCTAATCCACTTCTCTATAGAAGAGTGATTTTAAAAAAACAAACAAAAAACAACTCTTTAATGATGCATTACCCACCCGCCCACCCCAGGAAATAGCAAAGAATAGTCACAATTGCAATCCTTTCTAAGTTCCCAATCTAGCACAGGAGGTAAGTGTTAACACTGTCATAAATAAAACAATTGTCAAGACTGTGTGTATTGAGAAGAATAGGAGTTCAAGCAAGACTTCCTAGAAGTTTCAATTCAGGCACACATGCCCCATACCTATAATCCTAGCTACTCAGGGCGTGAGATCTGAGGAAGCAAGTTCAAAGCCAGCCCAGGTAGACAAATCTCAAAGCCTCTTATCTCCAATGAAGCTGCAAAATGCCAGAAGTGTAGGCATGGCTTAAGTGGTAGAGTACCAGCCTTCGCAAAAAAAAAAAAAAAAGACCAGGTGAGTGCTGAGTTCAAGCCTCCATACACACACACACACACACACACACACACACACACACAAATGTTACATGTTCTCACTCGCTCAGTTGTGGAGGATAGACCTAAAAGGAAGAAGAGGATAATAGTGATAATGATGAAGAAAGTAAGGGTAGGGCTGGGATGTAGCTCAGTGGCTAATCACTTGCCTAGAAAGTACAACATCCTAGGTTCGATCCTCAGTACCAAAAGATGACTCTCTGGGAGAGGCTCAATGGAAAGGGGAGGAAGGGGAATGAAGAGGATCAAAGGATATATGCATATGCATACACATAAATACATCATATGTACATACATAGATGTATATATACATATAAATGTGTGTATATAAGTATGTATGTGTCTTACAAATATATATACATATATTAATTTGTGTATATATCATATATATGCATGTATAGAGCACATTGTATATGCACATATGAAATCCATCATATAAAATACATATTATGCCGGGCACTGGTGGCTCACGCCTGTAATCCTAGCTACTCAAGAGGCTGAGATCTGAGGATCGCGGTTCAAAGCCAGCCTGGGCAGGAAACTCCGTGAGACTCTTATCTCCAATAACCACCAGAAAGAGCAGGGACAGCGCCCAAGCCCAGAGTTTAAGCCCCACAACCGACAAAAAAAAAAAATACATACTATATATTCTGTATTATATATGATGGATGTTATATAACTGTATATGTGTGTATATATAACAAATATTATAAATACATATACATACACACATACAATGCAGCATAATGAAACCCATCAAGTGCTATTTGAAAAGAAGGGGAGAAGGGGCAAAATGGAAATATAGTGGAGGAGGTGAATTTGTTTAAAGTGTACAAGCGAGGAAATATCACAGAGCCCCTCATATTATCAAAAGCACTTTTTGTGTGTGTGACAGTACTGGGGCTTGAACATGGGACATCATTCTCTCACTTGACATTTTGCTCAAGTTTGGATCTCAATCATTTGAGCCACAGTTCCACTTGCAGCTTTTTTGGTGGTTAACTGGAGACAAGAGTCTCACAGACTTTCCTGCCTGGGCTGGCTCCAAACTATGAATCTCAGATTTCAGCCTCCTGATTAGCTAGGATTATAGGCGTGAGCCACTGGTGCTTGGCTTAGGTTCTATGATGTTAAGGTTCATGATTTAACAGACCCCATTTAAGTTGCCCAAGGCCATCTCTCCATTCCCCACAGTGAATGCAAAGTCCTTTCCACCTGAAGTTCACAGGTCCCAGGGATGGTCAAGGGTGTTTTTCTCTTGGGACTGCGACTGAGCTCAGTGCCTGGTGCTTCTTAGACAAGCGCCCTACCACTTGAGCCCCACTTTGAGTCATGTAGCTTTTCATTTGCTTTTCAAGTAGAGTCTTATGCTTTTGTCCAGGCTGGGCTTCAGGCATATACACATTTGAAGGCTATACTTGGATAAGGTGATTTAGTCTAGGGATGATTTAGTGTCATTCACTCAGGATTTGGTTGGTTGTTTTTTTGTTTGTCTGTTTTGCCAGTCCTGGGGCTTGAACTCTGGGCCTGAGATTTTGTGTTCAAAGCTAACTTTTTTGTTGTTGTTGTTGTTGTTTTGTTTTGTTTTTGGTCCGGTCATGGAGCCTGAATTCTGGGCCTGGGCGCTGTCCCTCAGCTCTTCAGCTCAAGGCTAGCACTCTATCACTTGAGCCACAGCACCATTTCTGGCTTTTTTCTGCTTATGTGGTGCTGAGGAATAGAACCCAGGGCCTCAGGCATGCAAGACAAGCGCTCTACCACTCAGCCACCTTCCCAGCCCCTCAAAGCTAACGTTCTATCACTTGAGCCATAGCTCCATTTCTGACGTTTTGTGGTTACTGACAATACTCTCAAGGACTTTCCTGCCTGGGCTAGCTTTGAACTGTGATCCTCAGATCTCAGCCTCCTGAGTAGCTGGGATTACAAGTGTGAGCCACTGGCACCCTGTTGCTTCAGTTTGAACAGAACTATTTTCTCTGTCTGGTTAAGGAACTACTCGGATCTGAGCCATTGTCCCTTCACACAACATTTCCCTCCACATGGAATAAAATAGCTTGAGGGAATAAAATTAACTCATTCATTTGCCTTAAAACTTGTTCTCTAAGCTGGGTGCAAGTGGCTCATGCCTGTAATCCCAACTACTCAGGAGTCTGAGATTTGAGGATCACAGTTCAAAGTCAGCCCTGACAGGAAAGTCGGTGAGACTCTCATCTCCAATTAACCACCAGAAAATGGCAAGTGATGCTGTGGCTCAAGTGGTAGAACAGAGCTGAAGAACTGAAACAGTGCCCAGGTCCAGAGTTTAAGCTCCATGACAAAAAAAAAAAAAAAGCAAACCAAAACAAAGAAAGAAAAAACAAACTTGCGCTCTAATTCTATTATTGTTCTATGTATTTAAATGTGTGGTTAGCACCTTTGTGCCAGGCACTAGTTTATCATTGTAACCTTAGTTAGGAGCCTGAGATCTAGAGGATCATGGTTTCAAGTTGGTCTGACAAAAATGTCCCCAACTCTCTAATTATCCAGCAAAAATCCTTCCTAGAGGTGCGGTCCAAACGGTAGAGCACCAGCTGAGCCAGAAAGGGCTCTGAGTTCAAACCCTGGTACAAAAAAAAAAGTCAGGTGGCAGTGACTCACACCTGTAAGCCTTGCTAAGATCTGAGTATCAAGGTTTGAAGTAGGCTAGGGAAGGAAAGTCTGTGAGACTGATCTCCAATTAAACACCAAAAAGCCAGAAGTAGTCCTGTGGCTCAAGTAGTAGAGAGCTAGCCTTAAAAAACAAAACAAAACAACAACAAAACCCAACTCAGAAGCAGCATTCAGGCCCAGAGTTTAAGCCTCATTACTTGCAAAAATAAAAAGCATTTTTTTTTCCTTTGGTTGTAGGGCTTGAACTCAGGGGCCTGGGTGCTGTCCCTGAGTTGTTTTTTTTTTCGGGGGGGGGGGTCCGGTCGTGGGGCCTGAACTCTGGGCCTGGGTGCTGTCCCTCCGATCTTCAGCTCAAGGCTAGTGCTCTACCACTTGAGCCACAGCGCCATTTCCGGCTTTTTTCATTTTGCTTATGTGGTGCTGAGGAATCGAACCCAGGGCCTCAGGCATGCAAGGCAAGCGCTCTACCACTGAGCCACCTTCCCAGCCCCTGTCCCTGAATTCTTTAGCTCAAGGCTAGCACTCTGCCACTTTCAGCCACAGAGCCACTTGAGGTTTTCTCATGGTTAATTGGAGATAAATCTAACAGATTCTCCTGCCCAGATGGCTTTGAATTATGATCCTCAGATCTCAGTCTCATGAATAGCTAGGATTACAGGCATGAGCCACTAGCACCCAGAATGAAGAATTTGAAGCTCCACAATTACTGTCATTTTTCCACGTGATATTATTTCATATGAGACACTGGCAAAATAGGTTTACAGTTGCACAAACTGAAGTTTCAGGGACTTAAATCAAGGGGTAAGTTTATATAGCTAGTATGTAGCAGAGCTAGGAATGAAACTATTTGGCAAATTCATATCCTGCTTTGCTTCTCAGTCTCTCACTGATTCAGCACAAACTTATCAAGGGTCTAAGTACACTTGCTGGGGGTGGGGACAGGAAGGAACTATAGACATAGCTGTGGCACGTCTTCCCCATCAGAGGCTCACTAAGGGTATCATATTTAGCAGCCTTGTGTGACACTTCTTACCCAAGCTACTAGACCTTGGGTTCTCTGTAATAAGAAGGATCTATGAGCTGGGCACTGGTGGCTTACACCTATAATCCTAATTACTCAGGAGGCTGAGATCTGAGGATCACAGTTCAAAGCCAGCCTGGGCAGGAAAGTCCATGAGATTCTTACCTTTAATAACCACCAGAAAACCAGAAGTGGCTCTGTGGCTCAAGTGGTAGAGTGCTCACCTTGAGCTGAAGAGCTGAGGGACAGCACCTAGGCCTGGAGTTCAAGCCCCGTGACCAATAAAAAAGAAAAAAGAAACAAAGAATGACTTGGAATTGGGTGCTGATGGCTCATACCTGTAATCCTAGCTACTGCAGAGGTTGAGATCTGAGTATCACAGTTTGAAGTCAGCCTGGGCAGACAAATCCAAGAGAAGCTTATCTTCAATTAACCAGCAAAAAGCTGGAGGTAGAGGTATGCTTCAAGTGGGCAAATGCCAGCCTTGAGCAAATAAGCTAAGTGAAAATGTGAGGCACTGAGTTCAAGCTCTAATACCTGCATAAAACAAACACAAAAATAGAAAACAAGGATCCCTGCAGCTCTGAGTTGGTATAGTTGCAACCAGGATTTGGAATGAATCCTGGCCAACAAATAGGCCTGCTTGGCACAGGACTCCTTATCAGGATAGCTGTCAAGTTAGTTATACAGGAGACAGGATGGCATTGATCTAACTTAAAAGTTTCCAGTGGGTTAGGGGGACGGATTTACTTGTATTAAGTTAATAACTAGAAACAGTTCTCTTTTTTGTGTGCCAGTACTAGGGCTTGAACTCAGGGTCTCAGATCTGTTTTAGTTTCTTCCCTCAAGGTCAGTGCTATACCACTTAGGCCATGCCTCCTACTTCTGGACCTTTGGTGATTAATCAGAGATAAGAGTCTCTTGGATTTGTCTGTATATGTTGGCTTTGAATTGCAATCTTCAGACCTCAGTCTCCTGAGTAGCTAGAATTATAAGCATGAGCAGCCAGAACCTGGCTGTTTGCATATTTTTCTTCATCAGAAATATACACACATAGCTGTGTGCCAGTGGCTTATGCCTGTAATCCTAGCTACTCAAGAGGCTGAGATCTGAGGATCGCAGTTCAAAGCCATCCTGGGCAGGAAAGTCCATGTGACTCTTATTTCCAATAAGTCTCCAGAAAACCAGAAGTGGTACTGTGGCTCAATGTGGTAGAACATAAGCCTTGAGTGAAAAAATCTCAGGGACAACACTCAGGCCCTGAGTCTAAGCCCTATGACTGACAAAGAAAAAGAAACCACCCACCCACCCACACACACACACACACACACACACACGTATTTAGAATAGAATACTTTAGTTTTTTTTCCCATCAAGGCTGGTGCTCTACCACTTGAGCTATATACCTCCATTTCCAGCCTTTTGCTGATTAACAGGAGATAGGAGTGTCCACAGAATTGTCTACCCAAGCTGGTAGATCCTCAGCTCTCAGCCTCCCAAGTAGCTAAGATTATAGGCATGATCCTCAATCCTGGAAATAGTTCTCATAAAGATCATCTAGACTAGGGTTTGAACTCAGGGTCTGGGAGCTATCCCTGAGCTTTTGTACTCAAAGCTAGCACTCTACCACTTTGAGATACAGCTCCACTCCCAGCTTTTTGGTGGTTAATTGAAGACTTTCCTCCCTATGCTGGCTTTGAACTTTGATCCTCAGATCTCAGCTTCCTGAGTAGCTAGGATTATAGGCATGAGCCACCAGTGTCCAGCTATTCAGACTATATACCATGTGTCAAGTTAACGTTACATGTCAGCATTTTGATCACTGAATACAGACCTATTGTTCATGCCTTCAAAACCACAATGGTGATTTTAGCTCTGATAGTAATATAAAATTCACAACACTGAACTTAGAAACTAACCATGTTTTGCGAAGAGGATCAGCTTTAAGCACTTTTCACTACTGCATAGGCCTCAAGCCTAACGCATGCTTTTTTAACAGGTGCAAGAAATTGTCTGCAGATGGTGGAATAAAGAAATGGAATCTGTCAAAATAGTGGTGGTCCAGCAGAGGGCAGTGCAACCACATAATGGAGAGCAAAAAAATCAGTAGCTTAGCACTGGTGGCTCTTGCCTGTAATCCTAATTACTCAGGAGGCTGAGGAATGGAGGAAGATGGAGGTTTCAAAGCCAACCCAGAAATTCTAAAGATGCCTATCTCTAACCAGCAAAAAGCTGGAAGTGGAGCTGTGGCTCAAGTAGTAGAACACCAGCCTTGAGTGAAAAAGCTAGGAGACAGTATCCAGGCCCTGAGTCCACATACACACACACACACACACACACACACACACACACACACACACACACACACACACACACACACACACACACACACACACACACACACACACACACCACAATCACAATTTCTGAATGAATTCCCATTGTGACTTCAACATATCTTTTGGTAGTGGGAGGAACTCCATAATCCAGAATACGACAGAAACATATTGTATCAGATATTCCTATGGGTTCCCATATTTCCCAGCCTCCTTTGCAGTTAGGCAGAACCATATGACTAGTTCTGCAATAATCGTGAGAAACAGTAATAGGTATTTCTTCCAGGCTGTGTCAAAGAGTAGGCTTGCTCCATCCTGTCACTCTCCTCCCCTGCTTTGCCAAACCCGGAAGTCACAAGTTAGGATAGTGAAGTCACAAGATGGTCATCTGTCCATCAACCTGGTCATTTGTCATCACTGTGTCTATGTAGAGCAGGGTTCCCAGTCAAAACACATTAGAGCTGGGCACTGACTGCGCCAGTGGCTCATGCCTGTAAACCTATTCAGGGGGCTGAGACCTGAGGATCGTGGTTTGAAGCCAGCCCAGGCAGAGAAGTCCTCATGAGACTCCTATCTCCAATTAACTACTCAAAAACTGGAAGTGGTGCTGTGGCTCAATGTTCTAGAGCACTAGCCTCGAGCAAAAGAAGCTCAGGGACAGTGCCCAGGCTGTGAGTTCAAGCCCCAGGTCTGACAAAAAAAATAGACATGTATGCCTGTATTAGTTATCCTCTGTGTGAGTGTGCACATGTGCACTCACACTCATATTGAAGCTTGAAATCAGGGCCCAAGCACTGTTCCTGAGTCTGCTTGTGCTCAAGGATAACGCTCTACCACTTGAGCCACAGCTCCACTTTGATTTTTTGCTGCTCAATTGGTGCTGAGAGCCTCATGGACTTTCCTGCCTGGGCTGGGTTCAAACTATGAACCTCAGATCTTAGCCTCTTGAGTACCTAGTAATATAAGTGTGAGCCACTGGCTCTGGCTTAATTGATTTCTTAAGTTAGTTAACAAGAGCTAACACTGTCCTATCTCCTTATTTTATTCCCAAATTCAATAGGAACATTATTCTTAGTGACATGAGGAAGTTACTGGAGACTCAACCGTGGCCCAAAGCAATGGCAAGCAGAGGAAATACCCCAAGTAGGCATTGGATTAGAGAAAAAGAGAAGGCTCTCAGAGAAAAGTTTAGCCATCATAGGTCACGGCCACTTAAGGACAGCAACTCTGAAACACCATTTGTCACAGATCGGATTGCACTGCCCTGGGATGCAGACTTTTCTTCTCTCTCCCTAGTTCCTTGATTTCATAGAACAGATAAAAGACTCACTTTCCTCAAGGGATCTTATTGCTAAAGAATTCACCAACTACAGATTAGGAATCTCAGGAAATTGCCTAATGCCCAGGAAGCCTTAGGGGTGAATGTTTTGCATTTAGAACCAGAGGGAAAACAGAGTATTGGGGAGGGCAATAGAAAAAAGGAGGACAGAATTACAATGTCACAACTGACAAGCTTGGTTCTGCTTCATCCATGCTGGGGGATGGGACCCTGGTGACACTAGGCACAGAGTACGCTGGGAGAGTGGTTGATCTGTGCCTCTTAAGCATTTGCCAGTCCCTCTGACTTTTACCTATTATGTACTAGTAGCAATGTGAGCCCCACTATGACATTAAGAATGCCTCCAGGCTCTACCCAGTGTCCCCATGGGGAAGGAACCAGACTGAGAAGCAGTGTCCTGGTTCAGTGGGAGCAGGCAAAGAACAAGGACATGCCGTGGCCATCCCAGAATGTTGGTACTCAAGTTTGAACTCAGGCAGGGCCTCATGCTCTTGCTTAAATTTTCCACTCAGGGCTGACATCCTCCAATTTGAACCACAGCTCTACTTCTGGTTTTTTGCTACTTTCAATTGAAAGTAGTCTCTCAAGATTTGTCTGCTCAGGCTGGTGTAAAGCCATGAACCTCAGAACTCAGCCTCCTGAGTAGCTAGGATTACAAGCGCGAGCCACTGGTACCTGGCTTATTTCTGCGTTTTGTTGTTGTTGTTTTTTGTTTTTTACTTAGTGCTAGGGCATTGCTTATGCCAAACATACCCTCAGATAATGATCAAAACAGAAAAACCAGCAGGTACAATGTGACTATCCACAGATTTTAGTGGTTTTGTTTTTTCTACCATTGCTGATCTGATGTGTGTACAGAACACTACAATGCTATGAAAGCCCATATTCCATAAAGACACACATTGAACAGACTCTAAAAATCACAAGATGGTCCCTTAAGTTTTTTCATGTTTAAGCATAACATACTTGTATAGGGGAATAAAGTTTCAGTGAATTTTTGCAAAGCGTAGTAATATATATATATATATATATATATATATATATATATATATTTTTTTTTTTTTTTTTTTTTTTTTTTTGTCTGTCGTGGGGCTTGAACTCTAGGCTTGGGGGCTGTCCCTGCGCTCTTCAGCTGAAGGCGAGCACTCTACCACTTGAGCCACAGTGCCACTTCCAGTTTTCTAGTGGTTTATTGGAGTCTCACGGATTTTCCTGCTTGGGCTGGCTTTGAACCTCAATCCTCAGATCTCAGCCTCCTGAGTAGCTAGGATTACAGGCGTGAGCCACTGGCGCCCAGTAAAGCATAGTATTTTGTTTTTTGTTTTTATACTAGAACTTAAACTCAGAACCTAGGAGCTGTCTCTGAACTCTTTTTTTGCTCAAGACTAGTGTTCTACCACTTGAGCCACAGCTCCACTTCCAGATTTTTTGGGTGGTTAATTGGAAGAGCCTCATGGACTTTCCTGCTGTGTTAGCTTCAAACCTTGATCCTCAGATGTCAGCCTACTGAGCAGGTAGAATAACAGGCATAAGCCATTGGCACCCAGCTTGGAAAAACTCTTTTCTGAGCAGCAAACCAAAATCATTCTGAGCAGAACATAATGCTAGCAGAAAAAAGAAAACATCTAAGACTTCAACACTGATTTAAGGATGTGTTTATTTACAAGATACAAATGTTTAATATTTATGTAGGAAGTAAAGTGCTTAATTTTACAATGTTCTCAATTTATCTGCTTTATAACCAAATATACATATGTTACATAATATGTACACTATCTGCAAGGATACATTCATATAGCTGGAAAATAAAAACTGTGAATACATCTTTCACATTACGTCAACTATCAAGATTCTGATACACCCTTTCCAACTTCATCAACAAATCTAAAGAAAAATCCAGATAATACTTATTTTTAAAGTATCAGTCAATTGCCATTCACAAGATAAAATGCTAGTCTAGTTTTATATACAAATATGATTGTTTTGCTAATGAAAACCACATGATACATTCCAATATCTTATCTATACTGTTATAATGCAATTCTGTTATCATAATGATCCATACAGATTATTGTGTTCCAAACCTATATATTTCACTTTATATATTTGTTATTTGCTTATTAAAATATACTAAGATTTTTTGATTAATTTTTCACTAAATCTATGATGAATTTTAGGAAAAGGGATGGGCCTCTTGCAACTCAGTAACCCCTAACAAGCAAACTCTCTTGTAGACGCCATGTGCTATTTCCTCTTAAAACATAGCTAACACCGAGAAACCTGATGAATTCTCAATCCCGAGAATAAGAGGCTGACTGACTTTACATGGATGTTTTGCCTCAATAAACAATGCAGAAAATAGTTTAAAGTGTGTGTGTGTGTGTGTGTGTGTGTGTGTGTGTGTGTGTGTGTGTGTGTGTATTGTGCCAGTCCTGGTAACTGACTCAGGGCCTGGGCACTGTCCCTGAGCTTTATTGCTCAGGGCTAGTGCTCTATACTTGAGCCACAGCTACATTTCTTTTCATGGTTGATTGGAAATCAGAGCCTCACAGACTTTCCTTTCCTGCCTGGGTGGCTTTAAGCCATGATCCTCAGATCTCAGTTTCCTGATTGGCTAGGATTTTAGGAATGAATCAACAGTGGGTGTTGGATACATTATATATATATATATATATATATATATATATATATATATATATATATATATATATATATATATATATATATATATATATATATATATATATATATATATATATATATATAGTGTGTGTGTGTGTATGTGTGTGTGTGTATTAGTACTGGGGCTTAAACTCAGGGCCTTTTACTCTTGCTTGGCTATTATTCTCAAGGCTGGTGCTCTATCACTTGAGCCACAGCTCCACTTCGGGCTTTTTGCTGGTTAATTTAAGATAAGTGTCTCAGATTTGTCTGCCGGGATGGCTTTGAACCTTGATCCTTAAGTCTCAGACTCCTACCTAGCTAAGATTACAGGCATGAGTCATGAGTCATAAGTGGCTGGCTTAAAATTACTTTTTTTTTTTTTTGGTCAGTCGTGGGCTTAAAATTACTTTTTTTTTTTTTTTTTGGTCAGTCGTGAGGCCTGAACTCTGGGCCTGGGCCTGGGTGCTGTCCCTCAGCGCTTCAGCTCAAGGCTAGTGCTCTACCACTTGAGCCACAGCGACACTTCTGGCTTTTTTTCTGCTTATGTGGTGCTGAGGAATCAAACCCAGGGTCTCATGCATGCAAGGCAAGCACTCTACCACTGAGCCACCTTCCCAGCCCTTGAAATTACTTTTTGAAAGAATGAAAAAAGAAAGAAAAAAAGATATAGTCTAGTCTATAATTTAGAGGCCAAGGTCAAAGCCTGGATATATCAGCTTGCAAGTACATAGATTTGTTTTTTAATTTATTTTTGGTGCCAGTGCTGGTACTTGAACTCAGGGTTTCACATTTTGATTTGGCTTCTTCACTCAAGGCTAGCACCTATCACTTGAACCACATCTTCATTTCTGTTTTTGTTTTTGTTTTTGTTTTTTTTTGCTGGTTAACTGGAGATAAAGAGTCTTACTGACTTTTCTGCCAGGGCTGGTTTGGAACTGAGATCCTCAGATCTCAGCCTCTTGAGTAGGATTACAGGTGTAAACCACAATTGTGTGCCCAGCATACATTTAAATAGTTTATCCTTTGTGCAATTTCATATATATATATATATTTATACACACACACACACACACATATATATACATATGTATTTTTTCTCTAACATAAATTGTTCTGTTCTGAAACCAGTAGTCTTTCTGTCTCCTCGTTCTTTTAATTTGTTCCTCACCCTGCCACTTTTTAATCTCATTCCTTTCTTATCTGTAAAGAAAGCAAAGTTATCTTCCTATGACTAAAGGTGATTGAGGGACATGTGTGATAAAGATGCATTATACATTAAAAATCCACATAAATAATTTATGTTAAAATACTTAAGTTAAAAGTTTTTTTCTATAAAAATTTCATTCCTGTGAAAAGAGAATTGAAAAAAAAGTCACCAATTTTTACATATATACATACACATATAAATTCACAGATAGGGCTTTTAAGTAGACCTGGTGTCTGTTTATATAATATTCCTATTTTCTAAATCTAGAGAAAGCTATAGTAGACAGCAGTGGGAAAATAAAAAGTAGTTTGATTCTAATAGAGGAGTAAAATGACACATTATAGATGTCAATAGCAATCTTAAAAACAGGTACTAGTCAGCCATAATTCTTACTTATTTTATTTTTGTGCAGTTACTGGGCTTAAACTCAGGGCCTTGTTCTTCTTGCCCTTCGCTTTTTTTCCTCAAGGCTGGTACTCTACCACTTGAGCTACAGCTCCACTTTCAGCTTTTTGCTGGTTAATCGGAGATAAAGAGTCTCATGGCCTTTCCTGTCTTTGAACCTCGATCCTCAGATCTCAGCCTCATGAGTGCCGAGGAAGACAGGTGGGAGCCACTGGTGCATGCTAGACATAGCTCTTGCACTAATACGTTCTTGGAGCACACAATATTTAAGGATAGTTTATGAACATACCATGTGCTTATCTGAGCCTCGTGAACACAAGCATGGTAGGATACAGCGAAATCTTAAGTATTAATCTTATACTCTGTATTATAGCATGATACCTACAGAAAATGATGATCTTTGTTTCTTAGAGACAGATCTGCTCCTGTTGGTGCCTGAGCTTAAGGAATAGAGACATAGGATGAAGTGCATACTCAGGTAACGTAAGGCTTTGGATATATTTTAAAACAAAACAAAAAAAAAACAAATGAGATCTAAAATGTGAATGGGGAAAAATCCCCCAACCCTGTCTCCACAAAGTAGAGATAAGTAAAGCAGGATCTTCAACTTCCAGAAGTATTTTTGACAAAAAATGGTTTTTAGAAGGCTTTAGTGAATCTCAAATAACCCTTGCAGTGCCATGAAGGTTAGAGTCACATTTACATATTTATGACTAGAGCAAGTACTTTGCATTAAAAAAACTACAGAGTACATAAAAAAGTTCGTTCCTGTAAAAAAAATTGGTATGTTGTTAAAAAATTGGGATGGGGCATCTAATAAAGATTAAGTATATTAGCCTATATACCAAATTTGGTTTCAAGAAAAAACAAACAGGGAAAATGGTGTACCTGGAATACCCTTTGTTATTGTTTTTAAACTAGTAGGTAATACTAGTTACAGGGGGAGCTTATTATGTATCTTCATATATATTTATACCATGTTTCAATTAATCTCATATTCTTTGCTTTTTATAGCATTTTAATGCAAAGAATGACACCCCCAATTCCTTTCCTATACTCAGCAATTTAAATTATAATGTAACATCTATGTCCTTAACTTGTTATAAGCTTGTGGCTAGAAGCCTTCATAGTAAATCAATATCTGTCTTATTTTATGTTGTGCCAGTTCTGTGGCTTGAACTCAGGAGGTCTCACTATTGCTTGGCTTTTCCACTCAAGGCTGGCACTCTACCACTTGAGCCACACCTCCATTTCCAGCTGGATCAATGAAGGTAAGAGTCTCACAGAGGGGCTGGGAAGGTGGCTCAGTGGTAGAGTGCTTGCCTTGCATGCTTGAGGCCCTGGGTTTGATTCCTCAGCACCACATAAGCAGAAAAAAAAAGTGGTGCTGTGGCTCAAGTGGTAGAGTACTAGCCTTGAGCTGAAGAGCTGAGGGACAGAGCTCAAGTCCAGAGTTCAGGCCCCATGACCGGACCCAAAAAAAAAAAAAAAAAAAAAAAGAGTCTCACAGATTTTTTCTGCTTACGTGGGCTTTGAACCTTGATCCTCAACTCAGCTTCCTGAGTAGATAGGGTTATAGGTGTGAGCCACCAGTCTCTGGCAGTACTAGTGAGTCTCTAGTAAAACATAAATGGGACAGGCTGCTTCTCTTCTTTCTTGTGCTGGCCTCAAGAATGGGAGGTGAAAGGTGAAGATTGGCATTGGTGCCAGAAATCCTCTTCTGGCACTAATATTTTGTTTTGAAAAAAATTATAGACAGTAAATGGTAACAGCCTTCTTTCAACAATCAAATTTGAGCAACACTGAATTGGGTGTATGTTACTTCTATCGTGGAACTAATTAGTATTAGCTAGCATAGCTGTTCAGTTTCCCAAAATAATCAGATACAAATCTTCCAAGTGGCACACAGATCTATTGTGCTAGCCATGTTCAAGTGTCTTCCTCTGACAATCATGCTACATTTTCATCAACTCTCTGATCTTGATTGGTCAAAGCCAACCATCACCTATACTATAGTTTCATTAGCTCAGTTAATTGAGAGCCTGGGGCCTGAGGCCTGATGGCCATCTCCCCCACCATTTCTTGCTTTTTTTTTTTTTTGTCGGCCATGGGGCTTGAACTCTGGGCCTGGGCGCTGTCCCTCAGCTCTTCAGCTCAAAGCGAGCACTCTACCACTTGAGCTACAGCGCCACTTCCGGTTTTCTGGTGGTTTATTGGAGGTAGGAGTCTCACGGTCTCTCCTGCCCGGGCTGGCTTTGAACCGCGATCCTCATATCTCAGCCTCCTGAGTAGCTAGGATTACAGGCGTGAGCCACCAGCGCCCGGCTCCATGAGACTCTTTTTTTTTTTTGGCCATTTCTTGCTTTTTCCCTCACATACAGCCACCACAATTTTGTGACTAGAAAACAGAAGCAATGTAAAACGTCTTTTAGTTTGATTCTGATTTAACAGGGCATAAGAAGCAAGGTTCTCTGTTGCTCAAGTAACTTTAATTTTCAATGACAAAAGAATTTAATGAAATGAAATCTCATGCTTTGTTTTTTCCTCACGTGAGATGTTTAACCACAACTATAGTATAAGGAAGATCAGTCTTCATGTCAAGAAAACCTAATTTGGTCTACTGAAATTCCACAAGATAAAAAGGAAAAAAAAATCCACCATATTTTCTTCAATCATTTATACTCCTGAAAACCTGTCATTAAAATGTTCCTTTTCAAAATTGCTTTTCTCTCTCTTTTCTCTGAGGTGGGTTACCAAATTTTCCTTTCTTAGCTGCCTACCATACCCTGCCCAAGAATGGATTATGGCGTGTGAACTTTGTTTAGTATCTGCCAGAGGAACAGGCCCACAAATTACCCTAAGTGTTCATTGTTTGTACTCCTTATTTAACCAGGCATAATAGCTTTATGAGACAAGGAAAATATAACAAGAAATGAAGGTCCCATATGTCTCAGCTTTGTGTAAGCTCAAGTGTTGCATGCAGTTCAAGTTTTGGTTAAACAATTTTTTTTTTCTCCCCAGTCGTGAGGCTTTAACTCTGGGCTTGGGCACTGTCCCTCAGCTCTTCAGCTCAAGGCGAATGCTCTGCTGTTTGAACCACAGTGCCATTTCTGGTTTTCTGGTGGTTTATTGGAGGTAAGAGTCTCAGGGACTTTATTGCCTGGGCTGGCTTTGAACCCTGGTCTTCAGATCTCAGCCTCCTGAGTAGCTAGGATTACAGGCATGAGCCACTGATGCCCAGCATAAAACAATTATTGAATATTGCCGATGCTAGCTACTACAACCATTATATTATGATAAAAGGTAAAATAACCCATATGACTTTGACCACCCCACAGACTAAAATGTACTCTAATTTCAATATAAAGACTGAACCACTTAACTAAACCCTCATCGTATATTTAAATAGGTATTAATAGCACCTTCTATGAAAGGCTGTTTTAAATAGGCACAGAAAAAAAATAGTCCTCTAAAAATACTGTTGGAATTCACTAATATATCCCGTGTCACATAAATTACTGCTTTTTCTTATTATAAAAAATATCAATACCCTTAGAGGCCAATCAATTAAACATATTATCAACAGAACATGTCCGAAGTTTAGAATACTGTTCCATTCCAAGATAAGACGTGTTTTCTATTTAAAAAATAAATAGAGAAGGATGTGCACCTAAAGCTGAGGAGCTAAGCATGTATACGTTATATATTTATTTTTTACCCCTATATACAGACAATTGCTATTTGCTTTAGATAATGTGTTCTTAGGAGTACATCTACCAAAAAAATTATCTTTTCTTAATAAGTCAAAACTCTGAACATCATCAATCTGTCCTTTTTCCTCTTTTTAAAAGAACATAGATCATGTATGCAGCTTGAGATTTATAAACAAAATAAATTAATACACTACCCTAAACTGTCCCTGTACTTTTCACCATGGCAACAAGGAGGTATATCTTTTAAACGGTTATAGTTCCTAAATGGGAAAAGGACACTGAGGGAATTTTTTGGGTGTGTGCCGGTACTGGTGCTTGAACTCAGGGCGCTCTCTCTCTCTCTCTCTCTTTTCTCAAGACTAGCATGCTACTATTTGAGCCACAGCTCCACTTCCAGCTTTTTGCTAGTGAACTGGAGATCAGCAACTCACTCACTTTCCTCTGTTGGCTGGCTTCAAACCATGATTCTCAGATCTAAGCCTCCTGAGTAGCTGGGATGACAGGCATGCGCCACCAGTGCCCGGCACTGAGGGATTTCTTAAATCAAAGTGGCCCATTCTAACCTTCAGACAAATGTCCACATTCATGGAATAGCTCACTTCAAAAAGAAAACACTCCATTCTTCACATTATTTCCAAATTTTATCAAGAGAATGGCTCTGCACATTGACTTTACTCAGAGGACACAGACGGAGAAAAACAGTGTCCCTGGAGTTGCAATGATGAGCCTCTATTTCGCACGAAGGGGCGAGGAAGGAGAGCTAAGGAATGTCTTGGGGCCTTGGCTCCCCCTGAAGCTCAGGACTCGGATTTGTTCTTGGGGTCGGTTTGCTCTTCCATCGTGGCTAAGTACTCCTCGGTCCCCTCTGGGGTCTCACCTGTGACGGCCATGAGGATGATTTTCAGCCATTTCTGTTTCAGGTCCTCAGTGTCGGCTGCGAAGCTGTGTGCAGACTTGGACTGGGTCAGTTTGAAGCTGTGGGGCAGATCTGCGCTCCGGGGCACATCATCCACGATGTAGCCAAGGAGGGGAATCGTGGCCTGTGCTCTGACATCCTGAACAAACCACAGATACACAGTGTCACATGGATGAGCCAGTTCCATGGGGTCCCCTTGTCCTGCAACCCTGCTACTGCCCCTCCTCCCATGCAGAGCACATTGGGAATGGACCCTGGGATTCCTGAGCTGGCTATGAGGCTGGACACATCACTCAGGGACAACTGGCCCCCAAATCAGCAGGGAACACATCAGCAGCTGTTCAAAGCAGGCTCAGCCCACCTGGCAGTGGAAAAGCACCCACAAACAATAATACTAGCACCTTCCTGCTTTCAGCCAACAGGCATTAATGGCAGCTAGTGATTCATTCATTCAACCATTTATTTGTAGACAGAAAAAGGGGTAAGGAAACAACAAAGAATGAAAAACATGTAACAGAGCACTGGTGGCTCATGCATGTAATTCTAGCTATTCAGAAGGCTGAGAGCTGAGAACTAAGGTTTGAAGACAGCCTAGGCAGAAAAGGCTGTAAGACTCTTATTTCCACTTAATCAGCAAAAAGCCAGAAGTGGAGCTATGGCTCAAGTGATAGAGCACCAGCCTTGAGTAAATAAAACTGAGTGAGAGTGAAGATAACCTGAGTCCAAGCCCCAGTACCAGCAGACAGACAGATACACACACACACACACACACACACACACACACACACACACACACACACACACACACACACACACACACACACACACACACTTGTTTTTCCTTCCACTCCTTCCTGTGCTTTACTGCCTTCTTCTAACTAAACTCATTTTTTTCTCAAATGTGCTATATAGGAATAAGAGCAGGGACCAATGGTCCACAGAAAATTTAAAACAGGCCGGGTGCCAGTGGCTCATGCCTGTAATCCTAGCTGAGATCTAAGGATCACAGTTCAAAGCCAGCCCAGGCAGGAAAGTTTATGAAACTCTTATCTTCAATAAACCACCAGAAAACCCAGAAGTGGCGCTGTGGCTCAAGTGGTAGAACACTAGCCTTGAGCGGAAGAGCTGAGGGACAGTGCTCGGGCCTATGACAGACAAAAAAAAAGAAAAAAGAAAATTTAAAACAGCAACTCTAATGCTAGGCACTGGTGGCTCATGCCTGTAATCCTAACTACTCAGGAGGCTGAGATCTTTGTTTGAAGCCAGCCCAGGTAGGAAAGTGATGAGACCCTTATCTCCAATGAACCACCAAAAAGCAGGAAGTAGAGTTTTAGCTCAACTGTTAGAGTGTAGCCTTGAGCAAAAAAGCTCAGGGGCAGCACAAGGCTCTGAGTTCAAGAAAAAAAGCAACTCTAAAAATTAATCAGTTAACTTAAGCAACAAACAAACTTGGTTTGAGCTGCTCATTCCCTTCTCTCTTTCCCTCCCTACTTTTCTACCTGTCTCCTTCTCTTCCTTCTCTGTTCCCCGGGCTTGAACTCAGGGCCTAGCTGCTGTCCTTGAGATTTTTTTTTTTTTTTTTTTTGCTCAAGGCTAGCACTCTAGCACTTGAGCCACACCTCTCCTTCTGGCTTTTTAGTGGTTAATTGGAGATAAGAATCTGACAAACTTCCTGCCTGGGCTGGCTTCAAACTAGGATCCTCAGATCTCAGCCTCTGAGGAACTCGGATTACAGCCATGCACTATTGGCTCATTATTTCCATTGAGACCAATGGAAGGACTCGGTATCCACTGACCACAGGCCTCCCTCTGTCTCCTCAAATAGCTACAGCTAAATTACCTGCGGGGCGCCAAACATGTAGAGCACCAGGGGGTCTTGCTTAGGGATCACACACCAAACTTTCTGCCAAGGTTTTGACTTCTCCATGTACTGAAGGAAGCTGCACACCACGCTGTTTCCAGAGACTTCTGCAGACTCGATCTAAACAAATATAATAGAATTAATACAACAAGCCCAAGACAGGGAAGCAATTCGACTTTATTATAATCTCCCTAAGTACACTATATTTGTATAAAATGTCTCTTTGGATGATTTTTTTCAAAAAAAGATTTGCAGTTACTGTTTTAAACTATGGAACCATATTCCAGTTATCTTTAAGTCTTTATATTATGAGACCTTGAATTAATTATTGTCAGTACTGGGGCTTGAACTCAAGGAAGATTCTGCTTGGCTTTCAAAATTTTGTATTATTATTGTAATAAAAGTTATGTACAGAGGGGTTACAGTTATAGAAGTCATACAATGAGTATATTTCTTTTTGGACAATGTTACCCTTTCCCTTGCTCTCTGCCAGTTTTTCCTTCCTGTCCTCACCTACAAGTTGTATAGTTCATTGTCATAGTGAATAATGAGCACAACTGCTGCATTTGTTCACCCTGCTTGGCTTTTTTTGATGAAGGTTTATGCTCTACTACATAAGCTACATCTCCAACTCTACTTTGGCTTTGTGGTGATTAAATGAACATAGGAGTCTCATAAACTTTTCTGCCTGGGTTAGCTTCAATCAGTCATCCTCAATTTTCAGTAGCTAGTATTACAGTTGTGAGCCATCATATATATATATATATATATATATATATATATATATATATACACACACACACACACACACACACACACACACACACACACATACATTCTGTGATCCTGCTACCTCTGATTCCTATGTATCTGAGATTGTAGATATGTGCCATGATGACCAGTTTATTGGTTGAGATGGAGCCTTGTTGTTTTGGGGATTTTAGAAATAAACTACCACATCTCATCCCCCAAGAACTCCATTCTTCCTTTTGTCTGTCTTTCTCCCCCTCCTATCCTTCTCTTTTTGATGGCAAGGCAGTTGGCTCATGGTTCTGTGTTTGTTAGACAGGCATTGTATGACTTGATCCATGCCCCTAGTCCTTTTTGCTTCAGTTATTTTTGGAGTACTGTCTCATTTTTTTCCTATGCCAGCCTGGACCGTAATCCTCCTCATACTTTTTTTTTTTTTTTGGTCGGTTGTGGGACTTGAACTCTAGGCCTGGGCGCTTGTCCCTGAGCTCTTCAGCTCAAGGCTAGCACTCTACCACTTGAGCCACAGTACCACTTCCGGTTTTCTGAGTGGTTTATTGGAGATAAGAGTCTAACATTCTTTCCTGCCCGGACTGGCTTTGAACCTTGATCCACAGATCTCAGCCTCCTGAGTAGCTAGGATTACAGGCATGAGCCACCAGCACCCGGCCCCTCCTCATATTTATATTTTCTGTAGCTGGGATTATATAGGTACAACCACGTCCAGTGATTGATTCAGGTGGGGTCTCACTTTGTCTGGGCTGACTACAAACTGCCATCTTCCCAAACTCTACCTCTTAAGTAGCTGGGATTACAGGCATAAACTACCATGCCCAACCCCCAAAGAATTCTGTTCTTATTAGTAAACCCACAGTATAAAAACCTATGTACTAAATATGTGTGTGTGTGTGTGTATGCACATGTGTACACACCATTTCCCTAGGACTTGAGCTCAAGGCCTAGAGGCTGTCCTTAAGCTTTTTTGCTCAAGGAAAACTGTCTACCACTTGAGCCACACCTCTATTTCTGGGTTTTTTTTTTTTTTTTTTTGGTGACAAATTGGAGATTAGATTTTCATTGGAGAAAAGTGTCTCAAGGGCTTTCTTGCCCAGGCTAGCTTCAATCGGTGATCCTCAGATCTCAGCCTCCAGAGTAGCTAGGATTACATTCATGAGCCACCACCAGCCTTAAACATGTTTTTTAAAAAAAATCTTTTAGTATATCATTTGTATTCCTTAAAGTTAAAAGTGTTAGGAAAATGGATGAGAAAGGAAGGAAACAGGCCACACTCAATCCTCTACCGATGAGGACTGTTTATTGAGATAGAGCAGCGAGGGGCTTTCCATGGGCCAGGAGACTGTGTGTCAGAGCTGGGACAGGAGCTGGGTTTTATGAGGTCTGAGCAAGGAAGCAGAGGTTAGTGAAAAGGCCACTAGGTCAAGGGAGGTGGGGGGCTTTTTGGTTGGGCCCACTATGGAATGGTTACAGCAAGGCTTAGATAGATTGTCCTGCAGGCAGTCTGCATTTATCTTTGGTGGGTTACCTGGTAGCTGTAAACACCTGGGTAAATGGGGAGGGGGGTCGGGTCAATCCTTCATATTCCATCTTTGGATACATAGAAAGAATGGGCCTAGAGGCAAATCCTTCATATAGGGTCTTTGGATACATAAAAAGAATTGGGCTGAGAAGGGAGCAACATGTTGTTATAATGAGAACAAAGCAGATTCTCATAAAAAAATATGCTATGTTTAAAAATTTAAAGATATCTAATATTTCATTTTCTTTCTTTTTTTTTTCTTTTTTTTTTTGGTTCGGTCGTGGGGCCTGAACTCTGGGCCTAGGTGCTGTCCCTCAGCTCTATAGCTCAAGGCTAGCGCTCTACCACTTGAGCCACAGCGCCACTTTCAGCTTTTTTCTTTTTGCTTATGTGGTGCTGAGGAATCGAACCCAGGGCCTCAGGCATGCAAGGCAAGTGCTCTACCACTGAGCCACCTTCCCAGCCCCTAATATTTCATTTTCATACCTCTAAAATTCCTTTTTTTTTCTTTTCTTCACTGTCAGTGAATCCACTTAGTATTTGATAACAGTCTTTGCAGACTTTGTTCAATTTTCCACCATCATACTCAAGTTGAGCTTTGTAGTCTGAACATTTCCAACAAACCACCTTGAATTAAAAAACAAGATAAACTCATTTAAAAGACAATAAGGCTTGAGCAGTTAGAATTACAGGTAATAATAAATGATAAAAATTTAATATAAGTTGGATGGCTGGTGGCTCATGCCTGTAATCCTAACTACTCAGGAGGCTGAGATTTGAGGACTGTGGTTCAAAGCCAACCCGGGCAGGAAAATACATGAGTTTCTTATCTCTAATAAACCACCAGAAAAACCAGAAATGGTGCTATAGCTCAAGTGGTAGAGCATTCACCTCGATATGAAGAGTTGAGGGACAGTGTCCAAGCCCAAAGTTCAAGCCCCACGACTGACAAGAAAAAAAAAAGGTTAAATATAAGAGGCAGACTTGCTCCAGTGTGCTAGTACTTGGGGCTTCATATCAGGGCCCAGTGATCTCACTTGGCTTTTTAGCTTCAGGCTGTTGCTTTATCTGCTGAGCCTTAGCTCCACTTCTGGTTTTTGATGGCTAACTGGAGATAAGAATCTGACAGACTTTCTTGCCCAGATGGGTTTCAAATTGTGATCCTCAGATCACAGTCTCAGTTCCCAGATTTTTTTTTTTTTATTGTAAAGATGCTCTACAGAGGGGTTACAGTTACATGAGTAAGGCAATGAGTACATTTCTTGTCCAGCATTGTTACCCCCTCCAGTTCCCAGCTTATTATACTTACGCTGGTGAACCCTGATACCTGCCTGTATTGTTGAATCTTAAGAGAGAAAAAAGTTTGGCTTATTTATGTCCCTTTAAATGTGGAGTCAGGGGCTTCTAATGGGTACCCAGTGCATCTACATTTCTATGTATACATTTCTATGTAAGCTCACTTATCCCTGTCTACATCAACGCCTTTCCTTCTAGGTTTATTTTCAGCTAATGATTCTTTTTCATTCTTTAATGAAAATATAATATTGAAGTTAAGGTTCTTCAATGTTTGCCCCAAACGAAAAAGCAGTTGGCTCTACCCAGCATATCCTTCTGCATTTGGACCCATTATATAACTTAATTCGTGTTGTTACTGAGAATGTTCCTTTCTCGTGCAAGGCCAGTAAGTCCACCTGTTTGTGGGCTCCATTTCTTCTTCACAGGTAAAAGGTACTTAAACTGTGTTTGATGTAAACTGTGTTTGATGTAAAGCAGTAACCCCTAATTTAGGCCTACAAATTAACTAATAGCAGGAAAAGAGCTGGCAATCTTTGTCATAGGGCTTGAACTCTAGCTCAGGTGCTGTCCCTGAGCTTCTTTTTGCCCATGGCTAGCGCTCTACCACTTGAACCACACCTCCACTTCCGGCATTAGTTTATTGGAGATAGGAGTCTCATGAACTTTCTTGCCCATGCTGGCTTCTAACCACAATCTTTAAATCTCAGCTTCCTGAGTAGCTAGGATTATAGGTGTGAGAGACCAGCACCTGGGCCATTTTTAAAAAATCCATGTTTTTGTTTTTAAGATGTTCTCTCTGCCCTCACCTTGGAATCAAGGAAGCTCAGGACTCATTCAAAACATATTTACAAGGTAGAATGGAGGAAACTACTCCAGCAAATCAGAGCCCCCTCAGATCAGACCACCACCAGGCCACTGTGACCAAAATCACTCCCCTCAAGTAATGACAAAGTGATGACAAAGGTAACTTCTGCACAACTCTTCCATAATGATTAACCAGGCCATACACTCATTAGGACTGGGGGGTAATTATGCCTTCTACCCCTCTGCCCTAATTTTTTGTTTCTTTAAACCTAAAAGGCTCACAGCTATAGTGAAAGGTAAGAGAAAATGGCCTGAAATGCTTACTCTGACTTTTTTTTTTTAATTGGTGGTGGGGCTTCAACTCAGGGCCTGGGTCACCCTGTCCCTGAGCTTTTTTGCTCAAGGCTAATACTCTATCACTTTGGGCCAAAGCTGTACTTCCATTTGTTCTGGGGGTGAATTAGAGATAAGAGTCTCACAGACTTTCCTACCCAGGCTGGCTTTGAACTGTAATCCTTAGACCTCAGCCTCCTGAGTAGCTAGGATGACAGGCGTGAGCCATCAGTGCCTAGCTTCTGCCTCTTTCTGTGCTATGTAATACTCTCCCTTCTCTGATCTTCACTATTGCATAGTTCTTATTTGGCATTGAGGGGCGAATGGCTCTACCTAACACATAGAATCCCAGGAATTTGGGTCTGGGGCCTATAACTCTACTTTCAATATCAATTCCTGTGGTCTTTGTCTCTCTAATCAGGTGTGTGTGTGTGTGTGTGTGTGTGTGTGTGTGTGTGTGTGTGTGTGTGTGTGTGTGTGTGTGTGTGTGTGTGTGTGTGTGTGTGTGTGTGTGTGTGTGTGTGTGTGTGTGTGTGTGTGTGTGTGTGTGTGTGTGTGTGTGTGTGTCACTGTTCTAAGGCTTCAACTGTGTGTGTGTGTGTGTGTGTCACTGTTCTAAGGCTTCAACTCAGGGACTGGGCACTGTCCCAGAGTTTGTTTTTTTCTTCTCAAGGCTAGTGCTGTACAACTTGAGCCTCAGTATCACTTCCAGTTTTTGTTTTTATTTCAAAGGGGGTGTGAACTAACTGGAGATAAGAATCTCACAGGGGCTGGGAAGGTGGCTCAGTGGTACAGCACTTGCCTTGCATGCTCGAGGCCCTGGGTTCGATTCCTCAGCACCACATAAGAAAAAAGCCGGAAGTGGTGCTGTAGCTCAAGTGGTAGAGTGCTAGCCTTGAGCTGAAGAGCTGAGGGACAGTGCCCAGGCCCAGAGTTCAGGCCCCACAACTGGACCCCAAAAAAAAAAAAAAAGAAAAGAATCTCACAGACTTCCCTGCCAGGGCTAGATTTGAACAATTCTCAGATCTCAGTCTCCTGAGTACTAGGATTTCAGGCATAGATAGACATGAGCCACCAACAGGAGGCTTCCAAGTTGATAATTTTATATCACTTGTATAGTTACTCATGGCTTTAAGAAAATGTCAAGAAATGCTACTTACATGTCCACAAGCTCGACAATGGTGTCTCCTCCTGGTCAGGGCATTGAAAGGTTCTTTGCATTTCATGCACATGGTCACTTCATTATCTCGGATCCATCTTGGGGCTCTTTTTCCTAATTCTGCAGTCTAAAGAAAAAAAATTTTTATTTATTTATTTATTTATTTATTTATTTATTTATTTTTGTCGGTCCTGGGGCTTGAACTCTGGGCCTGGGCACTGTCCCTTAGTTCTTAAGACTAGTATTCTACCTCTTGAGCCACAGCACCACTTCAGGCTTTTTCTGTTTATGTGGTACTGAGGAATCAAATCCAAGGCCTCATGCATGCGAGGCAAGCACTCTATCATTAAGCCACCTTCCCAGCCCCTAATTAATTTTTGATCAGGGACTTAAACTCAGGGCGTGGGCCCTGTCCTTAAGCTTATTAATTCCATCACTTTGAACCACCTTGCCACTTCTGGTTTTCTGGTGGTTTATTGGAGATAAGAGTGTCTTGGACTTTCCTGTCCAGGCTGGCTTTGAATCATGATCCTCAGATCTCAGCCTCCTGAGTAGCTAGTATTATAGGTGCCTGGCTGAGATTTTTTTTTTTTGGCCAGTTCTGTGGCTTGAATTTAGGGCCTGGGTACTGTCCCTTAGTTTCTTTTGCTCAAGAGTAGCATTCTACCACTTGAACCATAGTGCTACTTCTTTTTCTGTTTATGTGGTACTGAGGAATCAAATCCAGGGCTTCATGCATGCTAGACAAGCACCCTACCACTAAGCCACATTCCCAGCCCGGAGACTGAATTTGATTAGAAAAAGATTATCATTCCTACATAGTTCTTTGAAGTACTTTTGCTTGGTATTGGTGGCTCTCACCTATAATCTTGGCTACTCAGGAGGCTGAGATCTGAAAACTGTAGTCTGAAGCTAAGCTGGGCAGAAAAGTCTGTGAGACTCTTATCTCCAATGAACCAGCAAAAAGCTGGAAGTGGAGGTGTGGCTCCAGTGGTAGAGAGCCAACCTTGAATAGAAAAGCTAAGGGACAGTGCCCAGGCCCTGAGTTCAAGTTGAACCACAATTGACAAAAAGAAAAAAAGAAAAAAAGAAAAAAAAGAGAATGAAATTAATTCCACATTCTACTTACAGAAACCTCTGAGTGAATGTCATTATCCTTTGCAATTGCATTTCTGAAGGTTTCATTCCTCTGATGAAAAGCATCAATAGTCTCCTGAAGGGCCTAAAATAGAAACAAAATTCAAAGCACACATTAAAGTCCCCACACAAATGAAGTGAACACACTTTGTTAAACAAATACTTATGATAGGAATAATCTTTGAAGTTCAACGAACTTGTTCTGATGACAATATACTAAACAACATGTGTACATGTGTGCACCACAAATTGCCAAAATGAAAACAGAAGTCAAGCTTACCTTGATCCATTCTTCTTTGTCTTGCTCAGAACTAAAACAAAACAAAATTAAAATGAATGCAGAATATTAAAATTATGCTCTAATCTTGTGTCAACTTCCTAGAAAATTCAGGAATTCCCTGGAAGGAACTACAGTTAAAAACTAGTGACACTCTGGTACTGAACCTTAACTTCTGATGGGGAGACTGACATTTAGCTTACTGGATATATCTACAGCTAATCTTCCAATTTTCCAAAACAGAAGGCAGCTATTAAATCCTACTGGCCACAGCCCATCTCAGGAAAGGTAACAATTATTCTTGTAATCTTATAAATATCTTCAAAAGGACTTGGGGAGCTACTTAACATTTCCCTTGACAATTTTTATTTTCCTATTCCTTAGAGGCCCAGACAGTACCCTACCCAACCTATTAAAGATAAGACAGAATAGTCAAAAACTTAAGTCAGATTCATGGATCGCAGGGTTTAGTAATTTTTCTTTAGGAAAAAAAAAACATTCCTTGACTTTAGTCAAGTTCTCATGCTTTTTCTTAGTGAAGCTAGCAGGCTGGCGTTCTACCACTTGAGCTATACCTCTACTTCTGGCTTTTCTTAGATAACTGGAGATAAAAATCTTGAGACTTTCCTGCCCCAGCTGGCTTTGAACCCTGGTCATTATATCTCAGTCTCCTGGACTAACTAGGATTACAGGCATGGGCCACACTTTCTCCTGTTACTGCACATTTTCTTCTCTTTTGCAGGTAGCTTATATAGCTTATATAGCTGTGGTTATATACTGTGCTTGAAAAATGTCCTGTAGCAGATTCTGAATTGACCTAGGATCCATACATGGAATGATTTGTTTGCATGTTTGGTGAGAGAGAGGCAAGTGTAAGCTCTAAATGGAGTGATAGTCTGATAAGTATGAATAAGTGTGAACCCAGTCAAAGGCCAATTCCTGTGACAACATACACCTCTCCAACATTTGTTTATTTATTTACTTTTAGTGCTGGTACTGAGGCTTGAACTCAGGACTCTATAACTTGAGCCACATCTCCACTCCAATTTTTTCATGGCTACCTGGAGATAAGAGCCTCTCAGTTTTGTCTAGTAGGCTAACCTTGAACCTTGTCCTTAAATCTCAGCCTTCTGAGTAGCTAGGATTACAGATGTGAACCACCAGTGCCCCGCTCCCAGAAAAAAATATTTTTATTAAATACTGCCATGCTAGGAAATCTAAGCATGTTACAGGAAGATGGTGCTTATTCTGAGAATTTCAATTTTATCTTTCAGAAATAAAAGCTTCCCAATGCTTTGCTTACTATTATATTTTAAAAATAATTTCACAATTGAAAACTATTGCCTAGGGGCTGGGAAGGTGGCTCAGTGGTAGAGCGCTTGCCTTGCATGCATGAGGCCCTGGGTTTGATTCCCCAGCACCACATAAGCAAAAAGAAAAAAAGCTGGAAGTGGTGCTGTGGCTCAAGTGGTAGAGTGCTAGCCTTGAGCTGAAGAGCTGAGGGACAGCACCCAGGCCCAGAATTCAGGCCCCATGACCGGACCCCCCCCCCCAAAAAAAAAAAAGAAAAGAAAAAAAAAAGAAAACTATGGCCTAAGAACTATATGAAATAGAATCTTTTTTTCTTTATTTCAGTTTTGAACTCATACATAAAACATGCATGTTAATAGGATACTATGTAATGTATTGGTACATATACACTTTCTTTTTTTGGGGGGAGAGATGCTGAGGACTGAACCTATGGCCTTGAATATGCTAGCAAGCACTCTGCTGCTCAGCGACATCCCCAGTTTAGAGATAGGATGCTACTATGAAGCTCAGGCTGGTAATAACCATGATCATCTTGCCTTCACCTATCTAGTGCTGGGATTACAGATGTATATCACCCTGCTTGGCTTATAATGTGGTTTTAAATGCGGAAAAGGAGGTACAAATTAAGAGACCAATCTTGAAGATGATTTATACCTCAGCAAGAAAAAAAAGTGGGAGCCTTTTTTTGCCATTTTGCTTTAGAAGCAAATTTTCTATCTCCAAATATACATCCAACTTTTAGAATCCTGATAAATCTTGATGAAGGTAAGGTAAAGAAACCTTGAAGAAATCCTTTCTTGAGCCTTTCCTATTTATCTCCATTTTTGGGAGCCATTGTAGACCAGATAGACTATAGTCACTTAATTCAGATTTACGATAGCACCATATTATCATAAATATAACTTGCAGTCCACTGAAATAAATAAGAAAATTAAAGCCGGGCACCGGTGGCTCATGCCTGTAATCCTGGCTACTCAGGAGGCTGAGACCTGAGGAATGCGGTTCAAAAAGTCCGTGAGACTCATTTCTCCAATAAACCACTCAGAAAACTGGAAGTAGCACTGTGACTCAAATGGTAGAGCACTAGCCTTGAGCTGAAGAGCTAAGGGACAGCTCCCAGGCCTAGAGTTCAAGTTCCACAACTTAAAAAAAAAAAAGAAAGAAAGAAAGAAAAGAAACTTAAGGAAGGGGAGGTGGGGAGGATTGAGGGGACGGGGGGGGGGGGGAGGAAGAGGATGGGAATGGATGGGAAGGGGAAACTAAGGAGGAGGCTACAATGCTTGATAAGAAATGTACTCATTATCTTGCCCATGTAATTGTAACCCCTCTGTGCAGTATTTTCACAATATAAAAAATAAAAAAAAGAAACTTAAGGAAGAATTACCATGTTTCTAATACTAACTGGAATAGTATATTCTTAAGAAAGTTCCAATGAACCCCAACTAGCTTACAGAAGGGCTTAAGTCTTCCTTTAGGCAAATCAAGAAACCTTAGAGCCAGTGCAGGTGGCCCATACCTGTATGCCTGGCTACTCAGGAGGATGAGATCTGAGGATCTAAGTTTGAAGACAGCTCAGGTGTAAGTCCTTAAGACCCTATCTACAACTAACCAGCACAAGGCTGGAAGAGGAAGTGTGACTAAAGTTGTAGAGTGCCAGCCTTGAGCAAAAAATGTAAAGGGAGAGTGAGCTCAAGCCTCAGTACCAACACACACACGCACACGCACACACACACACACACACACACACACACACACACTTTTTTTTCTTCCCCTAGTCCTGAGTCTTAAGCTCACGTCCTGGGAGCTGTCCCTGAACTTTTTTGTTCAAAGCTGGCACTCTACCACTTGAGCCACAATTCAACTTCCAGCTTTTTTTGGTGATTAATTGGGGATAAGAGTCTCTTGGATATTCCTGCCCAGCTGACTTCCAACTGCAGTACTCAAATCTTAGCCTCAGGAGCATCTAGGATTACAGGCGTGAGGCACGGGTGTCTGGCGTGTGTGTGCACACGCACCCACACCCACAAATTCTAACTGGACTCCATCAACCTCATGCTGTGAGTACCTTGCCATTCTAAAGAGTTTTCTGATTGTATGTTTGCTTGTCTGCATGACTCTAGGAATGAAATAATGGGAAAGACCTCCCAGCTCTCTGTTTAAATCCTCTGAGGATGCCAGAGGAAAAGGCATTCACTCATGGGGAGAGAAACTTCAACATCATCCTGTCCTAGGATTTATTCTGATACTGCAGAAAGCTGGGACAGGAATGGAAAGTTTGCTCACCTGGCCTGCAGTTCCAGCGTCCTCTCTTTCCCAGACACCTGGAAAGTATGGGGATACTCTTCATTCTGTGTCTCTATGATATTCATCCCATCAATGCCAACTCTGGTCCTAACTGTGAATTTTGAGCCCACCAAGCTGAATCTGGGCACGCAGTACAGCAACATGTTGTTGAACTGCAAGGAAAGACAACACAAGATCAATAAACAGGAAAATAAAGGAAAGAACTGGGCACTGGTGGCTCACACCTGTACTACTAGCTACTTAACAGGCTGAGATCTGAGAATCCCCATTAAATTCCAGCCCAGGAAAACAATTTCATGGACTTTTACTTCTAATTACCCAGTAAAAAGCTGGACATGGAGGTATGGCAAGTGATAGAATATCAGTCTTCAGTGAAAAAGCCAAGCAAAGGCACAAGGCCTGGAGTTTAAGACCTAGTACTGGCACAAACACATAAATTACTCTCTGTACTACTTATTGGAGACTGAGTATCCAAGCTCCCACACTAGCTGAGCAGTCAACCCTTATACATCAGGAGAAATCATCTGCAATACACACATGGGAAGTATTTACAACAGCGCTTTGAGTTATCTAATTGTACACTTTTCTAAGGTTTGATTTTGGATCTTTCTTGCCTGGTCTTTTGCTCATACTATGCTTCCTGCCATTACCAAGACACGAAACACCAATGGATACTCGTAACATCCCAATATGTGCATGTGACACTATTTACCCTACTCATTGTTTTTATTTGTGCTAAAACTGTGTCTTGAACTCACGGCCTCACAGTCTTGCTTGTGTGTGTGTGTGTGTGTGTGTGTGTGTGTGTGTGTGTGTGTGTGTGTGTGTGTGTGTGTGTGTGTGTGTGTGTGTGTGTGCGCGCGCTTGAACTCAGGGCTTAGGCTTGTCCCTGCTCATTGTTTTTATTTGTGCTAAAACTGTGTCTTGAACTCACGGCCTCACAGTCTTGCTTGTGTGTGTGTGTGTGTGTGTGTGTGTGTGTGTGTGTGTGTGTGTGTGTGTGTGTGTGTGTGTGTGTGTGTGTGTGTGTGTGTGTGTGTGTGTGTGTGTGTGTGTGTGTGCGCGCGCACGCGCGCTTGAACTCAGGGCTTAGGCTTGTCCCTGGACTTTTTTGCTCAAGGCTACTGCTCTACTACTTGTGCCACAGCTCCACTTCCAGCATTTTGCTGATTAACTGGAGACTTTTCCTGTACTGGCTGGCTTTGAGCAATGATTCACAGATCTCAGCCTCCCAAGTAGGTAGGATATAATCCTATTTACAGATATTCAGATCACTATACATTCTTCCTTTTAAGTGTTATAGTTTTGTTCTTAAACATTCAGTTCTGTTTCTATCTAACCAATGGGCTTAAACTTTTACATGGGAGAATTCTTTTAGAAATAATTGCAGGTTGAGTATCTTGTTGTCTAGCCCAGCTAAGCTGCTGTTTGGAAGAGAGGTGGCAAAGAGCCTTGGGGGGAAATGGGCAATAAGTGACTGCCCAAGATCTTCTTGTTCCAATTACTGTTGGCCATCAAACATAACACCGTCACTCCCAGGAGAAGGAAGTCATGTGGCCGGAGCTTTGGCCAAGGTCATCTTAGAAAGCTTTGCCAGTGTGAAGCCATTCATGCCAGCTTTGATTGGCTTTGTTGCTCAAGGCCAATGCTCTGCCACTTGAGTCATGATTCCACTTCTAGGTTTTTATTGGTTAATTGGAGAAAACAGCCTCTGATGTCTGCCTAGGCTGGCTTCGAATCTTGATCCTCAGTTCTCAGCCTCCTGAGTGGCTAGGATTACAAATATAAGCCACAGGCCCCTAGCCACCCTAATTGTGAAACCACTTCCCTGCTGGTTGTTTCTCCTTTGTCATTCTGTAACTTTCTATAGTCTCTATCATAAATGTCAGCTCCACAATGGACAGTGGAAGAAAAGGGCACTAAAACACACCGTATAGAAATCCCATTATTCACGTTACATATACATTTCTAGAAAAGGACCAATGCCTTATGATTAACTCCCCATGATCCTCAGAGTGTGGCCATCACCCTTCCCTGCAGGACTTAAGAGATTCAAAACACTCCTAAAGGTTCTCAGATGATCCCTGTCATAGTTTGAACAAGGCAGCATCTTGATTGCTGACTTTCCAAGTTAATTAATGTTGCTTTTCTTCCTCAGGAGGAAATCTGGGTTGCACTCTGCATGTTGGGTGGGATACAGAGCTACTTACTAACTTAAGGACAGAACTCACACTTTCATGCTTTCAGGACAACGGTCCCTTTATATAGGGACTTTGCACTCCTCAGTGGGACTTCATACTTTAAATGGTCAGTAATGATATGTTGAAAAATTATAACCATAATCAAATGATATACACATAAATGTATAGATATATATCTACACATATATGTATAGCTACATGTATCTCATGATATACACAGATGTGTATACACATATCTATATACACATCTTAAGCATATCTATACACATATGTGTATAGATACATTTATTTCATATCTATACTACATCATAAAATATATAATATCATGACATTTAATATACACAGATCAGTATATAGATCTATACATAACTATATAGAATCTATATATAGATATCTAGACATAGATATAGATACATCTATACACATGGATATATATCTATGTATATACTATATAGCTATATGGCTACACAGGTGGACATAGATATCTATATATATATACAGTATATACAGTATGCTATATATACCATATATAATATATACATACATACTATATATACATATATAGTATATTCATATTATAGTATATATACACATATATTGTATATACAGATATATATCTATGTCCACCTGTAATCCTAGCTACTCAGAAGGCTGAGATCTGAGGATCATGGTTCAAAGCCAGTCTGGGCAGGAAAGTCTGTGAGACTCTTATCCAACTAACTCCCAGAAAACCAGAAGTGGCTCTAAGTGGTAGAGTGCTAGCCTTCAGTGAAAAAACTCAGAGACAGTGTTCAGACTCTGAGTTTATGACCAACAACAAAAAAAAAAAAGGGGGGGGGAACTGTGTGGAGCAGACTGTGAGCAGACTGTGTGGAGGCAAATATACAAACACTTTGAGATCATTTTAATGTAAAAGTCAGATTCTAACTATATTTTGGCTTTTTAGCCAAATAAAATAGTCAAGGAATAGGAAAGAGAAAACATTCTCATTTTTCTCTCTAAAGAGAAAAGACAAGAAATGTGGTGCTTTGTTCTATATAGAAAACAGCAGGGAACACACACGGAAAGTTTCAGTCTTGTCTTCATGAAATGAACTTCACACTGGCAAAGCTTTCTAAGATGACCTTCAAAAGATGAATGAATGTGACTTGGCCAAAGCTCTGGCCACATGACTTCCTTCTCCTGGGAGTGACGGTGTTATGTTTGATGGCCAACAGTAATTGGAACAAGACGATCTTGGGCAGTCACTTATTGCCCATTTCCCCCCAAGGCTCTATGCCACCTCTCTTCCAAACAACAGCTTAATTGGGCTAGTCAACAAGATATTCAGCCTGCAACTATTTCTAAAAAAATTCTCCCATGTAAAAGTTAAAGCCCATTGGTTAAATAGAAACAGAACTGAATGTTTAAGAACAAAAACTGTTAACACTTAAGAGGAAGAATGTACAGTGATCTGAATATCTACAAAGAGAGAAAGAGACATTAATTCCTAGGAATTTTACTCAGAATTTTTTTTTTTTTGGGTTGGGTCGTGGGGCCTGAACTCTGGGCCTGGGCACTGTCCCTCAGCTCTCCAGCTCAAGGCTAGCGCTCTACCACTTGAGCCACAGCGCCACTTCTGGCTTTTTTCTTTTTGCTTATGTGGTGCTGAGGAATTGAACCCAGGGCCTCATGAATGCAAGGCAAGCGCTCTACCACTGAGCCACCTTCCCAGCCCTTTACTCAGAATTTTATGTTGAGCTTGTCTTTTTTTCTTTTTTGTTTGCTTGCTTTCTTTCCTTTCTTCCTTCTTCCCTTCCTCTTTCCTTCTTTTTTTGGGGGGGGCGAGGGGCCAGTTCTGGGCTTGAACTAAGGCCTGGCTGCTGTCCCTAAGCTATCTCACTCAGGTCTAGTGCTCTACCAATTGAGTCACAGCTATACTTCCACAGCAATACTGTGTTTGCTAGTTAATTGGAGATAAGAGTCTCATGGACTTTTTTGTCTGGGCGCGCTTCGAACCATGACACCAAGATCTCAACTTTGGAGTCGTTAGGATTATAGGCATCAGCCATCAGCACCCAGCTGAGCAAATCTTTTTATTATGTATTTTATTTTACAAAATAAATAATGTTACTGGGACTTGAACTCAGTGTTTTGTGTTCTCACAGCTTTCTTTCTTTTTTTTTTTTTTTGGGTCCGATCATGGGGCCTGAACTCTGGGCCTGGGCGCTGTCCCTCAGCTCTTCAGCTCAAGGCTAGTGCTCTACCACTTGAGCCACAGTGCCACTTCCGGCTTTTTTCTTTTTGCTTATGTGGTGCTGAGGAATGGAACCCAGGGCCTCTGGCATGCAAGGCAAGTGCTCTGCCACTGAGCCACCTTCCCAGCCCTCTCACAGCTTTCTTAAAGCTGGCTCTCTACCACTTGAGCCATGCCTCTAGTCTGGTTTTTTTGCCAGCTAATTTCTGCCTGGGCTGGCTTCAAATCTTGATTCTCTAGATAATCAGCCTCCTGAGTGACTAGGATTACAGATATAAGTCACCTTGGCCTGGATTTACTTCATATTAATGTATTAACATCTTCGGGCTTGCAGACTCTAAAAGAAGAAATCCTTCCAGATAATCTAACTCCAAGAAGAGTATCCAACTCCCTTGTCAGCACAGCTTCCATATGGAAGGAAGTCAACCAGGCCAGAAGGGCCAACACCCCAATCACCCTTGTTATCAAGCTAGGGCTCTATTTCCACCCTGAGGTCCAGGTAAGCAGACAACAGCTCCTACACAACAATACCCCCTGGAATCATTGAAGCAAGATCCTCCCACATCCTTCACTCTGTCTTGTCCAGTGTTCCTTGTGGAAACCACAAAGGCTCCTCTCCGTGTTTTCTCTCACTGTCTCTTCACTGGGCCCCCAGAAGCCCCCTGCAAGGGAGTCATGTTCCTCTTCTCCAGACCTCTGTTTTTAATGTCCATCACATCCTTAAGCATAACTGAATATACCATTTATATAGATACACATATATTTTGCAGAGCTGCAGATGGAACCCGGGTCTTATTATGTTTAGGCAAGTACTTTAATATTGAGCTGTATCCCTAGCCCTAAATCCTATTTTTAAACTGGGCACTGGCGGCTCATACCTATAATCCTAACTACTCAGAAGGCTGAGATCTGAAGATTGTGATTTGAAGCCAGCCTGGGCAGAAAAGCCTGTGAGACTCTTTATCTCCAACTAACCACCAGAAAACTAGAAGAGCTATAGCTCAAGTGCTAGCCTTGAGCAAAAAAGCTCAAGAACAGCACCCAGATCCTGAGTTCCAAACAAAAACTACAAAACAAAAACTATTATTTTTATCATAGATTTCTGAGTAGAACTCAGAACCGCAACATGATTGTAGTATATACTTACTCTCCATTTAGTTTTCAATATTACCTGGGAAAGGTGAAGTACTTCTATTTAGCTTAAAGAGGGATTTTTTTCTAGTTGATTTAAACAGTATCTATACATTAAAAAGTATATTGAGAATAGATTCACATATCATAACATTTACTTTTTTGTGGTAGTACTAAGCCTTGAACTCAGGGCTTCACACTCTCATTTAGCTTTTCTCCTCAACACTGGTGTTCTACCACTTGAACCACAATTCTACTTCAGTGTTTCTGCAGTTAATTGGAGATAAGAGTTTCACAGATTTTCCTGCCTGGGCTGGCTTTTCTGTGATCTTCAGATCTCAGCCTCCCAAGTATCTAGGATTATACGCATAAGCTATTAGTACACCTAGCAAATTTACCCAAGAATATACAATTCAATAGTAGAATTTACTATACTATTAAACACCATCGGTAACTTCAGAATTACTACCAGTTAATTCCAGAACATTCTATGACTCTATAATATACCTTTTCTTTTCTACATCAGCCCTAGACAAATCACTAATTAAGCCCATCTCTACAAATTTGCATATTCTGGACATTTCATATTAATGGAATCATATAGTATGTATCCTTTTGTGACTGGCTTCTTTTTTAATTAATCTTTTTTGTGCTAATACTGGGTCTTGAGCTCAGGACCTTATACTCTTACTTAGCTTTTGTGCTCAAGGCTACTGCTCTATCACTTGAGATACTATCTACTGGCTTCTTTTACTTGCCAAATGTTTTCAATGTTTATCCATACAGCATGTTACTTTACTCACTGCTATGTAATATCCATTGCATAAATATATCACACTGTCTCTTTGTGAGGACATATGTTTTAATTTGTTGGCTCTTTTCTTTTTCTTTCTTCCTTTTTTATTCTTTTGAGTTCAACAACTTAAAATGGAATGGCTGGGCATACAGTATAGCCAAAAAAATGATGGCAAAATACTTGAAATTCCTTGGGGCAACAGTTCCCATAAGATTTTCCTTTCAAAGAAGGTTGGAAAGAGCTGGCAGAAACCTCTCAGTCCTTTAGAAGAACTCAAGGTATGTCAGGCAAAATGTATTTCTGGCAGCAGTGAAGTCAGCTAGTAGGCAGTCAGCCTCTTTATCAATATATCCATTTCTGTACCTTTAACAAAAGTCAAGAATAACAGCTAACATTTCTTGAGCAGTGATTCAGTGTGAGCTTTACACTGTCAATGCTGGTTGTTAGGGGACCCGTATTGTCCATTTAGATAGAGAGAGGAATTGGAATTCATTAGGGTAACAAAGAATGTAGGTCATGTGGACAGAGAATAAAATAAAATGGCTTATGTATCCAGGAAGAGCTCTTAATTGAAAATGAGCCCTAGGTGGACTGTCATTTCCAGAAAGCAAGGGAAGTGACAAGGACTGACTAAAAAGAAACTGAAAGGCATTTGGCAAACAAGTTTTACAATCTTAACTGTACAGTTGTTGGGCTTTTTAAAAAACCAATAATGATTAAAAATAGTTTTGTTTTTTTTTGGGGGGTCCAGTCATGAGGCCTGAACTCCGGACCTGGGCGCTGTCCCTCAGCTCTTCAGCTCAAGGCTAGTGCTCTACCACTTGAGCCATAGCGCCACTTCTGGCTTTTTTCTTTTTGCTTATGTGGTGCTGGGGAATCGAACCCAGGGCCTCATGCATGCAAGGCAAGCGCTCTACCACTGAGCCACCTTCCCAGCCCCAATTAAAAATAGTTGACTGCAGAGGATTAAAACTATTGTCAAAGGATACAGTCTGTTGTAAAATATCCAGAAAATGAGTCCAATAAGCCTGAGAATGAAAGGAGAAGCTGGGCACTGGTGGCTCACCTCTGTAATACTAGCTACTCATGAGGTTGAGATCTGAGGATGGTGGTTCCTGCCAGCCTAGGCAGGAATATCCATGAGACCCTTATCTCCAATTAACACCAAAAAATCCAGAAGTAGAGCTGTGGCTCAGGTGGTAAAGGCTTGAACAAAAATGCTCATGGCCATTGCCTGGGCCCCGAGTTCAATCCCCAGGACCAACACACACACACACACACACACACACACACACACACACACACACACACACACACACACACACACACACACACACACACACACACACACACACACACACACGAATGAAAGGAAGAGAGGGGTACTGGTGGCTCATGCTTGTAATCCTAGCTACTCATCAGGCTGAGATATGAGGATTGAGGTTCCAAGCCCATACAAACAAATCTGAGAGACTCTTAATTACAATTAGCCAGCTAAAAGCTGGAAGGGGAGGTATGGCTCAAGTGCCAGCTTTGAGTGAAAAAGAAAAGCAAGACTGTGAGGTCCTGAGTTCCTCCAGTACTGGCACAAAAACAAACAACAACAAAAAAGAATGGAAGAAAAGAGACAATTAAAATTATCAAAAAAGAGGGCTTCAGAAAGCATACCATTCTTTCACTGTTGGCTATGATTGCAGAAAGGCTAAGTTGACTTTACTATGTGCTACTTAGCAGATTCTTACCATTAAGTATAGAAAACAATAAATCAGTTACTTAGAATATTCTCATATGCCGGCTAGGATTGTGGCTCAGTGATAGAGTGCTTGCTTAGCATGCACGAAGCACAAGGTTCAATTCCTCAGTACCACATAAATAGAAAAAGCCAGAAATGGCGCTGTGGCTCAAGGGGTAGGGTCTAAGCCTTGAATAAAGAAGCACAAGGACAGTGCCCAGGCCCTGAGTTCAAGCCCCATGACTGGCCAAAAAAAGAAAAAAGAAAAAAAAAGAATATTCTCACACGGAATCCTGACAGGGCCAACTAAACCAAGTTAGTGGTACCAACTCTGAGGAACAAGCAAGTATCCTACTTTTCCAGGATGTATATGATGCTTTCAGAAAATGTTTTTTTCAGGAATTTTCTGTCACTGTATTCAATACTCACTAAGAAAAGGTAGCGTTCTTGTGCTGAGGTGTTCCGAGCAGCAAGTTTGAGGATCTGTCCTTCTTTTATTAGTTCATTAGAAGGATTTACAATGTCTTCTTCTTCTCCCAACATTTCATAAATCTCCAAGAGTTTCTTCAGGTTTTCCTGGGAAATTAAAACAAAATAAAGCAAGATCAACTATAAGGAAGTTTTTTACCTTAGTAACCTGAATAGTACTATCACTGTGACTACAATCTGCAGAACAGAGTAGTGGGGAATAAGCAGATGTGTTTGTTTGTTTGTTGTGTGTGTGTGTGTGTGTGTGTGTGTGTGTGTGGCATATGTGTGCCAATCCTAAGGCTTGAACTCATGGTCTAGCTGCTGTCTATGAGCTTTTTTTGCTCAAGACTAGCATTCTACCAGTTATGCTACAGCTCCACTTGCAGCTTTTTGGGTGATTAATTGGAGATAAGAGTCTCATGGACTTTCCTTCCTGGGCTGGCCTTAAACTGTGATCCTCAGATCTCAGCCTCCTGAGTAGCTATGAATAAAGGCCTGAGCCATCAGTGTCTGGCTGATGCATTTTTATATAAAATGCATGAACAAAAGGAAACCAGAGGGAGGCTTATTCCAGAGAACACTAGACATACTTTGCAAACGTTTTTTTGGTTCACCTCTGTTGACTAGGTTCAAACCTACAGACAGTATTAGGCTATGTCATTAACAATTGTCTGTCCAGAAGGTTCCTGTCTCCTTTGCAAACCACTTACCATTTTTCTTATTGCGCTATTAGAATGGCTTGCTGCTGTAGAAATAATTTCAAGTGATTCTAAATGGGAAAAAAAGAAAAGGAAATAAATATGCTTTGTACTTCCTGTGCTAGTGAGTAATTGAATAACTTATCCACCAAAATAAAAAGAAATCTGAAATACCAGGGGAATAGCAGCAACTTCCACTTTACAAACTGGATTACTTTCAAAACTTTGTAAGCGGAGTGAGTACTTAAACATTAGGCAGCTCCATATAAAAGGGAAAAAATAGGCTCACAGGCCATACTTGGTCCATCATAGGGCTTAGAAAAAAATTAACAAGCACAATGTACAGTTTCAGGCACACATGAACCATCTCCCCTAGGGGACCTAATAGGGCTTACTGTATACTAATTAGTTCTTATACAACCTTAAATGATCTTACAGTGACATTAGCTCTGTTTGGTAGATGAAAGAAGTGAGGAACAAGTAACTTTACCAAGATCATAATCAGTTGGTCCAGGGTCATCATATGATACTGGATCTCAATGAAATCTAAGTCTTTTGACTCAAAGTTTGGCCACATTTCAAAGGTAGTAAATAATATATTACATTTTTCTTTGGAAAATTACTAAGCATAACCAAACTTCATGTGGGAAAATATGTGACAGTTCTAGGCTGGGGAATAGGAACTCTTTCTCTCTCTCTCTATTTTTGTATAGTACTAGGGCTTGAACTCAGTCTTGAACTCTTGCTTAGCTTTTTCCACTCAAGATCAGCCCTCTATCATTTGAGCCAGACCTCCAGTTCTTTCATTTTGGTAGTTAATTAGAGATAGAGTCTCTAGGATTTGTCTGCTCAGACTGGTTCTGAATGAGATCTTTAGATCTCAGCCTCCTGACTAGCTGAGATTATAGGTATGAGTTACTAGCATCCAGCCAGGGAAGAAATTCTTTGCCAGAAGCATTGTAGGAGTTTCAGCCACTGCAGAGGAAGTCACGGGCTGCTGTTGGATCAATCCAAAGGAATAAGTCTTAGTTCTAAATCCTGTTTCACTTCCTTTCCGTCTTGCAAATACTGGTCTATTTAACTCCGTTACCACAACAACCCATGGCTTCTGGCCTACATTTGCTGTCTTTGCACTCTGCTCCTGCTCCTTCTGTTTTTAGGTCTCTAGAAGCTCTTTTTTTTTTTTTTTTTATTTCTTTAGACCTTTATGTGTAAGTAGCAAGAGGAAGGCAAAAAGAGCAATAAATTGTCCTACTTTGTCCATAACTTTCTTAAAAAATTTTTTTTTGGTTTTGTGCTAGTACTAGGGCTTGAATTCAGAGACTTTGCGATCCCTTACTTTGCTGCTCTAGGCTGGTACTCTACCACTTGAGCCACAGTTCCACTTCTGGCTTTTTGCTGGCTAATTGAAGTAAATCTCATGGACTTTCTGCCTAGTCTGGCTTCAAACTGGGATCCTCAAATCTCAGCCTCCTGAGTAGCTAGGATTTCAGGTATGAACTAACAGTGCCTGGAGCATTTTCATTTTTGATAAAAGGTATCATATAGGAAAAATACAGCCTTTTCATCTATATGTTTGAGAACTGTCCAGATGTGGGCAATTCTGTGCAATCCTGTACCAAATACAGAATCCAAGAAAGAGGGAGAAACTGTAAGAAGGGATGGGGCCACTGACCAATTGATCCTTGGAAGGAATCCATGATTCCACCTCTAATCTACTGATAGCTCTGCCACTAAAGCCTAGCACTCAGGCTAGATGAGTGAAAAATGGGGATGTGGCAGAATTCCCAGAAAGTAGAAGGCAAGGGGAAGATGGGAAGTCAAATTCACAACCATATGGGAGAAAGGGGAAAGAGATATTTCTGTGGTCACTGAGTCATTTGGATGGTGAGTGAAACATACTGAAGACCTTCTACTTCCAAAATAAGAAAATGGCTCCCAGGCCAAAGATAATGTTTTCTGCTCCTCTTTTCTTAAACCAAGAGCAACTTACAAAAACAGGTCCTGAGTTCAAGCCTTCATACCAAAAACAAAAACAAAACAAAACAAAACAAAACCCCGCTGAAACCTAGTAGCTCATACCTGTACAGGTAATCCTATCTACTTAGGAGGCTGAGGTCTGAGGATCACGGTACAGAGTCAGCAGGGCAGATAAACCCAATGGATTCTTATCTCCCAAGTAACCACCAAAAAGTCAGAAGTAGAGCAGTGGCTTAAGTAGTAGGGCACAAACGTTAAATAAAAAAGCTCAAGGACAGCTTCCAGCCTCTGAGTTTACACCCCAGGGACAGGCACACACAACAACAACGACAACAACAAAACAAAACCACCAGTCACTTTCATTTCAACCTGATTTAAAAAAAAAAACCAAACTAGTAATTGGAGTAAATTTTCTTGAGGCCAATGTCATTAGACAACAAAAGGCATCGTTTCCTGTTTTATCTTAGGGTAGGTAAGGCCAACTCTGCTTAGGTTATTTTTACAGGATAAATGTCATCCTAGCTTTCTTGCTCTGCATCAACCTATCTAATTAAAACAGCAGCACTTGTGATTTCAAATGATTGTGCTCTTTCTGGGAGAAGGTAATTGTATATTGCTGTTTCAGATGTCTCTAGGTCTGCAGTTTTATATTTCAGTTAGTGATTAATGTGAACTCAGAGCAGGAAACGTGATTTGCACTACTCCCAACCTGTGACTTGGATTATCCAAAGTGGCTTGCCTGACTGAGGTGACAATTATAATTTCCAGTGTAATTATTTTAAGAGCAATATCTGACCAAAGAAATGGTCAAATACTGGACCCACAAGTAAGTTTGGTTATCCTATAATGGAGTGAGGGATGTAAAATATAAAAAACATTTACTTTTTGCATCATTCCAGTCTGGAGAGTCAGGAGGCAATTTTCTTAGGTAGTCCTTAAGAAGCATCTCATACCGTGGAATCCGCTGAACAGGTTCTAGCATGTGATGTTGTAAAGTTAAGCTCCCACAGACCTTCTGTTTCTAAAGTGAGCAGAGAGTTTAAAGAAAACATTACAAAATCACATTAGTCATTTAAAAACCCTTAGCGCCAGTGGCTCATGCCTGAAAAACTAACTACTCAGGAGACTGAGACCTTAGGATCAAGGGTTAAAGCCAGCCTGGGTAGACATATCTGAGACTCTTATCTGCAATTAACCACTAAAAAGCCAAAGTAGAGCTATTTGCTCAAGTGGTAGAACACTATCTTTCAGCAAAAAAGCTAAGGGACAGTGGGGTCAAGAGTTTAAGCCCTAGTACTGGCATATACACAAAAACAACAAAAGACTCACTATATGATAAACTCTCATCAAGAACAATGTGTACATATTGTAGCTGAGCCTAACTTTCATTAGCAATACCTAAGAGGCTTTAAAAATGCAGATTTGCCAGTGATTCACACCTGTAATCCTAGCTACTCAGGAGGCTGCAATCTGAGGATCACAAGTCAAAGTCAGCCCAGACAGGCAAGTTTGTGAAATTCTTTTTTTTGTTGTTGTTGTTTTTTGTACAGAGGGGTTATAATTACAAGGTAATGAGTATGTTTCTTATCAAGCATTGTAGCCTCCTCCTTTGTTTCCCCTTCCCATCCCTTTTGAAATTCTTATCTACAGTTAACCACCAAAATGGTAGAAGCAAAGCTATGGCTTGCTTGGTAGAGTGCTAGCCTTGAGCAAAAAAGCTCAGGGGCAGTACCCAGTCCCTTAGTTCAAGCCCCAGAACAAGCGCATGCACACACACACACACACACACACACACACACGCATATACACACACATACACATACATAATGTATATTTATGAACTTCTGGGTGGGGATGGGAGGGAAAAACTGGGAAAGAGAGAGGAAAGGGGTGGCATTGTCCAAAAAGAAAGGTACACATAAGCCAGGCACTTGTGGCTCACCCTTGTAATCCTAGCTACTCAAGAGGTTCAGATCTGAGGATCATGGTTCAAAACCAGCCCAGGCAGGAAATTCTGTGATACTCTTATCTCCAATTAACCTCTCAAAAAAAGCAGGAAATGGCATTGTGGCTCAAGTGGTAGAGTGCTCGCCTTGAGCAAAAGAGCTCAGGGACAGGGCCCAGGCCCAGAGTTCAAGCCCTGGGATTGGTTGATTTTTATTTATTTATTTTTATATTTTTTTTTAAAAGAAAGAACATTCTCTCCTCTCTCTCTCTCTCTCTCTCTCTCTCTCTCTCTCTCTCTCTCTCTCTCTCTCTCTCTCTCTCTCTCTCTCTCTCTCTCTCTCTCTCTCTTTCTCCTCCCCCCCCGCCACATCTCCCCAAGTCCTGGGGGTTGAACTCAGAGCCTAAGTGCCATCCTTGAGCTTTTTTTGCTCAAGGTTAGCACTCTACCATTTGAGCCACAGCGCCACTTCTGGCTTTTTCTGTTTATGTGGTCTGAGGGCTTGTTTCATGCATGCTAGGCAAGCACTCTACCACTAAGTCACACTCCCAGACCCAAACACGTACTCTTTACCTGACTTATGCAAACGTAAACCCCCCTTGTACATCACCTTTATAACAGCAATAAAAAATTTAAAAAGGCACATTTATGAATCTTATCCCAATCTATGAAATCAGAACTTGGGGTGAAAAATCATAATTTGGGGTAGAGGAGCTACAGAATAGGCATTTTAAAATACCCCTTTATTTTTATAGCATTAAAGTCTGAAGAGTATACACTGTGTATAGAAACAGAAAGGGGAAAAAAATCAAGCAGAAACCAGGTGGCTTATGCCTATAATGTTTCTACTCAGGAAGCTCAGCTATTATCTCCAATTAACTACCCAAAAGCCCAAAGTGGAGATGTGGCTTAAGTGGAAGAGCATCATCCATAGCAGTGTGAGGCTCTGACTTCAGGTCATAGTACGAGCACCACTGTCCTGCACTCCCTCCAAACCCCCCCTCCCCACAAAAAAGTAGAATTTTTTTTTAGTGTTCTTTTTTTTGTACATTTTTATTATAACAATACTGTACAGAGGGGTTACAGTTACATGAGCAAGGTAATGAATACATTTCTTATCAAGCATTGTTGCCTCCTCTTTTGTTTTCCTCTACCATCCCTTCCCTCCCACCTCCACAAAAAAAGTAGAATTTTAAGCAAGAAAATTCCAAGTTGGGCTGGGAAGGTGGCTCAGTGGTAGAGTGCTTGCCTTGCATGCCTGAGGCCCTGGGTTCGATTCTTCAGCACCACATAAGCAAAAAGAAAAAAGCCGGAAGTGGTGCTGTGGCTCAAGTGGTAAAGCGCTAGCCTTGAGCTGAAGAGCTGAAGGGCAGCGCCCAGGCCCAGAGTTCAGGCCCCATGACTGGACCCAAAAAAAAAAAGAAAAAAGAAAATTCCAAGTTGTCAGAAGCCATTTTAACTAGCAGCTGTTAGGATTTACAAAGTCACATTATGAAATAATTCTTCAGCTATTTTTCTAAAGACACACCTGTTTAATAGGATCACTAAGCACAACAATATGAAATATCTTAGGATTCAGCAGGAAGTATTTCATTGTAACACTATCCTAAATGCAGTTACTTTGAACTGAACAACAACCAAAAAAAAAAAAAAGACTCCATAGAAGAGAGAGACAAGATCTGGGCATCCTACTATCTGTCAGAAAACTTTAGTTTTCATTAGGTCCAGACATTTTTCATTAAAACCAAAGTCGGATTCTTAGGACAAAATTAAGCTTGTATACCTTGTCTGCAAATGAAGAAAGGATGAAAACAGGATGTGCTATTCATGTTATACAAAGCAGAAATCTCATTTAAATTCTTACTGAACTTATACCATGATCAGAGTACTGAGAGGTGGATACTGAATGCTTTATTAGGAGATGTGTTTGCATTCAATTCAAGTAAATGATTGAAGGCTTCATCAGGAGCGCCCTGAACAGCGCCTACAGTACACAGTTTGGTGGGAAGGAAAGTGAGAAAGACTAGAAAGAAGTCCTGGAACAGGAGGGCAGTGGTGACTGACCATATGTTTAGTAAAAGGAAACAGGTCGGCTTTTTTGGAAAATGAGGTTTTTGTGCACAAGAGTTGTCATCATCTAAGCTACAAGATGAATCTACAGCAATAGGGTTCTAGGAACCTATGGGGAAATTCACTGAGTAGTTGTTATTGTAGATGAGGAAAAAAAGTAATCAGGGTGGGCTGGGAAGGTGACTCAGTGGTAGAGTACTTGCCTTGCATGCATGAAGCCCTGGGTTCAATTCCTCAGCACCACATAAGCAGAAAAAAAGCCACAAGTGGCACTGTGGCTCAAGTGGTAGAGCACTCGTCTTGAGCTGAAGGGACAGTGCCCAGGCCCAGAGTTTCTCAGGCCCCAGGACAAAAAAAAAAAAAAAGTAATCAGGGCTCAAAAATTGATATGGAAACTGGAGAAACTTCCCTTACGAAAGTATAAGATACTAAGTTTATAAATTTAATTATTTGATTTCCCCTAATTGATCTATTGTGTACACCATGAAAATATTACAGATGCATAATTTTTGTTTACATAAAAAAATGGTGACTCCTCCAAATTCTAGTGTTTTCTGAGAACAAGTGACCTGAAGGGCCTGAGGCCTGTTGATCTGACTCTAGAACTCTCCTTAGCTCTTGTTATTTCCTTATAATGTGGAAAAGATAGATACTGCAAAAGAAGGTAAGTTTTGATAAACAATAAGTAGAGAGTGAAGGAAGGTAACACTGATCAAGATGCCTTGCACTTATAAATTACTATGTTAAATTGAAACCCCTTTGTACAACTACATAAAGATAATTTTAAAAAGTCTTCAACCCTCCCACACCTAAAACTACCAACATCAGTGCTGATAACTAGTGAGGAATTGCTATGTAATGTGTGTTAGGCTCCATATATTCAACTCATCATTTCTCAGGCAAATAAATACGTATGAGGAAATAAAACCAGGTAGGGTACCAGTGTCTGACACACCTGTAATACTAGCTACTTAGAAGGCTGAGATCTGAGGATCGTAGTTCAAAACCCACCAGGGCAGACAAACCCATGAGGCTCTTATTTCTAATTAACCAGCGTAAAGTCAGAAGTGAAAGTGTGGCTCAAGTGGTAGAATGCAAGCCATGAGCAAAAGTCAAGAGATTGGGAGTTCAAGCCCCAGTACCTGCTCTCTGTCTCTCTCTCTCTCCCACTGCGCCCCCCACAACGCCCCCCTCCCCACGCATACACACACAGCCACATTGCCAAACCTACTGGTGTCACTGATTCTGACCAATCAGATATCAGAATTACTTCCTAGTCTGTGAAAGGCACAAAGTCAGATGGAAACATTGATTTGGATCTAATGATCAAAACAGAGCATAGGGGCTGGGAATGTGGCTTAGTGGTAGAGTGCTTGCTTAGCATGCATGAAGCCCTGGGTTTGATTCCTCAGTACCACATAAATAGAAAAAGCTGGAAGTGGTGGTGTGGCTCAAGTGGTAGAGCACTAGCCTTGAGCATGGAGAGGCTCAGGGACAGTGCCCAGGCCCGGCAAAAAAAACAAAAAAAAACAAACCCACAATGACAAAACAGAGCACATTAAATGTTTGAACAAGTTCTTTAATGGATTCATGTAAACAGCACACAGACATTAGAAGTTTTAGACTGGGGTGGAAGTCTGCACTATGGACAACCGACTCTAAAGGTATCTGTTTGGCTTAATAGTTAAGACAATGTCACTGGGGAAATGAACAGAATGTGAAGGCAAACCTTGTCCCCAAATTTCAGTCTTAGCAACCTCTCTATCAAAAAGTAGACCCAGTTGGGTACTGGTGGCTCACACTTGTAATTCTAGCTACTTAAGAAGCTCAGACCTGATCATCTTGGTTCAAAGCTGGCTCATGAAGACAAATCCAAAAGACTCTTATCTCTAATTAACTAGCAAATGCAGGAAGTAGAGGTTTGGCTCAAGTGCTAGAGCACCAGCCTTGAGTAGAAAAAGCTAAAAAGAGTGTAAAGCCAAGTTCAAGCTCAAAACATGCACAAACAACAACAACAAAATAAAAAAAGCTGTATGAACACAGAATCTGAGGCATTCTAGCCTGGGACTGATCCCCAAGTCTGTCGATATAAAGGTAGTACAGGCTGTGAGGACACAGCCTTCTATGCAGAGACTAGGAGTATTCAATGTGGAGAGGTGGGCAATACTCACACAGAGAAATATGCCCACCAGAAGTGAGCAATACTGAGCTGGATGGGTGTGGTGGATCAATGACTGCTAGTCACGAGATGTTTTTGGCTGTGAAATGTAAATTACCAGAAAAGACTATAGAGCCCAAGGCAAAATTTTCTCCTTGCTGTACTGAGCCTGTATACATGTGGATGGCAGATATGAAAGGTTTTAGAGAGATGATTTTTTTTTCTGGTACTAGTGTTTGAACTCAAGGCTTGAGATTGCTCTCTACCACTTAAGCCACAGCTCCATTTGTAGCTTTTTGGTACTTAATTGGAGGTAAGTCTCATGGACATTCCTGCTCAGGCTGGCTTTGAATCATGATCCTTAGATCTCAGCCTTTCTGAGCAGCTAGGATTACAGGTGGGAGTCATCAGTGTTTGGTGAGACCTGACCTGATTTTTAAGGTCATGTCTGTCAACCTGGGAAAGAAGCTTACTAGTTCTAGGTAGTTGAGCACCTCTGTCAACCAGCTGTTTGGCCTGGTAACTAACCCAAGAAATATGGGCTCCTAGACAGCCAACTCACAAATAAACAAAATAATACTCACCAAAACAGCTTGGTGGAGACATCAGTGACTACACACTACAGGAGTGACAGCTTTTATTATATTCAATATTCAATTGAATATTGAATAACTAGTAATCCTAGTTACTCAGGAGGCTAAGATCTGCAGATCTTGATTCAAAGTTAGCTTAGGTAGCTTAGGTAGGAAAATCTGAGAGACTCTTCTCCAATTAACCAATCAAAAAGCCAGAAGTAGAGCTGTGGCTCAAGTGGTACAGTGCTAGCCTTGAGCAAAAAAAGCTCAGGAGCAGCACCCAGTACCTGAGTTCAAGCCCCAAGGCTAGGACAAAATTATGAGAAAGGCAGGGGTTGGAGGTGTGGCTCAGGTTACCACCTGAGTGGTAAACAATGAGTTATCAAATTCTAGTCTCAGACAAGAAAGAAAGAAAAAAAAAAAGAGATGCAAAGATGAAGGAAAACTGATAAAGGAGCAAAAAGAATTGCATTCATATGTCCAGCTGTTGAACATCAATGTCCCTGTTTTGAATATGTTCAAGGCAATGAAATAAGGTTTAATGAAGTGAAGGAACATGAAAACAATGGATGAAAATGGTGATTTTTCAAGGAGGAGACCTATGATTAGAAAGAGGAAGACAGAGAAAAGAATCAAATGAAAATTCTGGGATTCAAAAGTATAACTGAAATGAAAGGGGTTCAATAACAGATGATGTGACAGAAGAATCAAGAAACATCCAAGAATGATGACTATACATTGTACAATTTAAAAAACAGAGAAAACAAAATTAAAGGAAAATGAACGACATTTGTCTGGGACTGGTGGCTCATGCTTATCATCTTGGTTATACAGAAGGCTGAGATGAGGATCTCACTTCAAGGCAGCCTGGGTAAAAAATAATCAGCAAAAAGCCAGGCTGGAGGTATGGTTCAAGTTATAGAGCATCAGCTGAATGAGCAAGCTAAGCAAGCACAAAGCCCTGAATTCAAGTCCCAATTCAGGCAAGTTTTCTCAGATTAAAAACAATGGGTGATCTACTATAAGAGAAACAATAATCATCTCCATGCTGAAAACAGGTATATGTTAACAGACACTATACACACAGACACTTTTTTCATATCCTCCTTTAACTTTATAAAATATAATTATACAGCAGCACTCTACAGTTGGATGTCTGTGTGTGTGTGTGTGTGTGTGTGTGTGTGTGTCATGGGGCCTGAACTCTAGGCCTGGGCACTGTCCCTCAGCTCTTCAGCTCAAGGCTAGCACTCTACCACTTGAGCCACGGCACTATTTCCAGTTTTTTTCTGCTTATGTGGTACTGAGAAATGGAACCCAGAGCCTCATGCATGCAAAGCAAGCACTCTACCACTGTGCCATCTTCCCAGCCCACTCTACAGTTGGATTTTTAAGAATATAAAAGTGTTTCAAATGTATACAAAATAATAATCAGGAGCCACTGGCTCATACCTATAATCCTAGCTACTCCATAGGCTGAGTTCAAAGCCAGCATAGTAGCCAAGTCCATGAGACTCTTATCTCAAATAACCACTAAAAAGCTAGAAGTGGGGCCTGGGAAGGTGGCTCAGTGGTAGAGTGCTTGCCTTGCAAGCACAAGGTCCTGGGTTCGATTCCTCAGCATCACATAAGCAGAAAAAGTCAGAAGTGGTGCTGTGGCTGAAGTGGTAGAGCACTAGCCTTGAGGTGAAGAGCTGAGGGACAGCGCCCAGGCCCAGAGTTCAGGCCCCACAACTGACAAAAAAAAAAAAAAAGACTCAAAAAGCTAGAAGTGGAGGTGTGGCTCAAGTGGAAGAGTATCGCCCTTGAGAAAAGAAGGTCTAGGACAGCACCTATGCCCTGAGTTCAAGCCCAGGACCTAGCTCACCTGCACGCACACTTGCACACACTTACACATTGTACTAATAGCACTGAGCATGAAGGAAGGAACATATTAGGATTACAACAAATTGTGTATACTTCACCAGCACTAAGGCTAGAATGATCTGAAGTAAGCTATGTTAAATTAAGATGCACCTGATAATATCAGCTGCATCTTAATGCGAAAATAAAATATAGTTCTAAAATAAGAGGAATTCAAAGGGTACCATAGAAGCACTTTTTAGAACACCACAGGCTGAATTGGAATTATGTTTCTTGGACTTGTTTGCCCAGGTGATCCTTAAATCTCAGCCTACTGAGTAGCTATGATTACAGGTGTAAGCCAGTGCCTGGCTTCCCCTTTCTATTTAAACTATATCAGAGTAAGTTATGAACAATGTTGAATTTTGACTAAAGAATGGAAATTACTACAATATTACTAAAATGTATTGCCCAAGTTTGATAAAAATAGAAAATCAGGATCTCTATATATTTACATACATTACATATATGTATTATATATCTAACATACACATATATATATACACACACCTATATATACACATATATATGTATATATTATATATAGCCTTGGGGAACTTGGATGTTTAGAGCATCAAGCTCAAGTCATACAAAATTATCAATACAGGCAGATGACCAAGGGCAGCTAATGAGAAGTATGTATGTCTATCCTGTCAAATGATTTCCAGGACTGTATGTGGCCTGAGAACCTATCTGAAAGGTGGCCAAAAAAATGAGATTTCCAAAGCCTTGGGGTTTGTAATAATCCTTCTTCATATATTTTGTATTTCCAACACTGACAGAATGTGGAAAAAAAAGGCAAGAACTTGGAACTTACTTCACCTAGAAAAATAGTAATTTTTTTTTTTGAGATAAGAGTCTCAGTAGGTAATGTAGGTTGGCCTGGAACTCTGAGGCACTTTGATTACAAGTGTATACCATGCACCTGGCTGTTTCTGTAAATCAATGTAGAACCTAACAAAGCCTCAACTGGTTTCAAAAACAAATGGAGAATTTAACAGAATGGGGCATCTGCTCAATAATACTTTAATTTTACATGTATGACTTGCAGAGAAGAATAGATTTTGTCTTCAGGTTTCAGACAAACCTCCAGATCTCCCCACAGAATTCATATAGAAAAATTCACTAGCATGACCAAAGCTGTCCCTGTTACCTGAATGTCTTCAATCACGGATTTAAACTGGGGAATTCGCTCTGTCATCGTTTTAATCAGCTCCATTGCATTATCAAACCCTTTCACGTACTCTCCGTACATCTTTAGGAATGGTGCCAATTTTTGAAGGATGTCGCCAATTCTGGGAGTGGTTTCCCTATGTAAAAAAGAAAAACAGGCTGTATGGTCTCTTTTAGAATGAGCAGATGAAAACAGGTTGTATGGTTTCTTCTAGAATGAGTAGTGAACAGAATTTGAGATGAATCTATCATTTTCTACACAAAACCTTACACTTTATCATGTCTGCTTTCTGTGAGGCTAAGTAAAAAAGCAGGATTTGGAGCCAGGTTCTGTAATACTAGTTACTCAAGTGGACTGAGGTTTCAACCAAGCCCACACAGGCAAATTCAAGAAGCTCTTATGTACTATTCACTAGCAAAAAAAAACTGAAAGTGGAGATATGGCTCAAGTGGTAGAGCGACAAAGCCAAGTGAGACAGTGAGGCCCTGAGTTCAAGTCCAGTGCTAGCACATACATACATAACTTCTGACAAGCATATTTCCTATGCCTGCCTTAGACACAACAAAGCATTTCTATCTATTCCTCTTACCATTCTTGCATTCGTTTCTCCAGCTCTGGCAAGAGGAATTTACTATGGAAGGCATTTATTGATGAAATGTTAGAAAAGATTTTATTCACCATCTCTGCAGGGAAAGAGCCCCTGTTTGCTTCTTCCAATAACTTGCAATAAAATACCTAAGTAAAGAAGAAAATAGAGATAACTTCAGATTTGTTGGTTAGAATTAATCAGCCCTGTGCTAGGTCTTCTGATGGAATCAATAGAATTAAATGCTCAAACAAAATTATCATCATCTGAAAGATTTGGAAGAACCATAAATAAGAATTAGGAAGTGTCAGCCAGGCACTAGTGGCTCATGCCTGTAATCCTTACTATCATGGAGACTGAGATTTGAGAATCTTGGTTTGAAGCAAAAAGGCAGGTGAATCTGAGGGACTTTTATGTCCAATAAACCAGCAAAAAGCTAGAATAGAGGTATAGCCCAAGTGGTACAGCACCAGCCTTCAGTGAAAAATCCAAATAAGAGCTCGAGGAACTGAGTTCAAGCCCCAGTACTGGTGCATGTATGCACCCCACCTCCAATGAATTCAGAAAGCTTTAATTCTAACTTAGTTTGTGCCCTTTTCTGTAGTAATACATCTTTTCATGTCTGAGAATTTTCAGCTGAGGCTAATGGGATTTACCCTTCTGACCTAGAGTTGGGGACATAAAAATACTTTATTATATAATATCACAGTAATTGTACTATTACCACTTCTAATTTTATTTGGGGGAGGGTATGTCTTTGTTTTCAGATTTCTGCCTCCTAAGTAGCTAGGTTTTTAGGCATGAACCACCAGTGACAGGCCGGATTATGTTTTCTATGGTACTTACTACATAATCCTATTTTTTCCTACTGAAATAGTCTATACCTAAAAAAGTAGGGCAATGATTTAGTTCTCTCAATAGAACAGATATAGATGCTTAATGTATGGCCAATGAGTGAACAAGAAGTCCTGTTGATTTTCAGATGTTGCGTTTTAAGTGAATAATAATGCATTAAAACCTAAAACACTGGAGTGAAGGTTGGAGGGGTGAGTGTCTTATACATAACTGAGTGTACATAATCACAGGTATCTTAATGATAGAAAATTAAAATGAACCATGCAACTTGTGGGCAGGAACAGGAGGGGGGAAACTGGGGAAAGCAAAAGAAGGGGTGCTATTGTCAAAAAAGAACTGTTCTCATGCTGGACGCTGGTGGTTCACACCTGTAATCCTAGCAACTCAGGAGGCTGAGATCTGAGGATTGTGAGTCAAGGCCAGCCTGCACTGGAAAGTCTGTGAGACTTTTATCTCCAATGAATCAACAGAAGACTGGAAGTGGAACTGCAAAGTGGAAGAGTGTTAGCCTCGAGGAAAAGAGTTCAGGGAAGGGTCCAGGCCCTGAGTTCACACTCCATGGTCTACATACACAAAAAAGAATTATATTTATCACTTGACTTATAAAACAGTAACTCCTCTGTATAACACCTTAATTAGAATTAGTTACAATTAAAAATTCAAATACAAAATAAAAAATTAAAGCTGCCTTACAGTTTTAGCCATACTTCACTAGACACACTTTCCCTCCAAAATGTAGCCAGAAAGAGGTTTAGTACTTCATAGTGTCCAGAGGGCTATTAATTTTCTGAATTTATCTCCACTGCATTTTCTTGAGAGGCAAAAAAAAGAAGCCAAAATTAAGAATTTTCCTTAGAGAATCCAATAGGGTACTATGGTTAATTAAAGACATTAAAATTCAAAAAGATGGGCTGGGAAGGTGGCTCAGTGGTAGAGCGCTTGCCTTGCATGCCTGAGGCCTGGGTTCGATTCCTCAGCACAACATAAGCAAAAAAAAGAAAAAAGCCGGAAGTGGCGCTGTGGCTCAAGTGGTAGAGTGCTAGCCTTGAGCTGAAGAACTGATGGACAGCGCCCAGGCCCAGAGTTCAGGCCCCTTGACTGGACCACAAAAAAAAAAAAATTCAAAAAGATCAGAAATAGTAGCCAAGTTCACTTGACTTAAAAAAATCCAACCTGGAGTCAGGTGCCAGACAGTTAATGCCTATAATCCTAGCTACTCAGGAGGTTCAAAGCCAGCCTACTAGATAAATTTGAGAGATTCCCCCCCCCCCCCCCCCCGCAAGTCTTGGGTCTTGAACTTAGGACCTAGGCTCTGTCCCTGAGTCTCTCCATACTCAAGGTTAGTGCTCTACCACTTGAGTCACAGCACCACTTCTGGCTTTTTCTGTTTATGTGTTTCTGAGGAATTGAACCCAGGGCTTCATGCATGCTAGACAAGCATTCTACCACTAAGCCTCATATTCTCTAATTAACCAGCAAGGCCTTGTTGCCCAGGCCTTCCTGCTACCATAAAATTCCAAGTTTCTAGTAGCATAAGGAAGCCAATTCTTGTAACAAACACTCAGAACCTAGCAGCTTTTTTCTTTTAACAATGGAAGTCTGAAGTTAGGTGTGGTTCATGCCAGCAAGCCTAGGTACTCAGAAGGCTGAGATTTGAGGATCCCAATTCAAAGCCAGCTTAGGGAAGACAATCTAGAAGATTCTTATCTCCAATTAACTAGCAAAAACCCAGAAGGGGAGATGTGGTAGAGTGGTATACTTGAGCAATGAAAGTTAAGCAAGAGGACAAACCCCTGAGTTCAAGCTGTAGTACCAGCCCAAAGGAAGTCTATATTGACAATCTACTAAGGATTATGATTCCTTAGTTTTCAGGAGTTATTATCAGGCCGGGAATGTGGCTTAGTCATAGAGTGTTTGCCTAGCATACATGGCCCTGGGTTCAATTCCTCAGTACCACATAAAAGAAAAAGCCAGAAGTGGCACTATAGTTCAAGTGGTAAAGTGTTAACCTTGAGGAAAAAGAGGCTCAGGGCAGTGCTCAGGCCCTCAGTTCAAACTGCAGGAATGGAATATCAGTATACAGTTAAAAGCTCTCCATTTGGAGGGATGAATTAGAATGCTGAAAGGGATGACACTGATCAAGGCACACTGTATACATAAACTACTTTGTTGAATGGTAACTCCTTTGTACAACTATTATAGATAATAAAAATATTTTTTAAAAGCCTCTGTATGTGAACTCATACTCAAGGCTCCATCTTGTACAGTTTCTGAAACACTATCATTACAAGGTTAAAAGAAGGCACAATGCCAAACAGAAAATCAGTCTGAAAGGGAAAGCAATTACCTGATCTAATAGGTCCAGTCGGTTCACATAAGCTCTTTCTGTCAACAAAAGTTCATTGGCTATTTTGTGAAGTTTTTGCTCATCCGTCTCCTAGAAATAGAACAGATATTCAAATGTAAATAAAGAAACCTTGGATAATATTTTTAAGTACTATACACTTCATTGGAGAGTTTGACCAAAGCAGTTTCTTAGTCTTTTTCTTTTTCTGTATGCGTGTGTGTCTGTGTGTGTGTGCGCGCACACACATGCATGCACTAGCACTGGAGCTTAAATTTAGTCCAGAATTTAGCATGTGGGGGTGGGGCACGCACATGTGTGTGCATATTAGCACTGGAGCTTAAATTCGGGCTCTCCCTAAGACTTTTTTCACTCAAGGCTAGTATCCTACCGCTTGAGCCATGCCTCCACTTCTGGTTTTTCACTGGTTAACTGGAGATAAAAGTCTCTCAAGTTTGTCTGCTGGGCTGGCAGATTTCAGCATCATAAGAAGCTAGGATTACAGGCATAAGCTTCCAGTGCTCAGTTCTACAGAACTTTAAAGAATGTTTCTTACTGAGTATAAAAGCAAGTATTAGCTGGACTTGGCAAATATCCTGGCCATATTTTTCAAAATTTAAGGAAGATGGCAGTATTTATTAGCAAAAGCTGTGTTCCATCTTCACAGATGGTCTTCTCCACACCAGGCCTCCGACCTTACCAAAGCCAGCACCAAGATAAGCAAAAATAAGCTTGCTGACATAGTTAGAATGGCTTGCTTATATCTAAGTTTGCAGAAAAAATACTAGGGACTTTGTAGTGAAGATGAGGAAATGCTGCGCTCATAGAGCCTTATTTTAACCTTGTTCAGGTTAATAAAAATAATAATGGTATCACCACAATGAGAACAGCTAACACTTACTCAGTGCCTCTTACTTGCTAGATACTGTTGCAATTATTTTACATAAAATGATTAATCTTAACCAGACACTAGTGGCTCATACCTCTCATCCTAGCTATCAGGAAGCTGAGATCTAAGCATCCCAGTTTTTAACCATCCTGGGCAGACAAAACTGAAAGACTTTTATCTCCAATTAACCAGAAAAAACCAGTCATGGTGGTGTGGTTCAAGTGATAGAACACCAGCCTTGAGCAAAAAAGCTAAGAAAGAGACTGAGGCCCTGAGTGTAAGCCCCAGTACTGGTACAAAAATGGAAACAAGCCAGGCTCCAAGGCTCATGCTTCTAATCCTAGCTAATCAGGAGGCTGAGATCTGAAGATCACAGTTCAAAGCCAACCCAAGCAGGAAACTGAGACCCTCCAATTAACTACCATAAAACCAGAAGTAGTGCTGTGGCTCAAGTGGTAGAGCTCTTGCCTTGAGCTGAAGAGCTCAGGGGCAGTCCCCAGGCCCAGAGTTCAAGCCCCTCGACCTACCAAAAAAAAAAAAAAAAAAAAAAAAAAAAAAAAAAAAAACCACACACACACAAAAAAAAACCAGAAACAAACAGTAAGTTAATCAAATCCGAGGAGGATACTGTGGAAACCCTGATTTATATTCAATTGGACAGAAGCACAATCTGGGGTGACTGGAGAGGCCATCTTGGGGACTGAGGCCTGAACTCCTGAGATCTTACTGGATCTCTAGGTAAACATAATGGAATTAAATGTGAGGACACCCAGCTTGGGCCCCAGCTGCAAGGCTATCTAGCTGCTTGTTTGTGGTAAAGAAAAGTCCTCTTACACTTTGGGATCACAGAGTGATTTGTTGTGAGCATATAGAACAAACTGAGTTTGGATTGGTCTTTCCCTCTGCATCTATTCTGCTAGATGTATGTGTATAAGTAATGAAGTAGTCAATGCTTTACTGTGATCACACCCTCATGCATGCTAGGCAAGTACTTCACCACTGAGCCACACACTCCCCAAGTAGTTTTTAAATCATTGCTACATTGAAGCTCTATCTAGCCTCACTTGTAAGTAGGAAAGTTAAATAAATACCATTTCTTTTTTTTTTTGTCAGTCATGGGGCTTGCACTCCAAGCCTGGACACTGTCCCTCAGCTCTTCAGCTCAAGGTGAATGCTCTACTACTTGAGCCACAGCGCCACTTCTAGTTTTCTGGTGGCTTATTGGAGATAAGAGTCTCCTGGACTTTCCTGCCTATGCTGGCTTTGAACCATGATCCTCAGATCTCAGGCTCCTTAGTAGCTAGGATTACAGGCATGAGCCACTGGCGCCCGGCAATAAATACCATTTCTTAAATATTGCTACTTCAAAATTATATAACCTCTTGTTTGCTCTTCTTTTGTGTGTGTGATATTGGAATTAGAACTCAAGGGCCTTACACTTGCTAGACTACATGTGCTCTACCACATAAGCCACCTCCCAGCCCCATTTTCTCTTGCTATTTTTCTTTTTCTCTTTTCTTTCCTTTTTTTTTTTTTTTTTTTTGGTCAGTTGTGGGACTTGACCTTGGGGCCTAGGTGCTGTTCCTGAGCTTTGAGCCACAGTGCTTCTGGTTTTCTGGTAGTTAATTGGAGATAATCTCACAGACTTTCCTTCCCAGGTTGGTTTTGAACTGCAGTCCTCAGCTCCCACCTGCACCTGCACCTGCTAATCTTGCTATTTTTCAAATAGAATCTTGCATTAGGCCCAGGCTAATCTGGACCACAATCCTACTGTTTATTGCTTCTTGCATGGCTGAGATGATAGGTGTGTAACCACTGTACCCAGCTTTTTATTGTCTGAGAAGGAGAAAAATCAGTCAAATTTCTTTGCCTAAACTGGCCTTGAGGTGCAATCCTCCTAATTTCCAGGCAGCTAGAATTACAGGTTTGAGCCACTGTGTCAGTTGCCCATAGCACATTTTCTAAGAAGTCATTGGGAAACAGTTAATGGTGATGCAATAATGATTTAAAAAACAATGTGATTTTCTTCTAGTGAAGTCTAACAAAACAGACTTGACATAGCACAATTATAAATAATTATGGATTATAAATGATTTTTTTTTTTTTTTTTGTCGGTCGTGGGGCTTGAACTCTGGGCTTGGGCGCTGTCCCTCAGCTCTTCAGCTCAAGGCGAGCGCTCTACCACTTGAGCTACAGCGCCACTTCCAGTTTTCTGGTGGTTTATTGGAGATAGGAGTCTCACGGTCTCTCCTGCCCGGGCTGGCTTTGAACCGCGATCCTCAGATCTCAGCCTCCTGAGTAGCTAGGATTACAGGCGTGAGCCACCAGCGCCCAGCATAAATGATTTTTAATAAATGACTTTATGAAGCATATGTATATGATGACCTATGTAAGTTAGTAGAATTTTCTAGAATCATATGAAATGATCCTTGGATCTAAGAAGTTTCAACTGAAATCTGCTGCCAGTTAATTATATTCTCCTATTTAAAAAATAAACAAACTAAGAGTAGCTTTGTATAGATTCACGTACTTCAGTGTTCCAGAAGTCCATTCTCTCATAAAAATTTGAATCAAAGGCTGGGAAGGTGGCTCAGTGGTACAGCACTTGCCTTGCAAGCATGAGGCCCTGGGTTCAATTCCTTAGCACCACATAAGCAAAAAGAAAAAAGCCGGAAGTGGCGCTGTGACTCAAGTGGTAGAGTGCTAGCCTTGAGCTGAAGAGCTGAGGGACAGCACCCAGGCCCAGAGTTCAGGCCCCACTACCGGAAAAAAAAAATTTTTGAATCAATTTATGGAAAAAACATTTGCTTTTGTACCACTATCACGAGATGCATCAAAATTGAGGTATGGTGGGGTTTTTTTGTTTGTTTGTTTTGGGGCTTTCTGCCAGCACTGGAGCTTGAACTCAGGTCCTTGAGCTCTCCTTTGGCTTTTCCCCTTAAGGCTGGCACTGTACCACTTGAGCCATATGTCCATTTTTTTTTAATGTTGGTTAATTGGCTAAAAGAGTCTCACAGACTTTCCTGCCTGGACTGGCTTTGAACCTCGAATCTCTGATCTCAGCCTTTGAGTTGCTAGGATTTTTTTCTCCTATCTTTTGGTAGTTCAGTCAATGGCACCCTGTCTTCCAAGCCAGGAGATGAACTTGAAAACACCTACACCCAAAAGGCAAGAGTCCTCAGGAATCTCCCTTCCTCATCTCTAACCCTCTATACCTTCTGGTGCCCTTGCAACTTGCACCTGGATAGGCACAGCTGCTTCCTGTTCCATCTGCTTCCTATTTTGTTGGAGTCCCTTTTCTAAAACCCACAGATGTGTTATCATTGTCACCTCCATGTGTCAAGGAAATGTTCTGCAGGCAAACAACATTAAGCATATAGAAAGTTTGTATTCACATGGGAAAAATTTTGTGTTGAATACAACCAAACAGGATATGGAGTGAACATCTATTATGCTAGTGAGTATGTTTGTTCAAGTAATGGCTCAGAAAAATAAGCAGGAATGCTAAAGACCTAAGCAATTCTCTCTTGGAAGTGGAATTGTGCTTTTTAACCTTTTTGTGCTTTGTTACATTTTCTTGTTTTTTTTTTTTTTTTTTTTTTTTTTTTTGTCGGTCGTGGGGCTTGAACTCTGGGCCTGGGCGCTGTCCCTCAGCTCTTCAGCTCAAGGCGAGCGCTCTACCACTTGAGCCACAGCGCCACTTCCGCTTTTCTGGTGGTTTATTGGAGATAGGAGTCTCGCCGTCTTTCCTGCCCGGGCTGGCTTTGAACCGGGATCCTCAGATCTCAGCCTCCTGAGTAGCTAGGATTACAGGCATGAGCCACCAGCGCCCGGCTCATTTTCTTGTTTTTCAGTGAGGCAATCAAGGACATTATGGAGGAGCTGTATCATCATTTCTGTATGGCATGGTGAATTCTGGTGGGATCATAAATACTTTTTTGTGTGTGCATCTGAGTGTTGGTACTGATACTTAAACTTAGGGCCCTATGCTCTCACTTGACTTTTTCTGCTCAAGTCTGGAGGATCTAAGAGCTGAGATTTTATATCCTTAAAATTCAGTTTAACTGGACTTTCCTGCCCTGGCTTTGAACAGTGATCCTCAGATCTCAGCCTCCTGAGTAATAGGATTACAGGTGTAAGCCACCAAGCCCCTGGCTCATAAAAGTATTTTGGACTCATTAATGAATGCAATTACTGATTAAAACATCCCTCCCAAAAAATCAGAGATAATAGCTGAAATTGCTTAAGTCAGTTCTCACTGACCATTCAATGATGTATTTAATATTTGTCTATATTCCTGAATGACATTTTCAAGTCTGTTTTCTGTTCCTGGGAAGCATCTGGGAAATGTCTATTAAGTTCTCTATTAGATGAGGTGGAATTTATTTATGACTATTCTGACATCACTATCTAATGACAAGAAAACTTTTTTTCAGGGGTCATAAAGTACTCAAAATATTTAATTATTCCATAAATGTTGAACATATAAGTTTAAGACTCAGCAGGTCACCTGGAGACTGTACCAGCAAGAAAATGTAACAGCATGGAAAGTTTATCACTGAAAAGGCCTTGGGGACTATGCAGAGTTTATATGTCTTTCAATAAAATACTGTTCAAGGTCACACTGCCAGCTCACAGCAGGAGCATGGGGACTTCCTGGCCCACATTACATTACTGAACATGTTATTTTTCATCACAGTAAAATATTCCTGACAAAATATACCACCTTAACACTATTAACATTTGTGCATTATAAAACAAGGAAAAGAAATGTATCATAAAAGAAGAAACTGGGCACTGATGGCACAATGCCTGCAATCCTAAGTACTCAAGAGGCTAACATCTGAGGTTCTTGGTTTAAAGCCAGTCCTCGGCAGAAAAAAATCCATGATATAATTATTTCCATTTAACCAACGAAAAGCCAGAAGTGGAATTATAATTCAAGTGGTAGATGACCACCCTTGAGTGGAAAAAGCCAGTAACAGCAAGGAAGGAAGGAAGGAAAAAAGAAAGAAAGAAAGGAAGGAAGGAAGGAAGGAAGGAAGGAAGGAAGGAAGGAAGGAAGGAAGGAAGGAAGGAAGGAAGGGAGGAAGGAAGGGAGGGAGGAAGGAAGGAAGGAAGGGAGGGAGGGAGAGGGAGGGAGGGGAAGGGAGAAAGGAAGGGAGAGGAAGGGAGGGAGGGGAGGGAGGGGAGGGAGGGGAGGGGAGGGAGGGGAGGGGAGGAAGGGAGGAAAACTGAAAGAAAACTCTATTAAGCCTCTCCCAAATCCAGTAAGATTCATCTATGATCATGGATATACAATCATATATAAAATAAGGCAGAGGAAAGTACCAGACAGTGATCATAGGCACTAATACCATTAGACATTTTCCATTAATAACGGTAGGGCTTACTGGTTTACAAATATTGGCTAGGGGTATCATTTCAACTGTGTGGAAGATTTTTTTTTTTGGTTTTAATATTCTCTTCCAACCTAGTCGAGCAGAAGAATACTAAAATCTACCACAATATGGAGATGTAGAGATTCACTCTTCAATGTTTCTTCGATCCTTCAGATACTGTCAACCAAGTATATGACTCACTTTCTCCCATGAACTTCCTCATTCAAACTTTCTCTGCTGGAAACTCTGTCTTTACAATTAATTCCTTAACTATGCATAGCTGACTCATGCCTATAATCCTTGCTACAAAGGAGGGTGAGTTCAAAGTCAAGTGAAGCAGAAAAGCCCGTGAGACTCTTATCTCCAATTAACCAGCAAACATATGGAAGGAGATGTATGGTTCAAGTGGTAGAATACCAGAAAAAAATTAAGCGAGGGGGTGAAGCCCTGAATTTAAGACCCAGTATTGGCACTAAATAAATTCTAACTGGAAAAACCAAATTATTGTCTCTTGAGTCTATGTAGTAAAAATAATATTCCTACATCTTAGAAATGTAATACTCTTACTTGATAATTATATTCTCAGTTCTTTATTTCCATTAAGGTTCTAAATACAATTACCAATTACAACTTACAATCATTTCTAAATTTTAATAAATATTTTAGAATCAATCCTTTAAAATTTCTGCCTGTGTTAATGTCAGCTAAGGCACAGAACTTCAAAATGACAAGTAGATTTAAGATTTCAATGTATCACGTTTTTCCTATAACTTTCCACTTTCAACCTCCCTACATAGTTTAGTATTACCAGTAAAAGAGACTAGCAATGGAAACTTTTGCTATGTCTTTAGAGATGCACTCAGCTTTCTAATCTTAGAGGAATTTAGAATGATTTTTATATTGTACTTCTGACCCAAGAAATCCCAAAAGCTGTATAGTAGCCACACTTATTAGTATTCCCAAAGTACTATTGGACTTTATAAAGAGCAAAATAAAGCTCAAAACCAGGGGCTCACACCTGTAATCCTTGCTACTTAGGAGGCTGAGACCTGGAGGATCAAGGTTCAAGGCTAACCCAGGTAGAAAAGTCCCAGAGACTCCACCTCTAATTAACTAGCAAAAATGCTAGGGTAGAGGTGTGGCTAAAGTGGCAGCAAACCAACCTTGAAGAAAAAACCAAGGGAGAGCACCTGGCCTTGAGTTCAAGCCACAGTACTGACACAAGCAAGCCTAGACTAGAAACTTCTAAAAACAAAAGACTATGTAACTTCAAGGAAGAAATTAGGGGAAAGAGAAGGAAGGGGTGACAATACTCCCAAAAGAATTGTACTTGTTACCTGACTTATGAAATAGTAACTGCTCTGTACAACACCTTAATAATAATAATAAAATTATATTAGGATGTAGCTATAACATCTAGAGCTGAAAGCATTTTCCTCCTACTTAGAGACGAGTTCATAGTTTTCCCAAAAGTCTACACTATCTTGAGTCTTAAAATCACAACAGAAAAAACAACACAGACTATATATATATATATATATATATATATATATATATATATATATATATATAACAAAAACAAAAACAAAACAAGCCAGGCGCTAGTGGCTCACACCTGTAATCCTAGCTATTCAGGAGGCTGAGATCTGAGAATCACAGTTCAAAGCCAGCCCGGGCAGGAAAATTCTGTGAGACTCTTATCTCCAATAAACGACTAGAAAACAGGAAGTGGCACTGTGGCTCAAGTGGTAGAGCGCTTGCCTTGAGCTGAAGAGCTGAGGGACAGCACCCAGGCCCAGAGTTCAAGCCTCATGACCGACAAAAAACAAAAAACCCAAACCACAAAGTACCTTCCCCCCTTCTTACAAATTCTCTAGAGCTAGTGAATGCTTACACCAGTTCAGCCATTTCCTGGGTCTGGGAAAGGAATGATACCCAGCCCTGGACTAAGTGGACCCATCTAGGAGCTAGTCTCATGCTCTAACCTTCATCTCAAGGTGCTGGTCCAGTTGCTCTGATTCCATGGGGCTTTCTCCACTGTCCCTGTCTTGTTCCTTGTCCGTTGTGTCTGACTGCCCTTTGTGTAGGGGGAGCACTGTGTCTGGACTTGGAGCCCTGCAGCTACTATGGGAAGCATCTTCGTCACGGTCGTGGGTCGTGGGGGTTGCAGCATTGGTGGTCGTTTCATCTCTTTCTCCATTGATGAAGTGAGTTTCCTGTGGGGGTTCGGCAGCTTGCGAAGGAGCAGTGGGGCTGGGAGAGGTCGCTTGGTTCTCTTCACATTCCGTCTGGTTTTGTGCTGCCATTATGCCATTGGCCATACAAGCCTGTTCGCCCTGAGTCCGATTGGGATCATCTCCCTGTTTCTGTGGTGGGTGCCGGGAGAGGAGCTTTTCTGGAGAAGTGGGTGTGAAGCCAGGCTGTCCTGGGGTTCGAGGTGCATTTAGATTCACTGCAGGATCTTTTTTCAGATCACTGGAGTTTGATAATGTGCTAAAAGGTGAAGTACAGAAAAGGCATGAAAACATGGCATGGGAAAAGATTTGGAATAAAGACCGGCTACTTCCATTTTCTAACTCTGATGGTTTGACAACCAGGCACTAGAGGGATGCTGTACACGTGTAAATAAACAGTTAAATGAACATGTGGAGCTTTATCCACAAAGTTGAAAACATCACCTTGGGCCATCATAATAACATGACTAGTTAGAGGTTAGAAATCTGGCTCAGCTGGTAAAGCGCTAACCAATGAGCAAAAACATCAGGTACTAAGTTCAAGTTCCAGTCTTGGACCAAAAAAGAAAAAAGAAAATAGTATGACTAGTGAGTAACACTTGGCTCATACCTGTAATCTTAGCTACTCAAGTGGCTTAGAGCTGAAGATCACAATTCAAAGCCAGCCCAGCCAGGAAAGTCCATTAATCACCAAAAAGCTGGAAGTGGAGCTGTGGCTCAGGTGGTAGAGCATTAGACTTGAGCATAAAATCTCAGTAACAATGCCTAGGCCCTCAGTTCAAGCCTAGACTGGCACGTGTGCGCAAGCACCCATATACTGCCCCCTCCACCAAATATACACAGTTAATAAATAATCCATCCCCAGGAAGTTTATTTCCTTAATATTTAAAACAAGTACAACAAGCCGGGCGCTGGTGGCTCACGCCTGTAATCCTAGCTACTCAGGAGGCTGAGATCTGAGGATCGCGGTTCAAAGCCAGCCCGGGCAGGAGAGACCGTGAGACTCCTATCTCCAATAAACCACCAGAAAACCGGAAGTGGCGCTGTAGCTCAAGTGGTAGAGTGCTCGCTTTGAGCTGAAGAGCTGAGGGACAGCGCCCAGGCCCAGAGTTCAAGCCCCACGACCGACAAAAAAAAAAAAAAAAAAAAAAAAAAAAAAAACAAGTACAACAACCTCCAGTTTATGAACTGTAGTCTATACTCATTTGCTTTTTTGTTGCTTTATGCCAGGACTGGGGCTTAAACCCAAGGTCTCATACTCTCTCACTTGGCTTTTCTACTCAAGGCTGGCACTTTACCACTTAAGCCACAGCTTTACTTCTGGCTTTTGGCTGGTTAAATACAGATTAGAATCTCTCAAACTTATCTGCCTGGCTGGCCGGGAAAAGCAACCCCCAGATCTCAGTCTTTTGAATGACTAGGATTACAGGTGTAAGCCAACAGCGCCTGGTTCAAAATGCTGTTTTTCTTTAAAAAGCAGAATGTGTTCTGAAAAACTTGATCTGCATGCGCTGCAGCAGTCCTAACTGTTCTACTAATTGATGGTTTATCACTAATGGGTTACATTTCATGATCCCTCCACACCTGTCTCCATAGTCAGATCAAACTCTGAGGGCTTCCCTGAACACTTACGGAAGAGTACCATGATGCTCTGAGGGGATGTCCATGAGTGGTAACACAGTAAGCCTTAGAAACTTTACTGAAGAAGATACAGACAGGGAGCAAGCGAATACGTAACCACCTTTCTCAAGATATCTCCCTCCTCCAATTGTGCCTGACACAGTTCAAGTGTTCCCTGTTCCTCTGCCTGTGTCTGTCTTCCTCAGCACACTATGGGGCTTATTCCTTTCTCTTCATTCAGGCTTGTGACTGGATAGCATCTTCTAATAGCTGTTCTGGAACAGATTGTCTAAATAATATACTTCATCACTAGCTCTACATAGCAGCACAAACAGGACACTGGAACCTTGTTCCCAACATAGAACAATATTCATATGGAAATACTCCTGAAGAGAGGGGAAGGGGAGGGGGGCTGAGTGTCCTTGAACTCAGGGCACTGTCCCTGAGATTTTTTGCTCAAGGCTACTACTCTAGCAACTAGATCCACAGCTTCTCTTCTGACTTTGAGGTTGTTACTTGGAGATAAAAGCCTCCTTTATTTTCTCTGCCCAGGCTGGCTTCAAACCAGCCTCCTGAGTAGCTAGGATTACAGGCATGAGTCACAATGCCTGGCTTCTCTTAGTGTTTTTGCTCAAGGCTTGAGCCACATGTATACTTTCAGCTTTTTGCTGGCTAAATGGAGATAGAGTCTTTCAGATTTGTCACCTGGGCTGGCTTTGAATCACAACCAAAGTCATGGGTGCTTAGCTATATTTTTTGTTTTTCACAGTGCCGAGGTGTAGACAGGTGCTTTATGTCTCGAGCCACACCTCCAGTCATGACAGTGCTGAGGTTTGAATTCAGTGCCTCATATTTATTTGGCTGATGGCTCACAGCTGACACTCTTAGGCTTGAGCCATGCCTCTAGCCTGTCCTTTAGAGATGGAGCTTCACAGACTTTTCTGCCTAGGTTGGCTTAGAATGTCAAGCCTCCAGATCACAGCGTTCTGAGGAACTACAATGACAAGTGTAACCCACCAGTGCTTAGCCATCAGGTAACATTTTAAAAGTGGTTACTAAGGGCTGGACATTGCATTCAGTCCTTTTACACAGTTTGTCATGTTTCATGCTTATCATAACTCTGAAAAGCAAGGAGCCAGAAATGGCAAAACCTAGGCTTAGGAATGTAAACGCATTCTGGAGCCAATGTTAGATGGCTAGCAAGCCACAGAGTCCAACTCAGAATCTCCTTATAACCCCTATTCCACCTGACTACATGCTGGAACACAGGATGGGATGAGACAGGGTGGGGGGGATGGAGGGGAATGAAGGTGGGGGTGGGGTGGTGCTGCAGACAAAAAGACAGGACCAAGTCCAGGGCTGGTGTGGAGGTCTTGGGAGAGAGAACAGCAAGGCCCCGTGGACAAGGCTGAGATGTGATAGCTTCTTCCCATCTCCAGCCCTTTTGCTGCTTTTCCATGACCTGGATATGATATATTATTCCTGGTCTTCTCGTCTGCTCATCCAACTTCCCCAAGAACGTAAGGAGGGAGAGGAAGAAGAGCTAAAGAGCAGGAAAAATTTCATAGAAAAAAATTATATAGAAGTCAAGGGTTGATGGCTCATGCCTGTAATTAGTTACTCAAGAGGCTGAGGTCTGAGGATCAAAATTCGAAGTCAGCAGACATCTCCAATTAACCAACAAAAAGCCAGAAGTAGAGGTGTGGCTCAAATGGTAGAGCACTAGCCTTCAGTAAAAAACAAACAAACAAAAAAACAAAACAAGGGAGAGCACAAAGCCCTAAGTTCAATCTCAATATTGGCAAAAATAAACAAACACTACTTGCTCCCAATCAAACTTAATTTTTTTAAAAAGTTAGTTGGACCACTGTACAGAACACCTTAGTAATTGTTAAGTGACTACCCCTACCCGTGACAAGCCGACAACACCGTACCAGACACGATTTCTCTTTGTCCTTTCTTTTTTTTTGGGGGGGGAGGGGTGGTCCGGTCGTGGGGCCTGAACTCTGGGCCTGGGCACTGTCCCTCAGCTCTCCAGCTCAAGGCTAGCGCTCTACCACTTGAGCCACAGCGCCACTTCCGGCTTTTTTCTTTTTGCTTATGTGGTGCTGAGGAATTGAACCCAGGGCCTCATGCATGCAAGGCATGCACTCTACCACTGAGCCACCTTCCCAGCCCCTCTCTGTCCTTTCTTACAGTAACTCAAAACCTAGGGATGTCTCTTTATTCTAGAATCAACAACTGGGATTAAAACTGGAAATTATCAAGCTGGGCACTGGTGGCTCATCTATAATTCTAGCTACTCAGGAGGCTGAGACTGGAAGATCACAGATCAAGCCACCCAAGCAGGAAAGCCTATGAGACTCATCTCCAATTAACCACCAAAAAAGCAGGAAGTGAAGCCATGGCTCAAGTGGTAGAGCACTATCCTTGAGCACAAAAACTCAGGAGAGCACCCAGGACTGAAGTTCAAGCTCCAGGAACAGCACACAAAAAGAAAAGACTCAAAACCACCCAACAGGGAAATGGATGTCATTCAGCAGTAAATAAGAATTGCCCACTCGAGTCATCTAAACCTAATGTAGTATTAACCCACAGAGACACATTTAGGGCCAGTTGGCACTGGCAAAGCCTCACTAAGCACATCATTATTGTTTGCACTGGCAATGCACTCAGACACAAGTAACACCCATCCTCTCACCGTGCTTGCCAAAAACTTCCATCACATCCTAAGTATACTCAATAAACTTGCTTCTAAACTCAGAAACAAATGTCAGTTCATTTCTCCTTAGATCAAACCCCCTCTAGATATATATTAGAAGATGACTCTGGGTTTGTAAGGTTACAGAAGAATGCAAAAATAATGTAAACAGTAGGCTTTAGAAATGGTAAGGATCAGGGGCTTCTGCCTTTGGTTGGACTACTGACTCTTTCAGAGTTTCACAAAACTGCCCTCAAGGCTTAGGTATGAGGCAAGCCATTGGATTAAGCTGTAGGAGGCATGGCTGCTAGAATCTGCAAACAGGAAAGATCACACTTCTGCTAATAAATCAGCTTATTCAGAGGAACAGAAAAAAAAATAATGGAATTAAATCAGACTCCAAAAGCTTGCTTTTAAGATCACCTTAAGATCACCTTTAAGATCTCAAAAGGCTGAGATATAAGGATGCTGGCTTCAAAGCCAGCCTGAGTAGGAAAGTCTATGATACTCTTAACCCTCAATTAACCAAGAAAAAGCCTGAAGTGGGAGTGTGGCTCACATGATAGAGTGCCAGCTCTGAGTGAAAAAGTAAAAAAATCAGCATATGCACACATCACACACACACACACACACACACACACACACACACACACACACACACACACACACACACACACACACACACACACACACACGAGCTGTTGAAAATTTGAGTATTTATGAAAGAAGTCCTCACACTTAGTCCAGAGTGAAAAAGTAAGTAAAGACAGGATTCCAAATTACTTTTCCCCAAAGAGGTTGCTAGAACTACATTTTAATAAACACACAATAAACAGCATAATATTTTTATAAGCATGTTTCATATAATTTCACTTTTTTTTTTTGTTGGGTCCGGTCATGGGGCCTGAACTCTGGGCCTGGGCGCTGTCCCTCAACTCTTCAGCTCAAGGCTAGCGCTCTACCACTTGAGCCACAGCACCATTTCCAGCTTTTTTCTTTTTGCTTATGTGGTGCTGAGGAATTGAACCCAGGGCCTCAGGCATGCAAGGCAAGCGCTCTACCACTGAGCCACCTTTCCAGCCCTCACTTCTTTTATTTTTCATTTCTTTTTCTTCCTTTGAGACAGTTATTATGTATCCCAGGCTGGCCTTGAACTCAGAATCTTCCTACCTGAGCCTCTAGAGTACTGAGACTACAGATGTGTACTACCACAGCTGGCTTATGAAGTACATTTAAATGGAGATTTATGTTGGTCATGATTTCTAGAGCATTCTAGAGCACAAGTCATGAGCAAAAAAAGCTAAGCAAGACCATGAGGCTCTGAGTTCAAGACCCTGAGCACTAGTATGCATGCATACACACACCACATACACACACACAGAGCCAAAAGGAGTAGCACAGAGTAAGACACACTAACAGGAAATGAGAGACAACAAATCTATAAAATATACACCAATTTATAAAAACACTGGTGGCCCAGAGTGCAGCACAGGGGCCTGTATAGTAAGTCAATGACATCATACCATGGCAAAATTAAGTAGCTGACTTTAAAAATGCACTTCTTAAACGCCTACCAAACCAAATGGAAGATACTAGGTTTTTGATTTAGAAAACCTATGTCTTTTCCAAAATCAGCTTTCTTCCTCCCTCTGCCTTTTCCCATTGTCCATTAACTCTTACCTGCCTCCTTCAAAGCGACTGATGAGATCAGAAACCTTACTGGATTTTTCTTTTGACACACAAGAAGCAGAGACAGGTTTAACTTCCTCCATCCTGGGTTTTGCTCTAGGTAAAGCTTTATGCCTGGGGGTTGGGTGTATTTTGGATGAAGGTGAATTCTGCAGATGTAAGGGCTTTGGAGGCACTGTAGAAAAAGAACAGAATTCAGTATTTTACTCATATTTTCCTTTAACAATATTCTGATATCCTAGGTGCAAAAAGTCTTCATCAATATCAAACTACTATGAAGAGGTCTGTTAAATTCAAACTGAACCTTAAGCAAGGGACCTGAAATCCTAATATCTTGGAAATTTGCTCTATGTCCCACTGAAATTCTATCTACAAACCAGTAGTTATTTTATTTTAGTTTATATTAAGGCTAGGTAGTATTCCAAAATCTATTATGTAGTAGTCATTCATTTAAATAGAGGGAAAAAAAAGTAAAACTGGAAACACAATCCAAAAATACACTGTTTAAGCCAGACTACTAGCTACTCAGGAGGCTAAAATCTGAGATCATGGTTGAAAGCTAGCCCAGAGAAGAAAGTCCATGAGACTCTTTATCTCTAATTAACTACCAAAAATATTGTTTGCCACAAAACAGATGTTTTAATACAATTATAACAAGTACAACAGAATCCAGAACTACTAAGTTAATCATCATAAAGGCCAACAGTGTAAGCATTATGCCCACCTTCTGTCCTCAGCTCCACCTAGACCTGAGCTCCTCCCTGCTCTGGAGTTCCTGCCATACAGCTGGCCCCTCCCTCTCTCCACCCAGACCTACCTGAACTCGCACTTACCTCACTTCCTACCCCTCAGGCCCTGTGGCTACCTAGATAATGGAGGCTGCCTTATGCTCTATCTCTGGGGGAAATATGGTTCCTCTAATAAACCTTGTAATAATCTTTCTCCTATGTCTGCCTGCCTCCTTGTGGTCCCCAGGGATGAATGTGATGGATCTTTTCAAACAGAACAACAGCAAACAGCAGGAATGCCATATTGGTTTCACATAACATCATTTAACAAAAAAGCATATTACCTCATTTCATCTTAGAAGATCAGCATAAGGTGGACACCTTTATTCACTGAATATGTCTCTGAATGATTAGACAAGTGATTGTCGGGTAACAAAGCTAATCTGATTATATGACTACCTCCTATATTCTTACTCCTTCCATCAGAACTGCTCCTCCTCATCAACTTAACAAAACAAGGGAGAGGGAGATAGAGGTACTATTATTATTATTATTATTATTATTACCACCATTATTTGCTACATTATGTAGTTGGCTTGCATCAATATATAGGTGTGAGCCATAGGTACTTGGCAAATCACTAGTTTTCTAGAAAGGCCTTTACTTAATTCACAGAATAGGAACAGATCATTTAATTAAATACTAAAATCTAAACAAAATTTCTTAGCAGATTATCAGTGAAAAATTATGACATGCTCACAGCAAAGGAGCTGGTTCTAAGTGTAGTACAATCACTTATCAGCAAAACACAGGTCAAGCTGGGTGCCGGTGGCTCACACCTGTAACCCTAGCTACTAAGAAGACTGAGATCTGAGGATTTTGGTTCAAAGCCAGCCTGAGCAGGAAAATCTGTGAGACTCTTGTCTCTAATTAGGTACCAAAAAGCTGGAAGTATAGGTTTGCTCAAGTGGTAGAGTGCTAGTTTTGAGTACCAAAAGTTAGGGACAATGCCCAGGCTCATTTAAAAAAACAAAACAAACAAACAAAAAGAACACAGGGCAAGCTCACAAGCAGCCACCAGATGGCCTACTGACCAGATGGCCCAATGACCACAGGTCTTTCTACCCTCCCTCCTCCCCCCATCCATGGCAATGTGCACATGGCTAATGAGCCAACTCCAAGGAGTTTGGTAATGGCTTAGACATGCCAATGAACAACCTTAAGGCAGCCAGCAGTAGTTAGAATAGCAGGCAACCTAACCTTCCTGAAAACAGGTCATACAAGTTGAAGGTGAAGATGTTCAAATCAGAGCAAGGTTCTCAAAAGACTCCTAACTTTGCACTACAGCTTCCAACTCTAGCCTCAAGGGACCTTTTCCTATAGTCCTCAAAACCACCTGTCCCATCAGCCTGCCTCACCACAGCTATGTGCTCCCTTTGGTGAGTGCCAGTGAACTAACCCATACAGTTTGGTTCTAGTTCCATTGCTGTTATTGCATATACTTGCTTGATGTGTGGGTGATTAAACTTGTTGGATTTTTTTTTAAAATTTCGCTGGTCCTGGAGCTTGAACTCAGTCTCTGAGCTTCTTTTACTCAAGACCTGCATTCTGCCATTTGAGCCACGGTGCCACTTCCTGCTTTATTGGTAGTTTACTGAAGATAAGTCTCACAGCCTTTCCTGCCCAGGTTGGCTTTGAACTGCAGTCCTCAGGTCTTAGCCTTCAGAGTAGCTAGGATTACAGGTGTCACTGGTGTCCTATGGAATATTATTTTGAATTATATTACTGATAGGCATCTTGCATTTGAGTCTTTATTGCATACCTTTGCCACTGCCACCATCTCCCATTCTGAACTCAACAAGAGAAAACTATGCTAGAAGTGTATAAGGAATTACTTCACTTATGAAAACCAGTATTGTTCTCTAAGATTATTACTCAGGGTAAAAGTTTATCACACATATGAATTTTCCTATAACTGGTTTTATGTGTGCATATGCACCCACACACCAGTCCTGGGGCTTGAACTCGGGCCTGTATGTTATCCTTGAGCTTTTCTTTTCCTCAAATCTAGCACTCTACTACTTGAGCCACAGCATCACTTCTCCCCCACTAATATTTCTTTAATGAGATTAGGTGACTACATAAATTTCACAACACTGTGGCATAGTTATACTTAGCTAAAGTCACAAACACCTTTTAATCTTCACAATGATAGTCATTATTACCTTAACCTACATAGCTTATGAACACTATGACCTTTGACAATAAAACTATTTCTTACAAATTGCTTACTACTGCTTAGTATCAGCTGTTCCTCTTTCTCTCACATCTCCTCCCTCCCATCACTGCCCTTGAGTTGCTTAGTACACTTTCATTAGTGTCCAGTGCAGCTGATGAGCCCCTCTGCTGTATTTTTCCACCTGTTTTCTGCTGATTCTGTGCTGTTCCCACCTTCCCTCATATGTGCACGTACATACACCATATATGAGGTAAAGAATAGGATGAATTAAGAAGAGGTCCTTTGTTTCCTTATCATTGGGGTTCTTTTCAGTATGTATATTATTTTATATATAAGAAGTGCTTGGGTATTACAATTTGGTGCTTTTCTTCTGTAACTATCCTCTTTTTGTCTCACTGTATATGGGTAACTTGAGTACTGTTTACTTTGTCATATCTCATTGTGTTTCAAATCTAACATCTGCATATCAGATAGAACACGTGCTGTTTGTCTCTCTGATCTTGACTTACTTTGCTCAACATGATTTGTTCTGAAAGGCTAGCACAGGCAAGTTTACAGAAGCAAAACCAGCAGTTAGCATTTGTAAAAATATAACTCTAATTTTTAATCTTTCAGTTCTAGTTCTAGCCATTTCCCTGTGAATGCTATTATTTTATCCTTTCTAATGGTCACTTCTATCTTTTTTGCTGGTGAATTGGAGATAAAGTTTCATGGACTTTCCTGCCCAGGCTAGGGTCAAACCTGGATCCTCAGATCTCAACCTCCTGAAATAACCAGAATTGTAAGCATGAGCCACCAGCTCCTAGTGCTTATTTTCTTCTTTAAACCCTTTCTCGTACCTTCTGAAGAGGAGCAAGGAATCATGTTCCCTTCCCATTTTCCCCACCCAACTACCCTAGTTTTCCATCATCATCTCTTTTATACACTCAGCTAGCTGACAGTTGCCTGATGTCCGCTGGCCTACATTTCCATCATTTCTGTACCAGTATCCAATTTATTACTGGGAAGGAAAAACATATATCACAATAAACTACAAGTGGGGCCTGAACTCTGGGCCTGGGCGCTGTCCCTCAGCTCTTCAGCTCAAGGCCAGTGCTCTACACTTGAGCCACAGCACCACTTCCAGCTTTTTCTTCGTATGTGGTGCTGAGGAATCAAACCCCAGGGCCTCATACATGAAAGGCAAGCACTCTATCACTGAGCCACCTTCCCAGTTCCTCCCCCCTATCCCCCCAAAAAAATCACCTCTTTTTATAAAAATGATGTGTTCTAAGCTATTCAGGAGAAATGGTTAGTATAATAACTATTGGGAAGGAAAGGTGTTTATGAAAGTGTGATTTATGAAAGTTAGATGCTGGTGACTCATGCTTGTAATCCTAGCTACTTGGAGGATTATGGTTCAAAGCCAGCCCTGGCAGAAAAGTCTGTGACACTCTGTCTTTAATTAACCAACAAAATGTTGCAAGTAGAGATGTAGCTCAAGTGGTAGAGTACTAGTCTTGAGGAAAAAATCCAAAAGAGAGCACAAGACCTTGAGTTCAAGCCTCAGTACCAGCACACACATGCAAAAAGTGACATTAATAAAGTAGTAAAACAACTCATAATTCACACACCCACAAATTATTTGTAACATTAGGAATAATTTCAAGATTTCTAAGTAGAACAGTGAAAGAAGGAAGTGAATATGTTTTTTATAATTCTTAAAATTGCAAAGCTATTATGAAGGATAATCTACCTAGAAGTATACATGTAAAGTTTTTTCCTCTACAAATTGGACCAAAAGGTAAGGACTATGTCTTTTGGTCACAGCTGTATTTATAGGGACATTGTATTTGACATATTTGTGGAATACACACAGGAACCAATTAATGAGTCACCTGAAAGCTCATATATTGTGGGGAAACTGTATTTGCTGATATGGATGAAGGTGGTTGCTGGGTACATGTGTATTTTAGAAACACAGAAGAAGCACCTAATTCAGCAAGAGAGAAAATCTAATATACAATAAATAAGCTATTCATTATTTATTTAGTCAGTGCTAGGGCTTGAACACAGGGCCTCCCACTCTTACATAGCTTTTTCCTCTCAAGGGTGGTGCTCTACCAATGAACCACACCTCCATTTCCAGCCTTTTGCTGGTTCATTGGAAATAAGAATCTCTTGGATTTGTCTTGCTGGGCTGGCTTCGAAACATAATCCCCAGAACTCAGCCTCCAGAGTATTTAGGATTATAGGCATATGCCACCAGAGCCAAAATTTATTTGGCTCAGAGTTTTGAGAGTTAAGACCATGATTGCTTGGGCAGAACATCATAAGAGAGGGTGCAATGTTGCCTATTGGGGACAAGAAGCGGAGATGAGGGAAACGGGGAGACAAGATGCTGTCCCTAAAGGCATGCCTTTAGTAATGTATTTTATTCAGGTAGGCCCCATGTTCTAAAATTTCCAGAACGTCCCTAAACAGAACCACCAACAGGGAATCAATATTCAATACATGAGCCCTTTTGGAGGACATCTCATACTCAAACCCATAACAGTATACTATAAAATAACCCACACTATTCTCAAAAGACCTAACTGGAAGAAGGAAAGGCCTCTTTCACTCTCAAAGTTAACCGGTAAGCCCGGAAAACTTAGTGCAGGATTCAAAGGGGAATCTACTCAGTATACTACATAATTATGATATTCAAAATCCAATTCTGCTGGGTGTGGGTGGCTCACACCTGTAATCCAAGCTACTCAGGAGGCTGAGATCTGAGGATCATGGTTCAAAGCCAGCCCAGGCAGAAAAGTCCTTGAGATTCTTTTTTTTTTTTTTTTTTTTTTGGCCAGTCGTGGGGCCCGAACTCTGGGCCTGGGCACTGTCCCTCAGCTCTTCAGCTCAAGGCTAGTGCTCTACCACTTGAGCCACAGCGCCACTTCCAGCTTTTTTCTGCTTATGTGGTGCTGAGGAATCGAACAACCCAGGGCCTCATGCATGCAAGGCAAGCACTCTACCACTGAGCCACCTTCCCAGCCCAGTCCGTGAGATTCTTATCTCCAATAAACCACTAGAAAACCAGAAGTGATGCTGTGGCTCAAGCGGTAGAGCACTCGCCTTGAGCTGAAGAGTGCAGGGACAGCGCCCAAGCCCAGAGTTTAAACCCCACGACCAACAAAATAAAATAAAATAATCCAATTCTAAGCCAGGCACTGGTGGCTAGCACTTGTAATCCTAGCTACTCAGGAGGCTGAGACCTGGGCAGAAAAATCTGTGAAACTTTTATCTCCAATAAACTACTAAAAAAAGCCAGAAGTGGTGCTGTGGCTCAAGTGATAGAGCATTAGTCTTGAGCAAAAAGAAGCTCATTGACAGCTCCCAGGCTGAGTTCAGGCCCCAGGACTGAGGGGAAAAATCCAATTCTAAATACAAACCAAGGTCCCATGTTTCAGTTTAGCACATTGTATCCAAAGAAATTAAGACACAGGAAGAACAAGGAAATAATTCATACCTCAAATGACAGAAACTAAGTTTCTCTTCATAGCCATATTTCTTCTGGGGAACCAAACAAGTTGCAACCATCATTATTTATTTACTTAACTTGTTTGTTAGTGTCATTACTGAGACTTGAACTTGGGGCCTAAACTCTTGCTTTGCTTTCTTTGCTCAAGGCTAACACTCTACCACTTGAGCTATCTCTACTTCCAGCTTTTTGCCAGTTAATTGAGAGGCTCACACACTTTTCTGCCCAGGCCAGTTTTGTACCAAGATCCTCAGATCTCAAGTCTCCTCAATAGCTTAGAATTACAAGTGGGAGCCACCTGGGCCAGGGTGACCTACTTCTCATCTATTTGTTTAATGCTATATATATTTCATGGTAGGATATAAAGCTTCAAAATTCAATAATGCCCTTAATCTGTCCATGTTCCCCTTTAACAAGCCCACCCCTACAGCCTTCTGGAATGCCCGTGAGGAACTGGAGCTCACAGAACTAAAGAAGACTTTTGTATTTATATGACCAAGAGAGGAATAACAATCTAAATAAAGACCTATTATAGATCATTAAAGATTGTGAAACCCAAAGACTATAAAGAGGGAAAAATGTTCACTCTCACTAATCAAAAAAATACAAATCCACAATTTCACACTACTTCCACTCCATCAAACCAAAAAATTTATATCTGACAATACCGGGAGTCAGTGGTACAATGCAATGTGAACTCAACTTTATGGGCTTTTGCTAACAGTAGGAATTAACAAAATTAACTAATTATGTACATCTATATGGAAATGTTTAAAATTTTTCATTAATTTCATATTTACTGAATAATTTTTTTTTGCCAGTCCTGGGGCTTGAACTCAGGGCCTGGGCACTGTTCCTGAGCTTCTTTTGCTCAAGGGTAGCACTCTACCACTTGAGTCACCATGCCACTTCTGGATTTTTCTGTTTATGTGATACAGAGGAATGAAACCAGGGCTTCATGCATGCTAGACAAGCACTCTACCACTAAGCCACATTCCCAGCCACACACACACACCACACACACACACCACACACACACACACACACACACACACACACACACACACACACACACACACACACACACACACACACACACACACACACACACACACACACACACACACACACACACACACACACCTGATCCCAGGACTTAACCTCAGGACCTGGACACTATCCCTGAGCTTTTGTGCTCAAGGCTCCCACTTGAGCCACAGCTCCACTTCTGACCTTTTGGTGGTTACGTGGAGATAAGAGTTGCATGGACTTGCTTGCTCAGGCTGTCTTCAAACTGAGATCCTCAGATCTCAGCCTCCTGAGTAGCTAGGATTACAGGTCTGAGCTACCAGTTCCCAGCTAAATAACTATTAAGTCTAGGCACGTAGGCATGTTAATAAGCATAAGGAAAGACAACAAATAACTACAAAATAATACATAAACAACAGTGAAATAACAGGCAAATCACTTGTGAGAAAGTAGTAAGTATGAAAAGAAGTGAGGGAGGGGGCTAAAAGAGCAAGATAAAAAGGATCCTGAGTATAGGAGGTAAAGTGAATAATGTTCAAAATGGGTTTCTTCAGCACAACTGAATGAACTCAGGGCCTCACACTTGCTCAGCTTTCTAGCTCTCGGCTCATAGTCCCTGAGTTTCCTTTTGCTCAAGGCCAGCACTCTACCACTTGAGACACAGCTCCACTTCTGGCTTTTTTGGAGATAAGCATCTCACAGACTTTGCTACCCAGGTTGGTTTCAAACTGCCATCCTCAGATCTCAGCCTCCTGAGTAGCTTTGATTACAGATGTGGGTCACTGGATGCTTGCTTAAATTACAAATTTTAAGACAGACTATCACAGTGTACTCCAAGTTGGTCTTCAAACTCATGATCTTGGCCTTCCAATTGCTAGTTCCAAGTGGATCTCTTTGAAAAGTTGTGATTTAAACAAGATTTGAAGTAAAGGGAGGAGTGTTTAAAGAAAGATCATTTCAGCAAAGGCTAGAGATCTAATCACTCAGGTCTGAAGGCCAATGTGGATAGAGCAAAATGAGTAAGCAAGCAAAAGTGTTAAAGTCAGAGGAGGGAGTCCTGACTGTGAAATCTTATAGATCACATAGTGACTCTGACTCTGTGAAATGAGGTCTCAGCAGAGCTCTGAGCAAAGTTGAGACATGATGACTTAAACTTCAACACCATCACTCTGGTTGCTATGTTTATCTTCTGGGAGAGAAGCAAGGAGAAGCAATTAGAGGTTATCATAGAAATCCAGGCAAGAGATACTATTACTCAGGAGAAGACAGGAAGACATTTAGATTCCACATACATAGACGCCTAGAATATGCATGCACACGTGTGTATGTGTGTGTATGTGGCCACACCTGCTGAGGACAGACTCAGGGCAGTCTATGCTAGAAAAACCCTGTACTCCCAACCCTACAGGTATACATAGAATAGCTTTCCTGATAAAGGTGAGGGATGAGAGCACCAGAGTGCTCCACCAGCATGGAGAATATCTGGGAGACATTGAGCTTGGACAATTGAAAGAAGGAGTTGTTCCTCAACTGGCTTAATAGGTAGATAGTTTTTAAAGAAACAACTGGCAGCTGGGTACCGGTGGCTCATGCTTGTAATCCTAGCTACTCAGAAGGCTGAAACAGGACTGGGAAGGTGGCTCAGTGGTAGAGCGCTTGCCTTGCATATATGAGGCCCTGGGTTCGATTCCTCAGCATCACATAAGAAAAAAGCCAGAAGTGGTATTGTGGCTCAAGTGGTAGAGCGCTAGCCTTGAGCTGAAGAGCTGAGGGACAGCACCCAGGCTCAGAGTTCAGGCCCCACGACCGAACCCCCCCCAAAAAAAAGGCTGAAACATGAAGATCATAGTTCAAAGCCAGCCCAGGTAGGAAAGTCTATGATTCATTTCCAGCAAAAAGTGGAATGTGGAGTTGTGGCTCAAGTGGTAGAAACCTAGACTTGAGTGAAAATCCTAATAAGGGAGAGTGCCCAGGCCCTGAGTTCAATTCCCAATACCAGCATGCATGCATGCATGCATGGCATGTGTGCAAGTACATGCACACAGAAAGAGAAAGAAAAAGAGAAAGAGAGGAAGGGGAAGAGGAAAGGAAAGGGGACAAAAAGAGAGATTGCAGTTTTTTAAATATCTGAACTGGGTCATACTTTCAGACAGCAAATAGAAGATTTTAATTATTCAGAAATTTCCAAGAATGCAAAGTGATGACCAAGAATCTTAGAGAAATTTTATCTCCAGTGTAAGATTATCAGCAGACCTCTATCTCATGTGTGTGTATACATGTGCCTGTCCCTCTATCCTGTGTGTGTGTGTGTGTGTGTGTGTGTGTGTGTGTGTGCACACGCATGTATTATGCGTGCTTGTCCTGGGGCTTGAACAAAGGTCCTGGGCATTGTCCTTGAGTGTTTTTGCTCAAGGCTAGTGGTCTACCACTTGAGCTACAGCTCTACTTCTAGCTTTCTTGGTTGTTTAATTGGAGATAAGAGTCTCAGAGTTTCCTGTCCAGGCTGGCTTTGAACTATGAGCCTCCTAAGTAGCTAAGATCACAGGCATGAACCACCAGTCCAGGTTTATCCCACTTACTTCAACAAATATGAAAAACAAAGGGGGCTACATATAATGCATTATAAATATATACGTTTGAAAGGATGGATCACTGTACAAGACTCTTTGCTCCAGAAGCAAAGGCACAGGTCTGAGTGCTCTGTATTTATATAAATTATTCAAAAAAACCTGGAGCTTTCAGTTCACAAAATGTTTCCTAGTATTTTAGGCTTAGTGACTGATATGGTGTGTGTGACAATATGTGAGACATACCAAAATAACTATGAATTATGGAGAATGCTCTGGATTAAAGCTCTTCAGAGAAAATGAAGTATTAGTTTAAATTACTAAAGAAGCTACTTTGAGTGAAGTCCAGCATGGCAGGAAGTAGGCCAATATGAAAAGCAGTGAACAAGAAGAAAGGCTATATTGGAGGTTGTTCAGAGATTTGTTTGTTCGACTGTCAAGATTGGTATGGAATGAACAAGCCATTGTTTTCCCAGACCTTAGGGTATTTTCTGAGGCAGAGGCAAAAAGCTCTTAACTACTGAAGAAATCCTTTCAAAGTCTACAGGCCAATTTAGATCCAAATGCAACTATAATCACTCATCTAAAATTCAGCTCTTAAAACTTATAAAAAAATTCTTTTAAAACATTTATCTTGATAAATATTTTATCTTGATAAAGTTACATGATATATAACCATCACCAATGAAGGTATGGACAGTATACTCTCCCCATGACCCATTCACATTAAAATTTTTTTTTCGTTCTATATTCTTTGAGGATTTAAGTCGCTTTCACCCTTTCTTTTCCTTTCTTCTTCTTCTTCTTTTTTTTTTTTGGTACAGTCATGGGGCCTGAACTCTGGGCCTGGGCACTCTCCCTCAGCTCTTCAGCTCAAGGCTAGCGCTCTACCACTTGAGCCACAGCGCCACTTCCGGATTTTTTTTTCTTTTTGCTTATGTGGTGCTGAGGAATCGAACCCAGGGCCTCATGCATGCAAGGCAAGCACTCTACCACTGAGCCACCTTCCCAGCCCCCTCTTTTCCTTTCTTCTTCCCTTCCTTCCTTCTTCCCTCCCTCCATCCTTCTGTCTCTCTCACTTGCTCACTTGCTTGCTTCTTGCTTTCAAGAGAACTGGGGCTTAAACTCTAGTTCTTGTGCTCATACTTGGCCTTTTTACTCAAGGATGGCATTCTACCACTTGAGCCACACCTCCACTTTGCTGGTTCGTTGGATATAAGGGTCTCTTCATTTGTTTCCCTGGGTTGTCTATGGACTATGATCCTGACATCTCAGTCTCCCAGGTAGCTAGGACTACAGGTGTGACTCACTAGCACCCAGCTGAGTCAGTTTCTTAAACTCACCACTCATGGCATTTCAGTTTGCTGATTCAAGGGGCTGCTTTGTGCACTGTGGGGTGTAGAGTGGCATTCCTACCCATTGCTCACAAAACATTGCTCACAACTTCCGCAAACATCAAGCCAAAATGTCTTAGGGAAGGTGGGAGGAGGGGAGTGGAAGGGGATGCCAAAATTGTTTCATTCTAGAGATTCCTCAGCTCTTGTCTCAGCACCCCACTCACTACTCACAGTTTGGAAGGGATGTGTATTGACCTGAAAAAAGGGGACCGTGTTATAATAATCCCTTGTCTACATGAAAGTCCTGTCATCATCTAGTTCTGTTCCTAGTCATCCAATGTTCTCATGACCCAGGCACTAGTGGTTTACACACTAGCTATTTAGGATGCTGGAGGATTGTGGTTCAAGACTAGCCAAGGCAAAAAAGGTCACTAGCCTCCATCTCCAAAATAACCATCAAAAAGCTGGGCTGGAAGCTGGGCACTGGTGGCTCATGCCTCTAATCGTAACTACTCAGGAGGCTGAAATCTGAGGGACCGCGGTTCAAAGCCAGCCCAGGCAGGAAAGTCCAGGAGACTCTTACCTTTAATAAACTACCAGAAAATTGGAAGTGGCACTGTGGCTCAAGTTGCAGAGTGCTCGCCTTGAGCTGAAGAGCTGAGGGACAGTGTCCAGGTCCAGAGTCAAGCTCTATAACCAACAAAAAAAAAGCAGGGCTGGATTCATGGTTCAAGAGGTAAAGCACAGGGCTGGGAAGTTGGCTCAGTGGTAGAGTGCTTGCCTTGAATGCCTGAAGCCCTGGGTTCGATTCCTCAGCACCACATAAGCAAAAAGAAAAAAAAAATCCGGAAGTGGCGCTGTGGCTCAAGTGGTAGAGCGCTAGCCTTGAGCTGAAGAGCTGAGGGAGAGTGCCCAGGCCCAGAGTTCAGGCCCCATGACTGGACACCCCCCACCCCCCAAAAAAAGAGGTAAAGCACAGTCCAGTAGGGGGCGTGTTCTCTGGAGTAAGGAGAAAAGTACTGTCTCTTCCCTAAAGAGTAAAGAACATCATAAACCATATCTCCACTTTTTGGTGGTTACTTGTAGAGTTTAATGGACTTTCATGCCCTGGCTTGCTTCAAACTGAGATCCTCAAATCTCAGCCTCCTAAATAACTAGGATTATAAGAGTAAGCAACAAGTTCCTGCAAGGACATTTACTGTTGATCAGTAAGTCAATACACAGTGCCAACCTTTTCACTAGTTTATCCAATAACCCTAAAAGATTTGATGCTGGTCTCAGTATGGCAATATACTGAGGTTGGAACAAAGACTAATAGAAGCAAAGTGGGAGAAATGGGGTGACAGAGAATTACTATTGCAAATCTAGAAAACTGAGTCAGATGAGGCAGTTATACAGTTGGTCAGATTGTAATGAATGAGGAAACAAAAAACAAAAAACTTTGGTCTGAGGACCAAAGTTCACAGAACCTTTATTATACACGAACTCATAGTGACATTTATATAATGAATCCATATTCAGGATAAGCAGTAAAGAAGCATCTAAGGACAGGCTTATTTTGGACTTCTGTAGCTTGAAAAGGTCATTGCTTTGGTTCAATACATTGATGTGGAAAAAACAATGAAGTAACTCAGTGTATCTTCCCAAAAAATAAAAAAGGCTTTTAAGATAATGAAATTCTTGCTTTTGAACTAGACAATAACAGAAATTAGAATTCTATTCATTTGTGTAGTATGACCTCATACTTCTTGTCAACTCAGGTCTAATGAGGCAGTTTTGAAACTTTAAATTTTGCAATTAAAATAGCTTACATCATAGTTAAAATTTTGTCTATGCTTATCTAGACATCACTGTCAAGGGATAAGTATAACCAAAAGAAAATGTTATATAGAGCATGGCACTGGTGGCTCATGCTACTCAGGAAGCTGAGACCTGAGGATCGAAGTTCAAAGTCAACCACAACAGGAAAGTCCATGAGACTCTTAGATTCACTTAATCATCAAAAAGGGCAGGTGCTGGGGGAGGGGGGAGGAGGAGAGGAGGGGGAAGTGAGACTGTAGCTCAAGCTAGCCTTGAGTAAAAAAAAACAAACACAGGGACAGCACCCAGGCCCTGAGTTCAAGACAAAGAGGGAGGGAGGGAAGGAAAAGAGAAAAAAGAAAAGAAAGGAAAAGAAGAAAGACAGGGAAATGGAGGGAGAGAGGAAGAGAGGGGAAAATGGGGGTGGGGAGGGGAGAGAGAGTTATATAAAACTAGACATATGATTCCTCAAGTGGTAGAGTACCAGAAAGAAAAGCTGAGGGCCTGAGTTCAAGCCCCTATACTGAAACAAAAAAATCAGACAGGCATCTAAGGCAGTAAGTACATGATAGTCATATATATATACCACCATGAGTATAGTTAGGAACAAGAACAAAATGACACATATCTCATAATCTAGAATATTCTATTTTAAACTCATTTGAAAGCTGTTTTCTAGAAATCCTCAACAAAGAGAATTTCAATGAACACCAGCTCTTTTATAATGCATTCTCTGGTATACATTTTTCTTTGCAAGAATAGGAAAGTGACCAAAGTAAACATAAAATAAGCAAAATGGAAATGGAGTTTTCCAGAATAGTAATTCTAAAAATGCCCAGTACTATTTTGACTGAATGCTCAGTATTCATTATAAATGAAAATCTATTAAGAAGAAAATGTACATTAAAATAATGCAGCTTAGCTTTCATGGGTTTTTTGTTTGTTTGTTTTGTGCTGTTATGGGGCTTACACCCAGGGCCTCATGTTCTCACTCAGCTTTTCTACTCACAGCTGGTACTACTCTACACCACTTGGCCCACAGCTCTACTTCTGGCTTCTGGCTGGATAACTGGAGACAAGAGTCTCTTGGGTCTGTGTACACAGGCTGGCTTTGAACCATGATCCTCAGGTCTCAGCCTCTTGAGTAGCTAGGATTACAGATGTGAGCCACCAGTGCTCTGCATATGTTGTAATTTATTTATTTATTTATTTATTTATTTATTTATTGGGTCCGGTCATGGGGCCTGAACTCTGGGTCTGGGCACTGTCCCTTAGCTCTTCAGCTCAAGGCCAGCACTCTACCACTTGAGCCACAGCGCACTTCCGGCTTTTTTCTTTTTGTTTATGTGGTGCTGAGGAATCGAACCCAGGGCCTCATGCAGGCAGGGCAAGCGCTCTACCACTGAGCCACCTTCCCAGCCCCATATGTTGTAATTTAAAAGGCCTTACATTCTACCATCAAAAAGAATTGTTTTAGCTAGGCCCTGGTGGCTCACGCCTGTAATCCTAGCTACCCAGGAGGCTGAGATCTGAAAATCAAAGTTCAAAGCCGGCCAGGACAGGCAAGTCAAGAGACTCTTAACTCCAATTAACCATCAAAAAGCCAGAAATAGTGCTGTGGCTCAAAGTGGTAAAGGGCTAATCTTGAGCAAAAGAGCTCCAGGACAGAGCCCAGACCCTGAGTACAAGCCCAGGACTGACCAAAAACAATAACAACAAAAAATGTTTTATGTTCCTTGAAGTTAAAAGTTTAATGGAAATTTATTTGCAAAACCAAATGGCCAGTGAACAAAAGAGAGCTTTCTACCATTACACTTTTTCCTTTACAGGCCACTTAATCCTGAATGGAGGGATTGTTGACTTTTCATTTCTGTGGATGACATTCCCTCAGGACATTTTCAAAAGCCTTGTGCTTAAACATTATCTAATCACATTCTCGATAAGAATGTTAAGCTAAGCGCCATTTCAGAATTGTTTTCCTAATCCTCGGACCTAGAGTAACTCATTTCTTACTGGCTAGTTCCAAACACATTTGTTATACTGACAGGCCCTGAGCTATGTTAACTATAGGCATGAAGAGGATGACAGTCTTCTTAATGGATGCCCAAACACCTTTAGCCTTGTGAAAAAAAGCACGAGACAGCTAGACACCAGTGGCTTACCCTTGTAATCCTAGCTAGTCAGGATCTGAGGATCTCTGATCAAAGCCAGCCTATGCAGGAAAGTCCATGAGACTATCTCTAAATATGGAACTGTGGCTCAAGTGGTAGAGCACTAGCCTTGAGCTAAAGAAACTCAGGATCCATTCCTGGAGCTGAGTTCAAGCCCCAGGACAGGCACGTCCTCCCTCCCCCCCACAAAAAAAAAAAAACAAAGAAAGAAAAGAAATACAGAAGTGCACCACTATTTTCAGAAGAGAACAAGCACCGGCCTCTGTCTGAGAAGGGTTATAAGACTGATACTTGGCTGAAATGTGAGGATTGCAGTTCAAAGCCAGTCTGGGCAGGAAAGTATGGGTGATTCTTACTCTCCAATTAACCAGCAAGCCAGGCTTGAGCAGAAAAAGCTAGGCAAGAGCACCAGGTCCTGAGTTCAAGGCCCAGTATCAGCATACACATACAAAAAGACTGACATTTCTTTGAAAAATAACTCTTCTGAGTTGACCCTTTCATAGTTTCAAGTTCTCTTTGTGTCATCATTGTTCTGGGTGGCCCTCAGTGGTCAGCAACTCACTGAGACCCCATCACAGCCCCCCTCCCAACATCATCCCTCCTTCCCACCCCCTCCCACATGCATACCTTGTGGCTTTGGACTTGCAGCTGAGCGATTCGCTGGTGTCTTCCCATTTATTCCCTGAGCCTCTTCAGATACATTCGGATCAACCAGTGTGGTTGTGCTGCTTGTTGAACAAGGTAGAACAACACTGACCTTTGGACAGGTACTGCTGCCTGTGGGTTAAAAAAAGAAAGTACAGATAAATACAGGGGGCCCATACAACCCTTGTCTTTGCAAGTTAAGCTTCTCCAGATCCCAGAAGACACCAACAGTCACAGTTACAGGATGAAGCATGGAAATAACTTTGTGGCTATGTGCTGCCCTTGACAAAGAGCTTTCCTGGGTGAGATCTGTGCTTTGGATACCTTTAATGCACACTGAGCAAAGACGGCTACACATGCACCTTTCCTTCTAGGGACACAGAAAGGCAGAACAGCTGCTGCAATCTAGGCCACCCAGAGGATGGGAGGGGCACGGCTCATCTGGTAAAAGTGTTTCTTTCTCGTGTCCAGTCAGCCACCAGTCATCAAGCAGAAAAGCACCAATCAGACAGCTGACCTTAGGGCTCTAGGAGAATGGCTCAAACAGAAACAAACAAATGCACATCTGCTACGCTCTCCCCCACAAACTTACTCACAGTTCATCCACAATCCATGATAAAGGCAAAGAGGAACCCAGAGTTTCCACAGATAACAGTGAGATTGTACTGACATTGTCCAAATTATTTACAATCAAAGCCCCTCCAAAGATTCTTTAAAACAATGCTGAAATGTACCATGAGAAACTTATGAAAGGGAAAAGATTAGTCTTCCATTTAGCTCCTTCCTTCCTTGCCTCTCTCCCTCCTCCTTTCCTTCCTTCATTTTAGTTTCAGTTCTCAGGCTTGAAATTAGGGCTTCACACACTTGTTTTTTCACTCCATGCTGGCGCTCGACCACTTGAGTTACACTTCCACTTCTAGCTCCTTGCTGCTACTTAATTGGACATAAGAGTAACAATAAATTTTTTGCCCAAATCTCAGCAGCTGGGATTATAGGCATGAATCATGACCTGGCACCCAGCTTCTGATACAAGAACCTGAACTTTCAGTCATGGGGCTTGAACTCAGGACCGGGATGCTGTCTCTGGGCTCTTTTGCTCAAGGCTAGCGCTCTACCACTTTGAGCCACAGCACCACTCCTGATTTTTGAGTAGTTATTTGGATATAATAGTCTCACGGGGACTTTTCTGCCTAGGCTGGTTTTGAACCACAGCCCTCAGACCTCAGCCTCCTGGGTAGCTAGGAGCACAGGCATGAGCCACCGGTGCCTGGCTCATAGACTTTGAAATGACTCTTTTTACATACGATCCATTTCTTTCTCTTGAGGTTGACATGGTGGTATTAATAATAGACTTAACTCGTTATGTCGAAAAACAAACTTTACAACTTTGGTGGGGTGGGCGGGGGAGGGGGGAGGATGCGAAGGGATGGGAAGGGGAAACAAAGGAGGAGGCTACAATGCTTGATAAGAAATGTACTCATTATCTTGCCCACGTAATTGTAACCCCTCTGTACGGTATTTTCACAATAAAAAAATATGTTTATAAAAAAATAGACTTAACTACTTCCAAGAAAACCAAAGATTTTATTGGCATGTATTGATGTAGAAAAGGGCTTCATTTTGAAATTTCCATGTTTTTTTTTTTTTTGGTCAGTTGTGGGGCTTGAACTCTGGGCCTGGGTGCTGTCCCTCAGCTCTTCAGCTCAAGGCTAGCGCTCTACCACTTGAGCCACAGTGCCACTTCCAGCTTTTTCTGCTTATGTGATGCTGAGGAATCGAACCCAGGGCCTCATGCATACAAGGCAAGCGCTCTACCACTGAGCCACCTTCCCATCCCTCCATATGTTTTTTGATTATATTAAACCTTCTTCTCTATTACTTTCTTATCATCAACATCCCTTTCCTTTTAAAAATATGATTTTAATGAGTTCCATTATGCTATTTTCATAAAGGCATATAATGAACAAATAGCATAGTCTCCACTTAACAACAAAGAGAAAATAAAATTTCTACCAAGAATTCACTGTAATTGAGTGAAAGTAAGCTATTTAAGCAACTATTATTTGGTTAAGAGATAGCTTCACATTTGCACAATTCAAATTTCTAAAACAAGAGCTATTTGAGTTTGGGGCTTGTTTTTTTAATGCATTTTATTCTACTTTCTGAACTTCAAAAGCTTGTTACAGTTTTTTTTGTTTGTCTGTTTTTGGGTCCAGTCATGGGGCCTGAACTCTGGGCCTGGGCACTGTCCCTCAGCTCTTCAGCTCAAGGCTAGCGCCTACCTCTTGAGCCACAGCGCCACTTCTGCCTTTTTTCTTTTTGCTTATGTGGTGCTGAGGAATCGAATCCAGGGCCTCATGCATACAAGGCAAGCGCTCTACCACTGAGCCACCTTCCCAGCCCCTGAACTTCAAAAGCTTGTAAAAGGCATGTTCATCTAAGTTTCCAGTGCTTCTTGATCAGTCACCGTCCCATCATTCTCCCTCTTGAGGAGGAGTTGTTGTTTTAACAAAGAAAAAAACCCTCTTGTTCTATTTCTTTTCTTTTTTTTTTTGTCGGTCGTGGGGCTTGAATTCTGGGCTTGGGCACTGTCCTTGAGCTCTTCAGCTCAAGGCAAGCACTCTACTGCTTGAGCCACAGCACCATTTCCAGTTTTCTAGTGGTTTATTGGAATTAAGAGTCTCACACACTTTCCTGTCCAGGCTGGCTTTGAACCTCGATCCTCAGATCTCAGGCTCCTGAGTAGCTAGGATTACAGGTGTGACCAATTGGCATCCAGCTTGTTCTATTTCTTGAAGGTTTTGTTTTTTTTTTTTTTTTTGAAGGCTTAAAATCACTCAAAACACTAAAAGTTAACTTTTAAAGCCTAACCAAGCCAGGTACTGGTGGCTCACATCTGTATTCCTACTCAGGAGGATGAGATCTAAGGATCAAGGTTTAAAGCCTACCTGGGGAAGGAAAGTCCATGAGACTATCTCCAATTAACCACTAAAAAGCCAGAAGTGGAGCTGTGGCTTAAGTGGAAAGAGGCTAGCCTTAAGCACAAAAGCTCAGGGGCAGCACCCAGGCATAGAGTTCAAGTCCTAAGACTAGCACACACACACACAAACACCATAAAAAGAAAAGTGAGGGAAGGAGGGGTGGGTTGAGAGGGATGGGTAAGAATGTTGAAACGGGTGACATTGATCAAGATATATTCATAAATTGCTTTGTTAAATAGCAACTCCTTTGTACAACTACTTACAGGTAATAAAAAATTAAATATGTGGACCAAAAAAAAATGCAGGGGCTAGGAAAGTGGCTTAGTGGTAGAGTGCTTGCCTTGCATACATGAGGTCCTAAGCTGGATTCCTCAGCACCACATATGCAGAAAAAGCTGGAAGTGGTGCTGTGGCTCAAGTGGTAGAGCTCCTGCCTTGAGCTGAAGAGCTGAGGGACAGTGCTAGACCCAGAGTTCAGGCCCCACGACTAAATAAATAAATATAAAAATATAAAAATGCAGATTTAACTTTAACAGCTGATAGTGACAAAACTGTAAAAGGGAGTCATGTGTTAAATGAAAAAGAAATGTATGTTTAAAAAGTAGATCTTGAATACCATGTATTAATATATGATATAAGCTGCATGTATTAATATATGATATAAGCCATGTCTGTAATCATAGCTACTCATGAGACTAAGATCTGAGAATCCAAGTATGGAGCCAGCTCAGGCAGACAAATCTGTGAGACTTACCTCTAATTAACCAGCAACAAGCTGAAACTGGAGGTGAGGTTCAAGTGACAGGATGCCAGTTGAGAAAAAAAAAAAAGTAAGTGGGAATGTGAGGTCCTGAGTTCAGGTTCTAGTACTGGCACAAAAAATGTTTAATAAGCCACAAATTGAAAACAAAGCCCAAAAGTTGATGATAGAAAGTTTTCTCATTGTGGAGGGGAAGGGGAAAAACAAATCATTTAAATAAGGATACAGGTGGACCCATTGTAACAATGAGATGTACAGGTCGTTATGTCCAAAACGAACTTTACAACTTTGGTGCGGGGGGGGGGGGGGGGGAGGACAGGAGGATTGGGGGGGAAGGAGGATTGGGGGGGATGGGAAGGGATGGGAAGGGGAAACAAAGGAGGAGGCTACAATGCTTGATAATAAATGTACTCATTATCTTGCCCATGTAATTGTAACCCCTCTGTATAGTAGTTTCACAATTAAAAAAAAGAAAGTTTTCTCATATGAGAAATGTACTATTTACAAGGAACATCTCCCACAGGGGTGGTAAAATGCTTTCAATAAGAAATTCAAACTTCAGCCACTATCTTCTGACACACCATAACACAAGGAAAGACACAGAGAAGACTTACTCTGTGTGTGTGTGTGTGTGTGTGTGTGTGTGTGTGTGTGTGTGTGTGTGTGTGTGTGTGTGTGTGTGTGTGTGTGTGTGTGTGTGTGTGTGTGTGTGTGTGTGTGTGTGTGTGTGTGTGTGTGTGTGTGTGTGTGTGTGTGTTGATCCCAGGGCTTGAACTCAGGGCCTGGTAGTATACCTGAGTTTCTTTTTTTTTTTCTTGTCAGTCATGGGCTTGAACTTGGGGTCTAGACACTATCTCTGAGCTCTTTTGCTCAAGGCTAGCACTTCACCACTGGGAGCACAGAGCCACTTCCAGTTTTTTGGTAGTTTAATTGGAGATAAGAGTCTCACAGACTTTCGGCCCAGGCTGGCTTTGAACTGCGATCCTCACATCTCAGCCTCTTGAGTACCTAGGACTGCAGGCTAAGACATTTTTAAAAGGTTGTTTAAAAGAAGTGCAACGACAAATACACAACATAGTATGTGGCTACAAGCACACCTCTCCTTACTTCACCACTGGTGTGTATGCCAACCTTGACATGACAAAGTCCACCTAAAACAAGCAGCATTTCAAACACTTTATCTGCTACCATCTTGGACGCAACAATAAACATAAAACTTGCCTTGTTTATGCCCGACTCAGAAAACTTACATTTGGAACCAATCCTTATTTGGTTGCTGCCTGCATGAACAGGGAATTGAAACCAAATTGTAACCAGATGTTCTACCCATTCAGGAAGCCTTACATTAGCTTAGAGGACCTCTCAGATTCCAAGTGACAGAAAGCACCACAGTACAAGACACTTGTAATTAAATAGTTAATATGGGCACAGATAGAACTAATTGCAGTATGTCAGGATGTCTGAGAACTGGTCATCTTCTGGTAATCCTTTTAAAAAATTTTTTTAATTTTTGGCTGGTACTGGGGGTTTCAACTCAGGTCCGCATGGTCTCACTCAAGACTTTTCTTTTTTCTTTTTTTTGTTAAGGTCTTGGGGCTTGAAATCAGGGCCTGGGTGCTGTGTGTGTGTGTGTGTGTGTATGTGTGTGTGTATGTGTGTGTGTGTGTGTGTGTGTGTGTGTATGCATGTGTGTGTATGCATGTGTGCATGCGTGCACACGCACGCAATACTGCACTCCTGAAGCTTAACTCGGGGCCTGGGTACTGTCTCAGATTTTTTTGTTCAAGGCTAGCACTCTAACATTTTAGCCACAGCTCCACTTCCATCTTTTTGCTAGCTAATTGATTTTCCTGCCTGGGCTGTCTTTGAATCAAGTTCCTCTTATTCCAAGCTCCTGAGTAGCTAGGATTATAGGCATGCCCAGCTCCTTTCTATCTTTTTGCTGGTTAACTGGAGGTAAGACTCATGTGTACTTTCCAGCCCAGACTAGCATTCAACCTGAATCCTCAGAGCTCAGGCTCTTGAGCAGCTAGATTACAAAATAATCATGAGCACAGGTGCCCAGCTTAATTTTTTAAAATTAAAGCATTTATTTACCTAATAATGAAACTATCAGAACAGAAATGTCCCATCAGAAGTTCTTTGAAGCTGCAGTGCTGGAAAGGGAGATGCTTGGTCCTCCCCACCTAAACTTACCACTCTTTGCTGAGCTTGGCTCAGGTCTTCCTGGTATGAAGGTCCTACCCCTCCACTCCAGTCCTCTCATGCAGAGTCCAGACTCACCCACTCAACATGCCCACCAATGCAGTCAGAACTATCTTACAATCAGCATTTGCAAATCTGAAGCCCTCAGCACGTAATGGTCTCTTAAACTGCTCTCTGACCAGTTTTCTCCACCTCAGCTAGCTGCAGGCAACTCCATCCATGCTAAGGCCCAGCCCCCTGGAAGCACCTGAATGTCTGGTCCTCTCTCATTCTGCAACTTTTGCAACTTCTCCATCAGGAACTCCTGGTGCTACCTTCAAAGTATTCCCAGCAAATCCCTCCACCTGTTCTCCTTGCTTCTGTTCTTACCCCAGTATAGCTTGTATTTTCAAACCAGGCCCAGATAAATCCTTTAAAACTTGATCAGATCCTGTGCTCAAAATTCTACAGTAGAAATGAGGTGCAGGTGGCTCATGCCTGTAATACTAGTTATTGAGGAGGCTGAGATCTGAGGACTGCAGTTCAGAGGCAGTTTGAGCAGAAAACCCCGTGACAGTTTTAATCTCCAATTAAGCACCAAAAAGCCAGAAGTAGAAGTGTAGCTCTAGTGGTAGAGAACTAGCCTAGAGCACAAAAAACTCAGGGTTAGTGACCAAGCCTAGAGTTCAAGCCTGAGGACTGGTACAAAAACAACAACAACAACCCCCCAAACCCATCATATTCTATACTCAAAATTCCACAGTGCTAGCCAGGTACTTGAGGCTTGTGTCTGTAACCCTAGCAATAAAAAGACTAAGATCTGAGGACCAAGGTTCAAAACCAACTCAGGCAGAAAGTCTGTGATACCCTTATCTCCAATAAACTACCAATAGCCAGAAGTGGAACTGTGGCTCAAGTGCTAGAGGACTACCCTTGAGTGAAAATCTAAGGGGCAGTGCAGAGGCCCTGAGCACAAGCTCTAAGACCAGAGTGCTCATACAAGTGCACATGTGCATGAACGCGTGCGTGCGTGCGCACACGCACACACAAACTGCACAGTAGTTCCACATTTCATCCACAGTAAAGCCTCAAGTCCTTGCAGTTTTGCAGATACTACACAATCCAGCTGTGTCTCTAAGGCCAGTGTACCTTGTCACCTACTGTTACTGCTACCCTTTCCATCCCAGTCATGCTGGCTCCTACCTCAGGGCCTTAGAACTAGCTGCTCTCTTCTAGGAGAATAATCACCTGCTGTGAGGCAAAGATCTCCAAATCACTGCCTACTAATTGCTTTAACTTGTTTAATTCTTGGCTCTAATTCCCCCCGTTTCTTATGAACACTCTATTCATTACCCAGCTGTACAGTACTGCTCATTTTTCTCAACCCAACCAGTCCAAACACACAGCATTATCCTGGGCAGAATGTGAGCTCCAGAAAAGCAGGAATCTTTGTTCTGAAGGAACAACAGGACCACCCCTTGCCATGGAGCAGATACATAGAGATCTGGACGCATGGCTAAAATAATAGAATGCCTAGAGTCAAGTCCAGTACCAACCTCTGGTATCATAAATAAAAAAAGAGTGAGACTTAAGGCAACTATAGTCTTACAAAATGTTTTCTAAATTCAAAATGTATAGTTTTTAAAATTAAAAATGTATGACAAAATGTATAGTTGTAGTTGAATTCATTCTCGCTCGAGATTAAATTTCAAATATTTCCTTTTTTGTTGTTGTTGTTGATTGTGGGGCTTGATCTCAGGGCCTATGCACTGTCCTTGAGCCTCTTGGTGCTCAAGACTAGTGCTCTACCACTTGAGCCACAGAGCCACTCCTTGTTTTTGAGTAGTTAATTGGAGATAAGAGTCTCACAGACTTTTCTGCCTGGGCTGGTTTCAAATCACAATGCTCAAATCTCAGCCTCCTGAGTAGCTAGCATTACAGATATGAACCACTGGTGCCTAGCCATTAATCTAAGATTTTTAACCTTCAGAGTTATTTTTATAGAAGTCCTAAATATTAAGAAGAGAAAAAAGAAATAAAAAACTCACAAACACAAATACTTTTATTCCTCAGAAAGCAAGTTTGTAAACACCTGAACTGTGAAACCATCCAAATGTTTGCCGTGATAAAAATAGTAGCAGCAGCAGCAAAAAAAAAATTCTAGCAACTATTTTATGTTATTATAATCTGTGATTTTGTTTATACTTCCTATCATTAACTAAAATGTATGACAGTCTAGCAGTATTCCAGATTCATTGCCCAATAGCTACCTAAAATTAAGGAGTATTATGCTGTTGGATAAAGCAAATGATTTGATATCTTTATTTCTTTTTTTAAAATTATCTTTCATTATTATTATTATCATTATTATTATTATTATTAAGGTGATGTACATAGGGATTACAATGACATGAATCAGGTAATGAATACATTTCCTTCTGTACAGTTTCTTCCCTTCCCTCTTTCTCTCCCAGTCCCTCCCTCCCATCTCCACCCACAAGTTATCCAGGGAACTCTACTGCTGCACTTTTCTACCCTTTTCCCCTTGAGTTCTGTACACTCTCCACCACTCTCCCAAAGATATATACGTGAATATACCACACATAAAGAAGAAATAAATTACATCAATCAAAAATTTAAATAAAAATTTAAAAATGTTTTAAAAAGAAGAGAACTTTGGTTCAGTTGGTAGCTTTTGAATTCAAAAGCAATGTGAACTCAAAAAGGTTTGAAGCTGGGCTCAGTAGTAGAGGCCTGTAATCCCAGTATCTAGAAAGCTGCACCAGAAAGATTGCAAATTCAAGGCCAGCATAGGACCTCAAAAAAAAAAAGAAAAGAAAAGAAAAGAAAGACCTGCCAGGATAATGCAGTATGTTCAAAGGTGCTAGGTAGAGGGAAATGAACAGTACTGTATAGCTGGGTAATTATATCAATATCACCTTACTGATATAATTAGAGCCAAGATTTAAAGAAGATAAAGCAATTAGTAGGCAGATGTTCAATATTTTTTAAGGTCCCAAAGGTGATAAATACATATAAAGAGTATAAAAGGCACCAGGCATCAGTGGCTCACACCTGTAATCCTAGCTACTGAGGAAGTTGAGATCCGAGGATCATGGTTTAAAAAAACTATGGCAGAAAGTCCATGAGACTTGTCACCAATTAACTGCCCAAAAGCTGAGAATGGAGTTGTGGCTCAAGTGGTAGTAAGCTAGCCTTGAGCACAAAAGTTCAGGGACAGAGCCTAAGTCTTGAGTTGAAGCCCCAGGACAGGCACATATACACAAAAAGAAAACCCAAAAAGCAAAAAAAAATTTTTTAAGTATAAAAGGCAATTTTTACTGTTTTAAACATATACAACTGTGCATGTATGTAATTTTAAAAATATAGAGCCTACAGGGCACTTGTAGTTCACATCTGTAATCCTAGTTGTTCAGGAGCCTGAGATCTGACGATTTAGGTTTGAAGCCAGCCTGCACAGAAAAGTCCATGAACTCTCACCTACAATTAACCAGCAAACTGCCAGACTGGAGGTATGGCCCTAGACAATCAGTTGTAACCAAAGAAGCCAAGCAAGAGCAAGAATCCCTGAGTAAAAGCTCCAGTACACACAGACTCTCTCTCTCTCACACACACACACACACTCACACACTCACACACACACACACACACACTCACACACACTCATTCATAAAGCCTGCAGAGATTCATATTTAGAAACAATGATCAAGCCAGCAAATAGTTCTAGCTACTGAGCAGGATCATTAGTGACAAATTGGAAGTAGGCTAGGGCAACATAATGAGACCTGTCTAAAAACAACAATAAAACCAAACCACAGGCTGGGAATGTGGCTTAGTGGTAGACTGCTTGCTAGTGCCAATGATGCTCTGTGTTCTATTCCTCAGTACCACATAAACAGAAAAAGCTGGAAATGGCACTGTGGCTCAAGTGGTAAAGTGTTAGCCTTGAGCAAAAGAAGCTCAAAGACAGTACCTAGGCCCTACGTTCAAGCCCCAGGACTGGCAAAAACAAACAAACAAAAAGAAACACAAGAAAACCTCATCTGGGCCCGGCTGCTATGGCCCGGTGTTCTGCTGTTCTCTGGCTTGCTTTAAACTATATATATATATATATATATATATATATATATATATATATATATATATTATAAAGGTGATGTATGCCAGTCACCGGTGGCTCACACCTATAATCCTACTACTCAGGAGGCTGAGATCTGAGGATTGCAGTTCAAAGTCAGCCTGGGCAGGAACCTCTGTGAGACTTTTATCTCCAATTAACCACCAGAAAACTGAACTAGTGCTGTGGTTCAAGTGGTAGAGCACTAGCCTTGAGCTGAAGAGCTGAGGGACAGTGCCCAGCCCAGAATTCAAGCCCTGTGACTGACCAAAAAAAAAAAAAAAAAGGTGATGTACAGAGGAGTTACTGTTACATAAGTCAAGAGTACATTTCTTGTCAGACAATGTCACCCCTTCCCTCACTCTCTCCATTTTTCCCTCCCATCCCCACCTACAAGTTGTGTAGTTCATTTTCAATACATTGTCTAGTGAATAACATTGTTGCATTCGTTCACCCTTTGTCCTTCCATTTCTGTGACCACCCCCCCACCCTACCAAAGACAGATAAACAAACAAACAAGACAAGAAGAAAACAAAAATACCCACAAAGAAAAAAAAAGCTTTTGTTTCCATTTCCAGGAGTTCAATAAATATTATTTTATATGACCAGATGCACATGGGAATTGCACCTTTGTGTTCCTCCCCTTAGGGTGTCCTCTGGTTGACATGCTCTTATGAGAGAATGGATGAAGATTCCCCTTTGCTCCACTGAAAAGGTTACTGATGAGTGCAGTACCACATAAGCAAAAAAAGACAGAAGTAGCGCTGTGGCTCTAGTGATAGAGCGCTAGCCTTGGGCTGAAGAGCTGAGGGACAGTGCCCAAGCCCAGAGTTCAAGCCCCACAACCAACAGAACAAATAAATAAATAAAAAGAAGAGACTGGACTACAGAATACCCTGTATTGTGTTGTGCCAGTGGCTCATGCCTGCAATCCTGCCTACTCAAGAGGCTGAGATCTGAAGGTCACAGTTCAAAGACAGCTGGGGCAGAAGAGACTATGAGAATCTTATCTCAATTAACCAGCTAAAAGTCAGAAGAGGAGGAGGTATGGTTCAAATGGTATAGGGCCAGCCTTGAGCAGAAAAAAGAGAAGCAAGAATGTGAGGCCCTGAGTACAAGCCTCAGTATTGGCACACAATCTAGCAATTACAACCTGCCACAGACCTCAAAGAATTTTCTTTGTATAGCTGGAATATATGCTAACTTTTTCCCCTATTGGAAAGCTTAGTAGTAGTAGGGAAAAGGTAAAGAGTTACCCTTCCACATTAGTTTATCATTTGCAATAGGGGTCACCGTAACAGAATCAGCAAGTGACAAGTCAGGCAGCTCAAGGAAATAGCCATCCAGTAAGAAGAGTAAAATGTCCTTCAGTCACAGTTTTGCAGTATACAGCATTTTCTGTATCACATTTTACTGGAACACAGCCATACTAGTTCATGTACATACATGAACATACATATGATGTTTTTGAGAATACTGGTAGATTATTTACAATGTGATCCTTTACAGAAAAAAAATTTTTATAGATCCTGAGCTAAACATTTAAGGCCATCAACTGTGAATTATTAATGTCATAATTTTCTTATCTTGGTTTGGTCTCCAAATACCTATGTATTCTTGGGAGGGTAGGGGAAAAAACACCACAGGAGGCTGAGATATGAAGATTTCAGTTCAAAGCCAGCCCAGGCAGAAAAGTCAATGAAACTCTTATCTCCAATTATCCACTCCCCCCTGCCAAAAAAAAAATGTGGAAGTAAAGTTGTGGCTCAAGTGGTAGAACACTAGCATTGAGAGAAAAAAAAATTAGAAACTGCAATATCTGCACTGTACCCCACAATGTGTCAATCAGAATTGCTGAGAGGTGGAATCCAGACATCAGAGTATTTTGCCAGCTTCTCACTCCTGTAATCCTAACTGCTCAGGAGGCTGAGATCTGAGGATCAATCACAATTCAAAGGCAGCCCAGGTCAGGAAAGTCTGAAACTTTTAATGTCTAATTAGCCAGCAAAAGCTAGAAGCTGAGCTGTGGCTCACGTGGTTAAGCACTAATCTGAAGCAAAAAAGCTCAGGGACAGTGCCCAGGCCCTGAGTCTAAGTCCTAGAACTGGCATTGGGAACAGGGAGAAGTAACTTTCAACAGATTTCAATGTGCAGCTGCAATCAAAAGTGAAATCCAGCTGGGCGCCAGTGGCTCACCCTGTAATCCTAGCTACTCAGGAGGCTGAGGTCTGAGGATTGCTGTTCAAAGCCAGCCCAGGCAAGGAAAGTCTGTGAGACTCTTATCTCCCATTAAACACCAGAAAACCGGATGTGGTACTATGGCTCAAGTGGTAGAGTGTTTGCCTTGAGTTGAAGAGCTGAGGGACAGTGACCAGGCCCAGAATTCTAGCCCCACAACCGACAAAAAAAAAAAAAAAAAAAAAAAAAAAAAAATGAAATCTACTACTGTGTTATAATTGACTTGAATGGAATCAGAAATTATAGTTGAAGCCATAGAAAATGAATGCCAGGATTCTGAGCATTTACACTGAAGTTCTTGCAAAATTAAAAATGCAGATAACCTACCATTTGAACTCCTAAAATATTTTAATGGAAATTATCTAGGTTAATAGCACTATGAGACCCTTAAGTCATAGTCAATATTTATATGACAGGCACAAAGCCTCTCTTCACAGGTAGGCAAAAGATGAGTTGATTTTTCTAACCAATCTGTGACATGATAATACATAAGGATTTGATCTCTGTCCCTGCTTTCTGACAAAAAGCAGCTGCTAAAACACTGGGAACTTCCCAAGTGACAGAGAGGGTTAAGTGACAGGAGCCTCTTTTGTAAGAGATAGCTCTTGGTGAGAGCTCAAACAGCTTCAAGATGGGACTTATTGATAGGAAGACTAAGAGTTGATTAAAAGAAGCCTAGAACATTTGGCAGCATTTCCCCAAACTTTGGAGAAGAAAGAAGCAGTGACTGGATCAATCATGCATCATAAGGTTCCTTGAACACATCCACATGCTGGGAGAGTGGAGTATCCTAGCTCCATTGCTTTGGAGCCTTCTGGACCTCATCCACCATCTACTGTCATCTGTGGGTTTTTGTTTTGTTTTTGTTTTTGTCGGTCCTGGGGCTTTACCTCTGTGCCTCGGTGCTGTCCCTCAGTCCTTCAGCTCAAGGCTAGTGCCCTACCACTTGAGCTACAGTGCCACTTCTGATTTTGTGAGTGGTTTATTGGAGTGAAGAGTCTCAGGAACTTCCCTGCTTGGGCTGGCTTTGAACCTCGATCCTCAGATCTCAGCCTCCTGAGTAGCTAGGATTACAGGCTTGAGCCACCGGAGCTTAGCTCATCTGTGTTCTTGATCATATCCACTGCCAGCTCACTTATTCAAGATATCTGGTTTATAAATTAACTCGAATGTTGGCTTTTCCCTTTGCCCAGTGCCAAACTATTTTCCATTTATTCACAACAAATTGATCTGCATGCCCAGAAAGAAGAAAATCAAATGGGCCAATGTTTTATAAGTTTTAACGAGGATGATGTAAAAATCTACAAAACTGCCAGGCTAGGAACTGAACTCAGAGCCTTGAGCTTGCTAGGCAGGAATTTACCACTTGAGCCATACACTCCTAGTCCTTCTTTTTGAGGCTGGTCTCATTTTATACCTAGAGTAGCCTGGGCTTCAATCCTAATTGTATTTTCCTGTGTCACTGGAAATGACAGGCCAGCACATCCAGCCACTGTCTTCCTCTGTAGTTGAGATAATAGGTTGTGCCACTTCACCCTAGCTATTAGTTGAGATGGAGTCTTGCAAATCATTTTCTTCTCCAGGTTGGCCCCAAACAGTGATTCCCCAGTCTCTGCTTCCCAAGTAGCTAGAATTACAGGCCTGGCTCCAATCATAATTTAATTATAATCAGTTCAATTACAAGTAAACAAAAATGCAATACTGCTTCTTTGCATGACAAAGTACATCCTCATAAGCCAAGCTTTTCGAACTCTGTTGATTTTCATTCTTTTTGCACTTGCTTTTCTGGTTAATTTTCTGAAATTGATTTCCCTGGGCTTGATTCCTAGCAACTACAAAACATTCTAGCCTTCACTGTTTCTATAAACTAATGTCTGGGACCTTATATCTGACTTCCATTTAGTTCACTGGCATCCAGCACTTGGTTTTACAGTCACTCACACTCCTCCTTCACTTCTTGTTTTCTTATTATGTCTCACAGGTTTACTCCAAAGTTGCTAATATTATGTTAGTCCAGACGGCTTCCAACTGGTGGTCCTCTGGCCTCAGCCTCTAGAGTACTGGGATTACTGATGCATGCTTCCTTCCCCTGGACTTGAACTCAGAGCCTCACTCTCCCCATCAGCTGTTTCACTCAAGGCTAGCTTTCTATCACTTGAGCCATACCTCCACTTCACCTTTTTGTTAGTTAATTGAAGATAAAAATCACATTAACTTTCCTGCTTGAGTTGGCTTCAGATCATCAGATCTCAGCCTCTTGAGTAGCTAGGATTACAGGTGTGAGCTATGAGTGCTCAGTACACTTTTTTCTTTGTATGCCAGTAAATGAGGCTTGAACTCAGGGCTTCACATTCTTTTTTTTTGGGGGGGGGGTCCAGTCATAGGGCCTAAACGCTGGGCTTGGGCCCTGTCCCTCAGCTCTTCAGCTCAAGGCTAGCTAGCGCTCTACCACTTGAGCCACAGCACCACTTCCGGCTTTTTTCTTTTTGCTTATGTGGTGCTGAGGAATCGAACCCAGGGCCTCATGCATGCAAGACAAGTGCTCTACCACTGAGCCACCTTCCCAGCCCCGAATCACTGACTTTTTGGCCAGGGCTGACTTCTCCACTCTTACATCTCAGCTGCCTGAGTAGCTAAGATTATAGGTGTGAACACGGTTGCTTGATCCCATGTACTTTTTAAACTTAAATTGAGCATTTGTGCTGATCATGAATAAAATCAGCCTTACCAAGTAGGAAAAGAACCTTGGGCCATCAAGTTTTCCCTCTAAAACTACTACTTCAAATACACCAACACAATACTTGTAGTCATGGCCTCAGTCACCCAGGCCTGCTGATGAAAAGCCAGCCTATGTTTATCTAAGAAGAGCTGTTTTTCCCCCTAGGAGAAAACTGGGTAGACTAGTAAAGTTAGAAGGTAAAAGGTCAAACTTTTGGCATGATAATTTATTTTTGTAACTGTGGGAAAGTCCTTAACTTCCCTAAAAATTAGAGAAATGTTTTTGCTGTTCTAATTTGGTTAGGCCAGGCCACAGGTAGATAGAAACCTCATATTCTCTTTATTTCTTGGTTGTGTGTCTATGTGTGCAAGAGTAAGTCTTGTAGCTTGAACTCAGGGCCTGCCTGGGTATACTGTACCTGAGCTTTTTTGCTCAAGGCTAGTACTTCACCACTTGAGCCACAGCTCCACTTCTGGCTCTGTGTGTGTGTGTATGAATTGGAGATAAGAGTCTTACAGACTTTCTGCCCAGGCTTGCTTCAAAGTGTGATCCTCAGATCTCAGCCTCCTGAGTAGCTAGGATTATAGGTGTGAGCCACTGGCGCCTGGCTTTCTTGGAAATTTTTTTTTTTTTTTGGGTCCGGTTTTGGGGCCTGAACTCCGGGCCTGGGCGCTGTCCCTCAGCTCTTCAGCTCAAGGCTAGCGCTCTACCACTTGAGCCACAGCGCCACTTCTGGCTTTTTGCTTATGTGGTGCTGAGGAATCGAACCCAGGGCCTCAAGCATGCAAGGCAAGCGCTCTACCACTGAGCCATCTTCCCAGCCCTTTCTTGGAAAGTTTTAAAGACACATCTGCCCAGGCAATGGTACTGCATGCTTATAAACACAGCACTTAGGCAGGGAAATCTGCAGTTTGAAGCTAGCTTGGGCTACATAAGATACAAAAAGTGTACCAAAAGCTAGTTGCTAGTGGCTCAGACCTGTAACCTAAGCTACCCAGGAGGCTAAAACTAAGGATCACCATTCTAAGCCAGCTTAGGCAGAAAAGTCTGTGAGACTTATCTCCAGTTAACCAACAAAATTCAGGAAGTGAAGGTGTGGTTCAAGTTGTAGAGCCCAAGGCTTGAAGAGAAAAGCCAAGTAAGAGAACAAGGCTCTGAATTCAAAATATAGTAACAACCAGGCCCTGATGTCTCATGCCTATAATCCTAGCAACTCAGGATGTTGAGATATGAGGATCAAAGTTTAAAGCCAGCACAGTGAAGGAAAATCCCTGAAACTCTTTGAAAGAGAAGACCACACATTCATCCCAGGGGACCACGCAGAGGCAGGTAGGCACAGGAGAAAGATTATTATAAGGTTTATTAGAGGAGCCATATTTGCCCCAAGAGGGAGCACATGGCCTCTGCCACCATCCAGGGAGCAGGAGGGTCTGAGGGATAGGAAGTGAGGTAGATGGGAGTTCAGGTGGGTCTGGGCGGAGAGAGGGAGGGGCCAGCTGTATGGTGGGAACTCCAGGAATGGGAGGGGGGCCCAGGTGTGGATGAAGCTGAGGACCAAAGGTGAGCATAATACTCTTATCCCTAATTAATCACAGAAAAGCTGGAAGTGGGGCTGTGGCTCAAGTGGTATAGCACTAGCCTGGAGCAAAAGGAGCACAGGGACAGAGCCTAGGCCCAGAGTTCAAGACCCAGGACCAGTAAAAAACAAAAATAAACAACAAACAGTACTAGTGCGTGTGCACCCCTCTCCCCCACAATGATACCAAGAACAATCACCAAAACTCATGTGACAAATAAGATACCTGTATTCAAAGGGTTTGGTGACAAGTCTATCCCAACTTTTGCTATTTGGAAATTCTTTTCTGTAAGAAAATGTCAACATAAATTCCATTTTATCAATGGTTCAATATTTAACAGCTTCCAAAGCTAGTGTTTGCTTTCCTTACTCCCTGCTGTGAAAACAGACCAGCAGACTTTAGTTCTGTCCCTAGCTAGATTTTAGAACACAAATACAATAGTGTTATGTGTTAAGCTTCTAAACTGTGGGGGATTGTTTCTGTCATGCAAAACTTAAAAAGCACATATTGTATCTAGCTTATCTATTATTTCCAATATTTTTTCTGGCTGACAGAAGGAGGAAGTAGAGAAGGTGAAAATGAGCCAGTTCATAATAGTAATCACTTCCTAATTATGACTTTTAAAATAGCATGACTTTAGTCATGTTTGGTGATATTCAATATGAGGTTGCCCCTAAAAATAAAATGTTTTTGATATTCATTCAGCGATAAGAACAATCTCATAATCCTTTCCTTCAACTCCTTCATAGACTTCAAGCCCAGTATGGGGGTGGGGGTAGGGGGAAACAAATGAAACTCTTTAGCTAGGCACTGATGGCTCATGCCTGTAATCCTAGTCACTCAGGAGGCTAAGATCTAGAATCGAGATTCAAAGCTAGCCCAGGCAGCAAAGTCACTGAGGCTCTTATCTCCAATTACCTAGCAAAAAGCCAGAAGTGGAGCTGTGGCTTAAGTGGTAGAGGGCCAGCCTTGAATGGAAGAGTTAAGCAAGAGCTCAAGGCTCTGAGTTCAAGTACATACACAAAACCCTCTAGTTTGGCAAAGGATTGTTTACTATCAGACATCAACCAATCTGAAGTGCCTGTCTCTCATAGACATGCATAGACATGCACCCCTAATGTAGCAGTTGTTCCTATCTTCCCCATTTCTGTGTATATGTTTCTTCATTTGTTTATGTTGGCCTCCTTAGCTGGACACTCTTCTTGTGATAAACACACTCATCAATGTCACCTTTCTTGAGGGAATTACCTGAACTCTGGGTCTGGGCGCTGTCCCTCAGCTCTTCAGCTCAAGGCTAGCACTCTACCACTTGAGCCACAGCACCACTTCCAGCTTTTTCTGCTTATGTGGTGCTGAGGAATCGAACCCAGGGTCTCATGCATGCAAGGCAAGCGCTCTACCACTGAGCCATCTTCCTAGCCCCTGTCTTTGATTAATTCATCAGTTGCTCCAGCTTTTCTAATTCTCCAAAGTTGTACTTTGTATCTCAACTATGACATTTGTCACTGACAGTCACTGCCTTTAGATGTGGATGGGGAAGTCAGACTTAATTGCCCTTGAAGAGAAGGGCACAACTGCTTAAGGATTCACTCAAGTAAATAGTCTTTTGGGGGTTGGGGGGGGTAGGGGAGGAAATGGTACTGGTCCTAAGGCTTGAGTTCAAGACTTGGACACTGTTCCTGAGCTATTGTGCTTAAGGCTAGTGTTCCATCACCTGTGCCACAGCTCCATTTCCAGCTTTTTGCTGGTTAATTGGAGGTAAGAGTCTCATGGACTTTCCTCCCTGGGCTGGCTCTGAATTGCCATCCTCAGATCTCAGTGTCCTGAGTTGCTGGGATTACAGGCATGAGCTACCAGCACCCACCTATGTTTTCTGTTTTGTTATCTTGCTGTAACTAAATAATTCATCAAGAGGTATAGAAAACATCTTCTCGGGGCTGGGAAGTTGGCTCAGTGGTAAAGCACTTGCCTTGCATGCATGAGGCCCTGGATTCGATTCCTCAGCACTGCATAAGCAGAAAAAAAAAAGCCGGAGGTGGCGCTGTGGCTCAAGTGGTGGAGTGCTAGCCTTGAGCTGAAGAGCTGAGGGACAGCACCCAGGCCCAGAGTTCAGGCCCCACAACCGGACCAAAAAAAAAAAAGAAAGAAAAAAAAAAAAGAAAACATCTTGGGCTGGGAAGGTGGCTTAGTGGTAAAGTGTTTGACTAGCATGCATGAAGCCCTGGGTTCAACTCCTCAGTACCACAAAAGCTGGAAGTGAAATTGTGGCTCAAGTGGTAGAGTGCTAGCTTTGAGCAAAAGAATCTCAGGGAACCGTGGCCAGGCCCTGACTTCAAGCCCCAGGACTGGCAAAAAGTGAGAGAGAAAGAGAGGAAAAAGAGAAATAAAAAGAAAACATCTTCTTGAGCTGGCTGCAGTATTGTATACCTGTAGTTCTAGGTACTTGGGAAGATGAACCAAGAATTCAACACCAGTGTATGCAACAAAACAAGATTTGTCTCAAAGAAGAAAAGAAGGAAAAATCTATTATGTGTGATTTTTCTTTTTTATCAGTACTTTGCTAATTTATGCTATAAACTTACAACTCTTGTGGAAAGAAGTCAAAAAAGAATTTATTGGGCAATAAAAATAGAGAAAAACATGATATTCCACATAAACTGGTCAACTGGTCCAACAATCATCAGGGGCTTCCACTTACCAAATCACAACAATAACTGTCTTTAAGCATTATATATTTCCTTTACTATAGTAACAGAGTTCATTCTACTAAGAAGCCATGTGATTTTTAGCCATGTATTATCATTGCCATTCTGATTAAGCATATTACTATACTGCTAAATAACATGCATTGAGTTCAGCTGTTGGCTCTACCTGTTGAAGTGAAGGACAATTTCCAATTAGCCACACAAATTTGGATAGGAAGGGTATGAAATAAGGACACAAATAATCCTCATACTTTAATTCAAAGGCTTTCTACTTTCTCTAATAAAGCTTGTGTGTACGTGTGTGTGTGTGCCAGTATTAGGGCTTGAACTCAGTTTCACACTCTTACTTGGCTTTTACAGTCAGGTTAGCCTATACCACCGCTTGAGACATACCTCCACTCTACCACTAGAGTCACAGCTGTAATTCTGGTTTTTTACTGATTAATTAGAGATGAGTCTCTCTCAGATTTATCGGCTCAGGCTGGCTTTGAACCAGGATCCTCAGATCTCAGCCTCTTGAACCTGACTTTAGGTCAAGTTTTCATATCTACCATATAGATGTAGAATGACCAACTTCATGTCTAGCACTACACCTTTCTCAGTAATACATTCCTACAGCCTCCTCTAGCACACTACCAACAGGATTCTGTGGGGGTGAGGGGTAAGTCAGAGAATGCAGTATAAACCAGCCTAAAGAGATTTGAATCTTTCAACCAATATGAAATAGAAGAATGGTGGAGAGATGGATAGATCTACAGACACTAAAGAAAAGGTAGTTTATTTTTTAGAATGAAGGAATTCAACTTTTCCCTGCATTGTTAGAGTAGCCTTCTATCTTCTATGACCTTCTAAAGTATATTCTGGTATCTACAGGAAATTAAGTTTCATCTTTTTGTTATTGTGCTGATCCTGGGGCTTGGACTCAGGGCCTGGGCACTGTCCCTGAGAATTTTTGCTCAAGGCTAGCACTACCATGAGCCACAACTACATTTATGGCTTTTTTGTTGGTTAATTGGAGCTAAAGAGTCACATAGACTTTCCTGTCCAGGTTGGCTTCAAACTGCAATCTCCAAAATCTCAGCCTTCTGAGTAGCAAAGCTGGTGTAAGCTGCTAGCACCCAGTCTTAAGTTAAACCTTAACCCTACATTGTGATTTCAGTGATATGTATGTTTCGATGGAGACAAAATTGCTATATTGCTAAAGAACTGCATAATACTTCCCACTGATTTATTCATTATACTCTACCCCATTATGTTTCTGATATGAAAATATTTTGCTTATGAGCATAACCTTAAATTTAAAAAGGAAGTTTTTTAATGATTAAAAAAGACAAAGAGACTAGGCACCAGTGACTCATGCCTAAAATCCTAGCCATTTAGGAGGTTGAGATCGGAGGTTTGTAGCTTAAAGTCAGCCTGCAAAGAAAATCCTTGTGAGATTCATTTCCAATTAAGCAGCAAAAAGCCAGAAGTGGAGTTGTGGCTCAAGTAGTAGAGTGCCCACCTTGAGTAGAACAAGTCAAATGAAAGCTTGAGGCCCCAAGTTCATGCTTTAATTCCAGTGTACACATACATACAAATGACAATGTATAAAATAACATATATACTAAAAACATATACATATACATTTTTCTTATATTACTTAATAGCAACAAAATTACCCACCAGTGTGGGCAGAAGTGTTACACTGCTATCCTTTTCAGTTTAAACTTTCTTAAAAGAACTCATGAAGCCTACATTGTTGCAATGGTTGTTCTGTACAGTATGTTGTCTCTGAAAGCAAGATTCTCTATGTCTATGGGCCCTGACTCATAGCCTGGGCATCTCTCAGTTCTAACAGCAGTCCCGTCTCTAACTTCATGCTGCTTCTGGAAAGGAACCCCTGTTTGCAAAATGCAAAGAGAAAGGAGAGGAGTGATTTCAGAATAGCAGAACTTCACTGATGAAATAAAATACTTCCCTTTTGCTGCATTCTTTTTAATTTTTTTATTTTTCAATTGCATTTAGAGTATGGCAGTGGACCATGGAAAGCTTGTAAGAACCCTGAACCGCACCCAAGCACAGGGAAAGAATCTAGCTTCTGGCTGGGTGGTAGAAAAACAGGAGCAGGCTAGGAAGGGGATGCTCTTGCCTTCAGCAAGTCTAGAACCTGGGAAGAGAACAAGCTAGGGCCACAAGGCTACAGGAAGGGCTCAGCTCTCCTGCTTCAACATTGGGATTGACCCCACCCAGGGCATCATACCACACATGCCCTGTTGGCCAAGTAAGGACAGAGAGATACCACAAGTGAGAAGATCTTGGTAACTAAGGACTGCCAAGTCAGTTCTAGTCATCTTGAATGTCAGTTTGGATGGCTTGCAGGGAGATTTACCTCCATTCAGAAACAACAGGGAAACAGCTACATACAATTTCTATTTCTAAGAAGAATTTTTTAGCAGATGCTTCCTGTCACATGATTGTAAGTCTATCACACAGTGGAATTTCATTTCTACTTGAAAGACTCAATTTCTTACTAATTAGCTCTCCTAAATATTGATAACATTAAAACAAAATCCATGCCTATCTCAACAATGCTACTTTACTCAGGAAAATAAGTATTGCTTACTCTCTTGAACTTCTTTGCCAAAAAAAACCTCAACAAGACTGGGATGGGGAGAGGGGCAGAATTATTTTTTATTTTAACAAAACAACAGTCTAATACTAGAAAATTAGTGACAGGCAAACATTTCCTAACTTTGTTCATCAGGAACAGAAGGAAAAGAGAAATGTTTGCTTTCTCAGTGGCTGCATTTTCAAATATCACAAACGTTACTTATATCCTTTTGGCTCTTAAAAAAAACAAAAACAAAAATCAGAGGGGGGGGGATGGAGAGGAGTTGGGAAGAGATGGGAAGGGGAAACAAAGGAGGAGGCAACAATGCTTGATAAGTAATGTACTCATTACCTTGCCCATGGAATTGTAACCCCTATGTACGGTATTTACACACACACACACACACACACACACACACACACACACACACACACACACACACACACACACACACACACACACACACACACACACACACACACATATCAGACAAATTTGCATTGTTTAAACCCAGAGGAAGTCTCCTAGAAAAGCTAGAAGCCAAAAGTTGTTCCTATTTTAGTCTTGAAAGTGAAAAGTACAAGGAGAGGTTTATTGTTCCTAACTTTAAAGTAAAACCAAATTTTGCCACTTCCATCTCGGGATGCAGCAGTATGCAGCGAGTCACACAGTCTGCAAATAACATAAGATCTGCCAGAAAATGAAACTACTTACCTTCGTAAGAGGACATGACTCCACACACACTGAAAACCAGCCTGCTCTGGCTTAAGGAGAAAACATCTGACTTTACCCAGTTCAAGTTCATACGATCAAAGCCTCCATCCAGGCTTTAAAGACACTGGGGTGACAAGAGATCCACCGATCAGCCAGGAGCTCTGGTCAGTGCATGGTGTGTGTGTGTGTGTGTGTGTGTGTGTGTGTGGACTTCAGTGAATTCTGAACAACTGCTGAACAACTCCAGTCAACCCCATGCACAGTATGCCACACCTCCCCAGAGGATGGGCTTCTGCCCTGTGCTCAGAGACCAAGTCTGCAAAGATGGAGAGATGTCTATTTATTGCAGCAAAATAAACAACAATGAAGACGCATGGACCCATTGAGTGCACTAGAAATACAGCTGGGAACAGGATAGTTTATACACTGACTAATGCCTGAGCTATTAGTAATCTTCTAAAAAAGTTAACATGAAAAATACTTTGTTCCCCTTTAACTGGACGCCTGCCTGGACAAAAGATGTCACAGAGTCTAAAGCTTAAGAACTAACATCTCAGTTCCAATGACCTCAAATGGTATTTGGCTACTTCTGACTTTCCTTTTTACCATAATTAATTGATTGTGGAGAATAAACAGGTCAGGATGAATAAATAGCATACATCAACTGTCTAAGGAAACCAAGCAGTGTGTGTGTGTATGTGTGTTTGTATGTGAAACTTGCATTGTCCCTAAGCATTTTCACTTAAGGTTACCACTCTACCATTTGAGCCACAGCTCTACTTCTGGCTTTTCTGGTGGTTAATTAGAGATAAGAGTCTCATGGACTCTCCTGCCTAGGCTGGCTTCAAACTACAATCCTCAGATCTCAGCCTCCTGAGTAGCTAGGAATACAGATGTGAGCCACCAGCACCTGTCAGAAACCATGTTTTCATATAGCATATCAGAATATTAACTGGTAAGATATTTATTTCTTACTGTATTAAGTGACTTATAAAATCATTATAATTTCACATAATTAGATCAGGATTTTACATTTTTCTTAAAGCCCTGAACAATGAGAAAGTGTCAGAATTAAAATATTGATGAAATCACAGTGACAAATATAGCTCTGAGGACCCATTCCTAATCAGAGGGCCCAGTACAGCATCTCTCAGTCTAAGGTACACCAGGCTCACCCAGACACATGGGGGTAGAATGGCTGGATCCCATCTCCTAATTAATATTCAGTGGATATGCAGGAGGCCACACAATGTGCTTCTAATAGGTTTCCAAGTGATGGTGATGCCACTGCTGGTCTGGTCCAAAGCTTCAGGAACCAACAAAACTGCTAGGGCAGACTGCCTGTTCTCATTGAAAGTGCATGCTCACTTCCACAGGAATGCATGGCTGAGAGGAGATGGCAGGAGTTCCTTCTTCACTTCAACACAAATATATATTTGCAAGGGACTCTTACCAACTTATGCCTGCTCATCAGGAAATGTGCTTCATCCATCATCTTTTAATAAATTTGGGTGCAGGAGCTGGGAATGAGGCTTAGAGCCCCTGTCTTCTAGCATGTATAAGGCCCTGGGTTCAATCTCTAGATCCACCAAAAAAAAAAAGTTTCCATATAAAGCATGAGTACGGGCTGGGAAGGTGGTTCAGTGGTAGAGCGCTTGCCTTGCATGCATGAGGCCCTGGGTTCGATTCCTCAGCACACCACATAAGCAGAAAAAAAAAAGCTGGAAGTGGCGCTGTGGCTCAAGTGGTACAGTGCTAGCCTTGAGCTAAAGAGCTGAGGGACAGCACCCAGGTCCAGAGTTCAGGCCCACAACTGGACCCAAAAAATAATAAATAAATAAATAAATAAATAAATAAATAAATAAATAAATAAATAAATAAATAAATAAAGCATGAGTACATTTTACAACTCATCTGAAAAAATAAGAAAACTAGATCCTAAAGAAAAGAACTCAAAGAAGCCAGGTGCTGGTCACTCACACCTATAATCCTAGCAACTGTGGAAGTTAATGTCTGAGTTCAAAGCCAGCCTAATCAGAAAGTTCATAAGATTCTTATCTCCAATTAATCACCAAAAAGCTGAAAGTGGAGCTGTGGCTCCAGTGGTACAGTACCATCCTTGAGAGAAAATGCCAATGTAAGCACAAGGCACTGAATTCAAGCGTCAGTACTAGTATGAGCACAAGCATGCATGCATGTACCCACACATCTCAAAGAAATCTAAGGTTTTCTTTTATTTCCTTGACAAACTCTACTGGTATTTGTTTACCTTTTTCCATGGCAGGGAAGTGTTTAGATTTCATTCCAAGAACACTTAAGAGTTTGAACAAATTTCAGTAATGTAAAAACCAGAAAGTTCCTTGTCACAAAAACTGCCCAGATGTCTGTGCTTCTGAGAGCAATGTTTAAACTAAAGCCTCAGGTTTGGTACTCAAACAAATTTTTCCCTCCCTCCCCCACTCCCTCCCTCCATCCCTCTCTTCCTTCCTTTTTGTCTTTCTTTCTCTTTCCTTCCTTCTTTCTTCCTTCCTTTCTCTCTCTCTTTCTAGTCTTTCCTTCTTTCTCTGTTCTCTTTCTTTTCTTCTTTTCTTTCTATAGCTAACCTTTACTTTGTGCCCAGTTTTACATTAAACAGATTCCCTGCAGCTTGTCATTAAAACTAAACTGTGAGATAATAAGTTATTACTAGCACTCTACCTCTTGAGCCACAGCTCCACTTACAGTTTGGGGTTTTTTGTTTTGTTTTGTTTTGTTTGTAGTTAACTGGAGATAAGAGTCTTAAAGACTTTCTTGCCCGGGCTGGCTTCAAACCACAATCCTAAGATCTCAGCCTCCTGAGTAGCTAGGATTACAGGTATGACCCACCAGCACCTGGCCAGTTATTACTATCTTATAGGAAAAAACCACTCTATAAGTAATTATATTTTGGGGGCTGGGAAGGTGGCTCAGTGGTAGAGCACTTGCCTTGCATGCTCGAGGCCCTGGGTTCAATTCTTCAGCACCACATAAGAAAAAAGCCGGAAGTGGCGCTATGGCTCAGGTGGTGGAGTGCTAGCCTTGAGCTGAAGAGCTGAGGGACAGCGCCCAGACCCAGAGTTCAGGCCCCATGACTGGACCCCCCCCAAAAAAAAAGTAATTATATTTTATCTCTAATTTACTGAGGAGAAAAACTAGGCTTAAGACAATGAATGGTACTTTTTTATTTAGATGAAAGCTAAAAAATCAAAATACAGTGTTAAAATGAACTCAGGTTAGAGTTCAGTGGTAAAGCACATGTGTTTAGCATACCTGAGGCGCTAGGTTCAAGCTGCAACACACACACACACACACACACACACACACACACACACACACACACCACAAATATAACGCGGTGAACACTCAATTGTCTACAAGTAAATAATGTGCAATTATATGTAGCAACTACCACAAACAAAATAATAACTTCTAGAGCCAGGTGCAAGTAGGTCAGGCCTGTAATCCTAGCTTCTCAGGAAGCTGAAATTTTTATAATCACAGTTCAAAGCCAGCCGTCGTAGAAAAGTCCATCAGACTCTGTTTTCCAAAATAACAAGCAAAAACCAAATTGGAGTCATAGCTCAAGTGGTAGAGCACACTACCCAAGCAAGCTGAGCAAGCACAAGGCCCTGAATTTAAACCCTACTCCCAACTAAATAAAGAAACAGATAAAAAAACATCTAGGGGCTGGGAATATGGCTTAGTGGTAGAGTGTTTGCTTAGCAGGTATGAAGCTCTGGGTTCAATTCCTCAGTACCACATAAACAGAAAAAGCCGGAAGTGGTACTGTGGCTCAAGTGGTAGAATGCTAGCTTTGAGCACAAAGAGGCTCAAGGACAGTGCCTAGGTCCTGAGTTCAAGCCCCAAGACAGGCAAACAAACAAAACCAAACAAACAACATCTAAACTGCTAAACATTGGTCTCAGATGTTTCTCACATAATACAGCACTTACAGGAACCAAAAATCCTAGGTACTTACCCGAGTAAAATGAACACTGACCCACAAAAACCTGAACCTCAGTGTTCACAGAAGTTTTGTTCAAAAACCAGCAAACAGGCCAGGTACCAGTGCCTTGCACCTGTACCTACTCAAGAGGTTGAGATATAAGGATCACAGTTTGAAACCAGCCCACGCAGGAAAGTCCCTGAGACTCTTATCTCCAGTTAACCACCAAAAAGCCAGAAGTGGCACTGGCTCAAGTGGTAGAGTGCTACAGCACTGAGCAAAAAGGAGTCCAGGGACAGCACCAAGACTCAGAGATCAGCGAGCGCGCATGTGTGCCCATGCACACACACACACATACACACACACACACACACACACACACACACACACACACACACACACACACACACACAATCACCGAACACTGGAAACATGCACTTAGGTTTCAACTACTAAATGCACAAACAACTCAGTTCTAGAGTATCTCTACATTGATTTACCACCCAATAAGGAATGACTGAGATGGGATGTGTGGCTCAGGTGGTAGTGCTAAGCCAATGAGTGAAAGCGTCAGATTCTGAGTTTGAGTTCCAGCTCAGGGAGGACATTGCCATAGCCATTAGAAAGAAGCCAACTTAAAAGGCTCCATTAGGTATGATTCCATATGACATTGTGGAAAAGGCAAACTCCTAGTGATTGAAAAGATCCAGTCCATGGTGCCAGGGGCTGTAGCAGGGGAAAGGGCAGACCACGAAAGGTTGTAACAAAATTGTGGAAAACAAAACTGCTGTGTACCCTTACTGCAGTGGTGGTTACAGGATTATGTGCATGTGGTAACACTCAGGATTGGCCCATGATTTACAGTTTGTGAATTAGCTCTCATTTCTCAAAAAGAAGAAAGGGGTAGGAATAAGACCTATTTATTCTATTAAAAAAGTAAGCAGGTCTGGGAAGGTGGCTCAGTGGTAGAGCGCTAGCCTTGAGCTGAAGAGCTGAGGGACAGCGCCCAGGCCCAGAGTCCAGGCCCCACGACCGGACCCAAAAAACCAAAAAAAAAACAAAAAACAAAACCCAACAACAACAAATGTGGCTAAGGCTGGAAGATCATAAGCTTGAGAGCAGACTGGGCTACATAGTGAGACTGTTTCAAGAAAAACAAAACAAAGTAAAAGGTGAGGAGACTGCTGGTTTATCTTGGAGTATGAACTCAAAGCTAAATGAGGTCTAGTAGCAGCATTGCCCTGCACATCTTCAGTTGTAAAGATGATCTTTGGTTAATTTTATTCATAGTCTATAAGTTAATAAATCTTGACAACTGGACGGCTGGCATTCACTCTTGTAATCCTAGCTACTCAGAAGGCTGAGTTCTAAGAATCCTAGTCAGAAGCTACCTGGTGGAGACAAATCCGAGAGACTCTTATCTCCAAAAAGAAGAAGAAGTGGAGATGTGGCACAAGTGATAAAAGTGACAGCCTTAAGCAAAAAAAAGCTAAGCAAGAACTCACCCTAAGTTCAAGCCCAGCACTGGGAGGGGGGAGGGGGAAAGTGAGAAAGGAGGGGAGGGGAGGGCTGGGAAGGTGGCTCAGTGATAAGAGTGCTTGCTCCTCATACATGAGGCTCTGGGTTCGATTCCTCAACACCACATAAATAGAAAAAGCCTGAAGTGGCGCAGTGGCTCAAGTGGTAGAGCTCTGGCCTTGAGCTGAAGAGCTCAGGGAAGTGCCCAGGCCCAGAGTTCAAGCCCCACAACCTACAAGGGGGGGGGGGCAAGCAAGTCAGCTGTCATTCTCCCCTTGTGTCAGAGGTTATTTAGCACAAATTCCACTAAATTTGGAAATAATGAAGCCCTGCCAAACACTCACATGGTATTTTGTAGCAATTTGACTTTTTCATTATGCTCAACTTTTATTTTGTTAGAAAAGCTACTGATGTCACTTTCAATACTTTATTATTTATAATGAAAATGATGTGGAAAAACAAATCAAGCTTTTTGCATACAATCTGTTCCCTTGGAATAAAAACCTTCAAATTTACAGTATTTAAAGTATAGATAGGCGCCCGTGGAAGCAACCCAACCCAGCTCGGGACGGTGTTGACTGCAGAGGGGGCAGCAAACGACCCGAGATGTGCAGTGCTGTGTGGTACCTCTCTACACAGGCCTGTGTAAGCAACCTAGCCCCGAACAGCAGGGGCGGCTGAGATGCCAGCAGCAGAAGCAAAGGACTCCAGACTTGCAGCACGACCCTGTGCCTCCCTGCGTTGGCCCACGGAAGCAGTCCAGCCTGAAGCGGGGTGGCAGCGGAGAGGAACCTCAGACCCACGACACCATGTGACAGCATAAACAATGGTAAAGACTGTGAAACACAGACCCAGCCTGCACCAACATCCAGCATAGTCCACAATCATCTCATCGAATGCGGAACATGGTGAACAGCAACCTACTGTGCACAAAACCAGCCAACTGCCATAGCACGGCTGGACAGCTCCCAATCAGTACCAGGAAAAGCAGGAACTGTAGACATCTTAACTGCCTGCCGCCGACTAGTCAGGGATCTGAGTGCACACCCCAGCAAAGGGCGGAGTGTCTGCCCACCACAGACTAAGAGGAGTAAGCCCTATGTGAGTCAGACCAGCGGCTGGAAAGCAACTCCTCCCACAACAGAATCTCGGACCAGGTAAAATATTCTCAACCAGCCCAGCAAGCTACATCAATTGATCCAGGAACAAATCCAGAACCAAGCAAAGGTAGCCACTTAGTGATCAAAACAATCAGGACCTGGAATTGGTCTCCAACAATCCCTGAATCCACATGCAAAAATTACAAAATTCATCAACAGCCAAGATAGTAAACCAGACTGACAGGCCAGCAACCACACAGGGGAGAACGCCAGTGGAAGCGAAAAAGAAATGGAAGACAAACGCTACATCCAAGAGATGACAGAGGCAATGACTCAATAATTAAAATGAGAAATAGATCAGAAATTTAAAGAACAAATGAATGAGCTATCAAAAGAGATCCAATCCTTCAAACAAGAAATACACACAAAAATAGATACAGTACACACCTCGCTAAAAGATGAGATTAATACTCTAAGGAATGACATAGAAATTATAAATGGCTCAATCTCCTCCACGCAAAATTCAATTTCCTGCATGCAAACCACAATGGAAGCCACAGTTAATAGACTAAATGAAATGGAAAATAGAGATCAGATACTGAACGCAAAATGCAGGTACTGGAAAAAAAAAGTTACAGATATGGAAAAAGCACTCAAAACATGCCAAAGGGAAGCCCAAGAGCAAGCAGACAGTGCCAAGAAATTTAACCTTTTTATAATTGGGGTGGACGAAGGGGAGAAATACCAAAATAAAGGAATGAAGACTTATTCAATAAGATCATCACTGAAAACTTCCCCGGTCTTAAAAGAGAAAATCTTACCTACATAACCAAGGCCTACAGAACACCTAACAAGCAAGATCCCAGGAAGAACACTGCAAGGCACATTATAGTAAAAATGCTAGATTTTAGCAATAAAGAAGAAGTAATCTTGCATGCAGCAAAAGCAAAGAAGGAGCTATACTACAATGGGAAAAAAAATTCGAATCATTGCAGATCTCTCCACACAGACTCTGAATGCAAGGAAAGTCTGGGAAAGGATCATCCAAGCCCTGAGAACCAACAACTGCCAGCCCAGACTGGTATATCCAGCAAAACTAGCAATTCACATTCGAGGGAAAACTAAAATTATTAATCATAAAGAAAAATTAAATGAATTCATAAACAATGAACCAGTATTACAAAGAATATTAAGAGCAGGAATACAATCTGAAGAAAACATTCAAGAACAGAGATCCAGGCCAGATAGATATGGTTAGGAGACCAATTTAGTAAACACAGGAGGGAAGGAAAGAAGAAAAACTTAGGAAAGTATAAAATGACAGGAAATACAATAATAACCATAAATATTAATGGACTCAATTCACCAATCAAAAGAAAACTACAGATTGGATCAGAAAAGAAGATCCATCAATTTGCTGTCTTCAAGAGATCCACCCCAAGCCAGGCGCCGGTGGCTCACACCTGTAATCCTAGCTACTCAGGAGGCTGAGATCTGAGGATCGAAGTCCAAAGCCAGCCTGGGCAGGAAAGTCCACAAGACTCTTATCTCCAATAAGCCACTAGAAAACCGGAAGTGGCCCTGTGGCTCAAGTGGTAGAACGCTTGCCTTGAGTGAAGAGTGCAGGGACAGCGCCCAAGGCCAGAGTTCAAGCCCCACTACTGACCAAAAAAAAAAAGAAAAGAAAAGAAAGGAAAAAAGAGATCCACCTCACAGCCATAGATAAAAGCAAACTCCAAGTGAAGGGATAGAGAAAGGTCTACCATGCGAATGCCCCCAGCAAGAAGGCAGGAGTTGCCATTATGATATTTGATAAAATAAACTTTACACTAAAATCACTACAAAAAGACAAAGAAGGTCACTATATAATAATACAGGGAACAATCCAAGAAGAGGACATCACCACTGTCAATCTATACACTCCCAACATTGGTGCACCAAAATATGTTAAGCAAATACTCTCAGATTTACAGGAAATGTTGGATCCAAATACAATAATACCAGGAGACTTTAATACTCCACTCTCACCAAAGGACAGGTCCCCCAACCAAAGAATTGGCAAAGGAGTCTCTGAATTAAATATTCTCATATCTCAAACAGACAACTGACATGATACCGAGTTTTCCACCCAACAACAACCCAGTACACATTCTTCTCAGCAGCCCATGGAACTTTTTCTAAAATAGATCATATCTTAGTTCATACAAAGAATTTAAGCAAACACAAGAAGATCGACATAATCCCCTGTATTTTATCTGACTATAGTGGAATCAAACTAGTTTTCAATAACAAGGCACAGAGTAGAAAAAACTCAAACACATGGAAATTAAACAGCACACTGCTGAGCAACACATGGGTCACAGAAGAAATTAAGGAAGAAATTAAAAAGTTCCTACAATTCAATGAAAATGAAGACACATCACAAAGAAACCTATGGGACACAGCAAAAGCATTCCTGAGGGGCAAGTGTATTGCTCTCAGTGCGCACAGCAATAAACAGACAGACCAAATAAACAACCTCTTTTCTTTTCTTCTCTTTTTTTGTCAGTCGTAGGGCCTGAACTCTGGGCCTGGGTGCTGTCCCTCAGCTCTTCAGCTGTAGACTAGCGCTCTACCACTTGAGCCTCAGCCCCACTTCCAGCTTTTTCTGCTTATGTGGTGCTGAAGAATCGAACCGAGGGCCTCATGCATGCAAGGCAAGCACTCTAACACTGAGCCACATTCCCAGCCCCCAAACAAACAACCTCATGATGCAACAACAACTGCTAGAGACACAAGAAAAAGTTGAACCTAAAGTCACTAGATGGAGTGAGATAACCAAAATAAGAGCTGAAATTAGTGAAATAGAGACTAAGAAAACTATAAATAAAATTAAAAAGACAAAAGGCTGGTTTTTTGAAAAAAAATCAATAAATTGGTGGACCACTGACAAGATTAACTAAAAAAAGAAGAGAGGAATTCTATAAGACCTTTAAAGAGGAACTAATACCCATACTCCTCAAGCTTTTCAAAGAAATAGAAGCAGAGGGAGTAATCCCAAACTCATTCTATGAAGCTAGTAGCACACTCATCCCCAAACCAGGCAAAGACCCAACAAAAAAAGAGAACTACAGACCAATCTCTTTGATGAACACAGATGCAAAGATCTTCAATAAAATTCTAGCCAACAAAATACAGAAACATATCAAAAAAAATCATACAGGGCTGGGAAGGTGGCTCAGTGGTAGAGCACCTGCCTTGCAATGCATGAAACCCTGGGTTCGATTCCTAAGCACCACATAAGCAAAAAGAAAAAAGCCGAAAGTGGCGCTGTGGCTCAAGTGGTAGAGCACTAGCCTTGAGCTGAAGAGCTGAGGGACAGCGTCCAGGCCCAGACTTCAGGCCCCACGACTGGACCCCCCCCAAAAAAAATCATACATTATGACCAAGTAGGCTTCATCCCAGAGATTCAGGGATGGCTTAACATACCCAAGTCAATAAGGTAATCCATCACATCAACAGATCCAAGGTGAAGAACTATATGATTATCTCCATTGACGCAGAAAAGGCTTTTGAAAAAACACAACATTCATTCATGTTAAAAGCTCTGGAATAAATTGGAATAGAAGGAACATTCCTCAAAATAATAAAAGCCTTACATGACAGACCAAAGGGCCAGTATCATACTTAGTGGGGAAAACTACAACCAATTCCCCTAAAAACAGGAACAAGGCAGAGCAATAAGGCAGGAAAAAGACATTAAAGGGATCTGTATAGGGGAGGAAGAAGTTAAACTCTCTTTGCAGATGACATGGTTTTATACCTTAACGATCCCAAAGGCTCCATCCTCAAACTCTTAGAGCTTATAAACCACTTTGGCAAAGTAGCAGGATACAAAATTAACCCACAAAAATCAGTCGCCTTTCTGTACACCAACAATGTAAAAGCAGAAAGGGAAATCAAGGAAATTACCCCATTCATAATAACCTCAAAAAAATAAAGTATCTAGGAATTAACCTAACCAAAGATGTAAAGGATCTATTTCATGAAAACTTATAAGCCTAAAAAAAGGAATCATAGAAGACTCCAGGAAATGGAAAGATCTCCCATGTCCCTGGACAGGCAGAATTAACATAGTGAAAATGTATATATTGTCAAAATTGATATACACATTCAATGCAATTCCCATTAAAATCCCAATGATGTACTTTACTGAAATAGAGAAAACAGTCCAAAAGTTCATTTGGAACAACAGAAGACCTAGAATAGCCAAAGCAATTCTAGGCAAAAGAAACAACGCAGGAGGGATCACAATACCAGATTTCAAGATCTACCATAGATCTATAATAACAAAGACAGCTTGGTACTGGTACAAAAAGAGACCCAAAGACCAATGGAACAGACTGGAAGACCCAGAAATAAAGCCGCATATGTACAGTCAGTTGATATTTGACAAAGGAGCCAAAGACATACAATAGAAGAATCATAACCTCTTCAACTATTGGTGCTGGGAAAACTGGGTGGCCACATGCAGAAAAATGAAAGTAGACCCTAGCCGATCACTATGCACTAGTATCAACTCAAAATGGATTAAAGACCTTAACATCAAACCCGATACTTTGAAACTACTGCAGGACAGAGTAGGAGAGACACTTGAATTTATAGGCACAGGCAGGAACTTCCTGAACAGAGTCCCAGGGTCACAACAAATTGAAGAGAGACTGGACAAATGGGACTACCTTAAAACAAAAAGTTTCTTCACAAAGAAATAGCAACCAAACTAGAAAGAAAGCCAACTAATTGGGGAAAAAAATATTTACCAACAAAATATCAGACAAGGGTCTAATATCCATTATATACATGGAATGCAAGAAATTAATCCCTCACAAATCTAACAAACCAATCATGAAATGGGAAAGGAAATAAAGAGAGAGACTTCTCAGAAGAAGAGATAAAAATGGCAAAGAAACACATGAGGAAATGCTCATCATCCCTGGCTGTAAAGGAAATGCAAATAAAAACAACCCTGAGATATCACCTTACGCCAGTCAGAATGGCTCACATGGGGCTGGGAAGATGGCTCAGTGGTAGAGCACGTGCCTTGCATGCATGAAGCCCTGGGTTCGATTCTTCAGCACCACATAAGCAAAAAGAAAAAAGCCGGAAGTGGCGCTGTGGCTCAAGTGGTAGAGCGCTAGCCTTGAGCTGAAGAGCTGAGGGACAGTGCCCAGGCCCAGAGTTCAGGCCCCACAACCGGGCCAAAAGAAAACAAAAACAAAACAGAATGGCTCACATCCTAAAGTCAGCCAATGACAAATGCTGGAGGGGATGCGGAGAAAGAGGAACCCTACTGCATTGCTGGTGGGAATGTATACTAATACAACTACTTTGGAAAACAGTCTGGAGATACCTCAGAAAGCTAAATATAGACCTCCCCTATGACCCAGCCATATCACTCCTAGGTGAGCAACAGGAACCAGTATATAAAGACACATGCACCTCCATGTTTATTGCAGCACTGTTCACAATAGCCAAGATTTGGAAACAACCCAGATGCCCCACTACTGATGAGTGGATCCAAAAATTGTAGTACTTATATACAATGGAATATCATGCAGCCATTAGAAAGGACAAAATAATGGCATTTGCAGGGAAATGGATGGAACTAGAGCTGATTATTTTGAGCAAAGTAAGCCCAGAACAAAGAGACAAATGGCATATGGTCTCCCTAATATGTGGATGCTAAAGCCAAAATACAAGAAGATATGGCAAACAGAACTCAAGAAACAAAAGACAGCCATCCATTTTGTCATATCATTGCTAAATGACTCCATGTTTTGGACCATATATATGGAAGATATGTGCACGCAACAGAGAGAAGCCAGGAGGAGGAACAGAATAAGTGGGAACAGGTCACTCTAAGCAAAAGGAAAGAAATATAAACATCACCTGATGTGGAAAAAATAACTTGTAATGTCAAAGCTCATAGAATTCATAAACTGTATAGACCATGATGATGACAATTTGCCTTGTGAAAATTAAAATGTGTTTGTGACTTTAACTAAGTACCACTTGGGCTGGGAAGGTGGCTCAGTGGTAGAGTGCTTGCCTTGCATGCCTGAGGCCCTGGGTTCGATGCCTCAGCACCACATAAGCAAAAAGAAAAAAGCCGGAAGTGGCACTGTGGCTCAGGTGGTAGAGCACTAGCCTTGAGCTGAAGAGCTGAGGGACAGCGCCCAGGCCCAGAGTTCAGGCCCCACAACTGGACCACAAACAAACAAACAAACAAAAACTAAGTACCACTATTCCACAATACTGTGAAATATGTGAAATTTATGTAATCACCTAATCTCAATTAAAGGAAAAAAAGTGAGAGAAGGGATGGGTTAAGAGAGATGGGTGACAATGTTGTCAGACACTTTGTACTCATATACTTTTTGTAGAATGGGAACTTCTTTGTACAACTACTTAAAGATAATTAAAAAAATAAATTTAAAAAAGTATAGAAAGGTGACCAAGTTGTCTACCTTTGTAATTTTATTTAAAGGTAACTGTGGCAATATGGCCTGTTATACAACTGAAAAATTTCCTATATTAATGGCAAACTGAGCGTTAGCAGCTTACTAATGAACATATTTTGGAAATCAAGGGAAAATTATATCATAGGGATGTTAGCTTTTAGCCTGTTCAGACAGAATGTGGATGTAGGACAGAACAATGGAAGACTTCTGAGACATACACACACATACACACACACACACACACATACACACACACACACACACACACACACACACACACACACACACACACACACACACACACTTTTTTTATTTTTTATTTTTTGGTGCCAGTACTGGGACTAGCACTCAGAGTTTTACGCTTTTGCTTGGCTTTTCTACTCAAGGCTTGTGGCTCCACCATTTGAGACATATCTCCACTTCTAGCTTTTTGGTAGATAACTGGAAATGAGTCTTACAGCATTTTCTGCCCAGGCTGGCTTCAAACCTTTATCCTTAGATCTCAGCCTCCTGAAAAACTAGGACTGTAGGCCTCAGCCATCAGAACCCAACAAGACTTCTGACTCTTATCAATTAAGAAGCAAAACCCTTAAATTAACCACCACTGTTATTTAATTGGGAGAAATCTATATTCTCATAGGATAAATCAAGTCTTGAGCTATTTTGTCCTAGTTAGCATAACAACTCTAATAAAATAATAACATATTTTGGAATTTAAACAATTCTCTCATTGGCTTAAAACAATACATGTTAATAACACAATAACCAAATGATGCCTAATTTCTATTTTGCATGTCTGAAAGTCTTAATGAAACAAGGCCTGGAAATTCTTGAATACATGCCAGGCAAATCCTGTTGCTTGACTATTTTCATACTGAACTGTTTTTGTACCAGTCTTCAAAGCAAACTTACCCTTGAACATCTATTCGTTTGTTTAAAATAGGCAATTAAATTTTTAGCTCTCTAGTTATATGTAATCACACAATACAGTCAGAACACACGGCACCCCCCAACCCTGAATGGATGAAGCTATTACTCATTCTAGCTCAACTCAATCACTCTTCTGCTTTGGGAGCACAGAAAGGGCTCCACATCTTCTCTGAGCAAGTGTACAGGTGTTTGATGTGTATCATTATGACTAATTTAACACTTTGGTCAACAATTGATCAACTGTGATCCTGTAAACTACAGCAGTTGAGCCTGATACCAGGAGGTCATGTCCATAACCCTAGCTTTACTCAGGAGGCTGAAATCTGAAGATGGCAGTTAGGGGAAAAAACAAACAAATAAACAAAAAAACCCACCACTGTGAGACTTCGATCTCCAATTAACCACCAAAAAGCCAGAAGTGGAGCTGTGGTAAGCTGTTAGTCTTGACCCAAAGAAGAAAAAAAAAGCTTAGGGGCAGGCCCTGAGTTTAAGCCCCAGGACAGGCATGTGTGTGTACATGTGCACATGTGCGTACACACACACACATACAAAATACAATAGGTGCTTCCCATCTTAGCACAATGCATTATTCATGTTTTGTGGTGATACTGGTATGAACAAATGTACTTATATTGCCATCTGTAACTATATAGGATACCTGATAACACATGACTATGTTGTGGTTTGTTTTCTAGCATACTGTATTTTTTTTATTGTGAAAATACTGTACAGAGGGGTTACAATTACATGGGCAAGATAATGAGTACATCTCTTATCAAGCATTGTAGCTTCCTCCTTTTGTTTCCCCTTCCCATCCTCCCCCCCCCCCATACTGTATTTCTTATTATCATTATTTTTTGTTTTTGAAGTACTGGGAACTCAACCCAAGGCCTCACACACACTAGGCAAGTATTCTAACACTTGAACCACATCCCTGCCCGTTAGGTCTTGCTAATTTAGTCAGGGTTGGCCTCCAACTTGTGATCCCTCTGACTGCCTCCTGCCGAGTATTTGGGAGACTGAGGCAAAAGAATCACTTGAGCTCAAGAGTATAAGACCAGCCCAGGCAACACAGAAAGACCCTGACTTAAAAAGCACTTATTATACATTTTTTGTGTCAGTGCCAATCCTGGGGCTTAAACTCAGGACCTGGGTGCTGTCCTTAAGCTGTTTGCTCAAGGGTAGTTGAGCAACAACTCCACTTCTGCCTTTTTGGTAGATAATTGGAGAAAAAGGGTCTTGTGGACTTTACTGTCCAGGCTGGCTTCCAACCTCAATCCTCAGATCTCAGCCTCCTGAGTAGCTAAGATTATACAAATGAGCCACCAGCACCATATTTTTATATGTATCTGTAAAAATCCTTAAAAACAACAATACTCTGTCCTCATCTAATTTAGAGATTTAGTCCTCACCCACCCTTTTCAGTTTGAGCCCATCTATAAGGCTTTCCTACACGAGCCTCTCACTGGATACAGCTGTACACACTCAAACATAAATAACACACTCTCAGGTACTTGTCATGTCCTCTCTTTTTGTGTGTCTCCCCAATGCAATCTACTTCCTAAAACAAGAAGAAAAAGCACTAAGATGATAATCATGAATGATATCTTCCAAGGAGATTCCAGGATCAAGGATTTTCTTCTGTTCCATGACGCTAAGGCAATGTGTGGCCAACATAACTCTGAATAATCCCTCTGGATGTGTGATATTCCTGGTCAAGGAGAGGCGGTGTGCTCCCTGCTCCCTCTAAGTGTCCACAGAGCAAGCTCCCTGCTAGATATCATTGACTGTGTATGAATGGATGCCAGCTTGACACAATTTAAAGTATCCAATTAGGTAACTTGACTAAGAAATGTCATTTCTTCATTCTCTACATTTCACATTTAAGAAACAAAAAGAATCATTTTGGTAAATATTTCTCTATACTTGTACAAATGCTTCTGGGGAAATTAGAAATAGATCTATGCCAGGTGCTGGTGGCTATGACCTATAATCCTAGCTACTTAGGAGACTGAGCTCTGAGGATCAAGGTTTAAAACAAGCCCAGGCAGCAAAGTCCATGAGACTCATCTCCAATTAACCAAAAAGCTGGAAGTTTAGGTATGACTCAAGTGGTAAGAGAGTCAGCCTTGGTCAAAAAAGCTAAGGGAGAGATAAAGGCTCTGAGTTCAAAACTCAGTGCACTTGCTCATGTGCATGCAAACACACACACACACACACACACACACACACACACACACACACACACACACACACACATACACACACACACACAAATAAAGCCTGGAAAATTCCTGTATGTAAATCCCATTCACTTCTATTGTCTATTTCCTACAGATGCTTTCTGTAGCAGCATGGCACCCCATCTTCCCTACCAATACTTCCACTCACTCTACTCTGGTTATGAAGCTACACAATTCCCCAGGAAAGCTAAAAAGCTTCCATAGATGGTGATGTTGACAGGTGGACCATGGCATAAATGTGTCAATGTTTAAAATGGCTCACTTCTATCTTAGACCCACTTTCTCACTTCCCAGGAAGGAAAGCCCTTGATACTCTTAATCTCCAGTTAACCAACAACAAGCCAGATTGCAACTTGAACATATTCCACCACACATTTCAGCTTCTTCTTTCCTCACTGAGGCTAAAGGTTCAAAGCCATCGGGCAGAAAAATTAATAGGCAGCTCCTGACATACCCCCTATGGGTATATTTGTCCACACTCTTTCTTTTAGACAACTGTGTCATGGGGCTTAACTATTCCCTATGCAGATGATTCGGAAATGGTTCTCTCTAGCCTCATGCTTAAGGCCTAACTATCTTTTTTGTGTTTGATGGTCCAGGGGCTTGAACTCAGGGCCTGGGTGCTGTCCTTGAGCTTTTTTGCTCAAGGTTAGAGTTCTAGCTCTACCAATTGAACCGCACCCCCACTACTTTTTGTTGGTTAATTGGAGATAAGAGTCTCATGGACTTTCCTACACAGGCTGACTTTGAAACATGATCTTCGATCTCAACCTCCCGAGTAGCCAGGATTACAGATGTGAGCCACTCTGGTGCCTGGTTGAAGGCCTATCTCAAAGGATAGGCCTGACATCATCAGGCAGCAAGAGAAGGAAAGGACAAAGCTTTGTGGTGAGGGACCATTGTCTTAGCGGACTTGTAAAACTTGGTCATGGACTTCACTGTGACTTACACACCTCAGTGGCTGCTTAGGCACTTGCATGGGGCTGACAGCTCAAGCCCGGCTTACCTTGCTACTTTGCCTTGCAAATATGTTCCTAAGCCATGTTCCCTCTATCAGTCACATGGGGGTTTTAAGAAGGAAATCAAGAGAAGTGTTTTCTTTTTTTAATAAATTTCCACAGGAACTCAACTATTATTTTTTCCAATTTTGAAATAGCCATGCAGCTTCCAGAAAAGACTCCTCAGAGGCTCTGCCCTTGCAAGATCAGACAAAGGAGAAACTGCTAATTATTGTGTCCCTAAGGCTCACACCACTTGCTGAGTAACAGCAGAGTCTCATGTATTATATATAAGACCATGTGTGTGTTTGTGTGTATATCAGTCCTGGGATTTGAACTCAGGGCCAGGGTGCTGTCCCTGAGCTTTTTCATTCAAGGCTGGTATACTACTACTTGAGCCATTGTACCACTTCTTATTTTTCTCTGGTTAACTGGAGATTGGAAGATTGGAGTCTTACAGAATTTCCTGCCTGGGATTGGCTTTGAACAGTGATCCTCAAATCTCAGCCTCGTAAGTGGCTAGCAATACAGGCATGACCCACTGGTGCCCAGGTGGCACAAGGTTCTTTTTTATGTTGGCCAGTCATGGGGCTTGAACTCAGGGCCTGAGCACTGTCCCTGAGCTTTTTCACTCAAGGCTAGTGCTCTACCACTTTTGAGCCACAGTGCAACTTCCAGTTTTCTGATGGTTAATTGGAGATAGGAGTTTCATAGGTTTTCCTGCCTAGACTGGATCCTTAGATCTCAGCCTCCTGAGTAGCTAGGATTACAGGCATGAGCCGATGGCATCCAGGTTGGGCCCAAATTCTTAAAGGTTAAAATCCAGAATATGAAAGAAAAGAGCCAGGCTTCCCCTCCACACACACACACAAATTTTTTTTAATATTAAGTTTCCTTTGACACAATCTCTGAAGTACTTTGTCAATAATCCAGACAATTCCAAAGATGGAAAGACAGAATATTAGTAGATGTGGATTTAGTAACCTTTTAGATAAGAGAGAGAGAGAGAGAGAGAGAGAGAGAGAGAGAGAGAGAGAGAGAGAGAGAGAGAGAGAGAGAGAGAGAACGCACAAGTACATGTGTGTACACAGGCAATGTAATTTGAACTCAGGGTCTCCCATTGTCCCTTAGTTTTTTTGCTCAAGGTTCTCAACTACTTGAGCTACAATTCCACTTCCAACCTTTTGTTGGTTAACTGAAGATAAGAATCTCTTGAACTTTTTCTTTTTCTGCCTAGACTGGCTTTTCACTGTGATCCTCAGATCTCAGCCTCCTGAGTAGCTAGGATTACAAGCCTGAGCTATCGATTCCTGGCTTTGATGATATTTTCTAAGTTATCTTTGTGATGGAAAAGAAAATCAAAGATGACAAATTAAGACAAAAAAGGATACTTCCATCATCTGGGTCCGAATGATGCATATAAACAAGATAAATTATAAATTTACTTGCTTGAAATATATTATCCTGGAAATCTATATATTAATTGTCAAATTTAGCAATAGTGCCAAAACCAAATTTGGTTTGCAGTAGGATTATAAAATATCCATACAGTCTTTAACAAAATGCATTAGTTTGGACGTTATTCACTAGTGAAAGTTAACACATATAATCTCATGTTAGTAAACAGCCCACTGTTACTAGAGTAGGGGTCATTTTTATTCATGACAAAGGACAGCAAAGGTAAATATATTCAGCCTCTATGCAACTCTAACAAATAAACAAGACTCAGGTTTAAAACAAAAGGAAAAATAATAAGCATCAGTGACTCACCCTGTAATCCTTGCTACTTAGGAGGCTGAGATGTGAAGGCTGGGGTTCAAGCCAGCCAGGGCCTAAAAGTCCATGAGCCTCTCACTTCCAATTAACTAACCAAAAGCCAGAAGTGGAGATGTGGCTCAAGTGGTAGAGTGCCAGCCTTGAGGGGAAAAAGTCAAGTGAAAGCTTGAGGCCCTGAGTTCAAGTTCCAGTAATACTATTCATACATGAGAGTACAAACACATACACACAGAAAAAACAGGAAGTAGAGTTACCTGTGGAAAATTGAAAATGATTTTTATTTAAGTTTTAAAATTAAATATCCTTTTTTTCTTTTCTTTTTTTTTGCCAGTCCTGGTGCTTGAACTCAGGGCCTAGGCACTGTCCCTGAGCTTCTTTTGCTCAAAGCTAGCACTCTACCACTTGAGCCACAGCACCAATTCTGGCTTTTTCTGCTTATGTGGTGTTGAGGAATCGAACCAAGGCCTCATGCATGCAAGGCAAGCACTCTACCACTGAGCTACCTTCCCAGCCCTCCTTTCGAAATGTGTTGGATTTTTTTTTTTTTTTTTTTTGGTTTTTGTTTGGGGGATTTTGTTTTTTTCTTTTTTTTTTTTTTTTTTTGCCAGTACTGGGGCTTGAACTCAGGGCCTGGCATTGTCCCTAAGCTGTTTTTGCTCAAGGCTAGCACCATACCACTTAAGCCACAGCACCACTTCTGGCTTTTTCTCTTTATGTAGTACTGAGGAAATCAAACCTAGGGCATCATGCATGCTAGGCAAGTACTCTACCACTAAGCCACATTCCCAGCCCCATCTTTAAAACAAACAAACAATAATTGAATCATTCTACACAGAATTCAATATAGTTTCTGGGCACTGGTGGCTCATGCCTGTAATCCTAGCTACTCAGGAGGCTGAGATCTGAGGATCGCAGTTTAAAGCTGGCCCGGGCAAGGAAAGTCCATGAGACTCTCCAATTAACCATCAATTAATCTCCACCAATTAACCACCAATTAATCTCCAATTAACCACCAGAAAACCAGAAGTGACACTGTGGCTCAAATGGTAGAGTGCTTGCCTTGAGATGAGGGACAGTGCCCAGGCCCAGAGTTCAAACCCCACAACTGACCAAAAAAAAAAGTCTATGATACTCTTAGCTCCAATTAATCACCAGAAAAGCAGAAATGGAGCTGTGGCTCAAAGTGGTATAGCGCTAGCAGCCTTGAGCAAAAAAAGCTCTGGCACAGAGCCTAGGCTCTGAGTGCAAGTCTCACAAACCTAAAAAAAAAAGTCATTGTGGCACATTACTCAGTACTTGGGAATTTTTCATAAAGTTCTGCTCTTTATTCTTCTCAGTCTCCATTTTCCTTCTCAGTCTTTAGGACCTGGGTATCACTATCTACCTGGGGTTTCTTGGAACACTTGTTTATAACTGTATTTAAAGAAATACTCTTGTAATGCCCTTTAGCATTCAGGAGGTGGGGGTCGGGGGACATGAGTTTGAGGCCAGCTTGGGCTACATAGTGAGTTTGAGGCTAGTCTGGGCTATATAGCAAGACCCTACCTCAAAAACAAAAACAAAGAATCATTTTGAAGTAAGAGTGGATCTGCAGAAATACATTTTTGAAAAACAAAACATCAGTTTTAGTGATAAAACTACACAGGAACATTTCCAAACAATCATTTTAAAATGTCCTTCAGTGGACTCATTCAAATGTTACCTTTCCTGCAAAAGGACAGACTGTGCTTCCCATCCCCCATCCCAACCCAGCTATATCTGCTAAGTAAGAACCTGCTATATATGTACTGCCAGATGCTTGTCTTCATATGAAGGTTAGCAGATGACGGACCTTTGTTTTCCTCAAAGGAAAAGGCAATAACTCACTTAAAAGTATTGTGTCTTTATATAGTCTTATGATATTTAAGGTCACTTATTATCAAGTAATGCCAGAATTACCACATAACTGGCCATGCCATACAATACTTCACAAATCATTGCTCTGGCAAAGATGACCTCTAGCAGACTTGCTAGAGTAGTTTCTCACCATTAAGAGAACTTCATTAACTTAAGGATGCCATCCAGATCAAATCTAAAAATGACAGGACACAGCTGGGCTGTAGCTCAGTGGTAAAGCACTTAACTAGCATATGTCAAGGCCCTAGGTTTGAGCCCAAGAAGTTAGGGGGAAAAAGTAATATAATTTTGTAAGGAAATATTTGAAAAGAGAAATTAAGCTCCATAATAGAAACATGAATTAAAATAACCTATTTTTGATAGTAGTACTGGGACTTCAACTCAAGAGCCTTAGGGTTTTTCACTCGAGGCTGATACTACCACTTGAGCCACACCTCCTCATGCAGCTTTTTGCTAGTTAACTGGAGATAATAGTCTCAGATCTCAGCCTCCTGAGTAGCTAGGATTACAGTCATTAGCTACCAGCACCTAGCTGAAATGAGAGCTTTTTATGATAATGAGCTAAATTTTGTTCTCAATGACTTTGTGCTAAAAGGTACCTTCATTTGCATACATTTGTAGTTGATCATATTGCCAACATGGGAGAATTTATGTTCAGAATTGACCTATGAAGTAGGATGGAGTCATAATGAAAGCAATATTTGACAAAGTTATATCAACAATATCCTAAACTGAGTAAAAGTGAGACTGTTTCTCTGTAAAATAGGAAGGAGACAAGAGGGTTCATTCTCCCTTCCCTCATTTATTAGACATGGTGCTAGAATTCCTAGCCAGAGTAATAAGGCAAGAGAAAGAAATACAAGGGATTTAAAAAGAGAGGGAAGAAATGAAATTACCTCTGCAGATAATCTGATCTTATACATAAAAGACCATGAAGACTCCACCAAAAACTTCCCAGTTCTGACAAACACTTTTGGCAACAGATAGAAAATCAATGTACAGGGGCTGGGAATGTGGCTTAGTGGTATAGTACTTGCCTAGAAAATATGAAGCCTGGGTTCAATTCCTCAGTACCACATAAACAGAAAAAGCTAGAAGTGACCCAGTGGCTCAAGTGGTAGAGTGCTAGCCTTGAGCAAAAGCAGCTCAGGGACAGTGCCCAGGCCCTGAATTCAAGCCCCAGGATGACGACGACGACGACGACGACGAAGAAGACGACGACGAAGAAGACGACGAAGACGAAGAAGAAGAAGACGAAGAAGAAGAAGACGAAGAAGAAGACGAAGAAGACGAAGAAGACGAAGAAGACGACGAAGAAGACGAAGAAGACGAAGACGAAGAAGACGAAGAAGAAGAAGAAGACGAAGAAGAAGAAGAAGAAGAAGAAGAAGAAGAAGAAGAAGAAGAAGAAGAAGAAGAAGAAGAGGAAGAAGAAGAAGAAGAAGACGAGGACGGAGGAGGAGGAGGAGGAGGAGGAGGACAAGGAGGAGGACAGGGAGAAGGAAAAGGAGGAGGAGGAGGAGGAGGAGGAGGAGGAGGAGAAGGGAAGGAAGGAAGGAAGGAAGCAAGCAAGCAAGCAAGCAAGGAAGCAAGCAAGGAAGCAAGCAAGGAAGGAAGGAAGGAAGGAAGGAAGAGCCGGGCCCCAGTGGCTCATGCCTGTAATCCTAGCTACTCAGGAGACTGAGATCTGAGGATCGCAGTTCAAAGCCAGCCGGGGCAGGAAAGTCTGTGAAACTCTTATCTCCAATAAACCACCAGAAAACTGTAAGTGGCACTGTGGCTCAAGCAGTAGAGTGCTAGCCTTGAGCTGAAGAGCTGAGGGACAGCTCCCAAGCCCAGAGTTCAAGCCCCACGACCCGACAAAAAAAAAAAAAAAAAAGAAGAAGAAAGAAGAAAGAAAAGACAAGAAAGAAAATCATTGTACAAATATCAGCTGTGCATACACCAGCAATGAACAGATACACAAAGAAATCAGGAAAGCAATAGCCTCTTTAAAAATAAAACCTAGAAATACATTTAACTAATGAAGTGAAAGTTGTCTGCAACAAAAACTATAAAATACTTAAAATCAATGAAAACATCAGAAGGCAGAAAGACTTCCCTCATTCATGAATGGCAGAATCAGTATTGTGAAAATAGTTACAGACCAAAAGCAATCTATTATGTTCAAAGCAATTCCCATTAAAATTCCACAGAGATAGAAAAACCAATTCTTAAGTTTATAAGAAAGCACAAAAGACCATGGACAGCTAAAGCAATGCTAAGCAAAAAGAGTAACACTGGAGGTATCATAATCCTGACTTCGAACTTTATAATAGAGCCAAAAGAAACAGCATGATATGGGCACCAGATCAGATACAGAGATCAATGGGACAGGATGGAAGACCCAAAATATAAGTCCACACTTACAGCTAGCTCAATTTTTTTGTGTGTGTATGACAGCCCTAAGGCATGAACTCAGGGCCTAGACACTGTCCCTGAGCTTTTTTGCTCAAGGCTAGTTCTCTACCACTTAAGCCAGCTCCATTTTCTAGCTTTTTGGTGGTTAATTGGAAATAAGAGTCTCACAGACTTTCCTACCTGGACCTGGGCTAGCTTTGAACCACAATCCTTAGATCTCAGCCTCCTGAGTAGCTAGGATTACAAGTATGAGCCACCAGCACCTGGCTCAGCTAGCTCATTTTTAACAAAGGTACCAAAAAAGCAGACTTTGAAAGAAAAGAGAGCTTCTCCAGCAAATGGTCTTGGTAAAATTGGATCCACAAGAAGACTGAAATAAGAGCTTCGTCTCTCTCCTTGTACTAATATCAGCTCAAGGTAGATTAAAAATCTTAATGTAGGACCCAAAACTTTGAAACTACTAGAGAAAAACAGAAAGAAGAGCCTTGAAGGTATGGGTAGAGAAAGCAACTTCCTGAATAGGACTTGAATAGCTCAGCAAATAAGAGCAAGAACTGACAAGCTGGATTACAGCAAATAAAAAAGCTTCAACCCGACAAAGGAAATCATCACTAGACCACAGACAGCACATAGAATGGAAAATCTTTACAGCTATCCATCTGACAAGAGTAAATAAGTGAATATGCAAGAAGCTCAAAAACTTAAACTAAAAACAACATACACAAAAAATTCAGTTAATAAATGGACAAATAAATTAAACAGGCAAGTCTACAAAGAAGTATAGATGGACAATATATGTATGAAGAAATGCTCTAACATGGCTATAAAGGAAATGCAAAGCAAAATGATCCTGGGTTACCCAGGTCATTATCAAGCAAACAAACAACAAAAACTGGTGAGAGTGTGATACGTGAGCAAATGAGTCCTTGTTCTCTGGAACAGTATAGAAATAAAGCCAGGAACAGCAAAAACAAAAAAAACCAAAAAACTTTGAGCAGAAGAGCTAATTGCAAAGTGAAAAGCCACCCAGAAGAATGGGCAATGAGATCCAGAAATTGGTGGTCTGTACTGTTAGGTTTGAATTTGGGCAAGGACTTATAGTCATACATATATGAGTATATATAGTTATGACTTGTTTGGGGAGGTGGGGCTCATAAAGAGGGATGATGAAGAATGAGCAGTAATATTTAAAAATTTTTTGCTGGGCACTGGTGGCTCACACCTATAATCCTAGCTACTCAGGAGGCTGAAATCTGAGGATCACAGTGCAAGACATTTCGGGCAGAGAAGTCCATGAGACTCCTACCTCTAATTAATCACCTCAACTTCCAAAACTGGAAGTTGAGCTATGCCTTAAGTGGTAGAGCGTTGCCGGGTGCTGGTGGCTCACGCCTGTAATCCTAGCTACTCAGGAGGCTGAGAGCTGAGGATTCGGTTCAAAGCCAGCCCGGGCAGGAGAGACCATGAGACTCCTATCTCCAATAAACCACCAGAAAACCGGAAGTGGCACTGTAGCTCAAGTGGTAGAGCGCTCGCCTTGAGCTGAAGAGCTGAGGGACAGTGCCCAGGCCCAGAATTTAAGCCCCACGGCCGACCAAAAAAAATAATAATAATAATTAAGCGGTAGAGCGCTAGCCTGGAGCAAAAGAAGCTCAGGACAGCACCCAGGACTTGAGTTCAAGCCCCAGGACCAGCAAAAAATAAAATAAAATCTTTAATTAGTTGTACAAAGGAGTTCAATTAATTTATCAATGTATGAGTACAATGCATTTTGATCAGTGGTGAATAATATTAAAGCATGTGTCTAGGTATATAAATATAGCATAAGGAAACTCATTGTGAAATGTGTTGAAAATTGTGGAGGAAAACAGAAAAAAGAGCAAGATTAATAAAGGACAGATAATCTGATTTAAATACAATACATGTTTGAGTAATGTGCCATGTGAAACTCTGTCAAATTAATATATAGTAATAAAAATAATATAAAATATGATTAGAACAGTTCATAGGCCATGTATAAATATAGAATTAAAATGGTTTTAAATAGGGGTGGGACAGCTGGGAAGGTGGCTCAGTGGTAGAGTGCTTGCCTTGCATGCATGACGCCCTGGGTTTGATTCCTCAGCACCACATAAACAGAAAAAGCTGGAAGTGGCGCAGTGGCTCAAGTGGTAGAGAGCTAGCCTTGAGCTGAAGAGCTCAGGGACAGCCCGTAGGCCCAGAGTTCAGGCCCCAGGACAAACCAAAAAAAAAAAAAAAAATAGGGGTGGGACAATAAGAAAAACTGATAGCTGAACTGTGTCAAAGTACATTACATGCATGTATGGAAATTGCACAATGAAACCCTTTTGTTCAGTGAATATATGCTAATCAAAGAGGAAAACCAAGAATATGTTACTCATGGCAAAGAGGAAATGCTGATACAATCACTAACCACAATTTAAAGAGGGAAATGAGTCCCAGTTTGCTGCCTGATTCTATCCTATAACTTCAAAGATGTTTTCATTTTTTTCCTGCTTACTCCTGTCTTTTACTGGTTTCTGAGAACAGTTTCAGTTCCACTTTTGGCCATTTTAGTTATTATATCATACACTAATTTGGGACTGACAGCAAGTTACTTATTAAAATCAAGTCAGTTGTCCGGGTTTGCAGCTTAGTGGTAGAGCACATGCTTGGGGCCCTATATTCAATCCCCAGCACCATATAAAGTAATAAAATAAAAATATGAAGAAATAAAATATGAAGAAAATGAAATTAAGTTACTGACTGAAGTGACTGCTGGTTCTACTAGCTGCACACTAGATTAGGTGTCTTCAGCATGACTTTCTCATTTATTAAGAGCTAACTTGCAACTGGGTACAGGTGGGCACACACCTATAATCTGGCTACTTAAGAGGCTAAGATCTGGAGGATCTTTTTTGGATACCATCTGGGCAGAAAAGCTTCTAAGACCCTATCCCCAAAATAACCAGCAAAAAGCTAGGCTAAAGGCATGGCTTAAGTGGTAGAGTGCTAGCCGTGAGCAAGCTGAGCAAGTGTGAAACTCTGAGACCATGAGTTCAAATACACCAATAAGAGCTCTTTTAGAAAGTTTACTTCAGTGGTGCTGTGGTTCAAGTGGTAGAGCACTCGCCTTGAGCTGAAGACCTGAGGGGACAGTGCCCAGGCCCAGAGTTCAAGGCCCATGACTGACATTTAAAAAAAAAAAGTTGTATAGAAAGGTTACTTCAAAGGTATTTTACTATTTATTTCTTTTGTGCTGGTACTGGGGGGCTAGAACTCAGGGCCTTATATTCTCACTTGGCAAGACTGGTACTCTTCTGCTTGAGCCACACTTCCGTTTCTAGCTTTTTACTAGCTAATTGGAGCTTAGAATCTCTCTTGTCTGCCTGGGCTGGTTCTACCCAGAATCTTCAGAATCTCAGCCTCCTGAGTAGTTAGGATTACAGGTGCGAGCCACTGTTGCCTAGTAGAACCATAGCAATAGACAGAAAAGCCAAAATTATTATATGTATTTAAGAAATTTTTGTTAAGGGATTATTTGTTATAACTACCCAGGCCACCATCCCTGATACCCTTCAGTTTCCTCAGTGACAGAAGTATAAACAAGACTCATTCTTTACCTTACCCCTTCCAATTGGTGCTTTATCTGGCATCTTTTACTTGCTGGGCTTTATTCAAGCACTGAGGATCATGAAAAACTGAGACAAAAATGCATTTTACCTCCAAAAGTAATCCCAACCTACTCAGGGGAGAACAGGAGAGAAAATTTTCTAGGCTGGTGTGAGCCCTCCAGGAGAGCGAACACACAGGAGGGGAGTTTGGTTACTCATGGTGTGACTTCTGTACCGATGCATGGAGACCAGGAATCCAATAATAGGTAAGCTTCTGGGCTCAGGTTTCCAGACAAGGGAACAAATCAATAGACTCTCTGCTGCCCATGCCCATGTCCATTCTTCCACCAATCAGACCAGGAGCACATCCTCAGGGGAAGGAGGCAAGGACCATATATCCAGCTGGTATTGAAAGACTGTGCACATGGTTCTGGAAGCCCTCTTCGCCCAAGAAGTCTGTTTCACTGCTTCTTTTGCTCTCAAACCTACTCTGTCTGCTTTGAACACTATTCCATTCTTTAATCCATGTACAGTTCATTCCCCCCAAAACTTAATAGCTGACTAATTAAAAGATTCCCAAATAAAGTCAATGAATACACCTTTTTATGTTATATATGGTGAAAATATATTACTTTTTATACTATGATGCACAATTTACTGGAGAGAAAACTCAGATGCAGATGATAAACACCAAAATCCTGAGACCTGAAAATCTTGGGATCACCGAAACAGCAACAGGAGATGGTTACCCAAGTATTACTGGGACTGCAAAAATTACTTGTAGAATATTTGCCTAGCAAGCCTAAGTCCTAAATTTAATCCTCTGTACCTCGAAAAAGAAAAGACATGGGATGTCAATGGCTCACTTGTAATCCCAGCTATTCAGGAGGCTTGAGATCTGTGGATTGAAGACCAAAGACAGCCAGAGCAGAAAAATCCAACTAACTGGCAAAAAACCTAAAGTTGGGGTATGGTTCATATGGACAGACTTAAGGGAAAACATGAAGCAAGAGCATGAGGCCCTGAGTTCAAGACTCAGTATCATCACACAAAAAGAATAAAAGTAAATTTAAAGAATAATAATGTAACAACAATAACAAAAACAAAAACAAAGTGTCAGGGCTAGTCTTTTTTTTTTTTTTTTTTGGGGTCTGGTTGTGGGGCCTGAAATCTGGGCCTGAGTGCTGTCCCTCAGCTAGCACTCTACCACTTGAGCCACAACGCCACTTCCGGCTTTTTTTCTTTTTGCTTATGTGGTGCTGAGGAATCAAACCCAGGGCCTCATGCATGCAAGACAAGCGCTCTACCACTGAGCCACCTTCCCAGCCCTGAGGCATGTCTTAAATGGGGTAAGTCCTAATAATCCTAAGTAAAAGCAGGCAGAGCTGGGACCATGGCTCAAGTGGTACAGTGCTTGCCTATCAAGCTTAAGGTCCTGAGTTCAAACTCAGTACTACCAAGCAAACAAAGCCCAACAAATTTGCCTACAGGTGTCCTGCACATTTCAAACTTGTATTGCTGAAGTGAAAATTGTTTGTGTGGATGAGACAAAAGCATAGGGAGCTTCAGGAGCTCGGAGAAGAGAATGCAATGCCACACAATAGGAAAAGGACAGTTGGGGATGTCTTGAGAGAGTTGATATATTAGCACTGCAACATTTTCCCCTCTCTTTAAAAATATTTCTTCTGTGTGCTAATACTAGGGCTTGAAATCAGGGCCTCACCCTCTCAAGGCTGGTACTCTACCACCTGAGTCACACTTCAATTTCTGGCTTCTTCCTGGTTAACTGGAGATAAGATTCTCTCAGATCTCAGATCTGGGACTGGCTACGAACATCAATAGCCCCCTAAGTAGCTAGGGTTATATGCGTGAGCCACTGGCACCCAGTATCTTAAAACCCAGTATCTTATATAGCCATATTTTGCCTCAACCTTCACAGTTTTGTTATTTTAACTGAATATATATATATATATATATATCACATGTAACTTACTAGAGCTTAGAGTTCTCTTGAATAATACACATATTATTCCAAGTTTTGCTGTAAACTCAGATAACCCTGCTTCCACCCCATGGCTATGGTTCAGTCACCTTTTGACAAGGCAATAATCTCAAATGGTAGTGAGTGTGAGAATGTGAAGTATGAAGCAGAAGAAAAGCTAGGGCTTCACTTTTTGTTGCTGTTTGTTTTCTGTGTGTCAGTCCTGGGCTTGAACTCAGGGCCTAGGCACTATTTCGAGCTTTTTTTTACTCAAAGCTAGTACTCTACTACTTGAGCCACAGCTCCACTTCCAGTTTTTTGGTGGTTGGTTGGAGTCTCAAGGACTTTGCTGCTCCATATGGATTCAAAGCATGATCCTCGGATCTCAATCTCCTGAGTAGCTTATCATACTCCAAGTATTGTATTGGCCTTGTCATTAGTTTGTAAAACTGTAGAAGATACAAATTTCAAGCCCGCATCTTCACCAGTTAGACACATGCTGAGGAATTAAGTGCAGTTTCTAAGTGAAATGTAGGCACCCAGTCTACTACCTCTCCAGGGTTCTATGTTAGTTGATGACCCACCTTCTAGCCAGTTCTCCAGGCTCAGGCCTTCAGATCTGCTCTTGACACAACTCACTCTTCCACCCTTACCCCCATGTCCAAGTATTACCTTCCACTCCCACCTCCACATCCAAGTATTACCTTCCATCCCCACCTCCACGTCCAAGTATTATCAAATCCTAATGATCCTCCTCTGAGAGTCTTCCCAGTTTTGTCTTCCTTCTAGAGGATTCATCTGTCTCTCTGGTGCCACCTGGTCTTTAAAGAAATGCTAAGGCGGGACTGGGAAGGTGGCTCAGTGGTAGAGTGATTGCCTTGCATGCATGAGGCCCTGGGTTCGATTCCTCAGCACCACATAAGCAAAAAGAAAAAAAAAAGAAATGCTAAGGCATCCAGGTTCTGGTAGTTTACACCTGTAATCCTAGCTACTCAGGAGGCTAAGAAATGAGGGTTGGGGTTCAAGGTGAGCCCCAGTAACAAAGTCAGTGAGACTTTTATCTCCAATTAATCACCAAAAAAACAGAAGTGGAGCTGTGGCTCAAAGTGGTAGAGCACTAGACTTGAGCAACAAAGCTCAGGGACAATGCCTAGGCTTTGAGTTCAAATCCCACAATGGATGAAAAAGAAAAAGAAGAACGAAAGAAAGGAAGGAAGAGGGAAAGAGAGAGAGAAAGAGAGAGAGAAAGCAAGGGAGGGAGGGAGGGAGAGAGGAAGGAAGGAAGGAAGAAGAAATACCAAGGCTTTGCCCATGTGCCCCTCAGCCCCTACTGTGACTTTAAAGTCACCTCTCCAAATGAGTAGGAGGCCTTGTCACTTGTCAGCTTACACATCCCAGCAAGCTCTCTCCAGCCAAGAAACATGCTGAAGGAATGGCTTAGATTAACATAAATTGCTGCTGGTTTTATTTTAACAAATCCTAACACACCTATTCCCAATTTTGGCACTCCAGTTCTACCAATTTTGTTATGATCCAAGTGGGTTTTATTTGTTTATAATGTTTAAGTGTTTTGGGTTTGTCTTTTTGGTCAGTCACAGGGCTTGAACCCAGGACCTGGGAGCTGTCCCTGAGCTTTTTTGTTCAAGGCTACCACTCTAGCAGCGCTTCTTCTGGTTTTCTGGTGGCTATTGGAGATAAGAGTCTCATGGACTTTCCTGCCCCAGCTGGCTTCAAACTGTGATCCTCAAAACTCAGTGTCCTATGTAGCTAGGATTACAGGTGTGAGCCACCGGCACCTGACCATGTTTAAGTTTTTATTATGTTGTTCCCTTGATAGGAAAAGCCCTTTGTTACCTGGCAGATCTTACTTTATCCTTCAGATCCCAAGGTGACACCTAGCTGATTCTCTGGTCTGGCTGAGAGTCCTTCTTTGGAATCACTGTACTCTGCATGCACCTTTGTACTGTTATCTGACTTTGGGTTACCCATTTAAGTTACTAAAGTGACATTATATAGAGCAATACTACATCTATATGTCTCTAGCATGGGATACTCCATTTGATCTGTTCACCCCTAGATACTTTGTGCAAAGGCTCACACCCTTTTCTTTTTCTGCTAATGTTTGCCAACAATAAACAGCCTTTCTGGAAAGGTACCACACCTTTGGGCAGTAGAACATCTCTGAATGGTAGAAGACATAGCTATTCTGTATGTTTGGAAGCATCTGATCCTTTTCACAACAATCTGGACACAATGATTTAAGTTTTTCTCATGTTCAAATGAAGACTTCCCAAGAGGGTGAGAGCTGCCTTTTTCAATATAGCTGTGCATTTCAGGTAGACAAGCTGTAGGCCTGGCTTGCTGCTGGCATATCTGATACAGACCAGTCCTCTGTGACCCTGACAAATTGCAATGACAAAGCAAAGTGACAAACTGGAGGGCAGGGAACTCATCTGGAAAAAGGAGTCCCAAGTTTTGTAACACCACCTACTACCTAGCTGAGGCTGAAGCCAACTAGCCAGATGAGCTCAAAGCCAAGTACAGGCACACCATTGCCTTTAAGCAAGCACATCTATGCATGTGTGCGTGCACACACACACACACACACATAAACACACACACACACACTAGTACTGGGGTGGCTTAGCCTCAGGCCTTAAGCTCTCATATGGCTTTTTCACTCAAGTCTGCTACTAGGCCACTTGAGCCACAGCACTACTTCTGACTTTGTATGTGTGTGTGTGTACGTGCATGTACTTGTGTATGTGTGTATGTACTTGTGTATTGTGTATGTACTTGTGTATGTGTGTGTGTCTGTCTGTCTCTCTGTGTATACAGGTCTTCTGACTTGAATTCAGAGCGTGGGTACTGTTCCTGAGTTTTTTGCTCAAAGCTAACACCCTACCACTTGAGCCACACAGCTCCACTTCTTCACTTCCAGATTGTTGGAGGCAAATTGGAGATGAGTCTTATAGACTTTCCTGCCAAGACTGGCTTTGAACCACAATCTTTTGGCCTCCTGACTAGCCAGGATTACAGGTACCCAACCACTTCCAACACTTGGCTGATTAACTGAAGATAAGAAACTCATGGATTTTTCTGGCCTGGCTGACTTCAAACCTTGATCCTCAGATCACAGCCGCCTCAGTAACTAGGATTACAGGAGGGAGCCACCAGCACCTGGACACTTGATTGCAAAATTATGTCTTCCCCCATTATAAACTCAACCAAAGACTTTGCCATTGTGTATAGTACCAAATCCTCCACACTTGCAACAATAAACACTAACAGCACAGTAGATATCTAGTAAGTAATTGGCAAGGTCAAAGGATAAAGACAGTAACTCAGTAACTTCACTCTTCTAATCTCTTTGAAATGCTGTCCCAACCTTCTATGCCACCTTTAATAATTGTGTTTCCATTATCATGATATTCATTATTGCTATATTACACTGATGACAGTAATGTCTCAAAAAAAGATATGTCAATAGGGGGTGACATGGTGTTGGGCAAGGAACAGCTAGGCAGGAAAGCAGAAGAAAGGGAAATCACATGAGTACACACAGGCTATGCAGTGTCTTATCTACAATAAAGGTGCACAGATCAACAACACAAACATGTGAGCCCAGGTGACAGGGGTGTACACCCTAGAGTGGAATTATACTTGTCCTTCAGGCTGTCCTTCTCTTTAGGCTCCACAACTGCACAGCCACATTCTGACCGCCATTTGACTCTTCAAACACAAAAGGGTAGGCAGGGAGGCAGTGTGCAGAGAACATTCAGATATCTAGTTGGTTTGACAGGCTTTAAAAAAAAAATTAGGCATTTATAATGAGAAATCTGATTGGGAAAAAAATCATACTTCAAATCTTATGTTCCCTCCAGATACACTGAAAATTCCACCTGTGGGATTTTTCGGGTAACTCACTGAGTTCTGCCCTCCACAAGGGCACTGCTGTAGACACTAGACTGCCTCATTCTTGTATTCAGGCCATACTCACCATTAGGTATTCTGTGTGTGTGTGTGTGTGTGTGTGTGTGTGTGTGTGTGTGTGTGTGTGTGTGTGTGTGTGTGTGTGTGTGTGTGTGTGTGTGTGCGCGCGCACACACACCTACACATGCACATCAATACTGCGGTTTGAAGTTAGGGCCTAGACACCATCCTTTTGCCTTTTCCACTCAAGGCTGGTTCTTAACCACTTGAGCCACACCTGTACTTCTTAACTGGAGATAAGGATCTCCTAAACTTTTCTCCCTGGGCTGGCTTCAAATCTTAATCCTCAGCCGGGCGCTGGTGGCTCACGCCTGTAATCCTAGCTACTCAGGAGGCTGAGATCTGAGGATCACGGTTCAAAGCCTATCTCCAATAAACCACCAGAAAACCAGAAGTGGCGCTGTAGCTCAAGTGGTAGAGCGCTCGCCTTGAGCTGAAGAGCTGAGGGACAGCACCCAGGCCCAGAGTTCAAGCCCCACGACCTACAAAAAAAAGAAAAGAAAAAAATCTTAATCCTCAGATTTCAGCTTCCTGAGTAGCTAGGATTAGAGATGTGAGCCATGAGCACCGAGCTTACCATTAGGCATTTCTGCACTCACAGATTTCATGAACTGGGACAAGTTGCTTAATACTCATGTTAGAGTATTCTTTATTCTCTGAAATGAGGTTACAAACTAGATGATCCTGCTTACAGGATCTTTACAACAACTTTAAATGTGCAAATAAACATCAAGTGATTATATATATATATATATATATGTGTGTGTGTGTGTGTGTGTGTGTGTGTATAGATAGATAGATATAGATATATTATTTTATTTATTTATTTATTTATTTATTTATTTATACCAGTCCTGAGGCTTGAACTCAGGGCCTGGGCACTGTCCCTGAGTTTCTTTTGCTCAAGGCTAGCATTCTACCACTTGAGCCACAAGGCCCCTTTTTCTGTGTATGCAGTACTGATGAATCGAACCCAGGGCTTCATGCATGCTAGGAAAGCACTCTACCACTAAGCCACACTGACAGCCTTATATATATGATTTTAAAATCTAGTCTGCATTTTTTTCAATTGAGGCTTGGACTCAGGATCTTGGACTCTCCTTTAGCTTTGTGTGCTCAAGGCTGGCACTATGCCACTTGAACCACAGTTCCATTTCCCCAGTCTTCCCATCTTATGTAATATACAGTCCCATTATTTCATTAATCTGAATTCAAGGAAATCTATACATACATACCTACACACACACACACAGAATTCATGCAGTGAGGAGGAAGGAAGGAACTATTTGCAGGGGGAAGTCAGTAATTCAAAACATTTCTTACAAAAGAACAATTAGCTCCACAGAATGGGGGAGTATTTGCAAACCTTCAAATTTTATCTAAGAATAAGGTGTTGCAGCCAACAAGCTCTTCCTGGGGAAAAGAAAAAGTGCCACCCACCAAGCTGTGCCAAGGACCCACTCACTGCAGCTCATGTAGTAGAGCGACTCCTTGCTAATTTATGAGACTTGCCTTTTTGTGTTAGAAAGCACAAGGAGCAGGCAGTTATAAAAACAGAAGAGGAAGACAACTCAGAATAGCTGCCATTACTCAAACCTATGGCACACACAGAAAGAAGACCCACCAAATGTAGAGTTTTTGAGCAATAGCTTTTGTGTGATTTTGCTTCACTCACTGGCATGTGAGCAACACACAATTCTGCTGAACACATTTAACTCAGTCTGAATCTTTCTTGCAGCTATGGCACTATGGAATTCTGGGAGAGGACCATAGGAGGTAAGTTTTAGTCCACTTACTTTGAAAAGCCACAAATACTGTCACAGACCCAACTCCAAGGACCTGTGAACATAGATAGCAGCAGATAGCATCCAAAGATCCTCCACTCCAAATCCCTACTATTGCCTGGAATCAGCAGTTCATGCCAGCAATCCTAGCTATTCAGGAGGTGTTGAGATCCAGAACATGGTTGGAAACCAGCCCCAAGCAGGAAAGTCCATGAGACTCTGTCTTCAAAAATAACCAACAAGGGGCTGGGAAGGTGGCTCAGTGGTAGAGCGCTTGCCTTGCATGCCTGAGGCCCTGGGTTCAATTCCTCAGCACCACATAAGCAAAAAGAAAAAAGCTGTAAGTGGCGCTGTGGCTCAAGTAGTAGAGCACTAGCCTTGAGCTGAAGAGCTGAGGGACAGCGCCCAGGCCCAGACAGAGTTCAGGCCCCACGACCAGACCAAAAACAACAACAACAACAACAAATAACCAACAAACATTAGGCTGGAGGCCCACTTCAATTAGTAGAATGCCAACCAGCCAGATGAGCAAACCTAGCAACTGTGAGGCCCCTAGTTCAAATATCAATACCAGCCAAAAAAAAAAAAAAAAAGAAATAAAAGTCCTACTACTCCATCATTTCACATAGCTCAACAATCAAATGGACCACAGGCCAAAATCAGTAACTTCAAAATCTGCACCCAAAAGTAACCAGAGAGTCAGGCACCAGTGGCTCATGCTTGTAATCCTAGCTATTCAGGAAGCTGAAATCTGAGCATTACAGTTAAAAGCCAGCCCCAGCAGGAAAGTCCACAAGATTCTTATCTCCAATTAACTACTAAAAAAGCCAGAAGTAGGGTTACAGCTCAAAGTCTTAGAGCAGTAGCCTTGAGCAGAAAAGCTCAAGGACAGTGCCCAAGCCCTGAGTTCAAGCCCCAGGACCAGAGTACATGCACACACATACATACACATGCACGCACACACACACACACACACGCGCACACACACACACACGCGCACACACACACACCAAACAAGAGGACTCAAGTTACAAGTTACCAAAAACAATGGAATAAAACAACAAAGTTAAACATCATTAAAAAAAATCTTTAATAGTTGTTTTACACTATTAAGTGTGTAGTCTACTTATCTGAATGTGTCAGGTAGGGCAGCATTCCAGACTAACGTGTCAAGAGAAAGTAATAGATTTTTCAGTGTGTGTGCTGAACTCATGGTCCAATTTATTTGCTGCCTGCTCATACTTAAAGATTCCACTCACTCTAAGAACTTTACTCAGTTTCCTATTCATCTTCTACATAATGTTTTTATAAGTAACTGAACAAAGTTTTACTTATTGCCAATGTAAGCACACACTCATTATTTAGCAAAATCTCAAACTGTATTGAAGGGTTAAAAAGTATGGAGTCAGCCAAGAAAGATTGGCTCACATCTCTAATCCTTGCTACTCAGGAGGCCGAGATCTAAGAATTATGGTTCAAAGCCAGCTTGGACAGGAAAGCCTGTGAGTGCTTCTCTCAAATGAACCACCAAAAAGACAAGAACAACAACAACAACAAAAAATAACCAAAACTGAGGCTATGGATCAAGTAGCACAGCACTAACCTTGAACACAAAACCCTAAGTTCAAGCCCCAGGACCAGCACACACACACACACACACACACACACACACACACACATACTCACACACACACACACACACACACACACACACACACACACACACAAGGCATCGGGCTGAGTTGTGGAAGTTCAATTCAATGAAATCTAAGCCACATATAACATGGTCAACAGAAGTGGCCATTTTATCAGGTCCCCAAACCAGAACTGGAAGGATGTCCATGTACCCCCATCCTCTGGTACCCTAGATGACTCCCATTCACCAAACCCAGTAATCAATCACCCTCCAGTATCAGTACAGTCCATGTCTATGGTTGAAGAAACAAAGATTTCAAGCCTATTTTTTAAGTGCTTTGTGGTTTTATTTCTACTCAGAAAAGGTGAACAAATAGCTTATCAATAAGTATGCTTTCCAGTGAAAGTAAGTGACCAATTAAAAGGCGAGGATTATAATCCAACATAAACAAAATGCAAGGTTGCGGGGGAGTATAGTTGTGGAGGTGGGAGGGAAGGGATGTAGGGGAAAAACAAAGGAGGAGGCAACCATAAGAAATGTACTCATTACCTTGCTCATGTAACTGTAAACCCTCTGTACAGTATTTTCACAATAAAAAAAACTTATTAGAAAAAAATTCAAAGTTGTGTGGAGCACCAGTGGCTTAGATCTGTAATCCTGTACTTCAGTAGGTTGAGATCTGAGGATCCTGGTTCTAAACCAATCTAGGCACAAAAGTCAATGAGACACTTTTTTTTGTTTATTTGTTTGTTTTTTTGGGAGTCCGGTCACGGGCCCTGAACTCTGGGCCTGGGCACTGTCCCTCAGCTCTTCAGCTCAAGGCTCGCGCTCTACCACTTGAGCCACAATGCCACTTCCGGCTTTTCTCTTTTTGCTTATGTGGTGCTGAGGAATTGAACCCAGGGCCTCAGGCATGCAAGGCAAGCGCTCTACCACTAAGCCACCTTCCCAACCCCTCAATGAGACTCATATCTCCAAGTAACCACCAAACAGCTGGAAGTAGAGCATGGCTCAAGTGATTGGGTACCAGCCTTGAGTGAAAAATGCTAAGATACAGGGCCCCAGCCCTGAGTTCAAGTTCCCATATACATACATGTAGACTCAAATACAAAAAAAAAAAAATATGCAACGTTGTAACTTAACTCATTGAGGTAAGCATCATAAGTATATTTACAAGCAGTAAAGAACTTGTGAAGTGTGAAGATTTCTGTAGGCCATGTCAATGATCTTAGTAGCCACATTTTAGGCACATAGAAGCCACACCTCACATCAATTCCTTTGAAAGTTGTTTCAGGGTCCTAAGACATAAGGAAATGAAAGCTATCTGAATACCCTAAACGTACATGAGCCTTTAAATGAGCGTACATCCTCGCAACCCTTTCAATGCTTATGAATGACTGGTGTGTGTGTGTATGTGTGTGTGTGTGTGTGTGTGTGTGTGTGTGTGTGTTGCTGAAGACCCAACCCAGGGCCACCTTGCACATGCTAAGCAAGCACTCTATATCTCCAGTTCTGAATGACTTGATTTTTTTTTTTTTTTTTTTTTTTTTAAATTTTTTTTATTGTAGAGATACTATACAGAGGGTTACAGTTACATGAGTGAGGTAATGAGTACACTTCCACTTCCTCTTGAACATTGTTACCCCCTCCATTGTTTTCCCCCTACCATCCCCTCCCTCCCTCCCTTCCCCAAGGTTCTTTTTTTTTTTTTTTTTTTTTTTTTTTTTGATCGTGATTAAGTGATTACTTAATTTCCGGAAATTCACAGTATTGTGGAATAATGATGCTCATTTAAAGTCTCAAGGTCATTCTAACTTTCCTGGAGCAAATTGTCTATCACAGTCTGTAATATATAACGGTGCTCATATGTTATATACCATATATGTGATCAGCAGCATGGGGATATTTAGTAGTGGTTCAACCAGATGAGTGGGAGTTCTTTGTTTCTTAAGTCCTGTTAGTTTTGTCATATCACCTAACATTTTGGATTCATCATCCACTTATCAGGGAGACCATGTACTGTTTGTCTTTTCGTTCTTGGCTTACCTCGCTCAACATGATTCCTTCTAGCTCCATCCATTTCCCTGCAAATGCCATTATTTTGTGAATGACTTGATTTTTATAGATAAAAATTTTATCCCAATAATAGTTTTTTTTAATCCACTTGAATTTTTTTTTTTTTTTTTTTTTTTTTGTTGATCGTGAGGCCTGAACTCTGGGCCTGGACACTGTCCCTCAGCTCTTCAGCTCAAGGCTAGTACTCTACCACTTGAGCCAGAGCACCACTTCCGGCTTTTTCTGCTTATGTGGTAATGAGGAATCAAACCGAGGGCCTTATGCATGCAAGGCAAGCACTCTACCACTGAGCCACCTTCCCAGCTCTCCACTTGAATTTTTTAACCAAGGATTTTAAGGAATTTTTCAGGCACATATGTATGTTATTTTTTAAAAAACAACAACAATGCTTCTTAGCACTACTAGGTACCTAGACTAAAATTACATATTAATAATGTAAGACAATAATAATGATGATGATGGGTATAAACCAGTAAATGCACAAGATGGTAAAAATCTTTTTTTTTTTTTGGTAAAAATCTTAAAGTCTATTACAATGAATACTAAGAATCCATGAATAATAGCCAAGCTTAAAATCCTATTATTGAAGTAAGAATTAGTCCTTGGCCAAATACAAGGTTATCTAATTTTATACTACCATTTATTTAAAAAACAACAACAACAACAAATCAAGCAAGTAGGGCTTCTTAGCATTGACCTTTCCTAGCTCCTGAAGCAGTCACTGGCCCAATGACCTGAATGTCCAAAATAACAGCTGGCCAGCATAATCAGGACTCAGACTGAACAGACAGAGGCTTTCCTTGCAATCCTTTTCATACCAAATAAAAATGGCAGACCAGTTACTCCCAGAGCACTGGCGCTATGGTTTAAATGATAGAAAAACTTACACACAAAAGAAGTAACCAGAGTAGAGACAGCCCTTTTTATTTTGTTTCTCACTTTTATATTTTAGGGCACACCACGTTGAAGAACAGGGTACAATGCTGCTTTACAAAGGACACAGAAGTGCCTTGTTTGAGTTACCCAACCTCTTAGCAGCACAGAAAAAAATGTCAGTCATCCATTTGTTAAAACCAAAATTTCCTTCTACTGCTCACAATATGCAACACACATTTACAGGGGCTGTTGAAATAGAAAAACAAAGGAAGCCCTTGAAATAGCTCTGTCTTCCTAGTGTGCCCCTTTCCTTTATAGCTGAGCGGAGACTCCAAGCCTGCAGGCTAAAGCTGTCACATTGTTTCCACATGCTCCAGCCCTGAAAACTTGTGCAAAAAAAAAAAAGCATTGCAAAATAAAACTGCACAAACATCACATTTCAAAACATGACCTGCTAAATGGAAGGCCAGTCATAAGAACCAGATGAATCATTAATTAAATCATAACCTACAAATGCCCCTGACCCCAGACATTTTTCAAATAATAAGAACAGACACTGAACACGTTGTGGCCCTGGGCGTATTTCAGCAAGAATCCTAGTGTAAGTCATTCTGAGAAACCCTTAAAAATGACTGTAATTTTTATCCCCTGAAAGCGTATCATAAAACAATTGCACAAGCAGAAAAAAATTAAGATAAAAGGATAATTATTTTTCAGCATCAATATATAATTGTAAAGACATCGCTGAACTGCTTCAACCCAATATCAGGCAAGTATGTTAAGGGGGAGGTGTCTTTCGGGAGAGCTCAGAGCCCTCTTTCCTTGGACCACATGGAGATCATTTCCCACAGCAAATGGAGTACAAAGTCCATGCACAATACCGAGGTTGATTACCTGGAAAAGCTCAATGTATTCCTCCTGGCTAGAAGTCACCAGTGTTTCAAGTACAGCTCCCTTCATTTGTTCCTCCAGAGAGCCAAACGGAGCCTCTCATTAACCCAATCCATGGCAGACCATCTCTCCCACTCCCAGGCAGCCCTGCTTTCTCCAGTTCCCAGCCCAGCAAGGCTGAATCACATTCCAGTGGCGGGGAGTGAACAGATGGTGGATTCCATGGTAACCAGCCCTCCTAAGGCGATTGGTAGAAGTGTGTGTGACTACTGCTTATTGGGCAACAATCGCTGGCTTTGTGCTCCAGCCCTTGCAAATCCTAAAAGAAGGAACACACACACAGCCACGCACAGGCACAAGAGCTTGCCTAGCAGGTGTTTGGCTATTTAAACAAGGCAATGCAGCCCAACTAAAAGCTGTGGGCAAATTTATCCTCCTCAGAGGTACAAAGTCCTTCAGATAGCATATGCTGCTCATTCAGGGAGAAAGGTCAGACTTAACTAGTAGAAGGGGGAGGGGGGCAGGGGAAAGAGACCTTGAAAGTTCATTTACAAAGTCAAGATCCCAGAAATCTAAAGCTGTATCACTAAGTCATTTTCTGGTTTACAACCTACCTCGGAATAGAAAAATTGGTTTTATACTTTTAAGGAGTTTTAAAAACAAATATCAGCTGGGCATTCATGGCTAAGGCTAGTAATCCTAACTACTACTCAGGAGGCTGAGATCTGAGGATGGCAGTTTCAAGCCAGCCTGGACAGGAAAGTCCCGAGGGCACTCTTATATGCAATTAACCAGCAATAAGCCACAACTGGAGTTGAGCAGAAAAAGCAAAGGGGCAGCACCTTATATACAAGAAAGAAACAAAAGTTTGCAAAATCAAATTTGCAAAATCAATTTTGGGGGAAGAAAATTTGTATGAACCCATTTTTATTGCTTATTGAGTGGGAGAAGAGGAGGCCATGTGTTACTCAATGGAAATTCAGCCTTCACAGAGGTAAATGCTAACTCAGCAGGAAAACATCTGGTTTTCCTTCTCTCCCACTCCCATCCTTCCTAGCCTACAGTTACTAAGGAACCAGAGTTGTAGGGAGAAAAGTGAGCTAGAAACCAACTACCAACTACCCACAATTATAACACTCAAAATATCAGAAAGTTTGACAGCCAGACACTGATGGTTCAAATGCCTGTAATCCTAGCTACTTGGGAGGCTGAGGTCTGAAGATTATGGTCTGAAGCCAGGCAGAGCAATAAAGTCCACAAGACTCTTATCTAATAAACCATGGGAAAAGCCAGAAGTGGAGGTATGGCTCAAATGGTAGAGCACCAGCCTTGAGTTAAAAGGCCAAGTGAGACATAAAGCCTCCAGTTCAAGACAAAGTACTGGCACCAAAAAGAATTTTTTCTTTTTGGGGCTGGGAAGGTGGCTCAGTGGTAGAGTGCTTGCCTTGCATGCATGAGACCCAGGGTTTGACTCCTCAGCGTAAAGCAGAAAAAGCTGGAAGTGGTGCTGCGCTAGCCTTGAGCTAAAGAGCTGAGGGACAGCACCAAGGCCCAGAGTTCAAGCCCCATAACCAACAAAAAAGAAAAACCAGCTGCCAGTTACATACTCCTGTAATCCTAGCTATTCAGGAGGCTGAAATTTGAAGGACTGTGATTTGAGGGACAGCTTCCTCAGCACCCAGAGTTTAAGCCCCAGACCTCCCCCCCTCAACACACACACACACAAAATGAAATACAAATATTAAAAGTAAAAATAACACAATTATTACTTTCAAATGACATAATTCTAGATTACTCTTTTTTAATTTTTTATGCCACTAATGGGGCATCAACTCAGGGCTTCACACTTGGTTGGCTTTTTGCTCAAGGCTAGCACTCTACCAATTAAGCCACACCTCTACTTCTGACTTTTTGCTGGTTAACTGAAGAGTCTCAAAGACCAGCTTCAAACCATGATCCTCAGATCTCAGTCTCCTGCATAGGTAGGATTACAAGCATGAGCCACCAGAGCCTGCTTTATTATTTTTAGTATCAGAAGCTTAATGAAGCAACCAAATATACCAAATACAATCCTGAAAGCAAAGCACATCAGTGAGACTGGGTTTACTTAACAATGCAAGAAAAAGGTAGAAACCAGGGAAGAATATTATTGAAAACAGCATGTGAATTATCTGGGGGGGGGGGAAGCACAATTTCTTACTAAGAAATAAAGAAAACCTATAGGAAGAGATAAACTTTGTTAAAACCTGGAAAGTTTAAAATCCCTATCCAAGTGTGGTGGTACAGGCCCACAATCCAAGCTCTTGGAAAGCTGAGGCAGGATGATTTCAAGGTTGAGGCTAGCCTGGGCTACAAATAAGATCCTGGCACTAAAACAAAACAAACCCAATGAAACATCCCAAGCCTTCTCAATTTACCAAGTGGCTTATTATGCATATGTAGGCTTCAAAATTTAGAGTAGCTGCAAAAAAAGAAATATGCTAATTTCTTTTCTTGTTTTCCAAATTTTTCTGTGCTGGTGCCAGGGCTTGAACTCAGAGCCTCACGCTCTTTGCTTGGCTTTTTCACTCAAAGGTGATGTTCTGTCATTTAAGCCACAGCTCCACATTGGGCTTTTTGTAGGTTAACTGGAGATATGAGTCTTCAAACTCTCCTCCCCAGGCTGGGGATCAATTCTTGACCCTCAACTTCCTAAGTAATGAGGATGGTAGGTAGGATCCATCTATACCTGGATCATTTTCCAAAACTTTTAATGTCCTAAACTATAATTTCCTTTAAAAAAATTCTTCTACACTTTACCTTGACAGTATTGTGTTCGAATTCAGGATTTTGTACTTGCTAGGCAAGTGCTTATCACTTGATCCACATCTTCTGCCCTGCTTTATACTTATTTTTGACATGGAATTTAAAAAACTTCTCTGCTTAAGGTCCTCCAGATCTTAGCCTCCTGAGTAGCTAAGATTATAGGTATGGTGAACCTGTGCCCAAATACATCCTAGACACACACTTTTTCTTTTCTTTTTTCTCTTTCTTTTGCGTGCTGGTCCTGGGGCTTAAACTCAGTTCTTGGGCACTGTCCCTGAGCTTTTGTGCTCCCAAATAGCGCTCTACCTCTCCCTTAGCTCCACTTCCAGCTTTTTTTGTTGTTCTTGTTAATTAGAAATCAAGAGTATAATGGAATTTCCTGACTGTGCTAACTTAAAACTGAAATCCTCAGACCTTCGCCTCCTGAGTAGCTAGGATTATATGTGTGAGACACACACACACACACACACACACACACACACACACACACACACAGTTTCCTACACATATTTTAAAATATTCACTCTAATAAGTTTGTAGGTGGAACTATTCAGTAATGAGACACTACATTACACTACACACAGACACAGACACAGACACAGACACACACACACACACACACACACACACACACACCCCAAAACACCTAAAAAAGAACTTGTCTCATAGTACCTAGAAAATTGGTTCCATGAGTAATACTCAGAATTTGATAAATCTAAGAAAGACAAGCAAGAAGTAACCATGACCTCTCGAGTCCCAAGTTCACCTCCAGGTGTTCACTGTCTTCAAGCCCATGTGCCAGAATCTAAGAATAGGGCCTAGAATGAAAGTGGTAGAACATATGTCAGAGGGCCAACAATCCCACAAGATTTTCTAGATTAAAAAGGCACCAGGAGGGAGGTCCAATAATTTATCTTCTTCAAATACTGGGTAGGCAGCAACACTCCCAAGAATATCTGCTACAGCAACCTCTTTGCTAACCAAGCTATGTCCATCATATTCCCTTCCTGGTTCTTTTCTTTTCTTTTTTTTTTTTTTGGGGGGGGGTCCGGTCGTGGGGCCTGAACTCTGGGTCTGGGCGCTGTCCCTCAGCTCTTCAGCACAAGGCTAGCGTTCTACCACTTGAGCCACAGCGCCATTTCCGGCTTTTTTTTCTTTTTGCTTATGTGGTGCTGAGGAATCAAACCCAGGGCCTCATGCATGCAAGGCAAGTGCTCTACCACTGAGCCACCTTCCCAGCCCCCTTCCTGGTTCTTTTCTTTGCACAGGTTTTATCCAGGAAGCCTTTTGTTTTCCTTCTGATATCTGTACTGGGTTTTGAACTCAGGGCCTGAGCTCTCGTTTTTAGCTTTTTCTGTTCAAGGCTGGCTCTAAACCACCTGAGCCACATCTTTCCTTTCAGCTATTTGTTACTTAACTGTAGATGTCTTTTTTTGGGGGGGCGGGGGGGTAGAAGGGTGTCATACAGCTTGAACTCAGGGCCTGAGTGCTGTTCCTGAGCTCTTTTTACTAGCGCTCTACCACTTTGAGACACAGTTCTATTTCCAGATGGAAGTCTTACAGATTTTCCTACCCAACTGTGAGCCACCAGTGCCTGGCATCAATTTCTTGTTTTGCAAAAATACTATATAAATAAGATTGCCTGCCACAGGATTTCTTTGGTGAACATATAAATCATGCTGGGTGAAAAAGTATGGGGTCTACTGTCCCCAGACATGCTACTTTAACCCAAGTAAGAGGTAAACCAAAGTAACATCAATTCTTTTTTAAGCAATAGCAATTTGTTTGTTTTCCATTTTGTTTTGTTTTGAGGGAACAAGAAGAAATGTGTATGTGTGTGAATGCTGTACCCCCCATATGAAGGAACCCCCCACACCCCTACATGACCTTAGAAGCCTCTGTTGTCTTTTGTCTATATGTGTGCTGGTCCTGGTATTTGAACTCAAGGCTTGGGTGCTATTCCTGAGCCTTTTTGTTTGCTCAAGGCTAGTACACATAAGCCACAGCTCCACCTCTAGCTTTTTGGTAGTTACATGGAGATGAAAGTCTCATGAACTTTCCTGCCCAGTCTGGTTTTGAACTGAGAGCCTCAGATCTTAGTCTCCTGAGTAACTAGGATTACAGGTGTGAGCCACTGGCACTCAGCTGTGTTGTCTATTACTAAGAAAAGAACCAAATTACAGAATCCCAGTTGCTTGTTAAAATTCATGTCCCACCCAGCAAGGACCATTCCGGTGATGGTTCAAAGTCCTCTAAAGTTCTGGGCGCCACTGGCTCACATCTGTAATCCTAGTTACTCAGGAGGCTAGGATGTGAGGATCACAGTTGCAAACCAGCCTGTTCAGAAAAAAATCTGTGAAACTCTTACTTTCTATTAGCCATCAAATCCCTACAAATATAGCTATAGCTCAAACAGTAGACTGCCAGCCTTGAGTGGAAAAGCCAAGCAAGGTTCTAAGTGCATGCCCCAGTTCTGACATGAAAGAGGAAAAGAAAAAAACAATGGTACTTAAGAAATGAGAATAAAGTCTTCACCAGGGTGGACCACACCTAAGTAACTATACTTAGTTACATAGATAGTACAGATAGTGCAGCAGAGAACAGTTCTGATTGGCTGACTCCTCTGAAATTTCCTTTCAATCAAGTGAGAATGACTACAATCTAAACCTCCACCAACTTACTGAAGACAGTTACAGAAAAACTTTACATAGAAATACCAAACAAACTTCATATAAAGCATTTTTTTCTTCCTTTTCTTGCCAAATTTACAACCTAACCACGGCTACCTTAGTAGTGAAAACCTCTCTGCAACTCACAAATCCTTTACTATACTAGGAGAGATGCTAAGAAATGATCTCTGCTTGAGATAACTCAAAACTACAAAAAAAATTTGAGCTGGTTTAGATTAAGGAAATGTCAACCATCTTAATGCTCAGTCAAAACAGTCAGGTATGAGGGAAGGGTGACATTGTCCAAAAAAGAAAAATGTCATAACCTGACTTATGTAACTGTCTCCCCTTAGTAGATTACCTTTATAATAGTAAGAAAATATAAAAATTTTTAAAGAAACAGTAGAAGTAACAAAAGTAGTCATTGAAATAAAAATGTTTTCCCTGAAAGATCCTCAAACAGCTTCATGTCTACACAGGACAGATATGAATCCGTACTCATCTATCTTTTACATACATCAATTCCAGGTGGGGCATAGAGCTAATGTTAAGAGAGAAACAAGAAAGCTTCTAGAAATGCCATAGGAAAATATCTTTATGTCTTTCAGGTAGGCAAAGGTTTTTATGCAGGGTAGAGACCATGAAAGACTAACATTAGACATCACTGTTCAAAGGACACCACCAAACATTTTTTAAAATGCTTAAGAAAAAGAAAACCAAACAAAGATTAAAAATAAGGTATGTAGTAGAGGAAAAAATGGAAAAAAATAATGTTAGGGGTAAGATAGTTATAATAATTCGTATTTCTGACAAAAGACTGTTACACAGAACATACAAACAGACCACTCAAGAAGACAAAGATAATTTTAATGAGCACAAGTTTTGACAGAACACATCAAAAGTAGGATTTCTAATAAGGATAGGACACTAACCATGAGGGATATGAAAATTAAAATAAAAATGATACTTCTACATACTTGTCACAAAGCTAAATGTCTGAAAACCAACAGAACATATTGGGAAATATGTGGAACTAGAATATTAACATATAGGTCCACTAGGGAAAACAGACTATATCACCCCTAAACTGAACAAAGGTGTGGTCCCTAGCCATATACTTCTACAGAAAGACACTTAGGCAATAATAGCACACCTTCCATCATGACACCAAAGCCTACCAATGGCAAAATATTACCTACATATTATCCACTGTGAAAAAGAACAAATTAGTGTTATGATATGCAATGAATAGGCCACAAACTTTGGAAATAGATAAACTTGCATTTGAATTTCAGTTCTGGTACTAACCATGTAATCTTCATTATGTAGACATACAAATAACATCATTGATCCTGCTTTCTCCAATTGGGCAAAAAAGTTCAGGGACTGCACCAAGGCCCCAAGTTCCAACGCCAGTACTGGCACCAGAAAAAAAAAAAGATTATTCTAGCTGGATAGACTAAGTGGTATATTTCTAACTCCTTTATGGTGCTACAGTAGAAACACCATGTTTACTTTGTAGATGAGGTGGAAGAGTATTTGCCTTAAAAAGAAGGAGTTTATGTGTTGAAAATAAACTACAGTTCAAATATGCCACTTAGTCTACAATACAGACTTCTAAAGACAATTACATAGATTGAGCATTCTGTGTCAATGTTAAGGGAGCTGTCATCTTAGTGGTCAGTGACACAACCCCAGAACCAGGATGTGATGTTTTATTATTCAGCTACGTCATCAAATCCACATGCAATTGCAGATGTTAGCCATAAGGTCAGAGGATTAAATGAGTGGGAAAGATTAGACAAATGGGCTGGGAAAATGCCAAGAGTGTATAATGCCAAGAGTGAACAAGAGGCCAACTGGTTGAAATTTAAAACTTACAAAATTGAACTGAAGGTTGAAAGGCAAGAGATACAAACGAAAAAAATGAAAACACTTGTACTATGGTGGCTGTCAGACCAATTCTGAGTTTTTCATCACTTTTAGTACCAGACATATATATATATATATATAATATATATATAATATATATATATAATATATATATATATATATATATATCATCAGAAAATAAAATACGGAAGCTGAAATAGAATAAATCTCATTTTGATCCAGGCACTGATGGCTCACATATGTAATCCCACCTATTCAGAAGGCTGAAATCTGAAGATCATAGCTGGAAGCCAGACTGACAGACAAATCTAAGGGACTTTATTTTCAAATCAACCAGTAAAAAGCAGGAAGTAAAGCTATGATTCAAGTGGCAGAACACCAGTCTTGAGCTAAAAGGCCAAGCGAGAGTGTGATGCCCTGATGCCCTGAGTTCAAGCCCCGGAACCAGCACAAAGAACTAAAAATAAATTTCACATTGTCTTGTTAATGAACATATATATATATATATATATATATATATATATATATACATACATATATGTATGTATATATATATACATATCACCTTTTTAAATATTTACATAGAATGCATATATATAATCTGAGATTTGATAGAAAATGTTCTATTTTTAAATGACAATAAAATTAAGTATAGCACAGATTTAACACAATTTTAGTCATTTACATAGAAGTCAAGTGTTTTTGTGGATTTTTTTCAACTTTTTTTTACTTTGTTTTGTGCTGGTCCTGGGGCTTGAACTCAGGGTCTGGGCACCATCCCTGAGCTTTTCCCTCAAGGCTACTGCTCTACCACTAGAGCCATAGCTCCACTTCCAGCTTTTTGGCAGTTAACTAGAGATAAAACTCTTTCTTGCCTGAGCTGGCTTTGAAACATGATCCTTAGCTCCCAGCCTCACTAGGATTACTGCCACTGGCACCTAGCTATTTTTATTGTTTAATTATATTTTTGTCAGTCAGAGGTCTTGAATTCTGGGCTTGGTCACTGTCCTTGAACTCTTCAGCTCAAAGTGAGCACTCTACCACTTGAGCCACACAGCACCACTCTGGTTTTCTGGTGATTAATTGGAGGTAAGAGTCTCACAGACTTTCTTGCCCAAGCTGGCTTTGAACCAAGATCTTCAGATCTCAGCCTCCAGAGTAGCTAAGATTACAGGCATGAGCTGATAGCCCCTGGCAACTTGTTTTTTTTATTTATTTTTTTCTGAACTCTAGAAAGTTGTTCAAGGGGTTATAATTTTAACATATCCAGCATCTAAAACTTCCTGTTCAGAGTTGCCACTTTCATCATTCTCCCATATCCTGTCCCTTTCCTTCAGCCTCATTTCATGTTTCCCACTTCCTTTATCACATATGAACGCATCTATTACTCCCTTTTTTTTATTCATCTGCTCCTTTCCACTGCCTTCCCTTACAAAAAGAATGCATATTTTCTCTCAAATGCTGATGTTATTAAAACTAAGATACAATCTCCCATGTAAACAAACATATATATACATATATATACACATACATATGCTCCCATACACAATTTACTTGAGGATATTCACGAATGAACCTCTACAGAGCAACACTTCCAAACAATCAACAAAATGAATATCAGAAAACTTAAATAAGATTGTAAGAAGTCAGGGTATCACTTTATATCACCACCTAAACTAGCAAGGAGGAGACAGAGGCCGGGTAAATAAAAAATAAATTCTTTCAGTGTCTTAAGTCAAATCTTAAAAACACTCAAATTTTCTGATCCAAAATAATTTCAAGGCTCCAATCTTCCATAGTTGGGCTATGTGTATAATCACATTATCCCAGCTATTTCTATTTTTACCAAAATTTACCTATGTGCCTTTAAGTTTTAGATTAGAAGCAGCATTTGGGAATTTATGAGTAAACTCAATTTTTCTTTTTTTTTTTAATTTAATTTAATTTTATTTGAGAACATACTGTACAGAGGGGCTACAATTACATGGGCAGGATAATGCATACATTTCTTACCAAGCATTGCAGCCTCCTCCTTTGTTTACCCTTCACCTCCCTTCCCAGCCTCCCCCCTCCCCCCACCCTAAACTCAATTTTTCTAAAAATCAGATCCATTCACTCCCTAGAATGACCAGTACATCATTTGGTCTATGACTAGGGAGGAAGTGGGAGGAGCATAAAGAGAATAAAGGACAAAAGGCATTTGCTTTTCTCTGAAGCTGTTACTAGGAGAAGCTCAGGCCATTTCTAAACTGGTAAAACAAAGAAAACATGTGCCAACACACTGTGAATCTGTGTCTTTCCAGGCACAGTATTTGCACAAAGCACACTTGACTGATCTTGCAAGACTGGTCTACTTTTCTACCCATGCAAAGTCTTGGGTATGGAAGCAGCAGTCCTGGCTCCACGATGCTCCTTCAACCCTCCTCACTGGTCCAGCAATTTGATAAAATTCCTTTGTAAATTTAATTTGCAAAACTAGATCCCATTCCACTTTACTCTTTTACATAGCAGTAAAACTTTTTAGAATGTGAGACCTAGAGATTTCAATAAATGTATATGTGTTTACTGAAAATCTTAATGCAGTATTTGTCCTTAAAAAAGAAGTGGTGATATTGTCCATAAAGAAACACACTTTTTACTTATGTAACTGTAGCCCCTATGCACATCACCTTTATAATAACAATATTTCTTTTTAATTTACAGAAGAAGAGAAAAAGAAGGAGGAAGAAGAAGAAGAGGAGGAGGGGGAAGAGGAGGAAGAAGAGGAGGAGGAGGAGGAGGAGGAAGAGGAGGAAGAAGAGGAGGAGGAGGAAGAAGAAGAGGAAGAGAAGGAGGAGGAGGGGGAGGGAGAAGGAAGAGGAGGAGGAAAAGTCAACTGGGTAATGACTCCTAGCTACTCAAAAGGCTGAGGTCTGAGCATCGTAGTTCCAAGACAGCCTAGGCAGGAAAGTCTGTGAGACTCCTATCTCCAACAAGCTATCAAAAATGCCAGAAGTGGAGCTGTGGCTCAAGTGGCAGAGTGCTAGCCTTGAGAGAAAAAAAAAAAGCTCAGGGACAGGGTCCAGGCCCTGAGTTCAAGCCCCAGAACCATCCTCTCACCACACAAAAAATAGGGTGAATAATTTTGAAGTATACTGCAAATATAATTGAAAGCAGCTTAAAGAGCTGCTGTTGGTCAATAGGGAGATAGAGAGATAGGAGGTGAGAGAAAGAGAAGTAGGCTGGGAGTGGAACTAGCAGGAGGAGGCTGGGCTAACAAGGAGAATGAAACATAATGAGCACCATCAAAATAGATAGCAACTATGAAAACAGACCAATGGGATCTGTTTAAATTATCTTGGGAAGCTGAAGGAATGAGTGAGAGTGAAAGAAGAGATGAGATTGATTGGAGTAGACCACACACATACATGGAAATGTAACAACAAAATCCCTTACGACTAGTATACACTGATTAAAAAATTTTTTGAGAATCTAAGATCAGGATATTATTAATATCTTAAAATCAAGACTACATATACAATGGGGGTCTTCTCCCTGAGGCACCTTGCAAGATAATCTTAAAAACTGGTTTTCTTCTCACAGTTATTTATAAACCAAATTTTAAAAAAAATCTAGAGCTGAGTGCTGGCAGCTCACAACTATAATCCTAGATACTCACGGGAGGGGGGGGGGGCGCTAAAATCTGAGGATATAGGTTCAAAATCAACCCAGGTAGAAAAGCCTGTGAGACTCTTATCTCCAAGTAATCAGCAAAGTGCCATAACTGAAGTGTGGCTCAAGTGGTAGAGTGCCAGCAGAGCAAGCAAGCCAAGCCAGAGTATGTGGCCCTGAGTTTAATTGTGTACACACACACACACACACACACACACACACACACTCCAACAAAAGTGATGTGCTAACTAATGTATGGGAACTATATGGTGACAGAGTATCACATATATTATATAACTGAAATGGGTATTTCTGAGTATTTTTAGTAGTTACAAATCATGTAATGTAATGTTCACTGGGACCTCCACCTGGGAGACATGTGATACAAAATGCCCATATGACATGGTCTCAGCTTTACAAGGAGAAAAAAAAAACATGTCAAAAAATTATCAGTAGGTTATGCCTGGATACTTACTTTTCTCTTTCTCACCAAAAATGTCTTAAACGTTTTTCTTTTTCATTGTGAGAATACCGTATAGAGGAGTTACAATTACATGGGCAAGATAATGAGTACATTCCTTTTTTTTTTTTTTTTTTTTTTGGGTCGGGTCGTGGATCCTGAACTCTGGGCCTGGGCGCTGTCCCTCAGCTCTTCAGCTCAAGGCTAGTGCTCCACCACTTGAGCCACAGCGCCACTTCCAGCTTTTTTCTTTTTGCTTATGTGGTGCTAAGGAATTGAACCCAGGGCCTCATGCATGCAAGGCAAGTGCTCTACCACTGAGCCACCTTCCCAGCCCACGAGTACATTTCTTATCAAGCATTGTTGCCTCCTTGTTGTTTCCCCTTCCCATCCCTTCCCATACTCCTCCCCTCCCTCCACCTTATCCTCCCCCCACCCCCATTAAACGTTTTTCTGAACAGACATTCGCCTAAAACAGTTCTATGACTAACTTTAAGAGAAGAAGCTTGTCACGTCAACCAGACTTCAGATGCTGATAAGTCACAGTTGATTTCATGCAGTCCTTACAAAGAGATTGCTCCAGGACATGCTGTTGTGGTATGGTCTCAGGAAGAGAAAGACAGACAGACAGACAGACAGACAGACAGACAGACAGAGACAGACAGACAGGCAGGCAGGCAGGGAGGCACATATGCTATTCCCTCAAATAACTGGTCTTGGACCCTAAAAACCAGATCAGACACCTCTATTAAAACATACAGCATGAAACTTTTATAAGCATGATACACAATATTTTTTCCAATAATAGTGCAATTTGCCTGTCACTTCCAGTGACTTCATCACCTCATTTTGTATGTATTTAAAAAACAAGGGCTGGGAAGGTGGCTCTGTGGTAGAGTGCTTGCCTAGCATGCATGAGGCCCTGAGTTCGATTCCTCAGCACCAGATAAGCAGAAAAGGCCGGAAGTGGCGATATGGCTCAAGTGGTAGAGCACTAGCCTTGAATTGAAGAGCTGAGGGACAGTGCTCAGGCCCAGAGTTCAAGCCCCCCAACTGACAAAAAATGAAAAAAAACCCAGAAAACAAAAAACGCCAGCTGGGCACTTGTGGCTCATGCCTGAAATCCTAGATACTCAGAAAGCTGAAATCTAAGGATCACAATTCAAAGCCAGCCCAGTCAAGAAAGTCTGTGAAACTCTTATCCCCAATAAACCACCAAAAAGGCAAAAGTGGAGCTGTGGCTCAAATGGTAAGAGTGCTAGCCTTGAGCATAAAAGTTCAAGGACAGCATTCAGGCCCTGAGTTCAAGTCCTAGGACTGGCATACACATGCGTGCGCACACACGCATGCACACGCACGCGCGCGCGCGCACACACACACACACACACACACACACACACACACACAACCCCATCATTGTATCCGGGACATAGTTCAGAACTATCAATGCTAAAATGAGAGTACTCACAGCACCCCATAAAGGATTTGCTTCAAATGACATCCGGCAGCACGTTTGGCTCTTCTGATCAATTTATTTCCTGCTGTCCGAGGAAAAATCTGCATTTGTGACTTGTTGGTAAAGTCTACAGGCATTCTGCATCGAGACAGCACACAGGCACACATCTTGTGTTCAACATGGTAAAGAACTAAACAATGGGAAGTGCACAGTTATGTTTCACAACTTCTGGCTGTGAGGCCGCCCCAAAGAACTACGCAAGTAGTATGTTTCAAAACCCCATGATGGTTAGTTCAACAAGAAGTCAGTGAGCTGGAGAATACTGTGGGTGAAGTGAGGATGGGACAAACTGCATGTGCTTTGATCGTACACACTGCTTTGAACTTCAGAAATATCCCTTACAAACAAGTCTTGAAGAAATCTTAGGACTGCCATTATAAAGCTTTAAGAAATCCCGTAAGAGCTGGGTGCTAAACCTAGCTATTCAGGGGGCTGAGATCTAAGAATTGTGGTTCCAAGTCAGCCTAGCAAGAAAGTCCATGAGATTCTTAGTCTCCAATTAGCCACCAAAAAGTCAGAAGTGGAGCTGTGGCACTAGCCTTACCTTGAGCAAAACAAACTCAGGGACAGAACCCAGACTTTAAGTTCAAGCCCTAGGATCAGCACCAAAAAAAAAAAAAGCAAGAGGGAGAGAGAGAAAAAAAGAAATGCTATAAAAAATGTTGAATAGTGAAATTACGAAAGCTCTCTCTATTCCTTCCCCACCCCACCCCCACCCCCAAAGCCAAAGAAATTTCCATTTCCTTCTCAAAAATAAGTATGGCAGCCACAAAGAAAGCCCAGGTAATTTTTTTTATGTTGGTCCTAGGGCTTGAACTCAAGGCCTAGGAACAGTCCCTATGTTTTTGTGCTCAAGACTAATGCTCTACCACTTGAACTACAGCTCCACTTCTGGATTTTTGATGGTTACTTGGTGATAATAGTCTCACTGACTTCCCTGCTAGGGCTGGCTTCAAACTGTGATTCTCAGATCTCAGCCTTCTGAGTACTTAGGATTACAGGCATGAGCCACTTGTGCCCAGCTCAGGTAACTTTATGTGTGTGTGCCAGTACTGGGGCTTGAACTCAAGGCCTTGGTCCACTTGGCTTTTTCTCTCAAAGCTAGAGCTCTACCACTTGAGCCACAGCTCTGCTTCTGGTCTTTTGCTAGTTAACTGGAGATAAAAGTCTCAGAATGCCCAGGTTGGCTCGAATCAAATCTCAGCTACCTGAGAAACAGTTAAATTAAGGCATGAGCACCAGTTCCTGCTAGACTTTCTAAAAACAGATTTATCTCTTTTGGCTTCAAATCAAGATTTTTTGACCAATTTACTCTATACACATTTACACATTAAAGTTGTTTTAGGCACCATGGATTTCAACTGTGTTAGAAAGCTAAATTTGGCATTATCCCCCCATACACCCACCCACACAAAGGTGGCCAAAAACAAAGGTTCATGAAAGGAGAATGAGCAAAGCTATTTATCTGTTCCTAACCACAACATTATTATATTCTTCATCTTGCTTAAATCAACTTGATCATCAGGAATTAGAGTTGTACACTTCACTTACCATGTGACTGCCTCATAACACTAACTAAAAGCTGTTGCCTGAGAGATGCATTTTATGGATGGGAACCTAAGACCATCTGCAGACTATCTGTAACTAAAAATTTTGCCCTACGTTTTTGTTTAATTGGTATGTGTTCTTCCTAAACTAAAAACCAAGAACTTTCTTACACTTGATAAACTTCCTCTTTCTACCTTAAAGGTCATTTTGATCATGCAAATATCAAAACTTTGTATTTAACCTATTTGAAGAGCCCACCATTTTTATACCTAACCCAGAAGACTGTGAGAGCTTTAGAACAGCATGCCTTGCAGTCTCCATGTAGTTACCCAGCTTTCATCCTAGTTTGCTGGTTTGTGACAAAGAACGAAAAGAGCCAATATGTCACTTCCTCAAGGTCATTTCAAACTCGAAATAGCTTTCTGGTTTAGGGTCTGCTGTACTTCCTCTGCAATGGTTAAGCTACCATGAGTGATCCCATCTCTAAGAGGCAGAAGTCAACAAAAAGTCCCAGAAATCTCCAGACATTGAAACTTTATTTTTCTTTTCCCTGCATCGATTGCCTCTATTTTGCCAATATCCTGTATCAACTGAACTGTGATTTGGGGGCTGGTGGGAACTGTAGCTGCTATTCAGATAAAAGTATAAACCCTTACTCCAACTTCGAACATGAAGCAAATGTTTCACTTCCTTATTACAATATAGGATAGAGCCTCAAAAAAAAAATCACAAAACATAAAAAACAAACATTAAACCCATTTCTTTAACTACCTTTAGATTTATAAAGAACTTATTTTTTAAAAATTATATGAGCCAAAGTTACTTCTAACTGACATCACAAACAAAAGCTGCCCAGCGGTGCATTCTGGCAGATGGAAGCATTTTGTGGTTGTGACAATCAGGAGGCCACAGGAACATTTGAAACATGACATGAGTAACCAAGGAAGTGAAATCAACTTTATTTTAGCTAATTTAAAAAATTGAGTCTTAAAAAGCAACCCCTGATTGGTTGCTGGTGGCTTATGCCTGTAATCCTAGCTATTCAGGAGGCTGAGATCTGAGGATCATGGTTCAAAGTCTGGGCAGGAAAATCCATGAGACTCTGATTGCCAATAAATTACAAAAAGAAAAGGCCAGAAGCAGAGCTGTGGCTCAAGTGGTAGGGCACTAGCTTGAGCAAAAACAGCTCAGGGACAAAAAAAAAAAAAAAGAAGCAAATTCTGGCTAGGGAACAGTAGTCTAATGTCTGGGTAGATCTTCCATTTTATGTATGTATGTATGTATGTATGTATGTATGTATGCATATATGTATGTATGTATTTATTTATTTATTTATTATTTTGTGCCAGTCCTAGGGTTTGAACTCAGAGCTAACACTCTACCACTTGAGCCACAGCTCCACTTCCAGCTTTCTGGTGGTTGATTAGAGATAGGAGTCTCACAGACTTTCCTGCCTAGGCTGGTTTTGAATGGCAATACTCAGATCTCAGCCTCCTGAAAAGCTAGAATTACAGATGTGAGCCACCAGCACCTGGCTCAATCTTCCTTTTCTCACTTTTACTCTGAACTAATTCATAGGTGCACAATTGCAAAAATAGTTCATAAAGATTCAGTATGCCCTTCACCCAGTTTCCTCCCATGATGACATCTTATATAACCAAGTATAATATCAAAATCAGGCTGCTGTGTTTGGCATGACTGATCCATCTACTCATAATCAACATACAGAATAATTCAGTCCCCACAAAGACCTCCTGCCCATGATCTCTGTCATCAGACATCCACCATCCCTGATCTGTCATCCAGCTCTAGCATTTTGTGTTACAGAAAATCACACAAGTGGAATCATGCACAGATGACTTTTTGAGATTGACTGGGGGGAGGGGAGGAGATGGATTGGTTTTTTTAAAAAAAAATATATATATATATTACTGTTATTTAGGAGTATTACACAGGAGTCAGAATTGCATGTCAGGGAATAAGTACACTTCTTCTTGGACAATATCATCTCTTCCTCACCTTCCCCCATTTTCCCCTCCCATCCCTGCCCATAAGTTACATAGTTCATTTTTTACATAGTATATATTGAATACCATGACTGCATTTGCTTGCCTTTATTCCCTCTACTCCTAGGCTCCCCATCCTGTTTGTCCCTTGAAAAGTTTTATTTAAAAAAAACAACAAAAGAACCACAAAACAACCACAACAATAACAACAACATATTTTCATTTCCTGGAATTTGTTTTGGTAAGTATTTTAGATATCCAGAGTTACATCTTTGGGTAGCTCCCTCTAAGTGTATCCTCCTTTAGTCTGTTTGTGTGTAAATATACAGAACCATGTATAATTTATCATTTCCAGTGCTATTTTAGATTTAGCTTCCGCAAGAGAGAAAACATATGCTACTTGTCTCTCTAAGCTTGGCTTACCTCACTTAACATGCTATGTTCTAGTTCCATCCACTTCCCTGCAAATAACAAATATTCTTGGTATTTACAATTTATCTGTTTATTTTTTGCTGATCCTGAGGGTTGAACTCAGGGCCTGGGCTCTGGCCCTAAGTCTCTCTGTGCTCAAGGCTAACGCTCTACTACTTGAGCCACAGCATACTTTCCATAATATTCTAATACTCTTTCCAATGGATAAATGTATAAGTGCCAAAGATTTTTTTTGGGGGGGGGGTCCGGTCGTGGGGCCTGAACTCTGGGCTTGGGCGCTGTCCCTCAGCTTTTCAGCTCAAGGCGAGCGCTCTACCACTTGAGCCACAGCGCCACTTCCGGCTTTTTTCTTTTTGCTTATGTGGTGCTGAGGAATAGAACCCAGGGCCTCAGGCATGCAAGGCAAGCGCTCTACCACTGAGCCACCTTCCCATCCCCAAAGATTTTTTTTTTAATCTACTCATCTATTATAAGGCATCTGGACTGTTTCCATAACTTGGCTATTGTGAACAGTGCAGCAATGAACATGGATGTGCCAGGGTCTTTACAGTATCCTGACTTGTAATGTTCTGCCCAAGAGTGACAAGGCTGGATTGTAGGGAACTTCTATGCTTAGTTTTTTGCAAATCTCTAAACTGCTAAGCTATTTCTGTTACCATATGTCTGTAGTAGAGTTTGAAGTCTGGGAGTGTGATAACACCAATATTGCTTTTTTTTGTCTTGTTTTGTTTATTCCAATACTGAAGCTTGAACTCAGAGGCTGAGATCTGAACACCGGGACAGAAAAATCTGTCAGCCTCTTATCTCCTCCAACAACCAGCAAAAAGCTGAAAGTAGAAGTGTGGCTCAAGTGACAGAAAAGACAGCCTAGAGTAAAAAAGCTAAGCAAGAGGAAGAGGAGACCCTGAGTTCAAGCCCCAGTGCCGGCACAAAAAAAAAAAAAAATTCAACATTAAACAACCCAAACCATTATAACAACAATACAACAATAAGTGAAAAAGAGAAAATAAAGGTCAAAGATCTAATACCAGTCAGATTCTATCAAACCTGCAAGATTAAATATAACCTCTATCAAGTTACTATTGCAAGTGCAGTAATTTAATTTTTTTCTTTTTTAAATTGAACTCCAAATTGAACAGGGAAAAGTTTACCAAGTATTTAACAAAATTTAAGGAGCTATTCACTATAAATAACCTCATATACGACCCAAGTTACAGAGCAAAAGTATATGCAACTTCTTTTTTTTTTTTTTTGCGGTGTGGGGGGGGGGGTCTGGTCGTGGGGCCTGAACTCTGGGCCTGGGTGCTGTCCCTCAGCTCTTCAGCTCAAGGCTAGTGCTCTACCACTTGAGCCACAGTGCCACTTCCGGCTTTTTCTTTTTTCTTATGTGGTGCTGAGGAATTGAACCCAGGGCCTCATGCATGCAAGGCAAGGGCTCTACCACTGAGCTACCTTCCCAGCCCGGCCCTGAAATTCTTTTGCCCCAGTTTCACCCTCTAGCTTTACCACAATCATGTGCTTCAGATTTGGCCTTACATTGGGCATGACAACATGCAGTCACTCTCTCAAGAAGGCAGGCAGTAGACAGGACAGCTTCTCCAAATGTCATGGTATATTAGGCAGCCTTCATGAAAAGCACAGTCCAGTGCCATGCTTTATTTTATTTTTATTTTTATTTTTATTTTTCCGGTTGTGGGGCCTGAACTCTGGGCCTGGGCACTGTCCCTCAGCTCTTCAGCTCAAGGCTAGCATTCTACCACTTGAGTCATAGCGCCACTTCCGGCTTTTTTCTTTTTGCTTATGTGGTGCTGAGGAATCGAACCCAGGGCCTTACGCATACAAGGCGAGTGCTCTACCACTGAGCCAACTTCCCAGCCCTATTTTTTTATAATTTTTTTATTTTTTAAATTTTTTACTGTAAAGATACTATACAGAGGGTTACAGTTACATGAACAAAGTAATGAGTACACTTCCTATTGAGCATTGTTACCCCCTCCATTGTTTTCCCCCACCATCCCTTTCCTCCCTACCTTCCCCGAGGTTCTTTTTTTTTTATAATTGTGATTAAGTGATTACATAATTTCCCAAATTTCACAGTATTGTGGAATAATGATGCTCATTTAAAGTCACAAGTTCATTCTAACTTTCCTGGAGCAAATTGTCTATCACGGTCTATAACATATAACGGTGCACACATATACACCATACATGTGATCAGCAGCATGGGGATATTTAGCAGTGGTCAATGCCATGCTTTATGTGTATTATCAGTACTAGGATTTGAACTAGTACTGGGATTTATTTTTGTGCCAGTCCTGGGATTTGAACTCAGCCTGGGCATTGTCTCTGAGCTTTTCTGATCAAGGCTAGCACTCTACCAGTTGAGCTACAGCTCCATTTCTGGCTTTTTGGAGGTTAATTGTAGAGAAGAATCTCATCGATGTTCCTTCTTGGACTGGCTTGAATCACAATCCTCAGAGCTCAGCCTCCTGAGTAGCTAGGATTACAAGGTGTGAACCACTTGTACCCAGCCTTGTGTTCTTGCTTAGACTTTTCACACAGAGCTGGCACTCTGCCACTTGAGTCACACCACAATATCCAGCTATTTTCTGGTTAATTGGAGATAAGAATTAATATGATTTATCTGTCTGTCCAGCTAGCTTCAACCAATCCTCAAATCTTAGCCTCCTAAGTAGCTAGAACTACAGGCCTGAACCAGCAGTGCCTAGACCTCATGACCTTACTAACCTTTTGTTCTATGAAAGAAAAGAAGCTACTACATAGTAATGGGCTGATGACAGCCGCTTGATGTTGAACTAGACCTACAGCTGCTAAGTCCTACAGAGAAGAGTAAAAAGTCCTTGTGCTAGTCTCATCCTTCAGAGGCCTGACAAGTTCTTCCTACTTTTTTGGAATGTAGCTGCCATGCTCTGAGAAAGTTCCAGCATTCACATGCAAAAGCAATACCTAAACAGAGGAGAACTAAGAAATTAAACCAAATCTAAGAAGTTGAAATCCTCAACCCTAGTTGTCAGTCCTATTAGGAGCTTGGAAATAAATCTATAACCAGCTAGGTGCCTGTGGTTCATGCCTGTAATCCCAACTATTCAGGAGGCTGAAATTGGAGGTTAACAGTTTGAAGCCAGCCCCGGCAGGAAAGTGCACAAGACTCTTATCTCCAATTAACCACCAGAAAACCAGAAGTGGTAGAAGGCTAGCCTTGAGCAAAAAGAGCTCAGGGATAGCACCCAGGCCCAGAGTTCAAGCCCCACGATTGAACAAAATCATCATTATCATCATCATCATCTATAACCCTATTAGAAACAAAGGAGAATGTTCTTGAGGAAGGAACACAAAGATGCAATGCCTCTGTGCCTCTGATCATATAAAACAATATTTATTGAAATGAATTCCAGGATATGGAAATGAGGATTTCTTTCTTCATTGTTTTTGTTTATCTTTTTGTCTTGTTTATCTGCCTTTGGGAGGGTAAAGGGGTACACAGAAAGGGAGTGACAAAGGTTGAACAGTGGTACTCATTAGACACTATGGTGAAAATGAATTATATCTATGGGGACAGGGAGGGAAAAACTGGGAGAGAGGGAAAAGGTAACACTGTCCCAAAACAATGTACTCTTAGCTGGGTGCCGGTAGCTCAGGCTTTTAATCCTAGGAGGCTGAGATCTGAGGATCACGGTTCAAAGCAAGACTGGGCAAGAAAGTCCATGAGACTCTTATCTGCAATAAACTACTCAGAAAAAGCCGGAAGTGGTGTTGTGGCTCAAGTGGTAGAGCGTTAGCCTTGAGCAAAAGAACTCAGGGACAGCACTCAGGCCCTGAGTTCAAGCCCCAAGATTGGAAGGAAAGAAGGAAGGCAGGAAGAGAGGGAGGGAAAGAAGGGAGGGAAGAAAGGGAAGGGAGGGAGAGAGAAAGGAGAGAGAGAAAGAGAGAAGGAGGAGGAGGAGGAGGAGGAGGAGGAAAAGGAGGAGGAGGAGGAGGAGGAAAAGGAGGAGGAGGAGGAGCAGGAGGAGGAGGAGGAGGAGGAGGAGGAGGAGGAGGAGGAGGAGGAGGAGAAGGAGAAGGAGAAGGAGAAGGAGAAGGAGAAGGAGAAGAAGAAGAAGAAGAAGAAGAAGAAGAAGAAGAAGAAGAAGAAGAAGAAGAAGAAGAAGAAGAAGAAGAAGAAGAAGAAGAAGAAGAAGAAAAGGAAAAGAGAAGCAGGCTGCAGGCTGAGAATGTGGCTTATTGATAAGAGTGCTTGCCTAGCATTCATGAAGCCCTGGGTTCAATTTCTCAGTACCACATAAACAGAAAAATCCAGAAGTGGTGCTGTGGCTCAAGTGGTAGAGTGCTAGCCTTGAGCAAAAGACACTTAGGGACAGTGCCCAGGCTCTGAGTTCAAGCCTCAAGACTGGCCAAAGAAAAAAAAAGAAAGAAAAGTACTCTTTACCTGGCTTATAACTATAACCCTTCTGTGCATCATTTATTTTGGGGGGGGGGTCTGGTCATGGGGCCTGAACTCTGGGCCTGGGTGCTGTCCCTCAGCTCTTCAGCTCAAGGCTAGTACTCTACCACTTGAGCCACAGCGCCAGTTCCGGCTTTTTTTCTTTTTGCTTATGTGGTGCTGAGGAATCGAACCCAGGGCCTCATGCATGCAAGGCAAGCGCTCTACCACTGAGCCACCTTCCCAGCCCATGTATATCACCTTTATAATAACAATTTTAAAACTTTACCAAAAAAATAAAACAGAAAACCTATTAGAGATACCCATGCTGACAGCTCTGGCCAGAACTATCTTTATCCAACTCTGGTCAACTTGAAAATTATGAGCAAGAAAATGATTGTCATTTCAGGTCACTAAATTTGGGGGTGGTTTGTTATGCAGCAAAGAGATAACTGAAGCCAAATTTGGAACCAGAAATGCGGGCTCTGCTTATAGTAAAACCCAAGTATGCCCTGGCTTTTGGTCCAGCTAGTAGACCAAAGCTAAATGCTGTTAATAAAGATTTGAAAAGCTATTAAGAAATGTTATTGGTGGCTGGAGAAATGGAGATCTAGGAATAGTTAGCAAGGCCATTTAATGCAATAATGTAGATGACTTTAAGGTAGCTAATGAACTCATGGATCTGAGTAAAAGAAAATGTTCAAATTATCAACCAACAGGGCACCAGTGGCTCACATATGTAATCCTAGCTACTCAGGAGGCTGAGATCTGTGGCTCCCACTTTGAAACCAGCCTGGGCAGACAAAACTATGAGACTCTGACCTCCAATTAACCGGCAAAAAGCCAGAAGTAGAACTGTAGTTCAAGTGGTAGAAGGTGAGCCTTGTGCAGAAAAAGCCAAGTGAGAATGTGAGGCCCTGAGCTCAGCCCCAATACTGACAAACATATACAAAAAATGTGTCAACCATCTTACTTTAGCTGCCTACAATAAAGTATAAGGAGCTGGGAAGGTGGCTCAGTGGTAGAGCGCTTGCCTTGCATGCATGAGGCCCTGGGTTCGATTCCTCAGCACCACATAAGCAAAAAGAAAAAAGCCGGAAGTGGCACTGTGGCTCAAGTGGTAGAGCGCTAGCCTTGAGCTGAAGAGCTGAGGGACAATGCCCAGGCCCAGAGATCAGGCCCCACAACTGGACCCAAAAAATAAATAAATAAATAAATAAATAAATAAATAAGGAGCAATGAACTAACAAGAAACTCCGATTCTTTTTTAAGCCAAATTTAGAGGAAATAGAAAGGAGTTGACTACAGCTCAGAATTTAAAACATTTCTTCATTTCAGCATCTTTGCCAAAGATGTTCAAAGTAAGAGATGGTCTCAGGGCAAAGGCCAAACCCAGCACTGCCAGGCTCTGCAGCATCAAGAGGGGAAAATCTTCTGGTAAAAGCTCATGAAGGTAGGTGGCTGCTCACCTTTCCAGTTACATCACTAGTTCTAAAACTTGGTGTGCATCAGACTGAACTGGGGAGTTTATTGAAAATCCAAATTGCTGGGCCCAACCCCAGTAATTTCTGGTTTCTGTAGATCTGAGGTAGAGCCCGACATCTATATCGATTTCCTAGGTAACAACTAATGTTGCTGGGAAAGACACCAGACTTTTTGATTCTCAAGAACAAACCCAAAGTACTTTGGAGATTATTAAGAGTGTGCCTCAGAGCCATCTGAACCAGACAGTGCAGTTTCTAAGACTCACAAATGTATTTCTACTTAGCATCTGTCTTAAAGCCACTCCAAGGGACAGAGAGAGCCCTATATCCAAGATTCACAGGAGTTACTATCACCTTGAGATACAATCCCCAAAGATATCAGTAGGGAATCTACCACATTTTTGGTTTCGGGGGTTTGTTTTTGTGTTGCTGTTGTTCAGTCATGGGGCCTGAACTCAGGGCTGAGCACTGTCCATGAGCTTTTCACTCAGGGCTAGGGCTTTATCACTTGAGCCACAGCAAGTGCTACTTACAGTTTTCTGCTCATTAATTGGAGATGTCTCATGGACTTTTCTGCCGGGGCTTGCTTTGATGGATCTCAGCCACCTGAGTAGCTAGGATTACAGGCAGGAAACTACCAGTGCCCAGATATATAGATATTGATATTGATATTGTGTGTGTGTGTGTGTGTGTGTGTGTGTGTGTGTGTAAGTGTGTGTGTGTGCTTGGAGATCTGTTCCTGAATTTATTTTTGCTCAAAGCTAGCTCTCTACCACTTAAGCCACATCACTACTCTTGGCTTTTTCTGAGTGTTTATTGGAGATAAGAGGCTCACAGACTTCCCAGGCTGGCTTTGAACTTTGCTCCTTAGATCTCAGTCTCCTGAGTAGCTAGGATTATAGGCATGAGCTCCAGTGCCCAATCCTACCAGGATTTTAAAGAGAAATTTATGAAGAACTATAATGCAGAATAAACCTTTTTCCTCCTGGAAACATAAAGCCTCCTACTTATGATCAGTAGGTATGGAACACATTTCTAAATCTTAGGAGAAGTTTCATAGATCTAAATGATGAATTTTTTTTCTTTCCCTTTTTTTTTTTGTGTATTGTGGGACTTGAACTCTGGGCCTGGGCGCTGTCCCTCAGCTCTTCAGCTCAAGGCTAGCACTCTACCACTTGAGCCACAGTGCCATTTCCAGCTTTTTTCTGCTTATCTGGTGCTAAGGAATCGAACCCATGGCCCCATGCGTGCAAGGCAAGCACTCTACCACTGAGCCACCTTCCCAGCCCTAAATGATGAATATTAATCAAGTTATATCTGGCACAGAGACATACAGTCCCAGCAACTTTGGAGGCCAAGGCAGGAGAATCACTTGAGCCCAAGAGCTCTGTGCCAGAAACCCTTTCTCTAAAATTAGATTTCACACACACACACACACACACACACACACACACACACACACACACACACACACACACAGTGTTTCCATTTCAGCAGAAAACAATGTGCAAAAAGACATGGGCCATATAGCAAGGCTGGCCAAGGATGGGCCTTACCAAGCATCAAGAACACCAGTTATGGTAAGGCCTTGCATACTGAGTAAACTCATAAACATTAAGAAGTCAGGAAGAGCTGGGTGTCAGTGGTTCATGCCTTTAATCCTAGCTGTACAGGAGGCTGAGATCTAAAGATCATGCTTCAAAGTTAGCCTGGACAGGAAATTCTACAAGACTTATCTCCAATTAACCAGTAAAAGAAGCTAGAAGTGAAGCTGTGATTCAAGTGGAAGAGTGCAAGCCTTGAGCAAAACAAAGTTCAGGGACAGCACCCAGGCCCTGAGTTCAAGCCCCAGGGTCAGGGACAAAAAAAAAAAGTAAGGACCATGTACTAGTAGCTCATGCTTGTAATACTAATTTCTCAAGGGCTGAGATCTGAGGGTCGTGGTTCAATGCCAGCCTGGGCAGTAAAATCCATGAGATGCTTATCTCCAATTAACCACCAAAAAGCTGGAACTGAAGATGTGGCTCAAGTGGTAGAGCACTAACTTTGAACAAAAAAATCTGAGGGACAAGCAAGCAAGGCCACAGTTTAAGCCCCAAGAACAGTACTAAATAAATAAATAAGAAGTGAGCGAGAGAGCCACAGTCACCAAATGATCTTATAATAACCAAGGAATAGGAATCTTTTTTTTTTTTTTTTTTTTTTTTTTTTTTTGTCGGTCGTGGGGCTTGAACTCTGGGCCTGGGCGCTGTCCTTCAGCTCTTCAGCTCAAGGCGAGCGCTCTACCACTTGAGCTACAGCGCCACTTCCGGTTTTCTGGTAGGAATAGGAATCTTAAAGGCAGTCAGAGGGGACAAAATAGCATGTCTTCCAAACCTGTGATTCCAGCACTCAACAAAGATTCTTCACATTGATCAGGAACTCCAACCAGATCTCAGCAGACTGGCCTTCTCGCAGACTGAGGCAGCTGCTGGCCTTGTCTATGCTGATTTGGACTAATATACCCTTGCCTAATGTACCCCTGTCTCTCAGTCTGTCCTATGAAAAGCCATGATTGCATTTCAGGTCATGGAAACTTTCTATGTTGCTAGGGTAGGACCAGTAATGATAATCCCCTTATAAGAGGGACAACTGCAGATAGATGACTGTGGGAGGAAGGCACTCAGGCCCACACCTATAAACCTAGCCACTCAGGAGACTGAGCTCTGAGGATCAAGATTCAAAGCCAGCCTGGGCAGGGAAGTCCATGAGATTCTTTTTTTTTGGGGGGGGGGCTCCGGTCATGGGGCCCGAACTCTGGGCCTGGGCACTGTCCCTTAGCTCTTCAGCTCAAGGCTAGCACTCTACTACTTGAGCCACAGCACCAGTTCCGGCTTTTTTTCTTTTTGCTTATGTGGTGCTAAGGAATCAAACCCAGGGCCTCAGGTATGCAAGGCAAGCGCTCTACCACTGAGCCACCTTCCCAGCCCAAGTCCATGAGATTCTAATCTCCAATTAACCACCAAAAACCTGGAAGTAGAGCTGTGGTTCAAGTGGTTGAGTGCTAGCCTTGAGCAAAAGAGTTCAAGGACAGTGCCCAGACCCTGAGTTCAAGCCCCATGATAGTAGAAAGGGACACAGGAAGAAAGGGAAGAAGGAGAAAAAGGGGGAATGATGGGGGAGAGCATAGGGGGAAGCGAGGGGAAGAGAAAGAGAGAAAAAGAAGTGGAAAAATTACAGTATGTAAATGAAATAAATTGAGGAAACAGAATAAATATATGTGCAGAAAACATATTACTATTTATATATGCATAAAAATATCTGGTAGAAATCTGTAATAGAAAGCCCAGTTTGGGTGACAACGTCACTTCCTACCTAATACACACATACACACAAGACTCTTAGAGTCAGAAAAACATCAACACCAAGGACAGAGATCCTGCTTAGAATCCAGAAAGCTTTACCTGAGTTTATGTGCACAGAATCAATGTTCACTGCTCTTTAGCATAAAGCCACTCAACACTGTTTTTAGAATAGTGTCAGAAGCTGCTACATAAGCTGTTTCCTGTATTGAGAAGCTATTTTTAATTAATGAACATTTTGCTGTAAGTGATTACTGAGAAAACACACACCATTCTCTTTACAGGTTAAACTAAAGAAATCCTTGCTTTCTAAAAGTCTAAGTCTTTTTTTTTTTTTTTTTTTTTTTTGGGTCCAGTCGTGGGGCCTGAACTCTGGGCCTGGGCGCTGTCCCTCAGCTCTTCAGCTTAAGGCTTGCACTCTACCACTTGAGCCACAGTGCCACTTCCAGCTTTTTTCTTTTTGCTTATGTGGTGCTGAAGAATCGAACCCAGGGCCTCATGCATGCAAGGCAAGCACTCTACCACTAAGCCACCTTCCCAGCCTCTAAGTCTTTTTTTAAGTACTTTAAAAGGTGCTTGAGGTATTGTACATGAACCACATTTATGTCCACTCTAACAGGAAATGAGCTGGCAGCTCATGCTGGTAATCCTAGCTACCTAGAAGGTTGAGATCTAAGCATCATAGTTCAAAGCCAGCCCAAGCAGGAAAAGTCTGAGAGACTCTATCTCCAATTAACCACAATAAACCAGAAGTGGAGCTGTGGCTCCCATAGTAGAGTGCTAAACTTGGTAAAAGAGTTCAGGGCCAGGCCGGGATGTAGCTCAATAGTAAAGCACTTGCCTAGCAAGTGCAATAAAGTGCAATGTCCTGGGTTCGATCCCCAGTACGAAAAAAAGAAAAAGAAAAAAGACAAAAAAAAAATACACTGTTCCATATTAAAAAAAAAAAAAAAAAGACTTCAGGGACAGTATCTAAGCTCCAAGTTCAAGTCCCAGTACCAGCACAGAGTAGCAAGAGGAGAGAGAAGAGACAGAGAGAGAGGAAAGAGAGAAAGTTCAAATCCTAGTACCAGGAGAGAGGAGAAAGGAGGAGAGGGTGAGAGGGAGAGACCTATAGAAATAGAGTAGTTTCTTTACTTCCTCTTCTCTCCCATCTTCTCCTTTTCCTTCTCCTCTCCTTCATTTTGGATATTATCCTGCACTGGCTAAAAGACATATGATTGTAGTTGCTTTGTCCCAAGTATGAGTAACACCATAAGCACCCCTCTCAAAATGGACTCCTGCACAGTTTACAGGAAATAGTGGGGGTTGGACACTAGGTGCTAAGGTAAAACGATCATGTGGTATGGATCTGATTCTTCAATGCAATGACAGGAAGTGACAGGAGTACAGGTTCCTGAGATCTCCAAGCCACTGTGCCAGAAAAAAGACAAGATGTCCCTGTAGATCCAAGAGGAACTGCCACCACCACCCCAACCGCATTGTGTTTAGCAATGTGCATTCCAGGCCAAACAAGAGAAAGGGGCCATTGGTCTCTGGCCAAACCATAATCCTCAAGGCAGTGACAAACCCACAAAGTAACCATACTGACCTATACCCACACCCTCTTCCTTTACCACTCCCCATATTCTTTACCATATATATGGTGCATGTGTGCATATATATAATAATATATTATATGAATTATATATTATATATTATACATATACTACCTATACATATATATAATTTTTTTGGTATAGGTCTAGGGGCTTGAACTCAGCCTCTTAAGTTTTCTGCTCAAGGCTAGTATTCTATCAATTGAGCCACAACTCCACTTCTGGCTTTTCAGTGTTTACTTGAAGACAAGAGTCTCGTGGACTTCCCTACCAGAGCTGGCTTTAAATGATTATCATCAGATCTCAGCCTCCTGAGTAGCTAGGATTATAGGTGTGAGCCACTGACACCCAGCTTTCAAAGTTCTTATTTGTCAGTTACTGGACTCAAGTAGGTTTCAGGATTTCTATCTAACAAGATGCTAAACTCTGATTTAAAAGAAAAAGAGGCAGGCTTGGCGGGATACCCTATAAACATGTCAGTAACACAGTTCACAGGGAGAGGTTATAGGTAATTTCATGAGACAACTGGACAGTGGTTTGAATGAGATTAACTTTAAATAATGTGAGCTTTGAGGAAAGTGGACTGCCCTCCCTGTGGGCAGATGTGGGTGGGCCTCATCCAATCAGTTGAAGGCCTGAATAGAAGGGAGTGGGGAGATGGGAGAGGGGGGGCAGAGGGCTCCAAAGTAAAAGGGAATTCTCAAGCAGCTACCTCTGGATGGATTTCATCTGGACTCTTTAGGTTTTGGATGTGCCAACTTCTACAATGCTATGAGTCTATTTCTCCTCCTCCTTCACACATACACACACACACACACACACACACACACACACACACACACAATTAATTCTGTTTCTGTGGAGAATTCTGGCAGGCATAGAGCCCCCTTTAGCAGCCAAAGCCTAGCAGTGTCACATCTACACAGTCACTCAACGAAGGCCAAATGGCCTTTCTAGACTAGGTAGAATAGCCTAATCTTTCTTCCTACCATAACACTCTGAAGCATGACTAATCTTAAAACAGCTGGATCCAGGTACATTTTAATATCCCTTATCAGATTCCTAAGAAGAGCACTGACTGACGTGTGTGTGTGTGTGTGTGTGTGTGTGTGTGTGTGTGTGTGTGTTGGTACTGAGGCTTGAATTCAGGACCTTGAGCTCTCACTTGGTTTTTCCACTCAAGGCTGGTGCTCTACTACTTGAACCACAAGGATCCTCAAATCTTAGCATCCTGAATAGCTAGGATTTCAGGCCTGAGTCACCAGCTCCCAACTACATTTTTCTTTAAGCCTTTATGGATATATGAATTTCAGATGGCTGAGGTCAGACACTAAAAAAATCAATGACTGACTCAATGTTTGTATACATAACATGCTTCATTGGATTACATGCAAATAAGAGTTCAGTAAAAACTAAAAGAAACTTAAGGCTGTAAGGAGCTCAGGGTAGGTCTTTCTGTTGAGTTGGCTATTTATTGGCTACATAAAATGTCTGAAAAGTATAGAACTTTATAAAAAAAATTTCCTTCTGAGATTGTATTAGAGACCACCACCAAAGCAATCTCTTCCCACGGCTGTGTTCTAACATCCTCATAACAAGAGCATTACATGGCCTTCTTCCTCTACTTGTTTTATTCCTCTGTGTGTGTGTGTGTGTGTGTGTGTGTGTGTGTGTGTGTGTGTGTGTGTGTGTGTGTGTGTGTGTGTGTGTGTGTGTGTGTGTGTGTGTGTGTGTGTTTCAGTACAGTACAAGCTGCGCGTACTGTGGGCCTAGGAGCTAACCCTGAACTTTTTTTGCTCAAGGCTGGCACTCTAAAGCCACAGTTCCACTTCTGACTTTTTGCTGACTAGCCAGAAGTACCAGTTTCCAGGGCTTTCCTGCCCAAAATGGCTTTGAACCAGGATCCTCAGATCTCAGCCTCCTCAGAAGAATTCCAGGATTACAGGTATGAGCCTTACCCCACAACATTCCATTTCTCACCCACAGGATCAGAGCTTCTGGAAACAGGTGAACAGCTGCTCACAGCTTTCTCCTTCCAACTCTGGGTATCAACTTCCTGGGCATCAGTGAGGTTGACAATGATATCACCTGTCCCCTCCCTGGGCTTTCAGAGCAACAAGTGAAGACCACACATCACCACATAACAGGGACACTTCCAGGTCTGCTACAGGAAAAGGAAATGATTTCTGGTGGTCAATCTCCAAAAGGAGGCACACCTTGGATATCTAATGGGGAATTATTGTCTTCCAACAGTGAGACTTTTCTTAGTTTGTGCTCTTTAGCTTGTTGCCCAGAGAGTTAGCATTTTAATTCAAACAGTTGCTCTGGACAGGGACATTCCTGCTGTATATGTATGTGCCAGTACTGGAGCCTGAATTCACTTTTGTATATGTATACGCTAGTACTGGGGCTTTAATTCAGGACCTTACACTCTTCCTTGCCTTTTTCACTCAAGGCTGGTGCTCTACCACTTAAGCCTCTACTTCCAGTTTTTTACTGACTAACTGGAGATTAAGAGTCTCTCAGATTTGTGTCCAAGCTAGCTTTGAACCAGGATCCTCAGATCTCAGCCTCCTAAGTAGCCAGGATTACAGGCAAAAATGACCTGTACCTGGCTGGCATTCTCAATAGTAAAGGGATTTTTAGCATAAAGGCAGACCTTAGTTGAAGCTTTACCTTTTCTTACTACCTATGTGACTTAAACACAAGTTGTTTAGAGTCTTTAGAGTTTGTTTGCATGTCTTCCCAGTAGTGATGGTTGTGCTGAATAAACAAGTCAAACCTAGCTACATTGCCAGTTATCAGGCTTGTAATCCTAGCTACTAAAGAGGATGAGATCTGGAGGATCATAGGACAAAGCCATGATCAGAAAAGTTTCATCTGAGAAGAAAAATCTGCAACAATCCATCTCAAATTAGCCAGCAAAAAACATCAAGGATAGAAGTGTAGCTCCAGTTGTACAGCATCAGCTTTGAGAAAGAAAACTAAACAAACGTGCAAAGCCCTAAGTCCAAACTAAAGTGTGTGTGTGTGTGTGTGTGTGTGTGTGTGTGTGTGTGTGTGTGAGTCTGTGGCAAGCAAATGAAATCAAACACCAAGTTATAAGCAAGAAGTCTTGCTACTCAGTCAGCATCTGAGCCAGCAGTCAATTTTCATTCAAGAGTTCACACTTGAATTCTAAAGTTGTCTCAAGCATATTCACTAAGTGATGTAAAGTTAACACAAACCCACAGATCCAACAATGACAAGATTTTACAAGAATCTCAGCTGTGACTCACAGTCCTGGGGCTGCATTTGCTCCCTCTTCTCACTGCCTCAGATCTCAGCTCTAGCACAAGGCAACCTGGAGTGAGCTGTGGGAATGGCAATAGCCTTGAAAGCACTATGAGAGGTGCCAATGTCTAGGTCCAGCCTTGCATACCTCAAGAGGGCGCTTTCTCATTTCCAACTTTGCCTTTGGATACTGACAACCTGGAAGGGCTTCAGTTAACATACAAAAACAAAGCAAAAAGGTTTATTTTTCTCTAAGGCAGAAGGTTTTTGAGCTATGTTTTTCATCTCAACAGTGGGCCTGAGGGAAAGAAGGGAAAATCAGTATATAAAGCACTTGTCTGTGTACACACACACACACACACACGTGCACTTGCACGCACATGCCCATGCGACAAGCTTTGTACTGGGCTGTGGTCAGAAAGTTTGAAATGCACTACTTGTAAAGCATTGCTACTCACTGCTCTCCTGAAACTAGCATAAAAGCATCATGCTGTTGGTTGCCATGGAAACACTACAGTGAAAAAGTCCACTGCCATCACCAAGGATATCTGGAAGACACTTTAAATGGTTTGTCTTTTCCTTTCACTTCAGCACCATGTTGCCAATTGACCACTAATAAACCTGGATCAGGAACCCACTATCAAGACCAGACAAACAGATCAGAAAAGAGCATTAGAAGCCAGGTGCCGGTGGCTCATACCTGTAATCCTAGCTACTCAGGAGGCTGAGATCTGAGGATCAAGGTTCAAAGCCAGCCCAGGCAGGAAAGTCTGTAAGACTCTTATCTCCAATAAACCACCAGAAAACTGGAAGTGGCGCTGTGGTTCAAGGGGTAGAGCACTAGCCTTGAGCTGAAGAGCTGAGGGACAGCACCCAGGCCCAGAGTTTAAGCCTCACAGCTGACAAAAAAAAAAAAAAAAGAAAAGAAAAGAAAAGAAAAAGAAAAGAAAAAAAAAAGAAAAGAGCATTAGAAGAAGTAAGGCACCAAGAGTTCATTGATGCCTATAATGCTAGCTACTCAAGTGGTAAGGCACAAGACTTGAGCAAAAAAAAAAAAAACAAAAAAGCTCAGGGACAGTACCCAGACCCTGAGTTCAAGCCTCAGGAATGGCAGAAGAGGAGGAAGAGGAGGAGAAGGAGGAGGAAGGAAAGAAGAAAGGAAGGAAGGAGACGACAACGATGATAACACATTCTAAGTAATAAATTTCATCATCAGAAGTAGAATAAAAATAAGTAGCATAGAAATAACTATACCCCTTTGTACAGTATTTTCACAATTAAAAAAAAAAACAGGAAGTAGCGCTGTGGCTCAAGTGGTAGAGCGCTCGCCTTGAGCTGAAGAGCTGAGGGACAGCGCCCAGGCCCAGAGTTCAAGCCCTACAACCAACCAAAAAAAAAAAAAAATATATATATATATATATATAGGTAATATAAAAAAAAAAAAACCAAAGAACTATAGAAGTTGGGCACTGGTGGATCGCACCTGTAATCCTAGCACCTCAGGAGGCGGAGATCTGAGGATCATGGTTTGAAGCCAGTTGGAAAGTCCATGAGGCTCTTATCTCTAATAGTCACAGAAGAAGTCAGAAGTAGTGTGGTAGCTCAAGTGGTAAAGTGCTAGCCTTGAGCAAAAGGAGCTTAGGGGCACTCAGGGTTCAAGGCCCAGCACCAGCAAAAAAAAAGGGGGGTGGAGTGGGGAAATAACTGTATACATAAATTCTCTCCCTGGGGAAACCTGTTCCACCACACTCCACTTAGGCTCCTGTGGCACAGGCTCAGCTAAGCAGATACTGCATCTTATAGATTGGCCACCAACTCTTGACCCTCTCTTGCTACCTAGTGGCTGAAAGGATATAGAGGATCTAATATTACCTCCTGTGTCTCAGTGATCAACTGCCAAACCAATGCCACCAATAAACTCTAGGAAGGAGCTAAGAAACAAAGACCTCCCTCCCCTTGGTTTTCATTCTCCTTTTTTTCTCTTTTGTTCCAACACTGAGGCTTTAACTCAGGACTTCATACATTAGTTTGGCTTTTTTACTCAAGGCTGGCATGCTCAAGGCTGGCAATCTACTACTTGAGCCAAAGCTCTATCTCTGACATTTTGCTGGTTAATTGGAGATAAAGAGTCTCATGGACTTTTTCTGCCCTTACTAGCTTTGAACTATAATCCTCAGATCTCAGCCCCCTGAGTAGCTAGGATTATAGGTATGAGCCACCAGCACCTAGCTTTATATTTTTTTTAATGAAAAGAAAATTCCCAGAGAGCCTGTTAAATGATTGTATTTGCTAACTTTTTAAATGTTAGTTATAGAGACTAAAGACACATGCAAGTAGAAAATGGCCTCTCCTCTTGCAGCTTGAGTGATTCAAATCACCAGTGGCTTATACCTATAATCTTAGCTACTCAGGAGGTTAAAATCCAGAGGAGTATCATGGTACAAAGTTAGTCCAAATAGAAAATTCTAGAGACTCTATTAAAAAAAAAAAACCAGCTAAAAGCTGGACTAGAGGAAACTTGGCAGGCAAAGCCACTGCTGGATGGGGAAGAAGAGGCACTTAGAACAAAATAGGAGCCAGGGTAACACCTGGATCCTGGTAATGCTCAAGGGTCTGATACTATTAAATGCATCAGAACTCCCTCTGACTGTTTTCTTGACCCTGAGAGTCTGCTGGCCTCAAAAAATAATTTGAAAAGGTCCTTCTCAAATAATCCTTTTAGAATCCTTGTGATTAAAGTGTCAATTTGACACTTTAATTTGAGACCCTATGTTTGTCCACTTTTCTATCGGCTTCCAGTCATATTCAAACTAGAAAAGCTGTGCATGGTCCTCCATGGTTAGCCAAAAAAAAATGCAGGGATGGGGGGATGCAACAAAACTCTTGCAATCCTAACCACCTAGTGAGTGGGAACCACAGCTCAAAGCTGGCCTATCAAAGAAATCCAAGAGATGGGCTGGGAAGGTGGCTCAGTGGTAGAGCGCTTGCTTTGCATGCTCAAGGCCCTGGGTTCGATTCCTCAGCACCACATAAGCAAAAAGAAAAAAGCCGGAAGTGGTGCTGTGGCTCAAGTGGTAGAGTGCTAGCCTTGAGCTGAATTGCTGAGGGACAGTGCCCAGGCCCAGAGTTCAGGCCCCACGACTGGACCCCAAAAAAAAAAAAAAAAGAAAAGAAAAGAAATCCAAGAGATTCATATCTCCAATGAACCAGCAAAAAGCTGAAAAGCCAAATGAGAGCATGAGGCCCAGTATTGAACAAAAGGCAAAGGATAGAAACTGTGGGAGCAGAAAGGCACAGCATGCATGCACACACACACAACCTTCTTCACTCCATTTCTAAAATGCTCAACATTCTTGAAATTGTCCCAGAAGGTTTCTGTTCCGCTGTCTGACTTTCTTCAGTACTCTGTATAAATATGTGAATTCAAATTCTACTACTGCTACATTCACAGCAGATAAGCAAACTACCTGGCAAAACAAAGAAAGGAGAAAAGCAAATGAATAAATGGAAATGTTACTAGTAAATTCACCAAGTAAGCAAGCCTCTTAAGTACCATGGAATTTTTCTTCAACTTCTGAGCTTCTAAGGCTGAAGAAATCATTTGGGAAAAAAAAAAAAAAAAGATTACTAGTTTGGAGATAGGAAAACTTCTAGCTGAAAGGGAGCGGGGAAGGGAGGGAATCTGTGGCTTGTGCCTGTAATCTTGCCCAGCCTGGCTTTGAACCTCTATCCTCAGATCTCAGACTCCTGCGAAGTTAGGATTACAGGCCTGAGCCACCAGTGTCCATCTGGCCTTGAACTCTGGATCCTCCTCTCAAACTTCTGAGAGCTAAGATTACAAGTATGTGTCCCCATGCCCAGCTTGAAACTATTCATTCAGCCTTCTCTATTGTCAGATGGCTATTACAACAATCACAAAACTAAACCCTTTTCCTTTTTAAGTAGTCCAGAGAGAATAACACAATCATAAAGTAGCCTTTCATAAGACTTAGATAAGACTATCACTTGTTACTATGTTATTCCCAATTTTAAAAGTTATGATTCAGAGAGCAAATATTTCCTACCTCAAACTTCTTTTTTTTTTAAATTTAATTTAATTTAATTTTCTTTGTGAACATACTGTACAGAGGGGTTACAATTACATGGGCAGGATAATGCGTACATTTCTTACCAAGCATTGCACCCTCCTCCTTTGGTTTACCCTTCACATCCCTTCCCAGCCTCCCCCCTCCCCTACCTCAAACTTAAAAGTTCAAAGGACTAGATTCCCTTTAGAATCAAGAAATTTTACATTAGCTCCTGCTGCCTCCTAGAGGCCAAATTACATAAAACACCCAACAACTAGAAAAGGCCAAATTTTAACAAACATATCCTCAAGTTCAAGTTTTGATAATGACCACAGAAAGTATGTTCTGCTTAGTTTATTATTTTAAATGAATTTTTCCTATTTCTAGAAAACTACTTATATTAAAATATGGGTGATTTTGGTAGCTCATGCCTGTAATCCCAGCTACTGAGGAAGCATAAATAGGTAGGAGGATAATGATCTGAGGTCAACTCTAGACAAAAAATTTACCTGAAAAAAAAGATCCTATCCTAAAAAGAAGGCAAAAAGGGCTGTGGTAGTAGAGCCCCTAACTCCCAAGTATGAGGCCCTGAATTCAAACCCCAGTACTGAAAAGAGAAAAAGAAATTTAAAATATCCATCAACATTAAAACACTGAAAAAACTAGGTTCCAGTAGCTCATTACTATAATCCTAGCTACTCAGGAGACTGAGATCTGGAAGATCAAGATTCAAAGGTCAGCCTAGGCAGAAAAGTCTGAGAAACTTCATCTCCAAAATAACCAGCAAAAAACTGAGCAGAAGTGTGGCTCAAGAAGTAGAGCACCAGGCTAGCAAATAAGCCAAGTGAGCAAGAAAGGCCTTGAGTTCAAACCATACTAGAGAAAAAAAGGAAAAAAATGCTAAAATAATGTCACTACAGTTAGAAAAGAAAAGTCTATTACAGAGTACACATCCCTGAATTTTAAAAAAAGGTACAAACATTCTGCCAGGTTTTTTTAAATTTAGTAAATGCAAACATTTCAGAATACTTTAAGTTTTAATGTAATTATAATGTCAGCCTATTTTCTAATATCTAAAAGGTCAATGTTTACTACATTTCATGATAGAACCATCTGCCTGAAAGATTGTTGAAGAAAACAAGTATAGTAGATCATGGTTGGGATCCCAGGCTTCAGGAGGCTAAGGCAGGAAGATCACAAGTTCAATGGCAGCCTGTCTCAAAAAAAGGTGGGGGCAGTGTTGAATATAAAGGAAAATATGTACATAAATGTAACAACCTACCTAAAAATTAAAGGTATGAAAGTGTTTCTTATGGCTCACACATGTAATCTTATCTACTCAGAAGACTGAGTTCTGAGAATCACAGTTTACAGCCCAGGCAGGAAAGTCTATGAGACTATCTCCAATGAACCACCAAAAAGCCAAAAATAGAGCTATGGCTCAAATGGTAGAGCTCTAGTCCTGAGCACAAAAGCTCAGGGACAATACCCAGGAGCTGACTCAAGCCCCAGAATCAGCATGCACACATACACGCAGGCACGCACACATAGTGTTCCACACACACACACACACACACACACACACACACACACACACACACACACACACACACACACACACACACACACACACACACACACACACACACACCCCACTAACCATGACTGCTGGCTCCTAATCTTATTGTCAAAAAAAAAAAAAACATTCTGTATTTGGAGATAGCTAAGGGAAAAGTCAAACATTAAGCCAAATAGAACATATTGTCTTCTTTTTTTTATAATATTTCTTATTTATTTATTTATTTATTTTTGGTCGGTCGTGGGGCTTGAACTCTGGGCCTGGGCGCCGTCCCTCAGCTCTTCAACTCAAGGCTAGTGCTCTCCACTTGAGCTACAGCGCCACTTCTGAACATACTGTCTTCTGCATCAATCCAATAAAGGAATGACAACAAATGACTCATTTCATTATGAGATAATGATCAGCTTTTCTCATGCATAGATGCTTTACTCAATGAGGTTAATATTGTTGGATCAATAAAGGCACTTATTCAAAATGAAAAATCTGCAGAAAACACAGAGATGAATCAAACATTTTTATACAAGGAAGTCAAGAACAATGCTTTCCTCCTCCATTCTGTGCTGGCGCTGCCTGGGCATCTGGTGAAAGGTCTGGCCAGGGGCAATTGTGCATTACAAGCTTACCTCCGGGGTGAACACGGCCTCTGGCACAAAGACCCACTCTAAGTAGGTCAAAGCTCCCATCAGTATTTAGATCACCAAGGCCTTCAAAACAGACTTTACAAGTCTGTCACTTCACCCAGAAAGGAAGAAAAATAAAAAGCATCATAAGACACATTGTCAGACCAACAACACTGTGACAAAAAGGCAACTGTTGAAGAGAATTGGCGGGTGGGGGTGCGGGGGTGGGGTAGAACCGGTGGCTCAGGGGAAAGTGCCTGCTCAGCAAGGGCAAGGATCTGGGTTCAATATCCATTACCAAATGGATGCAGAAAGAACACTAAGCACTGGTGGCTCACTCCTATAATCCTAGCAACTCAGGAGGGCTAAGATCGGAGGGTCCAGACTGGAAGGCAGTCCTGGCAGAAAAGTCAGTGAGACTCCAATTAACCAGCAAAAGGCCAGAAGTAGAGATGTGACTTGAGTGATAGAGTACCATCCTTGGGCAAAAGAAAATCTAAGGGACAGCACCCAGGCTCTGGTTTAAGCCCCAGAACTGGCGCGTGTGTGCATGGAAGGAAGGAAGAAAGGATTTTCTAAGATTCTCAACTGAAATACAGAGAAGTTAAGATAGTCAGCAGCAAAACAATCTAGTCAAAAGCATGTTTTAAGACCCTTCTGAATTAAATTTTTTAAAGTGAAACAAGACTACTAGAGACAGAAAAAACAAAGCAGAACTTCTTTAAAGCAATTACTAAGCATGAATGAATCAGGGTCTGGAATCAATCACATTGACAGTAAAATACTTAAAAAATATGAGTGACTAACTGGGTGCTGATGGCTCATGCCTGTAATCTTAGCTACTCTGGAGGCTGAGATCTGAGTATCTCAGTTTGAAGCCAGCCCAGGCAGCAGTGTCTGTGAGACGCTAATCTCCAATTAACAACCAAAAAGCTGGAGTTGTGGCTCAAGTGGTGAAGTGCTAGCCTTGAGCAACAAAGCTCAGGGACAATGCCCAAGCCCTGAGTTCAAGCCCCAGGACTGGCAGGGGGGAAAATATATTATATATTAACATATTAAACCTAGTGATTAATAAAGGGCAAACAAAAGACTAACTACAATCAGATATGGATTGTAAGGAATGCTGGAAAAATCAAGCATTATGGGTCATACCTCAGGAAGCTGAGATCCAGAGGATCCTGGGTCAAAGTTAGCCCAGGCCGAAAAGCCTCTAAGATAGTATCTCTATAAACAACCAGCAAAAATGCCATACTGGAAATGTGGATCACATGGCAGAGTTTCAGGTATGAGTGAAAAAGCAGAGAAAAACATCAGGCCTGAGTTTAAGCACCAGACTGTGTATGTAAGGGGGGCAGGGGGAAGAAAACTAGAACACTATATAGAAAGCTAAAACAGTACACACATAAACCTCTCATTTTTAGTAGATTCCCAGATACACAGAGTTCATTTGCACAACTTCTGGCTGCCTACACTTTGGATGGCCAGAAAGGAACTGACATTAGCCTTGCCTCTGTGTGTGTGTGTGTGTGTGTGTGTGTGTGTGTGTGTGTGTGTGTGTGTGTGTGCGTGTGTGCGTGTGTGTGTGTGTGTGTGTGTGTGTGTGTGTGTGTGAAAACAACAACAACAAATTCCCTAGGGACAAAGATTCCCCAAAGATAACAAACTGGTCTATCTGCTCTCACATCTAGATGACAATCTTGGCATGTTTGGCATTTTTTCCCTAGCTTGTTTGCTTTTTGTTTTGTTTTTAAGACAAGATCTTACTATATAGATCAGGCTAGCCTCAAATTCACGACGTTCCTGGCTCAGCCACTTCATTGTTCAGATTAGAGGCTATACCCTCAAGCCTAGCTCTACATAATTATTTACCCAAAAACAAATGCTATGATTTAGCCAAGAACCCCTGTTCCCAAGGCTCAAGTGCTTAGATAAATGCCTCTAGCCTACCATGCTAGTGTGGGGTGGGCTTTCCAGGCACAGGAAGGTACTCTATTGTAGAGAGCACTGGAGTGTGGTCCTGTCTCCCTCAACAACTTCCTAGCCACTTCAAAGTGAACAGCTTGGTTCATCTCTGGCCCATCCCATGATGTGTGCCTAAAGCAGCCACAAAGGCAATGGGACCGAATGACCATGAAACCACAAGTCAAAAGAAACCATTTCTCTTTTTAAGTTGATTATGTCCGGTAATTTCTTAGAGGAATGGAAAGCTGATTCATACAACAAACAAGGAAGAGGACTGGAAACTAATTCTCCTTTAAATTTTGTTTCAATATATCCAAGAGCATCTAGGGTTTTTGTTGGTTTCTTTTGTTGTTGTTGTTGTTGCTGTTTTGAAAAGTTTGTTATAGAAATAGAATGGCTTCTTACAGAATCCAGACAGGGGTTGTACTTAACCTCAAGAAGGACAGCAGCAGAAACTGGACAAGCACCAGAAGCCAAGGGCCTCTCTATTCCTCCCTTCTATGTGTCCTATCATGGACCATTCTATCCGGGCTGCTAAGGCTTTTCTGTGATCCACTCCCCAAGGGTGGACAAGTAGGCCCCAATTTCACATACAAATTGACTGCCGATCCAAATTCCACTTCCATAGAGGGAGATCCTGGTTGGTCCATTTAATGTTTGCTAAAGCTAGCTTTAATATATATGTATAGAATACAGCTAATCTATTTCAATGTTCTATTGGATGACTTTAACATCTGTGTCAGCCTAAGTTGGTATCAAGTGTTTGATCTCCTTACTACAGGCTTTTTTCAGTTTCCTAGTGTGCATGATTAATCTTTGACTGGATGCCACAAATTATACATTTGACTTTGTGGGGTGGGGAAAGGTCTGGTGGCTCATACTTGTAATCCTATTTATTCAAGAGGCTGAGCTGGCTCTCAGGCCACAAGATAATCTTCAATTAGCCTGGAAAAAAAAAAAGAAAAAATAGGAAGTAGAAGTGTGGCTCAAGGTAGAGCTATAAGTGTGTGAGAAAGAGCTAAGTAAGAGCTCAAGGCCCTGAGTTCAAGTCCCAAAACCAGCATGCACACATGCACGTGCACATATGCACATGTGCATATCACACACACACACACACACACACACACACACACACACAAAGAATCTCTTCAGGTCTCTGGAATCTCATTGTTAGCTCTCCTTTGATATTCTTGTTTTTGCTTTGTTTTCTTTTTGCCAATCCTGGGCCTTGAACTCAGGCCCTGGGCATTGTCCTTGAAATGTTAGTGCTCTACCACTCAAGCCACAGATCCACTTCTGGCTTTTTGCTGCTTATTAGGAAATAGTTTCACAGACTTTTCTCCCTGGGCTGGTTACAAACCACAATCCTCAGATTACAGCCTCCTGAGTAGCTAAAATTACAGGCGTGAGCAACAGGCACCTGGCTTTTCTGCAGATTCTAGCCACATGGTCCCCTAGATGCTCCACAGAGCCCACTGTGCCCCTGCAGGCTCCCTGCTTGTGAGTGCCTGCACACTGCCCTTGCTGACCAAGGCCAGGGGCTTTCTGCAGTTGCTTCAGGGCTTTTGAACAAAGGGTATTATTTTCTTTTTATTGTTGTGTCTTGTTTATTGCTCTTTGCTTGTTATTGTTTTGGTTTCAGAAGGGAAGGTAAACACAGTTGTTCCACCTTAAGTAAAAATGTACAAACCATCCTTTTTTTTTCTTTTTTTTTTTCTTTGATCATTTGTGGAGCTTGAACTCTGGGCCTGGGAGCTGTCCCTCAGCTCTTGAGGCCAAGGCAAGCTCTCTACCACTTGATCCATAGTGACACTTCCAGTTTTTTAGTAGTTAAAGTCTCACAGACTTTCCTACCCAAGCTGTCTTCAAACTGCCATCCTCAGATCTCAGCCTCCTGAGTAGCTAGGATTACAGGCATGAGCCACTGGCACCCAGCATAAACCCATGCATTTTAAAGAAAATGGTGTGGAATGATAACAATACTTAGTGGCAAGTGATCTCAAAATTATCTGAAATGCATAGTCTATAATAAATATTCAGAGCACATGGAATGTATTAGATCACAGTGATCATATCTGATACATATTGGCTTAATGAAACCAAAGTGTCTAAGATGCTCAGATCCTTAAAACATAGAAGTGAAAGAAAAACTTATTTTGTAGAGAGAACAAAACAAACAATGGTTCATGGGTAGTAGAGGATGGAGGAGTTAAAGAGGACTATCAATTTCAGGGACTTGAAAGAGTCAAACTAACATAAGTAAATATAAAAGCTGGGAATCGTTAGCTCACACTAATAATAATAATAATCCCAGCTACTAAGGAAGCTGAGATCTGGAAGACCACAGTTTGAAGCTAGCTACAGCAGCAAAGTCTGAACAACTCCATTTCCAAAACAAACAAAAAACAGCAAAAAGCCAGTCTGGAGGCATGGTTCAAGTGGTGAGCACCAGCTGTAGACAAGCTAAACAAGCACAAGCCCTTCAAAATCTGGTAGGGGTCACAATTTTTTTAAGCAAGTAAATGTACGCTTGATTGAAGAAGAGCTGAGGAAAGAATCTTGTTCAGAAATGGGAAGAAACCGACAACCTTGATTTACAAATATCATCTTATTAATACTTAAAATAGACTAAGCACCAAATGCTTTACTTTACAATTTACTACAATTTTCCACACTGCTATTTTTAAGAATCTGATGTTTTCTCCCTTTGCAAATTGAAATAGGTTACAATGTGGAAAAAAATAACAAACAACTTCAAATTATTCATTTGCCAACAAGGTAAAAGCAAAAGCAACCCTATATATTTTTGTTTACATGCTAAAGAAACTACATGATTCTCTGAATGTTTAGCCCCTCATATTCTAGCTAGGATTTATCCATTTGAATCCTACCTAGCTTCAGTTACTATACTGTGTCCTCCTAGCTGACATATACTAGCCAACTCACTGCAAATGCCCATCAATTCCATCAGAATGAACACAATTAAATTTGGACAACACTGCTAACAGCACTCAAACAATAGGTTGCCAAGGTATTACAATAAAAATCCCAGCTGCAAATAGATTCAGGCTCTTCATCTCACTATGCACACATGAAATAATTAGAAACTCTATCACAGAAAAAAATTGTCTAGCAAGTAAGAACACAGGGTGGGGGGTCAGATACATTGGATTTAAAACATCAGTAAGAAGGGAAATAGGATCACATGCTGGTGGTTCACTCCTGTAATCCTAATTTCTTAGGATACTGAGATCTGAGAATAGAGGTTCAAAGCCAGCCCAGACAGTAAAGTCCATGACACTATTTCCAATTCACCAGCAAAAAAGCCAAAAGTGGGGCTGTGGCTCAAGCCAAGTGACAGTACAATGCCCTGGCTTCAAGCCCAAGTGCCAGTAAAGAAAATATAAATAAATAAAAATAAAAGGCTTTTGATTTGAATCCTAGCACTACAAAGAAAGAATAAAGGACAAAATTAAGCTTAAATACTATTTTGAAGTTTTTATTCCATGAAGTCTTTTATAATCACCCAAATGTAAGAGCCACTTAGCAAGAAGTACCTAAAAGATCAGAGTGTAGGTGCTGATCAGTGAAGAAAAGTGGGTGCTAAATGAGGTCAAGTGGAAACGAGTGCATATAACACTCCATGGGAAGAGCTTCTGTTTTGGAGGGAACACAAATTCTCTTTGGGTGGGTATGCCAAATTGACAGGACAGAGAAGGGGAAGTAATCTTGTTAGACAAAAGATCTTGCTGGGGGGCTGGGAAGGTGGCTCAGTGGTAGAGCGCTTGCTTTGCATGCCTGAGGCCCTGGGTTCGATTCCTCAGCACCACATAAGCAAAAAGAAAAAAGCCGAAAGTGGCGCTGTGGCTCAAATGATAGAACGCTGGTCTTGAAGCTGAGGGACAGCGCCCAGGCCCAGAGTTCAGGCCCAAAAAAAAAAAAAAAAAAAAAAAGATCTTGCTAGGCCAGGAGTCATGTGGCTTATGCCTGTAATCCCAACTACTTAGGAGGCTGGAATCTGAGGATAGCAGTTCAAAGCCAGCCCAGGAAAGTCCATAAGACTCTTATCTCCAATTACCCAACATAAAAAGCTGAACTGCAGCTGTGACTCGAACGGTAAAGCTAACCTTGACCAAAAAAAATAAAGCTTAGAGACAGCACCCAGGCCCTGAGTTCAAGCTTTAGGACTGGCATGCACATGCACATGCACGCAAACATACACACGCACGCACGCACGCACACACACACACACACACACACACACACACACACACACACACACACACACACACACACACACACAAAACCTTTCTAAACTACACCAATTCATTCAGGCAAATTAACAATCCTAGGTATATAAGGCTGTTTGCTTTATTCACTGTTGGTTATAAGTGTTAGAAAAAGTTTTCTTTCCAGAAAATAATCTCAACAATTTCACAAAGGGAGAAAAGGAGCGACAAGTACCTTAAGCAATACTGAAATCTTTCAGGCCTTAAGGAAAATCTCCTATTTACCATAATGCTACAGACAGACAGGCTACATGAAAATTTACCATAATGCTACAGACAGACAGGCTACATGAAAAACTGCTTTACCTAGCAATTAATTTAGTTCCTTGAGGCTGAAAATTTGTAAGTACTGCTGCATTAAAACTATTTTGTTTTAAATCTTTATAACAAAATATTTAGAACATGGTTAGTGCTGGTGGCTCACACCTATACTCCAGCTACATAGGAGCCTGCGATCAGACAACCTTAGTTCAAATCTGAGACACTCTTTATCTCCAATTAACCAGCAAAAAGTAGGGAGTGAAGGTGTGGTTAAAGTGGTAGAACACCAGCCTTATGCAAAACAAAAAAACAAAAAAACAAGCCCCCAAGTTAAAGGGAAAAAAAAAAGATTAGGCTATATATTGATGTGTTGAAAATTATCAAAGCTGAAGGTGGTAAATAAATGTAGTAATACTCTTTTCTACTTTGTCAAAGTCTGAAACTCTTAATATAAAAACGTTGAATAAAATTTAACTGTGTCTAGCCGGTTGCAGGTAGCTTATGCTTTTAATCCTAGCTACAGGAGACTGATATCTGAGGATATAGGATCAAAGCCAGCCCAGGCAGGAAAGTCCATAATTATCTCCAATTAGCAAAAAAAATAGCTGAAAGTGGAGGCATAGCTCAAGTAGTAGACCACCAGCCTTGAGTAAGAGTCAGCCCAAGTGTTGCTGTGGCTCAAATGGTAGAGTGCTCGCCTTGAGCTAAAGAGCTGAGGGACATCACCCAGGCCCAGAGTTCAAGCCCCATTACAGACAAAAAAGAAAAAGAGTCAGCCCAAGCCAGTGCCAGCAGCTCACATCTATAATCTTAGCTACTCAGGAAACTGAGACCTGAGGATCAAGGTTCAAAGCCAGCCTGGGCAGGAAGTCCATGAGACTCTTATCTCTAATGAACCACCAGAAAGCCAGAACTGAAGCTGTGCCTCAAGTAGTAGAGTAACCACCCTTGAGCAGAAAAGCTGAGGGATGGTACCAGGCCCTGAGTTCAAGCACCATGAACAACAACAACAAAAAAGCCAGCCCAAAAGCACAAACCCCTGTACCAATACACACATACATACACACACACATAGCCTCTAGGACATAGTTTACCACAAGGTGTTAATTCAACTGGGGCTAGTGAGTCACATGATGTGAGGAGCAAGAAGAGTACAATTTAAGCAAGAAAAACACTCACATGACATCATTTGCCTACCAAATAAATGTTTGCCAATGCTCTGCTTAGGAGGGTAGGCATTGTAAACAACTCAGCCAGCCCCAGTAACATGTGGCAGGACTGTCCTTCACAAACAACACACCTATAGTCCTAGTGATCACTCCTCCCTTAGTATCCTTTTGGTCTCAATAACATTTCCTTCTAAGATAAATGATTGTGCTAACTCACTTGGGGATAAAATTATGTGCCCTGCCCCCCAGATGGCTGCAACTCTAATGTCCAGATTCATTCCGAGAGTGAGAATGACATGGACCAGTGTTGGTGTGCACCTGTACTCTGAACTCCATGGGAGTTACTAAGTACCATATGCAGATATACCAATAAAACCTTCCCCCAGAAAACTTCCTCCAAATGGCCAAAAACTAACAGCAACATAGGACGGCTTTCCAAAAGGGCTCTATCAGCAGCAAAGACTACAAAAATGTCAAGAAGAAAGAGCTGTAAGGTCAAGCTGGCATGCTTCTGAATGAGTCAGAAGCTTAAGGACTAGTCACCAACTAATCACACAGTCTCCACATAGACAAGGCTTCCTCCAATTTTCCAATCAACTGATCTGTTTTTGGAGAGGCTGGGAGGAAACAGTCAGGAAGGTAAGAAACCCTACAGGCATTTTCTTGAGAACATCAGCAGGATCCTAAAGTACTAACTTCCTCTGTTGAAAGGAAACAAAAGACTTTTCTTGTGTGTGTGTGTGTGTGTGTGTGTGTGTCAGTAATGGGGCCTGAACTTTGAGCCTGGGTGCTGTCCCTCAGCTCTTCAGCTCAAGGCTAGCACTCTACCACGTGAGCCACAGAGTCACTTCCAGCTTTTTCTGCTTATGTAGTATTGAGGAATTGAACCCAGGGACTCATGCATGCAAGGCAAGCACTCTACCACTTCCCAGCCAACAAGAAGACTTTTTTTTTTTAATTTTTATTTTTGGTCGGTCGTGAGGCTTGAACTCTGGGCCTGGGCGTTGTCCCTCAGCTCTTCAGCTCAAGGCAAGCGCTCTACCACTTGAGCTACAGCGCCACTTCCGGAGACTTTTCTAAAAAAGAACACAAAAATAAAAATATCTACTGGTGGGTGCTGGTGGCTCATACCTATAATCCTAGCTACTCAGAGGAATAAGATCTAAAGACCAGCCAAAGCTGAAAAGACCACAAGACTCTAATTATTAATCAAGAAGCTGGAAGTGGAGGTATGGTTCAAGTGGTAGACAGCTAGCCTTGAGAGAAAAGTCAAGGCAGAGTGAAAGGCCCTGAGTTCAAACTCCAGTACTGGCACCAAAAAATTAAAAAAGCACCTCCTACATTAGTAGTGATGTGTTTAATATAATTTTTAAGCAAGAGAGTCACAAATGTATGGAGTATTTTATTTATACTGGATACTTTGATGTAATTAGAAGCTGAGTATAATCCATAAAAGTGAGGGCTACAGGTAAATGTGGGGTTTTTAAGATAGCACTAACCTCTCTGCACTTTATGTCAAAATACACACCTTGGAGCTGGGAAGGTGGCTTCAGTGGTAGAGTACTTGCTTTGCATGCATGAGGCCCAGGTTCGATTCCTCAGTACCACATTGTTAGGTTTGTTTTTTTTTTTTGGGGGGGGGGGGGTCCGGTTGTGGGGCCTGAACTCTGGGCCTGGGCGCTGTCCCTCAGCTCTTCAGTTCAAGGCTAGCGCTCTACCACTTGAGTCACAGCGCCACTTCCGGCTTTTTACTTATGTGGTGCTGAGGAATCGAACCCAGGGCCTCGAGCATGCAAGGCAAGTGCTCTACCACTGAGCCACCTTCCCAGCCCCCCACATTGTTAGGTTTTTAAAAAGAGGTAGCCGAGTAAGAACAGCACCATGCATGTGGTATTCAGATAAGGGGTAGGTTTATTCATCGTTCAGGCTGGCACCAGGCCATCTTGGTCCTCCACGCGGTGGGGAAAGGCCTGGGAAAGAGAGAGCTGGGAAAGAGAGAGCTGGGGAAAAGAGCTAAGAGCTAGAAAAAAGAGAAAATAGGTAGAAAAGAGAAGAGCTACAGAAGAGCTAGAAAAGAGCAGAGAGAGCAGAGCGAGGGCATCTGGGCCTGGGCTAGGCCTTATCTAAGGTATGGGCAGAGGAAGGTGTGGCCACATCAAATTCAGATGTGACCTCAGAGGATGCAGATGTGACCTCTTCCAGGTGTCCCAGTTGCCTAGGTAATGCAGGTACTGGGTGGAGACTGCTGCGAGGAAGGTGGAGTCTGCTAGCCATCCAGGAGTGATGGCTCAAGTGGTAGAGCGCTAGCCTTGAGCTGAAGAGCTGAGGGCCAGCGCCCTGGCCCATAGTTCAGGCCCTACAATCCACAAAAAAAAAAAAAAAAAAATACACATCTTATACATAAATAACCAATCGCTATAGGTGACATTTCTATAACATACCACAAGCTCCCTGATAATAATTCATATAATTAGCCTTGATATGTGAATCGCAATATCACCAGGCTAATATATTTACCATTATTACAGATAAGGACAAAACAAATGAAAAGAAACCTTAATTAGATGGAAAGACTAGCCAAAGAATGCAACTAAAGATTACAGAACCAGCATGGTGATTCATACCTATAATCCTAGCACTCTGGAGGCTGACAGAAGATGTCAAGTTCAAGGACAGACTGGCCCAAGTAAATACCAAGTCTTGGTCAAAGAAAGAAAGAGACAGAGGAAGGGAAGAGTTAAGCAGGAAGGGAGTAGAGTGGGAGGGAGAAGAAAGGAAGGAATGAGAGAGGGAGAGAGAATAAGAATTTTAAAAGTACAGACAAGACTTTAATTACCCCTTCACAAACCTTTATTCAAAGTCCAGAAGCAAATGTAGGCCTTTTGGGTTTGCTAGATTTAGGAATAAACCAAGGATGCCAGTGACTCATGCCTATAATCCCAGTTATTCAGGAAGCTGAGATCTAAGGATCTCAATTCAAAGCCAGCCCAGGCAGGAAATGCTATGAGACTCTTTTTTTTTTTTTTGGGGTCCGGTCATGGGCCTGAACTCTGGGCCTGGGTGCTGTCCCTCAGCTCTTCAGCTCAAGGCTAGCGCTCTACGACTTGAGCCTCAGTGCCACTTCCGGCTTTTTTTTTCTGTTTATGTGGTGCTGAGGAATCGAACCCAGGGCCTCAGGCATGCAATGCAAGCACTCTACCACTAAGCCACCTTCCCAGCCCCTATGAGACTCTTATCTCCAGTTAACCACCAAAGAGCCAGAAGCAGAGCTGTGGCTTGATTGCTAGAGCACTAACCTTCAGCAAAAATAAACTAATTAATTAAAATTAAAATTAAAACCTCATAGATATCACTCAGACCCTGAGTTCAAGCCCCAGGCCTGGAACCATTAAAAAAAAAAAAAAAGAAGAAGAAGAAGAAGAAGTGAAACAAACAAAGTGCAAGCTGGGTTAGGAAGTACCCACATATGGTGACCCCATAGGGGCTCGGGGCCCAAGTAAAACAGTCCAAGTGCCTGAAAGAAGTTCAGGGAACCATGAAATATAGGTTACATATCATGAAATTGCAAATAGGCATATTAATTAAGAATAATGGGCCGGGTGCTGTTGGCTCATGCCTGTAATCTAGCTACTCAGGAGGCTGAGATCTGAGGATCGCTGTTCAAAGCCAGCCCGGGCAGGAAAGTCCATAAGACTCTTATCTCCAATAAACCACTAGAAAACCAGAAGTGGCGCTGTGGCTCAAGTGGTAGAGCACTCACCTTGAGCTGAAAAGCTGAGGAACAGTGCCCAGACCCAGAGTTCAAGTCCCATGACCAACAAACAAAAAAAAAAGAAGAAGAAGAAGAAGAAGAAGAAGAATGGGACCTGGAGAGCAGATACAGGGAGCCCCAGTGACCTGCTGAGGACATGTACAGGGCCTGGGCCCAATGGTTCCTCAAAACTCCAGCAAAACCTGTGGTGGCCCAGAAAATCCCCATCAGGGTGGAGTCGGTAGCTGGGAAAACCTACAGGTGGTGTGTGTGTGGCCGCAGCAAGAAGCAACCTTTCGGTGATGGCTCCCACTTCTTCCAGCGCACTGGCCAATACCCACTCAAGTTCAAGGCCCAGGAGACCCGCACAGTGGCCTCTGTACCTACAAAGCCACCAAGAAGCCTCCGTACTGCGATGGCACCCACAGAAGTGAGCTGGCACAGAAAGCAGAACTGGGCTTCCCAGTGTGAGAGGGTGACTGTCCCCCAGGAGTCACACTCCCACCTCTGACAAGCAGTCCCTTGGTGGGGAAGCACATTAGAGTGACAAGCCCAAGGGACCCTCCAAGGACCTCAGCTGGTGTGTCCAGATCTGTGGTCTCCAGTCAGGGCAGCCAGGAGTGGGCCCTTGGTGGAAAAATGGCAAAAAAGACCTGTCACATCAGGGGGGAAAAAAAGAATGAATAATGAGAGGTGGTAATGAATCTGCGTAAATGTGGGTATGTGTACATCTGCATAAGTGACTTCACTAGCACTGTCCACTGAGAAAGCTCAGAATCAATACCCAATAGTCTCAATCATTGCCAGGTCCTGTTTTTTTTTTTTTTCTTCTTCTTCTCCCTATGTGTGCCCCCTCCCCCTGCTTTGAGCTCAGGACTTTGTGCATGCTAGGTTGAATTCCTACCACTTAAGCCACATGCCTAGCTTAGTTTTTCACTGGTTACTTTTGTGTGTGCTCTGCTCCTGGGGCTTGAACTCAGGGTTTGGGCACTGTCTCTGAGAATTTTTACTCAAGGGTAGTGCTCTACTACTTGAGCTACAACTTCACTTCTGGCTTTTTTTAGTGGTTAACTGGAGTTAAGAGTCTCACAGACAACAAAAAAACTCACAGACATTCCTGCCTGGGCTGGTTTCAAACTTCATTCTTCAAATCTCCGCCTCCTGAGTAGCTAGAAGTACAGGTGTAAGCCACCAATACTGGCCACTGGTTACCTCTGAAATAAAATCTTGTGAGATAGCATTTTGCTTCCCACATAGGTATGTGCCTATATCACAATCTGCCTAGTTTTAGGCTTCATGGTGGTCACTGAGATGTGACACCTCTAGAGAGATAGTCTTACAGACTTTTATACCCAGGGTGGCCCAGAACCTTGATCCTCCTAATCTCACAGTTTGGGATGACAGGTGTGCAGCACTATGCCTGGCTATGAGTTGAGAAGTAGTCTCATGAACTTTTCAGCCCAGCCTGTGCTCAAATCCTAATCCTCCAGTTCTCACTTTCCCATGTGGCCAGGATTACAGGTGTGAACCATCAGTGCCTGACTCAGATCCTCGATTCAGCCTATGGTTCCTTGGAGGACTGGCTGATTTTATTAGAAGGGTAGGTTAGAACACAAGAAATCTGGAACATCTTGTGTTAGCCAGGAAAGCTCAAACAATTGTAGGAACTTGTCAAGAGAGACTAGAAACCAGCCTGCAGGGGGAATAACAAGTTACAATTTATTTTAAAATTAGAGTACTCACAGATGCTGATAAATTTAAAGAATGAGGAAAAATAGTTGTGTGTGCGTGTGCGTGCGCCACCAGCACTCAGGTAATATGTTTTATTCTAATAAATACTTAATATTTGTCCCAATAATGGAGCTGGAACTCAGGGTATTGCATTGTCCCTTAGGTTTTTCACTCAAGGCTGGTGTTCTACCACCTACACCAAAAACCTCCACTTCCAGTTTTTGTTGGCTAATTGGAGGTAAGAGTCTCATGGACTTTCCTGCCCTGGCTGGCTCTGAACTGTGATCCTGAGATTTCAGCCTCCTAAGTAGCTAGAATTACAGGTGTGAGCAACCAGTGCCTGGCAGGTATTCTTAATTTTTAAAATTTTTATTACAGGTATTCTTAATTCTAATTCCTATTACACACCTGGTGTAATTGCTCAAATAATGCAACCTGAATTTCTCCACCTCAGTTTCTCTTAGCCTACAAGTGGAAATAATCCATAACAGTATTAAATTCTATTCAGATACAATGTTTGATATATTTACTGGATAGAAGTCAAGATCCTTCTGCCTTGGCCTCCTTTAGGTGTGTGCCACCCAAAACAGCAAAGGCAAATTTTATTAAACAGAAATATATCCAATTTAGAAGCTGTAGAAAAATTCCACCTTGTCTCTGCAGATGCGTAGGGCTGCCTATTTTCCACTCACACAATCCTCTTCTATAATTCAGGCTAGAATAAGTGAGTGACCAGATTGCTCCATGAGACTGGGGAGCAGGGAGGGTTCTAGCCTCCCACTGCCCTCCCTCCTCCTGGTTGAATGAACATGGGTTCATATTCCAAGACCACGCCCCAGGATTTATTTCAATAAGTTCACATGACTGTTCCAGGTGGTCCCCCCAGACTTTCCCACCATGTGTCATCCATTATGCCTGTCATACCACACAGCCCGGCCTGCTTCTTTCCACTGCCCTCAAGGTGATGGGCCTATTTGACCCCATGGGCCCAAATATTATCTAAGCCACCAATCACCCTGCTGAGGCCAGGGCTTCTAGTCCTGAAGGAGTCAATCTCCCAGAGGGAGACAGTGAGGGCACCAGAGGACCTGGGAACAGATGAACCGCCATTTAGCATTTGTTGAGCAGTCTCTGTCACATACCAATGGCCTTTCCCCTCACAATAAGCTTGGATCTGATCCTCTACCAAACACAAAAACAAACAGCAATAATTACAGCATGGCCTCTAATACTGACATGGAACAGGCAAACAGGCATGACTTCTACTTGGGTATAGCCCATAAATCTTAGCGCTTATGTGCAGTTGTTGAGGGTACTAGACCCTAGGTCCTAGAACTTTGAGTTCAAAGTATGTCCTACTAAGTATTTTACCCCGATGGTACTTCTCTATTGGACAGGCAAGAAAATGAGTCTGTCATATTAGGTAAGCAAAGTGCTGTGTCACTAAGCAAGCTAATGGACAACCCAGGAGGGACTGCGAAGCCCTCCTTAGTACTCAAAAATTTGAGAGCAGAAAAAAAAAAAGAGCCTGCCAATCAATCAGGGCAAAGGTGCCTTCCCACTGAGGTTCTGCATCCTCAACATGGCCTTGAGCAGGCCTGTGTGTGTCACCCCTCCTCCTTTATTTCAGGCAAACAGTCTCTTTAACACAACACAATAATATCATTATCACAATGGTATCAACTCAAGTCATGAACCTAATGTTTAAAAGGAAGGAAAACAAATTTTACTTCTGAACAAGGAAAAGAATAACTTCAATATGCCTGTATGTGAGTCATGCAACTACATGCCAGGAAACACATCAAGGCAAAATATAAAAATGGGCCAGGCACTGGTGGCTCACGCCTGTAATCCTAGCTACTCAGGAGGCTGAGATCCAAAGTCAGCCCAGATAGGAAAGTCTCTGAGACTCTTATCTCCAGTAAACTACCCAAAAAAAGCCAGATGTGGGGCTGTGGTTCAAGTAGTAGGATGCTAGCCTTGTGCAAAAGAAGCTCACAGACAACAGCCAGTCCCTGAGTTCAAGCCCCAGGAACAGCATACACATGTATGTGTGCGCGCACGCACATGCGCACGCACATGCGCACGCACATGCGCACGCACATGCGCGCACACACACACACAAGTGGGCTCAGTGTGATGACTCAGGCCTGTAATCCTAGTTACTCAGGAGGCTGAGATCTGAGGATTGCAGGTTAAAGTTAATCTGGGAAGATAAATCCACTCCAACTAGTACCAGAAAAAAAAAGATGAATGTGGAGATTTGGCTCAAGTGGTGGAAAACCAGCTTTGAGCAAAAAAAGCTAAGCAAGAATGTGATGGCCTGAGTTCAAGCCCCAGTACTGGCATACATACACACAAAGTATGGGTGTGTGTGTTTCTAAAACATGAAAGAAAAAGTCTAGTGAGAAACTGCAAATTTTAAGGGATGAAAAGACAGAAGATCCTTCCCATACCAAGCCTTCATCTTAAAGTAAGATATGTGTGGATTTTCTTTTCAGGTCTGTGACACCCCAGGTGAAAGGGATTTTTCTTATGTCTTTGGTTTTGGCTTAAACTCAAGCAGGTGCTCTAGTACGGAAGGTTTTTAAAGTTAATAGTCACAACAGTTAAGTTGGATCAAAGAACTTACTTAAATTTAACTTATTCATAGTTGCAAATTTTCCTATCATCTCCCAACACACACATACACACATAGGCCTCATCTTTATTATAATTAAGTAGCTGTACAAAGAGGTTTCAATTCAACATGTCAATCTGTAAGTACAATGAATGTTAATCAGTGTCACCCCTTCCATCATCACCTCCCAATCTATCTTAACCCCCACCCATGAGCTTTGTGTTCTTGCTCAGCTTATTAACTCATAGCTGGCTCTCTACTACTTGAGACACACCTGTAGTCTTTTTTTCTTTGAAATAGAATTGCCAGGACTTTTCTGTCCAGGCTGGCTTTGAATATTGATACTCAGATCTCAGCTTCCTAAGTACCTAGGATTTCTCCGATTCTCTTTTTTTTTAATTTACTTTATTATTATAAAGGTGATATTCTGAGGAATTACAATTACACCAGTCAGGTAATGAGTACATTTCCTTTTTGTACAGTGTCTTCTGTTCCCTCACTCTCTCCCAGTTCCTCTCTCCCATCTCCACCCATGAGTTGTAGAGTTCACTTTCATCAGTGTCCAGTGAGCTCCACTGTTGCACTTTCTCACCCTTTTGTCCTCAAGTTCTGTAGCAATTTGAATCTTTTTTTTTTCCAGTCCTAGGGTATGAACTCAGGGTCTGGGCTCTGGTGCCTGAGCTTCTTTAGGTCAAGGCCAACACTGTTATTTGAGCCACAGCTCCACTCCCAGCTTTTTTCCTGCCTGGGCTGGCTTTAAACTGAGCAGCTAGGATTGCAGGCATGAGCCACCAGTGCCCAGCTTAAGCCTCTTTTATTTTAGCATTATCTAGCAACCAAAAAATGAACTACAGCAACGCTAACTGATGAAAAGGCAATAAATGTCTTACTGGTTCCATTTTTAACACTTACTGAAACAATAGATTCTATTAATCCCATTCTACGTCTTTGCCCCTATAAAAAGCCATTGTCCTCAATATAATTCCAAACTTACAAACTTATCATTCCTTAAAAAGTTCAAAACTTTGAGAGAAGAAAAAGTCTGGCTAGGCAATCGGAGCAAAGGCCCCCTCCATAGAGGTTCTGCATTCCCTGACCATGGCCTTGAGCAGTAGTCACACATGCAGGCCCCTGGACATCCCCTCATAGCTTATTGTCTCTGGAAGACTTGCATGTGAACAAGTTGACTGGACCCCAGAGATGTGGGAGGGAATAGGCAGCAATAAAGCAGGAGAAAATGGAAATATTATTTAGGTTGTGTAGAGCCTCTGGCTGGGTCTGGGAACTGCTATGGCCACAAGCTATCCAATGATCTTGAGAATTATTCCTAGAGACATCTTATTAACCCCTGCACAATGCATCCCAGGTGGTACTCTCCCTTGGGACCCTTCTCATCAAACAGGAGCTCTGCTAATCTTTTTCTTCAATAAATCATTGCTGCTTTACTTATCTTTCTGTGTGAACTCATTCTTCCAGATTATAGCAACAAAAATCCCAATCCAGGTGTTGTAGGGCTTGGGTTTTTTTGCTTGTTTCTGTGTCTTGTTTTTTGTTTTTGTTTTTGTTTTTTGGTATGTACTGGTACTGGAGCTTGAACACAGGGCCTGGGCACTGTCCCTTAGCTTACTTGCTCAAGGCTAATACTATATCACTTGAGCCACACCTCCATTTCCAACTTTTGGTAATTAATTGGAGTCGCTCAGACTTTCTTGCTTAGGCTATCTTAGAACCATGATCCTCAGATCTCAGCCTCTTGAGTAGCCAGGATTGCAGGTGTGAGCCACCAATGCTGGGGCTTATCACTTTTTTGCTCAAGGTAGCACTCTACAAACTTGAGCCACAGCTCCACTTCTGGCTTTTTCTTTTTTTTCTTTTTTTGGTGGTGGTTAATTGTCAGTAAGAGTCTCAAGAACCTTCCTCTCCAGGCTGAAGTAGAACTGTGATCATTAGATCTCAGCCTCCTGAGTAGGTAGGATTACAGACATGAGCCACCAGAGCTGGGCCAAAGCAGGCTTTAAAAAGCATTCAATAAGCTGGGCACTTACCTACCCAGGAAGCTGAGATCTGAAGATCACAGTTCAAAGCCAGTCTGGGCAGGAAAATCCGTTAGACTCTTACCTCTAATAAACTACTCAGAAAAACGTGGAAATGGCACAATGGCTCAAGTGTTACAGCACTAGCCCTAAGCAAAAGAAGCTCAGGGACAGAACTCAGGGCCAGGGGCTGGGAAGGTGGCTCAGTGATAGAGCGCTTGCCTTGCATGCATGAGGCCCTGGGTTAGATTCCTCAGCACCACATAAGCAAATAGAAAAAAAATCCGGAAGTGGCGCTGTGGCTCAAGTGGTAGAGCACTAGCCTTGAGCAGAAGAGCTGAGGGACAGCGCCCAGGCCCAGAGTTCAGGCCCCATGACTGGACCCCCCACCCCAAAAAAAAGAACTCAGGGCCAGAATTCGAACCCAGGACTGGCAAAAACAAATGTATTTGACATACAAAAACTTTTTTTGTATGTTGGTCATGGGGCTTGAACTCTGGGCCTGGGTGCTGTCCCTCAGCTCTTCAGCTCAAGGCTAGTGCTCTACCACTTGAGCCACAGTGCCACTTTTTGGGTAGGTTATTGGAGATAGTCTCACACCTTTCCTGCCAGGGCTGGCTTTGAACCACAATCCTCAGATCTCAGCCTCCTGAGTAGCTAAGGTTACAGGCATGAGCTACCAGCGCTGGCTACAAAAATTATTTTTAACAAACTCTATTAGGAACACTCTATTTCCTTTTTATTTTTAAACCAATTTCAATGTGTTTTCTTTTAATTTAATTTCATTTCTTTTATTTATTTTTTGTGGTATCAAGTAATCAACGCAAGACCTCATGCATGCAAGGCAAGCATTCTATCACTAAGTCACATTCCCAGACCCTACTCTTTCTATAAGAGGAGTTCTGCTTGAAAGGAGTCAACAGATAGTTTACTAAATGGTTTACTGGCACTTCCTTCTTTTCTGGCACTCCCTAGCAAGTACAGGGCTCACCACCTCCTGAAGGACCTTTGAACAACTTCACACTTTGCTGGTCCTACATTCTTTTCCCTGCTGCTCATGAACACACCCACAGGTCTTCCCTGAAACTTACAGGAACTTTGCATTTGCTCCTGGACTCCAGTTTGCTGAACTTCTGTGAAGGCCAGGCCAGGAAATCAGCCGTGCCAATTAGCACAAATTACCAAGCCAGAATATGTCTGTTATCCAATTTAGGAGAAAAGGTTTCAAAGGGTTCAAATCGGCAACAGTGTCTTAAAGACTGGTAAGACTTTATGCTTAACTCTGAAGAAATGCCACCCACACTCTCAGCTTTGCCACAAGTAAGCACTTCTGAAGAGAGAATTCTTGTCAAATATCATTGTTCAGAGTTCCACAGGACTGCATCTAAACCAGTCTTTTTGTTTTAAAAAAAATTCTTTTTGCCTTTTTTTTCTTTTTCAGATCACAATTTTACTTTAGTTTGCTTTCAGGCCCTTTCAATGTATTTTCCCTTCTTCAAGATTCTGTCAGGAAAAAAAAAAAAAAAAAACTGAAAAAGAGGAGTCATTTACTTTTAGTCCGTTTTTTGTTTTTGTTTTTGCCTGTCCTGGGGCTTGGATTTAGGGCCTGGTCACTGTCAATGAGCTTTTTTTTTTTTTTTTTTTTTGTCTATCATGGGGCTTCAATGCTGGGCCTGAGCCCTGTCCCTCAGCTCTTCAGCTCGAGGCTAGCACTCTAACACTTGAGCTACAGTGCCACTCCAGTTTTCTGTTGGTTTATTGGAGATAAGAGTTTCACCCACTTTCCTGCCCAGGCTGGCTTTGAGCCGCGATACCCAGATCTCAGCCTCCTGAGTAGCTAGGATTACAGGCATGAGCCACCAGCCCCCGGCTTTCCCTGAGCTTCTTTTGCTCAAGGCTAGCAGTCTACTACTCTTGAGCCACAGCGCCACTTCCTGCTTTTTCAGTTTATGTGGTCCTGAGGAACCCAGGCCTTCACGCATGCTAGGTAAGCACTCTACCTCTAAGCCACATTCCCAGCCCTGTTTTTCTTTTTTTATTCCTGTTTCTGAGCTTGAACTTGGGGTTTCATGCCTTCTTTTAGTTTTTCACACTTGTTTTTTTTCTAATTAACTAGAGATCACTCACAAACTTATCTGCCTAGGGCTGGGAAGGTGGCTCAGTGGTAGAGTGCTTGCCTTGCATGCCTGAGGCCCTGGGTTCGATTCCTCAGTACCACATAAGCAAAAAGAAAAAAGGCGGAAGTGGTGCTGTGGCTCAAGTGGTAGAGCGCTAGCCTTGAGCTGAAGAGCTGAGGGACAGCGCCCAGGCCCAGAGTTCAGGCCCCACGACCAACCCCCCCCAACAAAACAAAACAAAACAAAACAAAAAACCAAACTTATCTGCCTGGCTGACTTTGAACTGTGATCCTCAGGTCTTAGCCTCCTGAGCAACTAGGATTAAGGGTGTGAGCCACCAGTGCCTGGCTTAGTTTTTTTGATCCCTAACAATATTATGCTTCCAGAATAGGTTTTGTTGATGAAGGCCAAAAGTTTTTTGTGGAATGTGACAATTTACAAAACAAGCGTCATGTTCTGAGTCTAAGACCACTGAGAACAGTGAGGGTGGGGTGAGGGTAAGCAGTCTGACCAGCTTCCAGGGCTGATGGCTCAGCAAAATATTTGTATTTTCAAGTTTCATTATGTTGCCCATGCTGGTTTAGAACTCCTGAGCTCGGTTAGTGGTTCTCTGACCTTAGCTTCCCAAGTGCTGGGGTGGGGGACAAGTACCACAGAACCTGACTACAAGCTGGGCTGTGAGTGATAAAGGAACTAATTTTGTCCTAAAACATACCATACACAGAGGAGGATTTCAATGATATGACTCCTTTGAGTAACTAATTTACAGTTTACCAAAATAAATACTAGGAAGGTGAAACATACTTTGTCTGTGGGAGGAAAGAGTCAAAAGAAGGCAGGCAGACCAATGAAGAGAGGAAGGGTAGACAAATACAGTCATAATACCCAATGTACACATGTGAAAACAAAACCAGGTAACTTGAGGGGAGGGGTGAGGTGGGATAGATGGGGAAGAATGAAGGGGTGATATTGATCAAGATGCTCTGTACTCAAACTGACATGTTGACCTAAGATCCCTTTGTACAGCCACTTAACAATTTTTTGAAAGTTAAAAATTATGCAAAAAATAAACAATCCCATGAAGTGCTAAGTGAATCTTATAGTATTTTTAATTAGTATATTGTTGTTCTTGTAGGATTAAAAAATGTTTGGCAGTACTGGGGTTTGCACTCATTCAGCTTGCTTGCTCGCTCTGCTAGTATGCTTTATCACTTGAGCTGCATTTTGCTAGTTATTTTTTAGAGCGAGAGTATAAAGGATTTGCCTGCCTGGGCTGGCCTCTAATTACAATCCTCCAGGTTCTGGACTCCTAAATAAGTAGGATTACAAGTATGAACCATTGGAGCTTAGCTACACCAAGTTTTACATGCATTATTCTATATTTACTCCTTTGTAATGTTTGAAGTGCTTTGTTTATATCTTGATTTTATAAAGAGTCTTAAGGAAATTAGTTGACTCAACCAAATCTGTGAAGTGGGACAAACCAGATGAGTCCAGGCCTTTCTAACTACAGTATCAGGCCTGTCAACCAGCTTTATCTTACACCCCTGCACTCAGGAAGCTGAGGCAGGAGGATGGTGAGTTCCAGGACAGCCTGGACTGCAGAGCTAGTACATAACAAGACCAAGGAAGGAGAAAGAAGGAGGGAAGGAAGGAGGGAGGGAGGGAAAAGAGGGAAGGAGGAGGAAGAAAAAGAGAGAGAGAGGAAAGAAGGAAAGAAAGAAAGAGAAGGAAGGAAGGGAAGAGAAAGACAAAGGGAGGGAGGGAGGGGGGGGAGAAATGAAGCCAAGTGTCAGTTGATTATACATGTAATCCTAGCTACGCAGTAGACTGAGTCAGAGGATCACAGTTTGAAGCCAAGCTAGGCACAAAATCTAGGAAACTTCATCTCCAAAGTAATCAGCCAAAAGCTGGACTAGAGGCATGACACAGTGGTAGAGCATTAGCTATGAGCAAGCAAGCTGAACAGGAGTACATCTCCATGTTTTAGAGAGAAAAAAAAAAGGAAAGAAATGAAGCTACTCCTCTCAGAACAGAAATTTCTATCATTCATCATTGTATTTGATATTTAAAATAATCATTCTCTTTTCTGAGATTCCTATGCAGAGTAGATTCAGTGAAAATACTAAGGGTTTTTGTTTTTCTTTCTTTTTTGGTCAGTGGTGGGGCTTGAACTCTGGGACTAGGCACTATCCCTCAGCTCTTCAGCTCAAGGCTAGTGCTCTACCACTTGAGCCACAGAGCCACTTCCAGTTTTCTGAATGGTTTATTGGAGATAAAAGTCTCACAGGGGAGCTGGGAAGGTGGCTCAGTGGTAGAGCACTTGCCTTGCATGCCTGAGGCCCTGTGTTCGATTCCTCAGCACTACATAAGAAAAAAGAAAAAAGCCAGAAGTGGCACTGTGGCTCAAGTGGTAGAGCACTAACCTTGAGCTGAAGAGCTGAGGGACAGGGCCCAGACCCAGAGTTCAGGCCCCACGACCAGACCCCCCCCCCCCAAAAAAAAAAGTCTCACAGAGTTTCCTGCCTGGGCTGGCTTTGAACCACGATCCTTAGATCTTGGCCTCCTGGGTAGCTAGGATTACAGGCTTGAGCCACCAATGCACAGCAAATACTAAGGTTCTGCATCACAAGTTGATCATATTCTATATGTGAATCTCTACAAAAATTCAAGCACAGGGCTGGGAAGGTGGCTCAGTGGTAGAGCACTTGCTTTGCATGCATGAGGCCCTGGATTCAATTCCTCAGCACCACATAAGCACATAAGCAAAAAGAAAAAAAGCCAGAAGTGGTGCTGTTGCTCAAGTGGTAGAGCTCTAGCCGTGAGCTGAAGAGCTGAGGGACAGCGCCCAGGCCCAGAGTTCAGGCCCCATAACCGGACCAAAAAAAAAAAAAAATTCAAGCACATTCCAACTTTTCTAGCACAAGCACTGACAGGGAAATTAAGTAATCACACCTAGAGTGGGCTCCTATACATGAAATCTACACACATGAAGCAAGGACCTTCTAGGAAAAGACAGTGTAAGGCTGGGAAGGTGGCTTAGTGGTAGAGTGCTTGCCTTGAGCTGAAAAGCTCAGGGACAGCTCCTACAACCAGAGTTCAGACCCCACGACCAACAAAAAGAGAGAGAGAGAGAGAGAGAGAGAGAGAGAGAGAGAGAGAGAGAGAGAGAGAGAGAGAGAGAGAGAGAGAGAGACAGTGTAATTAAAGCTTTCCTCTTTGAAAAGGCCAGACAGCTTCCTGAAAGCTAAGAAATGAATTTAGCCTATGTACTCCAAGTTACTTTCATGTGTATGGAATTTGCCCACTTGGAAGACTGGAAAGAATGGATTTTCAGTGTTCTATTTGGAGAAGGTTGTTTCTATCTTTTTTTTTGGGGGGGGGGATGGGAAGGAGAAGACAAGATGTCTCATTGCTGCCCAGGCTGACCTCAAGCTCCCAATCAATCTGAGCCTATATCAGCCTGCCAAGACAGGGCTGGGCTTACAGGTGGCTGCCACCCTGCCCAGCACAAACGGTTCACCTAAGCTTCCTTGTTTTACAGAAAAACCAACTGTCTTGTGAACTAGAAGCATAGAATGCAAACACAGTCAGAAGAGATCAACATGAGTGTTCCCCTCCATTTTGGAAGTTTTATAATGTCATACCAATTAAAAGAACAAGAAAGGTACCAGTGGCTCACATCTGTATCCTAGCTACTCAGGAAGCTGAAATCTGAGGACTGAAGTTCAAAGCTAGCCTCAGAAGGAAAGTTTGTGAACCAGCAAAAAGCCAGAAGTAGAGCTGTGGCTCATGTGATAGCGTGATTGCCTTGAGCAAAAAAAGCTATGGAACAGTACCCAGGTCCTGAGTTTAAGCCCCAGAACCAGAACCAAAAAGGAAAGAAGAGAGAAAAAAAAAAAAAACAGCTGGAAAAGAATAGAATATGTAAGGAACTTTGAAAACTAGGAGAAAAGGCCAGCTTGGTGTGTAATTTGCTTTAAATATATTACATGATACCCTTCCTGTTTGCTTTGTCAAAGGGTTTGTATTTTTTTTGGGGGGGGGGTCCGGTCGTGGGGCCTGAACTCTGGGCCTGGGCGCTGTCCCTCAGCTCTTCAGCTCAAGGCTAGCACTCTACCACTTGGGCCACAGCACCACTTCCAGCTTTTTTCTTTTTGCTTATGGGGTGCTGAGGAATCGAACCCAGGGCCTCTGACATGCAAGGCAAGCGCTCTACCACTGAGCCACCTTCCCAGCCCAGGGTTTGTATTTTTTAATTGCACTCCATCTGGCACCTATGATAGAAACGTCCGAAGACTAAACTTTTTCTCAAAGAAACAATTAACAGTGATAAGATTCATTTCAAGGGGCTGGGAAGGTGGCTCAGTGGTAGAGCACTTGCCTTGCATGCATGAGGCTCTGGGTTCGATTCCTCAGCACCCCATAAGCAAAAAGAAAAAAGCCAGAAGTGGCGCTGTGGCTCAAGTGGTAGAGCGCTAGCCTTGAACTAAAGAGCTGAGGGAGAGCGCCCAGGCCCAGAGTTCAGACCCCACGGGACCAAAAGAAAAAAAGATTCATTTCAATAGATACCCTTGGAGGATAATTTGTTATCTAAAACGTATATGCTCTCAGAGTTATAGTTAATGTACTTTTTTTTTTTTTTTTTTTTTTTTTGGGTCCGGTCGTGGGGCCTGAACTCTGGGCCTGGGCACTGTCCCTCAGCTCTTCAGCTCAAGGCTAGTGCTCTACCACTTGAGCCACAGCGCCACTTCCGGCTTTTTTCTTTTTGCTTATGTGGTGCTGAGGAATCGAACCCAGGGCCTTGAGCATGCAAGGCAAGCGCTCTACCACTGAGCCACCTTCCCAGCCCCAGTTAATGTACTTTTAAGTTGAAACATCTCTCCAATGTGCTAAGGAAACTTAAAGGAATATTAATTTGAAAAAATGAATAAATCAAATTTTAAAACCTGAGAAAAGGAGGAGGGAGAGCTGAGGATAAACGATGTTTTCCTATTGTTTGGTTGTTTTTTGTTTTCTTTGTGCTAGTACTGGGACTTGAACCTAAAGCCTTGGTGCTGTCAGAATGGTATTCTGTCACTTGATACATAGCTCCACTTCTTGGCTTTCTGCTAACTACCTGGAGATAAGAAGACTTTCCTGTCAGGGTTGGCTTTGACCTGTGGTTCTCATATCTCAGCTTTTTTTTTTTTTTTTTTTGGTGCCAATCATTGGGCTTGAACCCAGGGTCTGGGTGCTATCCCTGAGGGTCCCTGCTCAAGGATCTATTAGTTGAGCCACAGTTCAACTTCTGCCTTTTTTTGGTAGTTAATTGGAGGTAAGAGTCTCACAGACATTTATGCCAGGGCTGGTTTCAAACAAGAGCCTCAGAATTCAGCCTCCTGGGTAGCTAGGATTACAGGCATGAATCACAGACCCCGGCTTTTAAACTAGGTTTTTATGCATCAAGCTGCTCCAGCATGTGGACACTGAAAATGGAACATGCCACAGGATTTCAAATATTCAGTCAACGAGAACTGAAGCAACATTTGATTAAATTTAGATTTACATGATGGAAATTTTACCCCATAATTATGAAGCTTTGGTCTGCATATTTTGTTGGGATCCAACAGTATCTGATACAATATAGACTTCTGAGCTTCCAGGAACCTGGCTTGTTTGTTTTTCACCTAACAATGGCTACTAACATTTACAACTGATTTATTTTTCTGTTTTGGTGCCAGTATTGCAACTTGAACTCATGGACCTGTTCTCTCACTTGGCTTTTTACCTGAAGGCTTGGTCTCTATCACTTGAGCCACAGCTCCACTTCCAGCTTTTTGCTGGTTTACTGGAGATAAAAGTCTCTGGGATTTTTTTTTCCTTGCCTGAGCTGCCTTATTTGTGCCTTTCTAATGCCCATGATGCTGCAAAAGCAAATCTGCCAGGGAAACAACACACAAGATAGTCACTGGGTTGCAAAGCTTGAGGATGAGCCATTAGCTCTCTATGAAAAAAACAAAACAAAAACCTGGGGAGCCTCCAGGGTTCCCAACAAAGGCTGCTAGCACTGGCAGGGTTCTCTTCCTTCCCCACAACCTTTCCTTCCCCTCTTTTCACTGTTTTTTGTTTGTTTGTTTGTTTAAAGGCAGTAGCTTCAATGCACCATTTCTATAAAAGAACCACAGAACAACTTCACTTAGCATCCCAGTCAGTTTCCAGTCCTGGGACCAGTTCTCCCACTTTGAACAGCCTCTCTGAGGCAGGGGAAAGGAATATTCTAGCCCAACTTTTCATTACACCAAAGGGAAGGTGGGTGCTGGTTGTTCATGCTTATAATCTTAGCTACTCAGGAGGCTGAGACCTGAGGATAGTGGTTCAACACCAGCCCAGACACAAAAAAATCAGTGTAAGCTACCAAACTACCAAAAAAGTCAGAAGTGAGCTGTGGCTCAAATGGTAGAGGGCTAGCCTTGAGCTGAAGAGCTCAGGGACAGCTCCTAGGCCCAGAGTTCAAGCCCCACAGCCGACCAAAAAGAAAAAAGAAAAGAAAACTAGTGATTATGTTTTTTTTTTAAAATGTGTTAAATGGCTTGAGGGTTATAATTCCCTTTGAAAAAGTGCTATGCTGACATTTACCAACAGGATATTGATATATTACCTTTACACACACACACACACACACACACACACACACACACACACACACACACACACACACACACACACACACACACACACACACACACACACACACACACACACACACCCATCCATGATCATTTGTTGACCAGGTAGAAAAATGCAGTTTTATGTTTTCATTTTGGGTTTCTTTATTTTTTCAGAACAGATAAAATTAAAAGGATTCTTAGCTCAGTGTTGGTGGTGGCCTATACCTCTAATCCTATATACATCTGAAGATCAGTTTACAGAAAAGCCCCTGAGATTCTTATTTCCAATTAACCATCAAGAAGCTGAAAGTGTGGCTGGGATTGTGATTTAGTGGTACAGTGCTTGCCTAGCATAATGAAGCCCTGAGTTCTATTCCTCAGAAGTGGTGCTGTGGCTCAAGTGATAGAGTGCTAGCTGTAAGCAAAAGAAGCTCAGGGACAGTGCCCAGGCCCTGAGTTCAAGCCACAAGACTGTCAAAAAAAAAAAAAAAAAAAAAAGCAGCTGAAAGTGGAGGTGTAGCTCAAGTGGAAAGGCACCAGCTGTGAGTGAAAAAAGCCAAGGAAGAGCATGAGGCCCTGAGCTCATGCCTCAGTACTGGCACAAAAATAAATTTAAAAAATAAAGTAAAATAAAATAGGATACTTGCAAATACATAAATATATATATATATATATATATATATATATATATATATATATATATATATATAACTTCAATACTGGCACAAAAATAAAAAAAATAAAGTAAAATAAAATAGGATACTTGCAAATAAATATATATAACTTCAAAGTTTACCAAGAACATATCACTTTACTAATGATTGGATATATCTAGTCAAAAGAATTCCTATAAAAAGCCAGGCACTGGTGGCTCACACCTGTAATCCTAGCTACTCAGGAGGCTGAGATCTGAGGATCACGGTTCAAAGCCAGCCCGGGCAGGAAAGACTGTGAGACTATCTCCAATAAACCACCAGAAAACCGGAAGTGGCACTGTAGCTCAAGTGGTAGAGCACTTGCCTTGAGCTGAAGAGCTGAGGGACAGCGCCCAGGCTCAGAGTTCAAGCCCCATGACCTACCCAAAAAAAAAAAAAAAAAAAAGAATTCCTAAAAAATAGTAGACTCTCTGAAGAGTTTTGTGGGTTTTCCCAAAAGCTTGGTTCTCAGCAAGGATCAGGAAGATCTTTAGTGTTACACTTCCAGAATCTTTTCCAAAACTGTTTCTGGCTTTCCTTGAAAGTCAGAAAGCCCCTACCCCCACGCCTCATTAGCTACATTAGACCAAGGGGGTTGTTTTTGAGACTTTAAATGAACTAAGGAAATTCATGAAAATAGGAACCAGTGACTTACACCTGTAATACTAACTATTCAGGAAGCTGAGATCCAGAGAGTTGCAGTTCAAAGCCAGCCCAGGCAGCAAGCCCATGAAACTCCATCTCTAAAATGATTAGCAACATGGAGGTATAGCTCCAATAGCAGAGTATCAGTCACAAACAAGAAAGCCAAGCATGACCACAAGGCCCTAAGTTCAAGCCACAGTACCACTACCACACACAAAAAGAATATCCTGGAAAAAAATTTCTTCCATTATGAAACAACAATCATTACCCATATGTTCAGAGAAACCGGCAGTAAGAAATCTGTGATAGGGCTAGAGTTGAAGCTCAGTGATAGAATTTCTGCCTAGGATCTGTTAGTCCCTGTAGTTCAATCCCCAGTACTGGTCAGACAGACAGAATCCAAGTGGTAGAATGCTTGTCTAGCATTAATGAGGCCTGAGTTTGATCCCCAGCACTGAAGAAGGGCGCCAGAGAAAAGTACTAGGGTTATGAACATAGGTTGAAATCCTGGCTTCTTCCACCTTCTGCTCATGTGAACTTGGACAAAATTACTTCCCTGTCTGGGCTCTGGGTGCCTTTTCTCTTCAATGGGGAATCATAGTTTGCACTTGTGGTAACTCAGCAAGTTCATACATGTAGAGACTTTGGACCATCTGACTTGAAGTTCTCAGTAAATGATAGCTGCTATTATTATGACTTTCAGGCTTATAATTAAGAAGGCTAAGGAAAAAGCAAAAAGCTGGGAGTAATGTTCACATGCAGCAGATTTTAGCAGAGGGGGCAGGGAAATTGTCAGCTTTTGGGGTATATACTCTGATTATTAATAGGTCATATTTAATCATCTACATTTACAGAAGCAGTAAGTACTATACAAAGGTATTTTAAAATTTAGGCTGATCCATATTTAAATGTCACACAATTTTTTTGGGGGGGGTCCGGTCATGGGGCCTGAACTCTGGGCCTGGGCGCTGTCCCTCAGCTCTTCAGCTCAAGGCTAGCGCTCTACCACTTGAGCCACAGCGCCACTTCCAGCTTTTTTCTTTTTGCTTATGTGGTGCTGAGGAATCGAACCCAGGGCCTCAGGCATGCAAGGCAAGTGCTCTACCACTGAGCCACCTTCCCAGCCCCTGTCACACAATTTTTTATTGGCTTTTATCAGTCATACAGATATAGGGGAAGGAGATTTCATTGTTGTATCACACATCTGGCTATTATCAGTGTCACACAATCTTTAAAACACATACCACCAATTATAAGAAGTATCTCACTTTCAAAGATGTAAAGAAAAAAAACATATAATTTATTTTGGTGACTCATACTAAGAGGTAGTAATATTCTAAGTATTAGAAGTTTGCAGTCTCATCTTTTCTGCAAGAACCATGAACTAAATCCCAACTTCTGGTCCTGCCTCACTGATGTCCCTGAGACTGTTCTTGTATTTTGTGTGGTTTGTTTTTTTTTTGCCAGCCCTGGGGCTTGAACTCAAGACCTGGGCACTATCCTTAGTTTTTTCATTCAAAGCTAGTGCTCTACCACTTGAGCCACAGCTTCACTTCTAGCTTTCTGGTGGTTAAATGTAGATCAGAGTCTTATGGACTTGCCTGTCCAGGCTGGCTTCCAAAAACAATCTTCAGATCTCAGTCACCAGACCCAGCCCTTAGTCTTTTTTTTTTTTTGTCTTGAACTCTGGGCCTGGGCCCTGTCCATCAGCTCATGACAAGCACTCTACCTCTTGAGCCACTGCGCCACTTCCAGTTTTTGGGTGATTAATTGGTGATAAAACTCTCTTGGGACTTTCCTGCCTGAGCTGGCTTTGAACGGAGATCCTCAGATCTCAGCCTCCTGAGAAGCTAGAATGACAGGCATGACCCACTGGTGCCCGGCCCTTGGGTCTTTTTTAAGCAAGCCCATTAGATAGTACCCTCTGTGCAACTGGTTGGTCAACAAGCAGAAGAAAGTACTTTCATTATGAATTTTCACCTTAAAAACCAACCAGAAACAGTTCTTCATGCTTATAAATCCCAGCTACTTGGGAGGCAGTCTGGGAGGATGAGTCAAGGCCATCCTGGCCAAAAAGTTGTCAAAATTCCCATCTCAACTAATAGCTGGGTAGAGTGGTACATGCCTGTCATCCCAGCCACAAAGGAAGCTGAAATTGAGAGGACTGAAGTACCATGCCAGATGTGGGGGGAGGGAGGAGAGGCAGGTTGAGACCCTCATCCAAACAGAAAAAGTTGAGTATAATGGCATGTTCCTACCATACAAACTGCAGTGGGAAAAGTAAGTTGAATCATAGTCCAGGGAAACCTGGGCAAAATGTGAAACCCTATCAGGTTTCACATAAGCTGAGCCCCAGTGTCTCACACCTGTTGGCTTAGCTACTCAGAAGGCTTGAGATCTGAGGATCAAGGTTCGAAGCCAGCCCAGGCAAGAAGGTTTATAAGACCCTTATCTCCAGCTCATCACCAAAAAGACAGAAGTAAGCTGTAGTTCAAGTGGTAGAGTGCCAGTCTTGAGCAAAAAACTAAGTGAATGTCAGGCACTAGTGGCTCACACCTGTAATCCTAGCTACTCAGAAGGCTAAGATCTGAGGCTTGGGGTTCAAAGCCAGCCCACTCAGGAAAGTCCATGAAACTCTTATCTCCAATAAATCACCAGACCAGAAGTGACATTATGGATCTCAGGCCCAGAATTCAAGCCCCAAGACCGACCTCCCCCCCCCGCCCCCGGCCAAAAAAATAAAAGAAAATCTGTGTCAGTGACTCACACCTGTAATACTAGCTACTCAGGAGGCTGAGATCTGAAGATCTGGATTTATAGCCAGCCCGGGCAGGAACAGCTGTGAGACTCTTATCTCCAATAAACCACCAGAAAACCAGAAGTGTCGCTGTGGCTCAAATGGTAGAGCGCCAGCCTTGAGCTGAAGAGCTGAGGGACAGCACCCAGGCCCAGAGTTCAAGCCCCACGACAAAAAAAAAAAAAGAAAGAAAGAGAAAAAAGAAAAGAAAAAGCCAAGGAGAACACAAGGCCCAGAGTTCAATATATATACATACATACCCATCACAGCTTCAGAAAGGCTGGCAAGTAAATCAAGAGGGCAAAGACAACTAGTCTCCATTAGGAAAAAGGAAGAAGAGGAAAAGGGGGGGAAGAAAAAAAGGAGGAGGAGGAGTAAAATGAGGAGGGGGAGGAGGAGAAGAGAGGAAGAGAAGGAAGGAGGGAGGGCGAGGGTTGACTGTTCTTTGAGCCAGCACTGATGTGTGGGTCATGGAGGGAAACAATAGCACATGGAATGACAGCCATGATGAATCTGGGTTACTGACAGAAGGCCACATTTCTATTTGGGAAAAGAAACCAACGTTGCTTGTGCTGAAATTCAGGATTTTAGGAACATTTCCTGACAGAGAAACATGGGCTCAACACAGCACAAAAAGAAAACCTGAGGAGAACAGTCAACAGCCAGATAGGCAGGGTCTGAACCGCTGAAGAGAGGAGGGAAGACCCATGCCTGGACACCATTAATTAAAACTCTACCACAAAGGTCAGAGTCTCATGGACTTTCCTGCCCTAGCTGACTTTAAATCCAGATCTTCAGATCTCAGCCTTCTCAGTAGCTAGAATTACAGTTGTGAGCCATCAGCATCCAACTCTACTATACATTTTTCAAATTTTATTTATTTATTTGTCAGTCATGGGCTTTGAACTCTGGGTCTGGGCCTTGTCCCTCAGCAATTCAGCTCAAAGCTAGCGCTCTACCACTTGAGCCACAGAGCCACTTCCTGTTTTCTGGTGGTTAACTGGAGATAAGAGTCTCACAGACTTTCCTGCCCAGGCTGGCTTCAAACCCTGATTCTCAGATCTCAACCTCCTGAGTAGCTGGGATTACAGGCATGAGCCACAAACTCCCAGCTTTTATTTTTTATTGTTCTTATAAAGTTGATTACAAAGGGGTTACAGTTACGTAAATCAGGTAAAGAGTACATTTTTCTTCGACAATGTTACCCCTTCCCTCACTCTCTCCCAGTTTTCCTCTCCCATCCCCACCCACAAGTTGTATAGTTCATTTTCAACATAGTATCTAGTGAATACCACAGCAGCTGCAGCATTTGTTCACTCTTTGTCACTCCACTTCTATGCTGATGTACTTAGAGAAAGAAGGGAGGGAGGGAGGGATGGAGGGAGGGAGGGAGGGAAAAAGTCGTTGTGTGCCAATGGCTCACACCTATATGATCCTAGGCACTCAAGAGGCTGAGATCTGAGCATCCCAGTTTGAAACAAGCCCAGTCAAGAAAGTCTATATCTCTTTTTATTTATTTATTTTTTGGGGTCCAGTCGTGGGGCCTGAACTCTGGGCCTGGGCACTGTCCCTCTGCTCTTCAGCTCAAGGCTAACGCTCTACCACTTGAGCCACAGCGCCACTTCCGGCTTTTTTTCTTTTTGCTTATGTGGTGCTGAGGAATTGAACCCAGGGCCTCATGCATGCAAGGCAAATGCTCTACTACTGAGCCACCTTCCCAGCCCCTCTATATCTCTTATCTCTAATTAACCACCAGAAAACTGGAAGTGGCACTATGGCTCAAAGTGGTAGAGTGCTAGCCTTGAGCAAAAAAGCTCAGGGACAGCACATAGGCCGTGAGTTCAAGTCCCATGACTGACAAAAAAAAGTCACATATCCTGTCCAAGCTTACAGAATTCCATACATTGCATAAGCACAAATCACATGCATCAGTGGAAATCCTGTTTCTGAATTCAAGTGCAGGCACACTGAAAACCCAAGGCAGATGCCTTGGCTAGATGTTCGATTCCCACCCCCAACAAGTCCCAGCTCCCCCCATCCATATGAACCTCCAGCAGAGGAGAAGAATGGCAGTGAGTGGGTGAGCATGGAGTGTAATAGTGTCTCAACGTGCTTAGAGTCACAAGTTTATTTGGAGATTCACTAAAAGAATTCTGACTACTCATTTTAACTGCTTTTGGAAGGAAATCCTGGAAGAAACCTTCCTGGATCCTACTCCTTCGAAAGTCTTTCCCATTTAGGATATATATGTGTATATGTATATGTGTGTGTGTATATGTATATATATGCATATACATAGATGTATATCCATAGAGATACACCGATATATATATACATATATGTATGTATGTCTTCATAAAGATACATACATATATAGATATAATTACTGGGATGTGACAGTGCCTCAGGCTTGATAGGCAAGTGCTCTACCCCTGAGCCACATCCTACCCTTTTTAGCTTTAGCAAAGATGAAAAAGTGACTGCTTGATATATTATCTGGAATGTTATGTGTCCGGATCTAATCTACATAAACACACAGGTGAGAAGGCATACACATGCACACAAATGCATGCACTTACCCACACACTCACAAACATACCAGCAATCTTACAAATTACTATTATCTCCATGGTTTAGATGAAGAAACTTAAAAATTAACAAGCCTAGTCCAATTTCCAGCTAGTAAAGAATTTGAGTTTGAATTTAGTATACCATGCTTCTGAAGCCTGTTTGCCACTTTATTCACAGGTGCTTTACACTCATCTACAGATCAAAGTTTCACTTTATTCAGAGGAGCTTTACACCTGGCCATAGGTGAAGTTCCATTTTATTTTCATTATTTAGAGCCAAATATAAGAGAACTCTAAAAATAGTGGATTTTATAACCAGAGAATATAGCACCGCCCTGCTAAACTCAATTCTCTTCTAAGTTCCTGACCTCTCAGTTTTTGTTCCTTTTTTTTTTTTTTTTTTTTTTGTGCCAGTCCTGGGGTTTGAACACAGGGCCTAGGCACTGTCCCTGAGCTTTTTCATTCAAGGCTAGCACTCTACCACTTGAGCCATAGCTCCACTTCTGGCTTTTTTGGTGGTTAATTAGAGATAAGAGTCTTATAGACTTTCTTGCCCAGGATGGCTTCCAACTGTGATTCTCAGAACTCAGGATTCTGAGTGGCTAGGATTATATCTTTAAGAGGAAAAGTTAGCATTTCAACCGAGTCATGTTCATTCTAGTGCCATCTAAGTTGTACGATTTTCATGCATAAATCTTTTTGGAGTACTGGAAACTAACTGGTAACTGCTCAGGAATATAGTCATTAGTTAGTTTGTTTTGTTTTTCTTTGTCAGCTGTGGAGTATGAACTCTGGACCTAGGTACTATCCCTGAGCTCTTCAACTGAAGGGCCTCAGCGCCACTTCTGGTTTTCTGATGGTTAATTGGAGATAAGAGTCTCACAGACTTTCCTGCCCAGGCTGGCTTTGAACCCCGATCCTCAGATCTCAGCCTCCTGTGTAGCTAGGATTACAGGCGTGAGCCACCAGTGCCCTACGATGGGATTATACATATATATGTTCATGTGTATATATATATATATATATATATATATATATATATGTATGTAAGTACATTCATACATTCACATTTATATGTATGCATATAGATATATATAGAGATATAGAGATATGTATGGGAACACATATGTAAATATACAAAATATATACATAGATGGGTATACAGATACATACATATATACCATAAAAATTATACATATACATGATGATGACTCAATGAGACTTAGAAAAGCAAATGTGATCAAAGGAGGAAGCACTTTCTAATTTTTACTCTCCCCTAACTGAATAGGGTGTGGTTACCCAGTGGTTGAAGAACCACAGGGTTCTTCTCTGAATACTACAGATCGGGTATGGAATAGGGGAACATTAATTACTTTGCAGTAAACTTACTGTTTTCTACCAAAAACAATACCAGGAAGAGCTTCTGAGTTTCAGAAAGTGAATGATACTGAGACAAAGTACCAAATGTACAAAAGTAACTGCTAAAGGTCTCTTAAAAGTATTAGGGAGCCTCAGAATCATAGAGGGCCAGCCTTGAGTAAAAAAGCCAAGGGAGGGCTGGGAAGGTGGCTCAGTGATAGAGCGCTTGCCTTGCATGTCAGAGGCCCTGGGTTCGATTCCTCAGCACCACATAAGCAAAAAGAAAAAAAGCTGGAAGTGGCACTGTGGCTCAAGTGGTAGAGTGCTAGCCTTGAGCTGAAGAGCTGAGGGACAGTGCCCAAGCCCAGAGTTCAGGCCCCATGACCGGACCCAAAAAAAAAAAAAAAGAAAGAAAGAAAGAAAAAAGCCAAGGGAGAGTGTGAGCAGCTGAGTTCAAGCCCCAGTTCTGACAAATCAAGAAAAGTTTTAGGAACTCTCTTTAAATTAACAATAAATCATAAGCTAGTGATAGTAGCTCACACCTATAATTCTAAACTACTCTGAAGACAGATGTGAGGATCAATGATTCGAAACCAGCTGAGGCAAGAAAGTTCATGAGACTCTTATCACCAATAAACTACTCAGAAAAAGCCATACATGGCCCTGTGACTCAAGTGGTAGAGCAACTAGCCTTGAGCAAAATGAAGCTCAGGGACAGCATCTAGGCCTTGAGGTTCAAGCCCCAGGACCAGCACAAAAAGCAGGTAAATAAATAACAACAACAACCAGAACAGCTGAGTGTGCACTATAAAATAAACATGAATACGTAAATGAATCTTTCTTCTAAAACACAGCTGCCTTACAGAAACTATCTATAGATAGGAACAACTCTTATCATTACTTGTAAAAGGGCATTTCATATCTTGTTCATTTCTTCAAAGGGTTTGCAACTAAGTCAGATGATCTTATGTTAATGTTTATACATTATGATAATATAAAGTCTTTGGAAGTGGGTCACTGGTGTCCCATACCTATAATTCTAACTACTCAAGAGTCTGAGACTCAGATAATCAACATTTGAAGCCAACCTCAGGCATAAAAGTCTGTGAGGCTCCATCTCCAAAATAACCAACTGGGCAGGTTATAGCTCAAGTACTAGAGCACCAGCTATGAGCCAGCAAGCCAAGCAAGAGGCCCCGAGTTCAAATTGCCATGCTGGTAAATAATAATAATAATAATAATAATAATAACAACAAAAATAATTTGGAGCTCATTATCCTCAAATTAAAAATAGCTGATTAAAAAACTGGCAGATTAAATAACTTGAAAAAATAAAGCACTTTTACTTGATATAAAAGATCCACAGTAAATCACACAGAAAATTGAAAGATATTTCAGAAGTTACTTGATCAGCCCCCTAACTTCTCAGGATATACACTGAAACTAAAAAAACGTAACTGAGTTCCTTGTCCACATACTTCTCAAATCACCATTTCCCTCCTCTACTGCATATATATAATTCATCACCCTCAGGCATTGATCAAGATATATTGTATTCATAAACTGCTTTGTTAAATGGTAACTCCTCTGCACAGCCACTTAAAGATAGTAATAAAACGATTACTTAAAAATTCATCACCCAGGGGCTGGGAAGTTGGCTCAGTGGTAGAGCGCTTGCTTTGCATGCCTGAGGCCCTGGGTTCGATTCCTCAGCACCACATAAGCAAAAAGAAAAAAGCCGGAAGTGGCGCTGTGGCTCAAGTGGTAGAGCACTGGCCTTGAGCTGAAGAGCTGAGGGACAGTGCTCAGGCCCAGAGTTCAGGCCCCACAACCGGACCAAAAAAAAAAAAAAAAAAAAAAAAATTCATCACCCACCTACTTTTCTGCCCTATACCTATTACTTCCAGGACAGGACTACACCAGAACATTGAATATCTTCAATACTTACCACGTTTAAATGATCCAAACAACTTTGCTTCATCAGGACAAAATGTGCAAATGTACATAAAAAGTATTTCTTGTTCTGTTGACTAAATAAGGGTTTTGTCACTGAAGTCTGGCACAAGGTACCTCTCGTTGTTAAAGTATGAAAGGAAATTTAAAAATAAAAAAGCATTGCAAATCAGTGAAGTTAAAAAAAAAAAAAACCAAAAACTTGTTAGGTGGGCACCGGTGGCTCAAGCCTGTGATTCTAATTACTCAGGTGGTTGAGATCTCAGTTTGCAGCCAGCCCCACAAATCTGAGCCTTCTAGGTCCAGTTAACCGAAGAAAGCCGAGAGGGGAGTTATGATTCAAGTGGGAAAGCTACAGCTTTGAGCCAAAAAGCTCTATGAGAGGGCAAGGCCTGAGTTCAAACCCCAGTGCGTGCGCGCTAGCACACATACACTTCTAGTGTTCTAGTTTCAAGCTCCCCAGGGGAGAACTGAACGCATTACAAAACAAAGCAAGTGAAGTGGCCTCAAATAGATTGTCCCAGGGCTTTCTTCCCCAACAAAATTCCGTGGGAATCCAGCAAGGCAAACGCTGCCTGGCTGACCACTGAATTCATCGCCATCAAGGCACAGCACGAATCCAGTTACCAGATAGTCGGCATACTGTCTGCCGAAGACGACTTGCCCATGTTCCTCTCAGCGTTGGAAGTCAAGCATCCCTTTTTGAAAAAGAAAGCAACAAACAAAAATAAACCAGGCCACCAAAGTTCGTCTGTCCGAGGTGACTCGCAGCAGCCCACGCCAGCCTCCTCCGCCGAAATACAGGAATTTCACAAAGCTCCAACTTCCAGATCCAAGAGGCGTGTTCTAAGGAACCTTTACTAGTACCTTGACTTCCGGAGTGCGCGGCGAAGTGGCCGCGATCCAAGCTCAGCGTCGGGCGAATGGCTGCCCAAGGTCCTCTGGGGGGTAAGGACAGCCGAGTGGAGGAGGCGAGGGGCCGTGCGCAGCCCCAGGACCTGGGGTTTCCCCACAGCGGGCCGTGGGGGTGCAGTGAGGGGGGGTGGGAGGCCGGGGCACGGCCTCACCTGTCCCGGATCCGCAGGACTTACCTGGCGCGTCCACGGACGTCGAACCCCTGAAGGGGGCGAACTCGGCCCTTCCGAAGTGCGACAGCGGCCGGCCCCAGGGCCGGGGGACCCCGGGCGGCAGGTAGACGAGGTTGGACTTGCGTCGGATCGCCACCCGCCTGAAGTTGTAGCCGCCCTCCTCGCTCATGGTGCCGGGCCCGCCGCAGGTGCTCCTCCCCCGGCGGGCTCCTCGGGCGGAGATCCGACCCCTCTGAGGCGCCGCCTGGGGGCCTGAAGCGACCCCGCGGGTGGATGGGGCCGCCGCCGGGCCGGCGAGGGCTCCTCGCTCCTCTCCTAGCCCGCGAGTCTGACTCCGACTCCTCCCGAAGTCGCTGCACCGCCTCGGACTCCGCAAAACCCTTGCGGCGCTCCACCTCAGGGTCGGCCGCGGCCCGACTCCTTCCGTCAGTCCTCGGTCAGTCCCTTGCCGGCCCCTGTGGGATGGGCTGGAGGTGAGCGCGGACTCCACGGGTCCCGAGGCGCTGTGGTGCGCAGCGGTGCGGAGCGCACTGGACACCCAGAACGCTGCCACGCCCACTCCCGCGCCCCGCCCACAGCCCGCTCCGCCACGCCGCGCCACGCCCCCGCTCGCGGCACCGCCCGAAACCCGCTCCCCTGTCCCTGAACTCTCAACGCCCAATCCCACAGCTGACTCGTAAGCTCTGACAGCTCGCCCGCCTTGCCCACAGCCCGCGCCTACGCTCCTCCCACGCGCAAGCCTCGCCCACAGTCCACGCCCACGCACCCCCTTCTCGCTCGCCCCGCCCACAACTCGCGCCCGCGACACGCCCTCTGAAACGCCCCGCCCACCGTCCACCCATACGCCACGCCCACGCCAGGCCCCACAGTCCGCTCCTAGACAGCGCAACTCTCACTCTTCCAGCACACCCCACAGTCCACTCCCCAGTCCCGGCACTGTTAATGCACCGTCACTCAGCTCACTCCTACGCCCCGCCAGCTCAGCTCACGCGGACGCCCCGCCCCACTCGACGGCCACGCCCACTCTCTGACAGCCACGCCTCACTCTCCTCAGGCCACGCTCCATCCGCTCACCCATTGGCTAACGGTGCGCACCTGCAGCCGCGCACCTGCGCTCCAGTGCCCGGCGCGCTCACCTGCAGCACCACGCACTGGATAGGCAGGAAAATCGTTCAGTGACTCTTCACTCTGCCAGCGCTGCTTGCCATCCTCACACACCCACACTCGCAGGGGCACAACGGAGTCCCAAGGCTCTGGGCTGTTTGGGTTTGGGTTTCGTGTGTGTGTGTGTGTGTGTGTGTATTCTGGTACTAGGTACTCAGCCTTGGTATGATCGCTGTCCCTTAGCCTTTGTGTGTGTGTACACGTACGCCAGTCCTGGAGTTTGAACTCAGGGCCTAGGTGCTGTCCCTGAGCTTCTTTTGCTCAAGGCTAGCACTCTCCCACTTAAGCCACAGCGCCACTTCCGGCTTTTCCTGTGTATGTGGTACTGAGGAATCCAACCCAGGGCTTCATGCATGCTAGGCAAGTACTCTACCACTAATCCACATTCCCAGACTGTCCCTTAGCTTTTATTGCACAAGGTTGGTGCGTTTTACCATTTGAGTCACGGCCCTTCTGGCCTTTTGCTGGTTAGTTGAAGATAAGAGTCTCAGGGAGTTTTCTGCTTTGAACCTCATCCTCATATCAGCCTCCTGAGTAGCTGGGATTTCAGGCGTGAGCCACCAGCGCTGGGTTTCAGCTGAGTTCTTATGTTAGTCTTAAATTTTTCAGATTTAATTAATTTTTATTAATTAGCTAAAAAAATCAAAATGCGGACGACACTGAGTCATCTAGTAAGGCAAAATCCAGAGTTTCTACCTGAGTCTCTGCACTTTTAGAAAGTATTTATAAGTGAGAAGATGCTAGTAATCTTTTCTTTCAGAGAACTAATGATAAAATAAACTTAAAGAACCTCACCCCCCACATAATGAAATACTCTTTCCAGTATATACTCACTCTTTCTGTAGAGAAAACATAGCAAACCAGCCTGAGTGGGGAGGGACGATGGAATAAGGTAGGGGACAGACTACATGTACATACTATATGTACATTTTGAAAATGGAAACAGGGAATTTGATGTGACTGGGGAGGAGGGGGAGTGATATATGGTAGATGGATGCCAGGTGTGACTGACCAAAATGCTCTATACAGGGCTGGGAAGGTGGCTCAGTGGTAGAGTGCTTGCCTTGCACCCATGAGACCCTGGATTTGATTCATCAGCACCAAATAAGCAGAAAAAGTTGGAAGTGGTGCTGTGGCTCAAATGGTAGAGCACTGGCCTTGAGCTGAAGAGGGACAGCGCCCAGGCCCAGAGTTCAGGAACCATGACCAAAAAAAAAAAAAAAGAAAGAAAGAAAGAAAGAAAGAAAAAGAAAAGCTCTGTGCAAGGCTCAATGCCAGTGGCTCACTCTTGTAAATCCTAGCTAATCTGGAGACGTAGATCTGAGGATTAAAATTCAAAGCCAACCAGGACAGAAAAGTCCATGAGATTCATCTCCAATTTACCAGCCAAAAGCCAGAATTTGAGGTGTGGCTTAAGTGATAGAGTACCAGCCTTGAGCAAAATAAACGTTAAGGAACAGGAACCAGACCCTGAGTTTGAGCTCCAGTACCAACACAAAGAAAATAAAATGCAGACACACACACAAAAAAATAAAAATAAAAACAAGAAATAAAATAAAATGCATCGTACACATAAATAGGCACGTTAAATTGAAACCCCCTGTACAACTATTTGAAGATTAAAAATAAGCACAGCAAAAACAATTTGAAGATTAAAAAATAAACAACAAAACAAAGTGCCCTGAATGAGGCAAAAAGGCTACTTATCAAGGTCTAAAATACCAAGTATTTGAGGCAGCAGTTCTAGGTTGTCTCATTGAATAGTTTTTGGTTTTGTTGTCATGGGGCTTGAACTCTGGGCTTGGGCGCTGTCCCTGTGCTCTTCAGCTCAAGGCTAGCTAGCCCTACCACTTAAACCCTAGTACTACTTCCAGTTTTCTAGTGGCTTATTGGAGATAAGAGTTTCATTGACTTTCCTGCCTGGGCTGGCGAGTTGCATTGACTTTCCTGCAAGGACTGGCTTTGAACCGTGATCCTCAGATCTCAGCCTCCTGAGTAGCTAGGATTACAGGTGTGAGCCACTGGCACCCAGCTTAGTTTGAGTTCTTTATATCATATATATTTCTGTTTCTTTCTTGCTTTGCGTTGTTCATTTTAGCTTAATAACACTATATATATATATATATATATATATAAAGAGAGAGATGCTGTGTGTATATATACACATATGCATATGTGTACATATGTATGTGTGTACATATGTATATGTGTGTGCATTTATATATGTATGTGTGTACATACACATGCATATATGTGTATAGTATTACACATACACATATGTATATGTGTATATGTATACACATCAGCACATCTCTGTATTTTCAGGTGGAATATTTTATAGCTTTGTGAGTTCAGTTTGTGTATCTCAATGTCACTACTATAACACAATTTTCTAGCCAAGTGCATGAGGCTTATGCCTGTAATTCTAGCTACTCAGGAAGCTGAGATATGAGAAACCACTGGCAGGAAAGTCCATGAGACACTTTTTTTTTTGGTTGGTCATGGGGCCTGAACTCTGGGCCTGGGCGCTGTCCCTCAGCTCTTCAGCTCAAGGCTAGCGCTCTACCACTTGAGCCACAGCGCCACTTTGGGCTTTTTCTGCTTATGTGGTACTGAGGAATAGAACCCAGGGCCTCATGCATGCAAGGCAAGCACTCTACCACTGAGCCACCTTCCCAGTCCATGGGTGGTTAATTTGAGATAAGAGTCTCATAGTTTCCTGCCTGGGCTGGCTTTGAACCTTGATCCTCAGATCTCAGCCTCCTGAGTAGCTAGGATTACAGGCGTGAGCCACCAGCGCCCAGCCATGAGACTCTTTATATCCAATTAAAAAACAAAAAGCCAGACATGAAGCTGTGACTGAAGTAATAGAATGCTACTTTGAACAAAACAGCTTAGGGACAGTTCCAAGCCCTGAGTTGAAGCTCCAGGATCAGCATGTGTGTGTGCACGTGCACACGGGCATGCACATTTTCTAATAGAGAGCATTTCTAAATAGCCTTACTTTGAAAGCTATATTTTGGAACATTAAATGGAATCAACAGAATTTTACTTGGTTTCAAGTTATCTTAGAGTAAGGTAGAATAAAGCATCCAATACCATCTTATTGTGTAGTTTTATTTTTTAGTGCCAATCCTGGGCTTGACTCAGGGATTGGGGGTGGTCCCTGGGCCTTTTTGCTCAAGGCTAGCACTCTATCACTTGAGTTAGAGCTCCACAGTGTGTATGTGTGTGTGTTTAATTGGAGATAAATCTCACAGACTTTCTTGTCCAGGCTTCATGTGTAGCTAGGATTACAGATGTGAGCCACTGGCACTTGGTCCAGATGTTTTTGTGTTTTGCTTTTGTCAGTCATGGGTCTTGAACTCAGGGCTAGACATTGTTCTTGAGCTATTTTGCTCAAGAATAGCGCTTTACCACTTTGAGCTACAATGCCACTTCCGGTTTTTGAGTAGTTAATTGGAGGTAAGAGTGTCTTGGGGACTTTTCTGCTTGGTTTGGCTTTGAATCTCGATCCTAAGATCTCAACATCCTGAATAGCTAGGATTATACGCATAAGCCACTGGTACCTGGCTCCAGATGATTTTTTTGGGCATGGGAGGGTCGGTCGTGGGCCCGAACTCTGGGCCTGGGCGTTGTCCCTCAGCTCTTCAGCTCATGGCTAGCGCTCTACCACTTGAGCCACAGCACCACTTCCGGCTTTTTTTTTTCTGCTTATATGGTGCTGAGGAATCGAACCCATGGCCTCATGCATGCAAGGCAAGCACTCTACCACTGAGCCACCTTCCCAGCCCTCCAGATGTATTTTTTTTTCGGGGGGGGGGGTCCGGTCTTGGGGCCTGAACTCTGGGCCTGGGCGCATGTATTTTTTAATGTTTGTTTTTCTTTCTTTTTTTTTTTTAATGGCACTGGCGTTTGCACTTGCTAGGCAAGTGCCCTATCACTTGAACTATGCTGTAACCCCTGGATGTGTTCTTTTTTTTTGGTCAATCATAGGGCTTGAACTCTGGGCCTGGGCGCTGTCCCTTGGCTCTTCAGCTCAAGGCTAGTGCTCTACCACTTGAGCCACAGCGCCACTTTCGGTTTTCTTAGTGGTTTATTGGGGCTGGGAAAGTGGCTCAGTGGTAGAGTGCTTGCTTTGCATGCATGAGGCCCTAGGTTCGATTCCTCAGCACCACATACGCAAAAAGCCAGAAGTGGCACTGTGGCTCAAGTGGTAGAGCACTAGCCTTGAGCTGAAGAGCTGAGGGACAGTGCCCAGGCCCAGAGTTCAGGCCCATGACCGGACCCCCCCCCCCAAAAAAAAAAGAGTCTCATAGCATTTCCTGCCCAGGCTGGCTTTGAATTGAGAGCCTTAGATCTCAGCTTCCTGGATAGCTAGAATTACAGGCATGAGCCACTAGAGCCCGGCTGGATGTGTTCTTTTAATATCCTATTTTTTGTTAACATAGTGAGTAGCAGGTTTGCCACTAATTCATTCTGGGACGCTAAACACCACTGACAGGTGTTTAGACCCCCTGTCTCTAAGGCTGGGCCAATGCTGACTAAACCCTGTGTTTTTGTTTTCCTTGATAAAATGGAAAAGCTGTCTATATACCCTTGCAGGAATGAGGTTATAGGTCATGTATAGAAACCTGACCTAGCCAGGTGTTCTGGCCCACACCTGTAATCTCAGCATTGGAGAGGCTGTAACAAGAGTACTGTAATTCCAGATGTCAGTAGCTCATGCATGTAATCCTAGCTACTCAGAAGACAGACCTGAGGACCAAGTTTTGAAGCCAGCCTGAGCAGCAAAGTCTGTGAGATTCTTATCTCCACTAAACTACTAAAAAAAGCTGAAGAGGAGTTGTGACTCAAGTAGTAGAGCACTAGCCTCGAGCCACAATTTAATTAACTACTTACACAGCCAGGTGCAACCATGTGACAAAACTCATGTGAATCTGTGGGCAGAAGTGGTAGATGCTGCCTCCAGGCTTGGCTTATGAAATTCTTTCCTCCTTTTCTCGGCACTCAACTAGAGAGCAGCTGGAGCATAGAAAAGCCAGTGGAAGCTTCTGGAACTCTCAATCACAGTGAAAAGGAGCAGGGAGCCCCAAATCATCCCTTTTCACAGGAATCAACATATAACACCAGACTGGGATTTCACATCAGAAAAATATGGAATGATTTGTGACAGAGCAATTTATAAAGAAAAGAAGTTTATTTGGCTGCCGGTCCTAGAGACTAGGAAGTCCAGGAGTTTGAGACTAGCATCTGCTCGGCATGTAAGGAGTGACTCAGGCGGCACCACAATGTGCCAAAACAAAACTGACATCCTTGGGCTGGGAAGGTGGCTCAGTGGTAGAGCGCTTGCCTTGCATGCCTGAGGCCCTGGGTTTGATTCCTCAGCACCACATAAGCAAAAAGAAAAGAAGCCAGAAGTGGCGCAGTGGCTCAAGTGGTAGAGCGCTAGCCTTGAGCTGAAGAGCTGAGGGACAGCGCCCAGGCCCAGAGTTCAGGCCCCATGACTGGACCCCCCCCCAAAAAAAAAAAAAGAATGACATGCTGGCTTGAGTTTCTCTCTCTCTTTTTTTTTTTAACTCTTTTTTTTTTCCATCCCAGACCTAGGACTTGAACTCGGGGCCTGTGCACTGTCCCTGAGCTTTTTCACTCAAGACTAGTGCTCTACCACTTGAGCCACAGCTTCATTTCTGGCTTTGTTGTTGTTGTCATTGTTGGTAGTTAGTTAGATATGAGTCTCAGACTTTTCTGCTTAGTCTGGCCTCAAACTATGATTCTCAAATCTCAGCCTCCTCAGTATCTAGGATTATAGGTATGAGCCAGTAATGCCCTGATGAGTTTCTCTTCTTGTAAAGCCAACTATTACCATCAGACACCCCCTCCCCCATGAAGCCTAACCCCAATTACCTTCTAAAGGCCCCACCTCAATTTATAAATTAACATATGCATTGGGGGGGTGTAAAGTTCACAACATACAACTTTTGGGGGAAACATTCAAATTATAGCATCCATATGTGTTGATAGATATATTTTAATTCAAATTAAAGTTCTTGCAGCAAACCATTTTTTGTGAGTGTATGTCAGTACTGAGGCTTAAATTCGACCTCATGTTCTCATTTACCTTTTCTACTCAAGGTTGTAGCTCTCCCATTTGAATCACAGCTCTACTTCTCTTTATGCTAATTGACTGGAGATAAGAATTTTACCAACCTTCCTACCAGGGCTGGCATCAATCCACAGGATTCTCAGATCTCAGCCTCTGGAATAGCTAGGATTACAGGTGTGAGCCACTAGTACCTGGCTTATTCAATCATAACAAGATCAGATTAATCTAATCTCCAATTAACTGTCTAAAAACTGGAAGTGGAGTTGTGGCTTAAAGTGGTAGAGCGCTAGCCTTGAGCAAAAAAAGCTCAGGAACAGCTCCCAGGCCCTGAGTTCAAGCTCCACAACCAACAAAAACAACAGAAAAAAATAGATTTATACCTTAATCCTACTACTCAGGAAGTAGAGATCCTTAAAATGGAGATTTGAGGCCAGGCTTGGCCAAAAAAAAAAAAAAAAGCAAGATTCCATATTTACCAGTAAAACTGGGTATGGTTGGTCATGCCTGTGATTTCAGTAACAAGAGACCTACAGGAGAATCAAGATCCAGGCAGCTGGCACCAGTGGCTCATGTCTGTAATCCTAGCTACACAGGAGGCTGAGATCTGAGGATCATGGTTCAAAGCCAGCCCACCCAGGCAGAAAAAGTCCTTGTGAGACTCTTTTCTCCAATTAACCATGCAAAAAAAAAAAAACAAAAAACCAGAAGTGGCTCTGTGGCTCAAGTGGTAGAGCACTAGCTTGAGCACAAAGAAGCTCAAGGACAGCACCCAGGCCCTGAGTTCAATCCCCACAACTGACAAGAAAAAAAAAAAAAAGATCCAGGTTATCCTGAGGTATGGGAAACAACACAAGACGGTATTAAAAAATAAGTATCAGGAGCTTGGAATGTGGTTTAGTGGTAGAGTGCTTACCTAACATGCATGAAGCCCTGGGTTCAACTCCTTAGTACCACATAAACAGAAAAGGCTGGAATGGCGCTGTGGCTCAAGTAGTAGAACGCTAGCCTTGCGCAAAGAACAGCTCAGGGACAGTGCGCAGGCCCTGAGTTCAAGCCCCAGGACTGGTAAAGAAAAAAAAGAAAAGAGAGAAAGAAAGAAAAAAGGAAGACCCTGAATTCAAACCCAATACTGGATGGGAGAGGGGACTCTCACTTTGAAAAAAAAATGCTATTTCCAGAGTAAAATGAATTATAAATGTATTACTGATGCAATTAGGTTCTGTCACTAGGTAGGCATAAATATCATTGAAGTATTTAATGGTCATTAAAAGGTCTGAGTCACATTGACTTTGTGTGATGGCATTAGGGGACTGACATTCAGAAAGAAATCTCCTGAGGACCTAATCGAAGAAGAAAATTAAGAGTAGGATATTTGGAGTTGGAATCAATTCAGACTTTAATACAGTTTATTTGTGCTTGTACTAGGGCTTGAATGCAGGGCCTTGTGATCTCGTTCAGCTTTTCGACTCAAGACTAGCACTGGACCACTTAAGCCATGGCCCACTTCCAGCATGTTGCTGATTATTGGAGATAATTATGGAGATACGAGTCTCAGGGACTCTCTTGTACCAGCTGGCTTTGAACTGCAATTCTTAGCTCTCAGCCTCCTGAGTAGCTAGGATTACAGGCATGAGCTACTGGCACCCAGCTTTTTTGAAGAGTTTTAATCAAGAAGCAATAACAGGTTTACATTCTGTCCAACTCTCCTGTGTGTGTGTGTGTGTGTGTGTGTGTGTGTGTGTGTGTGTGTGTGTGTGTGTGTGTGTGTGTGTGTGTGTGTGTGTGTGTGTGTGTGTGTGTGTGTGTGTGTGTGTGTGTGTGTGTTGCTGGTCCTGGAGCTTGAACTCAGGGCTTGGGCACTGTCCTTGAGCATCTCTGTGTTCAAAGCAAGTGCTCTACCACTTGAGCCATAGAGCCACTTCTGGCTTGTTCTGTTTATGTGGTGCTGAGGAATTGAACCCAGGGCTTCATGAATGCTAGGCAAGCATACTCTACCACTAAGCCACATTCTCAGCACAAACTACCTCTCATATTTTATTTTATTTATTTATTTAGTTAGTTAGTTGTGGGGGCTGCTGAACTCTGGGCCTAGGCAGTGTCCCTCAGCTCTTCAGCTCAAGGCTAGCACCCTTTTACTTGGCCATAGTGCCACTTCCAGTTTTCTGGGGATTAATTGTAGATATTAGTCTTATGGACTTTCCTGCCCAGGCTGACTTCAAATGGTGGTCCTCTGATCTCAGCCTCCCGAATAGCTAGGGTTTAAGGTGTGAGCCACGAGCACCTGACAATTTTTTTCATTTTTGGAAACATTTTTCCTTTTCTTCATGGTACTGGGGTTTGTTTTTGTTTTTTTTTTTGTCGGTCATGGGGCCTGAATCTGGGCTTGGGCGCTGTCCCTCAGCTCTTCAGCTCAAGGCTAGCACTCTACCACTTGAGCCATAGCTCCACTTCCAGCTTTTTCTGCTTATGTGGTGCTGAGGAATCGAACCCAGGGCCTCATGCATGCATGGAAAGCACTCTACCACTAAGCCACCTTCAGTACTGGGGTTTGAACCAAAAGCTTTGCAAATGCTAATCAAATGTCCTACCCCTGAGCTCCACCCCCAGTCTTCAATGTTTCATCTCAAAGGAAATACCCTTTCTTCCATGAATGAGTCTAGAGGACCTCCTTGGGGAATTTACTTAGATATTTAGAGAAAATTCATTTAGGTATTTATAGAGAATTTTAGGAAACTATCTTAGTGGAATAGATCTTTCTCATATCTTTGCCACCATTAACATTCTTTGTTGTATAGTTTTCACCTTGGTAGTCTGGTATTAATCTGTTTTGTAACTATTGCATACCTAAATGTTCCTAAGCCATCACACCACTGCAGGTTGTAAAGGGCAACAGATCATAAAATGATGAGATGCAATTCCATGTTTTTTTCTCTTCCCTGACTTGGAAATATAAAGATAAGATAGGCAAGAAATTGGTAGCTCACGCCTGTAATCCTAACTACTGAGGGGCCTGAGATCTAAGGATCATGGCTCAACTAGCTGGGACAGGAAAGTCTGAGAGACTGATTTCCAATTAACCAGCAAAAAGCTGAAAATGGAGGTGTGGTTCAAATGGTAGAGCAAAGGGAGAGCACAAGGCTCTGAGTTCAATCTCCAATACTGGCAGGAAAAAGAAAAAGCTCCAATAATATAAAAAAATGCTGTAATATATGGGATTAAAAAAAGGAAATATGTATGCTCAGGCTGATTCATAACCAGGCACCCAATGTTAGCAGTTTTCACAGATTTCACCAAGAGAAGTGATTATGAGTGCATTATCTTTCTTATGTATCTTCTAAACTGGCTATGATAAATATGCATTGGAACTGGGCCCTGGTGGCTCAGGCATGTAATCATAGCTACTCAGAGCCTAAGATCTGAGGATCTCAGCTCAAAGCCAGACTGGGCAGGAAAGTCCCTGACACTCTTATCTCCAATTAATTACCAAAAAGGCTGCAAGTAGAGCTGTGACTCAAGTGGTAGAGCACTGGCCTTGAGTAGCAAAAGCTCAGAAACAGCCGGGCGCTGGTGGCTCATGCCTGTAATCCTAGCTACTCAGGAGGCTGAGATCTGAGGATCGCGGTTCAAAGCCAGCCCGGGCAGGAGAAACCATGAGACTCCTATCTCCAATAAAAACCACCAGAAAACCGGAAGTGGCGTGTAGCTCAAGTGGTAGAGTGCTCACCTTGAGCTGAAGAGCTGAGGGACAGCGCCCAGGCCCAGAGTTCAAGCCCCACGACTGACAGAAAAAAAAAAAAAAAAAAAGCTCAGAAACAGCACCCAGGCCCTGAGTTCAAGCTCCAGGACTGGCAAAAAAAAGAAAGAAAGAAGGAAGGAAGGAAGGAAGGAAGGAAGGAAGGAAGGAAGGAAGGAAGGAAGGAAGGAAGGAAGGAAGGAAAGAAGAGTGAGAGGGAAAGAGGGAGGGAGGGAAGGAAGAAAGGAAGAGAGAGAAAGAAAGAAGAAAAAAAAAAGCAGTTTTCATTACTATGAAAATAGAAACAGGGCTGGGAAGATGACTCAGTGGTAGAATGCTTGCCTTGCATGCATGAGGCCCCAGAAAAAGCCAGAAGTGGCGCTGTGGTTCAAGTGGTAGAGTGCTAGTTTTGAGCTGAAGAGCCTGAGGGACAGTGCCCAGGCCCAAAGTTCAGGCCCCATGACCAACCAAATAATAATAATAATAATAAAGAAAATAGAAACAAATACTTGAGAACTGGATAAAGGAATGGGGTACCTGTTAGCCAACCTATGGGAAAACAATCAGAAAATAATGTAATTTGTAAACAGAGTACTGATGGCTCATACCTGTAATCCTAGCTACTCAGGCTGAGATACGAAGATCATGGTTTGAAGTCAGTCCGGGTAAGAAAGTCTGTGAGACTCTTATCTACAATGAATCACCAGAAAACCAGAAGTGGAGCTGTGGCTCAGAGTGATAGACTGCTAGCCTTGAGCAAAAAATCTCAGGGACAACATCCAAGCTCTGAGTTCAAGCCCCACCACTGACAAAAACTAACAAACAAAAAACACCCTGTCATTTGTTCCAAGAGAAGTGAATGTTTACATCTCGATGAGCAGCTGTAGCTCAGACTCCCAGGCCGTGGAGGAGACAGAAGCTGTGCCAGGGATGTAGGTTCTGAGCGAGGTCAGCTGCCCAAAGAGCTGACACAGCCTCCACAGCGGTGCCTTGTGAACACAACTTGGCAGCCAGTTGTCACCCTGAGTCTCTTGCTGAGCTAGACAGCATTTAACAGCACAATCAGTTCTGGAAGAATTAGTTCAATGCCTCGGATAGATTTTCCCATCTGAAACTAAGCACAGCCATAGGCTCTCTGTTTATGTTCAAAATATATTACAATGTCATGCTGAATTTTTTTTTTTTTTGGTCCGGTCATGGGGCCTGAACTCTGGGCCTGGGCACTGTCCCTCAGCTCTTCAGCTCAAGGCTAGCGCTCTACCACTTGAGCCACAGCGCCACTTCCAGCTTTTTTCTTTCTGCTTATGTGGTGCTGAGGAATCGAACCCAGGGCCTCAGGCATGCAAGGCAAGTGCTCTACCACTGAGCCACCTTCCCAGCCCCTCATGCTGAATTTTTACACATCTTAAATGTTGCAACAAATTTCTTTTTTGTTGATCTGTGTGTACTGGGATGGAACTCAGGACCTCCTGCTCTTGCTTAGGTTTTCACTCAAGGCTAGCACTCTTATTCTAGCTTTTTTGTGGGTGTGCCACTCCTAGGGCTGGACAAGTCCCTGAGTTGTTTGTTTTTTTTTTTTTTTTTTTGCTGGTCATGGGTCCTGAACTCTGTGTCTGGGCACTGTCCCTCAGCTCTTCAGCTCAAGGCTAGTGGCTCTACCACTTGAGCCACAGCACCACTTTCAGCCTTTTCTGTTTATGTGGTGCTAAAGAATTGAACCTAGGGCCTCATGCATGCAAGGCAAGCACTCTACCACTGAGTCACCTTCCCAGTCCTGTCCCTGAGATTTTATGCTCAAGGTTAGTGCTCTACCAGGGGAGCCACAGCTCCACTTCTAGCATTTCTGGTGATTGATTGGAAATCAAGGTCTCATGGATTTTTCTTTGTGGGTTGACTGAACCCTGATCCTCAGATCTTAGCCTCCTGAATAGCTGGGATTACAAGTGTGAGCTACCAGTGCCCAGTGATTCAGATTTAGAAGCAGACAGTGTTGAACATGCTAGCAGAAGGCCACATTTCAGTATTCATATGTTTGGCTTTTTTTTTTGGGGGGGGGGGGTCCGGTCGTGGGTCCTGAACTCTGTGTCTGGGCGCTGTCCCTCAGCATTTCAGCTCAAGGCTAGCGCTCTACCACTTGAGCACCACTTCTGGCTTTTTTCTTTTTGCTTATATGGTGCTGAGGAATAGAAGCCAGGGCCTCAGGCATGCAAGGCAAGTGCTCTACCACTGAGCCACCCTCCCAGCCCCTTCATATGTTTTAGTTTCTCATGTCTGAAAGTTGGTACAACTCTGTTCAATTGAGTGAGCATAAAAAAATTTTGGGGAGCTGGGAGCTGGTTGTTCACACCTGTAATTCTAGCTACTCAGGAGGCTGAGATCTGAGGGTATGGTTCAAAGCTAGCCCTGGCTAGAAAGTCCATGAAACTTTCATCTCCAATGAACCACCAGAAAACAAGAAGTGGAGTTGTGGCTCAAAGTGGTAAAGCGCTAGCCTTGAGCAGAAACAGCTCAGGGAGAGTCCAAGTCCTGAGTTCAAGCCCTACAAACAACAAGAAATATTGGCAACTTTATTAATGCATGTAATGTATAGTTAATAAATGCTCACCTGCTGACATCCATGAAAATTATTAGTGGTAAGCATATTGCTTGTAGAGAAAACTGCAGTTTGGCCATAGGCAACAATATTAAGAGAACAATGATTAGGCATCAATGGCTCATGCCTGTATCCTAGACACTCAGGAGACTGAGATCTTAGAATCATGGTTCAAAGCCAGCCCCAGCAGGAAAGTCCATGAGACTCTGATCTCCAATTAACCACCAGGAAGTGGAGGTGTGACTCAAATGATAGTGCTGAGCCAAGAATGTGAAGCCCTGAGTTCAAGCCCCAGTCTTGGCACAAAAACAAACAAAAAACAAACCTTCAGACACAAGCCACTTTGGAACAAATATTAATCTAGAATTTGTGCTTCCATATCTGTCTTCATTGTGTGTGAAGCCTAGGGCTTCAACTCAGTGCCTGGGTGCTGGGCTCTTTTACTCAAGGCTAGTGCTCTGCCACTTGAGCCACAGCCCCACTTCTGATGGTTACTTGGAGATAAGAATCTCACAGACATTCCTTGGCTCTGAACCGTGATCCTCAGATTCAGCCTCCTGAGAAGCTAAGATTGTAGACATGAGCCACTGGCACCCAGCCTCATTGTTTGATTTTTTTTTTTTTTGGGTACGGTCATGGGGCCTGAACTCTGAGCCTGGGCGCTGTCCCTCAGCTCTTCAGCTCAAGGCTAGCGCTCTACCACTTGAGCCACAGCGCCACTTCCGGCTTTTTTCTTTTTGCTTATGTGGTGCTGAGGAATCAAACCCAGGGCCTCAGGCATGCAAGGCAAGCGCTCTACCACTGAGCCACCTTCCCAGCCCCTCATTGATTTTTGAGAGCTCATATATTTTCTCCTTTTTTGAATAGATAGCATCCTTCATGACTATAATAGCAAAACATCAAAAGGCAGTGGCCCCTCTGGCCCCTTCCAATTCCAGCCCTCACTCTTTCACAAGTAACTTTTTTCTACAGATTTCCTCTGTTACTCTATTGATCTATCTAATAAATATATTTGTATGAATATAATATACAAATATGTATTATTGTATATTTATATTTAAGTATGTATTTTTTAATTTTCTCTCTTGCTTACCCATTATGTGGCAAGCTATATATAAGGATATATATTTTCAAGTCAGTGGGTTTTTATAGGTAAATTATTATTCTTTCCTTTGAAAGCCTTTGATATGAGTCACTTATTAATCTTGGGTTAATAGCTTGTTTGACATATTCTTGTGACATTTGACTAACATTTTTAATAATTTAAACTTCAAGGGAAGTCAAATTATGAAAGCATCAATATAGTTCTTAGTTTTACTTTATTAAACACTAATTAAAATGTTGACTGCTGCTCTTTTGAAGATTTCTTGTAAAGATTTTTTTCCCCCTACTGGCGTTTGAACCATGGGATTTTTTTCTATCTAGGCAGTAACTCAGCACTTCCTGCCCTTTTTTATTCTGGTCATTTTTTACTTTCAGCCCAGGCTGACCTCAAGCTAAGATTCTCCTGACCTCAGGAGGGATGACAGGCATACACTACTGCAGCCTGCTATTCGTTGAAATGGGGTCCTGGGAATTTTGTGCCCAGGTTAGGCAATTGTGATGTTCTCCATCTCTGCCTTCAGAGTGGCTGGGATTATAGGTGTGAACTACAGGCACCTGTCCTTAAAGACTTTTGTATTTTTAGCACAGTGTATGTGCCAGTTTACAAACGTTGAGGTGAGATGTCACAGCTACATGGAAAATTGCATAATTTAACTTTAAAGTTTTCTCTTTCTTTCTTTTCCCTTCTTTCTTCCTTTCTTGTCGGGGCCTCCAGTACTCACTTGGCTTCGCTCAAGGCTGGTGCTCTACCACTTGAGCTACACCTTTGCTAGTTAATTGGAGAGAAGAACTATCACACATTTTCTGCCCAAAGTCCAAAACCAGTTTTGAATTGTGATCTTGAGATCTCAGCCTCTTGAACAGCTAAGATTACAGGTGTGAACTACCAGTGTCTGGCTTCAATGTTTCCCTTTTTATAACAGGCATTTTTTTGACTTAGTACATTTCTAATCAACTTCAGTTAAGGGGGTTTTCCTACCCAGACACTCTTTTAGGAAAATAAGAGCAATAAATGGAGAGAAGCTGAGGAAGGGAAAATTTGATACATAATTAACAGGACTGAGTAGACATATTCAAAGTAAACTTCAGGTTTTAGCTTCAAGACATTATTGCTTTGAATTAAAATGTAGGTCATGGGCTGGGGATGTGGCTTAATGGTAGAGTGCTGGCTTAGCATGCATGAAGCCATGGGTTTGATTCCTCAGTACCACACAAACAGAAAAAGCCAGAAGTGGCACTGTGGCTCAAGTGGTAGAGTGCTAGCCTTGACAAAAGAAGTTCAGGGACAATGTCCAGGCCTTGAGTTCAAGCCCCAGGACTGACAAAAATAAAAAATAAATAAAAATATAGGTCACATAGAAACTTCCATCACTCTCCCCTCCCATTTTTTGTAAATATAAATCAAAATGGTACTATGGCTCATGCCTGTGATCCTAGCTACTCAGGAAGCTGAGACCTGAGGACTGTAGTTTGAAGCCAGTTCTGGCAGGAAAGACTGTGAGACTTCCCCCCCCCCCCCCCCTCCAATCCTGGAGTTTGAACTCAGGGCCTGGGCTCTGTCTCTGAGCCTGTTTGTGCTCAAGGCACTCTACCACTTGAACCACAGCATTACTTCTGGCTTTTTCTGAGTACTATAGTTTGTTGGAGATAAGAATCTCACAAACTTTCCTGCCCGGGCTGGCTCGATCCTCAATCCTCAGATCTCAGCTTCCTGAGTAGCTAGAATTACAAGCATGAGCCACCAGCGCCTGGCTGAAGACTTTGATATCCAATTAACCACCTGAAAACTGAAAATGGAACTGTGGCTCAAAGTGCTAAGTGCTAACCTTGAGCAAAACAAGCTTAGGGATAGCACCCTGGCTGAGTTCAAGCCCCATGGCTGACAAAAAAGAAAAGAAAAGATAAAAAGCAATTCTAAACTGAGGAAAAGTTAATATTGATGAACAAAAGATGGCCAGTTTATTTCTGGAAACAAGTTATGCATGACATGATATTTAGTAAGTAACATAGACCAAGATATTAAGAATTGCTAGATTGGCTTCCGATGACTTTCTCGGCTCTGGAGCGCTTTCTCCAAGCATTGGGTGAATAATCAGATTACACGAATACAAGCAGTATCCAACAGGTTCTCCTAGAAGACATTCAATGAGGATTGTCTACATAAGAAAAGTAAAAAGAGCAAGCCATAATGAATGCATAGAAATCTTTTTTTGAGTTAAAACAAAGGCATGTCTTAGAAAGCATTTCCGTGGACATTTGGATTAAAAAATAATACTAATTAGCAACCCCACTAAAACTTTTAGGTTTTTTCGATCAATCTTTCAGTCATATTTTCATATGATATTATTATTAGGTGGAAATATTTCATAGCATTGAATCCCCAAAGGCATAGTACTCAAACGGCAATTAAATATAAACAACTAGCTTAATCATCCGTTACAACAATAAAATACAGTGTACAAATCAAGGTTGGCCATACATGACACAAATGTTATTACTGGAAAGAAATACAATATTAGAATCATTTTGGTTTGTTATATGTGCATAATCATGCAAATAAAAACAAGAGATTACAAAAATGTCATAAAATGTTTTCCAAGATTCATTTAATTGAACCATTGAGCTTAAAAATTCTGTGGCAATGTTTACATGATGTCTTTCCTTTGCTGCAAAACCTTACCTAATGATTCATTCTGAATCTCCACTCATTAGCACTGAATTATGATTTGTTAACAAGGCGGTGACATTTTCTGTTACCTTGCAGCTCTCTGCAATTTGTTTTTAAATGACATTTTTGCCAAGCACTGGGAGCTCACACCTATAATCTTAGCTACTCAGTAGACGGAGAGTTGAGGATCAGAGTTTGAAGCCAACTTAGGCAGACAAATCCAAGAAACTCTTATCCTCAGTGAGTAAATCCAGAAGTGGAGATGTGGCTTACGTGGTAACAGTACCAGTCTTGAGCTGAAAAGCCAAGCAACAAAGTGAGGCCCTGAGTTTAAGCCCCATTACTGGCACACAATAAACTAAAATAACTTTTTTTTTAAGGAAAAGCAAACATTCACATAAAATTTACTTTGCAGTGTTCTCATTAAAGAATTAGAATCAGAAACTGATTCTGAAGATGAAAGTTAAAATAAAGTTCTCCATGAATGGGGTACAGCATTTAAAACTCCCATCTCAGAAATATTATCCAAGCTTCCCCTGGAACTGGGCAGACTGTCAAGAAATGGAGCCGAGAGGGGTGAAAAACAGATGAGATTCAAGTCATGCATTCCTGTTTAGAAAGGGACACAAGTAATTTCTGTATATTTTGAATATACAGGAATCTCTGTGTATTCCTAATGCAGAAATCAAGAGAGAAATCAGATGTCTAGTGTTTATATTAAAGAAGGGGAACTGTGTGCCTGTGTGTGTGTGTGTGTGTGTGTGTGAGAGAGAGAGAGAGAGAGAGAGAGAGACAGAGAGACAGAGAGACAGAGAGACAGAGAGAGAAAGAGACAGAGAGAGAAAGAGACAGAGAGAGAAAGAGACAGAGAGACAGAGAGAGTGTGTGCATGCACACACATGTCTTCTGCCAATACTGGGTTTGAACTCCAGGCTTGGAATCTGCCCCTTAGCTTTTTTTGCTCAAGGCTAGCACTCTAACACTTGAGCCATTCTTTCACTTCTAGCTTTTTTGGAGGTTAATTAGAAATAAAAGACTCATCAACTTTACTATCATGGCTAACTTCCAACAGCAATCCTCAGATCTCAGCCTCCTGAGTAGCTAGGATGACAGGCGTAAATCACTGGCACCCAGCAATTCTCTTCTTAATAGTCCTGTACTTCTGCAAACAGTAGGGAACACATCTCAGTAATAAATATCTCGATTGGAACTATGAGTAACAGATTGAAAAGAAATGTATCCATGAAACCTTTTGAGTTGAAGGTCATAGTCCAGCTTCACACATGCTCAGACCCTATGGCAACCAAGTTCATCTTCAAATCCAGATGAATTTAATCTCAGGTATAACTCATCTAGAAGCATTACACAGAACAGAAAAGGTCACTAGTGAGCTAGACTAGTTGTATATCCACAGACATTAAAATTTTTAAAAATTATCAATTCAGCACTGATCATACTTCTAATCCTACCTCCAGCTCAATAGCTATCTGAAAAATTATGTTCCCTTTATTTGAAAATATTACTACAGTAATTTTTTTGTGATCCTAAACACAAGAACTATTTCTGGCTTATAAAACAAACAAAAAATTAGGAAGCCAGGTACCAGTGGATCACACCTGTAATCCTAGTGCTGCTACTCAGGAGGGTAAGATCTGGGGGTCATGGTTCAAAGCCAGCTGGGGCAGTAAAATCCATGAGACTGTTCTCTCCAAGAAATTATCAAAAAGCTGGAAGTGGAGTTGCGGCTCAAGTGGTGGAACACTAGCCTTGAGCATAAAATCTCAAGGACAGCACCCAGGCCTGGAGTTCAAGTTCAGGACCAGCACCAAAAAATAAAAATAAGAGATAAAACTTAAAAAAAATTGCAAACCATAATTCTGTTTCTGACCAATCTAAGTATATTTATATCTGCGCTATCAATGTATTTGTGACATGCTTGGGTTGAACCAGCAGTTAACTGGTCTTTTCTCTCTCTCTTTCTGTCATAATCTAGAGTGAGGGATCAAGGATATCCTGCCAGACTTGCTGACAAAAGGTGCTCTCCAAGGGTCTCTTTCCTCTCTTTCGTGTGTGTGTGTGTGTGTGTGTGTGTGTGTGTACACACCTTTAGCTGGGGAGAGAGACCAGGGCCTCAGACAAGTCCTCTACCATTTAGCTATACCCTCGGACTACCCATTGACATCCTTCTGAGAAATAGATTATATACCACTTTCCATCTAAGAGTATTCCCCAGCCTGGCACTGGTGGCTCATGCCTGTAATCCTAGTTACTCAGGAGGCTGAGATCTGAGGCTGATAGTTCAAAAGTCTATAAGATTCATTTCTACCACTAAATTAACCACCAAGAGGCCAGAAGTGGAGCTGTGGATCAAATGGTAGAGCACTAGCCATGAGCACATAAAAGCTAAAGGACAGTGCTTAGGCCCTGCGTTCAAACTCCAGTGTGTGTGTGTGTGTGTGTGTACGTGTGTGCATGCAAATGCACACACACACACACACACACACACACACACACACACACGTACCCCCTATGGCATGGAAAAAGCAAATGTTAAAGACCATGATCCTTTTAGATAAAGATCATATTTTACAGGCATTCCTCCTTCTTAGGGGATCAAATATCTACCAGTCACAAAATATTCCTGAGGACAGTTGTTTTCTTTAAGACTTTTGACATTTGAGGTTTTTTTTAAATAATAAAATTACTACTTTCTGGAAAAACTATAAAGAAATTATGAAATCTAGCTACAAGGAAAAACAGTCATCACAATCTTCTTTCTCAAGAACAAATACCTTTAAGAAATAAAGATTGCTATCCTATTTGAAAGGATAGAACCCTTTTTATGACTAACTGGTAAAACTGTAAAGTATTTTTAAATTTTTTAAGGAAAGGATCATAGATTATGGCTCTCAGAATATACGCTACATCGAGATGTCTTATCATTGAATACGTACTAGACCACCAATAATACTCATTAAAATTTTTTTTGTTAATTGTGCCAGGTGCCTATTGCTCATGCCTATAATCCTAGCTACTCAGAAAGCTGAGATCTGAGAATCATGGTTCAAAGCCACCTTGGGCAGGAAAGCCCATGAGACTCATCTCTAATTAATAACCAAAAATCTGGAAAATAGAGCTGTGGCTCAAGTGGCAGAGTACCAGCATTGAGCACAAAAACTCAAGAGATAGTGCCCAGGCCCTGAGTTCAAGCCCTAGGACCAGCACCAAAATAGTAGTAATAATAATAATAATTCTTTCTTATGACTATAAATTCCAGTGCTTAATTTTCCACTGTTAAAAAAATCTCTTTTCTAGAGTTAATATAAAACCTCTCTCAATGAAGTCTTCCTTTTTGTAGCCATTGTGCTATGTATTTTTTTTTAACAAGAGGAAATAAATTCTCTTTTCTTTTTTTTAAATTTTTAAATTTTTAATTTTTCTCAACTTCAACAGGTTGTACCCTTAAGGGGGTTAGAATTTAATGTGTCCACCTAAGTGTTCAGTAAACTCTCTTTTCTTAAGGATTACTACTTCCTTAGGCTAAATAAAGTATTATTTCTGAATAAATACTTTTAAAATTAGTGAATAGCTTTATGTTTTCTAGAAGTTCTCCAAATCACAATACCTCCCCTCTCCTCTTTTCTTAGAATCCACAATGAAATATATAACAAGCTCTGAGGAAAGCATGAATTGATTAGAAAAATTCCACCAAGGTGTAAGCACTTGAATGAGAAGCAATTAATTGCTTCACTTTATTTTACTGTTATTTTTTAACTAAGAAAAATCCTCAGTAGGAAAGCATTTCCATACACAAGTCTTCCATATTGCAACTGTGCTTCCTTTAAAAAATTGCCTTGGCCTAGGTTGGTGGTTCATGCCTGTCATCCTATCTACTACTCAAGAGGCTGAGATCTGAGGATCCTGATTTGAAGCCAGCCCAAGTCAGACAAATCTGTAAGACTCTTATCTCCAATAAGCCAACAAAAAGTGGAAAATGGAACTGTGGCTCAAGTGGTAGAGAACCAGCCTTGAGCAAAATAGCTTAGAGACAGTGCCCAGGCCCTGAGCTCAAGCCCCAGTACCAGCACAAAATAAATAAATAAAGTTTTTTAAAAAAAATCTGTAAGTGACTATAAATATGGCTCAACCACAAGATAAATCTATGGTTTTCTCTTTTACTGCTCAGGGATTATCACCTAATTTTGTGCTAATTCATCTCCAAGTTTATCTCCTTGGCAAAGTCTTGCTAAAATTATCATTTTATAGGATTAATATTTGCAAGCAAGCCTGTCCCACTCTATTTAGATAACTTTTTTAAAAAAGCAGAAATAAAGTAGTTAATAAGCAATTTCATGGTAAGTTTCCTATTGGGAGAAATAAGAGTTTTCTATGTGACTGGGCTCCAAAGGATTGAGAGGGAATTCAGTACCAGCTCTCCTGACAGGGGGCGCCATACTCTCCCATCCTATATTTACCTAGAGAAGAATCCCACTGGGCACCCACCACCACCACCTCAAAAAACCAGCCAAAAAGAAAGATGTTCTGAGGTACTTATTTAAAAAGCCAGTTCCCTCAGGCACAAAGTCGATTCGCTACAACCACTTGGCAAAACAAAATAAAATCACACAACAGGAGCATGGAAGATTTCTTTCATTGACTCCAATAAAACCCATCCTGCTCCTTCATCCTGCTACTGGGTAGACGCAACACTAATAAACAGGACCTCACAGCAAGGCAATACATGTAGGAACAATGCAAGAGGGTCCTGGGGTTAGAACTTGCATGACAATCTGTTTCTAAGCTAGGCACTGGTGGCTCACACCTGTAATCCTAGCTACTCAGAAGGCTGAGATCTGAGGATCACAGTTCAAAGCCAGCTCAGGCAGGGAAGTCTTTAAAAAGACTCTGATCTCCCATGACCCAGTCAGAAGTGAAGGTATGGCTCAGGTAGTAGAGTGCCAGCCTTAGGAGCAAAAGCCAGGCAAGAGTGTGAGACACTTTGAGTCCAAGCCCCAGTACCAGCGCGCGCGCACACACACACACACACACACACACACATCTGTTTCTGTCCTTTAACTCTAATCCCTATTTTTGTGGAAGATCTTAATTATTTCCTCCAAGCTGCCTATGAAAGGACCTGGATCAAAGTAGCACTTCTAGAAAGAACACAGAACCTTTTGGTGGCTTTGGTAATTAACAGGAATGCACCTTCACTGGCAGATGATAGACAAGAACAGACAGGGTATACAGTAGGACTGACAACTCCCTGACAATGCCCTCCTTCTACTAGACACCCCACCTATGGTTTAGCACCCCACATTGCTAATGGTCCTTTACATGAACAATAAAGATCTAGTCATTTTGAAAACAAGTTACAGATTCCATTACATGAAAAATGAAATCCTTGGGTCTTTAACTAAGTTAAGGCTATCTGACAGGGACAAGGAGCCAAGATGAGGAGCAACAGTGTGAACCAGCCCTGGGAAATTAAAGAGCCCAGTGCAAGACTTGACAGCTCAAGAAGTTTCAACATGTTTCCTTGTTTGTCAGATGATGTGCAAAATAAATTTTGCTTATGAAAATCCACGGTGAAATCAAGTCATAAAAGTTACCTAGCAGAATCTGGAAATTAACTAGGAACATGTCTTATCTCAATCTAAAATGATTATAGGCACCTGAGTGTTGATCAAAAGTAGACAATGAGCTATGTTTTTTTTTTAACCTATTGGGGTTGGGGGGGGTGGTGTTAGCAAGGAAGATTAATTATGAAAAAAACCTGACAACAAAGCATACAACTGACTCAAAATCTGAACACTTCTGGGTCAATTAACTAGCCAAGACTACCTTACATCTATCTGTGTATATATTTCCCAATTAATTCTTGATACTTTTTAACAGGAAAGACTCATAGTAGGACCCTGAATTTGGAAGAAGAAAAAAAATATATATATTCTGATCATTAAATAAACACACTATTTTTCCCTTCAAATTATTTAACTTTAACATCATATCATCTCTCTCTCTCTCTCTCTCTCTCTCTCTCACACACACACACACACACACACACACACAAGCAGCACCAGTGCATCTACTCAAATTGCAATTTCAAAAAAAGCTAAAGATGCCATCCAAACTTGAGTGTCAACAAATTATAATTTAGTCTCTTTCTTAGATTTACTTAATGATGTCCAGTGAAGAACGCTAATAAGAAAAACAAAAAGAAAAACAAAACCCAGCAGTTAATGAGTGACCAATTAGAAAAGAAAGTTTGCATACATAGTATGAATGTAACAGCAAAATAGAGTTACTGTTAACGATCAAATGCACCTCGCATAGCATTTTGTGAAAGGAAAATAACCAGTCTGGCTAATTCCAGATCCCAAGCTAAATTACAATTCATATTTCACTCAGCAAACTATTGCTGATTCAAAAATAAAATAAATGAATTAAATTAAATTCTCCTCTCACAGAAATTAAATTAGCTTGATAGACATACATTAGATAGCCAAAAAAAAAAAAAAATCTCCAACAAAATAAATATCAACGACCAAAAAAAAAAAAAAAAAGAATCCTCCTCTATAGCTGAATTTGGAGGATGAAGAAAGATAATTTTATAACATATGTCTCCTTAAATTGTCATAGGACACTCTGCTATAGAGGTAAAGCCAGTCATCTGAGATTTATGTTTTGTTTTTTTTTAAATCGAGTGCACTAGAGCCAACTGATTGCAGTTCATCAGAACACATTGATCACACAAGGAGTCTAGATGCTTTGTGTTTTCTTCTCAATGTTTCCTCTTCCCAGATGATGAATCCAATGCCATCTGACTATGGAGAAGAAAACTCCCTGCTGAGTCTTGGGCAGTATCCTGGGTGTGCCCCAATGTCCACTGGAGGTGAGGCTTAGGGGCGAGGTGGTGGTGAGAGACACTGGAGAGGAACGCAGGGCGAGCTGGAATGCGGCTGCTCCTCAGGGGCCACTCCATCAGGACTGCAAAGCAGAAACACACTGGTCAGCAGAACGCGCTGACTAAGGCTCAGGCAGGCTGCAGAGATCACACCCACTACGTTTCACAAACACTTAAATAGTTTAAAGTCCAAAGCATGCTAGCACCATTGAAGTCCAAAGCATGCTGGCACCATGGTGGGGGGGGGGGGTGGCGTTCAAAACAAGACAGGACAAAGAAAAATGAAACGCATGGGGGAAATGTAATATAAACTCTTCATCCCAGACTGTTCTTATCAGTGTTGTTTGTTTTTGTGCCAGGCCTAGGGCTTGAACTCAGGGCTTAGGCACTGTCCCTGAGCATTTTAACTCGACTAGTATTCTACTGCTTGAGCCACTGCTCCACTTCCAGCTTTTTTGGTGGTTATTTGGAGATAAGAGTCTTTTGGACTTTGCTGCCTGGATTGGCTTTGAACTGTGATTCTCGGATCTCAGCCTCCTGAGTAGCTAGGATTACAGGTGTGAACCAGAAGCACCACACATTTGTTCTTTTCTTTACACGAGCTGTGGAAGTGGGGTTGAGATTAGGCTGTCATCAAGGGAGGAGAAACATTTGCAATTCATGAAAGTGCTTTAATTTCAAGTAAATCGACCCATGGAAAAAGCAAGTAGCCTAAATGCAGCCATCTCTGCATAAGCAACTGAACTGGGTCATTTAAATGTTTAAGTCAGAATGGATCTACCAAAAAAAAAAAAAGTGCTGGGTGCTGGTGGCTCACACCTGTAATCCTAGCTACTCAGGAGGCTGAGATCTGAGGTTTATCATTTGAATCCAGCCCAAGCAGGAAGTCTGTGATATTCTTTCCTCTAATTAACCACTAGAAAATTAGGGCTTTTTTCAAAAAAAACTCAAGGACAGCGCTTGGGTTTCAAGCCCTGCAACCTATCCACCCCTCCCCCCACCAAAAAAAAAAAAAGCCAGGCTGGGTGGGCTGGGTGTTGGTGGCTCACTGGTGACATCCCAGCTACTCAGAAAGCCTGAAATCTGAATATCCAAGTTTGAAACCAGCCTGAGCAGGTAAATCTAAAGGACTCTTGTCTCTAATTAGCCACCAAAAAAACTAGAAGTGGAGCTGTGGCCCAATTGGTAGAATGCCAGCCTTAAAGCAAAAAAGCTAAGTGAGAGCAAGATACCCTGACTTCAAGCCTATTAGCATCATATGCATACACACACATGCACGAGTACACACACACACACACACACACACACACACACACACACACACACACACACACACACACACACACACACACACACACACACACACACACACACGATAGCCAGATGTAATAAAGCTTTAAAAGTGTCTTCCCTAGTTGGGCACTGGTGGCTCACACCTGTAATCCTAGCTACTCAGGAGACTGAGATCTGAGGATCTTGGTTCAAATCCAGCCTGGGCAGGAAAGTCTGTGAGACTCTTATCTCCAATTAACCACCAAAAAGCCAGAAGTGGAGCTGTGGCTCAAGCAGTAGAATGCTAGTCACCCTGAGTTCAAGCCCCAGGATGGACACACACACAAAAACGAAACCATTTGATGAGACCATCTCTGTTCTTGAAATACCCTGAGCAAGTTAGGCACTGATAGTTCATGCCTGTAATCCTAGTTACTCAGGAGGCTGAGATCTGAGATCCTGGTTCAAAGCCAGTCTGGCCAGTAAAGTCCATGAGAAATATCTCCAATAAACTACTCAGAAAAAACCAGAAGTGGCGCTGTGGCTCAAGTGACAGAGCACTAACTTTGAGCAAAAAAATGCAGGAAGTGTCTAGGCCCTGAGTTCAAGCCCCAGGAGCAGCAAAAAGAACAAAAACAAAAACCACCTGGAGCAGTTGTCTTTTCTACTCAGTGCCCAAATAAAGGAGGAAGGTTATGAAAGGGACTGGATTTCTCTGCTTGAACCAGACAGGTGCTATGAAAGGTGGATTACAGACACTGAATTCCTCCCCTCTGGGTCTGTGGATCTCCTCACTTCACAGGAGTCTTAAGCCCGAAGAAGTAACCTAAGGGTCACACAGCTGTGGGGTGTGACAGGTGGGATCCCAGCCCACACATTGCATCGGGACAAAGAGCCCCTCGCTCATTCACTCACCCATGCCTCTGGCACCTCTGTTACACAGCCACACATCCCAACCCTGCGTGAGCATGGGCTTCTCTGTAGAGCATGGACTGTAGGTTGAGCTTTTTATCTGTCTTTTCTTTTCTTTTTTCTTTTTGGCCTGGTTGTGGGGCCTGAACTCTGGGTCTGGGTGCTGTCCCTCAGCTCTTCAGCTCAAGGCTAGCGCTCTACCACTTGATCCACAGCGCCGCTTATGGCTTTTTTCTTTTTGCTTATGTGGTGCTGAGGAATCGAACCCAGGGCCTCAGGCATGCAAGGCAAGCGCTTCTACCACTGAGCCACTTTCCCAGCCTTATTTGTCTTTATTTATATTTAGTTGGAATTTTTTGTTTGCTTGTTTGGTTTTAGTGTAGGTCCTGGGGCTCGAACTCAGGGCCTGGGCACTATCCATGAGTTTTTGTTTGCTTTGGTTTTTTTCTCAAGGCTAGAGTTCTACCAACTTGAGCCACAGTTCCACTTCTGGCTTTTTTGATAGTTAACTGGAGATGTGTCTTATAGACTTTCCTGTCTAACCATGATCCTCAGATCACAGCCCCCTGAGTAGCTTGGTACCAGTACTGAGACTTGAACTCAAATTCCACACTCTCACTGAGCCACCTAGGACTGGCACTCTACCACTTGAGCCATACCTCCACTTCCAGCTTTTTGCTGGTTAGTTGGAGATAAGAGTCTCTCAGACTTGTCTGCTTGAGCCTATTTCCAATTGGGATCTTCAAATCTCAGCCTCCTGAATAGCTAGGATGATAGGCGTGAGCCACTTGCCCAGTTATAGGTCACATTCTTAACATTATGCATGTAAAATTCCATCAAGATGGATGGAATACTTATCCATGTATTTGAATTGCATCCATTATTGAAATTGCTCTATGATTGACTGCCAATACCACATAGCACAAACAGGTTAGCAAAAAACCTTTCTGGAATAAAAGCTCTGTTGCTAGAACAGCCCAGACTAAGAACCATCAGAAGATCCAGGCTGGACTTGGCACAGGTGGCCCATGCCTATCATCTTTGCTACTCAGAAAGCTGAGATCTGAGGATCATGGTTCAAAGCCAGCCTAGACAGGAAAGCCTATGAGACGCTATAGGCTTATGAGCCTTTATCTCCAACCACCAAGATAGCTGGAAGTGGAGCTGTGGCTCAAGTGGTAGAGTACTAGTCTTGAGCAAAAGAAGCTCAGGGACAGTACCTAAACCCTGAGTTCAAGCCCCAGTGCTGGCACAAAAACAAACAAACAAATAAAATGACCCTGGCCGGGAACAATACAACTTTAGTCCCAGGGACCATGTGACACTTGGCCCCTGGCTGCCACAGTCCTGCATTGGTGGCTTCCTAGCTCCTCAATGCAGGCCCACATGTGGCCTGCAGTTACACCTACTCCTCAGACAGACTGAGGACTAAAGAAGTCTCCCCTGGAATGAGGGTGACAGATATAGCAACATGCACGAATGAGCAACACTCAGACAGACTAGGAAAGCATATGGCTCCAACAGGAGTTAGGGAAGCCAGGATGAAGAAAAGTCATAGCGGATTTCACACAAGTTTTCCCAGGAACCATGAATGGTCATCAGCTCTCCAGGTCACTGTCCAGGGAGCGAGCAAATTTGCTTTTAGAATTTTTCAGATCATCTTATCTAAAAAGTTCACTCATTACCAATGTGTATGTATGTGTGTGGATGCCCGCCCACACGTGTGCTCCAGACTAGAGTTTGATGGGGCTTGAACTCAGGCCTTAGGTACTGTCCCTTAGTTTTATTTGCTCAAGGCTGGTGCTCTACCACATGAGCCATGCCTCCAGCCTAGCATTTTGTGCACCAGTCCTGGAGCTTGAATTGAGGGCCTGAGTACTGTTCCTTCTATCACTTAAGCCTCAGCTCCACTTATGGCTTTTTGGTGTTAACTGGTGATATGAATTTCATGGACAGGGTAGGCAGCCCAGGCTAGCTATGAACCACAATCCTCAGATCTCAGCCTCCAGAGCTGCTAGGATTACAGGCATGAGCCACCAATGCCTAGCTTCAGCCCAGCTGGCTAATTGGGCTTTTCTGTCCAGACTGGTGATTTTCTTATGAATTCCCCATGAGTGGCTCAGATTACAGATGTGAGTCACCAGCTTTAGAAGCTCTTTTTTAAAAAAAAATAAAGTTGTCCTGGGTCAGACCTTTGCTACACTGTGTATCTTTGGTCTCCATTCTCTTCCTGGTTTTGCTTGTCTGAGAAACAAATAGCAAAGTGGGACTAATATCCACACAACTCCAGGTTTCCAACTGGAAGGCTGGTGAATCACCCTGGATGTGAACACCTACACTCTGCCTGCCCGAGGGGCACAAAGGCCTCTAGCCTATCTCCGAGCAGTAATGAGACCCGAATGCTCACTCTCTTGCATTCCCCCCACACCCAACCCCCACGCCCCAGATATGAGATAACACAGAGTAGGAGGTCATTCCGTCCAGGCCTCTGGGGGTCAGACATGCAGCAGGGTGGGAGAAGCAAGGGCTACGAGTTTACCTGACTGTCGGGCAGTCTGGCCTTGCAGTTAGTTGTGCGCACTGTGGCGGTACGGCGGCAGCAGGCTGCTGACAATCTACGAGAAACTGATAAATTAGACATATATACAAAGAGACGACAGAGCCAGGGGTTAGTGACAGTCGCTAAGCAGCTGCCTGAGATTTAGTGAGGAATGTTCACTGACACAGCAACATCTGGATTAAACAGCCCCTTCCCCCACCCCCAAGAAAGGTCCAATAGAAAAGACAGGCCCGTTTTGTTTTCTTAATTGAATACAGCATGAAAAATTAGTGACACAAAATTAGTAGCAAGATTTCTCAAGTACATTAAGGACACAGGAAAACATTCATATTTGGTGCTTTGATGCCTCTAAAAACAAATGATCTAGCCAGGTACCAGTGGTTCATGACTGTAATCCTAGCTACTCAGGAGGCTGAGATCTGAGAATAGAGGTTCAAAGATAGCCTGGGAAGAAAACTCTAAGACTTTTTTTTTTTTTTTTTTTTTGGTGCCAGGCCTAGGTCTTGAACTCAGGACCTGGGCACTGGTCTCTGAGCTAGCTCAAGGCTAGCACTTGTGCTACAGCTCTACTTCTGGCTTTTTGGTATTTAATTGGAGATAAGCATCTCACGGACTTTCCGGCCTAGGCTGGCTTTGAACTGTGATGCTCAGGTCTCAGCCTCCTGAGTAGTTAAGATTACAGAGAGCCACCGGTGCCAGTTTTAAGACTCTTTTCTCTAACTAACCAGCAAAAAGCTGTAAGTAGAGGTGTGGCTCAAGTGGTACAGCACCAACCTTGAACAGAAAAATTAGAGAGTGCCCAGGCCCTGGGTTCAAGCCTTAGTTCTAGTGTGCACATGCACGCGTGCACACGTGCACACTCACGCGCACACACACACATATGCATGCATCTTTGCTCCTTCTGTATTTTTCAGTAGCTTTTCTTTTTTTTTTTTTTTTTTTTTTTTGGTCCAGTCGTGGGGCCTGAACTTGGCCTGGGCGCTGTCCCTCAGCTCTTCAGCTCAAGGCTAGCGCTCTACTGCTTGAGCCACAGCACCACTTCTGGCTTTTTTCTTTTTGCTTATGTGGTGCTGAGGAATCGAACCCAGGGCCTCAGGCATGCAAGGCAAGCACTCTACCACTGAGCCACCTTCCCAGCTCCTTCAGTAGCTTTTCTATGTGTGTTGTCACTTGGGTATATTTTGGACCAATTTAGGCAGCTACTGGAATTTGCTAGGCCAACACCAGATATGTAATTTGCAAGTTATGCAGGTATGCTGCCCTCTGCTGGTATCTTTGGGTTAGTGCATGTGTGGAAAGAAACACCTGGAAAAATAAAACACCTGGCAAACCACACAGGAATCCTATTTTCATATTGCTAGTAAAGGATAAACTACACTCTTTTTTTTTTCCTTTTTCTATTTACACTGATCCTAGGGCTTGAACTCAGGTCCCTGCACTCTCAAATGGCTTTTTGGCTCAAGGTTGGCAGCTCTACCACTTGAACCACACCTCCTCTTCCCAGTTTTCTGCTGGTTAATTGGAGATGAGTGTCTCAAGAACTTTCTTGCCTGTCTGGCTTCACATCCTCAGATTTCAGCCTCCTGAGTAGCTAGGATTACAGGTACAAGCCACTAGCACCTGGCAAATCTCACTGCTCTGAAACAATAACAGATGACAATTCTTGTAACTTATGGAGCAGGTGCTACAGAAACTCCACAGCCATGGCTGGTATTTTGGCTACAAGGATTGTTCAACTACTCAACAGTCAGGTTCCTAAACTCCATCTATCCCCAAACTGAGCCAGTGGGGATAAATGGGAATCAGAGAAGATATGGTCCAGGCCTGACTGAGGAAGACAAATCCATCTGTATGGGCACTTACAATACCAAATCACAATGGTGGCGATGATGATATATTTCAGTAAGGACAGGCTGACACTACCTGGTATTGACTGACTGAGATGGCTAAGTACTAAAGCTGGCAGTCAGGGAATTGCAGCCCATATGACTTACACATGGCAGGATAAGCTGATAAACCAAAACCAGACAGACAACAACATGGCTGACAGGGAAAGGTGGCTACAAAAGAATGAGGGAGTAAAAGTACAAAAGGATGAGGAGATAAGGACAAGGATGCTGAATCTTTGGCTTCCCAATCTTGTAGAAAACAGGAAGGAGGCCCACCAATCAGAAAGCTGTCTTCAAGGACTCTGATTTCTCCCTATTTAATGCAAGGCCAAGTTCTGTAATGAGGAAGACAACCCAAGATGGCTGCAATGCGCTGAAGGGCTGCCTTCCGGTGGCCATTTCTATGCTGCATTCTCCCTTGCTCTGCTATATTTCTTCTTGAATAAATGTTCCTATCACCTTCAACTATGTCTACATCTGCCTGGATTTCTTCTCTTTCCAGACACAAGGATGAGGTTCTTTAGTTGCCCTAAACTTTCTGGTAATATATTTGGTGTGTTTGCCAGGAAGATAGGTTAAGTCTTTTTCTGACTAGAATTCACGGAGTGGCTACAGAAGAGGATGATTTAAAGTTAGCCTGGGCCAAAAGTTAGTAAGATTCCCCACTCTGGCCAACAATTGTGGTGATGCATGGCTACAATCTCGGCTACTGATTAAGTTACATCCTGATTAAGTTACACCTAGACAATAATACCTGAAAAATAACTAAAGAAAAACATTGGGGGGGGATGAGGATTGCACTCAAGTAGAAGAGCCACTGAGGGGTGAGTTCAAATCCTAGGAGAGAAGGGAGGGGGGAAGGAGGGAGGGAGTAAGGGAGGAAGGAAAGAAAAAAGAGGGGGGTGAGGAGAGACTATGAGAATAGTCTCTTAAAGCCATTCTGGATGAACTAGTATTAGCTTTTGTCAGTTTCCAGACACGCTGAGTGTATGAAATATACTCATGGGGCTGGGAATGTGGCTTAGTGGTACAGTGCTTGCCAAGCATTCAATCAATTCCTCAGTACCACGTAAACAGAAAAAGCCAGAAGTGGCACTGTGGCTCAAGTGGTAGAGTGCTAGCTTTGAGGAAAAGAAGCTCAGGGACAGTGCCCAGGCCCTGAGTTCAAGCCCCAGGCCTGGCAGAAAAAAGAAAGAGAGAGGGGGGAGAGAGAGAGAGAAAGAGAGGGAGGAGAGGGAGAGAGAAAGAAAGAAAAAAATTTTAAAGTTCATGTTCTAAAATCAACTTTTCTTTTTCTTTTTTCTTTTTGGCAATTAGCAACTTAAGACTTCAATGTGTATGTCAGCAAAGTAATTTTTAAATGTCAAGAAACTTTAATACTTAAATCATTCCTCACTAAATCCACAAAAATGATTAACAATGTGTTAATGATAGAACAGAAAGGTTCTTGGAGGAAGAACATTCTCCATGTAGTAGTAACCTAAACATTTAATAGAAAGACAGAGAATTGAGAATTTAGGGGGAATAGAGACAAACATGAGATAGAAATAATACATTAAAAAATAAGAGAATGAGGGCTGGGAAGGTGGCTCAGTGGTAGAGCGCTTGCCCTGCATGCCAGAGGCCCTGGGTTTGATTCCTCAGCACCACATAAGCAAAAAGAAAAAAGCCGGAAGTGCCGCTGTGGCTCAAGTGTTAGAGCGCTAGCCTTGAGCTGAAGAGCTGAGGGACAGCGCCCAGACCCAGAGTTCAGGCCCCATGACCGGACCCCCCCCCCCAAAAAAAAATAAGAGAATGAGATAGAAACACATAGATACTAATAGTAGTTAGAAACAGTTGGCATTAATGAGCATGGGTGGCCACAATGCCCTTGAACATTTTGTAATCAAGGAACTTGAACGGGCTATCTCAACCCTTTAGCCAAACACACCATATGTCTTTGGTTTTTCTGGTGTGTTTTTTTTTTTTTGGTGCCAGTCCTGGGGTTTGAACTCGTGGCCTAGGTGCTGTCCCTGAGCTTTTTTGTTCAAGGCTAGTGCTGTACCACTCTGAGCTACAGCGCCACTTCTGGTTTTCTGGTGGTTAACTGGAGAATAAAGTCTCATGGACTTTCCTGCCTGGGCTGGCTTAGAACCGCAATCCTCAGATCTCAGCCTCTTGAATAGCTAGAATTATAGGCATGAGCCACCAGCATCCAGCTGACACCTTAGTTTCTTGGAAAGTATCCTCGGATAGAAGGGCATAATCTCCAAACTTTCCAGGATATGCTTTGCCCAACTTATATCACCAGACATTTTAGTCTTCTTTTTACATCATCGTGTAACAGAACAAATTTGATAATACATTTATATCCTTCAGCGAAACAATCATTTACTTACAAATTGCAGAGAATAATGCAACAGAATTGCTGAAACACATGAAAAGATTTCAATATACAACAAGCAAGAAACAAAACCCAGGACAAATCTTTAAAGCATCTGGCTCTGTTTCCAGAAATAAGTATGTATAGTTTTAACACTTTGGTGAACAGCGTTAAAATGACCTTCAGCCATGAAGAATCAGAGTCTGACTCACTCAGCAGGAGAGAGGAATTTTTGTGTGTATATATGTGTGTATCTGGGTGCACACACACAAACCCTAAGACTATGCTGGTTTTGTGGCTTTAACTCAGGGCCTTACATTCAGGCTTGGCTTTTTCCACTCAAGGCTGGCATTCTACCACTTGAGCCACGTCTCCATTGCTGGCTTTTTTCCTGAGAACTGATGATAAGTCTCAAACACTGTTGTGCCTGGACTGACTTCAAAACCTTATCCTCTGATTTCAGTCTCCTGAACAATCTTAATTACAAGCAAGAGCCACCAGCAGTCAGGTTGAAAGGCTTTTTTTTTTTTTTTAGACTTATCAGTGATCATAGATTAGATAAAATTTCACTCAGTCTGTATATTTGTTATTATAGAACTGGCACATGAAACAAAGCAATATTTTTTTAAAAAGTGATTTTTTTTCTTTCAAATCTTGCAGAAATGTAAAATTAGCCGTTCTGCTTCTAATCAGTTCATGAGTTAACCATGAACACCTCTGATATCAATGGCTGAAGGCAGGAGAGACACAGACCATAAACTGGAAGAGAATTAAGACAATGACACCAAGAAGTAAAAGCATATTTTGTTGCTAGATTCTTATACCAATTATGCTTGTTTTTGTGGAGTCCTAGGGCTTGAACTCAGGGTCCTGGGCATTGTCACTGAGCAATTTTGCTCAAGGCTAGCACTCTACCATTTGAGCCACAGCTCCATTTCCAGCTTTTGTGGTAACTAATTGCAAATATAAGTCTCATGGATTTTCCTTAACAGGCTGGCTTTGAACCTCAATTCTCAGAGCTCAGCCTCCTGAGTAGCTAGGATTACAGGCATGAGCCACCAATGCCCAGAACAATTATATTCCTTTTAAAACATGACTTTGTGTTCAGAAATTACCTTCTCAAGATAAATGCCAGTTAGCAGAATTAACTCAAGATAGAATGCTGGCCTGTCTTTCATAAGCTAAGCCAATTAGCATACACAAAGCCCAGGTGCTCTTTTCAAATGTTGTAATTCATTCATCATCCACAAGACTTGAAGAGATGTTAACCAAACTATAACCAAGAATCTACTGAAAACTTGAATTGTTACAATAGACAAGAAAAATTTGAGACACAACTCAATGGAATGTGTTTTGATTTTTTCTTATTCAAGATGGTCTTGATTTTCTTTTAAGCATGGCCAAAAAAAAAAAATCATGCTAGAAAATATTCTGAGAAGTTCAGGATATTCTTTTCTATAAATGGATGGATCTGAAAATCATAGATTTTCATCATTGTCAATTGTTTCTTTACTTTTTTCTTCTTTCTTTTTTAAGAAAAGAATTTTTTTTTTTTTTTGGTGGGTCATGGGGGTTGCTGGGCTTGGGCACTGTCCCTCAGCTCTTCAGCTCAAGGCGAGCGTGCTACCGCTTGAGCCACAGCTCCACTTCTGGTTTTTTAGTGGTTTATTGGAGATAAGAGTCATGGACTTTCCTGCCCCGGCTGGCTTTGAACCAAGATCTTCAGATTTCAGCCTCCTGAGTAGCTAGGATTACAGGCGTGAGCCATCAGTGCGTGACTAAGAAAAGTCTTTATAACATGTCATCCACATTTTTTGGAGGAAACCATTCAGAAACTCCAAAACTAAACCAAGTATTGCACAGTGTTCTGTGTTCCTATATGTAAATTAAACCATAACATAAAGAAAGATAACGATGTTTAAATAGTATCTATTTCTTAAAAATCCAAGTTTACAGAAGGTAACCTTTTTCAAGGAAAAAAATGGTAAACAAATGTATTTACAATAAAAAGCTTCATTCTAATGTAAAAGGATTTGACTTGGAGAAACTTAATTGAAGCACAAACCTATTTAGGAATAAATCTAAGGAAAATAAGGTTTACCTAACAAGTTTATCGCCAACTTACCTCTTTTTGCTTTTGATGTCAAGTAGTGCATTAAAAGAGAAAAAAATTGATGTTTATCTGATTCTAATGTCACTAATATAATGACTTATTCTGTAAATACCTATTGTATGGTTTTGAAAGGAAGTTATGAATAAAGATTAGGTAAGGACCATCTGGGCAGCCAGAAACAAACAAACAAAAGTTTGCTGTGTACTCTGAAGCAAACTCATTGGAATATCTGCACCAGAGATATGGTTACCATTTGGCTGGATGCAGATAACCATTATGCCAGAAGCAGATGGTACCATTATACTGGGAGCAGATGGTACCATTGGGCTGGAAGCAAAATGGTACGAAGTAGAATGGTACCATGGGACTAAAAGCAGATAGTGTCATTTGACCAGAAGAGGATGCTATACCATTTCACCAGAAGCAGATGGTACTATGGGACTAGAAGAAGAATGATACCATTGGACCAGAAGCAGAATGGTACTATCCAACTGGATGGAGATGGTACCATTTGACTAGAAGCAGATGGTATCATTCAATGGAAAGCAAAAAGCACCTATTCCTATCTTCAATTTCTACTGTAAGTGCTGAAGACACACACTCAGCACACAGTGGTTGTGCTATTTGTATTAGATGTTATCTTAAATGCAATGAAGAACTGGGTGGTGAGGCTCTGTTTAGAATAAACACAGTAGATGATAGGCCTCAGAGAAGCAAAAACAAGTCCTCAGCATGAGGAAATGCATCCTCTCCAACTAAGAGAGGCTCCAATTTTAGATCCATTGAAAATGAGTTCAGCCAGAAAACAGTGGCTCATAGCTATATTCCTAGCTACTCTGGAGGCTGAGATCTAAGGATCACAGTTCAAAGCCAGCTCAGGCAGTCAAATCTGTGTGACTCTTATCTCCAATTTACTAGCAAAGAGCTGGAAGTAAGGGTGTGGCTCAAGTGGCAGAGTGCCAGCCTTGAGCCAAAAACAAAAAAACAAAAAAACAACAACCTAAGAGAATTCCTGGCCCTGAGTTCAAGCTCCAGTACCAGAAAAAACAAGGTTAATTAAAATGATGGTCCTATTCTAGGCTACAGTCCTAAAACAAATAAACCAATAACCATATTCTGATATAAATCTTTAAATGGAGGGCTATGAAATTGTGGAAGTTTCCTGTAAACCAGTTCTTTAAGAGGAGCAATGACAAATCTAATCATGTCCTGAGAACATTCTAAAGCTAAAGCAGTTATATGAGAATAGCCCCTGTGCTGGGCAGGGCACAATGAAGTGACAAAACAAGGTAAATGTCAAAAAAAAAAAAAAAAGGAGGAGGAAGGAAGGAAGGAAGGAAGGAAGGAAGGAAGGAAGGAAGGAAGGAAGGAAGGAAGGAAGGAAGGAAAAAGAAAAGAGAAGAGAAGAAGAAAAGAGAAAACTCCTTGGAATTTAGTACAGTTTAGTAACAGCCAAAACCATGAAAAATGTGGACTTGTATAGGTATATAAAAAAAATTTAATTTGTGATCTTAGACTTTATCAGTGACTTTAATTGTGGCTGAGAGGTGATATTAGAAGGGCAATAAATGAAATAATTATATTGCATCTTTACAACTTTACACGTTTTCTTTTTGGGTCCAGTCGTGGGGCCTGAACTCTGGGCCTGGGCGCTGTCCCTCAGCTCTTCAGCTCAAGGCTAGCGCTCTACCACTTGATCCATAGCGCCACTTCTGCCTTTTTTCTTTTTGCTTATGTGGTGCTGAGGAATTGAACCCAGGGCCTCAGGCATGCAAGGCAAGTGCTCTACCACTGAGCCACCTTCCCAGCCCCAACTTTACACTTTAAAAATATGAATTATTCACTAATTTATGTTTGTTTTGTGCCAGTTCTGGGCTTTGAACTCAGAGCCTGAGAACTGTCCCTGGGCTGTTTTGCTCAAGGTTAGCACTCCACTACTTTGAGCCATAGCTCCACTGCTGGCTTTCTGGTGGTTAATTGGCAATCAGCATTTCATGGACTTTCCTGTGTGAGCTGACTTTGAACTGTGATGCTCAGATCTCAGCCTTCTTTTTTTTTTTTTTTTGTCGGTCATGGGGCTTGAACTCTGGGCTTGGACGCTATCCCTGAGCTCTTCAGTTCAAGGCAAGTGCTCTGCCATTTGAGCCATAGCACCACTTCCGGTTTTCTGGTGGTTTATTGGAGGTAAGAGTCTCACGGACTTTTCTGCCTGGAATGGCTTTGAATCGTGATCCTCAGATCTCAGCCTCCTCAGTAGCTAGGATTACAGGTGTGAGCCACCTGTGCCTGGCAGATCTCAGCCTTCTGAGTATCTAGAATTACGGTGTAAGCCACTGGCTCACAAATCTGTGCCCTTATACATTCTAGGTAAGTCTAGGTAAGTGCTCTACCACTAAGCTACATCATCAGCCCTATCTGTGTGTGTGTGTGTGTGTGTGCACGCATGTGTGCACACGTGTTCACGTGCATGGGCGCGCTGCTCCTGGAGCTTGAACTCAGGGCACTGTTCTTGAGATTTTTTTTTTGTTCTATTCTAGAACTCTACCACTTAAGCCATAGCTGAGCCTCCAGCTCTTTTGTGGTTAATTATAAAAAAAAATCTCACAGATTTTCCTGTCTGGCTTTGAATAGTGATCCTCCTGTCTCAGCCTCCTGAGTAGCTAGACCAGTGCCTGGTCTTCTATTTATGTATTGTGCCAGTACTAGGGCTTAAACACAGACTACTTGGCTTTTTTATTCATGCACAGTTTAGGACCCTATCACTGAGTCAGATCTCCATTTCCAGCTTTTTGCTAGTTAATTGGAGATGGAGTCTCACAGACTTTTCTGCTTAGGATGACTTTGAACTCCATCCTCCAGGTCTCAGCCTCCTGAGTAGCTAGGACAACAGATGTGCGCCACAGGCACCTAGACAGTATATATGTCACTTCCTTCCTTCCTTCCTTCCTTCCTTCCTTCCTTCCTTCCTTCCTTCCTCTCTTTCTTTCCTTTCCGTTTTTCTCTCTCCCTCCCTCTCTCTTTTTTCTTTTCTTCTTTTGTACTAGTTAGTTCTTTTGTGCTAGTTCAAGCTAGGGCTTGAATTCAGGGCCTGGGCACTGTCCCTGAGCTTCTTTTGCCCTAGGCTAGAGCTTTACCACTTGAGCTAGAGCTCCATTTCTGGCTTTTGTTTGTTTTTTTGGGTGGTGGGTGGAGGGAGGCAGGGGGAAGGTAGGTAGTTTATTGGAGATTAAGAATCTCATAGACTTTTCTGCCCAGGCTGGCTTTGAACTGCGATCCTCAGATCTCAGCCTCCTGAGCAGCTAGGATTACAGGCATGAGCCATTGGCACCCAGCTAACAGTAAAGAATTTAAGATTACATAACTAAACACCCATTCACCTGTGCTAACTACCCTTAGAGTGAAAGGCACTTATAGTACATATAGAGTAATAGAAAGATTTAGAATGGAAAATAGGAAAAACATTTTGTGAGGTTAACTACTTCACTAATATATCTCTTCCCTTTTTGTGGGGAGTACTAGGATTTGAACTCAGGACCATGTATTCCATTAGGGCGCTGGCTCAGCTGACTACCACTTGAGCCATGCCTCCCACCCTGCTTTTTGCTGTTATTTTGGGAGATGGATTCTCTTAGACTTTTCTGTCTGGTCTTGCCTGAAACCATGATCCTCCAGATCTCAGCCTCTCAAACAGCTAGGCTTACAGGTATAGCCACCAGCTCCTGGCTCTATTATCCTCTTTTTGATAACATCAAAATGTCTCCCAAACCATAAAGATGTTTAACTTCTAACTTGTGATGTCAGTCTTGGGGAAGAGACAGAACAGATGAGCAGAAGGTGGAGAGGCACCTCCAGCAGAGCCCAATCACCTAGCGAGTAGTGACCCAGAATAAAGTTTAAAGTAGAATAAATGGAAATAAAAAGATGGAAGGAGAAAAGGAGAAAAGCTTATAAGACAATATCAATGGCTTTGACAATGCAATGATAATGATGTCAAACAGATGTTTATATAGGCAAGGACCAAAGAGATCAAACATAAACCAAATGAAGATGCTTTGTTAATATTTATTCATCTTAACCATTTTGATAGGCCAATAAGATTAAAGGCTACAAAATGTAAATACAATAGAAATCATTTATTAATCATACCATTGTCTATCCTAAAGGCAAGTAGACAGGACTGTAAAACCCATGTGGAACACTAAAAATGATTTTTGTGGTTTTATCAAGTTAATGCCCTGATTCATCATTAACACTTTGATAGTTCACAGGATATTCCAGATACTGTCTAAAGGGATCTAAAACCATAAGGAATTCTGAAGGCAGACATAGCTGGGAGAGGAACTGCTTGTGTGTGTCCTTGCGTGTGTGCATGTGTATGTGTTTGTGTATGCATGCACGCATAGAACTACTTGGCCTATAAGGCCATCCCAATGTATTTATCATTCCTGTTTCCTCCTTCTGTGAGAACATTAAGAGTGAATAAACTCTGGTGTAAGTTATCCTACCACCTACTTTTTAATCCCAATCATGAAGCTGGATTTCAAGTGTTACATAAAAAAAGTACTAGAGTGTTAAAGGCTCAGGTTTCTAAAAAGAAAAATTAAGGTCAAATTAAAAGAAAAGAGGTAGGAAGAAAAATCAAAAAAAAAAAAAAAAAAGCAACAACACTGGTTAACTATTGCAAAGGTGGAAAACTCAAAGGCTACACTAAAGGCCTGGAGAGAATAGAAAAACATACAGCAGGCCGGGAGTCTATGAGGCACAAGTAGAGTCTCTGGCAAAGGGCAGCATTGGCCCTCATAGTAGCAGCCAGCCTATGACTGGGCCAGGCCAATGACATACATGACCAGCAGCAGACAGGCTGAGTCATTGCAAAAGGCCCGTGACAACCCGAGCTCCCTTCACTGAAATTACAGCACAGATGACAAGACTTAAACACAAAAATCTGACCACGTCTGTCCTGTCCTGCATGGTTAGGTAGCTCAATTGCCCAGTACTCTCTCCCATTTCTTGCAACTCTTCCTTTTTCCTCCCTGGCTGTTAGGTAGGAAGCCCCTGAGGATTTCTCGCAGCCATGGTCAAGACTTTCTAGAAAGTCCTATGGGCAAAAGTTTTGAGTTCAGTCAATAGAAGGAATTTGCAAGTCCTCAAGGTCTGACTCTCTGGATTGGGGGTGGGGGGTGGGGGGAAGGTGAGGGAGAGGTGGCCAGGGGCTGGAAGGAAGGAGAGAGGCTTCTATTCAACTACCATTGCATCACATGCACCCAAGGAAAAAATGTTTACCTGGTAGAGCCACGGTTAACCTTTTTTCCTTGCTGAGTCGGTGCCCTTGGATGAATTCACTCATGGAAGGGGGGCCTTTCAGAAGAAATGACTCACTGGAGGTGGGGTCGGGGGCAACTCTTAATAAATTCTGTAGGTAAGGAGCCCCCGGAGTCCTGGGACGGCTCTGATCACAAAGGGAAGGTGAAAATTGTCTTGCAGGAGATCCAAGAAAAATACATATAGGAAACAAAAAAGTTTTACTTTAATTACCTTTCGATGCCTCATTGGTGATAACATTATTTATATTGCCACTCATTTTTAAAAAAAAAATTTTTTTTTGTGCCAGTTTTGGGACCTAAACACAAGGCCTGGGAGCTGTCCCTGAGCTTTTTTGCTCAAGGCTAATAGTGCTCTACCACTTGAGCCACAGCTCCACTTCTAGCCTTTTGCTAGTTAAATGGAAATAAAAAAATCTCACGGACTTCCTGCCCAGGCTGGCTTTGAACCACAATCCTCAGATTGCAGGCTTCGAGTAGATAGGATTGCAGGCATGAGCCATTGGTGCTATACCACTTCCTTTTTTTTCCTGGCATATATATATATATATACTGGAAAAGCGACTTAGTATAAGTTAGTCAATTTGAACCACCACTACTGGTATTCTTTGATTTTTTAAAAAGGAAAGGCCCTAAAATAAACAATTCTGAAGCATACTGAACTGCATATAACTCAATAGCCAGGATTTTTTTTTTTGTAGGGGAGGGGGGCATCACAAAATCAAGTCATTAAAAAGCTTGCAAGTGCTTCTCTGAGCAATATTCACATGCCAAATGAAAAAAAAAAAAAAAAAAAAAAAGCATACAGTCTTGAGCAAAGAGAGCTCAGGACAGTGCCCAGGCCCTGAGTTCAAACCCCAGGACTGGCACAAAAACAAAACCAAAAAAAAGAAAGACATAAAAACTTGTTCTTATCAAAAGAACTATCCATATTCCAGTTTACCTAAATATAAGCATACTTTTGAAATCAGAGTAGTTTGAGTGGTATAGACAAGAATTCTCTTAACAGATTCATATCCTCTCCATTAAGGAGAATAAATAATTACTATTTTGGGGGGGGGACAGGGGGTTAATGACATTTAAAATGATAGCCTGTGTTGACTATAGATTATTATTATTATTATCATCATCACTATTATTATTAGTGCCAGTACTGGGGCTTGAATTTCATGGCCTACCATTTTTGCTTGGCTTTTTTGCTCAAGATTAGCACTCTACCACTTGAGCCACACTTCCAATTGTGGCTTTGTGCTGATTAATTGGAAATAAGAGTCACTGACTTTCCTGCCCGGGCTGGCTTTAGACTATGATCCTCAGATCTCAGCCTCCTGAGTAGCTAGGATTACAGGCGTGAGCCACTAGCACCCAGCCAACAGGTTGATTCGTGTTACACATTCATCTTTACCTATTCATCATTAAGTTGAGACAAGAGAAAGATACTCTTGATGCTTACAGACAGAAGTCAACATAGGAACAGGCAATTGAATACTGTATTATGGTTAATCATGAGTTGGGAATGGCAAGAAAGGAATACATCAACATAATTCTTCCATGCTTTTCATCTGGAGCCACCAACACAAGTAAGTCCCACTGATAGTCCAGTTCCCGTTTCTCTTTTCTTTCCCCCTCCTCCATCCTCCACAATAAGAACCCGTTAACCAAAGCCTGGCCACCACATCATAGTGTGAAAATCACTCAGGCATACCTTTTCCTCTGAGTGCCACTGCTGCCCCTCGAGCTGGGTGTCTGTGGGTGCGGCCTATGCAGGGGGTAAGTGTGTACGGTGGGCAGGGTGGCTGACACCGCTTCACTTACTTTAGGACTGCCGAGCTTGCTCTTTCCAAGTTTGCCTTTGGTGCGTCGAGACTGCTCATGATCAAACTCTAAGTCCTCCAGCCGCTGGGTCAGGGCGAGTTTTTGCTGAATGGCCATGCGCAACAAAGTGTTCAACGTCTTCTTCTCATCCTCTGCAGCTGCTAGCTGCCGCTGCATCTCATCCAACTGGGTGACATATTCATCACACCTGGAACCCCAAACAGAACAGTGGGTCAGGAGGAAACATGAAACAGGACTGGATCTGAAGCCAAAGTGTTCAGTTTCCATCGATTGCGATTTTAGGGATCTGACGTCCCCTGCATGGAGTTACATTCCCAAAATATTAAAGAGCTGTGCCAGGCACCAGTGGCTCATGCTTGCCATCCTAGCTACTCAGGAGGCTGAAAGCTGAGGATGGTGGTTCAAAGCCAACCTGGGCAGGAGGGCCTGTGAGACTCTTATCTCTAATAAATTACAAAAAATAAAATAAAATCTGGAAGTGGGGTTGTGGCTCTAGTGGTAGACCACTAGCCTAGAACACAAAAGCTCAGGAATAGTGCCAAAGTCCTGAGTTCAAGCTCCAGGAGAAGTACCAAAAAAAAAAAAAAAAAAAAAGTAAGAGCTGTATTGACTCATGGGGGGGGCGGGGTGGAAGGGGGAAGGAGGGGAGAGCTGGTACTGGGCCTTGAGCTCTTCCTTAGCTTATTTTGCTCAAGGCTAGTGCTCTACCACTTGAGACACACTTCCACTCCCAGGTTTTTGATGGTTAACTTAAGGTAAGAATATCACAGAAGTTGGGCGCTGGTGGCTCACGCCTGTAATCCTAGCTAGTCAGGAGGCTGAGATCTGAGGATCACGGTTCAAAGCCAGCCCGGGCAGGAGAGGCCGTGAGACTCCTATCTCCAATAAGCCACCAGAAAACCGGAAGTGGCGTTGTAGCTCAAGTGGTAGAGCGCTTGCCTTGAGCTGAAGAGCTGAGGGACAGTGCCCAGGCCCAGAGTTCAAGCCCCACGACCGACCAAAAAAAAAAAAAAGAATATCACTGATTTTTTCTACCAAGACTGGCTTCAAACCATGATCCTCAGATCTCAGCCACCTGAGTAGCTAGGATGACAGGTGTGAGCCACCAGTGGCCAGTTTAAAAAACATGTTTATATAAGAGAATTGTTTGATCCTGTGTGCTCAGCACATGGCTTTGGAAATGAGGTCTGGAAAATGCGACTCTTTAGCAGAGTCAAATCTCATACATTTTCTTCCAGCTTTTCTGCCCTGGAGCACACACCCAATGCCATGCAAAGACACACCCATGGCTTTGGCAGTCTCCCTCCTGGGTGTCACCTGAAAAGGACAGGAAGTCAGTTACCTTGTGGCGAACATGGCTCGCAAGGATGAGAAGGTGGCCGCATCTTCTTTCAAAGCCTTCAGCTCATTCCTGAGTTTCGTCATCGTTTCAGTCACCATTGCCTTTTCATTTTCGTATTTGTTCTTCAGATTAGCAAGTGCCACCTCAGCGGTCTGGAGCAGAAAAACCCCACCAGGACAGCTTGTCAGGCGTGCACATTCACGGGGCCTGCTAGTTCCTCTCATCAAGGGAAAAGGGAAGCTACTTAGATTTTAATAAGCACATATACATACACTGGACATAGAGGATAGCTGTCAGTTTTTCCTTTTGTGCCGGTACTGAGGTTTGAACTCATGGCCTGAACATTGTACCTTACACTAAGGCTTTTGTGCTTAAGGCCAATGCTCTATCACTTGACCCATAGCTCTACTTCTGGCTTTTTGGTGTTTCATTGGAGATAAGAGTCTCACAGACTCTCCAGGGTTAATTTTGAATCTGGATCCTCAGATCTCAGCTGCCTGAAGAACTAAGGTTATAGGCATGAACTACCAGTGCCCTGCAGGGAAGGTCTTATTATTTATTTATTTATTGCTGGTTCTGGGGTTTGAACTCTGGGCCTAAGGGCTGTCCCTGAGCTTCTTTTGTTCAAGGCTAGTGCTCTATCACTTGAGCCACAGTGCCACTTCTGACTTTTTCTGAGTAGTTTATCAGAGATAAAAGTTTCAAACCAGGTACTGGTGGCTCATGCCTGTAATCCTAGCTACTCAGGAGGCTGAGATCTGAGGATCTCGGTTCAAAGGTAGCCCAGGCAGGAAAGACCATGAGACTCCTATCTCCAATAAACCACCAGAAAACTGGAAGTGGTGCTGTAGCTTAAGTGGTAGAGGGCTTGCCTTGAGCTGAAGAGTTGAGGGATAGTGCCCATGACTGACCAAAAAACAAAAAAAGTTTCACAGGTTTTCCTGCCTTGGCTGGCTTTGAACAGATCTCAGTCTCCTGAGTAGCTAGGATTACAGGTGTGAACCACCAGCATCTGGCAAAGAAGGTCTTTTTAAATGTCAAATCATGCTTTAAATGATAATGTGTTAAAGTGGCCTAGAAACTGCCCAGCTGTCAGTTAATCAGTAGCAGAGGCAATGGTCAGGACAGTAGTTCAATCAATGCTTCATGCAGATTGATGAAAGGGTAAGGGCTTCAGCTATGGAAAGAGCCAAAATTACACTTTATCCAAGAAGGATTTTATTAACAAGTTAAAAAAGAGAGAGAGAACATATTCCTAATGAAATATATTACAAACCAAATATTTTTTTGCCATGCTATATGGCCTTAAACATAGAATAAAAGACAAAAATAGCCCCAGTGGCTTGTGCCAGTAATCCTAGCCACTCAGGAAACTGTGCTGAGGATTGCAGTTCAAAGTCAGCCCAGGCAGGAAAATCCATGAGACTCTTGATCTCCAATTAACCACCAGAAAACTGGAAGCGGCACTGTGCCTCACTCAAAGTGGCAGAGTGTTACCCTTGAGCACAAAAACGCAGGGACAGCACCTAGGCCCTGAGTTCAAGCCCCAGGACTACCACCAAAAAAACAAACAACAACAACTACAAAAAAAACACCAAACCAAACTTTGTAACATGGACTGCCTAAATACTCTAACACTTTCTACTCGATTAAGGTGATGAACAAAATAAAGTTCCACCTTATCCTTAGGTATGTATATGAGATGTTTATAGTGTAAGCCATAGTACCACTCAGGGTAAGGATACCTTAGGGAACTTGGGGAACAGATGAAGGGAACCAGAAAACCGCACTGAGTCACGTAAGGATCAGGGGACAGCGAGGGGAGCTCTGACTAAAACATTTACCTTCTCTATGGGGCTGGGAAGGTGGCTCAGTGGCAGAGAGCTTGCCATGCATGCATGAGGCCCTGGGTTCCATTCCTCAGCACCACATAAGCAGAAAAAGCTGGAAGTGGCGCTGTGGCTCAAGGGGTAGAGCGCTAGCCTTGAGCTGAAGAGCTGAGGTACAGCGCCCAGGCCCAGAGTTCAGGCCCCACGTCCAGCAAAAAAACAAACAAACATTTACCTTCTCTCTCAGTCCCTATCACTCCTCCTTCTGTTTCCTAGCATTGCTTGCATTTTTATCACGTGAATTTGTGGTGATGGTGCGTGGTGGCAGGGGAAACAGGGGGTACTGGTAGTGGGACTTGAACTCAGGACCTTGTGCTCTTCCTCCCCCCCTCACCCCCCCACCCAGTCGTGGGGCTTGAACTCTGGGCCTGGGCGCTGTTCCTCAGCTCTTCAGCTCAAAGGCGACTCTTCTACCACTTGAGCCACAGAGCCACCTCTGGAATTGAGTGGTTTACTGGAGATAAGAGTCTCACAGACTTTCATGCCCAGGCTGGCTTTGAACTGTGATCCTCAGATCTCAGACTCCTGAATAGCTAGGATTTTAGGCATAAGCCCGGTTCCCACCTCTTTCTGGACTTTTTGACTCAAGGCTGGCCCTCTACCACTTGAGCCACGCCTCCATTTCAGACTTCTTTTGCTGGTTACCTGGAGATAAAGTCTCGCAGGCTTTTCTATCCAGGCTGGCTCTGAATTAGACCCTCAGATCTCAGCCTCCTGAGTTGCTAAGATTACAGCTGTGAGCCACCATGACCAAGAAGTCTGAACTCTTTTTTTTGGGGGGGGGGGTCCTGAACTCTGGGCCTGGGTGCTGTCCCTCAGCTCTTCAGCTCAAGGCTAGCGCTCTACCACTTGAGCCACAGCGCCACTTCCGGCTTTTTTCTTTTTGCTTATGTGGTGCTGAAGAATCGAACCCAGGGCCTCAGGCATGCAAGGCAAGCGCTCTATCACTGAGCCACCTTCCCAGCCCAAGTCTGAACTCTTATCTTGATCATCCTAGGAATTCCATCAAATCAGGGACTTTCAGCCTTCTTGCCCTAACATGCTGACATGGGTAGACAGGAATTACCTGTTTATTGGCCTTCAGTACAGCCCGAAGGGTGGCGATCTGTTCCCTCTTTGTGCTCAGCAAGGACTTGAGCTTGAGGATCTCTTCCATTAAGGCTTCCTTGTCTTTATCAATCATGGGGGCCAGCTCCCGAGCTGCTGCTCTCTGACGAGACAGCTGCAGGGACCTGTCCACCGCCTTCTGCAGGTGCTTAATCTGATCCCGGATGATGGCATTGAGGTTGTAGATGTTCATTGGTTCTTTGCGAATGTCACTTGTGTCTAACACTGGAGAGGAGGGGGGCGCGGTGATGACGGGAGAGATTGTGGGGGTTTTCGTTGGACTCGGCTCTTTGCTGGCCTCAGCATTTTCTTTGGGACCTGGATCTGATGAGGTCTTGGGTTCTACTGCAGATGCCACCCCCCGCCTGGCGAGTCGTGGTGACAAGAGTCCCCTGGGGTCATCTGGCCCCTTCAGACTGCCACTCCGGGTGACTCTGCTTTGTCTATAATAGTCCAACATCACCCTGTTGGGAGTCTCATTGTTACACAGACACACGTGATGATAAAGCTGAGCAAGCTCCTCACTGAACGTGACCAGCTCATCCTGGGCCGTGTTCAGTGTATTGTGATTTTCATTGGCGATGCTGGTCATCTTTTGCAGCTCTTTCTCCATGTGTGCCATCTGCTCGCCGCTCTCCTTGGTGGTCTTCTCCAGGTTTGTCACCTGTTCATCATACATCTGGATCTTACTCTCGTACTTAGCCTTGTCTTCTGTATAGTTCTCCACAGACTTATTGTATTTCTCTTTTAAGGCCTTAATTTCTGCTTTCAAATCAATCACCTCGGTGACCGCAACCCGGTATTTGCATTCGAGGATCTCCAAGCCATTGATGTCTACCTCATAGTCGTGGGCCTCCTCTGTGGAGTCCCGGCCCTTCTCCCCATCCAGCTCTGCTTTCAGTTCCTTGCTGCTCTGCAAGCCTCTCATGGCATTTACATGCTCCGTGAGCCGGTGTACTCGCTCATGCTGCTCCGTCAGCGCACCCTTGGTGTGCTCCAGCTGGGTCTGTGACTCTTGCAGGTTGGCCAAAAGAATGGCCTTTTCCCTCTCTACCTGCAATGCAAAAGACAGTCTCTGAATAACTTCAGTGGAATGATGAACTTGGTCCAGTTAACACCTGCATGTTCAAAAAACTGCAGCAGGTCAGGTATTGGTGGTTCACACCTGTAATCCTACCCACTCAGGAGGCTGAGAAATGAGGATAACCATTCAAAGCCAGCCTGGACAGAAAAGTCTGTGAGGCTCTTTTTTTGTTTTGTTTGGTCATGGGGCTAGAACTCTGGGTCTGGGCACTGTCCCTGACCTCTTCAGCTCAAGGCTAGTGCTCTACCACTTGAGCCACTGCGCCACTTCCAGTTTTCTGGTGGTTTATTGGAGATAAGAGACTCATGGACCGGGCTGCCAGGGCTGGCTTTGAACCACGATCTTCAGATCTCAGCCTCCTGAGTAGCCAGGATTACAGGTGTGAGCCACCAGTGCCAGGCTGTGAGACTCTTTATCTCCAATAAACTACATGGAAAAGGCTGAAAGTGGCACTATGACTCAAGTGGTAGAGAGCTAGCTTTGAGCATAAAGCAGCTCAGGGATAGCACCCAGGCCCTGAGTTCAAGCCTTAGGCCCAGCAAAAAAAAAAACAACAACAAAAAAAACGACTGTAGTAGTGCTGGTACCAGCACTCCTGCTTGTAATCCTAGCTACTCAGGAGTCTAAGAGCTAAGAATCGAGGTTCAAAGCCAGCCTGGGCAGGAAAGTTCGTGAAACTCTTATCTCCAGTGAACCAGCAAAAAACTGGAAGTGGAGCTGTACTTCAAGTGGTAAAGTGCTAGTCTTGAGCATAAAAGCCTGAGGAACAGGCCCTGAGTTCAAACCCCAGGACTAGCACAAAAAATAAAATAAAATTTAAAAAACTGTAGCAGATCCAATATTCCCATGATATAAAATTAACTTAGAGCGGTTGGGAAGGTGGCTCAGTGGTAGAGTGCTTGTTTTGGATGCCTGAGGCCCTAGGTTCGATTCCTTAGCACCACATAAGCAGAAAAAAAAAAAAAGCCGGAAGTGATTCTGATTCTGTGACTCAAGTGGTAGAGTGCTAGCCTTGAGCTGAAGAACTGAGGGACAGCGCCCAGCCCAGAGTTCAAGCCCTACAACTGACAAAAAAAAAATCCAAAAAACAAAAAACAACTTACGAAGGGCTGGGAAGGTGGCTCAGTGGTAGAGCACCTGCCTTGCATGCATGAGGCCCTGGGTTCGATTCCTCAGCACCACATAAGCAAAAAGAAAAAAGCCAGAAGTGGCGCTGTGGCTCAAGTGGTAGAGCGCTAGCCTTGAGCTGAAGAGCTGAGGGACAGGGTCCAGGCCCAGAGTTCAGGCCCCACGACCGGACCAAAGTAAATAAATAAATAAATAAATAAATAAATAAATAAATAAATAAATAAATAAATAAAATTAACTTAGGGTAGGTTTCTTTTTTCTTTTTTTGGGTCCGGTCGTGGGCCTGAACTCTGGGCCTGGGCGCTGTCCCTCAGCTCTTCAGCTCAAGGCTTAGCACTTTACCACTTGAGCCACAGCACCACTTCTGGCTTTTTTTTCCTGCTTATGTGGTACTGAGGAATCGAACCCAGGGCCTCATGCATGCAGGGCAGGCACTCTACCACTGAGCCACCTTCCCAGCCCTAGGGTTGTTTTCTTATTCAAGTTTTTTCTTTCTTTCTTTGTACTGGTACTGGAGCTTGACTTCAGGGCCTGAGAACTGTCCTTTAGCTTTTTGCTTCAGGCTAGCAATCTACCACTTGAGCCACAGGTACACTTCTGGCTTTTTGCTAATCAACTCAAGATAAGAATCTCATAGACTTTCTTGCCCAGGCTAGATTTGAACTGTGATCCTCAGATCTGAGTAGCTAGGATTACAGGCCTGAGCCACCAGCACCAGGCTTATTCAGCAATTTTGATAAGTCAATCTAAAAAGTATATAATTCACAATATGGTATTTGATGGAAAGCAAATCCATTGAATTTTTCATAAAGGAAATGGAGAATCTAAATATTCAATTACTGGCATTATGATCAATCTCAATAGAAATGGAGTCCAGGAGTTTTTGCTGTTTTTTTCCTTGAAACTTCAATGACCTTCCTCTAAGAGCCTCAATATTATTTCATTAGTGGATATGACAACGCTGTTTCCAAAAGCCCTTCAATAGGAAAAGCCTTCGGAAAAAAGACAAAAATCAAACCAAAATGAACTGTTGCACAAGGTTGTTTCAGAGGGAAAAGTATTCTGATAAAGGAAGTAACATGCTCAGCACTACGTTTCACATCTCTAATCCTAGCTACTCTGGAGGCTGAGTTCTGTGGATCGCAGTTCAAAGTCAGACTGGGGAAAAAAAGTCCCTGAGAATCTTATCTCCAATTAACCAACAAAAAGCCTAGAAGTGGAGGCATGGTTCAAGTGGTAGAGCACCGGTCATGAGCAAAAAAGACAAGCAAGAGCACAAGGCCCTGAGTTCAAGACCCAATACTAGCATACACGCAACAAAGTGCTAATGTATTTAGAACTGCTTTTGGTCCATATGCTGGCTGACAGTTCATATTTAACACACACATTTTCAATGGCTGAAAGGACAAAAGTCTACCAGTTTCTTCTCAAGTAATACATGAAGAAAGCCTCCTCTCTTTCATGTGTGTACTAGATACAATCCTATTTCCAATGCCCAATAAATTTTTTTTTTTTTCTTTTGTCAGTTGTGGGGCTTGAACTCAGGGCCTGAGCACGGCCCTTGAGCTATCCCCTCTCCCCCAAGAGCTGAGGATCAAACTCAGGACAAAAACTCTGGGTCCTGCACTTGCTAGGCAAGTGCTCTTCCAACTGAGCTAAATCCCCAACCCATCCTTGAGCTTTTTTGCTCAAGACTAGCACTGTACCACTTTGAGCCATGACTCCACTTTCAGTTTTCTGGTGTTTAACTGGAAGTAATAGTCTCATGGACTTTGCCGCCTGAGTTGGCTTTGAATCATGATTCTCAGATCTCAGCCTCCAGAGTAGCTAAGATTACAGGCATGAGCCACTAGTACCTGGTCTCAACTGATTTTATCAGAAATATATTGGGCATGGGAGCTGAGCACTGGCGACTCATGGCAGAGTTCAAGCCCCATGACTAACAAAAAAATAAATAAATAAAAATAAAAATTAACTGAGTATAAAATTTATATTAGTGTATTTATACATTGATATATGAACATATGTAGAGTATATATAATTATAACAATATATAAATGTTATAAATTATATACATATATACTTATACAAATGTAGTAAATAATAAATAAAATTATGATAAATAGAAATATATATTTACATGTGCATATATTATATACAACATAAACATATTTATATCACATATATCATATGCAATATATAGATATATGTAATATTATATACTATATATTATACAATATATTTATTTGTTTTTGTTTTTTTTTTTTGGGGTCCAGTTGTGGGCCTGAACTCTGGGCCTGGGCGCTGTCCCTCAGCTCTTCAGCTCAAGGCTAGCACTCTACCATTTGAGCCACAGCGCCACTTCCGGCTTTTTTTCTTTTTGCTTATGTGCTGAGGAATCGAACCCAGAGCCTCATGCATGCAAGGCAAGCGCTCTACCACTGAGCCACCTTCCCAGCCCTATACAATATATGTATTACATAGATATATAGTATATGATATATATGATAGACTGAGTCCTCTTCCCTAGAAAATTAAGGTGATCTGGCCAAAAAATAATATTAAATTACTAAGTTACAGATGAATGTATAAACTTCCAGCATTCTATTACGGCTCTGTGTATCCTAAATTGGATTTGGATTTTGAAGAGCAAGTGTTCAGACCATTTCAGCGTCCTTGTGCTTTGATTGAACAAGTGCAGAGCACTTTAAAGCTGAAAACAACTTTATATTTTAAGTGCCACTATTTTAATCTCTGTAGACTAACAGACTTGTATCTAAGATACTTGAGGAGTTAATTATAGTCTTATATCGTGACTAAGAATAGCTACTGATTTCTCTTCCTTTATAGACTTCTTTCTGGAACTGAGGGATTTTTTTTTAGGGGTACTGCCGGTTGTTTGGCCAGAAAACCTATGTGGCACATGTAAAATATAGCCTAAGAACACAGTATATGCTAGCCATTACTGCTGTTAATATATCCTTCTGAAGTTATTTTTAATTTCACTGGTTTATTGTTAATATATTTGCATGTAACTGGATAGATTCGTGAAAGAACAAAGAAAAGATCATCAGAACTCATATTTTTGGGTGTATGCTGGTCCTGGGGCTTGAACTCTGGGCCTGGGTGCTGTCCCCAAGCTTTGGTGCTCAAGGCCAGTGCTCTACCACTTGAGCCACAGCTCCACTTTCAGCTTTTTTGGTGCTTAATTGGTGATTAGAGTCTCACAGACTCTCTTGACTGGGCTGGCTTTGAACTGCAATCCTCAGATCTGTCTCTTGAATAGCTAGGAATACAGGTATGAGCCACCAGCACCAGGCCTTCACCTCCCTCTGCTTTTTTTTTTTTTTTTTTTTAACCTTTGGAGTCGGTGTATGCAACCCAGGCTACTCTCAAATTTTCAATTCTCCTATCTGTTGGTTGGTAGTGCGCTAACATGCCTAACCTGCATTTTCCTTGCCTTTGCTTGCCTCCACATCTTAGCTAGTCTAATAACAAGGCAATGCAGACAGGCGTCTCTCCTGGGCACTGACTTCAATTCTTCTGGATCTATCCCCAGAAGCAGGACTGATGAGTCACCAGCAATTCTATGTTTAGGTTTTGTTGAGTCATCTGGCTCTCAACCTGACACCTGAATGATCAGTGTCATTCTTATAGCAACCTAAGGATAGTTCTTATCAGTATGTGCAAAGAGAATTAAGATGCAAATAATATTCTTTGCTTGAAAGGAAGCAAGTTTGGGAAATGCGTATCTGAGTGAGCCCTTATAGAAGAGAACTCTGTAAAGAAAGATTTCAGAGAACAAAGAAATACCAGGGGAAGGAATGCATCAATCATGAGAGTCTAGACTTGGGAGAGTACAAAGATAAAGGAAATCTCCCATGAACACACCCAGAGGCTCAAGTCAGTCAGCTGGGTAAGAAATCAAAATAGGCCAAGTGCTGGTGGTTCACACCTGTAATCCTAGCTAATCAGGAGGCTGAGATCTGAGGATCTCAGTTCCAAGCTAGGGCAGGCAGGAAAGTCCATGAGGCTCTTATCTCTAATTAATCAGAAAAAAGCTGGAAGTGGAGTTGTGGCTCAAGTAGTAGAGCCTTGAGTGAGAATTCTCATTTACTTTTTAGTGATAGCACAAAGCCCTGAGTTTAAGCTCTAGTACTAGCACAAAAATAAACAAACAAACAAAAAATAAAAACAAGCTGGGAATGTGGCTTTTTGGTATAGCACTTGACTGGCATGCATGAAGCCCTGGGTTCAATTCCTCAGTACCACATAAACAGAAAAAAGCCAGAAGTGGCACTGTGGCTCAAGTGGTAGAGTGCTAGCCTTGAGCAAAAGAAGCTTAGGGACAGTGCCTAGGCCCTGAATTCAAACCCCAGGACAAAGACAACAACAACAAAACCTACTCCATACAACTGCTACAATTAAATGGGGTATATATATACACATATACACTATATACACTATATAGTGTATATAGTGTACTATATACACTATATACACTATATACACTATATACACTATACACTATATACACTATATACACTATATACACTATATAGTGTATATATATATACACTATATAGTATATATAGCAAATTTCCATCACACCTCTGACCATTTTTACAGAAAAAATTATAATTGTTTTTATTGGAGTACATCCAAATATAACACGGAGCCATTTCTTCCATTATCAACCAGATCACAACAAAACACTAATTTATATTCTACAGAAACATTGTTTTCTCATACTACATGTGAAATTATCGTTACTTTTTTTTGGCAGTGATAGGATTTGAACTCAGGGCCTGAAGTTCTTGCTTGTCTCTCCTGCTCACAGCTGGTGTTCTAACCACTTGACCTACACCTCTAGCCAAGCATTTTGTTGATTAACTGGAGTGTCTCATGGATTTGACTGCTTTGCTGGCTTTGAACCTCCATCCTCTGTAGCTCATCTCCTTCAGAAGTTAGGATTACCCTTGTGAGCCACTAGTGCTATTCACCTATAAAATTATATAGTCAGTGGGAAGAGAGAAGGAGAAGAAGTGGGGAATGGAGGAGGGGAGAGTTGAGGAAAAAAAGGAAAGGAGAGGGGAGGGAGGGGAAAGGAAGAAGGGAAGGAGGAAGAGAAGGAGGAGGAAGAGGAGATTCTCTGGTGTGAATGTAAAGTTAAACAGAGGGCTGCTTATTGAAGGAAGAAATTTCATCACCAGCATTCAAGACTTCTTTAAATTGATTAAGTAATTTAGCTGGTTTTTCTAGTCAGAGACTACTTATTTTCATTCTAATAAAACTAATTAAGGTACTTGATTGTCACTGGAAAACATCAACTATGGTCTATTTGAATCAGTGAGGCCTTCAGGGGACCAAAAAGTCAAAACGATTTTTCCAATAATAATCTAAGGCTTACTAGGCGTTAGTGGTTCACGGCTGTAATCCTAGTGACTCAGGAGGCTGAGATCTGAGGATGGCCGTTTGAAGCCAGCCTGGCCAGGAAAGTCCATGAAACTCTTACCTCCAATTAACCACAAGAAAAACTAGAAGTGAGGGGCTGGGAATGTGGCTCAGCGGTAGAGTGCTCCCCTAGCATGCATGGAGCCCTGGGTTCGATTCCTCAGTACCACATACACAGAAAAAAGCCAGAAGTGGCACTTGTGGCTCAAATGGGAGAGTGCTAGCCTTGAACAAAAAAGCTCAGGGACAGTGTTCAGGCCTTGAGTTCAAGACCCATGATTGACAAAAACAAAAACAAAAACAAAAACAAAAGAACAAAACACCCAACAACCTAAAGTTTACTTTGGTAAATACAGGCTGGCACCAAATGCTCTGGTAATTACCAAGGCCTCTTGACAAGTTTATAAAGATGCTCAGATGAATAAAATGTATTTTAACTATATTTCTAGTGTTACATGAAAATTAGCATAATAACTAAAATCTAGAGTTTTGTTAATGATTACTCCAAAACCCAGGAGGACATAATGAAGTAAAATATTCATCTCAAATTTCTTTGGGGAAAAAAAAACACCCTCTAGCTGGGCACTGGTAGCTCATGCCTATAATCCTAGCTGGCTACTCAGGAGGCTGAGATCTGAGGATCATAGTTCAAAGCCAGCCTATGCAGAAAAGTCCACAAGCCTCTTATCTCCAATTAACAACTAAAAAGCCAGAAGTGGAGGTGAAGCTCAAGTGGTAAAGCACTAGCCTTGAGCACAAAAGCTAGGCAAAGTACAAGGTCATGAATCCAAGCCCCTGTGCCAACACACACACACACACATACACACACACCCCTTCATATAAAGGCTGATATAGGTACCAGTCTACTATCCCTTGCCTTCTACACCCTTTCTGTGGTTCATCTATTCAATGACATGTTCAATAAAATGATAGCAGAACCTACTTGACACCTTAAAAACTGATGGCAGTTTCCACTTAGATACTAACAACTCTCCAAAGCTGGAAAGAGCTTGCTCCAGGGTTTTAAGTTTCACTATGTTTCTGAGATGAGGGTCATGTTGTTCAGGCTGCCTTGAATTCCTGGACACAAGCAATCTTCTTGCTGCAGCCGCCAGAAAGCCTGACACTACAGGTATTCACTTCTGCCCAGCTAGATTTTGAGCCTTATTCTTACCATCTCCCAGCAGATGGCAGTATAACATTGACTTGGTGTATTGGGGGCTGTATGTGCTAACATTCAAGCAGAGAGAATATAATTTATTTTTATTTTTATTCTTATTTATTTATATATTTATGGTCAGTCATAGGCTTGAACTCTGGGCCTGGGTGCTATCCCTGAGCGATTAAGCTCAAGGCTAGGACTCTATCACTTGAGCCATAGCCCCACTTCTGGTTTTCTGATAGTTAATTGGAGATAAGAGTCTCGTGGACTTTTCCTGACTGGGTTGGCTTTGAACTGAGATCCTCAGATCTCAGACTCCTGAGTAGCTAGGATTACAGGTGTAAGCCACCAGTGCCAGGCTAAGAACATAGGGGGGTAAAAAAAAAAAAAAAAAAAAAAAAGCCGGGCGCTGGTGGCTCACGCCTGTAATCCTAGCTACTCAGGAGGCTGAGATCTGAGGATCACGGTTCAAAGCCAGCCCGGGCAAGAAAGACCGTGAGACTCCTATCTCCAATAAACCACCAGAAAACCGGAAGTGGCGCTGTAGCTCAAGTGGTAGAGCGCTCGCCTTGAGCTGAAGAGCTGAGGGACAACGCCCAGGCCCAGAGTTCAAGCCCCACAACCGACAAAAAAAAAAAAAAAAAAAAAAAAAATATATATATATATATATATATATATATATATATATATATGGAGTCTTACAAGGTAAAAACAGTACAACCTAGGTTTGCTATCTTCGAAATAATTCTTCAAAATTCGTGTGTGTGTGTGTGTGTGTGTGTGTGTGTGTGTGTGTGTGTGTGTGTGTGTGTGTGTGTGTGTGTGTGTGTGTGTGTGTGTGTGTGTGTGTGTGTGTGTGTGTGTGTGTGTGTGTGTGTAATGAGGCCTAAATTCAGACCATGGGTGTTATCCCTTAGCTTTTTCTCTCAAGGCTGGTGTTCGACTATTTGGGCCACAAATCCACTTTTGGCTTTTTGTTGGTTAATGGAGATAAGATTCTCATGGACTTTCCTGTCCAAGCTGGCTTTGAACCACTCTCCTCTCTGCTCTTAGCCTCCTAAGTAACTAGGATTACAGGTGTGAGTCTTCAGTGTCCAGCTTTACATTTAACTTTAATTGACAGATAAAAATACTATTTGACATGTGCAACAGAATGTTCTGAAATAGAAATACATTGTGAAATGGCTAAATTAAACTAGTTAACATATGCATGGCCTCATATATTTCTCAGTTTAAAAATCTGCTTTCTTAGTGGGTTTGAAGAAAAAACACATTGTTTTAGTTGTGTGTATGTATGTGTGTGTGCCAGTACTGGAGCTTGAACTCAGGGCCTAGGTGTTATCCCTTAGCTTTTTCCACTCAAGGCTAGTGCTCTTGCTGGTGACATGAGCCACCAGCGCCCAACATCAAAGGTTTTTGTTGTTGTTGTTGTTTGTTTTCCCAGCCCCAAAATGGAAAATTTTTAAGATTCCTCCCCCTCCCCCCAATTAAGAACCCCTTTGATGGGCTGGGAAGGTGGCTCAGTGGTAGAGTGCTTGCTTTGCATGCATGAGGCCATGGGTTCGATTCCTCAGTACCACATAAGTAGAAAAAACCAGAAGTGGCACTGTGGCTCAAGTGGTAGAGCACTAGCCTTGAGCTGAAGATCTGAGGGACAGCGCCCAGGCCCAGAGTTCAGACCCCACAACCTAAATAAATAAATAAATAAATTCCATTTTGCCGAGCGCCAATGGCTCATACCTGTAATCCTAGTTACTCAGGTTGCTGAGATTATAAGGATCATGGTTCAAAGCCAGCCTGGGCAGGAAAGTTCATGAGACTCAGATCTCCAATAAGCCACCAGAAAACCAGAAGTCGCATTGTGACTCAAGTGGTAGAGCACTAGCCTTGAGCTGAAGAGCTGAGGATCAGTGCCCAGGCCCAGAGTTCAGGCCCCATGACCGACCAAAAATAAATAAATAAATAAATAAAATTCCATTTTGCCAAACACTGTTGGCTCATGTCTATAATCCTAACTACTTAGAAGGCTGGGATCTAAAAATTATGGTTCAAAGCCAACCTGGGCAGGAAAGGCCATGAGACTCTTACTTCCAGTCAACCACCAGAAAAATGGAAGTGGTGCTGTGGCTCGAAGTGGTAGAGCACTAGCCTTGAGCAAAAGAGCTCAGAGACAGCGCACAGGCCCTGAGTTCAAGCTCCACCACTGACAAAAACAAAAACAAAAATGTTGTCTCTATTTTCCCTTTAGGATGCTATATATCCTGGTCTGTGTGCCTTAATGTTGTCACCAACTGTCCACAGTGACTATGCACAGGCACACAGCTGTCACTAGATAATATTTTGGATTCATGCCCAGAGAAATCTTGAGAGTTGGGAACTATGAAAATACCAGCTATCACATCCCAATAAGCTGAGGCCCCACAGGACTTAGAAGTGGCAGCAATGCCAGGCCTGGAACAACTACAAGTCAGAGTTCAAAAACTGGAAAGAAATGTTGTATCCTACCTCCCAGGGAGAGCCTGCCACTCAGCCGGCTGCGATCAACAGATCACAGTCCCAAGACAACCCCAGGCAGAAAAAAATCTGAGAGACTCTTATTGAACCAGGAAAATGCCTGACTAGAAGCATGAATCAAGTGGTAGAGTGCCAGCAGTGAGAGAATAAGCCCTGAATTCCAAGCCCTGGTATTGGTGGTGGTAATAATAATATAAAAAATAATAATAGCAAGACTAGCAACAGGTAAAAAAGTTGGGTGCTTTATAAAAAATAATAGTGTGTGTGTGTGTGTGTGTGTGTGTGTGTGTGTGTGTGTGTGTGTGTGTGTGTGTGTGTGTGTGTGTGTGTGTGTGTGTGTGTGTGTGTGTGTGTGTGTGTGTGTGTGTGTGTGTGTGTGTGTGTGTGTGTGTGTGTGTGTGTGTGTCCTGGAGCTTGAACTCAGGGGCCTGGGCACTGTCCTTGAGCTTTTTTTTTTTTTTTTTTTTTGGTCAATCTTGAGTCTTGAACTCTGGCCCTGGGCGGATCCCTCAGCTCTTCAGCTCAAGGCTAGTGCCACAGCACCACTTCTGGTTTTCTGATGGTTAACTGGAGATAAGAGTCTATGGACTTTCCTGCCTGGGCTGGCTTTGAACCATGATCCTCATCTCAGCCTCCTAAGTAGCTAGGATTACAGGTGTGAGCCAACAGCACCTGGCTTGTCCCTGAGCTTTTGTGCTCAAGGCTAAAGCTCTACTACTTGAGTCACAGCACCACTTCTGGCTTTGGTGATTCATTGGAGATAGAGTATCATGGACTCTTATACCCAGGCTGGCTTGGAACTGTGATCCTCCAGATCTCAGCTTCCTGAGTAGCTGGGATTACAGGTGTGAAGTATCAGTGCAGGGCTCTCATAATCCCATTTTATGGGAAGTTCAAGTGTTAAACCTCAAAAAAAAAAAAAAAAAAAAAAAAAGAAAAGCTAGCAGCTGACCCACAGTCAGCTGGAATGTATGGGAACTGTTGGTCATCCTATTAACTAAGGTGATATAACTTGTACTTACTGGGTGGGGCAGAGTTGGGACTAGGGATGCTGAGCCTCCTGTAACTTGGGAGAGCTACAGTGAGGTCTGGTCCCATTCCCACATGTCAATCTCACTGTTGAGGGCTACTTTCTTATTCTTATTCTTCAACATTCTTTTTTTTTTTTCCTGCTAGCACCAGAGCTTGAACTCAAGGCCTTACAATTCCCACATGTCAATCTCACTGTTGAGGGCTACTTTCTTATTCTTATTCTTCAACATTTTTTTTTTTTCCTGCTAGCACCAGAGCTTGAACTCAAGGCCTTACACCCCCATTTGGCTTTTTCATTCCAGTCTGTGTTCTACCACTTGAGCACACCTCCACTTCGGCTGTTTTGCTGGTTAACTGGAGTAAAAGTGTCACAAATTTGTCTGCCTGGGCTTGGCTTTCAACCATGATTCTCAAATCTCAGCCTCCTGAGGAGCTAGGATTATATGCTCATCTCTGAAACCAAATTCAATACTAAGAAAGCAAATACTCTCTTAGAAACTTCTTCCTCAAAAAATAAATGATTGGGGCTGGGAAGGTGGCTCAGTGGTAGAGCGCTTGCCTTGCATGCTCGAGGCCATGGGTTCGATTCCTCAGCACTACATAAGCAAAAAAGAAAAAAGCCGGAAGTGGCGCTGTGGCTCAAGTGGTAGAGTGCTAGCCTTGAGCTGAAGAGCTGAGGGACAGCGCCCAGGCCCAGAGTTCAAGCCCCACGACCGGACCCAAAAAAAAAAAAAGATTGGCCAAGTCTTAAGCCTCTCATTACCAGCTATTTTGGAGGGATAATATTGCAATTGAAGAGTAAGCTTCAAATTTAATCACCTACTACGTTTGTTAAACTGGTTCCTGGTTGGGTAAATCTATAGGAGCCCAGTAATTTGCAGAACATTTAAACCCCAGATGGCAGTGAAGCCACAATCTGGCAGAGAAGATTTCCATTAGCATATGATTAGGGACTAGCAGTAAAACAAAAAGCTTAAGAAGACATAGGCCAGTGCCTGTGGCTCACACCTGTAACCCTAGCTACTCAGAAAGCTGAGATCTGAGGATAGTGGTTCAAAGCCAGCCCAGGCAGGAAAGTCCAGGAGACTCTTTTCTCCAATTAACTACCAGAAAACCAGAAATGGAGCTGTAGCTCAAAGTGATAGGACACTAGCCTAGATCAACAGAGCTCAGGGACAGTGCCCAGGCTCTGAGTTCAAGCCTCACAACCACCAACATCACTAACATCAACAAAAGACAGTTTACTAAGATAAAGTTAAAAGTCTGAATGAACATTCATAAGGTATTTGTTTGGAAGATGCTAAAAATTGAAGACTTAGCTCATGTTGGAAGATCTAAAACCTTTTGGCTTCAGATTTTCAACCTGTATTTGTAATTGTAGGTCTCCTGGCTAATTTATATCTAGGAAATTTTTGTGCCTTTTTTGGCGTTGGTTTGTTTGTGCCAGTCCTAGGGCTTGAACTTAGGGCCCCGCTTGGGCATTGTTCCTGAGCTTTTTTTTCCCCCTCACGGTTAGCTCTCTACTACTAGAGTTACAGCTCTACTTCTGGCTTTTTGGTGGTTAATTGAAGATGTCTCACAGACTTTCCTGCCCAGGCAGACTTCAAACTGTAATCTTCAGATCTCAGCCTCCCAGCTTCTTTTGTGCCTTTTAAAGCTTAAGAGTGTTCCTAGGAAAAGCCACTTGGAACTGTATAGTTGTTTGCAATGGAGAAATGCATTTACTGCCTTTTTCCTTGTATAAAGTTTTTGGAAGTCAGCCAGGGCCCTAGCTACTCAGGAGGCTGAGATCTCAGGATCACAGTTCCACGCCAGCCCAGGCAGGAAAGCCCATGAGTCTCTTATCTCCAATTAAAATTATTAAAATTATCTCCAGTAAAAAGTTGGAAATGGAGCTGTGGTTTAAGTTATAGAGTGTAAGCAATGACATATTCGAGGCCTGCTCTCGAATAAGTGTACAGTGTAAACATCAGATATTAGAGGCCTGGTCTGGAGCAAAAAAAAAAAAACCTTGAGAATAGAGGTGTGGCTCAAGTGACATCCTTGAGGGGAAAAAGCAAATCAAGAGCACTAGATTCAAGTCCCAGTACTGGTATATTCACACACATGTATACACACACAATAATAATAATAATAATAATAATAATAATAATAATAATAATAATAATAATAATAATAAATCTGGGACTAAAACATGCAAACCAAAAATCTCTCAACCCTCCAGGCACTGGTGGCTCACACCTGTAATCCTGGCTACTCAGGAGGCTGAGATGTAAGGATCACAGTTTGAAGCCAGGCCAGACAGAAAAACCCAGGAGACTCGTATCTCCGAGTTACTACCTAAAGGACAGAAGTGGCGCTGTGGCTCAAGTAGTAGAGTGTTAGCCTTGAGCACAAAAACTAAGGGGCAGCATCCAGTCCTAAGTTCAAACCCCAGGACCCACCAAAAAATAAACAAAAAATTTAAAAATCCCACCAGTAGCCCCAGGCCAAGGTCTTACCTGCATAAGCTGCTGCTTCAATTTCTGTATCTCTGAAATGTTCAGCTCACTGAATAAATCCGAGACTGGGTGCAAGGACTCTCCTTTCCTTAAGGCTGGGGTCCGATAGTCTCCATTCAGCTTCACCAGAGGCCCGTGGATATGTCCATTCATCTTCTCGTCGTTATTCGGCTCGCCAGACTCCTCGGAGAACTTGAGTCCGTCCACTGAGAGACTGATGTGGTTGTCGCTGAGATTGATGTACTGGGCCAGCTCCTTCCGCAGGTTGTTTTTTTGCTCTCTCTCATTCTTTAATGTCTCCAGGGCCTCCTCCAGCTGGTGCTCAGCGATTTCTTTCAACCGGATGGCATCCTCTAGCTGGCTGTTCAGCAGGACCGTCTCTTCTTCAAATCGTTTAATCTCATGCTTTAAGCCCTCATATTCAACCTGTATTAGATAGGTTAGAGAAGATTCATAAAACTAAAATTTGGGTCTTACAAAACTGCCATTGGACACTCTAGTGGCCTTAAATCCTGAAAAAGAATCTAACATCAGGCTAGAAAATAATGTAATGCTGGGTGCTGCTGGCTCACACCTGTAATCCTAGCTACACAGGAGGCTGAGATATGAGGATCACAGTTCAAAGCCAGCCTGGGCAGGAAAGTCCATGAGATTTTTTTTGTTTTGTTTTGTTTTGTTTTGTTTTTGGGTCTGGTTGTGGGGCCTGAATTCTGGGCCTGGGTACTGTCCCTCAGCTCTTCAGCTCAAGGCTAGTGCTCTACCACTTGAGCCACAGTGCCACTTCCAGCTTTTTTCTTTTGTTTATGTGGTGCTGAGAAATCGAACCCAGGGCCTCGGGCATGCAAGGCAAGTGCTCTACCACTGAGCCACCTTCCCAGCCCAAGTCCATGAGATTTTTATCTCCAATTAACAACCAAAAAATCAGAAGTGGTGCTGTGACTCAAGTGGTAGAGCACTGGCCTTGAGCTGAAGAGCTCAGGGACAGTGCCCAGGCCCAGAGTTCACAACAGAAAGAAGGAAGGAAGGGAGGGAAAGAGGGAAGAAGGGAGGGAGGGAGGAAAAGAGGGAGGGAGGGAGGGAAGGGAAGGAAGAACAAAGGGAAGGGAAGGAAGGAGAGAAAGAAAATAATGTAAAAAGCACCAGACCTGTAATCCTAGCTACTCAGGAGGCTGAGATCTGAGGATCACAATTCTGCAATCCATTATAGAAAAGTTCATGAGATGGAAGTAGGGCTGTGTCTCAATGATAAGAGCTCTAACCTTGAGCAAAAGAAGCTCAGGGACAGCTCCCAGGCCCTTGAATTCAAGCCCTGGTAGCAGTATTCAAAAAAAAAAAAAAAAAAAAAAGGCCGGGCACCGGTGGCTCACTCCCATAATCTTAGCTACTCAGGAGGCTAAGATCTGAGGATCTCGGTTCAAAGCCAGCCGGGGCAGGAAAGTCCATGAGACTCTTATCTCCAATAAACCACTAGAAAACCAAAAGTGGTGCTGTGGCTCAAGTGGCAGAGCGCTCACCTTGAGCTGAAGAGCTGAGGGACAGCGCCCAAGCCCAGAGTTCAGGCCCCAGACTGACCAAAAAAAAAAAAAAAAGATAAAGATTAAAAAAAAAAACCCAAAGGGGAAAAAACAGCAGTCCTCTCTCTTATCTGCTTGCTCAAATAATTAACTGTTCGGGGGAGTTGGGGGGAATTACTGGGGAATGAGTCCTCTGGGCACAAAAAGCATTTGAAAAGGAAAAGGTTCTGTTAGGGATGGGCACCTATCTTAAAGAGGACATCCCAGCCAATCTGTTCTGAAGAATGCTCAGACATCTATGAGCAAATCAACCTTGAAATCTCTGGGCCCAATTGATGAAACAGTGCAACAGCAAAAATGACTAAATATAGCAAGTGTCAGGTGAAAGGGGAACATGTGAGGCAAACCCCCAAGCCTGTGATGTTATTTCTCCTCCTATTCACTAGCAGATGTGCTGGCATCCACATCTGGATCATTGCCATCTTTCTATCGTTCCTTTGCTTTACCAAATAACCTACCTCCCCCCCACACCCAGCTTTCTCTCGATAGTCCTGGGGCTTGAACTCTGGTGCTATCCCTGGGCTTTTGTACTCAAGGCTAGCACTCTACCACTTGAGCCACAGCTCTATTTCCAGCTTTTTTTTTTTTTTTTGTAGTTTAGTGGAGAAAAGAATCTCACAGACTTTCTTGCTCAAGCTGGCTTTGAACTATGATCCTCTGATCTCAGCCTCCTGAAGAACTGAGATTACAGGCGTGAGCCACAAGCACCCACCTACCCATAACCTTTCATGGTCTCTCTCCTCAATAGATCCCAAAATTCCTTCCTGCAAAAAACATCATGAATTTGGGACTCAAGGGCCAGGCAAAGAAAGGACTTTTCCCTTTTAGAGACTGCTCCTGAAATCTTATTGATTTTAGTAACAATATGACTGCAACCCTCAAAATGTGGAAGAGCCAAGAGAGAGAGGGAAAAGGTATTTGAAACTGTGATATTCAGCCAGACAATGATGACTCACGCCTGTAAGCCTATTTATTCAGGAGGCTAAAATCTGAGGATAAGGGTTTGAAGCCAGCCCAGGCAGGGAAGTCCATGAAACTATTATCTCCAATTTACCAGCAAAAAAGCCAGAAGTAGAGCTATGGCTCAAGTGGTAAAGTACTAGCCTTAAGCAAAAATAAGCTCAGGGACAGTGCCTAGGCCCTAAGTTCAAACCCCAGGACCAGCACAAAACGAAACCAAACAAAAACCAAGTTTATAGACCTGGCTTATAATTAGAAATTGTCAGGTTAAATTTATTATGATCTTATAAACTTTCTTCTAAAAAAAATTAATATGAAACTAAGTATAGGCTGGGAATGTGGCTTAGTGGTAGAGTGCTTACCTAGAGTACATGAAGCTGGGTTCAATTCCTCAGTACCACAAAAACAGAAAAAGTGGCAACTGTGGCTCAAGTGGTAGAATGCTAGCCTTGAGCAAAAAGAAGCTCGGAGACAGGCCCTGAGTTCAAGCCCTGGGTCTGGCAAAACAGCAACAACAATGACAACAACAACAAAAATACCCTACAGTGTAAGTAGAATTATTATTCTTACTCAATATTAATTTGTTTAGATTTTATTGGCAATTACTTTACTTGTAGGTGTATTTTTTTTTTAACATTTCAGGTCAAATAGGAAGGCTGAGAAATTTGTAAAGCACAAATATTGCAGAGAGAAGACTAAGGCCACAAAAATTAATTGACAAGCTTCTTTCTAAGAAAGAGGAAACTAAACATTAGCTGTCAGAAAGCTCACCTGGTTTTGCTTCAGTGTGGACACCAGCTTTTGCAGTGTGATGTTCTCCTCTTCTAGCTCCGTGTAGTCCTGAAGGAGGCGGGCCTCCCGGAATTTGTACTCACGGATTTCATCCTTCATCCGGATTCTCTGAAGCTCCACCATCTCATTGTTCTGAAACAACAAAACAAATGATCTTACAGAACTTCCTTGGTGGCTCATCCCTGTAAACCTAGTTATTCAGAAGGCTGAGATCTAAGGATCACAATTCAAGGCCAGCCAGGCCAGGAAAGTCCATGAGACTCTTATTTCAAATTAACGACCAAATTAGAAGTAGTGCTGTGGCTCAAGTGATAGAGCACTATCCTTGGGCAAGAAAAAAAAAATCTCAGGGACAGTACCCAGGCCCTGAGTTCAAGCCCCTGGAGTAGCACATACAAACACAAACAATTCTTCAATATATCTCATAAAGATATTTAAAACAAGAACTAAATCCATATATATATTTGAGTTGGAAATAATCTAAATATTAGCTATTTGAAGGAATAACAAAAGAAATTATCACATATTCATTCATATAGGGCATAATAAGATTGTTAAAAGGAATTAGAGAAAAGAGCCAGGTGTTGGTGGCTCAAGACTGTAATCCTAACTACTCAGGAGACAGATCTGAGGATCATGGTTCAAAGCCAACCTGGGCAGGAAAGTCTGTGAGACTCTTATCTCCGGTGAAACACTAGAAAACTCTAAGTGGAACTGTGGTGCAACGTGGAAGAGCATTAGCCTTGAGCCTGTGCATGTGAGTGTTTGAGATTTTCTTCTAGAGAGTTCTTTTCTGTCCTCTGGATTTAGCCAGGGCTTTTGAGCTTGACATATACTTCTGTGTGCAGATGGGTCTCAAATCTTTCACCAGGCCTAAGGAAATCCTCTGTGGCCTCTCTGGCTTCACTCCAGGAACTCATTAGAATCTTCTTCTACTAAGTTTGCTCCCAGATATTCTGTTGCATCTTTAAAGCCCTCATACTGGGTCTTGCTTTAGAGTTTTTACACCAGCTGTCTCCTCCACTGGCATTGCCATTTCCAGATTCAAACTGCTGTCTTTTCCTTCAGATCTCAAAGGATGACATCACTGCAGAAAAGCTTCCCACAGGTTTCTTTTTCTTGTTTTTATTTTTTTATTTATGTATTTATTGATGAGGGTGGGGACTGGGGCTTGAATTTAGGGCATCCTGCTCTTAACTTTCTCACTCAAGGATGATACTCTACCACTTGAAGCACACCTCCACTTCTGGCTTTTTGCTGGTTTACTGCAAATAAGAGTCTCATGGATTTTTTTGCTCCAGCTGGCTTTGAACCATGAGCCTCAGATCTCAGCCTCCTGAGTAGCTAGGATGACAGGTGTGAGCTACCAGCACCCAGCTAAACATTAAGATTTTCTAAGAGTAAGGTATGGTGTGTACCATTTGCCAACTTTATTTGACCACAAAACCTTTTATCTGCTTCTAAAGGAGCATTTGAAACAATCCATAGATGGAATAAAAACAAAACAAAACAAAAACCCACTGTTACTCTGAAGCAATAGAAAAAGCTAGTATCTGCAAAGTGGGGAAGCTAGAACTACCCTCCACCTCTTCCTACTGCAGAGATTAGATTTAAATAATGCTATGAAACAAAATCAGAAGACTAGAGATATTAAAAAAAAAAAGGCAGGACAAGCTGGGCACTGGTGGCACATGCCTATAATCCTAGCTACTCAGGAGATCTGAGGATCATGGTTCAAAGCCAGCCCACGCAGTAAACTTCATGAGACCCTTATCACCAGTTAACCATCAAAAAGCTGGAAGTAGAGCTGTGGCTCAACTGGTCGAGCAGTAGCCTAGAGCACAGAAGCTCAGGGACAGCACCCAGGCCCCGAGTTCAAGTCCCAGGAGCCAAACACATACACACACTACACACACTACACACACACACACACACACACACACACACACACACACACACACACACACACACACACAAAATGAAGGACAAGATAGGCAAGTTCTAATAGCAGTCAGTGAGTAGATAGATATGTGAAGAGTTTAGGCTATCCCATCCCCAAATATGCCACTGTGGAATTTTATTTTGAGCAGAAGGCAATAGAGACAGCAAGTGCTCTCCCCCTTTCTACTTAAAAACAGGTCTCAGCATTTCCCAGAGAGGGAGGTATGCCAGGAAGGAAAAAACAAAACAAAAAACACACGATCACAGACTAGATTGTTGCTCAGCTAGATCTGTACAAACTCCTACCAAAATAACCCTTCACTCCTGCTAGCTTTCTTCACAATTTACCATCCCTAGGCCAAGCTCCTTTCTTGTCTCTTCACAGATTGTTTCTTTGGCTGAAAAATGAGTAAAATCTGGATCCTTCTTTGGGTAGAGATGTGGCCCACGTGGTAGAGTGCTAGCCTGGAGTAAAAAAGTGAAGTGAAAGAGCAAGGCCCTGAGTTCAAACACCAGCACAAAACAAAAACAAAAAAGTGATGGATTTAAGCAGTGTGCCTAGTGGCTCACATCTGTAATCCTAGCTACTCAGGAGGCTGAGATCTGAGGATCTCAGTTTGAAGCCAGCCTGGCCAGAAAAGTCCATGAGACGCTGACCTCCACCAAAAAAGCCAGAAGCAAAGCTGTGGCTCAAGTGGTAGAGCACTAGCCTTGAGCAAAAAATTAAAAAAAAAAAAAATGTTCAGGGAGAGTTCCCAGGCCTTGAATTCAAGCCTGAGGAGCAGCAGGAAAGAAAGTACCAGATTTAGAATGACTGATTTATCTTACATTAGTTGCCATTCCAGTGTTTAACAACTATCTTAGAAGCCTAGGGGATGGAGACATGGCTCAGCTGGCAGAGCGATAGCCAATGAGCAAAAGTGTCAGGTACCTAGTTCAAGTCTTAGACTAAAAAAAAAAGTCTAGGGCTGGGAAGGTGGCTCAGTGGTAGAGTGCTTGCCTTGCATGCCTGAGGCCCTGGGTTCAATTCCTCAGCACCACATAAGCAAAAAGAAAAAAGCTGGAAGTGGCGCTGTGGCTCAAGTGGTAGAGCACTAGCCTTGAGCTGAAGAGCTGAGGGACAGTGCCCAGGCCCAGAGTTCAGGCCCCACGACCAGACCCCCACCCCCCAAAAAAAAGTCTAAAACAATTCAAGAAAGTAATCAATCTACCTCTAACAATTCATGTCACCATTACCTTCTAACCCTTAAAATGGATGCCAATACATACCAAAAAAAAACAAAAACAAAAAAAAAAAACAAGCCAACTGTCCTTGCCAAGGTCTTCTTGCTATCAGCTATTCCCTTTTGCTTGGAAACAGAACTTTGGAGTCACCTCAAGAAAGGAATTTGGAGCCAATGCTAGTGGCTCACACCTGTAATCGTAGCTACTCAGGAGGCTTGAGACCTGAAGATCAAAGTCCAAAGCAAGCCTGGGCAGACAAATTTGAGAGAAACTTCTAAAAGTGGGGAGGGGTCCTCAAACTTTAACTCCCGTGAAAACAGAGAAACTGAGTCACAGCTTCAATCACTGAGTAAAATCTTTTTTTTTTTTCTTTTGTCGGTCGTGGGGCTTGAACTCTGGGCCTGGGCGCTGTCCCTCGGCTCTTCAGCTCAAGGCGAGCGCTCTACCACTTGAGCTACAGCGCCACTTCCGGTTCTCTGGTGGTTTATTGGAGATAGGAGTCTCATGGTCTCTCCTGCCCGGGCTGGCTTTGAACCATGATCCTCAGATCTCAGCCTCCTGAGTAGCTAGGATAACAGGCGTGAGCTACCAGCACCCGGCTTACTGAGTAAAATCTTATTTGTCTAAAAGATAGGTCTCAAATTCAGGGTGGGAGAGGGAGGGGAAATGAAATTCTGGAAGGATATAAAAAGACTCCATAAGGCCAGGTGCTGGTGTCTCACATCTGTAATCCTAGCTACCCAGGAGGTGAGGTCTAAGGAGTATGGTTCAAAGCCAGCCTGGGCAGGAAAGTTTATGAGACTCTTATCACCAATGAACTACCAAAAAAAAAAAAAAAAAAAAGTATAAAGTGGAGGAGTTGTGGCTCAAGTGGCAGAGTTCTAGCCTTAAGCACAGAAGCTCAGGGACAGCACCTAGGCCGTGAGTTCAAGCCCCAGGACTGGCACCAAAATAAATGTAAGTGAAAAGACTTGCAGAGACTCAGAATCCATCAAAGGGCTGTGGGGGTTGTCTCCCTTCCCCCAGCCCTGGGAAAGCACTCCACCAGCCTGTGAGCTCCCAGGGAAAAGAGCCAGAAGGGCAGGAGAGTGACAGTTCCCTCTGCTGTGGCCTGCAGACCCCACTCCCCACACATCAACACAAGGGCCCTGGTGGAGTGCAGAGAAGAGAGGCCTTTATTGAAGCAGGCCCAGTGAGAATCAGGGTTTTCATCCCTCTCTACACAAAAGCTTTCCGGGCCAGAATTCCAATTAACATCGTAGGCACCAATCCAACAAATGACTCAGAGAGAGAGAGAAACGGGCAACTGCACTTAAGTCCATGCAGGGAGGCAGTGGCCATTATTACACACTGACAGTCACTCAGCCAAAGGAACTTTTGGTGCATATGGGACAAGACAGGTTTCAAGAGTACATTCTGTGAAAAACAGTATCTATATATTTTTTTCTTTTGTGCCAGTACTGGGACTTGAACTCAGGTCTTCATACTCTTACTTGGCTTTTTTAATCAAGGCTGGTGTTCTGCCATTTGAGACACATTTCTACTTCCAGCTTTTTCTTCTCTAGGCTGGCTTTAAACCACGACCCTCAGCCTCCTGAGTAGCTAGGATTATGGACATGAGCCACCAGTGCCTGGCTGGAAGCATGTTTCTAAACCCAGAACTTAGGCAGGCACTGGTGGTTCGCGCCTGTAATCCTAGCTATTCAGGAGGCTGAGATCTGAGGATCGAGGTTAAAAGCCAGCCCAGGCAGGAAAGTCTATGAGATGCTTAACTGTAATTAATCACCAGAAAATGTGAAGTGGCGCTGTATCTCAGGTGATAAGAGCACCAGCATTGAGCAAAAAAGAGCTCAGGGACAGCTCCTAGGCCCTGAGTTCAAGCCCCATGACTAGCTAAAAAGAAAAAAAAAATCCAGAACTTTCAGTCCATAAGTACAAGGTACTTTCCTGATGCTAGAGCTCCCTCCTTTGTCCTACCTCCTTTGTCCCACTACCCCAGCATCTTGTAACCATTGGTTATTTTATGCCACAGGGCTGTAATCTTGAAGGAGAAATGGCTGACAAAAACAGAAATCGTTTCTTTGCTGAGGCAAGGAAATACACAGGTAGCATCATTCAAAGCTCAAGCCAGCCATCAGTGGCTCACACTTGTAATCCTAACTACTTATGAGGCTGAGACCTGAGGATTGTGGGTGGAAGCCAACCTGGACAGGAAAGTCCATGCTTATCTCCAATGAAATAGCAAAAGAGGAAAGTGGAGCTGTAGCTCAAGTGGTAGAAAACCAGCCTGGAGTAAAAAAGCTAAGGGATAGCACCCAAGCCCTGGGTTCAAGCCACAGTATCATCACAAGAGAAAAAAATGCCACCCGATTTATCAACTTATCTAGCAAGCTCTGAGACACCCAACTGGGAGCAGGTGATAGCATTCTTCATGCTTCGTAATTCCAGCCTCTACTCTCTCACTCCAACAGGAAGCCAAGAGTCTGTTCTTGAAGCAGGTTGCTGAGACAAAATGTCTTCAGCAAAGAGTAATGACATTGTAACATAGTCGCAAACTCACATGTATTCTCGTTTCCTCTTCCTTCCTCTCTCTCTCCCTCCCTCTCTTCCTCTTGTTCTTTGAGACAAGTATCTTGCTATGTAGCCCAGGCTACCATCAACCTGAACTTGAGGTCCTCCTCCTTCAACCTGGATTTGTAGGCATGCACCATGAAGTCTGGCCTTCCTCTGTGTCATTGAACAACCGCACTTGCACATGGACTTCTGTACTTAGCCATGGGGAAGTAACAAAGGAAGGACTTACAAGTTTTCAAGATGGGTAGTTAGAAACGGTACAAAAACAGATGAAACTGCTATGTTCAGGCTTGTAGGATTATCTCTGGGAGATGGGAAATGGACACGCTGAGCAGGAAGAAAACCCCCAGATTCCCACTGGGAGGCAATGTAGGAACTATAAAGGCACTGAAGGGAAACCCAGAGGATTCCAAAGGCCAGCTAGGTGATGAGAGGGTGGATGCACAAGGGAATGCTGGAAAGGAAATGCAACATGGAGAGAGAACTCAAGCAATCTCCTGATAGGCTTCCTTGAACCTTTTCTTGGTGTAACTCTAACTTGCAGCAAGCATTATGTAAATGCTTGAGCTACAAAGTAACTCAGGACAAAGTCTCTGTTGGCCAGGGGCTAAAATATAGTTCCAAAATTCTGGGCTGGGAAGATGGCTCTTTCTCACCAACAGTCATTTCTTCCTTTCTTCATATCTTCCTAGCTCTTCGGCAAATTAAGATTCTAGTTAGTTTCTCAAAGCAAATTTTTAGTGGAACGAACATTAGAGCTCAGTCAATTCTATGTGTTTGATTTTTTTTTATGGTAGTAAGATTTGAATTCAAGGCTTCACTCTTTCTAGGTTGGTGCTCCTCTACTTGAACCAAACTTCCAAGTTAGTTTTTGTTTTTGGTCGGTCATGGGGCTTGAACTCTGGGCCTGGGCACTGTCCCTCAGCTCTTCAGCTCAAGGATAGCACTCTACCACTTGAGCCACAGCACCACTTCCAGCTTATTCTATTTATGTGGTGCTGAGTAACCGAACCTCACGCATGCAAGGCAAGCACTCTACCACTGAGCTACCGTCTCAGCTCCCAAGTTTTTTTTTTTGTTTGTTTTTTGGGCTTTGTGTGTGTGCCAGTCCTGGGGAATGAAATCAGGGCCTGGATGCTGTCCAGGAACTTTTTCCCTCAAAGTGCTCTACCACTTGAGCCACAGCTCCACTTCCAGATTTTTGGTGGTTAAATGGAGATAAGAATCTCACAGACTTTCCTTCTCAGGCTGGCTTTGAACTTCCCAGGCTGACTAAGTCTCAGATCTCTGAGTAGCTAGGATTACAAACATGAGCCACTAGCACCAGGCCCACCCTCTTTTTCGCTGGTTAATTCAGAGATGGAGTGTAAGCAAACCTTTCTGCCTGGGCTGACCTCCAACCAGTCCTCCAGATCCCAACTTCCCGAGTAAGTGAGAATTAAAGTCAGGAGCCACCAGCACCAGCCTATGCGTTTTATTTTTAATGGAGTAGGTATTATGAACATATAACCATTCTTCTCTTTATTAAACAAAGGCTCACTGGGTGCATACACTATGTGAGAGAGTGTGATGGTAATAAGGTTACAAAAGCACATGGCAGCCAGGTGCTAGTGGTTCAGGCCTGTAATTTTAGTTACTCAAGAGACTGAGATTTAAGGACTGAGGTTGAGGTTTGAAGCCACCCCAGACAGAAAAGTGCGTGAAAATCTTACCTCCCATAAACAGGAAAAAGTCAGAAGCAGAGATATGGCTCAAGTAGTAGAGTATCAGCCTTGAGTACAAAAGCTCAGGGGCAATGCCTAGGCCCCATGTTCAAGCTCCAGGACCGACCAACACACACACACACACACACACACACACACACACGCACACACGCACACACACACACACACACACACCAGAGAGCTCCCATGCATGGTCTCTGTGCTATCTCTACCTCCCTTGCAGATGGCTATCATAAGCAAGATGGTATAGGTCCCCATCAAGGACCTTGGGCAAAGCTGGGCCCTGTGGCTCACACCTGTAATCCTAGCTAGTCAGGAGGCTGAGATCTGAGGATCACATTCTGAAGCCAGCCTGGCTTGCCCAAGTGACTCTTATCTCCAATTAAGCACAAAAAGTCAAAAGTAGACCTGTGGCTCAAGTTGTAAACAGAGACTTGAGCAAACAGACTCAGGAACAGGGCTCAGGACACAAGTTCAAACCCCAGGACTGGCACCAAAGTAAATAAGTAACTAACTAAATAAAACAATCCTTGGGCATCAGAAGTTTAGCATTCTTGGCTTCCAGAATTGCAAGGTGTGAACTCATGCCATGTGGTGGTGTGTGGACATTTGGCAGTGTGTGAACCTGTGCGTGTGGTGGTGTGTAGACATTTGGTAGTATGTGAACTTGTGCCATGTGGTACTATGTGGATACTTGGCAGTGCATGAACTTGTGCCATGTGGTGGTGCTTGGACATTTGGTAGTGGCAGTTCCAGCAGGCCAAGCTCTGATCAAGCCAGATGAGGGAGCTCGGTGAAAGGACTGAGTCCCTCTGTCCATCTTAATGCTTCTGCTTTGGCAGACACATTAACAATGTGTCTCTAGAGCTCCAGGAGAAGAAAACAGACTCATTAAATGAAGGGAATCATGAAGGACATTGCTGTTCAGGCAGTGCTGTCTATTGGTCCATTGTTCTTCCCTAATTGTCCCACAGGCAAAGTGGACAATGAAGCCCACTGATTCCCCAGCCCAGGGCCCAGACTCTGTTCCTCTGATTCTTCAAAGGCTCAACTCAACAAGAAGACACCCTGACTGTCTCAACAGAATGGACAGTGTCACAAGCAACAGCATTGCTCTGTGTGTGTGTGTGTGTGTGTGTGTGTGTGTGTAGGCATGCACACACGCACATGTACACAGTGGGACTTGAACTTAGGGTATTGCACTCTCCACTTGGCTTTTTTCCCCTCAAGGCTAGTGCTTTATCGTGAGTCATACCTCCATTTCTACCTTTTTGCTGTTTAATGGGAGATAAGAGTCTCTCAGGGCTGGGAATGTGGCTTAGCAGTAGAGTGCTTGCCTAGCATGCATGAAGCCTTGGATTCAATCCCTCAGTACCACATAATCAGAAAAAGTCAATGTGGCATTATGGCTCAAGTGGTAGAGCACTAGCTTTGAGCAAAAGAAGCTCAGGGACAGTGCAGTGCCCAGGCCTGAATTCAAGCCCCCCTGGCAAAAAAAAAAAAAAAAAAAAAGTCTCATATTTATCTGTCTGTGTTGGTTTCAAACTGTGATCCTCGGATGGCAGCCTCCTGAGTAGCTAGGATTCCAGGTGTGAGCCAGAAGCCCTTAGCCTGCATTGCTCTTGATAGCAGCCCACTGAACAGAGATGAAAGTTCTTAAGAGAAGCCCACGTTTATTTATTTGCTTGTGCTGGCTGTGGATTTCCAAATAGACTTCACAAAGCAGTTTGTCAAACCGTGGCCCAACATCTCCTTTTGTTTATTCAGCAAACATTTCCCCCAGCAAATATTTGCTGAGTATCTTCAATTACCAGACATTCTTCTGGACGCTTGAGATACAGCTGTGAGGGAGACAGGTGTGTTCCTGTCCACAAGAGGTTTGCAGTAGCCAGGTGTCAGTGGTTCATGCCTGCAATCTTAACTACTGAGGAGATTGAGATGTATGGATCGTGGTTCAAAGCCAGCCTGGGAACAAAAGTCCATGAAACTTTTTTTTTTTTTTTTTGGGTCCAGTCGTGGGGCCTGAACTCTGGGCCTGGGCGCTATCCCTCAGCTCTTCAGCTCAAGGCTAGCGCTCTACCACTTGAGCCACAGCACCACTTCCGGCTTTTTTCCTTTTGCTTATGTGGTGCTGAGGAATCGAACCCAGGGCCTCAGGCTTGCAAGGCAAGCGCTTCTACCACTGAGCCAACTTCCCAGCCCCCATGAAACTTTTATCTCCAATTAACTACCAGAAAACTGGAAGTGGGGCTGTGGCTCAAAAGTGGTAGAGTGCTCTAGCTTTAAGCAAAAAAATCTCAGGGACAGTGCCTGAGTTCAAGCACCACAACCGACAAAAAAAAAAAAGGGCTGGGGAGGTAGCTCAGTGGTAGAGGCTTGCCTTGCATGCCTGAGGCCCTGGGTTCGATTCCTCAGCACCATATAAGCAGAAAAGAGCCAGAAGTGGTGCTGTGGTTCAAGTGCTAGAGTGCTAGCCTTGAGCTGAAGAGCTGAGGGACACCGCCCAGGCCCAGATCTCAGGCCCCACGACCAACACGCCCCCCCCCAAAAAAAAAGGAAAGAAAAGAAGAATTTTAAAATGTTTGCTCTTGAAAGAAATATATTTTCATCACACACACACACACACACACGCACGCACGCACGCACGCACACACGCACGCACGCACGCACGCACGCACGAACGCACGCATGCCAAGTACTAGACTAGTAGCTCATCACTGTAATCCTAGATACTCAGGAGACAAAGACCCAGAGAATCTGATTCAAAGCTAGCGCAAGTAGAAAAGTTCATAAGATTCTATCTCCAAATAACTAGCAAAAAATTGGACCAGCGGTGTGACTCAAGTGGTAGAACTCCAGCCTAACAAGCAAGCTCATTAAGTGTGAAACTTTGGAGTTCAAACTCCAGTACAGGCAAAAGAAAATATGTATCTCCTTGGTTCTTCTGAGGGCTATTATAATTCAATTAAATGTGCATATAATGAATCCTTCTGACACAGAAAACAGAAAATGCAATCAGCTAAGTCCAGTGGGGAACTACAATCTGACAAATGGTAGACACAGAAGGCAAGGAGGGCCAGGCTTTCCTCACCTTGTTTTATGTAGCAGCTAGCATAAACTCCTGGCATTACCAAGAATATGGTAAATCTAACAAAGAGGGGTGAGGGTGTGGAAACAGACCTCTCTGAAATGCAAAGGCAAAGGAATCCACATGGCCAATAAACACAGTCAGTGATGGGCGCCAGTGGTTCATACCTGTACTCCTAACTACTCATGAGGCTGAGATCTGAGGACAACAGTTAGTCTGGGCAAAATGATCCTTGAGACTCTTACCTCCAGCGAACCATCAAAAAGCCAGAAGTGGAGCTGTAGTTTAAGTGGTGGAGTGCTAGCTTTGAGCAAAAAAGCTCCAGGACAGCACCCAATCCCTGAGTTCAAGCCTTAGGACTGGCACAGAAAGAAGACAGGAGAAAAGAAGAAAGGAAGGGAGGGAGGGAGGAAAGAAAGGAGAGGAGAGGAGAGGAGAGGAGAGGAAAAGAGAGGAAAGGAGAGGAAAAGAGAGGAAAGGGAAAAAAGAAAAAGGAAAAGGCAGGCAGGAGAAAGGAAGGAAGGAAAGAAGGAAGGAAGGAAGGAAGGAAGGAAGGAAGGAAGGAAGGAAGGAAGGAAAAGGCAGGCAGGCAGGCAGGCAGGAAGGCAGGAAGGCCGGCAGGCAGGAAACTGGTGCCAAGCCGACCATGATGATTGGGGCTGGGAAAGTGTCTCAGCGGTAGAGCTTACTTCAAATGCAAGAGGCCCTGGGTTCAATTCCTCAGCACCACATAAACAGAAAAAGCAGGAAGTGGCACTGTGGCTCAAGTGGTAGAGCGCTAACCCTGAGCTGAAGAGCTGAGGGACAGCACCAAGGCCCAGAGTTCAAGCACCACGACCGACAAAAAAAAGAAAGAAAGAAAGAAAAAAAAGAAACAGCTGCCCATCAGGCAAAGTGAAGGCAGGGGTACCAGAGGGGAGGAGACTTCTCCAAACAGCAGCATAGGTGCAGATGGAGCCCTGCACACAGGCAGCAGGGAGAGCTCTGGCTTTCCTAGCCTAGGCCAGCAGGCTGATCCCACTGTCTCAGAATAACTTGTTGAGCCTAGATTGTATCTAGGACTCATCTTACCTTTCCTTTCCTTCCTTCCTTCCTTCCTCCCTCCCTCCCTCCCTCCCTCCCTCCCCCACCTCCTCTGTTCCTCCCCCACCTTCCTTCCCATTTGTTCTGGTACTAGGGCTTAAAACTCAAAGCCTCAATCTCTTGCTTGGATTATTTTTGCTCAAGGCTGGCACTCTACCATGTGAGCCACAATTCCACTTTCAGGTTTGTGCTGGTTACTTGGAGAAAAGTATCCTATGAACAGGTCTTCCTGGGCTGACTCTGAACCACGATCCTCAGATCTCAGCCTCCTGAGTAGCTAGGATTACAGAGGTGAGCCACCAGCACCAGGCTAGGATCCATCTTTGATGTGAACTGGACCAAAACATGAACTTTTTTTTGGGGGGGGGGATGATTTATTCAAACATAGTGATAATCCTGACTCTGTTTATTTCAGATCAAGGTACAAATCCCACGTTGCTAATAGAGAAAGCGGATCTATTTCCTAATCGGGTTTTCTAGGCAGTACATTAAAATAAAGAAAAGAGGAAAGAGCGAGGGAAGGGGGTGACACTGTCCAAAAAGAAATGTACTCATTACCTGATTTATGTAACTGTAACCCCTCTGTACATCTTCATTAACAAGACCTTAAAAATAAGTGAATAAATAAGAAGAACAGAAGAGCTAGGTGTGGGAGTGCATGCCTATAATCCCAGCACTCAGGAAGTGGAGGCAGGAGGATTTCAAGTTTGAAGCCTGGCTGGGTTTATCTAATAAGATTCAGTCTCAATCAACAAATGAACTAGTTATTAAATCAAACAAGCCAGTTACCTGGCATTAAGTCCTGAATTAATACCATTTCTGTCAGGCTAGAAAGCCAACTTGTATCTAGGCACATCAAAGGGCACCAATGAGGCTGGTATTTGGAGGATGTGGGGCAGGTGTTTCCTGCCGATTCAGGTCCCAGACCAGGAGTGGTCCCCATGGGGGACAGGGCTGTGAGTCTGTCATGAAGTCAGCTATTGGTCACACTGGGTAGGATGTGTTCTGGGCAGTTCTTTCCTACAGGAGAAGATGTGGATGGGTGGAAGTAGTGCCGGGAATCCCCATTCATCTGGAAAAGTGTGCTCACCTATGGCTGGCTGCACGTACACATCCAAAGCATTTGTCAGCGCAATAGTATTTCTCTCAATCAGAAGCTTAAGGGTGGATTTGGCCATGACAATGCCATGCTAATGACACTGTCTGACCTTCGAGTGACTCATTCACCGCCTTCTCTGCTGACTGGACCAGGCAGAGAGGGCAATGCAAAAAAAAAGGGGGAGAGGGGTGAAAATACCACAGGGAAATGGCCATGCCAACTCTACTCTTGCAAATACTGTTCGTGTGTGTGTGTGTGTGTGCGCGCGCGCGTGTGTGTGTGTGTGTGTGTGTGTGTGTGTGTGTGTGTGTGTGTGTGTGTGTGTGTGTGTGTGTGTGTGTGTGTGTGTATACGTGCGCACTGGTACTTAGGGCTTCAGGCTTCAGGATCTTGCAGGGTAGCCATAGCTTCCATTTCAAGCTTTTAGCTGGCTAATTGGAGCTCAGTCTCACAGACATTCCTGCCTGGGCTGGCTTTGAACTGGGACACACAGCTCTGGCTGCTCAGTAGCTAGGATTACATGCATATGCCAACAGCACCTGGCTTAAATCCTATTGATTTTAACCCAGCTTTTTTTTCTAACAAGTGCCCTGTAATAGCAAGAAGCCATACTGCTGTGGGCTTGGAAAAATGGAGGGCAGGGCTGAGTGTCAATAAATTAAAGAGCTGGCAAAGGACAGTTAAGCAGCACTGGCACGTGTGTGTGTGTGTGTGTGTGTGTGTGTGTGTGTATACTCGCACACACACTTGTCTATCTTATGTATCTGTGTCTATCTTGTGTATACATAGGGAAAGGTGCCCAGTCAATTTCAATCTGTAGATTTCTGGCTTCCAAACTATAAGAGTATCAGTCTGTGTTGTTTTTAAGCTACCCAAGCTGTTGTCTTTTGTTAAGATACCAATTTAAAAAAAAAATGATGTAAGGCAGGCACTGCTGCTCACACCTTTAATCCTAGCTACTCAGGAGGCTGAGCTGTGAGGATCACGGTTCAAAGCCAGCCCGGGGAAGAAAGGCGATGAGAAAACCGGAAGTGGTGCTGTGGCTCAAGCCCGGCTCCAGAAAATTCTTTTTTTTTTCTGGTCAGTCATGGGACTTGAACTTTGGGCCTGGGCGCTGTCCCTCAGGTCTTCAGCTCAAGGCTAGCACTCTACCACTTGGGCCATAGCACCACAACCGGTTTTCTGGTGGTTAATTGGAGATAAGAGTGTCACAGACTTCCCTGCCTAGGCTGGCTTTGAACCGTGATCCTCAGATCTTAGCTGCGTGAGTAGCTAGGATGACAGGTGTGAGCCACCGGTGCCCCACTTGCAGGAGATTCTTATCTCCAATTAAGTACCAAAAAAAATGTCAAAAGTGGAGGTATAATTCAAGTAATAGAGCATTAACCTTCAGCAAAAAAAAAAAAAAAAAAAAAACACTCAGGGACAGTGCCCAGGCCTTGAATTCAAGTCCCAGGATAGGCACCAAAAAAAAAAAAAAAAAAGAGAGAGGAAAAAAAAGTATAATTTGAGATAATGTACATGAAAATTCATTATGCTAGTACTCATTGAGTAGCTCAAGTATGAGTTTTCTATAACCTTGAAGAAAATCAATCCTGAGTAGATTGGAGTATCGTTGGCTGTGAGATTAAGCTGTAAATTCCCTTAGGAGAATTAAATGCCTGAGCAGAATCTTAATCAGGCTGGACCTGCCATCCCGGTGTTCTCTAGAAATAGAGGTCAAGATGTTAAAAGAAAAGGAAGAAAAAAAAAGATTAAACTTGTCCACTAAGCATTCTAGCTGAAATGCTGACTGTATTACCTGGCCATCTACCCAGGCAAGGCAGGGAACAGAAAAACAACACTTGGGGTAGGAGAGAAAGTCTAAAATCAAATGAAGCTATTTTTAGCCCCTAAATCAATGTGTGCAAAATGGCTTGGGCACAAGATCCTTCTTCTTTTTTTCCAAGAGGTAGGAAGGGAACCCTACCCACTAGAGAAGAAAAAGCAGAAGGGAAAGGAAGACAGTAAGAGGAGGAGGTAGAAAAGATGAAAGGAAGCATGGGAAAAGAAATCCCCAAAGACAGCCAGGAGTGGTGCTAGTGGCTCCTGCCTGTAATCCTAGCTATTTAGAAGGCTGAGGTCCCAGGATCGAGGTTCAAAGCCAGCCTGTACAAAAAAAGTCCATGAGCCTTTTATCTCCAATAAACTACTCAGAAGAAGCCAGAAGTAGAGTGCTAGCCTTGAGCACAAAGAGGCTCAGGGACAGTGCCCAGGACCTGAGTTCAAGCCCCAGGACTGGCAAAAAAAAGGTACATGCCAGCTCTTATTTTGTTTTGTACCAATCGTAGGGCTTGAACTCAGGGCCTGGGCACTGTCACTTAGCTTTTTACTCAAGGTTAGTGTTCTACCACTAGATCCATGACTCTACTTCTGGCTTTTTTGGGAAATAAGAGTCTCAAGGGCTTGAACCAAGATCCTCAGCTCCCAGTAGCTAGGATTATAGGTGTGAGGCATCAGCATCTGGCTGCCAGTTCTTCATTTTAAAAAATAGGCTGCCTTGGGCTGGGAAGGTGGCACAGTGGTAGAGCGCTTGTCTTGCATTCATGAAGCCCTTGGTTCCATTCCTCCGCACCATATAAGCAGAAAAAGCCAGAAGTGGCACTGTGGCTCAAGTGGCAGAGTGCTGGCCATGAGCTGAAGAGCTGAGAGAGAGCGCCCAGACCCAGAGTTCAGGCCCCACGACCGGCAAAAAAAAAAAAAAAGAAAGGAAAAGAAAAGTAGGCTACCTTGCCAAGCACTGGTGCTTCATACCTGTAATCCTAGCTACTGAGATCTGAGGATCCCATTTCAAAGCCAGGTAGGGCAAATGAATCTGAATCTTGTCTCCAAATAACCAGCAAAAAAGCTGAAAATGTTGCTGTGGCTTAAGTAAGTGGTAGAGTGCCAGCTCCGAGCAAAGAAAGCCAACACACAGTACCCAGGCCCTGAGTTCAAGACCCATTAAAGGCATAAAAATAAATAAATAAAAAATAGGCTGCCTTTTACTGCTTTGTGTTTGTAAATGCTGAGTGATAACACATGAAAACTTTATGATCTTGAGAAAATACCAACTATGCAAATTATCCTAAAAGATTAAAAAAAAAAAAACACAACTCCAGTAACCATTTTTACATTGTATTCTAAGCAATGCTCTCTCAACGAGTCTAACTTTAACTTGACTTTTCTTGCAGATTCCCCTTTAAATTCTCAATTGGCCAGTGATTTAATGACTGCAGAGGGGCAGGAAATCAATGGACCTGTCATAACAGGCCAGAACTCTACGCTCCCTCTCATTGTCCAAGGCAGAAATCAAAGCCACCAACAAAAAGGTTAGGATTTTGAAGCTACAGCCAAATGATGCCCAAATATCTAAATGTTGGGAATATTTTCAATATGGCTTAAAATTTGGAAGCCAAGTGCTGGAGGCTCATGCCTGTAATCCTAGCTACTTAGGAGATCTGAGATCTGAGTCAGCCCCCAAGAAAGTCGATGAGACTCTTGTCTCCAATTAACCAGCAAAAAGCTGGAAGTGGAGCTGTGGCCTCTTCTGGTAGAGAACCAGCCTTGACTAAAAAAGCTAAAGGACAGTACTCAAGCCTTGAGTTCAAGCCCTAGCACTTATAAATACACACACACACACACACACACACACACACACACACACACACACACTTGCGCGCGCGCGCGTGCACGAACATTTTCCCCCTTTGTAGTTGGGATTACAGAGATTCAGATCCTTACAACTTTCCACAATAAGCTCAAAAATATGAAAGGTATTTTTAGAAGACCATGCAGCATCATTTTGATCTATAAAAAAGCTGATTAGTTCTCAAGGACAAAAATAGTAACCCCAGGAAGTAGCGCTGTGGCTCATGTAGTAGAGCATTCGCTTTGAGCTGAAGAGCTCAAGGACAGTGTCCAGGTCCTGAGTTCAAGCCCCACGACCAACAACATCAACAAAAGAAAATAGTAACCCCACTTTCCAAATCATTTGCTAAACATTGATGGCTCACACCTGTACTCCTAGCTACTCAGGAAGCTGGGATCTGAGGATCCTAGTTTAAAGCCAGCCTGGGCAGATAAATGCAAAAGACTCTTATCTCCAATTAACCAGTAAAAAGCCAGAAGTGAGGGTATGGCTTAAGTAGTAGAGTGATAGGCTGGAGCAAAAAAAAATCTAAGAGAGAACATGAGGGCCTGAGTTTAAGCCTCAATATCCTCATTTAAAAAAAAAAAAAAAAGAATCCAAGCCTTGTGCCAGTGGCTCATGCCTGTAATTCTAACTACTAAGGAGACTCAAATCTAATGATCACAGTTTGAAGCCAACTAAGACAAGAAAGTTCATAAGCCTCTACCTCCAGTAAACCAGCAAAAAGCCAGGAATGGGCTGGGAATGTGGCTTACAGTCAGGGTACTTCCCTAGCAACCATGAAGCCCTGGGTTCAATTCCTCAGTACCACATACACAGAAAAAGCCAGAAGTAGCACTGTGGCTCAAGTGTAGAGCGCTAGCTTTGAGCAAAAAATGAAGCTCAAGGACAGTACCCAGGCCCTGAGTTCAAGCCCCAGGACTGGCAAAGAGAAAAAAAAAAAAGCCAGAAGTGGAGCTGTGGCTCAAATGATAGAGTGCCAGCTTTGAGAAAGAAAAAAACAAAAACAAAAACAGGGACAGCCCCCAGGCCTGAGTTCAAGCCCCAGGACAGACAGACAGACAGACAGACAGACAGACAGACAGACAGACACACACACACACACACACACACACACACACACACACACACACACACACACACACAGAAAAAGAAAAATCACGGTGTGCGCAGACCCTGAATTCAAGCCCCACAACCAGGACAATAAATGAATAAATGAATGAATCAGAAAATGGAAAACACTACTGTCTATCTCTTCATAGAGAAACTAAAAGTACATGCTTCCTGCAAGAACGCATGGATCTACTGACCAATCAATGCTGACTCCTTGTCCACTGGGATTTTGCAGGCATCCTAACGCATGCACAGAGGCGCCCGCGCAGGCCTGCCTTCCGGGAAGAGAAACCTCACACCAGGGGCATCTCTCCCCCCCACACTCAGAGGTGATACTCAATCCTGCCGGCCTGACACTGGACCTGAGGGTTCACTTGAGAACAGCTCTCTTCTACGCCCTCTCCAGCATCGCATCTCTCCAGGGCCACTTGGGTTCCTGTTACTGCCTGCCCAGCATCACCTCCTTCCCCCACTTCATTTCTCCCAGGCATTCATTCCTCACTTGTTCTCCACAATGTCCAGGCTTAATTAAGTCTTGGCATGAGCAATAGGCATATAATTATTGGGCTTTTTTTTTTTCTGGTACTTGGGCTTGTACTCAGAGCCTCCCACTCTCACTTGGCTTTTCTGCTCTAAGGTGGCATGCTACCATTTGAGCCACAGCTCTACTTCTGGCTTTTTTACTGCTTCACTGGAGATAAGAGCCTCACAGACTTTCCTGGCCAGGCTGGCTTCGAACTGTGATCCTAAGACCTGAGACTCCTGAGTAGCTGAGATTACAGGCGTGAGCCACTGGCACCCCATAGGACCACCTGTTAGAGGCTTTGTCCAAGCCAGGCTGTGCTTGCTAGATAAGTGCTCTACCACTTGAGCCACCTCCTGCTCTCTTGCTTTTAGATTTTTTTCTTTCCTCAGATAGCACCTCACACTTCTTTCTATAAAGTACAAGGCCTTATAAATGGCGCTGTGGCTCAAGTGGTACAATGCTAGCTAGCCTTGAGCATAAAAGCACAGGGACAATTGCCCAGACCCTGATTTCAAGTTGCAGGAGCAGCACACAAAAAAAATGTGAAGCCTTGACTTCAAGCCCCAATACTGGCGCTCTCTCTCTCTCTCTCTCTCTCTCTCTCTCTCTCTCTCTCTCTCTCTCTCTCTCTCTCACACACACACACACACACACACAGGCACGCCCACACCCACGTACGCACATACACACTCATAATAATAATCAAGTGCAAGGCCCTGAGTTCACAACCCCAATAACTAACCCCCCATACCCATGTTCTACCACTTGAACCATACCTCCAGCCCTTGTTTGCTTTCCTCATTTTTCTAATAATGTCTAGCTTTTTGCCCAGGCTGACCTGGCCTATAATTCTCCTATCTACACTTCCTATGTAGCTGAAATGTCAAACTACTACAGCACCATGCCTAGCTTTTTACTGACTGAGACAAGGTCTCTCTCTACCATTCTGCCTCCACTGGCTTCACACCGTGATCCTCCCAATCTCAACCTCCTACGTAGCTACAATGACAAGTGTGAGCCACTGTGCTTGGCTTATTTTATGCAATTAATATCTACTAATTTAAAAACAAACCTCTACCTCATAGAAAACTTAATTCAAAGTAGAGCATATATCTAAATTAAAAACTGCAGGGACTGAGGATGTGGCTTAGTGATAGAGTGCTTGCCTAGCATGCACGAAGCCCTAGTTTGATTCATTAGCACCACATAAACAGAAAAAAACAGAAGTGGTGCTGTGGCACAAGTGGCAGAGTGCTAGCCTTGAGCAAAAGAGGCTCAGGACAGTGCCATGGCCCTGAGTTCAAGCCCCAGGACTGGCAAAACACACACACACATACACACACACACACACACATTCATAAAAACTTCAAGGCTTTGAAAAATTCAGGAGAAATTCTCCATTATCTGGAGATTCTACAAGATTCTTCAGCCTGACACCACAAAGTTTTTCCTTAAGAAAGTAAAAATGTTCAGTATTTGCATCTCCATTAGGAAGATGCAAATTACAACACAATGGAGTCAGGTAAGGTGGCTGACGCCTGCCTATAATCCTAGCTACTCAGGAGGCTGAGATCTGAAGATCGCAGTTCAAAGCCAGCCCAGACAGGAAAGTCTATGAGACTCTTATCTCTAATAAACCACCAGAAAACAGGAAGTGTTGCTGTAGCTCAAGTGATAAAGTGCTTGCCTTGAGCTGAAAAGTACAGGGACAATGCCCAGGCCCAGAGTTCGAGCCTCACAACCAACAAAAACAAAAAAAACAAAAACAAAAACCCCACAGTGGAGCTAGGTGCTGGTAGCCCATGCCTGTAATCCAAACTACTCAGAAGGATGAGATCTAAGAACCATGGTTTGAAACTAGCCCAGGCAGAAGTCTGTGAGACTCTTACGTCAAATTAACCACCAAACGTCCAATGTAGAGCTCTGGCTCAAGTGATAAAGTATCAGTCTTGAGCAAAAAAGCCAAATCATAGTGCAAGGCCCTGAGTTCAGGCCTCCAGTATCAATGTACTGGGCCTAATTCATCTTATATTGTATTGCACACAACACATAAGCACACACACTTTTGCCATATATTTTGGTTATCTTTGTCCATCTTGCATGGATACTTTCTCTTTCCAACCACTGTACATCAGTCAATGTACAGAGTTCAAAAATAAATAAGGGCTGGGAAGGTGGCTCCGTGGTAGAGTGCTTGCCTTGCATGCATGAGGCCATGGGTTTGATTACTCAGCACCACATAAGCAGAAAAAAAAAAGCCAGAAGTGGCGCTGTGGCGCAAGTGGTAGAGCGCTAGCCTTGAGCTGAAGAGCTGAGGGACAGCGCCAGGCCCAGAGTTCAGGCCCATGACTGGACCCAAAAAATAAAAATAAATAATACCAAGTCTACAATTAAAACAAATCTGGAGCCAGCTGCCGGTAGCTCACCTATAATCTTAGCTACTCAGGCAACGGAGATCTGAGGATAGCGGTTCAAAGCCAACATGGGCAGGAAAGTCCATGATACTCTTCGTTTTTGTTTTTTGTTTTTGGTCCGGTCGTGGGCCTGAACTCTGGGCCTGGGCGCTGTCCCTCAGCTCTTCAGCTCAAGGCTAGTGCTCTACCACTTGAGCCACAGTGCCACTTCCGGTTTTGGGTTTTTTTTTTTTTGCTTATGTGGTGCTGAGGAATTGAACCCAGGGCCTCATGCATGCAAGGCAAGCGCTCTACCACTGAGCCACCTTCCCAGCCCGTCCATGAGACTCTTATCTCCAATAAACCACCAGAAAACCAGAAATAGTGCAATGGCTCAAGTGGTAGAGTGCTAGCTTGAGCTGAAGAGCTCAGGGGCAGTGCCCAGGCCCAGAGTTCAAACCTCACAACCAACATCAACAAAAAAAGAAAAATCTGGAAAAGATAAAAAAACAAAATAAGACAAAAAGCAAAACAAGAAAGATGAAAGTGGTACAGGTGGTAGAGTGCTTGTGTAACCAGAAAACAAGCTGAGTTCAAATCCCAGGGTTACTTAAAAAAAAAAAAAAAGCAACAAGCTGGGACCTATGGCTCATACCTGTAATCCTAACTACTCAGAAGGCTGAGATCTGAAGTTGAGTTTATAGTCTGCTTGGGTAGTAAAGTCCAGGAGACTCTTATCTCCCATTAAGTAGCAAAATGCTGGAAATGGTGGTGTGGCTCAAGTCATAGAGCACCAGCCTTGAGGGAAGAAGCCAAGCAGAGTTCAAGGTTCTGAGTTCAAGCCCCAACATCAATGGTACTGGACCTAATTCATCTAAGTTATAATTTCCTGCCTTTTCTATAACCAGCACACATTACCAGACACTTCTAGAACACTGTGTTGTTTCCAAGGGATTAGACTCTTGAGCTAACACTCTTTTTTTTTTCTGGTCATGGGGCTTGAATTCTGGACCTGGGCACTGTCCCTGAGCTCTTTAGCTCTACCACCTGAACCACAGCTCCACTTCTGGTTTTCTGGTGGTTTATTGGAGATAAGAGTCTCACGGACTTTCCTGCCTGGGCTGGCTTTGAAACATGATCCTCCGACTGCAGCCTCCTGAGTAGGTAGGACACAGGCATGAGCCACCGGCGCCTGGCTTTTTTTTTTTTTTTTTTTGCCAGTCCTGGGGTTTGAACTCAAGGTCTGCTGGGCACTGTCCCTGAGCTTCTTTTGCTCAAGGCTAGCATTCTATCACTTGAGCCACAGTGCCACTTCCGGCTTTTTCTGTTTTTGTGGTACTGAGGAATTGAACCCAGGGCTTCATGTATGCTAGGCAAGCACTCTATCACTAAGCCACATTCTCAGCCCCAAGCTAACACCTAACACTCTTTTATTTTGGTGGGGGGGGGGGGGGTCCGGTCGTGGGGCCTGAACTCTGGGCCTGGGCGCTGTCCCTCAGCTCTTCAGCTCAAGGCTAGCACTCTACCACTTGAGCCACAGCACCACTTCCAGCTTTTTTCTTTTTGCTTATGTGGTGCTAAGGGCCTCATGCATGCAAGGCAAGTGCTCTACCATTGAGCCACCTTCCTAGCCCAATGTCAACTGAATTTACACCACTCCATGGCAGAACACAATGGTCTTCTCCATTTGGAATTAAGCCATGTAGTGGGGAGATAGTGACATGAGGATTCTTGTATTTTTTTAAACCCTTGACAAAACTAGCAAAGCCAATTTTCGTTTTTTGGTGTTTTTTTTTTGGGTCCAGTCGTGGGTCCTGAACTCTGTGCCTGGGTGCTGTCCCTCAGCTCTTCAGCTCAAGGCTAGCACTCTACCACTTGAGCCACAGCACCATTCTGGCTTTTTTTCTTATGTGGTGCTAAGTAATCGAACCCAGGGCCTCAAGCATGCAAGGCAAGTGCTCTACCACTGAGCCAACTTCCCAGCCCAAGCAAAACCAATTTTCAAGTACATAATTCAGAGGAACTTTCTCTAGTGTGTGTCCAAGGTGAAACTTGAACTCAGGGCCTTGTGCTCTTGTTAAACTTTTTCCATGAAGGCTAGTGCACTTCCACTTGAGACACAACTCTACTTCCAGCTTTTTGCTGGTAAATTAGAAATAAGAGTCCCTCAGATTTGTCTATCTGAACTAGATTTGAACTGGGATCCTCAGATCTCAGCCTCCTAAGTAGCAGGGCATGAGCCACTGGTACCTGTCTGTAAAAACTTTCTTTAAAAATATTTTTTTGGGCTGGGAAGATGGCTCAGTGGTAGAGTGCTTGCCTCACATGCATGAGGCCCTGGGTTTGATTACTCAGCACCACATAAGCAGAAAAAGCCGGAAGTGGTGTTGTGGCTCAAGTGGTAGGGCGCTAACCTTGAGCTGAAGAGCTGAGGGACAGTGCCCAGGCCCAGAGTTCAGGCCTCACGACCAGCATGCCAGTGGCTTAAGCCTGTAATCCTAGCTATTCAGAAAGTTGAGATCTGAGGACTGTGGTTTGAAGCCAATCCAGGCAGCAAAGTCTGTAAGTCTCTTGCCTACAATTAAGTGCCAAAAAGTCAGAAGTGGAGCTGTGACTCAAGTGCTAGAGCACTGGCCTTGAGCAAAAAAGCTCAGGTGCAGCACCCAGGTGCTGAGTTCAAACCCCAGGACGACCCCATCCCATCCCCTGGAAAAAAAAAGAGAGAGAGAGAAGGGAAAACTCATCACACACACACATCATTATTTCTCTAAAAAGGTAGAAAAGTCAGGGCTTTCTAAGGTCAGCCACCTATGCACACTTGTCTCCTAGAGAGAACACACGACCTCATTCTGTCCCTAAGCAGGTGACTGGAACCGCTCCCCTCACCTCCTTCAGATCCTGCAGGAGAGCCGTGAGCCTCTCGTTCTCTGCCTGGACATTGGTGACCACAGCCCGGCTCTGCTTCAGCTCGTTCTGCATCTCCAAAATCTTGCCCAGGTAGTAGGCTTCCTTTGAGGCCGACTCCTGCAGCAGCGTCTCCTCTCGGCTCTCTCCATCCTCAGCCACTTTCCGGTGGATGGAGTAGGACTGCCCGAATGCCTGCAGTGTTCGGGAAGAAAGAGGGAGACAATGAAGTGCATCGCAAAACTACAAACAGGCATGGGAATTTATTTATTTTTTTTGTCAGTCATGGAGCTTGAACTCAGGGCCTGGGTGCTCTCTCATCTCTTCTGCTCAAGACTAGTACTCTACCACTTTGAGTCACAGACCAATTTCCAGTTTTCTGGTGGTCAATGGGAGGTAAGAGTCTCATTGACTTTCCTGCTAAGGCTGGCTTTGAACCTGAATCCTCAGATCTCAGCCTCCTGAGTAGCTAGAATTACTGGCATGAATCACTTGACTTTTCCTTGATTATTGTTTGTTTGTTTGTTTGTTTGTCCTGGACTTTGAACTCAAGGCTCTGTTCCTGAGCCTCTCTATGTTCAAGGTTGGAGCTCTACCACTTGATCCACAGCGCCACTTCTAGCTTTTTCTCTTTATGTGGTACTGAGGAATCAAACCCAGGGCTTCATGCATGCTAGGCAAGCACTCTACCATTTTGCCACATTCCTAGCCTTTCCTTTATTTTTCATTTGTATATGTGTATGTGTACAATACTGGGGCTTGAACTTAGGGCCTGGGCATTATCCTTGAGCTTTTTATTTATTTATTTACTTATTTTGGGTCCGGTCATGGGGCCTGAACTCTGGGTCTGGGCACTGTCCCTCAGCTCTTCAGCTCAAAGTTAGCACTCTACCACTTGAGCCACAGCGCCATTTCCGGCTTTTTTTCTTTTTGCTTATGTGGTGCTGAGGAATCGAACCCAGGGCCTTGAGCATGCAAAGTAAACTCTCTACCACTGAGCCACCTTCCCAGCCCTATCCTTGAGCTTTATTGATCAAGGCTGTGGCTCTCTACTATTTGAACCACACTTCTACTTTCATCTTTTTTGCTGGTTAATTGGAGATCAGAGCCTCATGGATTTGTCTGCCCAAGCTGGCTTTAAACTTCTGGTTTTCAGGTGGTTAATTGGAGATAAGAGTCTCACAGACTTTTCTGCCTGGGCTGGCTTTGAACACAATCCTCAGATCTCAGCCTCTTAAGTATCAGCTAAGATTACAGGCGTAAGCCAGGGTCTTCTGGCTCTTCCATTTAATTTTTTAAAATTATATTTAAATTGTTGTACAAGGGGTTTTTCAATTCAACTTATCAATTTATAAATAAAATGCACTTTTTTGAAACTTTGAAACTTTCTTCAACTATCTTTAGACAGGGATTGGTGGCTCGCACCTGTAATCCTAGCTGGTAAGGAAATCTGAGGAACAGAGTTCAAAGTCAGCTTGGGCTGTGAGATTCTTTTTTTGTTTGTTTGTTTTTGTTGTTTTTTTTTGGGGGGGGGATCCGGTTGTGGGGCCTGAACTCTGGGCCTGGGCGCTGTCCCTCAGCTCTTCAGCTCAAGGCTAGTGCTCTACCACTTGAGCCACAGCGCCACTTCCGGCTTTTTTCGTTTTGCTTATGTGGTGCTGAGGAATCGAACCCAGGGCCTCAGGCATGCAAGGCAAGCACTCTACCACTGAGCCACCTTCCCAGCCCCAGGTTGTGAGATTCTTATCTCCAACTAACTACCAAAAAGCCAAAAGTAAAGCTGTGACTCAAGTGGCAACCTTGAGCAGAAAACTTCAGGGATAGTGTCAATGTCCAAGGAATGGTACAAAAAAAGAAAAGGACGGTGGCTCATGCCTGTAATCCTAGCTACTCAGGAAGCTGAGATCTGAGGATTGCAGTTCAAGCCAGCCCAGGCAGGAAAGTCCATGAGACTCTTATCTCCAATTAAACATCAGAAAACCACAAGTAGCACTATGGATCAAATGGAAGAGCACTAGCCTTGAGCTGAAGAGCTCAGGGACAGCACCCAGGCCCACAGTTCAAGCCCCGTGACTGACCAAAAAAAAAAAAAAAAGAAGAGCAGCATTTTAGATTCCTTTAGTGTTTCATCCATCACGTCATTTGGTTTTTAAACACTTGGTCATAAGAAAACAAACTCAAAATGTGTTTTACCTATTTTAAGTAGGGATCAATATTTTTCTGTCAGGTTCAATAGTTAAGATAGAGTGGCTATAAACATATCAACAAGGCAATGTTTCTAACTTTGTGAGATATTCTTCATCAAGAAATTGATACTCATTGATTTAAAACATGCGTAGAATTGGGGACAGTACAAAGGACATCAAACCTTGCTCAAAATGGGTTCTCCCATAGAGCAGCTTCATTACGTGAGATGAGGCTGTAGCTTCTAGAGTCAAATCATCATTTCACCCAGAGAAATGCCAAGCAGAGACCACCTTCTCCCCTTCCCCCCCAAAAAAAGATATATTCACATTTCAGTGGCCTTTAAAGAACAATGAAATTGGGTGCTGGTTGTGCATGCCTCTAATCTAGCTACTCAGGACGCTGAGATATGAGGATCATGGTTCAAAGTCATCCCAGTCAGGAAAGTCCATGAGACTCTTATCTCTAATTAACCAGTATAAAGCCAGGGTAGAGGCTTGGCTCAAGTGGTACAGTGCCAGCTATAAACAAATAATCTCAAGATGAGGCCCCTGAATTCAAGTCTCAAAACCATCAAAAAAATTAAAAAAGGAGAAGAATCACTAGCAAGAAAACAACTGTATAGTTATATTTTTGTAAGAAAACAACACATGAAAAAAATAAAAGGAGCAAAGAAGGCAAAACTATTTGCAACACAGTGATAAAATCCCTAGAACACAAAGATTGCCTATAAACAAGGGAAACAATAAACTACCCAAAAAGGAAAAAATGTGATGATGTTTCATTTCTGCCATAAAAAAAGATGAAAGTATGTTCAAGATTATTATGGGAAGGCTATTTTAGAAACTATATGAGAAGTAGAAAATATTTTCGTTCTTTTTCTTTTGTGTGTGTCGGGGTGGGGGGAGGAGGATGCGGGGGGATCTGAAGCTTGAATTTAGAGCCTGGGCACTGTTCCTGAGCTTTTTTGCTCAAGCTAGTGATCTACCACTTGAACCACAGCTCTGCTTCCAGTTTTTTGCTAGTTAAATGGAACTAAGAGTCTCACAGACTTTCCTGTCCAGGCTGGCTTTGAGCATGTTTAGACCTCAGCCTCCTGAATAGCTAGCAAGCATGAACTACCAGTGCCCAGATTTTCCTTTTTTTCTTTAGTCCAAAATCTTAGTAAGAAATCACTTATGGAATAAGAAAACCCTAAAAAGTTCACATTCATTTATCCAGGCCAATATTTCTTGCAAGTAAATAGTCAAAAAAAATCAACAACATATGTTTTGAAGAAAACTGTCAGATGGCTAGGTACTAGTAATTCACACCTGCAATCCTAGGTACTCAGGAGGATCATGGTTCAAAGCTAGGCCAGGCAGGACACTATTAACTCCAATTAACCACCAAAAAGACAGAAGTAGAGCTGTAGTTCAAGTGGTAGAACACTAACCTTGGGAGAAAAATCTTAGGGACAGTGCCCAGGCCCTGAGTTCAAGCCCCAAATCAATGAATTTGAGTACATTTATTGAAAATTTCATAAATGGAGGATGCTTACTGAAACTCTGTTTATCTGAAAGACCATTGGTCTGTTCTAAATAGGGTCTCTCTTAATCTTGGAAGTGTTTGCGCTGGGTGTAGGAGTTGCATGCATATGGTATCCATACATTCTTAGCTGTTTAGCAACATCCCTGGCCCCTATCTCTACATGCCAGCAATAGCCACACCAGAAAACCAGCAAACATCTTTCTGGCTGAGAATCACCTGCTTAGACAATCTCTACTGTCACTTCAAATGATAAAATCAGCGATCTGCTAATCCCTGTTGAAAATGTGAATACCTCAGCCTCCTACTGGTACTCACTCCTGTAATCCTAGCTACTCAGGAGGCTGAGATCTGAGGATTGTGTGGTTCAAAGCCAGCCTAGGCAGGAAAGTCTGCACAACTCTAATTTCCAATTACCTATCAAAAAGCTGGAAGTAGAGCTGTAGTTCAAGTGGTAGAGTGCCAACCTGGAACAAAAAAAAAATGCTCGTGGACAGGGCCCAGACCCAGAGTTCCAAGTCCCAGGATTGGAAACAAAGGAAAGAAAGGGAGAGAGAGAGAGGGAGAGGGAGAGGAGAGGAAGGGAGGAAGAGAGGAAGGGAGGAAGAGGTGAAGAAAGGAAGGGAAGGAGGGAGGCAGAGAGGGAGGCAGGGAGGGAGGGAGGGAGATCAAGCTCTTTTGCCAAATGTTGCTTATATAATTGTATGTTGGCCTACTTAGGGTCTAACTGTTCAATAGGTAAAGCTACACCTTGCCTGCGCGCATGCGAGGTAGAAGTTCTGAAACTCTTGAAGAGCAGAGTAGAATCTGAGGAACTCAGTCCTTGATATTCCTGGGAGAAGTGCAGAAGCAGATCACCGTACACAAGTGATGTTTAGACAATGTCTCAAGAAGCTTTTGTTCATAAGCAGCTTAGACAGCTTTTATTTTTTGAATGTATATCCTGCCTTATTACCAAAAAGACATCTGCTGTAGCATGCAGAGAAATATATGTAATGAAATGGAGAGGAAATCAGAAAAAATAGGAGAAAATAGTTAAGGAGCAGGGAAAAACAAATATTAAAATTCTGAAAGTCAATACTCTGTGTGTGTGTGTGTGTGTGTGTGTGTGTGTGTGTGTGTGTGTGTGTGTGTGTGTGTGTGTGTGTGTGTGTGTGTGTGTGTGGTGATGAGACTAAAACAGCTTAAAAATTTAGGAAGTCTAAGAAAAGCTGCAAAAAAAAAGATCTAATTTCTACTGTCAGAGAAGGGGAGTTATTCTCCCCTTTATATGCAGTGTTATCTATGCCCCAGGCTGGCCTGGAACTCAAAATCTTCCTGCCTTGACCTGCAGCAGTCAATCACTGGGGTTCCAGGCAGGTGCAACTATGCCCTGTTCCTAATTCATCTTTAATGTAATTCCTCTGATCTCTAATAAGAACTTCAGCCTCTCCAGGAAGACTCGTTCCATTCTATATGGTGCCTCTTGAATCTTTCCCCAGAGACTTACTTTTGCCAAAACAAAGGCAGGACAATACCAGTTAAACATCCCCCGACCCTTTTCATTACTCAACAGCTCAACTATACTGGCATAGGGCATAGGGGTCATTAAAAATAATTTTGAGCCAGGTGTCAGTAGCTTACTGTAACCCTAGCCACTCAAGAGACTAAGAGCCAAGGATTCCAATTTGAAGCCAGCCCAAGCCATGAGATTCTTATCTTTAATTAAGCAACAAAAGTCTTCGAAGTAGAAGTGTTATTCAAGTGGTGGACTGTTAGCCTTGAGTGGAAAAGCTAACAAACAGATCCCAGATCTGAGTTCAAGCACACCAGCACACAAAATAAAAAGAAGAATTTGAAAGAACACTGACAAATTGGCTCCTGTGACCTCCTAAAATCCACTTTGTTTTTCAACTGTCCCCCAGTAGGCAGTCTGTCTACTAGAGTGCTAATGGATTCATATTTGTCATTTAAAGTCCTTGAAGAATAATCTTTCCCTTCAAAACTATCCATGTAGTATCAAAGGGGATTTCAATTTTGTGTGTGTGTGCGTGTGCGTGTGTGTGTGTGTGTGCGTGTGCGTGTGTGTGTGTGTGTGTGTGTGTGTGTGTCAAAGCTGGGTTTGAACTCAGGGCCTGAGTGCCTTCCCTGAGCTTTTTGGCTTAAGACTAGAATTCTACCCCTTGAGCCACACCACTACTTCTGGCTTTTTGCTAGTTTTTTTTTGGGGGGGGGGGGTCCAGTCGTGGGGCCTGAACTCTGGGCCTGGGCGCTGTCCCTCAGCTCTTCAGCCAAGGCTAGCACTCTACCACTTGAGCCACAGCGCCACTTCTTTTTTTTTTTTTTTTTTTTTAAATTGTATTTTATTTTATTTGAGAACATACTGTACAGGGGGGCTACAATTACATGGGCAGGATAATGCATACATTTCTTACCAAGCATTGCAGCCTCCTCCTTTGTTTACCCTTCACTTCCCTTCCCGGCCTCCCCCCTCCCCCCACCCAATTTTACCCCCCTCCCCCCAGCGCCACTTCTTTTTGCTTATGTGGTACTGAGGAATTGAACCCAGGGCCTCATGCATGCAAGGCAAGTGCTCTACCACTGAGGTACCTTCCCAGCCCCGCTTTTTGCTAGTTAATTGGAGATGAGAGTCTTACAGACTTTACTGCCCAAGCTGACTTCAAACTACAATCCTCAGATCTCAGCCTCCTGAGTAGCTAGGATTACAGGAGTGAGCTACTGGCACCAAGCTAGTCTTTCCGCTTTGAACCATATATCCTAATTTATCTCCAGCTTACACTGTGCAAAGAAATGGTTGTTAAGTGCATGAATGAGAAATGGGGTATAATAGCCTGTCTATTAAACCTGCCAAGATTTTTTTTTAAGTAGAAAATCAATATCATTGGTAGACAAGATAAATTCTATCACTTATCAGATAATTAAAACAAGCTATTTCAACATACCCAGTCGTAAATCCCAATGATTTAACTTTATTATTATTGTGTGTGTGTGTGTATGTGTGCATGTGTGTGCTGTCCCTGGAGCTTGATCTCAGGGCCTTGCACTCTTGCTTCGTTTTTCAACTCAAGGCATGCACACACATACACACAAATATACATATATATATATAATAAGAAAATGTGCAGGAAATAGAGAAAAGTATTACTTTGTGCGAGGTGCCAGTGGCTCACACCTGTAATCCTAAGCTACACAGGAGGCTGAGATCTGAGGAACAAGGTTCAACGCCAGTCTGGGCAGGAAAGCCTGTTGACAGTCTCATCTCCAGAAACCTGGAAGTGAAACTGTGGCTCAAAATGGTAGTGAGCTGGCCTTGAGCAAAAGAGCACAGGGATAGCACCTAGACCCTGAGTTCAAGCCCCACAATTGACAAAAAAAAAAAAAAAAAAAAAAAAAAAAAAGATAAATTTAGAGTAGAGTAATGATAAGGGAAACCATCCAAAGATTTTTTTTTTTTTTCTGGCTCTGGCTCCTATCCAGAAGTTAACGGGAAGCAGAACTACCATGTCCTCAAGAGAAAGGAAAGTCTGATGTCAGACCTGAAGAAAGGAATCAGTCATATTGACGTGTCGGTAATGGAGCCTGTGTCTTGGCTGAATATTGATTTCACTAATGTGCTTTCATTTGTTATTACATTTTGCCATTGCTTGGCTGGGGGCTAGGGGGGAAGAGGGGGGATGACCACTCAGCATTATTACCAAGGAGATCTTTTAACATGTGAGGGCCTCAGCAAGCCAGTTCAAGATTGGATTTGGGGGAGTCTGAAGGTATTAACACTTCAGTCTTCCTGTGCTAGGTCTAAACTGATTATGGGCATAGGTAATTACACCTTCTAGGCAGAAAATTGAGATTTTGTTCATTGAGACTCTACTGTTAAGAATGGCTTAAGAGGGGCTGGGAAGGTGGTAGAGCTTTTGCCTTGCATGCTCAAGGCCCTGGGTTCGATTCCTCAGCACCATATAAGCAAAAAGAAAAAAGCCGGAAGTGGTAGAGCGCTAGCCTTGAGCTGAAGAGCTAAGGGACAGCGCCCAGGCCCAGAGTTCAGGCCCCATGACCAGACCCCCCCCCCAAAAAAAAAAAAAAAAAAAAAACAAGAATGGCTTAAGAAGCTGGGCACTGGTGGCTCACACCTGTAATCCTAGCTACTCAGGAGGCTGAGATCTGAGGCTAGCAGTTCAAAGCCAGCCCAGGCGAAAGTCTGTGAGACTCTTACCTCCAATAAACCACTCAGAAAACCAGAAGTGGCGCTGTGGCTCAAGTGGTAGAGCGCTAGCCTTGAGCTGAAGTGGCCCAGAGTTCAAGACCCCCAGCTGACCAAAAAAAAAAAGGGAATGATTTAAGAATTATGCTAGTGCTGGCACTGGTGGGTCACCTTATAATACTAGCTACTTAGGTGGCTGAGATCTGAGGATTAAGGTTCAAAGCTAGCCAGGGCAGGAAAGCCCACAAGACTCTTCCCTTCAGTTAACCACCAAAAAAAAAAAAAAAAAAGCCAGAAGTGGAGCTGAGGCTCAAGAAGCAGAGTGCTAGCCTGGAGCAAAGAGGCTCAAAGAGAATGCTTTAGTGGTAGAGTGCTTGCCTACCATACATGAAGCCCTAGGTTCCATTCCTCAGTACCAAATAAACAGAAAAGGCTAGAAGTGGCTCTGGCTCAAGTGGTAGTGTTAGCCTTGAGCAAAAGAAGCTCAGGGACAGTGCCCAGGCCCTGAGTTCAAGTCCAAGGACTAGAACCAAAAAAAAGTGTGTGTGTGTGTGTGTGTGTGTGTGTGTGTGTGTGTGTGTGTGTGTGTGTGTGTGTGTGTGTGTGTGTGAGCACTGGGGCTTGAACTCCCTGAGTTCAAGTCCAAGGACTAGAACCAAAAAAGTGTGTGTGTGTGTGTGTGTGTGTGTGTGTGTGTGTGTGTGTTAGCACTGGGGCTTGAACTCAGTTGGATTTGGGGGAGTCTGAAGGTATTTACACTTCAGTCATTGTGTGCTAGGTCTAAACTGATTATGGGCATAGGTAATTACACCTTCTATGCAGAAAATTAAGATATTGCTCATTGAGACTCTATTGTCTGGGCCTTGGCTTTTTTCACTCAAGGCTGATGCTCCACCACTTGAACCACAGCTCCACTTTCAGCTTTCTGCTGGTTAATGGTAAAAGTCTCACAGACTTTTCTGCCTGGGCTGATTTGAGCCTCCATCCACAGATCTCAGTCTCCTGAACAGCTAGGATTATAGGTGCTGGCTACCTGGCTACTTTCATGTGATCTAAATTTTAATACAAGGCAGAGTAAAACAGGTAGATAGATATATGTATGCACATGTACACAATACCTTAAATCTAATAGTGTAAAAATGTTCCAAAATGAACAAGCAGCAAGAGGTGTCTTGTACCTTTTACTTGCAAGCCCTGAACAGCTGCATGAAGGAATGAGTCACAAGAGCAATTTTCAAGTAGTCACTGCATACCAAGGCCACTCAGATTTTTATACTAAATTCCAAGGAGCTGTGCCAGACACCACTGGCTCACACCTAGAATCCTAGCTTTGCAGGAGGCTGAGATCTGAAGATCACAATTCAAAGCCGCCTGGGTAGCCAAATCTCAGTGACTCTTACCTCCAATTAACCAGCCAAAAGTCAAAAGTAGAGCTGTGACTCAAATTGCAGGGCACCAGGCTTGGGGGGGAAAAGAAAAAAAAAGCATGAAGCCCTATGTTCAATCCCTGGTACCAGCACACACAAAGAAAGAAATTTGAAAGTAGGCACCTCAAATCTGAAGTTGTTGAGGGAATGATCTTCGTTTCTGACCTAAATATCTCCCGAAATTCTATAGCAAGTCTCTCCCAAATGCCTCTTCTGGAGGCAATATAAGCTGGCTGTGGTTTCTTTCCATTAACATCAGCACTGTTTTATTTATTATTTATTTATTTATTTTGATCGGTCATGGAACTTTCACTTAGGGCCTAGGCACTGTCTCTGAATTCCTTTTGCTGGAGGCTAGCACTCTACCACTTTGAGCCCCAGCACCACTTACGATTTTCTGGTGGTTAGATAGGATTACAGGCATGAGCCACCAGCGCCTAGCTATCAGCACATCTTAACAGCTTGGGAACATGATAGCTTGGAACCTGAGCCCCAGCTAAGGCTGCCTGGGCTATGTCTCCATTTTTTTTATTATTATTATTATTTTGTCAGTCATAGGGCTTGAACTGTGGGCCTGGGCGCTGTCCCTCAGCTCTTCAGCTCAAGGTTAGCGCTCCACCATATGAGTCACAGTGCCACTTCTGGTTTTCTGGTGGTTAACTGGAACTAAGAGTCTCATGGACTTTCCTGTCCGGGCTGACTTTGAACCATGATCCTCAGATCTCAGCCTCCTGAGTAGCTAGAACTATAGGCAGGAGCTACCAGTGCCCGGCAATGTCTCCTTAATTCATCCCAGGACAGAGAATGAAAGATGCTAAAGAGACCTCCTGTCTGACTCACCCATCCAGACACACTTGTCCTGCCATTCACTGCCAGACTGCTGTCATGAGTGTTGCCCAAAGCTTGTGCTTCACACCTGTAACTCTAGGTTCTTGAGATCTGAAGACCATAGTTCAAAGCCAGCCTGGGCAGGAAATTCTGTGAGATTTTTTTTTTTTTTTGGTCCGGTCCTGGGGCCTGAACTCTGGGCCTGGGCGCTGTCCCTCAGCTCTTCAGCTCAAGGCTAGTGCTCTACCACTTGAGCCACAGTGCCACTTCCAGCTTTTTTCTTTTTTTTTGCCTATGTGCTGCTGAGGAATCGAACCCAGGGCCTCAGGCATACAAGGCAAGCGCTCTACCACTGAGCCACCTTCCCAGCCCAAGTCTGTGAGATTCTTATCTCCAGTGAAGCACCAAAAAAGTCAGAAGTGGAGCTGTGGCTCAAGTGGCACATGGTCAACCTTGAACAAAAAGCTAAGGGGCAACACTCAGGACCCGAGCTCAAGCTCCAATAATGGCACAATAAATAAATGAATGGACACATGGCAGCTTGGGAAAAAATAAAATAACTAATTAAAAATAAAAATGTATCCCAAGGGGGCTGGGAAGATAGCTTAGTGGTAGACTGCTTGCCTAGCATGCATGAAGCCCTGGGTTCAATTCCTCAGTACTACATAAACAGAAAACATCAGAAGTGACACTATGACTCAAGTGGTAGAGTGCTAGTCTTAAGCAAAAAAAAAAGCTCAAGGACGGTGCCCAGGCCCCGAGTTCAAGACCCAGAAATGGCAAAAATAAATAAATAAATAAATAAATAAATAAATAGAAATTTTTAAAAGATCATACTCTCAGTTGGGTGCCAGTGACTCACACCTGTAATCGTAGCTACTCAGAAGTCTGTGATCTGAGGATCATGATTTGAATGAAACCAGTTTGGGCAGGAAAATCCTTAAGACTCTTATCTCCACTAAACTACCAAAAAGCTAGAAGAGAGCTGTGTCAAGTGGTACAGCGCTACTTGTGAGCAAAAGAAGCTCAATGGCAGTGCCAAGCCCTGAGTTCAAGCCCGAGGATTGGCACACTGGCTAGCACACACACATGCACACACACACACACACACACACACACACACACACACACACACACACACACACACACACGACACAAACACTTTGAGACATTCCTGTTTCTATTTACAAGAAAGTTTTATTTCTCTCTTTAAGAATGCAAAAATTGGGCTGGGAAGGTGGCTCAGTGGTAGAGCACTTGCCTTGCATGCATGAGGCCCTGGGTTTGCTTCCTCAGCACTACATACACAGAAAAAGCTGAAGAGGTAGAGCACTAGCCTTGAGCAAATAGAAGCTTAGGGACAGTGTTCAGGTCCTGAGTTCAAGCCCCAGGACTGGCAAAAAACAAAAAACAAAAAATGGAGGTGAGGATACCAACGGGACTGAGAAGGTGGCTCAGTGGTACAGCACTTGCCTTGCATGCCTGAGGCCCTGGGTTCGATTCCTCAGCACCACATTAAGCAAAAAGAAAAAAGCCGGAAGTGGCATTGTGGTTCAAGTGGTAGAGCACTAGCCTTGAGCTGAAGAGCTGAGGGACAGCGCCCAGGCCTAGAGTTCAAGCCCCACCACCAGACCCCCCCCCCCAAAGAAAAAAAGTGCGAAAATTAAGGTTTTAAAAAAATGTAGCTGAGCGGGGCGCCAGTGGCTCACGCCTGTAATCTCAGGAAGCTGAGATCTGAGGATCGCGGTTCCAAGCCAGCCCGGGCAGGAAAGTCTGTGAAACTCTTACCTCTAATAAACCCCAGAAAACTGGAAGTGGCATTATAGCTCAAGTGGTAGAGTGCTAGCCTTGAGCTGAAGAACTGAGGGACAGCGCCCAGGCCCAGAGTTAAAGCCCTATGTCCAAAAAAAAAAGTAGCTGACTCTATCCTGAACAACAGGAACCAGTATACAAGGACACATGCACCTCCATGTTTATTGCAGCACTGTTCACAATAGCCAGGATATGGAAACAACCCAGATGCCCGACCACAGATGAATGGCCAAAAATTGTGGTATCTATCCACAGTGGAATATTATGCAGCCATTAGAAAGGACAAAATAAATGGCATTTGCAGGGAAATGGGTGGAACTAGAAGAAATCCTGTTATGAGGTAAGCCAAGAGCAAAGAGACAAATGGCATATGATCTCCCTGGTAAGTGGATGTTAAATCCAAAACATAAGGTGATACCACAAAGTTAACATGACGAGAAACAAAGGACCTCCACTCATCTGGTTGAATCACTACTAAATAACCCCATGCTGCTGATCACATATATGGTGTATATGTGCACACCGGAGGGAAACTAGGAGGAGGACACAGAACTAGAGGGAATCAGGGAAAAACATACAACAGTGGGACCATCAGCTGCACTGGACACTGACCAAAATGAACTAAGCAACTCAATGACAGCGATGGGAGGGAGGGAACAAGTGGGAAAGAGGCAACAGCTGACGCTATGCAGAAGGAAAGAAATGTACATACCACCCGATGTGGAAGAAATAACTGTATTGCCAAAGCTCATAGAATTCATAAACTTTATAGACCATGATAGACAATTTGCCCTATGAGAGTTAGAATGTGTTTGTGACTTTAAGCATCACTACCCCATAATACTGTGAAATTTGTGAAATTATGTAATCACTTAATCACAATAAAGAATTTGCACACACACAAAAATGTAGCTGAAACCCTCAGCCTACTGAAGTTGAATTTTAATCTCCATAGCTGGACAGCTGAAATCCTTCCTTTGCATATTAATTAGATTCACTCTCTCCACCTTCTGGTTTTACCATGCACAGATGGCGAATCCAGGGTTGGCTGCGTCTGGATAACAGTTTGAAAAGCCCTTGGGTAATAACGAGTGCAAATAGTTGCTTATGCCTTTCAACAACACAGTGCGATGAGAGTGGCTGCTGGTAGGGGCAAATCTGCACTGACTTAAAAAAAAAAAAAAAAAACCTTATTCACACTGTGGATGAAAGAAATTTCACAACAGGTTGAGCAGGCACCTATAGTTCATGCCTGTAATCCTAGCTACTCAAGAGGATGAGACTGAGGATCATAGTTTAAAGCCAGCCTGTGCAGGCAAGTCATGAGACTCTTACCTCCAGTCGATCACCAAAAAGCCAGAAGTGGATCTGTGGCTCAAGTGAAAGTACTAGCCTTGAATAAAAAAATAAAAAATCTCAGAGACCACACCAGGGCCCTGAAGTTCAAGCCCCAAAAGAAAAATGGCAGGATTTGCACAAAGAAAAAAAACTGGGGCTGGGAAGGTAGCTCAGTGGTAGAGCGCTTGCCTTGCATACATGAGGCCCTGGGTTTGATTCCTCAGCACCACATAAGCAAAAAGAAAAAAGCCGGAAGTGGCGCTGTGGCTCAACGCTAGCCTTGAGCTGAAGAGCTGAGGGACAGCACCCAGGCCCAGAGTTCAGGCCCCACGACCGGACCTCCCCCCCAAAAAAAAACGAAAAAAGAGAAAAGAAAAATAGATGAGGGCTGGGAAGATGGCTCAGTGGTAGAGCGCTTGCCTTGCATGCCTGAGGCCCTGGGTTCGATTCCTCAGCACCACATAAGCAAAAAGAAAAAAGCCAGAAGTGGCGCTGTGGCTTAAGTGGTAGAGCGCTAGCCTTGAGCTGAAGAGCTGAGGGACAGTGCCCAGGCACAGAGTTCAGGCCCCACAACCGGACCCAAAAAAAAAAAATAGATGAAAGGTTATGATGTACCTACAGAAATAACTCCACAAACAGGAGAACTTATTCAAATATGGCTCAGAGCCTTATTTTTTCCTTTCAAGATTGGGCTCAGGCATCATGTCTGTTATAAAAATCTTTCTCTCTGGCTATAGAAAGTGGGCTCACAGAAAACAGCAGATCTCAGCTAGATCCATGGAGTTCTTTCTCTTTTCTGGCAGCTGAAATGGAAAATTAAAAATACTACTCTAAGCTGCGCTCTGGTAGCTCACGCCTATAATCCCAACGACTCAGGAGGCTGAGATCTAAGGGTCGAGATTCAAAGCCAGCCCAGGTGTGTGCCACCATCTCTTATTTAGGAAAAGAGTTGGGTTTCTCCTGGAGGTCAAATCACATGCAGGGAACTAGGAGGAGACATGGATTTCTTGAAAGCAATAGTCTTTCCTTCTTTTCGATGTTTTCATGAACATCACTGTGCATATATTATCTCTGCATACTTTACCACTTTGGATAGGACTACGACACACTGTGGATTTGCTTCTGATGAGGACCCAGCAAAGGACAAAGAAGAAGGTTAAGTGAGTCACAATGTTACATGTATCCATTCAGTGCCCACAGCTAGAGGTGGTGAAGTGATGTTGGCGTGGATTTGAAACACCAAGAAGAGGAAAAAGACACTGAGAGGTTTTATGTTGGAGGGATGAGAGGATTCATCTATTTTTTTTCCTTTTTTTTTTTTTTTTATTATTTCCAGTCCTGGGGCTTGAACTCAGGGCCTGGCCATTGTTCCTGAGCTTCTTTTGCTCAAGGCTAGCACCCTACCACTTAAGACACAGCGCTATGTCTAGCTTTTTCTGGTACTGAGGAATCGAACCCAGGGCTTCATGCATGTTAGGCAAGTACTCTACCACTCTAACACTTAAGCCACCTTCCCAGTAGAGGATTCATCTTTACCATCGAAATCCTACCTTTGCTGGGCACTGGTGGCTCATGCCTATAAACCTAGCTACTCAGGACACCGAGATGTAAGGATCACAGTTCAAAGCCAGCCTGGGCAGGAAAGGCTATGAGACTTTTATCTCCAATGAACCACCATAAAGTCAAAAGTGGAGCTGTGGCTCACATGGCACAGCACCAGCCTTGAATAAAAAAAACTAAGGGACACACACACACACACACACACACACACGTTTCAGTTAAATAGCCTTCATGACTTTCACATGCAGGTAGACAGTATATTAACCTAGTGTGATTAATGGAAGCAATTACTAAGCACTGTTATCACTAAGTGGAATAATTTCTCTTTATGCCATCTATCAGTGATTCTTCATCTAGCAGCACAAATGATGTCAGAGGCTATTTGACAAGATGCTTCTTGTATCTAAAATGGTGTATTTTATTAGTTTAAGCCATAGTGTTTGACATTTACGACCCTCAGAGGGGTCTATAGTGTGTGTGTGTGTGTGTGTGGTGTGATGATGGTGGCACAGGGGTATAAACTCAGGGCCTTGCACTCTCCCTTAGCTTTTCAACTCAAGGCTGACTCTGTAACTTGAGCCACACCTCTACTTCAGGCATTCCGCTGGTTAACTAAAGAGTCTTTGGGTTTTGTCTACCCAGGCTAACTTTGAACTGAATCCTCCAATCTCAAGCCTCCTGAACAGCCTGGATTACAGGTGTGTGCTTTATACCTGTTGACAATGATTACTACTTAAGCAAAAAAAAAATTTTGGGGGGGAGATCTGGGGGGCCCGGGGGATCTGGTCGTGGGGCCTGAACTCTGGGCCTGGGCGCTATCCCTCAGCTCTTCAGCTCAAGGCTAGCGCTCTACCACTTGAGCCATAGTGCCACTTCCAGCTTTTTTCTTTTTGCTAATGTGGTGCTGAGGAATCGAACCCAAGGCCTCATGCATGCAAGGCAAGCGCTCTACCACTGAGCCACCTTCCCAGCCCTGCAAAAATGTTTTTACATGTGGGCAAATAGAAATCTTACATTTCTCTAGTAAAATAGCTAAAGTGATATGTTAATATTTACATCAGAATGAGTAATTTACCAGCCTGGCTCTGGTGGCTCACGCCTATAATCCTAGCTACTCAGAAGGCTGAGATCTGAGGATCACGGTTCAAAGCCAGCCCGGGCAAGAAAGTCCGTGAAACTCTTATCTCCAATAAACCACCAGAAAACTGGAAGTGGTGCTGTAACTCAAATGGTAGAGTGCTAGCCTTGAGCTGAAGAGCTGAGGGAAAGCGCTCAGACCCAGAGTTCAAGCCCCACTACTGACCAAAAAAAAAAAAAAAAAAAAAGAACGAGTAATTTACCAACTCAAGCTTCTGTAGATACCATCTAATTATACTGGGTTTCAAGATGATAACACATTTATTTACATAAATAGTCATAAATGGCTGAAGGTGTGGCTAGATGTCTGCTTACCAAGCTCCAGACACTATGTTCAAAGCCCAGTGCCACCAAAAAAAAAACCAAAAAAACAAAAAAAACTATGCAACTGGGGTATCTTGCCAGCCTGGAGCAACAGGCTCAGTGAGTGAGAAGCCCTGAGGTCAAGCCCTGGTACTGCCCTCCCCTGCTCCACACACAGCTTATAAAAGCAGATGTTCTTACAAAGAGAATCATAACATCATTCCCCAACAACAAATCCTCAAAGAAACAACCACCTGATTAGTAAGTGGGCTAAAGACTTAAGAGACTTCTCTGAAGAGGAAATAAGAATGGCCAAAAGACACATGAAGAAATGCTCAACTTCTCGGGCCATAAAATAAATGCAAATCAGGGGCTAGGAAGGTGGCTCAGTGGTAGAGCACTTGCCTTTCATGCATGAGGCCCTGGGTTCGAATTCTCAGCACCACATAAGCAGAAAAAGCCGGAAGTGGCGCTATTGCTCAAGTGGTAGAGCCCACCTTGAGCTGAAGAGCTGAGGGACAGCGCCCAGGCCAAGAGTTCAAGCCCCACAACCAACAAAAAAAAAAAAAAAATGCAACTCAAAAGAACATTGAGATTCAACCTCACCCCAGTTAGAACCACTATAATCAAGAAATCTACTAACAACAGATGCTAGAGGGCATGTGGCCAAAAGGGAGGCCTACTGCATTGTTGGTGGGAGTGTAAACTTGTTCAACCACTTTGGAAAGCAGTATGGAGATTCCTCAAAAGACTGCACATAGAGCTCCCCTATGACCCAGCAATCTCACTTTTAGGCATTTACCCAAACAAGGCCATACTAAAGCTACCAGCACAACTATGTTTATCGTAGCATTATTCACCATAGCTAAGATATAGAACCAACACAGATGCCCCTCAGTAGATGAATGGATCAAGAAAATATGGTACACACACACACACACACACACACACACACACACACACACAATGGAATTCTATGCCTTCATCAGAAAGAATGGCATTGCCCCTATTTGTTAGGAAATAGAAAGACTTGGAAAAAATTATATTAAGTGAAGTAAGCCAGGCCCAAAGAAACATAGGTCCCAGGGTTTCCCTTATCTACAATAACTAGTGTATGTCTAGACAAAGAAAAAAGGTCAAAAACTATGTACAGGGGCTGGGAAGGTGGCTCAGTGGTAGTGTTTGCCTCGCATGCATGAGGCTCTGAGTTAGATTCCTCAGCACCACATAAACAGAAAAAGCCGGAAGTGGCACTGTGGCTCAGGTGGTAGAGCACTAGCCTTTAGCTGAAGAGCTGAGGGACAGCGCCCAGGCCCAGAGTTCAAGCCCCATGACCTACTGAAAAAAAAAAATCTATGTACATATGACCATATAAGATGATGCTAAGCAAAATGAACCCCAAGATAGGGACACAAGAGGTTTTTATCTTTCTTACTGTTGTTTTTAATGTACTTATAATGTACTACGTGATGTTTTGTTGTTGTTTCTTTTGTATGTTCTTCCCCCATGGTATAACCCCTGTTTTCACTGTATTTGATTCCAGTGTCCTGCATCTTGTATATACATTTTTCTAAGTTGGGGAGGGGAAGAGAAATAACAAAATGTTGAAATAAGGATACAGGTTGACCCATTTTAACAATGAGGTGTACAAGATACTATGTTGAAAATGAACTTTACAACTTTGAGGGGAAGGGAAGAGTTGGGGAGGTGAGGAGGGAAGGGATAGTAGGGGAAAAACAAAGGAGAGGGTAACAATGCTCTATAGGAAATAGACTCATTACCTGACTCATGTAACTGTAACCCCTCTGTACAGTATCTTTACAATAAAAAAATATATACATATATATAAAAAGAGAATCATCACATCATAAAAATATTTACTGGAGGGCTGGGAAGGTGGCTCAGTGGTAGAGCGCTTGCCTTGCATGCTCGAGGCCCTGGGTTTGATCCTCAGCACCACATAAGCAGAAAAAAAAAAGCTGGAAGTGGTGCTGTGGCTCAAGTGGTAGAGCGCTAACCTTGAGCTGAAGAGCTGAGGGACAGAGCCCAGGCCCGAAGTTCAGGCCCACGACTGGACACCCCCCCCCGCCACCGCAAAAAAAAAAAAAAAAAAAAAAGAAAGTCTACTGTGTTCAAAACCAGGCGCCAGTGGCTCACACCTGTAATCCTAGCTACTCAGGAGGCTGAGATCTGAGGACTGTGGTTTGATGTCAGCATAGGCTAGAAAATCCATGAGACTGGTTAATCTCCAATAACCAGTCGAAAGCCAGAAGTGAAGGTGTGGCTCAAGTGGTGGAGTGCTAACCGTGAATGAAAAAGCTGAAGAACAGCAGCCAGGCCCTTGGTTCAACCCCCAATACCAGCAAAAGAGAGCCAGAGATGCAGAGAGAAAAAGAGTGGATCTGCCACTTATTTTCAAGAAAACTAGGAGCTTCTTGGAAGAAGATCAGAGAATCCTGCGGTTAAATCACGACTCATGCAGGAGAAAAAAAAAATCCATCCCCACACAGTAGCATGGGATGTATTGCAGCTCTACACTTACCCTGCCGGGAGAAGCCTCCTAAGAGTCTCCTGTTGACTTAATTTCAGTAAGCCCCAGGCTATCCTGGTCACAGGCCCAGATAGCACCACACTCCTGCCTGCAGTAGAAACCAGGCAGAAGACTCTGGAAACTGTCACGTGCCCACATGTATTTTTTATGTATGTGTGGTGCTGGACCTTGAACTTAGGGCCTGGGCACTGTCTCTTAGCTTTTTGCTGGTTAACTGGAGATAAGAGTCTCAGAGTTTCCTGCCCAGACTGCCTTCTAACCAAGATCTTCAGATCTCAGCCTCCGGAGTAGGTTGCATTACAGGCATGAGCCACTGAATCCTGCTTATGACAGTTTTCTACCCTGTCTATCACCCTGCTTGCCTGGCTCTTAGGAACTATGGTATGATCTAGTGACATCCACAAAGTCTTCCAAACTCTACTCTTTGTTTCCCCCTTTAATTCCAGTTTCAGGATGCAGTTATGTTCCATTCTCCATGTTCCTAATCAAGAGCACACATACTTCCTCCTACAAATAATACTCTTTACTCCTTGGCTTAAGAAAATGCCAACATCTATTTTTATGTCAGGATTGGGAATCTCACAGAATGTTACAAGAATAAGCCTAGCTCTAGTTTGCTTTACTTCATAAGAAGAGAAATGACTTGTCAGGTGCTGGTGGCTCATGCTTGTAACCATAGCTACTCAGGAGGCACACACACACACACACACACACACACACACACACACACACACACACACACACACACACACACACACACACACACACACACACACACACACACACACACACACACAGAGTAAATGCTATTTTTCTTCAAAAATGACTTCTCAAGAATGAATCACAGTCAGGTTCTGGTGGCTCACGCCTGTAAACTTAGCTACTCAGGAGGCTGAGATCTGAGGATCCTCGTACAAAGCCAGCCTGGGCGGCAAAGCCCCTGAGACTCTTATCTCCAATAAACCACCAGAAAACCGGAAGTGGTGCTGTGGCTCAAGTGGTAGAGTGCTAGGCTTGAGCTGAAGAGCTGAGGGATAGCACCCAGGCCCAGAGTTCAAGCCCCATGATCAACCCAAAAAAAAAATTAGGGGCTGGGAAGTTGGCTCAGTGGTAGAGCGCTTGCCTTGCATGCATGAGGCCCTGGGTTCGACTCCTCAGCACCAAATAAGCAAAAAGAAAAAACCCGGAAGTGGCGCTGTGACTCAAGTGGTAGAGCGCTAGCCTTGAGCTGAAGAGCTGAGGGACAGGGTCCAGGCCCAGAGTTCAGGCCCCATGACCGGACCCAAAAAAAAAAAAATTAGATCACAGGCCCCTAATTAGACAATTGAGTTCTGCTGGAGCCAGTCTGCTTTGCTTATATAAGAACAGAAACAACCTCTAATGCAATCACCAGAAGTCCCTCCTCCTCCAAACCCTGCTTAGAGCTCAGAAATGGAAATATACTATGGTGGGCCCAATCCACATTGCTGTCAGTGGCAAGTTTTCCAAACCAAGAGTTAGGACAGCAGACTTCCCAAAATAAGAAGAATGATTCCATCAGCTATCCAGAACCACTGCAATAAAGCTCTGACAGTGAGACAGTAGGGTACAGACCAATAAAAAAGAATAGTCCAAACAGGCCAGGCTTGATGGCTCCTGTCTGTAATCCTAGCTACTCAGGAGGCTGAATTCCGAAGATGTTAGTTCAAACTGGGATCCTCAGATCTCAGTCTTTAAGTAGCTAATAGATATAAGCCACAAGCCACCAGAGCCTAGCAAGCTATCACTTTTTTTTGGGGGGGGGGGAGTTGGTCATGATTCTTGAACTCTGGGCCTGGGCCGCTGTCCCTCGGCTTTTCACCTGAAGGCAAATGCTCTACCACTTTAAGCCATAGTGCCACTTCCAGTTTTCTAGTGGTTAACTGGAGATAAGAGTTTCATGGACGTTCCTGCCCAGGCTGGCTTTGAACCATGATCCTCAGATCTCAGCCTCCTGAGTCGCTAGGATTATAGGCATGAGCCATCTGCACCAACCTACTTCATTGTTTGTTTACTGGTGCCAGTCTGGACTTTAACTCAGGTCCTGGGCACTGTGAGGTTTTTTGTTGTTGTTGGTGGTGGTGGTGGTGGTCATGGGGCTTGAACTCTGGGCTTGGGAGCTGTCCCTGCACTCTTCAGCTCAAGGCGAGCGCTCTACCGCTTGAGCCACAGCACCACTTCCAGTTTTCAAGTGGTTTATTGGAGATAAGAGTCTCGCAGACTTTCCAGCCCAAGCTGGCTTTGAACCTTGATCCTCAGATCTCAGCCTCCTGAGTAGCTAGGCATGAGCCACCGGCGCCCGGCTAGCACTGTGAGTTTTTTGCTCAAGGCTTAGTGCTCTTACTACATGAGCCACAGCTCCACTTCCAGCTTTTTCTGGTCATTAATTGAAGGTAAGAATCTCATGGACTTTCCTGCCTGGGCTGGCTTCAAACCTCCATCCTCAGATCTCAGCCTCCTGAGTAGGTAGGATGACAGTGTGAGCCACCAGGTCCAGCTCAAGCAGTCACTTTTTAATTCCCAAGGTTTCTCACACACAGAAGGAGGGCATGCAAATAGCAGCAAACCCAGACTCCATTAGATTCAAGTTCTTTTCTAGTACCCCAGGCCTGGCACACTTGGCAGAGTCTTCCTGGGACCAAGTTCATTACAGTCAGCAGCGTGTGTCCTTTACTAGAAGGAAATGACAGGCCTTCACCATCTGGCCCCAAACAACCTCTCTTGGCTCACTTCTCACCTCTCTCCCAGGCCAGTTCATCCATCCCCACCTCAACCAAACAGATGCTCACACGTGAGTCCCTGCAGGCTTTGCGCTGTAGCCTGCTTCTTCCTCCTCAATCCTCTTTTCTCTCCCTCTTCAGCGCTTTCTCAAATAAAGTTTCCTGATTCCTTTTTTGAAAAAAATATGTATTTATTAGTGTTGTATTTATGAATGTAAATTAATACAGCCGCTCTGGAAAGCAGTCTGGAGGTTCCTCAGGAAACTAAACATAGACATACCCTATGACCCAGCCATGCCACTCCTAGGCATCTACCCTGAGCAACAGGAACCAGGATACAAGGACACATGCACCTCCATGTTCATTGCTGCACTGTTCACAATAGCCAAGATATGGAAACAGCCCAGATGCCCCACTACTGATGAATGGATCCAAAAAGTGTGGGACCTATATACACAGAATTTTATGCAGCCATTAGAAAGGATAAAATAATGGCATTCACAGGGAGAAGGATAGAACTAGAACAAATCATGTTGAGCAAGATAAGCCAAGATAAGAGAGAAAAATGGCGTAGGGTCTCCCTGATATGTGGATGTTAGATTCAAAACAAGATATGACAAAGTAAAAATACCCATACACAGTGAGACCAAAAGAGGTCAGCCTTGGGAGAAAAACACCAAATTATTATACCCAAGCATAGCTTCATATATACATAAAATAATATACAGACTGAAAAGAACCCCAAAAATAAGGAAACAAAGGACCTCATCTTAATTTGTCCTATCGGTTTAGATGACTGTATATTCTTTACCTCTTATATGGAGTACACCCGTGAACATCTGAGGGAAGTTGGGAGCAGAGCAGAGAGAAAGAAGGAACAGCTGATACTAAGCAAAAGGAAAGACATATGCCTATCACTGGATCTGGAAGAAATAGTTTTATTGATAATGTTGATAAGAATTCATAAGTTTTGTAGATTAGAATGATGATGATTATCATTGTGAAGGTTAAAATGTGTTTGTGACCTTAGCTAAGTGTAACTACACCTTGGTACTGTGAAATTTATGTAGTTAGTTAATCTCAATAAATAAATCTCTGGGAAAAAATATTTATCAAAATTAACTCCAGGGGGGGCTAAGAAAGTGGCTCAGTGATAGAATGTTTGCCTCACATGCATGAGGCCCTGGGTTCTATTCCTCAGCACCATATACGCAGAAAAGCTGGAAGTGTCACTGTGGCTTAAGTGGTAGAGCATTAGCCTTGAGCTGAAGAGTTGAGGGACAGCATCCAGGCCCAGAGTTCAAGCCCAACGACCAACCAAAACAAACAACAAAAAATTAACTCCAAGGGAAAAAAATTATATATTTACTTATGTTGCCTGTACCAGGGTTTAAACTTAGCTTCCCGCTTGCTAAGGTTGTTTGGCTGGTGCTCTACCACTTGAGCCACACCTCCAGTCCTGCTTTTTGCTAACTGTTTTGGAGAGGGAGTCTCACAGACCTTCCTACCCAAGCTGGCTTCAAACCACAATGCTTCAGGTTTAGCATTCTGATTGACTAGAACTACATGCGTGAGCCACCAACACCCAGCAATTGTTTTTTGTTTTTAAGTAATCCTAAGAGCCATTAACTGAAAACCTATTTATAAATGATTCAAGGACATATTATTTCTTCTCTCTTTCTCCAATTATTGATTTTTTTGAGGAGTGGGGGGTAGTCCTGGGGCTTGAACTCAGGACCTGGGCACTGTCCCTGAGCTTCTTTTGCTCAAGGCCAGCACTCAACCACTTGAGCCACAGTGCTACTTCTGGCTTTTTCTGTTTATGCGGTACTGAGGAATCAAACCCAGGCTTCATACATGCTAGGCAAACACTCTACCACTAAGCTACATTCCAAGCCCCAACTAAGACTATTTTCTTGAGATTTTTCAGCTTAAAGGCTCTGGACACACAGCCTTGTATGAAAACAAGTTAGTGATTTTTGTTTTTCTTTTTGTTTTTTTTGGCCAGTTGTGGGGCCTGAACTCTGGGCCTGGGTGATGTCTCTCAGCTCTTCCCGAGGGCTAGTGCTCTACCACTTGAGTCACAGCTCCACACTTCCGGCTTTTTCTGCGTATGTGGTGCTCAGGAATTGAACCGAGGGCCTCATGCATGCAAGGCAAGCACTATACCACTGAGCCACCTCCCCAGCCCCCAAGTTTGGGATTTGAAGGGAAAGAAAGTAGACATGTAGGCCAAGTCATATATATGACTCAACTCACAGCTGCCACATGCTGGTTCAGGCTCATGCCTGAAATATCTCCTGAAGCTACTCAGGAGATATGAGGATCATGGTTCAAAACCAACCCAAGCAGGAAAGTCTGTGAGATTTATCTCCAATTAACCACCAAAAGTCCAGAAGCAGTGCTATAGCTCAATTCATAGAGCACTAACCTTAAGCTGAAAAAAGCTAAACTAAGCAAAAGCATGAGGCTGAGTTCAAGCCCCAGTTCTACACAAAAGAAAAATCAAAGAACAATCAGCAAGGCCCATCCATGGTACAATCCAAACCTTTTTCAACTTCAAAAAGTGATGGCTAAGGCTCTAGTGATGGCATTTGATTCCCCAGAGGTCGGCAGTATACAAAACAAAGAACCAGCCTTTCAGTGTCCTACTAGAGACCCACGCCTCACTCTGAAACAAAACATTCCACTCAGGAAATTGCTACTGTCACTGCCTTCCTCCCTCTTGGTAATCGCATTTGCATTTAAAACTCTCAATTTAAAGTCAGAAACCAGGCAGTTAAATATCACATTTTGGAGTAGTGCTTTTCTTTTTTTCCTCCTTAAAATGTTTGAAAACATCAAGTACACACAATGAAAAAAACAATCAGAAATAACCCTTAAGTAAAAACCAAAGAAATCCTTTTTTAATGTTCTATTTACAAACTTGCAAAAAAATTTGCAAACCAGAAAAAAGTCAACAAAATACACATAACTAAAGAAACAATAACTTTTATTTTTTGCTGGTTAACTTTTATTTTTTGCTGGTCATGGGGCTTGAACTCTGGGCCTGGGCACTGTCCCTCAGCTCTTCAGTTCAAGGCTAGCACTCTAACACTTGAGCCACAATGCCACTTCCAGCTTTTTCTGCTTATGTGGTGCTGAGGAATCGACCCAGGGCCTCATGCATGCAAGCACTCTACCACTGAGCCACCTTCCCAGCCCCAAAACAGTAACTTAAAAAAAAAAACCAGCAAAAAAAAAAAAAAAACCTCAAGACCAGGCTTCATGGCTCCTACCTGTAATCCCAGATACTTTTGCTTTTTATCGGTCATGGGGTTTGAACCCTGGACATGGGCACTGTCCCTGAGCTCTTCAGCTCAAGGCTAACACTCTACCACTTGAGCCACAGCACCATTTCCAGTTTTCTGGTAGTTAATTGGAGAGTCTCACAGACTTTCCTGCCCTGGCTAGTTTTGAACCGTGATCCTCAGATCTCAGCCTTCTGAGTTGTAATCCCAGCTACTTTTTGTTTTTTCATGTTCCAAATTTCTACAGGCTAGAACCAATGTGTCCTCAATTAGATGTTGATGCTGGTAGCTCACGCCTGTAATCCTAGCTACTCTGGAGGCTGAGATCAGAGGATCCTGGTTCAAAGCCAGCCTGGGCAGGAAAATCTGTGAGAACCTCGCCAGCAAAAAGCTAGGAGGGTAGCTGTGGCTCAAGTGGTAGAGCACCAGCCTTGAGCAAGAGTACTAAACAAGAGGTCCTAAGTTCAAGTCTCAGACCTAGCACACATGTGTTGCACACATGTACATATACATGTATGTGTTCCATGTGTGTAAAAAGTAAGATTCTAGAGGCTACAGACCTCCCTCAATGCAATCAAACAGCCTTTGTGCGATTCTGTCTGTGATCTGAAACACTGTATCTCAAAATTCAAGCAGTCAGAGGGTAAGGAAAAGAAAACATGGAGAAGCCGGAAGGTCGCAGTCATCTTGGCTTGACACCATGCTCTAGAATGGACAGGATGTGATCACTGCAGGACTGGTTCCTGCTGCCGTGGACGTGAGCCAGGTACTGACAGCCATATCCTTGGGACCAGCCAGTCAGACAAGGAGACAACAGCATTAATGCACCCCTAAAAGTATTTGTCTTGGGCTAGGAATGTGGCTTAGTGGTAGAGTGCTTGCCTAGCACTCTAATTCCTCAGTACCACATAAACAGAAAAGGCCAGAAGTGGTACTGTGGCTCAAGTGATAGAGTGTTAGCCTTGAGAGTGTCCCTTGAGAAACTCAGGGACAGTGCCCAGGCCCTGAGTTCAAGCCCCAGGACTGGCTCCCCCCTGAGTACCAGCTACAAACCTGCTATGGGGAGATGTTGAAACTGAACCCTCTCTTCCTTCCTTCTACCCCTCCCTCCTTCCTTTTTTTCTTCTTTCCTTCCTGTTTTTCTTCTTTCTTTTTGTGCTGGTCCTGGGGTTTGAACTCAGGGCTTGGGCACTGTCCCTGAGCTCTTGGGCTCACACAACTAGCACTCTACCACTTAAACCGCAGCTCCACTTCTGGCTTTTTGTGATTAACTGGAAGTAAGTTTCATAGACTTTCCTGTTTCAAACCACCATCTTCAGATCTCAGCCTCCTGGGCAGCTAGGATTACAGGCGTGAACCACTAGTGCCTAGCTCATAAAACTTGCATTTTAAAAGGGCATACTCTCAACAAAAAGCAAGGTTACAAGATAGGACATGATGTTTTTTTTTTTTTTTTGGGGGGGGGTAGGGTTATAAAAACAAAAGAACAAGAACAGCAAAAAGTCAGGTGCTAACAGCTCTAACCAGTAATCCCAGCTACTCAGGATGCTGTGATCAGGAAGATCTTGTTCAAAATCAGCCAAGGCAGAAAAGTTCAGGAGATTCCATATTCAAAACAACCAGCAAAAAGCTAGACTGGAGGAGTAGCTCAAATGGTAGAGTACAAACCAAGGACAAAAAACTGAGCAAGCATAAGACACTGAGTACAAACCTTTGTACTGGCAATACATAATAAATACACTGATTAATAAATAATGGATGAATGAATGAAAAACATTAGGAGATTCTAAAATAATAGCCTAATTAGATTGATTTATAACTTTTTTCATGTTTATTCACAAACTGGTAAAAAAAAAAATCTAGATGACCACCAGTATGGCTCAGTTGTAGAATAACTCAGGAGGCCCAAGATACTAATTAATTAATTGCAGATTCAATTTTTAAAAACAGAAATCTAAAACTAGGTGCCAATGGTTCACACTTGTAACTTTAGCTACTCAGAAGGCAGAGATCTGAGGATCATGGTTCAAAGCCAGACTGGGCAGAAAAGTCCATAAGACTCTTATCTCCAATTAACCATCAGAAAACAGAAATGGAGCTGTGACTCAAAGTAGAGCGCTAACCTTGAGCAAAAGAGCTCAGGGACATTGTCCAGGTCCTGAGTTTAAGCCCCACAACAACAACAACAAAGTTAAATCTAAGATATTTATGTGGGTATGGATTTTTGTCATTTTCTGACTGATACAACATTCCAAATATACAAAACCAACCAGGCCCCTATAAGTGGCCCATAAATGGGCTGGGAATGTGGCTTAGTGGTAGAGTACTTGCCTAGTATGCATGAAGCCCTGGGTTTGATTAATTAGTACCTCTTAAACAGAAAAAGCAAGAAGTTGCACTGTAGCTCAAGTGGTAGAGTCTAGCATTGAGCAAAAGAAGCTCAAGGACAGTGCCCAGGCCCTGAGTTCAAGCCACAGGACTAGCAAAAAAAAAAAAAAAAAGAGCGGTGTGGGGCTGGGAAGGTGGCTCAGTGATAGAGTGCTTGCCTTGCATGCATGAGGCCCTGGGTTCCATTCCTCAGCACCACATAAGCAGAAAAAGCCAGAAGTGGTGCTGTGGCTCAAGTGGTAGAGTGCTAGCCTTGAGCTGAAGAGCTGAAGGACAGTGCCCAGGCTCAGAGTTCAAGTCCCATGACCGACAAAAAAAAAAAAAGCAAGAATTCTGCCAGGTACCTAGCTTACACATATAATACTACCTACTGAGGGGGTTGAGATCTAGAGGATCAGGGCAGAAAAGTCCTCAGGACTTCAACTCTAACCAGCAAAATACTGGACTGAAGGCATGGTTCGGGTGGAACAGTAATAGCCATGAACAAAGTAGCCAATTGTGTGTGCTGGGAAAAAGTCATTCTTCTTCAGATCCCTTTCATTTTCATTTCAAGTATGTAAGACTGTATCGATCCATGTAATGAAGCATAAAGCAAATTCCTAAACAATACCAAGCTAGGCCAAAAAGTAACAGGGCCAAGGAAAGAAATAATCGGAAAAACATTACTGAATTATTTCATGTTATTAATGTTGCACATTCTCAGAATACATTGTTTCCTGGCCTTTTCATCTGTGTCCAACCTTGGAAATAAAGAACAACTCTCTGAGATGCTGACCCCAAACACCAAAGTGATCTACAAAGACTGAGCCATAAGAGCCAGTGGTTAATACTTGCAACCCTAGCTACTCAGGATGCTAATATCTGAGAATCACAATTCAAAGCCAGCCCAACTAGGAAAGTCCATGAAACTCATCTCCAATTAATCACCAAAAACCTGGAAATAAAGGTGTGGCTAAAATGGTAGCATGTCAGCCTTGAGTAAAAACGCTTAGGGACAGCACCCAGGCCCTGAGTTCAAGCCCCCGTAAAAGCACAAAAAAAGAAAGAAAGGAAAGAAGGAAGGAAGGAAGGAAGGAAGGAAGGAAGGAAGGAAGGAAGGAAGGAAAGAAAAACCCAATGAACAGAAAATTACTAATGTCGCACTTGAACTTAGTGCAATAGTTTTTTGCTGACATTCCCATAAATTGGCCCTGTTACTTTTCAATGAATCATATTTGGTAAAAGAACTTACAAATGATCCCCAGATTTCTTTGTTGATTTATAGTTATAATTCAATAGCAACATTGACTATGAAGTACTTTTTGCATGTGTGCTGATACTGGGATTTGAACTCAAGCCCATACATTTTTTTTTTGTTGGTCATGGGGCATGAACTCTGGGCTTGGGCACTGTCCCTGTGCTCTTCAACTCAAGGCAAGCACTCTACTGCTTGAGCCACAGCGCCACTTCCGGTTTTCTAGTGCTTTATTGGAGATAAGAGTCTCACGGACTCCTGCCCAGGCTGGCTTTGAATCATGATCCTCAGATCTCAGCCTCCTGAGTAGCTAGGATTACAGGCGTGAGCCAACAGTACTCAGCTCTCTTTCAATTTTTGATGGCCTGAACTGGATTCAAACCTCCATTCTCAAATCTCAGCCACCCAAGAAACTAGGTTCACAGGTGTGAGTCCCCAGCACTTAGTTTTTACTCAGCTTTCTAGATATAATGCAACAACATTTACTGTAACTCCTGATGATAATAAACAAAACTTCCCTTTGTAAAAGCAATGCACTTGGGGCTAGGAATGTGGCTTAGTGGTAGAGTGCTTGCCTAGCACGTTCAATTCCTCAGTACCACAAAAACAGAAAAAGCCAGAGGTGGCCCTGTGGCTCAAGTGATAGAGTGCTAGCCTTAAGCAAGAAAAACTCAGGGACAGTGCCCAGGCCCTGAGTTCAAGCCCCAGGACTGGCAAATAAATAAATAAATAAATAAATAAATAATCCTTGTACCACTACAAAAAACAAAGGAATTGAAAAACATAATTGTAAGTGCATTACCCGCATTCTACAATTAAGCCACAACCCCAGCCCTGGCACTGGGATTTGAATTCAAGGACTTGCACTTGATAGGGAACACTCTAGCACTTGAAGTATCCCCATAGTCCTTTCTGCTCTGTTTGTTGGATAGTCTCACTTTTTACCTGGACAGCATGGACTATGATCTCCCTATTTATGTCTTCTGCTGCAGCCAGGATGACAGGCACATACCACCAAGCCCAACTTCTGCCTACTGAAATGAGAACTTACAGACTATTTTGTCCAAACTGGCCTCAAATCATGATCCCAATCTCTACTTCCCAAGAATCTAAAATTAAATACATAAGCCACTGGCTCAAAAAATAGCTTCTGGGACAAAGGAGGGGGTAACAATGCTCAATAGGAAATGTACTCACTACCATACCTTACTCATGTAACTGTAATCTCTTTGTACAGTATCTTGACAATAAAAATATATATATTAAAAAATACCTTCTGGGAAGTGGCACTATGGTTCAAGTGGTAGAGTACTTGCTTGCCTTGAGCTGAAGAGCTCAGAAACAACACCCAGGCCCAGAGTTCAAGCCCCAAGACTGACAGAAGAAGAAAGAAAAAAAAAAGAAAGAAAAAAAGCTTCTGTATGGCATCCACATTGGAATACTTCAATGGGCACACTCAGATACTAAAACTCATCTGATGTTTTTGCTCATTGGCTGGTACTCTAGCACCTGAGCCACGCCTCCATCACCTGCACGATTATTTTGAACTTCCTTTTTTGTTTTTTTGGATACACCAGGTAAGCATCAGCTGGTGGGTGGAAAATCCACTTGAATAAGAGCTCCTATGGTGGATCAAACAGGAAACATCAGCAGAGCACCTGTGGCTCACCTCTGTAATCCTAGTTACTCAGGAGGCTGAGATCTGAGGATCAAGGAGGCAGATGAATCTGAGAGACTCTTATCTCCAATTAAGCAGCAAAAAAGCTGGAGTCTTAAGATCATGGTTCAAAGCCAGCCCCGGCAGAAAAATCCATGAGACTCTTACCTCCAATAAACTACAAAAACAAAACAAAACAAAAGCCAGAAGTGGATCTGTGGTTCAAGTGGTAGAGCACTAGCTTTGAGCAATAAAAGTTCAGGCACAGTGCCCAGACCCTGAATTCAAGCCCCAGGACGGGCACCACAAATAAATAAATGCCAGTCTAAAAGTTAATATGACTGCAAAACATAAACAAATCTGGCTGATGGGAAGATCAGCCTAGAAAGAAAAATAGGAAGCTAGAAGCCGGGCACTGGTGGCTCATGCCTATAATCCTAGCTACTCAGGAGGCTGAGATCTGATGATCATGGTTCAAAGCCAGCCCGGGCAGGAAAGACCATGAGATTCTTGTCTCCAATAAACCACCAGAAAACCAGAAATGGTGCTGTAGCTCAAGCGGTAGAGTGTTCACCTTGAGCTGAAGAGCCTAAGCCCAGAGTTCAAGCCCCACGACTGACCAAAAAAAAAAAAAAAAAGAAGCTAGAACTTGCTGCCTAGTATGCAAGAGGAAAAAAAATTACAGGAAGTGGCACTGTGGCTCAAGGGGTAGAGTCCTTGCCTTGAGCTGAAGAGCACAGGGACAGCGCCCAAGCCCAGAGTTCAAGTCCCACAACCAACAAAAAGCAAAACAAAAAGAAAAAAGAAAAAAATTTACATTTCTCCTTTTGACTTATTTTAGTACATTGACTCTTTTTGATATTTAATCTCTGAACAAAAATGGGACATTTGAAAATATATTTACCCTATCTGTATTACATCAGAAGGCAGATTTATTAGAATCTCAAAAATCATGTCTTTTCAGCAAAACCACACAAAACATGACCTTTCCTTCCCTCTAAAGCAAACTTACAAAGAAAAAAGATTTTTGGGGGCTGGGAAGGTGGCTCAGTGGTAGAGTGCTTGCCTTGCATGCATGAGGCCCTGGGTTCGATTCCCAAGCACCACATAAGTGAAAAGAAAAAAGCCGGAGGTGGCGCTGTGGCTCAAGTGGTAGAGTGCTAATCTTGAGCTGAAGAGCTGAGGGACAGCGCCCAGGCCGAGTTCAGGCCCCACGACCAGACCCAAAAAAAACAGAAAAAAGATTTTTTGGTATATTATATGACTTAATTTTAAATGCCAGTATGCATTTAAAACTTAATAATTAATTAGTAATTAATTGAAAGATCGTCACTCAGAAAAGCAGTGCATATGTCAAATTTATTCTTGGTTACTTGTTATTGTGCCTCCATAAGCAGATAAAGACTTTGATAATACGTCTAGTCTTATAAATGTTTAATGGAAAATCCAAACCTTATTTTCTTCTATTGCCTTAGCAAATTTTGTTCTTTTTTAAAAATTATGTTTAAGTAGCTGATAGGCCAATCTTTACAAAACAACCACCACCAAATCCCAAAAGAACAATTCACCACAGTCCTTTGGTGCTGTGTGATGTTTAAGAAGTCACTTCAACCTGAAGAGACTCATTTCAAATACAGGGCTCCCTAGGTCAGGTTCCTTCAGGCCATCTAGGGAGGAGTTCAATTTGCCTTGGTTAGGGTGACTTCACAGGACTTTGGCCTGGCTCGGCCTGGCTCAGAGACACCATCAAGACAGCAAAATCAGCCAGCCAAGTTAATGAGTGTCCTCAGCCTCAGGACAAGAATGACAGGAAGGCAAAGCAGATCACCTTTGTCAAACTGGATGGAAGGGCTCTCCAAACACTGTTTAGTCCCCTCAAAAAGCAGTTACCATTCAGCAAAGACCATTACATGTCAGATTTCAACCAGCCTGAAATTCTGGGTCCACAATTACAAGCCTGGGTATATAATAAGATCATCAATGAAATCACAGCAGGGTGTGTGTGTGTGTGTGTGTGTGTGTGTGTGTGTGTGTGTGTGTGTGTGTGTGTGTGTGTGTGTGTGTGTGTGTGTGTGTGTGTGTGTGTGTGTGTGTGTGTGTGTGTGTGTAATTCTGGGTCCACAATTACAAGCCTGGGTATATAATAAGATCATCAATGAAATCACAGCAGGGTGTGTGTGTGTGTGTGTGTGTGTGTGTGTGTGTGTGAAATTCTGGGTCCACAATTACAAGCCTGGGTATATAATAAGATCATCAATGAAATCACAGCAGGGTGTGTGTGTGTGTGTGTGTGTGTGTGTGTGTGTGTTGTATTTTGTGCTGGGTCTTAGTGAGGTCCGTTAGCTTTTTCTCTTCAAGGTTGGCACTCTACCACTTGCGCCACACACACCTCCACTTCCAGCTTTTTTTGCTGGTTAACTGGAGAGATGAGAGTCTCATGGACCTTCCTGCCCAGGCTGGCTTCCGACTGCGGTCCTCAGATCTCAGCCTCGGAAGTAAGCTAGGATGACAGTCGCGAGCCACCGCAATTTGGGGAAGTTTGATTGCTGTATTGCAACCTATAATGGGAGCAGGGGGACCGGAGGACTTAGGAGAGCCTCCCCCACCCCCACCCCACCCCCCTGCCTCAGCCTGCCCAGTTCAGGCGTAGACATCATTCATTTCTTAGGCTATTATTTTTCTCTTGGCCTGTGTGTGTGTGTATGTGTGTGTATGTGTATATGTGTGTATGTGTATATGTATGTATATCTGTGTGTATGTGTGTACGTGTGTATATGTGTATGTGTGTATGTGCATATGTGTGTATGTGCATATGTGTGTATGTGTGTACGTGTGTACGTGTGTGTATGTATGTGTATATGTGTATGTATGTGTGTGCATATGTATGTGTGTGTGTGTGTGTGTGTGTGTGTGTGTAGGGGGTGGGGGTCACAATGGCCCCTCTCATTTATCTCCGACCAACAAAGGGCTCTCGATGGCGTCCTCGGGACCCCGCCGTCCCCGCGGCCTCTCTCCCCGGGCAGTGGGGGGCCGGCTCCTCTCCCCTCACCTCCTTCAGCTGCTCCAGCTCCTGCTTGAGCGCGTCGTGCTCGGCCTCCAGCTCGTCGTACTGCTGCTTGAGCGTCAGCTTCTCCTCCAGCACCACCAGCCCGTACTCGGCCGCCTGGATCTTTTCATGGGTGGTCTCGGCCAGCTCGCGGCTCAGCCGCTCCACCTCCGCCCGGTAGTGCTCGGCCGTCTGCACGGCTTCCTCAGCGGCCATAGTCCAGGCGCGGGGTGCGGACGCCGAGGTGCGGGGCCGGGGGAGGGGGGCGGGAGCGGCGACCGCAGCGGTGGGAACGGGAGGGACGGGGCTCCGGACGGACGCACGGGCGAGGCCGCCGCCGGGCCCGGGGCCGCCGCTCCCCGCCCGGGGGCCGAGGCTCGGCCCGGCCTGCGCTCAGCACCCGCCCGGCATGGTGCGGGGTGGGCGGGGAGGGCGGGGGGCGCGGGCCGCCTCGGGATTCTGCTTATTCAGAGGCCGCCATGTCTCCGGGCCCCCCGCGTCACTGCAGTCTTCCTTTGGGTCCGGCGCGCCCGCTCGCCGGCTCGGTTCTCTCCACCTGCTCCCCGCGGGCCCTGCCGCAGCCTTGGAAAAAAAAAAAAAAAGAAAGAAAGAAAGAAAGAAAGAAATGATGCAGTGCCGCTGGCTCGGGGCCCGCGCTCGGCGCAGGGGGCGGGGAGGCCGGGGACGGGCGGACCGGACGGAAGCCTCCCCCCACCACCACCACCAAGGGGGACCGCAGGCCCGACCGGAGCGGAGCCCGCCCTCCGAGTCCCCCCGCCAGGTGACGCCGGGGGCCCGGCCCCGCATCGCTCCCGCCCGCCCAGGATCCGCACCTTCAGCCGGCCGCCACCCCGCGGAGCGCCCTCTCCCTCCCCTCCACCCCGGCTGCGCGCCACCTCCGGAGCCCCGCACCTGCGAGGCCGGGCCCCCGGGCCTGGATCCGCCCCGCCCTGGCCTGAACCCCGCGTCACCCCGCGGCAGCCTCCGCGACGCGCCTCCGGCCGCACCCAGCTGCTTTTCGTTATTTTTCATCGGCCCTAGGACTTGAACTCCAGGCCAGCGCTCCACCACTGGAAGCCACAGCGCCACATTGGGCTTTTTTTTCTGTGATTAATTGCAGATGAGAGTCTCACGGACTTTCCTGCCCCCGGCTGGCTTTGAACCCAGATCCTCAGGTCTCAACCTCCTGAGGACCTAGGATGACAGGCATGAGCCGCCGGCCGCTGGCCTCACCCAGCTCTTCTAGCTCAGCTTCTCACGGGTTCTGTGTGCACAGAGAAAATACTTCCCAGTTCCCCTCCAGGCACGATAGTTACTCCTAGCGTTTCTTGTCAACACATCCTGACTTTGTAAGATGCTTACTTTATTGTTCTTTTAGAAGTGATGTGCAGAGGGATTGCAATTATCTGAGTCAGGTAATGAGTACATTTTCCTCCCTCACTGCCTTCCAGTCCCTCCTTCCCATCTCCTTCCGAGAAGTTGTAGAGTCCACTTTCATCAGTGTCCAGTGAGTTCCACTGCTGCACTTTTTTACCCTTTTTCCTCGAGTTCTGTGCCCTCCTCCCATCCTCCTGAAGATATGCACGTGAACACACCATGTAAAAGGAGACAGAATCATCAAAAACTTTAAAAAAAAAAAGTCTTTTGTATCTTGGAGTTCATTTCAGTATGTATTTTATTTTATACAAATATCAAGAGGAACTTAAGCATTGCACCTTTGTGATTTTCTCCTGAGTATCCTCTTTTGGTCTCAGTGTATGTATCTAGAATTCTGTACCATTTGTCATAACCCAGTACGTTTTTAGATCAAACTTCCACATATCAGAGAGAACATGGGCTGTTTGTCTCTCTGTTCTTGGCTGACCTCACTTAACATGATTTGTTCTAGTTTCATCTATTTCCCTTCAAATGACATTATTGTTTCTAATGGCTATGTAAAATTCCATTCTACATAGGTACCATGTTTTTTGGATCCACTCATCTACTGTGGGGCATCTGGGTTGTTTCCATATCTTGACTATTGTGAATTGTACAGCAATGAACATGTATGTACAGATGTCCTTATCATATCCTGGCTCGTCATGTTTAGGGTAGATGCCCAGGGATATGTGTCTGTGTCGTGGGAAAAAATCCATGTTTAGATTTTTGAGGAACCTCCAGAGTGGCTGTACTATTTTACATTCCCACTATCAGAAAACACCCTTATTTTATTAATTCTGTGTGTGTGTGTGTGTGTGTGTGTGTGTGTGTGTGTGTGTGTGTGTGTGTGTGTGTGTGTGTGTAGGCGCTGAGGCTTGAACTCAGGGCCTCATTTTCTTACTTAGCTTTTTGTTCAAAGCTAGTGCTCTACCACTTGAGCCACAGTTCTACTTCCAGCTTTTTGCTGGTTAATTGGATATAGGAGTCTCAAGGGTTTTTCTGCCCCAGCTAGCTTCAAACTGAGATCCTCAGGTCTCATCCTCCTGAGTAGTGCAGATTATAGGCATGAGCCACATCTGCCTGGCAGTTTCCAAGGATTTACATACTATCTATGTGAATGATTTCCAGAGGAAACTCATACCTGCCCCACAATCTCTTTTTTTGTTTGTTTGTTTTCTTATTTTGTGCCAGTCTTAGAACTTAAACTTATAGCCTGGGTGCTGTCCCTGAGCTTTTCGACTCAAGGCTAGTGCTCTATCACTTGAGCCACAGCTACACTTCCAGCTTTTGTTTTGAGTATTTAGAGATAAGGATTTCCCAGGCACCTGGAGTTGGTGGCTCATGCCTGTAATCCTAGCTACTCAGGAGGATGAGATCTGAGGATGGTGGTTCAAAGCCACCCTGGGGGGCTGGGAAGGTGACTCAGAGGTAGAGTACTGGCCTTGCATGCCTGAGGCCCTGAGTTTGATTCCTCAGCACCACATAAGCAAAAAAAAAAGCCAGAAGTGGCACTATGGCTCAAGTGGTAGGGCGCTTGCCTTGAGCTGAAGAGCTGAGGGACAGTGCCCAGGCCCAGAGTTAAGCCCCACAAACAACCAAAAATAATTATATATATATATATATATATATATATATATATATATATATATATATATATATATATATATATATATATAAATTTCACAGACTTTCCTGCCTGGTTTAGTTTCCAATCATGATCCTCAGATCTCAGCCTCCTGAGTACCTCAGATTACAAGTGTGAGCACCAGCATCTGACCCTACAGTCTTCTCAATTCTGATCTTAATCAAACAGTCTCAGCCAAGCGCCGGTGACTCATACCTGTAATCCTAGGAGGCTAAGATCTGAAGATCTTGGCTCAAAGCCAGCCCTGGCAGGAAAGTCCATGAGATTCTTTTTTTTTTTTTTTTTTTTTTTGTCGGCCATGGGGCTTGAACTCTGGGCCTGGGCGCTGTCCCTCAGCTCTTCAGCTCAAGGCGAGCGCTCTACCACTTGAGCTACAGCGCCACTTCCGGTTTTCTGGTGGTTTATTGGAGATAGGAGTCTCATGGTCTCTCCTGCCCGGGCTGGCTTTGAACCGCGATCCTCAGATCTCAGCCTCCTGAGTAGCTAGGATTACAGGCGTGAGCCACCAGCACCCGGCTAGTCCATGAGATTCTTATCTCCAATAAACCACTAGAAACCTGGAAGTGGTGCTGTGGCTCAAGCGGTAGAGTACTCACCTTGAGCTGAAGAGCACAGGGACAGTGCTCAAGCTCAGAATTCAAGCCCCACAACCGACCAAAAAAAAAAGTCTCTTTGATACTTCCAAAGTATTTTAAAATTAATATGTTCAAAACTAATTATAACCAAAATTAATATGTCTAAGCAGGTGACAGACCACCCCACTAAGTGGTAACTCCCCGACATCCCCACTGAACAGAATAGTAAGCCATCTTGCCAGTTGCCCAAGTCTAAACTAAAATTGATTCATCATTCCTTTTTTTTTTTCCTATTCACATCCAGTCTTCAACTATCTCCCCTCTCCTTCTTTTCTTCAATAAATCTTCAGTCCATCTATCCCTGCTGCAGTCATTCAGTCCAGGCCAGCTGTTTCTTTTTCTTGGACAATAGCAATATCTTTTTCTTTCTCTCTCTCTAATCCTGGAGCTTGAACTTTTGCTCAAGGTAGCACTCAACCACTTGAGCCATACCTCTACGTCCAGCTTTTTTGATCCTTAATTGGAGATAAGAGGCTCACGGACTTTCTTGCCTGGGCTGGCTTCTAACTGTCATCCTCAGATCTTAGCCTTTGGAGTAGCTAGCTAGGATTACAGGCATGAACCACTAGTGCTCAGCTTTTTTTAATTGTCTTTTCTAGTGTTGGTTCTGGGGCTTGAACTCAGGGCCTGGGCACTGTAGCAACACCTTCTTAACTAGTGACACTGCTTTTCTTTTGATATCTTTACTATCTTTTTGCGTGCAATAATAGAATTCTTACCATGTAAAGCAAAGAATTTCAGTTCTTAACTAAAGAACAAGAAGCCAGGAGCTGATAGCTCATGCCTGAAATCTTAGCTACCCAGAAGACTGAGAACCTAAGATGGAAGTTCAAAGCCAGCCTGGGTAAGAAAATCCATGAGACTCTTAAGTTATTAAGTTATTTAGCTAAAAGCCAGAAGTGGAACTATGGCTCAAGTGGTAGAGCACCAGCCTTGAGCGAGAAAGTTTAGTATTGTTGCTCAGGCTGTTTCGGAAGTGGACCCTGAGATGGGGCCCAAGCTGGTCTGATTCCATTTTGAGCTTTGCCTTTGTTTTAGGGATTTTAGACTTGATGGGCCTAACTCCAGAATTTAAAAAAAAAAAAAATGCATCTGGTCCCCCTCCCCTTAACAACCTAACCCACCCTTGATTATTGAGTTAAAGACTGACCCATAAAACCACTAAGTTGTGGGCTGGGAAGGTGGCTCAATGGTAGAGTGCTTTCTTGCATTCATGAGTCCCTGGGTTCGATTCCTCAGTACCCCATAGGCAGAAAAAGCCAGAAGTGGCGCTATGGCTCAAGTGGTAGAGTGCTAGCCTTGAGCAGAAGAGCTGAGGCACAGCACCTAGGCCCAGAGTTCAGGCCCCATGACCGACAAAAAACAAAACAACAACAAAAAAAAGACAAAGTACGTGGGCTGCTCAGGGTCGCAGTATCAGCTCCTGAGCCTATGCTTGGCCCTGGCCTGTCCATGTAGGAACCTTCTCAATAAAGTTGCTTCTTTGTTAACAACTTCTGTTGCGGTGGGCTGTGTTCAGGACGACTGGGTAGGCTTGCTTGCCTGAGTAAGGGGTCTTCCCACTACATTTCAAAGCCCCAGGTCCAGCAAGCACACAAAAAAGAATTTAAAAGAAATCATCGCAATCATTTCTATTGTCTGACCTTGTAAAGAACTTTCTCCAAGAAAACTTACTAGGCCAAAGAGAGTGTGGGTTTTGAAAGTTTAGCAATTGGAATACTAAGCCATCATAATTGGAATGCAAATGAACTCTTTTCTAGAAAGCCTTTGTAAGGTATATTAAATAGGTAGGTTTCATTAGGTAGCCAAAGAAGAGAACACCACGAGCTATTCAGGCAGGAAAAGAAGTTTATTTACTGAACTGCTGCCCACCCCCCATGCATGGTAGAGAGGCCTGGCTGAAAAGGAAAGGGCGATCCACTCCTGGCCAGGACTTATCTAGGCCAGGGACAGGAAGAGGTATGGCCAGGTGGGGGAAAGGTGTGGCCACACTAGATCTGGATGTGATCTCAGGGTCTGGGACCCTTCTGAGGTCAGTTGCAAGGCCTGTGACCAGAGGTGGCCCAGGATCTGACCTAGCACGAGGGGAAGGTGACTGCTTCCAGGTATGCCAGTTACCTAGGTAACAGATACTGGTAGGAAACTTAGCCAAGAGGTAGGGAGGTGTCCCTGAGTAGACCTGACAGCCTTTATCAGGGTCAAAGGCGATTCCTTTTCAAACTCCCACCACTAATTTGACTGATAAAAGGGAATATCATCTCATTTCTTTGTTTTGTTTTGTTTTGGGGGGGGAGTTGGTCAGTCTTGGGGCTTGAACTCTGGGCCTGGGCACTGTCCCTCAGCCCTTCAGCTCAAGTCTAGCTCTCTACTACTTGAGCCACAGGGCCACTTCTGGCCTTTACTGTTTATGTGGTGCTAAGGAGTCAAACCCAGGGCCTCATGCATGCAAGGCAAGGACTCTACCACTGAGCTACCTTCCCAGCCCCCATCTCTTGTTTTTTTCAATCTACATGCTTAGTTAACTTAAGCATTGAGCCTTTATATTCATTCATTCATTGATTCACTTATTTATTTACTTTATTTCTTCTATCTGTGCTATTTTCCCTTTAAGGTTGTGTTTTTTTTCATCAGTTTTTGTTGCTTAGTGCCAGTGTTGGTCTTATGCCCAGATAAGGATCCCCAAAGACCACTAAGGAGCCAATACTGATGTAAGCACATGAGAGTCGTTTATTACAAGCTCAAGCCTGGACTCAAAACTGTCACCTATGCAGCAGGTCAGAGTTGAGAACCCCGACCCTTCCTCTAGCAGGGTTTTTATAGGGTTTCAGGGACATTCTATACACCATAGCATCACTTAGCAAATCATATCACATCTCGGGAAATTCATAAAATAATTCTGAAAGATGATTGGTTTAACCAGTGGCGGGAACCAACCAGGGACTGGGGGTTGGCTGGTTCAAGGGGCTGATGCTCTTCAAAATGATTGGCTAAAGCAGATGATCTGAGCTGTCACCAAGTGGTCTTTATCTTGCAGGAACATTTGGAACTTAGCTGTAGTTAGTGGGATTTACCGTAAAGGGAGTTCTGGAGTTTGGGCTCCAGGGGAGTTGCTGATACAGTTCCTGGAGTTTATTATAGTGCCTTAACAGGATGGAATCTAAACTTAGAATGTCTATATTATATTTTGTTCAGGCTTCACATTGGGACCTGAACTCAGGGCCTAGGTGCTGTCCTTTGGCTTTTTCATTCAAGGTGAATGCTCTACCACTTGAGCTACATCTCTACTTAGAGATCTTTGCTGATTAATTGGAGTTCTTATATTTGTCTGCCCAGGCTGGCTTTAAACCTGGATCCTGAGGCTGGGAAGGTGGCTCAGTGGTAGAGTGCTTGCCTTGCATGCATGATGCTCTGGGTTCGATTCCTCAGCACCACATAAGCAGAAAAAGCCAGAAGTGGCGCTGTGGCTCAAGTGGTAGAGAGCTAGCCTTGAGCTGAAGAGCTGAGGGACAGAGTTCAGGCCCCACGACCAGCAAGGAAAAAAACCCAAACCCTGGATCCTCAGATCTCAGCCTGGTGAATAACTAGGATTACAGATGTAAGCCACAAGTGTCCAGCAAATTAATTAATTTTTTTGGTTGGTCATGGGGCCTGGGCATGGTCCCTGAGCTCTTCAGCTCAAGGCTAGTGCTCTACCACTTGAGCCACAGTGCTACTTCCAGTTTTCTGAGTGGTTTGTTGGAGATAAGAGTCTCACAGACTTTCATTTGAACAACAATCCTCAGATCTCAGCCTCCTGAGTAGCTAGGATTATAGGTGTGAGCCACCACACCCAGCATTAATTAATTTTTTAAATGAAAAAAACAAAAGTATTCCAGGCCTGCTACCAGTGGCTCATGCTTATAATCAAAGCTTGAGTCCCAGTCTCAAATTAAAAAAAATTGTTACATTACAGAATAATTTTATGATGGTAATCAAACACTGCTCTGTTGTAAAAGCTGCTGGAAGTGCAATTATTTTGTAGTCATGGCAACCACATCCATGTCATGGCTAACAGGTTTGCTCAGAATATTTGTAGTCACCGTAGCAAAAATCATCCATTCACTACAAAGAGTGTTCTATTTTTTAAATGCTTTCTTGTACTCCTGATAGAATTTAATGCTTTGGCAATGTTATACACCCAACTCAAATTCCTAGCTTCTCTCTCTCTTCCTTCTTCCTTTCTTTAATTTTGGTACCAGTACTGGGCTTGAACTCAAAGCTTAGGCACTATCTTTGGGCTTCTGTGCTCAAGGCTAGTGCTATACCTCTTGAGCCACATCTTCACTTCTAGATTTATTTTGGTAGTTAATTGAAGAGTCTCACTGACTTTCCTGCCAGGATGGCTTTGAACTATAATCCTCAATCTCAGCTTTCTGAGTAGCTAGGATTACAGGCTTGAGCACCAGTACCCAGCTATGTTTAGCAGCTTCTAGTGGAACTTCTTCTAGGTCTTGTGCCTCTCTCCAACCCCAGTTCTCTCTGCATCCTCTCCATTTTCACCCTTGGGAATAACAAATCATGTTCTCTATGGAGATGCTGAAGTGGACAATGCCTTGGATGGCTGACCAAGCACAAGATTTGAATTCATGACTTGCAGGACTTTGGTAAGGTCATTTAACCCCGGTATTCTTTGGTGTTCTGTGTTCCTATTATCTCGCTACCTGGGAGGGTAACATGGGAAGAACTGTAGTTCTGGGCGAGGCAGAAAAATATGCAAGACTCCATCTTGATGGAAGAGACCTGCCATCCTAACTGAGATGAGAAGCAAAAGTTCCCCAGGCCCTAGTGGTTCACGTCTACATCCTAGCTATTCAAGAGGCTGACATTTTAGGATTGTGGTTCAAAGCCAGATTGAGCAGGAAAATTGAAGAGACTCATCTTGAATTAACCATCAAAAAAAAAAAAAATGGGGCTGGGAAGGTGGCTCAGTGGTAGAGTGCTTGCCTTGTATGCATGAGGCCCTGAGTTTGATTCCTCAGTACCACATAAGCAAAAAGGAAAAAGCTGGAAGCGGCGCTGTGGCGCTAGCCTTGAGCTGAAGAGCTGAAGGACAGCGCCCAGGCCCAGAGTTCAGGCCCCATGACCAGACCCCCCCCCCCAAAAAAAATGGAAGTGGACCTGTGCCTCAAGAGATAGAGTGCTAGCCTTGTGCAAAAAAGCTCAGGGATAGTGGGCTGGGAATGTGGCTTAGTGGTAGAGTGCTTGCCTTGCATGCATGAAGCGCTAGGTTGATTCCTCAGTACCACATAAACAAAAAAAGCCAGAAGTGGCACTGTGGCTCAAGTGGTAGAGTGCCAAAAAAAGCTTAGGGACAGAGCCTAGGTCCTGAGTTCAAGTCCCAGTATTGACACATACAAAACAAGATATCCTGTGCTCTAAACTGACAAGTTGAATTAAAACCTTGTGTAACTGCTTAAAAGAAAAATAAATAAGTTGAGCCCCGATGGCTCACACATATAATCCTAACTACTCAGGAGGCTGAGATCTGAGGATCACAGTTCAAAGCCATCCTAGGGTGGAAGTGGCGCTGTGTCTCAAGTGGTAGAGTGCTCACCTTGACCTGAAAAGCTGATTAAAAAAAAAAAAAAAAAAAAAAGACATGGGCTGGGAAGGTGGCTCAGTGGTAGAGCGCTTGCCTTGCATGTCTGAGGCCCTGGGTTCGATTCCCCAGCACCACATAAGCAAAAAAAAAAAAAAGCCGGAAGTGGTACTGTGGCTCATGTGGTAGAGCGCTAGCCTTGAGCTGAAGAGCTGAGGGACACTGCCCAGGCCCAGAGTTCAGGCCCACAACTGACAAAAAAAAAAAAAAAAGGCCTGGGAAAGACCTGGGGAAAAAAGCTGGGAGAGAGAGCTGGGAATGAGAAGAGAAAGCTGGGAAAGAGCTATAAAAGAGAACGGGTGGGCCAGGGCTAGGCCTTATCTAGGGTATGGGCGGAGAAAGGTGTGGCCACATGAAATTCAGATGTGACCTCAGTGGATGCAGATGTGACCTCTTCCAGGTGTCCCGGTTGCCTAGGTAACGCAGGTGCTGGGTGGAGACTTGGCTGCGAGGAGGGTGGAGTCTGCTCGCCATCCAGGAGTGGACCTTACAGGGAGTTGTCCCTGTGTAGACCTTACACTGAGGAATCAAACCCAGTGCTTCATGCATGCTAGATAAAAAAAATTGGAATGGAGCTGTGGCTCAGAGTGGTAGAACACTAAGCCCCATGGCCAATAACAACAATAAAATAACAGTATTCTTTACCTGACTTATGTAACTAACTCCTTTGTAAATCACCTTTATTGTTGGAGGCATCGGCTTGCGTGACCCCATTGGAGTTCCAGAGTTCCGGTGTGCCATGAGTGTGCATGCTAGCATTCATTCCCTCTGGGGGAGGAAAAGGGATGTCCCTTCCTCCATGTGGGGCAAGGGTCCTGCACCCCAGTGCCAGACTCAGGTGATGGTTTGCTGGAAGTGCCATTCTTGCTTCTCCTAGTTAACCATGTAGAACAATGCCTCAAGATTCCTTTTTTGTTTTTTTAATGGCACCCCACTTGCACCTTGCTTCCTCTTTTATTATCTTGAACAGCTCTCCTGCTCACTGATTAAAGGTTGCTAATGCTGGGAAGGTGGCTCAGTGGTGGAGTGCTCGCCTTGCATGCATGAGGCCCTGGATTCGATTCCTCAGCACCACATAAGCAAAAAGAAAAAAGCCGGAAGTGGCGCTGTGGCTCAAGTGGTAGAGTGCTAGCCTTGAGGTGAAGAGCTGAGGGACAGTGCCCAGGCCCAGAGTTCAGGCCCCATGACCAGACCCCAAAAAAACCAAACAAACAAAATAAATAAAAAATAAATAAAGGTTGCTAATTGTCCACATTTCCCCAAAATAATTTTTTTTGGGGTCTGGTCTTGGGGCCTGAACTCTGGGCCTGGGCACTGTCCCTCAGCTCTTCAGCTCAAGGCTAGCGCTCTCCCACTTGAGCCACAGGGCCACTTCCGGCTTTTTTTTTTCTGCTTATGTGGTGCTCAGGAATCAAACCCAGGGCCTCAAGCATGCAAGGCGAGCGCTCTACCACTGAGCCACTTCCCAGCCCTCCCCCAAAATAATTTAAGGTCAACTTTCTGTCCCATGATTGTCCCATGACTACAGACTTACCTTCTATGACCCTATGCCATTTATAAGCATATGATGTTTTAATAAACTTTGTCAGGCTGGGAAGGTGGCTCAGTGTTGAGTGCTTGCCTTGCATGCATGAGGCCCTGGGTTTGATTCCTCAGCTCAACATAAGCAGAAAAAGCAGAAGTGGCACTATGGCTCAAGTGGTAGAGGTCTATCCTTGAGCTGAAGAGCTGAGGGACAGCGCCCAGGCCTAGAGTTCAGGCCCCACAACTAACAAAAAAAAAAAGCCAAAGTGAAGCCATGGTTCAAGTAGTAGAGCTCTACCTTGAGCAAAAAAGCTTAAGGAACAATGCCTAGGCCCTGAATTCAAACACTAGAACCAGCACCAAAATAAATAAATAAATAAATAAAAATCATGTGGCTTATGTTTAAACAAATATAAAAAAGAAAATTATATTTTAAGCAAATTTCTTTCTGTTAAAAAAAAAAACCAGATATCTAGTGTTATTTCATTCAGCATTGGTTCATTAGATGTTGACCAAAATATGACTCAGTTGTTGTGTATTTCAGCAAAACAGAAGTCAGGGACTGTAGTGTCTATCAGACCAAAACAAGGCTGGGATTAAGCAATAATCATAGATGTATTTTAGGTAATAGAACTTTGATGAATGCCTATATTTTGTACATAGGAAAATTAAAAGAGTAACAGCCATTTCCTAGTGTTTGCTGTATATCTTTTTTTGCGGGGGGGGGGGGTAATCCGGTCGTGGGGCGTGAACTCTGGGCCTGGGCACTGTCCCTCAGCTCTTCAGCTCAAGGCTAGCACTCTACCACTTAAGCCACAGGGCCACTTCCGGCTTTTTTCTTTTTGCTTATGTGGTGCTGAGGAATCGAACCCAGGGCCTCATGCATACAAGGCAAACACTCTACCATTGAGCCACCTTCCCACCCTGCTGAATATCTTTATGAGATAAACCGAAGAGCTGAGCGTCGGTAGCTCACGCCTGTAATCTTAGCTAATCAGGAGGCTGAGATCTAAAGATAGAAGTTCAAAGCCAGCTTGGGCAGGAAAGTCTGTGTGACTCTTATCTCCAATAAATCAATCAGAAAACCAGAAGTGGTACTGTGGCTCAAGTGGTAGAGTGCTAGCTTCGAGCTGAAGAGCTAAGGGACAATGCCCAGGCCCAGAGTTCAAGTCCCATGACAGAAAGAAAGAAAGAAAGAAAGAAAGAAAGAAAGAAAGAAAGAAAGAAAGAAAGAAAGAAAGAAAGAAAGAAAGAAAAGAAAGAGAATAAGCCCAGGGTGGTGGTCACAGCTGTCATCCTAGGTCCTCAAGAGGCTAAGATCTAAGGATCACAGTTCAAAGTCAGCCTGGGCAGGAAAAATCCATGAGACTCTTTTCTCTAATCATAACCATCAAAAGTTAGAGCTGTGATTCAAGTAATAGAACCCTAGCCTTAGGCAAAAATCCTCAGGGACAGTGCCCAGGCCTTGAGTTCAAGCCCCAGGACTGGCATACACACACACACACACACACACACACACACACACACACACACACACACACACACACACACACACACACACCAAAAGAGTCTATAATAATCCTATGTGCTGGTGGCTCATGCTTGTAAATCTAGCTTCTTGGGAGGCCGAGATTTGAAGATCATGGCTTTAAGCCAGCCCAGGCAGAAAGTCTATGAGTCTCTTAATTCCAGTAAACTACCAAAAAGACCAGAAGTGGAGTTATGGCTCAAGTAGTAGAGTGCTAGTCTTGAAAAGAAGTTCAGGGACTGTGCCCAGGCCCAAGATCAAGCCCTAAGATCAGCACACATTAAAAAACATGGTTAGAATATTTGACAAATATGTAGGAATTTGTGATCATCTTGTTGCATTGAGGATGATCACAAGAATATAAATAAATACTATAGATGAGATTCATTACAAGTATAACTCTTGACATAAAAGCCAAGAACTAAGTGGAAATGAAAACACAGTTGATCAATAAAATGACACATTTTGCAGGTTCCTTTTTGTTGTTGTTGTTCTGGTACTGAAGCATGAACTCATGAGCCTTTTCTACTCAAGGTTGGCACTCTACCACTTGAGCCACAGATCCACTTTCAGTTTTGGGTGGTTAACTGAAGATAAGTTTCAAGGATTAGCCGGGCGCTGGTGGCTCACGCCTGTAATCCTAGCTACTCAAGAGGCTGAGATCTGGGGATCACAGCTCAAAGCCAGCCTGGTCAGGAAAGTCTGAGAGATTTAACTCCAATAAACCACCAGAAAACCGCTAGTGGCACTGTGGCTCAAGTGTTAGAGTGTAGCCTTGAGCTGAAGAGCTCAGGGACAGCACCCAGGCCCAGAATTCAAGTCCCACGATCAAAGGAAAACAACAGTCTCAAGGACTTTCCTGCCTGAGCTGGCATTGAACCTTGACTCTCAGATACTCAGCCTCCTTAGTAGCCAGGATTACAGGCATGAACCTCTGGCAGCCAGCTTGTACTGAATTCTTGTTATCATTTTAAAAAAAATGAAGACATATCAAAGTAGAGACAAAGATAGTTTATTAGTAAAGGGAAAGGAAGGGAAGATAGAAAGCTAATATATCACCAGATCTGGGTACACTGGGTGTTTTAACATCATGGATATTTATGGTAGAAAGGAGGTCCAGTTTGTCTAAAATACATTATTACATTTTATCAGTTGGGCTCAAAGACTTTAAGACTGACTAGCTTGTTAAACGTTGGTCATTGAAGTCTGGACATCCTTTCCAAAAAAAAAAAAAAAAAAAAGGATGGGGGACTGGGAATTTGGCTAGTGGTAGAGTGCTTGCCTAGCATACATGAAGCCCTTGGTTCAATTCGTCAGTACCACGTAAACCAGAAAAAGCCAGAAGTGGTGCTGTGGCTCAAGTGATAGAGTGCTAGCTAGCCTTGAGCAAAAGAAGCTCAGGGGGGGCTGGGAAGGTGGCTCAGTGGTAGAGCGCTTGCCTTGCATGCCTGAGGCCCTGGGTTCAATTCCTCAGCACCACATAAGCAAAAAGAAAAAAGCCGGAAGTGATGCTGTGGCTCAGGAGGTAGAGCACTAGCATTGAGCTGAAGAGCTGAGGGACAGTGCCCAGGCCCAGAGTTCAGGCCTCATGACCGGACCCAAAAAAAAAAAAAAAAGAAGCTCAGGGACAGTGTCCAGGCCCTGAGTTCAAGCTGCAAGACTAGCAAAAAAAAAAAAAAAAAAAAGATGGATTTTTGTCACCAACTCCCTTTAGCACAGGTGTCAGTTCTTGAGAAAAGTAAAACTTCGAATATCTTTTTAAGAGGAGTAATTTTGCCAGGTGTTTGTTTTTTCCAGGATAAGCATCTTTAAGATATCCTTGCAGCCTGGAACTAGTGGCTGACACCTATAATCCTAGCTACTCTGGAGGCAGAGACCAGATAATCAAGGCTCAAAGCCAGCCCAGAAGGGAAAGGCCAAGGAATTCTTATCTCCAATTAACCATCAGGGCTGGGAGAATGTGGCTTAGCGTTTTCAGTGCTTGCCTAGCATAGTACAAGATAAAGAGAAAAAGCTGGAAGTAGCATAGTGGGTCAAGTGGTTGAGTACTAGCCTTGAGCAAAAGAAGCTCAGGGATGGTGCCCAGGCCTGAGTTCAAGCCCCATCAAGCCCCAGGACTGGCACACACACACACACACACACACACACACACACACACACACACACGCACGCACACACACAAAAACAACAACAACAACAAAAAAAGCAAAAAAGCAGAAGTGGACCTCAAGTGGTAGAACACTGGCCTTGAGCACAAAAGGTCAGAGACAGTGTGTAGGCCCTGAGTTCAAGCCCCAGGACCAGGAAAAATAAAAGTAAACACATCTTGCCACTGTCTGCATCACCAACAGGATTAACCTTGTTACTGAATTTCCTGCCACCTGCCAGAAAATGCCATCCTGTCACTCCCTGCTTGCCTTCCTGACCCAGGAACCTCATACAAAGATGAACAGAGCCTGGAAGCTCAGTTAGTTCAGAAGGCACAAGCTGCTTATGTCATGCTCTCTCCAGGCCTGCATGGTGAGACATAGGACCCCTTCACACTGTACTACTGCTGCCCCAAGTGGCAGAAAATTACTGCTCATGATTGGAACCAGCAATCTAGGGAGAAAATGACTATTAAACTAACTTAATGGTGAAGTCTCCATTAGGGTTCTCTCTCTCTCTCTCTCTCTCTCTCTCTCTCTCTCTCTCTCTCTCTCTCTCTCTCTCTCTCTCTCAGGTCCAAGACTAAGACATGAACTTGGTACCTGATACTTTTGCTCATTGGCTGGTGCTCTAACAACTGAGCTATGCCTCTAACCCCTCCAATTAGAGTGTGTGTGAACTCTGCAACCTGATCTCTGGACCTAGATGCTGTCCCTTTGCTTCTTTTGCTTAAGGCTACCATCTGAGCCACAGCACCACTTCCGGCTTTTTTTTTTTTTTTTGGTAGTTAATTGGAGCTAAGAGTCTCACAGACTTTCCTGCCTGGGCTGGCTTTGAACTGTGGTCTCAACTCTCAGCCTCCTGAATAGCTAGGATTACAGATGTGAGCCATCAGTTTTTGTTTGTGTATGCTAGTACTGGGGCTTGAATTCAGGGCCATATGCTCTCACTGGCTTTTTCACTGGCTGGTGTTCTGCCACTTAAACCATACCTCTGCTTCTGGCTTTTTACTAGTTAATTGAAGATAAAAGGCTCACAAACTTTTCTGCCTCAGATGGATTTGAACTTCAATCCCAGCCTGCTGAGTAGCTAGGATTGCAGGTGTGAACCACCAGCAACCAGCTTGCCCTGTTATTTCTTTACATGGAGTCTTCTAGAAACTCATTTGCTGTTTATTAATTAAAATTCATCTTCCTAGCCAGGCACTAATGGCTCACCATAGGGGGGAAGGGTCTCCTAGTGTTAAGGGGACCCAAAGACTGACTCCATCTTTAATGCTCTAGGAGTTTGCCCTGCCCCTGAGAATCAAAATACCAGTTTCCCACAAATACCTCAGGGTCAGGAAATATGCTTTTCCTCACCAAAATGTAAACTCTGCCTTTTGCCCACCAAATTCACACACTAATTCAAGCCAAAATGATAGGTTAGCTTAAACAGCTAGTATAAGTCAGATGTTAACTCCATTGGCCACCTGCATGTGGCCTGACATGACTACAAACCCATTGGTCACCTGCTTGTGGGCAGACCTGACCGCATGGATTTTGCTTTAAAAAACCCTAGCTTGTGGGCCACTTGGGGTTGCAGTTTCCGCCCCCAAGTCTGTGCTCCATCCCTGGCCAGTCAGTTGTTCACTTCCCCAATAAAGTCATCTTTTTACATGAGGCTCTCTCTGCGTGGTGGACTCTTCCCCGTAACATCACCTCTGTAATTCTCACTACACAGGAGGTTGAGATCTAAGGATCATGGTTTGAATTGGTTGGAACAGGAAAGTTCATGACTCTTTATCTCTCCAATTAACCTACAAAAAGCCAGACATAGAGGCATGGCTCAAGAGGTAGGGCAACAGCCTAGGGTAGAAACACCAAATCAGAACAGGAGGCCCTGAATTCAAGCTCTATATGGGCACAAAAGGAATTAAATAATCTTGTGGGCTGGGACTTAGGGAATGATGGTATACAGATGCCAAACTAGATACAAAAGACTTGTTGCAAGCCGGGTTCAGATGGCTCATGCCTGTCATTCCAGCTACTCAGGTGGCTGAGATCAGGGATCAAGGTTCATAGCCAGCCAGGGCAGGAAAGTTGGTGAGACTCTTACCGCCTGTTAATCATCAAAAAGCCAGAAAATGGGGCTGTGTTTCAAAAAAGAGACGAGAGAGTGAGAGGAAGAGAGGAAGGAAAGAAAATCTTGTTTCAATTGAAATGAAAGCTGTTTTCTTGGAGTTTTATTTCTTTAATTAATGTGCTGGAGTAAGCACTTACGCATGATCAGTAAAATCTCTGTCGTTGAACCATGATCACAACCTATTTGTCTCTAACTTTCTATTCCAGATGAACAACTAGGAAAATTTACAAAGTTGTCAAGTGTAATTCTAGACATTTGTATATGTAAAGCCCCCAGCATTATTTCTGATTTCCCTAGGGAACATATATATATATATATATATATATATATATATATATATATATATACACATACATATACATATATATGTGTACACACACACACACACACACACACACACACACATTCATTTTGGATGGTAAGGCCAGCCTTCCAGACAACAAGAACATTGAACTTCTGATTGGCCACAAGCTATTCTCTGTGGTGACAGCATTGCCCCCTAGAGAGCAAATTGGAAATTTCTAAAACTCTGTTTTAGGTATCAGGAGGAGGAATTTGGTGGGACATCTCCGTCATTTAGCAGGTGGGGACCAAAGACACTAGACAATTGAACAACAGTTTCACTGTAAAAAACTTATTGCTAAGCCTTGGGCCTGTCACTCACGCCTGTAATCCTAGCTATTCAGAGTAAGGTATAATAGGTAGTTTTCATTAGGTAACCAATGAAGACAACACTACGTGGTATTCAGACAAGTAAAGATGTTTGTTTACCAACCTGCTGCCCCCTCCATGCATGGTGGAGAGACATGGCTGAAAGGGGAGACCCACTCCCAGGACAGGACTTATCTAGGAAGAGGTGTGGTCAAGTGGGGGACAGGTGTGGCCACACTGAATCTGGGTGTGACCTGAGGGCCTGGGACTCTCCTATGGTCAGATGGGAGGCATGACCAGAGGTGGCCCAGGATGTGACTAAGAAGGGGAGGAGGTGACTGCTTCCAGGTGTGCCAGCTACCTAGATCACACTGATACTGGATAGAAACTTAGCCAAGAGGTAGGGAAGGGCCTGCATGACACGGGGCAGACCTTATACTCAGAAAGCTGAGATTTGAGGACTGCAGTTCAAAGTCTGTGCAGCAAAATCTGTAAGACTCTTATCTCCAATTTAACAACAGAAAATGGGAAGTGGTGCTGTAGCTCCAAGTGGTCGAGTATTAGCCTTGAGCAAAAAAACTTAGGGATGGCCCCAGACCCTGAGTTCAAGCTCTAGGACTGGCACACATATAAAAATAAATAAAGGGGCTGGGAAGGTGGCTCAGTGGTAGAATGCATGCCTTGCATGCATGGGGCCTTGGATTTGATTCTTTGGTACCACATTAGCAAAAAAAGCCAGAAGTGGCCCTGGGGCTCAAGTGGTAGAATGCTAGCGTTGAGCTGAAGAGCTGAGGGGCAACATCCAGGCCTAGAGTTCAGGCCTCATGACTGACAAAAATAAATTAATTAATTAAATAAATAAACAAATATATAAATAAAACTTCATCTCCCTCTGCACATACATTGGATTAGAAATATTATCTAGTGTCTATTAACAAAATATATTTGCAGCTGGGTGTCCATGGCTCATGCCTGTAATCCTAGCTATTTTGGAGGCTGAGATCCGAGGATCACGGTTCAAAGCCAGCCCAGGCAAGAAAGGCTGTGAAACTCTTTTTTTTTTGAGGGGGGGGGCTGGTCGTGGGGCCTGAACTCTGGGCCTGGGTTCTATCCCTCAGCTCTTCAGCTCAAGGCTAGCACTCTACCACTTGAGCCACAACGCCACTTCCGGCTTTTTTCTTTTTGCTTATGTGGTACTGAGGAATCGAACCCAGGGCCTCATGCATGCAAGGCAAGCGCTCTACCACTGAGCTACCTTCCCAGCCCTGAGACTCTTATCTCTAATAAACCACTCAGAAAACTGGAAGTGGTGCTGTGGTTCAAGTAGTAGAGTGCTAGCCTTGAGCTGAAGAGCTGAGAGACAGTGCCCAGGCCCAGAGTTCAAGCACCACCACTACAAAAAGAAAAAAAAAAAAAAAATATATATATATATATATGTGTGCGTGTGTGTGCGTGTGTGTGTGTGTGTGTATACATTTTATGTATATATATTTGCATCTCTGCTTTTTTAAATTAGACACTGAATCTTTCAGAAGTCCAATCTGTGGAAAAAATCTAGAATAGGTTCTTTCAGGATTTGACTCAGTTACTCACTGTTTTGGAAAATAATAATGATAATAAATAATAATGATAATAATAATAATTATTATCATTATTATTTTTTGATCAGTCATGGGGCTTGAACTCCGGACTTGGGCACTGTCCCTCAGCTCTTCAGCTCAAGGCTAGCACTCTACCACTTGAACCACAGCACCACTTCCAGTTTTCTGAGTGGTTTATTGGAGATAAGAGTCTCATGGACTTTCCTGCCTAGGCTGGCTTTGAACTGTGATCCTCAGATCTGACCCTTCGGAGTAGCTAGGATTACAGGCGTGAGCCACTGGCACGCAGCTGGAAAATTATTTCCTTCCTTCCTTCCTTCCTTCCTTCCTTCCTTCCTTCCTTCCTTCCTTCCTTCCTTCCTTCCTTCCTTCCTTTCTTTCTTTCTTTCTTTCTTTCTTTCTTTCTTTCTTTCTTTCTTTCTTTCTTTCTTTCTTTTTTTGTTGGTTGTGAGGCTAGGTGCTGTCCCTCAGCTCTTCAGTTCAAGGCTAGCGCTCTACCACTTGAGCCACAACACCACTTCTGGCTTTTTCTGCTTATGTGGTACTTAGGAATCTCACCCAGGGCTCATGCATGCAAGGCAAGCATTCTACCACTGAGCCACCTTCCCTGCCCTGGAAAGTTATTTCTTTGAAAGAACTCTAGTTAGAGTATTTTGAGTCACTGATTCGGATGACTCCCTCTACCTTTGGGTCCATCCATTCTCTCTTATTATAGGCATGGGCCACCAGCACCTGGCCATAATTTTTTTTTTTTTTATCACAGATGTGTTGCAATCTTAGCATTATGTTGATTTAATTTAAAAAAATTGTGTGCTGGGCACTGGTGGGTCACAACTATAATCCTAGCTACTCAGGAGGCTAAGATCAGAGGATCACAGTTCAAAGCCAGCTTGAGTAAGATAGTCTGTAAGCCTTGTCTCCAATAAACTACCAAAAAAAACCTAGAAGTGGAGTTGTGAATCAAATGGTAAAGCATAGGCCTTGAGCAAAAAATTCCCCCCAAACAAAACAAAACAAAACCAAAAACCTGGGCAGCACTCAGGCTCTGAGGTTAAGCCCTTGGATTGGAACAAAAACAAACAAACAACAAATAACACAGATTGTGTTAAGGCTTAGGGAAATGGAATCAGTAGGCATAACTGGAGAAGATGGGAAAAGATCAGCTGTTCATGAAACGTTCTCAAGTATGGGTCAGAGCTCAGAAGGAGTTTAGAGAGAAAAAGGACTGCATGAGCCTCTCCTCTGCATATGACAAATTCCAGATGAGGACTAGGTGAGAATGGCTAGGTGAGGATAGCAAGGTGCTAGTGTCTCACAACTGTAATACTAGTTACTCAGGAGACTGAGATCTGAGGCTCATGGTTCAAAGCCAGTCTGGGAAGGAAAGTCCCTAAGACTCTTATGTCCAATTAACCACCAAAATAAATGAAGGAAGGAAGGAAGGAAGGAAAGCAAACAAGCAAGCAATCAAGCAAGCCAAACCAGGCACTGATGGCTTATACCTATAATTCTAGCTATACAGGAAGCTAAGATTTGAAGATCTAGATTCAAAGTCAGCCTAGGAAAGTCCTTGAAATTCTTCTAATAAAATGCTCAGAAAAACTGGAAATGGAGCTGTGGCTTAAGTGGTAATGCACAAGCGTTAGAAAAATAATCTCAGGGACAGCACCCAGGAGTTAAGTTCAAGCCCCATCACGGGGACAGGAGAGTGCGGTGGGGGGTGGGGGGGTGGGAAGAGGCCGAGGCAGGAGATAAAGCCAAAGGTGGAGCTGTGGCTCAAGTGATAAAGTGCTAACCTTGAACAATACAGTACCCAGGACAAGCTGGGTGCTGGTGGCTCATGCCTGTAATCCTAGTTCCTCAGATTTCAAGATTGCAGTTCAAAGGCAACCTGGGCAGGAAAGCCTGTAACCTCTTACCTCCACTAACCACTAAAAAGCCAAAAGTGGAGCTGTGGCTCAAGTGGCTGAGCACTAGCCTTGAGCAAAAAATCTCATGTACAGCACCTAGATCCAGAGTTCAAACCCTAGGACAAGCAAAAAGGAAAAGGAAAAGAAAAAAGCTAAGCAGGGGTGCATAGCCCTGAGTTCAAGCTCCAGTACACACACACACACACACCCACAAACACACACACACACCCATAAAAGTGGGCATTGGTAATTCCTGCCTGTATTCTGAGCTCTGCAGAGGCAGAGGCAGGAAATTGGCAAGATCAAGACAGGCTCAAGAAGTTATCAACACCTGAAGAGCTAAAGTAAATCCATTTTGAGATTACCCTACCATCTTGTGCTGGGCTGCCCTCAGAGTAACCCCAAGAGAGAGAAAAAAGACAACTCTTGGATAAACCGCAGGTTGCCACCAACTCTACCCACCCTTAAGAAACAGAACAATTGCCCAAGTGTTCCAGGAACAGAACATAATGGTTTTGCAACCATCAAACCATCAAACGTGGACCAATAGTTTAGAAAAAGGGCAGTGCGGTTAGGGTGGACTCAAACCTCTGTACATGGGCCAATAAAAAATGACTATGCAATCTTTATAAATGTTAACCAATCATGTAACTGCTTGTGTGGAAATCCCCTAAACTTGTTTGTTCAATGCTATAAAAGCTGTGCCGATTTTGTGCTCGGAGCCTCTTAGCATCATTGGTTACCGTGTGCAGAGGACCAAGCTCGAGCTTGCAAATAAATGACTCTTTTGCTGTTTGCATTGGATGTGGTCTCTGGTGGTCTTTCGGGCATCCTGAGTTTGTGTACAACATTTCTGGGGGCTCATCCGGGATTCCCCTCATAAGACCATCCAGATGCCCCACCACAGAGTTGCAAAAACCAGGCCAGGAAGTTAAGGCATTGCTGCCTGTATCTGTAATCTGGTTGCCTGTAGGTTCTGTATTCTGGTTGGCAGAGTCTTGGTGGATGCATTAAATGACTGCCAATGAAGTCTGTGAGGAGATGTCCCTAGGCCCCTCTGGGTAAATTGCTGTTTAGTGTGGACATTTTTGGGAATTTTCCATCTGTATTGGGAAGTTTTCCGTCTTTAGTCTGGCACCAGACATTTTGTTGTGGGGGGAGGGGAACTCTCAGTCGGTGGTCTGTTCAGTGAACATTTTTGGGGGAAATTCTCCGTCTGTAGTCTGGCACTTTCTGGTTGGCAATTTACAACACACAGCATGTCTTTGTCGTAAGTTGTGTCTTCGTGTTGAGTGTTCTGTTTGTCATTTGTGGTTTATCTTAACCTTAGGCCTTGGTCCAGGGGGGTCTGAGTATGGGGGAGAATCTGCCAGTCTGAGGGGACAGTCGCTAGGGACTTATTTCCCTTGCCCCAAGATGACTGGGACTTCTCTTCCACCTTGGAAGGCTCCTGGGTCAATATTTGCAGGAATCTAAAAGTAAAATCCTCTGGAGGTGAGTAGAAGGGGTTGATGGGATTTGAGCCCCACTTGTAAATGTTGGTGAGATGTCACCCCATTCACTAAGACCTGATTTTATCTTTGTGATCACTTGTCTGTCTTGTTTACTTTGGTGTGGTCTCTGTTCTATGTTTTCTGAGGTAGGAAAGTTCTGGGTGAGAGTGTCAGGCTCACTCAGCAGACTCTGGACTCAGCTTGCTGAGTGATAATGGCACAGAGTTCTGGTAGGGATAAACTGGGGGCCCATTAGTCCCCAAAACTCAGCCTTTGATTGTTGTCTAGTTTTGTTTTAGAATTGGTACCAGTTTAAATGTGGATCCTTGTTTTTTGTGTTTGTGTTTCTGTTATTCATTTGAACATCTCTGGGGGAATTTCAGGTAACCCCTTCCCCCCACTCCCCCCCCCACCTGGCCCCCAACCTTCCTCCAACAGAAGGGATTCAAAAGACCAATTGGTGAAATGCCTTGCTAAACAAGCAAGCCCTGGGAAAATGAACCTCAACAAAGGTATTAGTTTAAAAGAAATATTGTCTTAAATTTTTGTTTAAAAACTTTAGAAAATGTATGTACAACTGATTTTGAGTTTTGCACGCTTTTAAGATCTGTGTGAGTGTGCTTTGTATGTGTTTGTGAACATGTTCAATATAAAAATTGTCAGCAAGCTGTAACAATTGGGTGAGTTTAAGCTTAAAATTCAAAAGGTTATAAGGTTTAGGGCTGGGAAGGTGGCTCAGTGGTAGAGCACTTGCCTTGCAAAAGGTTATAAGGTTTGGACATTACCAAAAAATTTTAAAGAATTTTTACATTGTTTTAAATGGCTTATTAAGGATTCTTTAACTTGAAAATTAGAAAATCTGATATTCTAGAATGCATAAGGCTGTTTACACTGTAATTAAGATATCTGGCTTTAAAAAAAAGGAGAAACTTAGAAGCCAACAGAAGACCTATCTTTAGGAGTGAGGGGTGAACAGGCTGAAATGCAGATCAGCTGGTCATGCATGGTGTAACAGGCCCTGGGAGGAGTCCACGCATGGTGAAAGAGGGCAAACTGGCACAAACGCAGTTCATCTAACTCTAAAGAGTCGGTTTGGGTACGCGCCCATTCCATAGGAGGGGCTGAGTGGCCCATATTTTTTTTGTTCCTTTTCCCTGCAGATAGACACTGGAAATATAATGGTAAAAATAAGTGATGTGGGCTGGGAAGGTGGCTCAGTGATAGAGTGCTTGCCTTGCATGCATGAGGCTCTGGATTCGATTCCTCAGCACCACATAAGCAGAAAAGCCAGAAGTGGCACTATAGCTCGAGTGATAGAGCACTAGCCTTGAGCTGAAGAGCTGAGGGACAGCGCCCAGGCCCAGAGATCAGGCCCCATGACCAGCCAAAAAACAAAAACAATCAAACAACAAAAAAAAAAACAGTGATTTGATGATCTGATAGCATTGCTAAAACTGCCCCTTGGATGTGTTAAAATTAAGATTAAGAAGGCCTTAAAAAGAGGGTTAAAAAAGTTTATCTGTATAATGTGATTCGCTCTCAATGATATTCTGCAATTGGATTTTTTTTTTAAAGCATAAAGGTGTTAAGTCTAGCTTTTTGGTACAGTGATGGTGATTGTAATTCTTACATTAAGGAAAAGTTGTCATTTGAGTTTAAAAGTTTTAATGTTTATCTGTTTTAAAACAAGCAACCAAGAGGAAATGACTGACACCTAGCCTCATGAGTTCAAGGGATTTTTCAAAATGCAACTAAAAGCTAAAGTATAGAATATTAAAACAGAGATTATAGGAGGCTTAAAAATTAAGAATTGATTTCTATATATAAAGTTTAAAAATAAAATTGTTCTAAACATTTGCCTCAAAGTGCAAAAAGGAAAAATTAAGATTACCAAAATAATTACTTAATTCCTATTTCAGTTCACTCTTATAGTTTTTTTGGTAACAGTTCCCAACAGGCCCACAAAAAGGAGTGAGGATTCTTGTAAGTTTGTCAGATGTAACTTTGGCTCTTAATAGGTTTCAGGTAAGAGCATGCTTAAAAGCTACTTCTATGTTGACCACCTTGTTGCTTTTATTTTTTATTTTTATTTTTATTTTTTTTGGGTCCAGTCGTGGAGCCTGAACTCTGGGCCTGGACACTGTCCCTCAGCTCTTCAGCTCAAGGCTAGTGCTATACCAAAATGAGCCACAGCGCCACTTCCGGCTTTTTTTTCCTTTTTGCTTATGTGGTGCTGAGGAATCGAACCCAGGGCCTCATGCTTACAAGGCAAGCGCTCTACCACTGAGCCACCTTCCCAGCCCACCTTGTTGCTTTTAATTGGAGTAAAGTGGCCTTTCATGAGACTCATTGATTTGCAAACTGGTTCGAAACCAGCCTGAGCTGAAAAAGGTCCCTGTGAGACTGTCACCTCTACTCAGCCAGCAGAAGACTGAAAGAGCAAGCAGAGTTGCTTTAGGACTCAAAGTGGCAGAGTGCTAGCCTTGAGCTGTAGAGCTGAGGGACAGCGCTCAGGCCCTGAGTTCAAGTCCAGCAACCAACTAAGGGAAATGCCAATGAGGCATTTTTCCCAGTGTGGAGAAGACACTCGTGGGACAAAAGCAATGGAGGAGCATCCAGAAGCAGTAAGCCACTGCTTAGATGGCAGAAATAATGTCAGATCCTAGAGTCATTTGTGCGTGGCCCTTCAAAAATTGGTCAGAGGGCTGGGAAGTTGGCTCAGTGGTAGAGCGCTTGCCTTGCATGCCTGAGGCCCTGGGTTCGATTCCTCAGCACCACATAAGCAAAAAGAAAAAAGCCGGAAGTGGCGCTGTGGCTCAAGTGGTAGAGCACTGGCCTTGAGCTGAAGAGCTGAGGGACAGTGCTCAGGCCCAGAGTTCAGGCCCCACAACCGGACCCAAAAAAAAAAAAAAAAAATTGGTCAGAGCCAGGAGGTCATGGGAAGATAGTTTGTAAGCATGCCTAATGTCCATGACTATCTACCTTGGAAGGGACAGGAACTTGTCAGTCATCTATGATAGTTCTAAAAAGCTAAGGTTGTAAAATGTGGAGGATAGTTTAAATCCCAACCCCTGTATGTGCCAAAAGCCCTAATTAGCAGTAACTTTTGAGCTGACACCAGCTACATGAAATTCATCTGCTCAGGAAAAAAGTTTGTAAACCTGAGAGTGTGTTTCTATTGTTATCTATCTGAAGGCCTGCACAGGTAACTTAGGCATTGTTAGAGTCACTAGAGATCACATTCCTAAGCCATCCAGAAAGATGCTTTTGCAAACCAGAGTGCTAAACAAGCTACACTGCTGTAGCCAGAGAAAAGGTCTGTGCATTTGTCAAAAGTTAAAATATTGTTCTTACTGACATCTAACCCTGGAAATCTCTTTGTAAAATAGGCTAAGGTAATAGGTTCCTGGCTAGGTAGGATCAACACCCCTGAGTCAGTTTGAAGAAGTGACAGAAGATGAATCTTCACCCATCATCCCCTTTTAAGAACAAGGAACCAGAGTCACTTTTGAAAAAATGTGGCAAAATGGACAGAAGGAAAAGGCATGGGAAATAGTAGCACAGGTCTGAGCCCTCTATATCTGCCTAGAAAATCCTAGCCTTATTAAAAGAACTATCTAGTTTAAAAAGTTGTCATCTTGGTAAATTGTCCTGGGCTATTGTCTAAATGGTCTTAAAAACTAGTGGGGTCACATCCTGCCAGGTCTATGTGCTGTATCCTTATCCAGTCTGTGTAGGAATTTGCAGCCCAGCACAAGGTGTGACAGTCCCTTGGAGCCACTGAGAGACACTGCTGCTGCTGCTGCTGCTGCAGCACACCCTAATGGGTAAAGTTTGACGACAGCCTGACAATCACCTGGAGGAAATCTACATCATCACCCAGACCACCTCCAACCATAGTAAAAGTAGACTGAACTCCTGCCTGATTCCATCACCTGAGACTGCTTCCCTGTTGAAAGCTGCTAAAACTAAGATCTTGTGGTGAAAGACCTGGACTCGAGACACCCTCCCCCCCCCCCAAGACCACCAGAGACCAAGACCAATGTAAAGGCAAAAAGAGTCGGTTATTATAAGCTCAAGCTTGGTCCTCCAAGCACTTGGTAACCGGTGACGCTTTGCATACACCATAGCATCATGTAACAAATCATTACACATCACAGGAAAAGCATAAAACAATTCTATAGTATGATTGGTGCACTACAAAGCAGGAAAGGGCCAGAAACAGGTTGTTGATTAGATCTCAGGGCTGACGTACTTTAAACTGGTTGGCTTGCACCACAGGGGAGTCTCAAGGAGATGCGTGCTAAACTGCAGGGTTCCTTTCTCAACAAATACCACCTGAGGCCTGACTGTCACCATGCCCTCCAGCACCTGCCTGCCTGTGGTTTTCCCAAAGATCGTTTATGTTCTTAGGAATTTTTTCTTCTGTTCATTCCCAGGTCGGGCTCCTGGTCAGCTGCATAACTCATACCTCAGAAGATGATCACTAGCTCAAGATGGAGTTACCCAGGCCTCAGGCTCTTCAGTGGGACATTCTTTTGGTCATATCCAGTAACTTTCTCTACTCCCACAGTGGATATTGGGGGCAAGGATATCACTGGCTTGCCTCAGGCACTTCAGGGCATAGTGACTATAAATCCACTCTATAGTCACAGCTTAGTTTGGCTCTGGTATGGTAATAATCTGCTTGCTCCTGAGTGTGTGTTATCAAGGCAGGTAGTAAAAGGAATGAGATCCAGCCTTGCTCTTAGCCTTAAAATCTAGCAAGCTTCTCCATCCCGGTGGTGCCTTGAGGCTGTTCTGAGATTACTTGGTTCTGCAAACCAAAGGAAAAATGGGCAGTTTTAAACTCTAGCCACAAAGAAACTCAAGGAATTATAAAGAAGAGGAGGGTAGTAAAGAAAGCCTTGGGATGGGTCAGTGCCCAAGACTTGAGTTCAAGCTCCAGGACTAACACAAAAAATAAAAAAAGAAAGTAGAAAGAATGGAAGGCAGGCAGGAAGGCAGGAAGGCAGGAAGGAAGTTCCAGCAGAGGGCTCTAGAATGTAGAAGTCTTGTGTCTCAGGTTCAAAATCATGAAGTAGATTTCACCACCTGATGGCAGCATTGTCCCACAACTATGAGATGTATGTTGAACTAACTAAACCCCTTCTAAGACTCCAAGAATAAAGAGCCACCGGAGCCACTGGCACTGGCAACATGTGGTTTTCGTCTTTTAAAGCGCCCAGGCCTAGCTGGGCACCTAGTGGTTCATGCCTGTAATCCTAAGCTACTCAAGAGGCTGGAACTGAGGATCTCATTTCAAAGTCAGCCAGGGCAGGGAAGTCAGAGAGACCCTTATCTCCAATTAACCACCAGAAAACTGGCAGTAGTGCTATGGCTTAAGTGGTAGGAGCACTCGCCTTGAGCTAAAGAGCTCAGGGACAGCTCCCAGGCCCAGAGTTCAAGCTCCATGACCGACAACAACAAAAAGGCTATGTACTAGGGGCTGGGAATGTGGCATAGTAGTAGAGTGCTTGCCTAGCAAGTCTGAAGCCCTGGGTTCCGTTCCTCAGTATCACATAAACAGAACAAGCTGGAAGTGGCAATGTGGCTCAAATGGTAGAGCGCTAGCCTTGAGCAAAAGAAGCTCTGGTGAGTTCAAGCCTGAGGACTGGCAAAATAAATAAAAATAAATAAATAAAATAAATAAATAAATAAATAAATAAATAAATAAATAAATAAATAAATAAATAAATAAATAAATAAAAGGGGCTACAAGTCTTGGAGACAGGAGTTGGCCTGCAGATGCTGACTTGTTTTTCTTTTTCTTTTTTTTTTTTTGCCAGTCCTGGGCCTTGAACTCAGGGTTTGAGCACTGTCCCTGAGCTTCTTTTGCTCAAGGCTAGCACTCTACCACACTCTACCACACTCCACCACACTGCTTCCAGCTTTTTCTATGTATATGGTACTGAGGAATGGAACCCAGGGCTTAATACATGCTAGGCAAGCACTAAGCCACATTTCCAGCCCCCAGGTGCTGGCTTTCTATTGGACTCCGGATTCCATCTCTCAAAAGGTGGCTTCTCTGTTTCTCACCACATAGCAACATTCTCCCTTAGCTTTGTGTGTGTGTGTATGTGTGTGAGTCATGGGGCCTGGGTGTTATCCCTACACTCTTCTGCTCAAAGCTAGCACTCTTCCTCTTTAGTCATAGCATCACTTCTGGTTTTCTGGTGGTTAATTGAAGATACGAGTGTTGCCAACTTTCATGCCTGGTCTGACTTTGAACAGAGATCCTCAGATCTCAGCCTCCTGAGTAGCTAAGATTACAGGTGTGAGCCACTGGTGCCAGGCTAGCATTTTTTCCTCAAGGATAGTACTCTACCCCTTGAGCCACAGCTCTACTTCCTGCTTTTTTTGCAGGCTAACTGGAGATAAGAATCTGGATTTGTCTGCTAGGCTGGCTTCAAACCATGATCTAAAGATTTCAACCACTTGGTCCTTAGGTAAAATCAGTGCCCTGCTCAGGATTGCATTTCCTGTTTGGGGTCTTTTGTAGTTATAGGAGAACTTTAGGATTATGCTTCCTAGTTCTTTTTCTTTTTCTTTTTCTTTTTTTTTTTTTTAAGTCATGAGGCTTGAAGTCTGGGCCTGAGCGCGCTGTCTCTCAGCTCTTCAGCTCAAGGCAAGCGCTCTCCCACTTAAGCTACAGCGCCACTTCCGGTTTTCTGGCGGTTTATTGGAGATAAGAGTTTCACAGACTTTTCTGCCTGGGCTGGCTTTGAACTGTGATCCTCAGATCTCAGCCTCCTGAGTAGCTAGGATAACAGGCGTGAGCCACCGGCGCCCGGTTTATGCTTCCTAGTTCTATGAATGTCATGCTATTTTGATGGTGATTGCATTGAATTTGTAAGTCACCTTGGATGGTGTAAACTTGGAGCTTGAACTCAGAGCCTGGCCACTGTTCCTGCGCTTTTTTTCTTCCCCTCAAGGCTAGTGTCACCAGATGTGGTGAAGATTTGTGAAGTTTTCCTTTAAAGTAGGGACTCTTCACTTAGGGTCCTTGAATTTGATTGCAGAATAAGAATTTCAGAGCTGGCAGCCGGGCGCTGGTGGCTACTCAGGAGGCTGAGATCTGAGGATTGAGGTTCAAAGCCAGCCCCGGCAGGAAAGACTGTGAGACTCCTATCTCCAATAAACCACCAGAAAACCGGAAGTGGCGCTGTAGCTCAAGTGGTAGAGCGCTCGCCTTGAGCTGAAGAGCTGAGGGACAGCACCCAGGCCGAGTTCAAGCCCCACGACTTGTGGGGAAATCTGTGGGGAACACAGGTAGCAAAGATAGCCCTCAGAGGAAGTTGAGTGGGCTGAGCTGGATTTGTTCAGGTTCAGTGTGTAAACAACTCATGGAAGCTTAGGTGCATGATAAGGTGTGGCCTTTCAGTGATTGGTTGGTTCCATTTCCTCTCCTCCCACACAGTCTTTTGCTTTAAAAAGGGGATGCTCCCTGTTAATAAACGAGTTCCTGCTTGGTTTGACTCCGGGCTGCATCTGATTGTCTCCTGGGCTAAGGGAGGCTGGGGAACGGGCGAGCTGCCGCACTTCACTTCGCACTTACCTCTCCTCGGACCCCGTCTGTCCAAAGATGGATGAAGACCCAACAATGACTGACCAAAAAAAAAAAAAAAAGAATTTCAGAGCTGAGCACCAGGGATTCACCCACGTAGTCCTAGCTACTCTGGAGGCTGTGATCTGAGGATCACAGTTCTAATCTAGCTCAGGCAGGAAAGTCCATGAGACTCTTATCTCCAATAAACTACTCAGAAAAAGCCTGAAGTGGTGCTGTGGCTCAAGTAGTAGAGCACTAGCCTTGAGCTGAAGAGCTGAGGGACAGTGCCCAGGCCCAGAGTTCAAGCCCATGACCGACAAAAAAAAAAAAAAAAAAGAAAGACTTTCCAAATTGTGCAACCTGGAGACAGCTCAGAGCTAGTCTTTTAAAGGCAATAACTACATCCCTTTTGATAAAGAAGTACAGGCTTTTGTTTTTTGGGTTGTTTTTTTTTTTAAGCATACAGAAGAAAACTGAGCATTAATAGTAAATTTAGACTTACAGGGATGGAACATTATTTTGGGGGGTGGGCTCACAGTGGGTTTACAGAACACACTGAACAAACAACTTGTTTTTCGCAGAACTGCTAAGCAAACAACAGCTCTGGAGGTTAGGGGCCTTTTTCCTTTGGAGAACAAAAATGGCCTTAGTTCTGTCAGGCTTAAGGTTATAACCTACTTCAAAGGCACGGGGCTTGGGCTGGGAAGGTGGCTCAGTGGTAGAGGGCTTGCGTTGCATGCATGAGGCCCTGGGTTCAATTCCTCAGCACCACATAAGCAGAAAAAGCTGGAAGTGGTGCTGTGGCTGCAGTGGTAGAGCACTAGCCTTGAGCTAAAGAGCTGAGGGACAGCGCCCAGACCCAGAGTTCAGGCCCCATGACTGGCTAAAAACAAACAAACAAACAAAAGGCATGGGGCTGACTTCAAAGTCATGCAAAGACAGGTGTTTTATCTTTGCTCTAATCATTCCTGGTGATACACTTTCTGAGTTTTTGGATGTTTTGGGCATTTCTTCCAGGTAAGAATGCATCTGGCCATAAAACACATGCTTATCATTGAGATAAGGAAAGCATACTGTTGTCTCTCTTAGAAGCAAAGATAGTGTTTCTGAGCTTTTAAATACCTAGTTTCTGAATTACCTTCATTGGGGCTCATTTTTTCCAGTCCATCCTGCCTCATTTTCCCCTAAAATGACTTTAGTCCCTTAATCATAAGGGAAGTATATGAATAAATAGCTACTATATTTGTTTTAAGCTTAAATTTTTTTTTTTTTTTTTGTCGGTCGTGGGGCTTGAACTCTGGGCCTGGACGCTGTCCCTCAGCTCTTCAGCTCAAGGCAAGCGCTCTACCACTTGAGCTACAGCGCCACTTCCGGTTTTCTGGTGGTTTATTAGAGATAGGAGTCTCACGGTCTCTCCTGCCCGGGCTGGCTTTGAACCACAATCCTCAGATCTCAGCCTCCTGAGTAGCTAGGATTACAGGCGTGAGCCACCAGCGCCCGGCTTAAGCTTAAATTTTTTGAATTCAGGCAGTCATTTACCATGCCTCATATTCCCTAGTCCATCCTGCCTCACTAGCACTCTACCACTTAAGCCATACTCTACTTCCAGCTTTGTGGTGGTTAATTGGAGATAAGAGTCTCATGGGCTTTGCTGCCCTAGCTGACTTTGAACTGAAGTCTTCAGGTCTCAGCTTCCAGTGGAGCTAGGATTACAGGCATGAGTCACTGGTGCCTAGCGAACATTTTATTATTTCTCCCAATGCGTAAATGTAACAAGTTTTCCCATTTTTATATGATTTCCTTTTATCTGTGTATTGTAACTTCTATAGAAGTCTTCTACTTTGTTTAAATTTATTCCTAGGTGTTTTATTTTTTGTAGCTCTTATGAATAAGAGTCATTTCATGATTGCTTTCTCAATAAATCGTTAGTATATTGGAAGTGGCGCTGTGGCTCAAGTGGTAGAGTGCTAGCCTTGAGCTGAAGAGCTGAGGGACAGTGCTCAGGCCCAGAGTTCAAGCCCCACGACTGACAAAAATAAATAATAAATAAATAAATAAATAAACCCTTAGTATAGGGAAATGCTGCTATAGCCAGGGACCAGTTGCTCATACCTGTAATCTTTGCTACTCTGGAGGCTGAGATCTGAAGATAGAGGCTTCAAAGCCAGGCTTAGCAGGAAAGCCCAAGAGACTCTTATCTCCAATGAACCAACAAAAAGCTGGAAAGGAAGGTGTGGATCAACTCATAGAGCATTAGCCTTCAACAGAAAAGCTAAGCAAGAGCATGAGAACCTGAGTTCAAGCCCAATACTTGTATGCACACATGAGAAACTTCCTTTCCCACAGAGCTGAGGAAGATCTAACATTTTCTTCTGGCTTCCACAGATGATGCCCTTGTTTACCTATGACAAGGTGAAGCCTTTAAGTCTCTGTTCTCTGTTACAATCTGCAAGTCAGGTTCAAACTATTTACTCCTTTGAAATGAAATAATCCCTGAGAAAAACATTTCCTGTGAGCTCACTGAGGTTTCTGCACCTCTAGGTTGTTTATTCCTTCCTATTAAAGTCTCAAGCCTGGTGCTGGGGGCTCACGCCTGTAATCCTAACTACTCAAGAGGCTGAGATCTGAGGATCGAGGTTCAAAGCCAGCTCAGGCAGTAAAGTCCGTGAAATTCTTTTCTGTTTTTTTTTTTGTTTTTGTGTTTTGTGTTTTGTTTTGTTTTGTTTTTTTGGTTGGTCATGGAGCCTGAACTCTGGGCCTGGGTGCTGTCCCTCAGCTCTTCAGCTCAAGGCTAGCACTCTACCACTTGAGCCACAGAACCACTTCTGGCTTTTTCTGTTTATGTGGTGCCAAGGAATTGAACCCAGGGCCTCATGCATGCAAGGCAACCATGAAACTCTTATCTCCAAAAAACCACCAAAAAACCAGAAGTAGTAATGTGGCTCAAGTGGTAGAACACTAGCCTTGAGCTGAAGAGTTGAGGGACAGAGCCTAGGCCCAGAGTTCAAGCCCAAGACCAACAACAATAAAAAAAAGTCTCAGGACAAAAACACCCTATCCAGAGGTTCTATGGCATTTCCTGAATTGATAGCCTAGATTTTTTTTTGTAGGTTATGTAGCTTGAACTCAGAACCTAGACAACTAACCCTGAGCTCTTCTGCTCAACGCTGGTGCTCTACCACTTTACCACTTCCAGTTTTCTGGTGGTTAATGGGGATAAGCCTCTCATAGACAGGAATGGGAATGTAGCTTAGAGGTAGAGTGCTTACATTATATGCATGAAGCCCTGGATTTGATTCCTCAGTACCACATAAACAGAAAAAGCCAGAATTGGTGCTATGGGCCAGGTGCTGGTGGCTCACGCCTGTAATCCTACCTACTCAGGAGGCTGAGATCTGAGGATCATGATTCGAAGCCAGCCCGGGCATGAAAGTCCGTGAAACTCTAATCTCCAATAAACCACCAGAAAACTGGAAGTGGCGCTGTAGCTCAAGTGGTAGAGCACTAGCCTTGAGCTGAAGAGTGGAGGGACAGCTTTCAGGCCCAGAGTTCAATCCCCACGACCGACAAAAAAAAAAAAAGAATTGGTGCTATGGCTCAAGTGGTAGAGTGCTAACCTTGAGCAAAGAAGCTCAGTCCCCAGGCCCCAAGTTCAAGCTCCAGGGCTAGCAAAAAAAAAAAAAAAAAGAATTGCACAGACTTTGTAGGGTCTTCGTCCATCCCACGAAAGAGGGACGGGGTTCGAGGAAAGGTAAGTGCACTGCTCACCCATTCCCCAGCCTCCATTAACCAGGGAGACAATCAGATGCCTCTCTTAGCCCAGGAGACAATCAGATGCAGTGGGGAGTCAAGTCAAGCAGGAACTCGTTTATTAACACACAGCAAGCACTTTTTAAAAGCAAAAAAGACCAGGTGGCACGGGGAGGAAAAGGAATCAACCAATCACTGTAAAGGTCACACCCTATCATGCACCTAAGCTTCCATGAGCTGTTTACTCACTGAATGTAAACAAATAGGGCTCTGCCCACACAACTCCCTCTCTGCACCATCTTTAGGGCCCATGTGCCCCACAGACTTTCCTGCCCAGGCTGGCTTTGAGCCATAATCCCCAGATATCAGCCTCCTAAGTAGCTAGGGTTACAGGCATGAGCCACCAGCACCTGACTTAGATTTTTGACAGATCTACAGTTCATTGCTAGGCAGGTACTCTACCACTTATCCACTGGTGCCCAGCAGTAGCCTAGATTAGAATTCAATCTTAGGGCTGAGAAAGTGGCTTAGTGGTAGAGTGCTTGCCTAGCATGCATGAAACCCTGGGTTCAGTTCCTCAGTACCACACAAACAGAAAAAGCCACAAGTAGTGCTGTGGCTCAAGTAGAGTGTTAGCCTTGAGCACAGAAGCTAAGGGACAGAGCCCAGTGAAAAGCCTAAGGCTTAAAGAGGCACAATAAAGGCCTAAGTAACTCCATTACAGACTAGCAACTATCTTATGAGATATGGATTATAAAAATAACCACGATAAATAAGTGGGCTAAAGACTTAAAGAGAAACTTCTCTGAAGAGGAAAGAAGGATGGCCAATAGACACATGAAGAAATGCTCAACCTCCCTAGCCATAAAAGAAATGCAAATCAAAACAACACTGAGATACCACCTCAACCCAGTTAGAATGGCTATAATCAAGAACTCTAATAACAACAGATGCTGGAGGGGATGTGGATAGAAGGGAACCTTACTGCATTGTTGGTGGGAGTGTAAACTTGTTCAACCACTTTGGAAAGTAGTATGGAGGTTCCTCAAAAGACTCCACATAGAGCTCCCCTATGACCCAGCAATCCCACTTTTGGGCATTTACCCAAATGATCACAAACAAGACCATACTAAAGCTACCAGCATGGGGCTGGGAAGGTGTCTCAGTGGTAGAGCGCTTGCCTGGCATGCCTGAGGCCCTGGGTTCGATTCATCAGCACCACATAAGCAAAAAAAAAAAAAAAAAGCTGGAAGTGGTACTATGGCTCAAGCGGTAGAGTGCTAGCCTTGAGCTGAAGAGCTGAAGGACAGTGCCCAGGCCCAGAGTTCAGGCCCCACGGCTGGACCCAAAATAAATAAATAAATTAATTAATTAATTAAAATAAAATAAAGCCACCAACACAACTATGTTTATCACATTATTTACCATAGCTAAGATTTGGAACCAACCTAGATGCCCCTCAGTAGATGAATGGATCAAGAAAATGTGTATATATACACAATGGAGTTCTATGCCTCCATCAGAAAGAATGACATTGCCCCATTTGTTAGGAAATGGAAAGTCTTGGAAAAAATTATATTAAATGAAGTAAGCCAGGCCCAAAGAAACATAGGTCCCATGGTTTCCCTTATTTGCAATAACTAGTATATGTCTGAGGCAAGCAGAAAAGGTTAGGTGAAATGAACCCCAAGATAAGTATTCAAATGTTTTTGCTTTCATGCAATTGTTTCTAACATATTTACTAGGGTTTTTTGTTTGTTTGTTTGTTTTTTGCCCGTGGTGAGGCCTGAATTTTGGGCCTGGGCGCTGTCCCTCAGCTCTTCAGCTCAAGGTTAGCGCTCTACACTTGAGCCACAGTGCAACTTCTGACTTTTTCTGCTTATGTGGTGCTGAGGAATCGAATCCAGGGCCTCATGCATGTAAGGCAAGCACTCTACCACTGAGCCACTTTCCCAGCCCCTCTAACATATTTATAAGATGATTTCTGTGTTGCTTTGTATGTCCCTCCCCCATGGCATAACCTCTGCTTTCACTGTATTTGATGTAGGTATGATTTGTGGAGGGGAAGGAAAAAACCAAATCATTTAAATAGGGATACAGGTGGACCCATTGCAACAATGAGATATATAAATCGTTATGTTGAAAAATGAACTTTACAACTTTGGCGGGGCAGGGGGAGGTGGGGGGGATGGGAAGGGATGGGAAGGGGAAACAAAGGAGGAAGCAACAATGCTTGATAAGAAATGATAAGAAATGTACTCGTTATCTTGCCCATGTAATTGTAACCCCTCTGTATGGTATTTTCACAATAAACAAACAAACAAACAAAAAACATGAGTTTGACCCAGAAATGACACAAAAAGGAAAACAATTCCCAGACAACTGAGACATAAATAATCCTTGGGCAAGCAGGAATTTTCTCTAGATGCATTGACCAAACACTGGGTGGCCATGGAGGACATGGTGACCCAGTGGCCAGATGGTTCCCGTCAACAACACATCAATAATAATAATAACCAATCATATATGTGTAGCTTAGTTTGCTTAAAATATTAGCCAATCATGTAATTTCTCATGTAACACTTCCTTAAGGTTGTTTGTTCAATACTTTAAAAACTGTGCTGATTTTATGCTTGGGGTCTCTTAGTGTCACTGGTTACCAGGTTCAAGGAGGACCAAGCTCGAGCTCGCAATAAATGACTCTTTTGTAATTTGCATTGGTCGAGTGCAGGAATAACAGATGGGGGCTCGTCCGGGATCTCCCTCATAAGCCCACCCAGACACCTGATCAGAGTGTTTGCAAAGGACGGCCGGTAAGTTAAGGTATTGCCGCTTTGTAACTGTCTGATATCTGTGTAGCCTGCAGGATTGGTATTGGACTTGGCAAGAAGTCTTGGCGGACACGCTATAAGGCAGCCAATGGGACTGGTGGGAGATATCCCCTGGATCTCTGAGAAGGTAAACTATCCACTAGTGTGGACATTTGGGCCCATCTGTAGTCCAGCACTTTCTGTCTGGTAGTTTACGGGGTAGACTGTCCACTAGTGCGGACATTTGAGATTTATACCGTCTGAAGTCCAGCACTTTCTGTTTGACAGTCTACCATACGCATGCTGTTAAATGTGTCTTGTCTTTATGTTTGTATGTTTGTATTGTGAATTTCATAAAACATTTCCTGTTTCAGATTCATCTTGACACTGATGCCTGGAAACCCTGTTCACCTCAGTTAGTCTTCGTTCTGTCCTTTGTCCAATAATAATTACTTTCTCTTTCAGACACTCTTGTTTTCGGCTTCAAAGGGTGAAATTTGGCTTAGAAAGTTGGCCCACTAAATGCAAAGCTGGAGTCAGGCAGTCTTCTACCAGATGGCACTGCTGAAACATCGCCAAGTGTCTCCATCTACCCCTTTGGGATCTTAGACGAGCCAATCCACACTGCTGTGGTTATTTCATAAATCCCCGACAGCGCTGCTTGTTTCGCTTTATGACATTTGTAATTGCTTTCCTCCTTTCTTCTGGTCTTGTGTGTGGATTGATATACATTGAAATGGGTAAAAACCAAAGTACACCTCTTACCCCTCTTACCTTTCTAACAACCAATTTTAAAGATGTTAAGGAAAGAGCTAACAATTTAGGTGTTGAAGTTAAAAAGGAAAAATTAATTACCCTGTGCAAGTCGGAGTGGCCTACTTTTGAGGTTGGATGGCCCCCTGAAGGAACTTTTGATTTAAACACCATTTGGAAAGTTAAACATAGAGTTCTCCCAGACAGCGCAGGGCACCCCGATCAGATTCCCTATCTTCTGGTATGGCAAAATTTGGTGCGGGAACCCCCAACTTGGCTGTCTCCTTTTCTACCCCTTCCTGTCAATAAAAACAAGATTTTAGCATTCAAAAAAGTTAAGTCAACTATCCCCTCAGCTCCAGCTCCCTTATATCCTATTCTACAGAAAGGGAGTGAGGATCTTCTTCTTTCATTAGACTCTGACCTTCCTCCCTACCCTTCCCTGCTGCCTCCTCCGCCCCCCCTTGGAAGAAGGGAGGCGGCAGGAGGTGAGGAGCCAGGAGCCAGTAGCAGCTTGGAAGGGCCAGAGGGAGAACTCGTGGTTGCGTTCAGAGGGCTGCCAGCCTGCGACTCCCCGACACAACCATGACACTGCCACTCAGAGAAATTGGACCACCGGCGAAACCAGAGACCCCCAACTTAATATTGGCCCTTCTCCACGAGTGACTTATATAATTGGAAAACACAAAATGCAAAATTTTCTGATAATCCCAAAGATTTGATTTCTCTCCTAGACAGTGTAATGTTCACTCATCAGCCAACCTGGGACGATTGTCAGCAGTTGCTCCAGGTCTTGTTCACCACGAAAGAAAGAGAAAGAATTCAAACCGAGGCTAGGAAGCTGGTCCCAGGGGATGATGGCAGCCCACAGTTAATTCTGATTTAATCAATGCATTTTTTTCCACTAACCAGGCCTTTGGGTGATGATTGGGACTACAACACGGCAGAAGGTAGGGGGAGATACGGGTCTATCGCCAGACTCTAATGGCGGGTCTCAGGGCAGCAGCCTATAAACCTACCAATTTGGCTAAAGTATATATGGCCCTTCAGGGAAAGAACGAGACATCCTCATGTTATTTAGAAAGACTAATGGAAGCATTTAGACAGTACACTTCCATGGATCCAGAAGCGCCAGAGAACAAGGCAGCAGTAGTAATGTCTTTTGTAAACCAGGCAGCGGCTGATATTAAGAAAAAGTTACAGAAGCTAGAGAATTTAGAAGGAAAAAATGTACAAGAGTTTCTGAGAGGGCTGGGAAGGTGGCTCAGCGGTATAGTGCTTGCCTTGCATGCATGAGGCCCTGGGTTTGATTCCTCAGCACCACATAAGCAGAAAAAGATGGAAGTGGCGTTGTGGCTTAAGTGGTAGAGTGCTTGCCTTGAGCTGAAGAGCTGAAGGACAGCACCCAGGCTCAGAGTTCAAGCCCAGGACTGGCAAAAAAAAAAAAAAGAAAAAAGAAAAAAAGAGTCACTGAGAATAGCTCAAAAAGTTTATAATAACAGAGATACCCGGAGGAAAGGCAGCTGAAAGCAACTAAGGAGATGACCAGGGTGTTGATTGCAGCAGTAGGTGGGAACAGAGAAGGGCAAGAAAAAGGGAAGGAAATGTTACAACGCCCTAAGGGTGGAGGTCTACACAGAGGTCAGTGTGCTTACTGCCAAGAAATAGGCCATTGGGCTGGGAAGGTGGCTCTGTGGTAGAGCTCTTGCCTTGCATGCATGAGGCCATGGGTTCGATTCCTCAGCACCACACAAGCAAAAAGAAAAAAGCCGGAAGTGGCACTGTGGCTCAAATGGTAGAGCACTAGCCTTGAGCTGAAGAGCTAAGGGACACTGCCCAGGTCCAGAGTTCAGGCCCCACGACCAGACCCCCCCCCCAAAAAAAAAGAAATAGGCCATTGGGCCAAGGAGTGCCCTAAGAAAAGGGAACTTTGATCACAGCAGTGGCAGCCCCAAAGGACCTCGACACTAATGGCTAACAGTCCTGCTGATAATGAATAGGGACATCAGGGTTCCGTTCCCCTCCCTGAACGTAGGGTAACTCTGAAAGTGGAGGGGACTCCAGTAAAGTTCCTAATGGATATTATACTCGGTTTTAATAAAGCCCCAAGGAAAATTTTCAAACAAAACTTCTTGGGTGCAAGGAGTCACGGGGATTAAATGATACTCATGGACCACCGAAAGAACAGTGGACCTGTGGACAGGACCAGTGTCCCACTCATTCTTGGTTATTCCATAGAGCCCTTATCTCTTATTGGGAAGAGACTTGTTAACTAAGGTTGGGGCACAGATTCACTTCTATCCAGAAGGCCCCTAGGTGGCCGATGCCCAAAGGAGACCTATACAAGTGCTAACTCTGGGCCTGGAAGATGAGTACTGGTTGCACCAACCACCCCAGGCTCTTGACTAAGAAATCACCTATTGGCTGGAAAGAAGCATGGGCAGAGACTGGAGGAGTGGGACTAGCGAAGCATAGACCAGCTCTCTTCGTTGAGGTAAAACCAGGGGCTGACCCAGTCAGAGTCCAGCAGTACCCTATGTCCATGGAAGTTCGGGTGGAGATAACACCCCACATTAGGCATCTGCTAGAACTGGGTATACTGCAATCCTGTCAGATGGTGTGGAACACTCCCCTGCTACCTGTCTGCAAGCCCAACTCCAATGAATATAGGCCAGTTCAGGACTTAAGGGAGGTCAATAAAAGGGTAATGGACATTAACGCCACTGTACCCAATCCCTACAACCTCCTGAGCACCCTACCTCTGACAGTGGTACATGGTATTAGATTTAAAAGATGCCTTTTTCAGCCTACCCTTGGCACCTAAAAGTCAAGATCTCTTCACCTTTGAATGGACAGACGTCGAAACAGGAATTAATGGACAACTGACCTGGACCGGACTTCCTCAAGGATTTAAAAACTCACCTGCATGAGGACTTAGGTGAGTTTAGTGGAAGCCACCCCAGCCTGACTTTGTTGCAATATGTGGATGACGTATTAATTGCAGCTGAAACTGAAAGAGAATGCATCCGAGGAATGGAGGATTTACTCCAGACTTTGGGAAGCCTTTGTTATCGAGCATCGACCAAGAAAGCTCAAATCTGCAAATCGGAGGTAACGTATTTGGGCTATTTATTGAAAGGGGGGCAGTGGTGGCTCACAAAAGCAAGAAAAGAAACTGTCCTTAAAATTCCAACACCCCAGTCACAGCACCAAGTAAGGGAGTTTTGGGGATCAGCCGGCTTTTGCCGTGTGTGGATACCTGGGTTTGCGGAGCTGGCTAAACCTCTTTATGAGGCTACCAAAGAAGAGCAGCCGTTTTTATGGACAGAGGAGGCTGAACAAGCCTTTGAACAGATAAAAACTGCCTTACTATCAGCCTCAGCATTGGGACTCCCTGATACTACTAAACCCTTTTATCTGTATGTGGCTGAACATAATGGGATAGTGAAAGGAGTCCTAACCCAATATTTAGGCCCGTGGAGAAGACCAGTAGCCTATCTATCAAAGAAATTAGACCCAGTGGCAGCAGGATGGACACCATGCCTGAGAATGATAGCAGCTACTGCTCTAATTGTAAAAGATGTGCAGATAAACTATGTGACCACTCCCACACTATTGAGGATATGTTAAAGCAGCCACCAGATCGATGGCTCAGCAATGCCCGACTAACCCATTACCAAGGACTGCTACTCAATCCTCTCAGAATTAATTTCCAGGCTCCCTCCGCTCTCAACCTGGCTACTCTGCTACCAGATCCAACCTAAACATGCCGCTACATAATTGCTTAGAGATCCTGGCACAAGTTCATAACATCTGAGAGGACTTAAGGTATCAGCCATTACTGGATGCTGAACTCATGCAGCTTTGTTCATCAGGGACAGAGGTATACGGGAGCAGCTGTAGTGACTGAGACTGATGTGGTTTGGGCTGAACCTCCACCAGTAGGCACATCAGCCCAGAGAGCCAAGTTAATAGCCCTGACCCAAGCACTAACGCTAGGAAAGGACAAAAGACTGTGTACACTGACAGTAGGTATGCATTTGCAATGGCTCATATACAGGGAGCTATCTACAAAGAAAGAGGATTATTGACAGCAGAGGGAAAGACCATCAAAAATAAGGATGAGATCTTGGTCTTAATTACTGCTCTTTGGTTGCCTAAGAAGGTAGCCATTGTTCATTGCCCTGGACATCAAAAACCTAAAGATGCTCTGAGTAAAGGCAATAACCTGGACAACAGAACAGCCTAGGAAGTGACATTACAAAGAGATTCTATAATGATGATGACCCTTCCAGACCCTGGTGCAAGAACTCTCTCGGACACTCCAAAATACACCACAGAAGACTTGAAGTGGATTTATCAACTACCAATGGCACAATGCCTAATTGGTTGGTGGAGAGACTCCAAGAGCAACATTATCTTGCTAGAGCAGTTAGGGAGTAAAATACTGCTCAAGTTGCATTGGAGCACCCATATGGGTTCAAGGAAGATGCAAGATCTGGTGAGAAATACTGGACTTTGGATCAAAAATAGCCATGCTAAAATAGAACAGATTGTCAGGGACTGTAAGGCATGTCAACTGACTAATGCAGGGAAAATCCAGATGGGACCAGGCAGTTGAATAAGAGGAGATAGACTAGGAACCTACTGGGAGGTGGACTTCACTGAAATCAAATCTGGTGAGTATGGATATAAATATCTGTTAATTTTTTTGTTTGTTTTCTTTTTTTTTTTTTTTGGGTCCGGTCGTGAGGCCTGAACTCTGGGCCTGGGCGCTGTCCCTCAGCTCTTCAACTCAAGGCTAGCGCACTACCACTTGAGCCACAGCGCCTCTTCTGGCTTTTTTTCTTATGTGGTGCTGGGGAATCGAACCCAGGGCCTCATGCATTCAAGGCAAGTGCTCTACCACTGAGCCACCTTCCCAGCCCAATATCTGTTAATTTTTACAGATACCTTTTCAGGATGGGTAGAAGCCTTTCCTACAAAGCGCGAAATGGCACAGGTGGTGGCTAAGAAGTTGCTGGAAGAGATCTTACCCAGATTTGGCTTCCCTCTTATGATAGGATCAGATAATGGACCAGCCTTCTTGTCCAAGGTAAGTCAGGGACTTGCAAATGCTCTTGTTGCAGATTGGAAATTGCATTGTGCTTATAAACCCCAAAGTTCAGGACAGGTAGAAAGGATGAATAGAATTCTAAAAGAGACCCTGACCAAATTGACCATGGAGATTGGTGGTGACTGGGTAACTCTCCTTCCCTTTGCCTTATACAAGGTATGCAACTCCCCTTTTAAAATTGGTCTTTCTCCTTATGAAATTGTATTTGGAGTGCCCCCTCCCATAATTCCTAATTTGTCAGAACAGTTGCTTAGAGAAGATGATGACTCTGAACTTTTGTTCTCCCTCAGAGCCCTGCAGAGGGCCCACCTTGATGTCTGGCCTAGACTGAGGGAGCTGTACAAGTTGGGCCCTCCACCCATCCCACATCACTTCCGCCCTGGGGACTGGGTCCTGTTAAAAAGACACCAACAGAAAAACCTGGAGCCACGGTGGAAAGGACCTTATGTGGTCATCTTGATGACTCCAACAGCCCTCAAAGACGATGGCATGGCTACCTGGATCCACCATTCACATGTGAAGCCTGCAGATCCCATTGCGGATTTCGTGGAGAACCCAGAGAGGCAAGTTTCACACTCCAAAGACAATCCTTTAAAGCTCAAATTGAGCCGTAAAAAGACTTAGTCATGAAATGGTTGTTTATATTGACCTTACTTGGAAATTGTATTAGCATAATAGTAAGTGCCAGCAATCCTCATAGCTCATATAATTGGACTTGGGCTGTTAGCAATCAGGTAATGGGTAAACATTTCCCTCTGGCTGTGAGAGAGGGACCATCCCTATGGTTTCCAGACAAGCTTACATTTAACTTGTGCCAGCTCGCTGATGGAGTGTGGGAAGGACCTAGGCTGACGGAATGAAGATGGAGACACTGGTATGTATGCCCAGGGGAAGGGAGGACTAGTAATTGTGGAGGACCAGAGGACTTTTACTGTAAGAGCTGGGGCTGCGAAACAAGTACCTCAGGAAAATGGAAAGGAAAGGGAGGAGACCTTGTTACATCCATCAAATCAGGACCAGTGGGCATCCCGTTTAATGGGATGCCTGTGCACCAACAAATTAGGGTCTCCCAGGAATCTGATGCCAGAGTGGAAGTTTGGTTCACAGACAAGGGCAAACAAGCCCTAGGATTGGAATTAGGAAAGACTTGGGGACTAAGATTGTACAGATGGGGAGAGACACATGATGGCATTCTCATAAGCCTATAAACAATTGCCACAGCCAGTTATTCCCCTTCAACGATGTGAACTAGGCCCTGAGAGGAGACTGGAGCTGGGACAGCTTCTTTACAGGTTTTGTTTTTGTTTTAGGGATTATAGAAAAAAACAAAACCTTGGCTCCAACCAGCCCAATGAAAAGAATGCCTCTAGGTCCCCCTCCCCTTAACTTAACCCACTTTCATTGTTTTGTTAAAGACTGACCGATTAAACAGGTAGCCAGTAATCCGGCTCAGGCTGGCATGCTGGCTGGCATGCTGGCGACATCCCGAGTTTACTATAAACTCTACCTTTTTCACATACTTATGTTAAACTCTACTAAACTCCTTTGTGTATGTTTACCTTAAGCTCCGCTTTACCATTGAATTCACGAGTCATTTAAACCAAAAGTGATAGGCTGGTTTAAACAGCCATTATGTGACAAAGTGCAACCTTACTGGCCTCCTGCGTGTGGTCCGGGGTCGCAGTATCAGCTCCTAAGCCTGTGCTGCGGCCCTGGCTGGTCAGTGTAGGAACCTTCTCAATAAAGTTGCTTCTTTAATAACAACTTTGTTGCGGTGGGCTCTGTCACTCCGGACGACTAGGTGGGCTTGCCTGCCTGAATAGGGGGTCTTCCTACTACAGATGGGACCAAACACAGTTTTAAAACCAGTCTCTGCCATAAAACCCATAGCAGGCGAAAAGAAAAATCCCCAGGTTGTAGTGACCCCATCTCCTCTGAAAAAAAGAGACCCTCTCAGTGAGAACATCCCCTTGCTGGAGGCTCCCTATGGCAGCTGTTGGTTCAACCTTACAATGTGATCAATCAGACCCGTGCTGACATTACAAGTTCTTGTTGGATGTGTTATGATATGAAGCCTCCATTTTATGAGGGTATTGCAGTGGTACAGAATGGAAGTAATGCTAAAACAAGTAAATCATGCAGGTGGGAACCAAAGGAAGCAAAACTTACTCTGCAGGCAATTATAGGACAAGGGTTATGTGTGGGACAAATACCAACTAACTTTACTCACTTATGTAATCAGACCCAAGAATGGATTCCAGGGGAAGGATACCTTTACCTCCCCAAGATGCTTGGAGGGCATGTTCAACTGGCCTAATCCCCTGCATCCACTTAGAAGTTTTAAACAGGACAAACAGCTTTTGTGTCATGGTACAACTTATCCCACGACTGCTCTACCATTCTCAGGAAGACATTATGATAAAAATGTCCGCAGCAAGCTATTGGCCCAGAAGAGCTAAAAGAGAAATAGTAACAGCAGTAACAACCAGGGCCCTAGTGGGCTTAGCTGGACTAGGAACTGGGGTGGCATCCCTAATTACTCAGAGAACATCTTATGCTAGCCTTCGTGCCTCTATAGATGAGGATATAAAAAACCTGGAAAGCTCTATAGTCTACCTTCAAAAATCCCATGACTACTTAGCCGAGGTAGTGTTACAGAACAGACGAGGGCTGGACTTAATTTTCTTACAGCAAGGAAGTCTATGTGCTGCCCTCGGGGAAGAATGCTGCTTCTATGCTAATCACTCTGGACTTGTAAAAGAGTCTTTAGCTAACGTAAGAGAGGGACTAACAAAACGAGAAAGAGAACAACAAGAAGGATGGTTTGAATCATGGTTAATTATTCCCCTTGGATAACCACCTTAATATCCACTCTGTTGGCCCCATTATCATTCTGGTACTTGTGTTCACAGTAGGGCCTTGCATTGTAAATCGACTAGTAATTTTTTTTGTTGTTATTGTTGTTTTGTCGGTCATGGGGCTTGAACTCTGGGCCTGGCACTGTCCCTCAGCTAGTCAGCTCAAGGCTAGCACTCTACACTTGAGCCACAGTGCCACTTCCACCTTTTTCTGCTTATGTGGTGCTGAGGAATTGAATCCAGGGCCTCATGCATGCAAGGCAAGCACTCTACCACTGAGCCACCTTCCCAGCCCCTTAAAAATAAGGAAGGTGCCGGGCGCTGGTGGCTCACGCCTGTAATCCTAGCTACTCAGGAGGCTGAGATCTGAGGATCGCGGTTCAAAGCCAGCCCAGGCAGGAGGACAGACCGTGAGACTCCTATCTCCAATAAACCACCAGAAAACCAGAAGTGGCGCTGTAGCTCAAGTGGTAGAGCGCTCGCCTTGAGCTGAAGAGCTGAGGGACAGCGCCCAAGCCCAGAGTTCAAGCCCCACATCTGACAAAAAAAAATAAAAAAATAAAAAAAAAATAAGGGGCTGGGAAGGTAGCTCAGCGGTAGAGTGCATGCCTTGCAAGCATGAGGCCCTGGGTTCGATTCCTCAGCACCACATAAACAGAAAAAGCCAGAAGTGGTGCTGTGGCTCCAGTGGTAGAGCGCTAGCCTTGAGCTGAAGAGCTGAGGGACAGTGCCCAGGCCCAGAGTTCAGGCCCCATGACTGGCAAAAAAAAAAAAAAAAAAAAAAGGAAGGCGTCAATATCGTGCAGCTGATGGTATTGAGAATGCAGTATCAATTAATTCCTAACAAAAGACATACTGCAGGCCCATAAGGACCATGATCGGCCCTTAAGGTGTGTCCCAACCCGCAGGACTTCAATGAGGGCAGTGAACCTAAGCAAGAAGACACGAAGAATGACAGCAAGACAGGGATTCTAATCAAGCTGCAAATTTTTATTTTTCACACAGGGGTATTTATATGCTTGGAATAAGGAAGCTTTTTCATTGGCCATTAAGGAAGCTTTTTCATTGGCTGTAGCAGCTGTAGGATGTTTGCCTAGGGCAGGGGGAAAGGGTGGTCATTAGCAGTTGCAGGATGTTTACTTAGGGCAGGATGAGGGTAGGATTCCTGAGAGTGGTTCTGTAAACTCAGCCACAAGATGTTCCAGTGAGATAGTCAAGCCTATCATCTTGAGAGACTCCCTTTTGGCTCCCAACATCTCCCCCTTTCTTATTTAGAAAATTGGCCATCAATTGTTGGCTGCTCTTTTTAAGGGAGTGACAGAGGCTCTGTTCCTCTAAGGGCTCAGGGTTTTTCTCCACTCCTGAGCGAGCATCCTCACTGGGGAGGGGAGTTTTACAGGCCTTGGCATGTTTTTTGAGGAGACGGCTTGTGGGTATGCATGCCAACCGTCATGCACCAGAGCTTGCCACTCAGGGGTCTTGGGTTTTGGGATCTCGCGGATCCATCCCCCTGCAGTCTTACCTGCACCCTTGATTTGAGCATTTTTCCTTCCTCCCATAGGTGCATCCTCCCCCAAGCGGAGGGGCCTATAGGAGGAGGGGCGAACCTATCCCTTATGGCAAGGGCGCAATAGGTCTTGCCTGTTGAATGGTCAGGAGTTATGAATAAGGAGAAGGGTTTTCTAAATAAGAAAAAAAGAAGGGGGGGTTTCCCCACTGGAACAAGATCATGGCAAAACACTAATTAAAAGCCTGGGGTAAATCCTAGATCTCAATGCCTTGGTCTGCCATATCAAGGCGATGGTGATGAACCTGTATGGGCTCAGAAGCCAAGAGATCAATCTGTTATTTAATAAATTCAAACAGGAGGGTCCATGTCTGGAGTTATAGCTGCATCTGTAAGAGAAAAGGCATCATCCTCAGGGGGAAGGTTTCCCCTGGGTTGTGGTAAGCCATTATCCTGTTTTATCAAGTGTTCTGGCAGCCACCTTGGGGCCGATACTAAAAATCCGAATACCCAAGCCCATGTTTATCTGTTTTTTGGGTAGCTTGGATGGGCTCAATGGTTCCTTTTCCTGATTTTCCAAGACCCATACCAGGGACAAAATCCATATGGAGCATTTGATGTGTAACCACAGAATTGGGACTAGCAAGAATAACTTCCATCTGGGTCAAGATATCAAGGCCCCATAGGTTAACAGGGAGGTCAGGAACAACAAAAGGAGTAACAGTTCCCCTATTGCCCTCTTTGTCAGTCCAATTAAGAACCCTGGAGCTGACCAAAGGGTTTTTTGACTGCCCTATGCCTTTAAGGTCAGTTAGGGACAAGGTAAGGGGCCAACTTGGTGGCCAATATTTTTGGGAAATAACTGTGGCATCTGCACCAGTATCCCAAATTCCCTGAAACTCCTTTCCTTCAATTCGCAGGGTGAGGGTGGGTCTTTTTTGAGTGATAGGCTGAACCCAATACGCATCAGAAGACCCCAAAGAAGCAGTTCCTTGCAGTGTGGTCTGAGCAGTGCAAGAACCCCCTGAATTTAATGGGAGCAGTACCAATTGTGCAAGCCTAGCTCCAGCTAGAATAGCTGCAATCCCATTAATGGCCATGGCCAAGATTTTTATTTCTCCTGTATAATCATTATCAATAATACCAGGAAAAACTTGGACACCTTGTAAGGTAGCAGAGGCTCTTCCAAGAATAAGGGCACACATATGAGACAGAGGGGGTCCCAGGGTCCCAGTGGGTATTATTTGAGGTCCTTGTACAGAGTCTAGTACTGTGTCAGTCCTGCACTGCCTGGGGTTGCCCGCTGGAGGGAGGCAATCATGGAGAGAGGTGGGGGGCTTGTGTTGGACCGGGAGTTTGGGAGGGAACAAACCCTATCACCACTGGGCTTGTCTTGGGGATAGTCGGGGCCAGGGGCTGGCCCCGAGGGAAGTTTCCTGAAAAATGAGAGAGAATGGGTTGTCCAAGGGCATTTGTTTTGGATCTACATTCGTTGGCCCAATGACGGCCCTTACCACATTTGGGACAAAGAGTGGCAGGGAGTGGTCTACCCGTAGCTTGGGAGGGCATTGCCCCTTGGCTTTGTTTGCCAAAGGGACATTCACGCACAAAGTGACCAGGTTGTTTACAATTAAAGCAAGTATGCGAGCCGGGGACTGAACTTTGAAATGCCTTGGTAAAAGCAGCACCTATGGCAAGCCCCATGGTGTGAGCGGTTCCTACTCCAGCACAAAGCCTGACAAGCTCAGAGAGATCACCCTTGTTTTTATGTGGTCAGAGGACATCTTGACATGCTGGGTTAGCATTTTCAAAGGCAAGATGTTTAACAAAGGCACTTTCACTTTCACTCGGCCCAACCCAAGAAGCCTTTCCGCAGCCAAGTTAAGCCACGAGACAAAGTCACTGTAGGGTTCCTCTGGCCTCTGTCTAACTTTTGCCAGGGAAGTAGTAGCCGATCCCTTTTGAGGGAGACGCTTCCAAGCATAAAGGCCAGCATTTTGAATTTGTGCCAAAAATCCGGTAGGAAAGCGCGCCTGTTTAGCATTGGTATCAAAGGGCGCATTACCCAAAAGTTTAGTATAGGTCCAGGTTTTTGAAGATGTTTTAGCCAAATTTTTTTGTGCGGTCTCTCTACATCATTCTTTAAAGTCCGCATTCCATAAAAGAAAATCACCCCCAGTAAGGGTGGCGCGGGCCAGAAACTTCCAATCATTAGGGGTGAGCCAGCGCGCACTTTGGTTTTCTAATAAGGCTAACGTATAAGGGGCAGTTGGGCCATATTGGGCACATGCATTTTTAAGCTTTTCAACAAACCCAAGGCTAAGCCTCTTATGCTCTTGTTGGCCTTTTCCCTGGGTGGGTTGTTCCTCTTCATTCCCAGCATCCTGTTCCTCATCCTCCTCTTCCTCCTCTTCTGATTCATCCTCCTCACCCTCTGAGGTCCTATCTGTCTGGCTCCGAGTTACTGGAAAGGCTAGAACTGATTGATGGCCTGATCTAACCTTAATTTTATTAGGCGGTTTTGGCGTATCGGCCAAGGCCAGTGTGCGGAGTTCATAATCAAGGGACCGCAGTTCTTTTAAAAGTTGAAGGTGTTCTCGCCTATGTTGAAGGGACTTGTGTAAAGGGGCCAGGTTAGGTAAAGGGGGGAGAGAAAAAACATCTGGAGGGGCAGTGGGCTCTTGAAGGGCCGGGCCACAAAAAGAAGGGGGCACATAGGAGGGATGTGGAATATTTGGGGTAGAGGGTTTAGTCTGAGGTAGGGGGTAACTGATGACTGAGTAAGGGGGGCCAATCAGGCTGACGATATTGGGCCGCCTCCTCTTCCAGGGTGGCCTCGTCCTCAGGGCTTAAATTATCCTGAGGGGAACGGGCAGCCTGGAGTATGGGATAAAGATGTTTATCTACCTTTTGAGAGGGAGTTTCAAGAGATTTTAGGGAGGTTTTAGATTCTTGAACAGGATTTTCAGTGAATTGACCAGAAGGCATATCTAATACAACCGATGGGCAAGCCGTGGGGGACCGAGAGGCATGTTGGAGAACCTCTTCTCCCGTTTTTACAAGTTTTAAAATTCCATTATCAAATAGAGAACATTTTAAAATGTCATTAATCAAATTCCAATAGGAAAAGGCGGTAGCAGGAACCTTTTCCGGACCAAAGGTTTCATAATAATCTTTTAAACAATCTCCTACTCCTTGCCATCTTTTTGTGTCTATGGTTCCTTCAAGGGGGAACCAAGGACACAAGTCCTCTATGTATGAGAAAAATTCTAAATCCTTTTTCTTACCACTTGTTCCCCATGCCTTGAGGGTCTCCTTGAGGTCTGACAGAAATAGATCATGTGACGATGTTGCTTGTCCCATGGTGGGTCACTCACCATGCGCCGTCCTTACTCTCCTCCTGGATCTGTCTCTCAGTGGGGTCTGTCGAGGCGATCTCGGACTGTACTTGGCCAAGTTTTCCCGGAGGAAGGCGTTCCTTCCTTAGTCAGAGGCTCGTGCCCCACGTTGGGCGCCAGTTGTCCCGACCCGCAGGACGTCAACAAGGGCAGTGAACCTAAGCGAGAAGACATGAAGAATGACAGCAAGACAGGGATTCTGATCAAGCTGCAAATTTTTATTTTTCACACAGGGGTATTTATATGCTTGGAATAAGGAAGCTTATTCATTGGCTGTTAAGGACACTTTTTCATTGGCCGTAGCAGCTGCAGGATGTTTGCTTAGGTTAGGGTGAAAAGGTGGTCGTTAGCAATTGCAGGATGTTTGCTTGGGGCAGGATGAAAAGATCAGATTCTGTAAACTCAGCCTCAAGATGTTCCAGTGAGATAGTCAAGCCTATCATGTTGAGAGACTCCCTTTTGGCTCCCGACAAAGGTGCATAATAGAAAGGGGGGAATGAAAAGCCTAAGGCTTAAAGAGGCACAATAGAGGCCGAAGTAACTCCATTACAGATGAGCAACCATCTTGTGAGGTATGGATTATAAAAATAACCATGAGTTTGACCCAGAAATGACACAAAAAGGAAAATAATTCCCAGACAACTGAGACATAAATAATCCTTGGGCAAGCCACAGGAATTTTCTCCAGATGCATTGACCAAACACTGGGTGGCCATGCAGGACACGGTGACCCAGTGGCCAGATGGTCCCCGTCAACAACACATCAATAATAATAATAACCAATCATATATGTGTAGCTTAATTTGCTTAAAATATTAGCCAATTATGTAATTTCTCATGTAACACTTCCTTAAAGTTGTTTGTTCAATACTATAAAAACTGTGCTGATTTTATGCTCAGGGCCTCTTAGCGTCACCGGTTCGAGCTTGAAATAAATGACTCTTTTGTAATTTGCATTGGTCGTGGTCTCTGGTGGTCTTCGGGGACTCTCGAGTCCAGGTATAACACCCAAGTCCTGAGTTCAAGCCCCAGGACTGGCAAAAACAACAACAACAACAAAAAACCCTCAATCTCATAGGTTACTGATGGCTCTCACCTATAATCCTAGCTATGCAGGAGGTTCAACATGGAGGACTGCAGCATGAAAGTTTGTGAGACTCTTTGTTTGGTTTGGTTTGGTTCCAGTCGTGGGGCCTGAACTCTGGGCCTGGGTGCTGTCCCTCAGCTCTTCAGTTCATGGCTAGCGCTCTACCACTTGAGCTACTGCACCACTTCCGGCTTTTTTCTTTTTGCTTATGTGGTGCTGAGGAATCGAACCCAGGGCCTCATGCATGCAAGGCAAGCGCTCTACCACTGAGCCACCTTTCCAGCCCTGTGAGACTCTTATCTACAATTAACAACCAAAATGCAGGAAGTGGAGCTGTGCCCCAAGTGGTAGAGTGCTTGCCTTTAGAAAAACAATAACTCAAGGAAAGCACCCATACTTTGAGTTCAAGCCTTAGGACTGGATCATATGCGTGCATGTGTGTGTGCGTGCGCGCGCACACACACACACACACAAATGTCCAAATGTCCACTACTCAAGGTGATTTACAGATTCCATGTAATCAGTATCAAAATACAAGGACATTCAAAGAACTAGAAAGCAATCCTAAAATTCTTATGGAACTAAAAAGATCCTAAGTAGTGAATTAAGGATTTTGGAGCTAATTAATGCTGTCTTTTTTTTTTAATTTTATTTTATTTTATTTTATTTGTGAACATACTGTACAGAGGAGTTACAATTACATGGGCAGGATAATGCGTACATTTCTTACCAAGCATTGCAGCCTCCTCCTTTGTTTACCCTTCACATCCCTTCCCAGCCTCCCCCCTCCCCCCAATCCCAATCCTTCTCCTTCCCCTCCCCTCCTCCCCCCCCCCCCCCCCGCCACCGACATTGTAAAGCTCATTTTGGACATGACAACTTGTACTTCTCATTGTTGCAACAGGTCCACCTGTATCCTTAAACAACTGGTTTTTCCCCATCTCCTCCACAAGTTATACTGACATCAAATATAGTGAAAGCAGGGGTTATACTGTGGGGGAGGTACATACAAAGCAACAAAGAGATAATCTTATAAATGCATTAGAAACACATGCATGAAAGAAAAAAACATTAAAATACACATCTAAGGGTTCATTTTCCTGACATCACATTATCTGACCTTTTCCGCTTGACTCATACATATACTAGATATTACAAATAAGGGAAACCATGGGACCTATGTTTCTTTGGGCCTGGCTTACTTCACTTAATATAATTTTTTCCAAGTTTTTCCATTTCCTAACAAATGGGGCAATGTCATTCTTTCTGATGGAGGCATAGAATTCCATTGTGTATATATACCACATTTTCTTGATCCATTCATCTACTGAGGGGCATCTGGGTTGGTTCCATATCTTAGCTATGGTAAATAATGCTGCAATAAACATAGTTGTGCTGGTAGCTTTAGTGTGGTCTTGTTTGTAAACATTTGGGTAAATGCCCAAAAGTGGGATTGCTGGGTCATAGGGGAGTTCTATGTGAAGTCTTTTGAGGAACCTCCATACTGCTTTCCAAAGTGGTTGAACAAGTGTCTTTTCATCTTAATAAAAGTTAATAGAAGATGGGACTTTCTGAAAACTCTAGAGGTGATAGAGGACATTCTTTGGATTGTAAAAATGTCATGAGTTGTTGAACTTCAGGAAAGTCAAGCTTCCCCTAGATAGCTGGGGTCCTAATGGCTCCTGATTTTCACCTGGATAGTTGGTTTTGCCCATGCATAACACTTTTATTAGGAATAAGTATCCACATTTAGTCTGCTTTGCCTATGTATAACAGTTTTGTTAAGGCTGTTAATGCTTGGTCTCCACCCTAAGCATGTGGTTGCTATCTTTAAAAACTTGGACAAGCTCTGTTTGGGGCTGCTAGTATTTGAGACAGAGTCTACCATGCAGTCTTTTGATAAAGAGTCCACCATGACCTTTTAATAAAGACTCCCAATTTGATCTTGCAAAATGTGGCTCTGTTGTGTACATTTGGAGGTCCCAGTGAGATCCCAGTGCCAAGAAGGGCATCTGGATTGCTTAAAGCCTCTGGAAGGTAGTCTTGATGATGCAGCTGCCAATGGATGGGAAGCCCCTAGGGGAGGCGCCCCCTGAAATGTTCCAGGGCCCTGGCATCTTTCTGCCACTCTATCAGTCTGGTCGTGGACACCAGATATGCCATCCAAAATCTTTTTGGAGTCACTCAAAAATCTTCTGGAATTAAGTTTCTATTTCTCTGTCCTATTTTCTGTTGGTATGTTTTTCTGGTATCTGTGGATAGATCCATTTGGAAATGGAAGAGGTAAGGGGAATAGACAAGCTCAAGACCTGCCCTTTTTCCCCCACACTGATCAGATGAGGAGGTTCTGATGCATTGAGTGGGAGTTGCTCACTTCACAGACTCTTACTGTAAAGAGATCTGCAGTGTCTGTGGTGGGAGATCTGTGGATCAAGGTCCACTCAGATTCCTCTCATACAGTAGGAGTTCTGAGTTTGGGGGGAGGCACTCATGGTGGGAAAGGCCTCAACTCAGTTGACCTTAGTTTCTGTGTTTGTCTTGGTCTTGATTCTCTTGTTCTGTTTGGTCTTGTGTATAGATGGGGGAACTCAGAGTCTGCTATGTGCTATGTCCCCTCTGCGAGGAAGCAGTCTAGAGTGGGAGGGCAGCTGAGGGCCTGGTTCAAACAAGTAGCTAATCTTAGCAGATTAAAAGTCATAATGTACTCCTGACTAAAATTGACATTGGTGAAAGACAGACCTTCAAATGGGCTAAGAGATTAGCTTCAGGTAACCCCTCTTCCCTTCCTCCAACTAAAGGTATTCTATGGTCAATTGATATGCTTACACAAGCAAGTCCTGGAGAAAAGAGGCAAGGCTAGAGTGCTTTATCATCTGTAAGAGTAAGATTGGCAAACTATCTCTTGCTACTGGAAAATGTATGGCCCATACTATGTTTGCACACTTTAAGATCTCTGTGCACACGTGTGTGTGTGTGTGTGTGTGTGTATGTGTGTGAACACAAGAAAATCTGGTATTTTAATGCATAAAGCTGTTTGTACTGTAATCAAGAATTACCCAGCTTAGCAAAAATGTAAAGTTAAAGGACTTAGGGTTTAGTTCCCCCACTGTTAAAATTTTGGGCTGTGTCAGAATTTGTGTATAAAGATATCACTGTTAAAGACACTGACTGTTCTGCCTATTTGTTTGGAACTGCTTTGGATTTTATCTCAGTCAGAGATCAGAAGGAAGAGACATGGAAAACAGGGTGGGCCTGTGGGCCTGTCTTTGGGGGTGAGGGGTGATCTGGCAAAGGTGCAGCTCAGCCGGCCCTCACATGGTGGGACAGTCCTAAGGCTTGAACTCAAAGTATGGGTGCTTTCCTTGAGTTATTGTTTTTCTAAAGGCAAGCACTCTACCACTTGGGGCACAGCTCCACTTCCTGCATTTTGGTTGTTAATTATAGATAAGAGTCTCACAGGGCTGGAAAGGTGGCTCAGTGGTAGAGCGCTTGCCTTGCATGCATGAGGCCCTAGTGGGGGCCCACACATGGTGGGGGAGAGGCTGAGCTGGGACAAAGGTGCTTCATCTAACCTGAAGGAGTCAGATGGGTATGTGCCCAATCTATAGGATGGACCTGGTGGCCCATCTTCATCCTGTCTTTTTTCTTGCAGACTGACACTAAAAACCTGATGGTAGGAGTGGGTGATGTGATTGGTATTTTTAAAACTGCCCCTTGGGATGTATTAAATTTATTTTAAAGCTTTAAAAGGAGGGTTAAAAAAAGGTTAATCTGTAATGTAATTTGACTTCTATGTTATTCTGTAATTAGATATATTTTGGTAAAAAGCAAACAGATGGAAGTGGTGCTGTGGCTCAAGTGGTAGAGCACTAGCCTTGAGCACAAAGAGGCTCAGGGACAGTGCCCAGGCCCCGAGTTCAAGTCCCACAACCTACAAACAAACAAAATCAAATTAGTAGTACCTGATTTGCCAGCAAGACACCCCAACACTTGGTCAATTAGACGAGGAGTCTTTATTGCCCAAGCCCGCAGAGTTTAGGAATGCAGCCCCGAAATGCAGACCTGCTGGGTCTGCATTTAAGAGTGTAAACCACACACAGATGGCATTTTTGCAATAAGCCAGAGCGAGCAAGCTGGGGGTACTGAAGGGAGAATTGCACGGTTATGCTTGGTTCCCCTCTCGCCCATTTCTCGGATGCTGCGGAGGTCAGGCTTGATTCCGCTTCTTCAGGTCACTGTGCCTTCTGCATCTCGCCTGCCTGGAGAGTTCCCATGGCCAATGCTGATTGTTTTACTACTACTTACTGAATTCCAGCAACCTGGTGTTTGACTTACTCATTTACTTCAAGCCTTTATCTTTGGAATTTTTCCTTTTAATGACTAGCCTTGAAAGGTTGTTTGTTTTCAACAGGGAGATCCTGCCTTTCAAGCTTGGCTCTATTCTTTTTTTTTTTTTTTTTGCTGGTTGTTTGGCCTGAACTCTGGGCCTGGGCACTGTCCCTCAGCTCTTCAGCTCAAGGCTAGAGCTCTACTACTTGAGCCACAGCACCACTTCTGGCATTTTCTGCTTATGTGGTGCTGAGGAATCCAACCCAGGGCCTCATGCATGCAAGGCAAGCATTCTACCACTGAGCCACCTTTCCAACCCTGGCTCTGTTCTTTTTTTTGGGGGGGGGGTGGTCTGGTCATGGGGCCTGAACTTGGCCTGGGCACTGTCCCTCAGCTCTTCAGCTCAAGGCTAGTGCTCTACCACTTGAGCCACAGCACCACTTCTGGCTTTTTTTTATTTTTGTTTATGTGGTGCTGAGGAATCGAACCCAGGGCCTCATGCATGCAAGGCAAGCGCTCTACCACTGAGCCACCTTCCCAGCCTCTGGCTCTGTTCTTTATAATCAATCATTTTGTTCTGTTTCTAATTTCACATTTTATATTCTTCATGGGGCGGGGAATGGGGGGACAGGACTCATCACATTCCCTCTTCCTATTTGGACATGTCGGAATCTTTGACATTTTTTTACCTCGTTTTCCTGGCAAAGCCTGAACCCTATCCTGGATATAGTGGGTGAAGCAATTAATAAGGCAGAGTCCTATTGTTAAAGCTAAAAGGAGGTCAGCAGATCTTGTTCTCTGTCCCTTCAGTTCTTTTATCCAAGGCCAAACTTTCCCTAATAACTCTAGATTGATTTACGTAAAAGCAACAAGTTTCCCCTAATGTCATAAAAAGGCTGCCTTGCTTCATGAGAAGGAAGGCCAGTCCCCAGAGATTTTGGAGAATTACCTCTGCCAATGAGTCTACCCGCTCTGCAACCTGGAGAGAGGGTCTTTAAATGCCCAATGTCTAAGACTAGCTCACTACTTGATTCTCTGAAATTTTATCTCCAACTATCAGAGTTGATGTTCCCAATGCTGCAGATCCTGCAATTCCTACTCACACCAGTAGCTGAACTAAAAGGAGGGGCTGCTCTACTAATCTAGCGTTTAGGTTGAAGTGGGCCCATCCTTCCCCCTCACCATACAGATAGATATGAAGAATAGTTTCACATCAGTGCATCAAGCTTTGACACTATGTATATCATAGCCAACTTTATTTCATACAAGCTTTACATATAAAATCCATTTTTAAGACATACTCATACCATTTGCTACATACTTAAACTTTCTGGGGTTTGTCTTCTCCATTTTCCACTCTGGAACAAACATTTAAGACAACCTTACTTTTCAAACCCTTTCCTATCCAGAAGAAACCAATTTGTGTTCCCAGTTCTTTTCCCAAGGCTTTCTTGGTAGAGCGCTAGCCTTGAGCAAAGAGCACCCAGGCCCAGTGTTCAAGCCCCACGACTGACATTAAATAAACAAACGAACAAAAAACTGGTACCAATCTAAAACAAAACAAGACAAGACAAAAACTGAAGGTTAGGTTGGGGCCTAATGGACCCCCAGCTCATCTGTATCAGAACTCCCAGCCACTCCCATTCAGTAAGCGGATCCAGAGTCTGCTGAGTGACTTCCACTCCCACCCAGAACTTCCCTACCTCAGGAAACAGAACAGAACACAGGACAGAGAAACAGAGACTTACTTTTGGAAAATGTCTAAGTTACCCCCAAATACTTTTCTCTGATGGCATGTCCCATGAGCTGCTGTTAGAGTGGTGGAAAGACCATGGGGCCCTGGAACGTCTTTGGGGGCGCCTCCCCTGCGGAGATTTCCATCCCCCAGTAGCCAACTAGCTAAGGACACCCACCAGTGGGCTCAAGGAACCCAGATGTCTGATCCATTTTAAACTGAAGGAAAGGGGGGGGGCCAAGAAGGCGACGGGACAGTAGGGAAACAGCTCTCTCCAACCAAAAAGAGAGTTCGAGTTCCAATGCTTAATTTTCCCAAGAGACTGCCGACAACAACAAAATGATGCACACCCAGAGAAAAACAGAAAAAAAAAGAAGGAAAGGAAGAATTTCAGAACAGAGAAGTGTGAAGACCCCTCCCCCAACCTTTACTGGCCGCGCAGAAGTGCACCAAGCTAAGGCCAGCCCGGCCCGGAGGGGCTGCCAGAGTCCCAGAGACACAGGGGGCTGCCTGCAGATCACCCATGCAGAAGCCGCCTGAGCCACCAGTGTCGGACCTGCTGATCGTGATGAACAGAGAAACCTCCGAGCTGGGAGCCTGCACAAAGATCCCACCCCCACCCATCACTCTCCAAGCAGAGGGGCTTCATCCCGCCAAAGCCACTTGGCCCCATGGTGGGAACTCCAGAACTACACAGGTTGCCCACAGAACGCCACAGCAAAAGACCTTCAAGGTACGGGTGCTCATCTGGACAGCGTAAACAGAGACAAACCCCAATGTTCAGAACCTGCCCAGAGACCCCTTCCCCACCCCTCAGCTGGAGGCCAGAGGCCCATCCCACAGCACCAATAAAGCATCAACAGCATCAACAAAGGCAGAGGCAGAGGAGAAACACGCAGAGCCACCACCACCTGGCCCAGCCCACAAACATCTCAACTCAACTCTGATTGCACAGCAACCAGTGACCTACATCACACAGAAACAACAACTAGCTCCAGGGTGAGTACTCCACTGGGGACAGCTTATCCCTCCTCAAGGGAGACCAGAGCTGGTGGGAACTCCCAGATCTTGACCCAGACCCTTATCCTAACTCCTGGACTACAGGACCCACTAAAATTGGGAACCATGTGAGTGTTCCACCAGCTTGTGGAGCACATCCAGCCAGCCAGGCTAGATCAAAAGCACCCCTGGAAGGGAGCTTAAACACCCAAGCCAGGAGCAGTGCCCGTGGGTCACAACAGCCAACAGTGGAAGAAACCCGAACTGTGTACTCCAGGCTGCATTACCCAGGCAGGATACACAGCAGCACAGGTGCAACTGGTGTGCCCCAGGCAGGGGACCTGGAGCCAGGACCAGGCCTGGAGATTCGGTGCCTGAGTAACACAACCAACTCCTCCTGATTGAAGACAGAAGCTGAGCATACGCCTCAGCAGAGGGGGGAAAACAGAGAACTGCACCACCTGGGAATTGTGCCTATGACAGCAAAATACCTGCGTGTCCAGGGCAAGAGAACCAGAAGCCCAAACCCTGCAAGAACCTGACCTGTATATCCCAGGCCGGGAATTGGGCAACTCAGGCCACAGCACCTGATAATAGTCAGGAACTCAGCCTGGTAAGTTGGCTCAGCAGTAGAGTGCTTGCCTTGTGTGCATGAAGCCCTGGATCTGAATTCTCAGCACCACATAAGCAGAAAGGGCCAGAAGTGGCGCTGTGGCTCAAATGGTAGGGCACTAGCCTTAAGCTGAAGAGCTGAGGGACAGTGCCCAGGCCCAGAGTTCAGGCCCACAACCAACCCCCCCCCCCCCCGCAAAAAAAATCAGGAGCCCATAGCAGACTCCAGCAACTGGAGGAGTACATCCAGCACACCTGATCTCACTAAGAGCACCAGTAGGGGTAAACAGAAGCAGTCTAGGTCTCTCAGTCCTTCTAAAGGTGGGAACTGCCAGTGATTTACAGCAGACTGTTGAGAGTCCTACGTGGGTCAGACCAGCAGCTGGAGGTTGGCCCCCAACAGAACTGAGACCAGGTACAGACTCTCTCCGCCAACCTAGAAACAGCAACCAAACAAAGACAGACACCTATTGACCAAAAAACAATTTCAGATTAGTCTCCAATAATTCCCATGTAAAAATTACAGAGAAAATCACAAGGTTTATCAACACCCAGGACAGAAAGCTACCCCCAAAATCCAGCAGCCAACAAAGGGAGAGCCCCAGTGGAAGCAAAGCAGGAATGGAAGACAAAAGCTACATCTGAAAGATGCTGGAGGCAATGACTCAAGAATTAAAGCAAGAAATAGACCTGAAATTTAAGGAACACAAGGATGAACTATCAAAAGAGATGCAGGATTTCAAACAGGAGGTGCAGCAAAAATAGAGGCAGTACACACCTCACTAAGAGGTGAGATTAGTACTTTGAGAACCAACATTGAATCCATAAATGAGTCCATTTTCTCCATGCAAACCACATTGGAAGCCATAGTTAACAGAGTGAACAAAATGGAATTTAGAGTGTCAGATACAGAAGGCAGAATGCACCAATTGGACCAAAAAGTCACAGATATGGAAAAATCACTTAAATTATGCCAAAGGGAAATCCAAGAGCAAGCAGACAGTGCCAAGAAATTTAACTTTTGTATAATTGGAGTGCACGAAGGTGAGGAATGTAACACCTAGTCAACAAGATTATCAATGAAAATTTCCCCCATCTTAAAAGAGAACATCTTACCTACATAAGAGAAGCATATAGAACACCTAACAAGCAGGATCCCAGGAGAAACACTTCTAGGCACATTATAGTAAAAATGATAGATCTGAATAATAAGGAAACAATCTTGCATGTAGCAAAAATGAAGAAGGGGCTATACTACAATGGGGAAAAAATTAGAATCACTGCAGATCTCTCCACACAGACACTGAATGAAGGAAAGCCTGGGAAAGTACAATCTGAGCCCTGAGAACCAAGAACTGCCAGCCCAGACTGATATATCAGCAAAGCTAGCATTCACATTAGATAGAGAAACTAAAATTATTAATAGTAAAGAAAAACTAAATGAATTCATAAACAATAAGCCAGCATTACAAAGAATACTAAGAGGGGGAACACAACCTGAAGAAAGCAACCAGGAACAGGGACCCACACCAGACAGGTATAAATAGAAGTCTAACATAGTAAGTACAGGAGGAAAGGAAAGAAGAAAAACTTAGGAAAACAAGGAATGACAGGAACCACAATGCATGTCTCTATAATAACCTTAAATATTAATGGACTTAATTCACCAATCAAAAGAAAAAGAACTGCAGATTGGATCAGAAAACAAGACCCATCCATCTGTTGCCTTCAGGAGACCCACCTCTCAGCCAAACATAAAACATACTCAGAGTGAAGGGTTGGAAAGGATCTACCAAGCAAATGCCGCTAGTAAGAAAGCAGGTGTAGCTATCCTGATATCTGACAAAATAAACTTTTCATTAAAATCAATACAAAAAGATAAGGAAGGACACTACATATTAATACAGGGAACAATCCAAGAGGAGGATATTACCATTATCAACTTATACTCCCCAAACATTGGCGCACCCAAATATGTTAAGCAAATACTCTCAAACTTACAGAATAAAATAGATCCCAATACGATAATACTAGGAGACTTTAACACCCTACTCTCACCAAAGGACAGGTCTACCAACCAGAGGATTGGCAAAGAAGCTACCAAAGTGAGGCCATATTTCAGGCAGAACTAACTGACATCTACTGAGTATTTCACCCTAAAAATGACACAGTATGCCTTCTTCTCAGCAGCTCATGGAACTTTCTCCAAAATAGACCATATCATAGTTCATGAAAGGAAGTTAAGCAAATACAAGGGGATTTCCATAATCCCCTGTATCCTTTCCCACCACAGTGGAATCAAGCTAGTTATCAATAACAAAACATACCGCAGAAATTACTCAGATACATGGAAATTGAACAGCACACTTCTAAGCAACACCTGTGTAACAGAAGAAATTAAAGAAGAAATTAAAAAGTTCCTACAATTCAATGAAAATGAATATACATCACAAAGAAACTTGTGGGACACAGCAAAAGCTGTCCTGAGGGGCAAATTTATCTCCCACAGTGCCCAAACCAAGAAAATAGAGACAGACCAAGTAAGTAATCTCATGTTGCAATTAAAACTGCTAGAAAAAAATTAAAAAATGGAACCTAACATTACTAGACAAAGCCAAATAATCAGAGTGGAAATTAATGAGATAGAGAATAGGAAAATTATAAAAAAAATTAATAACACAAAAAGCTGGTTCTTTGAAAAAAATTAATCAAATTGATGGACCTTTGGCAAGATTAATTAAGAAAAGAAGAGAGAAATCACAAATCAACAAGATTAGGGATGCCACAGGAAAAAAATCACAACAAATACCCAAGACATCCAAACAATTATAAAGAGTTAATTTCAAAAGTTATACTACCTGAGTCCGCGGGGGGCGGCGGCCCGCGCCCCTGCCCAGCGCTCCCCGCCCCTCCTCCCCGCGGGCCGCAGGCGGGGGCAGGCGCCGCCCGGCCGCCCGCGGCTCACGGCCGTGTCCCCGCCAGGTCGCCAGGCTCGGCGCTGCCGGTGTGGACGCGGACGTCGCTGGGACAGCCCCTCCCGCTGCTCGGCGGCGGCACCTGCCCGGCCGCTCCTCCGCTCGCCGCCCGCCCCGCCGCTCCGGACCCGGATTCCAGCGCCTCTTCCTCCCAGTCCCGGGCGAGCCGCGTTGGGTTTATGTCTTTATTTGACGAAAACGAGCTGTTGCGCAGCCATTGGTACCTGTATTGGGGAAACATAGCATACAAGCAAGAAGCTCACAGCCTCAGCGGCGAAAATTTTTTCATGTCAGAGACCGAGAACTCTTGCAGTCGTTTATGTCATCCCTTCTTCTCCAGACAGAAGATACCAAAAAGTTGCAATCAAAGATCTCTTCATCTTATTGATAAAGCCACTAATAAGCCAAAATGTCTGTCAACGTCAACCGCAGTGTGTCAGACCAGTTCTATCGCTACAAGATGCCCCGTCTGATTGCCAAGGTTGAGGGCAAAGGAAATGGAATCAAGACAGTTATAGTCAACATGGTTGACGTTGCAAAGGCGCTTAATCGGCCTCCAACGTATCCCACCAAATATTTTGGTTGTGAGCTGGGAGCACAGACCCAGTTTGATGTTAAGAATGACCGTTACATTGTCAATGGATCTCATGAGGCGAATAAGCTGCAAGACATGTTGGATGGATTCATTAAAAAATTTGTTCTCTGTCCAGAGTGTGAGAATCCTGAAACAGATCTGCATGTCAATCCAAAGAAGCAAACAATAGGTAATTCTTGTAAAGCCTGTGGCTATCGAGGCATGCTTGACACACATCATAAACTCTGCACATTCATTCTCAAAAACCCACCTGAGAATAGTGACAGTGGTACAGGAAAGAAAGAAAAAGAAAAGAAAAATAGAAAGGGCAAGGACAAGGAAAATGGCTCTGTATCCAGCAGTGAGACACCACCACCTCCACCACCAAATGAAATCAGTCCTCCTCCACATGCTGTGGAAGAAGAGGAAGATGATGATTGGGGAGAAGATACAACTGAGGAAGCTCAAAGGCGCAGAATGGATGAAATCAGTGACCATGCAAAAGTTCTGACACTCAGTGATGATTTAGAAAGAACCATAGAAGAGGGTGTCAATATCTTGTTCGATTTTGTTAAGAAAAAGAAAGAAGAGGGCATCATTGACTCATCTGACAAAGAAATAGTCGCCGAAGCAGAAAGACTAGATGTGAAAGCCATGGGTCCTCTTGTTTTGACTGAAGTTCTTTTTAATGAGAAGATTAGAGAACAAATTAAGAAATACAGGCGCCATTTCCTAAGACTTTGTCACAACAACAAAAAGGCACAGCGATACCTTCTTCATGGTTTGGAGTGTGTGGTAGCAATGCATCAAGCTCAGCTCATCTCCAAGATTCCACATATCTTGAAGGAGATGTATGATGCAGATCTTTTAGAAGAGGAGGTCATCATCAGCTGGTCAGAAAAGGCCTCTAAGAAATATGTCTCAAAAGAACTTGCCAAAGAGATTCGTGTCAAAGCAGAACCATTTATAAAATGGTTGAAGGAGGCAGAGGAAGAATATTCTGGTGGTGAAGAAGAAGATGAAGATGAAAACATTGAGGTGGTGTATTCGAAGACTGCCAGTGTACCAAAAGTTGAAACTGTGAAGTCTGACAACAAGGATGATGACATTGATATTGATGCCATTTAAAGGATGGATGCCACTTAGCTTAACAGTGTAATGCTGCAAAATTTCCTCCATTATCAGCCAGAAGTGCAACATGTATGTGCAAAAGCTAAATGGCTTAACATCATGCTACACTTTATACTAAAAATCTATTACTGTGAGTGGTCTGTGATTAAGCCCAATGAGACATCTAGGGAGTCCATACACACCAGTGAGCAGATGTAGTTTGCTTATTTATAACATGTTTCTTTTGGAAAACTAGTGGTGGACACATTTGGATCACATTTATACAGTTATAAATAAAGATTTGATTTTGTTCATCAGATTTTGGGCTCTTAATGGCTTATCCTGAAGTAACTGGCTCCTTTTAAAAATGTTATGCTATCATTTAACCTGATAGGTCCTTGGAGCCTGGTAATTGTTATGTGCTGAGACTGTATCAAAGTCTTCAGCAGAATATAAACACAAACTTGCTTGTTATGATCTTATTCAGCCATTAAGAAATAGAGAACTTTAAGTTTTATCTTTAGTTCCTTTGAATTGGCATCCTAAATCTTTTATACTAAGGTAATCTGATAATCAGATGGACAGTGCAACATCTTACTGAAGTAAAAATGACCTGCGTGTCCTTTTAAGAACAAGTTTTAAAGATTTGAACTTGTGATTTTTCAGTTCATGTATCCTTGCCCCAAATTGTTGTATTTGGAGTCATGTGCGTTGCACGTTGGATAAGCCAGGGAAATTATTAGGTAAATAAGTATTTTATGTGTATGTAGTGGTTGCTTTGTACTGAGAGAAAACTTAACTTTGAGGTGTAATTAAATAGTAAACTGATTTTATTTGGGAGAAACAGGAAAGAAGGTGCACTTAATCTTTAGCAATTTTTTTTCCAGCTTTTACCCCTAAATTATAATTTCAAAATGTTTAGACATACTGTATATTGTGTTGTGTTCTTTTTTCCCCCTGATATTATGGTTTATTTTTAATGCCTTTTACATTGGACATATAGCTGTGCTTTTTAGGTTTTTGTTGCTATCTTGCCAAAATAAGTGTTACTGTTGTTTCAAGCTTGATTTCCCCCACCCCCTCTCTGGGGGGAAAAACGACTTAACAAAAGTTAAAATCATACTTCCAAGTCAAAGCATATATTTTGGTGTGTGACTTGGGATATTTTTTACTTCACATTGAATATGGCTGGGCACCTGAAAAGTCTGGATGGCAGGTGGTACTAGGACAGCAGGTCCTGGCAGGCTCTCGGACATAACCAGATGAATTCCTTACCCTGTTAGCTGATGTTAACTCATTTGATAAGGGTTCTAACTATCCCATCTTAAAGGTTAAATTTCCCTCAAAAAGTGCATTCTAAGACTTTTGAAGGGTCCATGTGGTTAATTTTGTGTGAAGCACTGGCTTATACCTTTTACTTTACTCCTTTGTCTCCCATCTCATAGATTGAGACTTTTAATAGCAAATGTATGTAAAAAATTTTCACATTGAAATTATACAAACATTTGATAAAAATAAAACCTTGTTAGCTTGATAATTGAAAAAAAAAAAAAGTTATACTACCTAAAGAAAGAAAACCTAGCAGAAATGGATGCATTTTCAAAGAAATTGCCCAAACTGAGCAAAGAAGAAATAAATTAATTAAATAAGCCAATATCTTACAACTAGATACAGGAAGCAATCAGAAGTCTTCCAACAAGGAAAAGCCCAGGACCAGACAGATTCACAATGGAATTCTATAAGACTTTTAAAGAGGAACTAATACCAATACTCCTCAAGCTCTTCAGAGAAGTAGAAAAAGAGGGAGCTATCCCAAACTCATTCTATGAAGCCAGTATCACACTCAACCCCAAACCAGGCAAAGACCCAACCAAAAAAGAGAACTACAGACTAATCTCCTTGATAAACACAGATGCAAAGATCCTTAACAAAATTCTAGCTAACAGAATCCAGAAACATTTAAAATTAAAAATTGTGGTATCTATACACACAATGGAATATTATGCAGCCATTAGAGAGGACAATATAATGGCATTCGCAGGGAAATGGGTGGAGCTAGAAGAAATCATGTTGAGTGAGGTAAGCCAAGAGCAAAGAAACAAACGATACATGGTCTCACTGATAAGTAGATGTTAAATCCAAAACATAAGATGCCGAATTCGGAGATCCTTACCCAAAAGACCACCAGAGACTGTCACCAATGTAAAAGCAAAGGAGTCTTTATTGCAAGCTTGAGCTTGGTCTCCCCAAGAACACAGCAACAACCGATGACCCTGAGAGGCCCGAGCCCAGGGTTATAGCGCTTTTTATACACTTTTTAGGGAAGGCAGGGGCTTTGCATACATCAAAGCATCTTGTAACAAATCATTACACACCGTGGGAAAATCATAAAACAACTCTATAGTATGATTGGCACACTACAAAGCGGGAAAGGACCAGAAACAGGTTGTTGGTTAGATCAAGGGGCTGACGTACTTTACACTGGTTGGCTTGCACCACAAGGGAGTCTCAAGAGGATAGGTGCTGAACTGCAGGGTGTCTGGTTTAGATAACGGTCACCAGACCCCAGGAGAGGCAGTTCTGGAATTTCAGATATCTCGACATCCTGCCTTAAGCACACACCATCTGTGGTTCCGAGAATTGTTTGTGCAAGGCTTCCTGTCATATTTCCTGGCATTGGGGCTGAAGTGGGTCAAGGGTTAAGTTGCAGAACTAAGATGGGGGTCTTAAGTAAAATAGCATTGCTTAGGTTCCTGGTCGAATCACTACTAAATTACCCCATGCTGCTGATCACATAGATGGTATATATGTGTATACTGGAGGGAAACCAGGAGGTCACAGAACTAGAGGGAATCAGGGAAAAACATACAACAGCGGGACCCATCAGCTGCACTGGACATTGATCAAAATGAACTAAGCAACTCAATGGCAGCAATGGGAGGGACGGAATGAGTGGAAAAGAGGGAACAGCTGATGCTAGGCAAAAGGAAAGAAATGTACATACCACCCGATGTGGAAGAAATAACTGTATTGTCAAAGCTCATAGAAGTCATAAGTGTTATAGACCACGATAGACAATTTGCCCTATGAGAGTTAGAATGTGGTTGTGACTTTAACTAAGCATCACTATCCCACAATACTGAGAAATTTGGGGAATTATGTAATCACTTAATCACAATAAAGAATTTGAAAAAGAAAAAACTGAAAGAAAAAGATTAGGGGGAACAACATTTAAACACCAAAACAAATAAGACAGACAAGTGGAATATAGTACATCCAAAATTGGATGGGAGGATAGGCCCATTTCTGTGAAAACAATCAGGTGATCGCAACATTAGTCTAAACAAAAGTTATTTCCTGTTTGGGCCAAATAAGCTTACACTCTGGTCCTTTATAAATATTCTGGTAAAGCCAGGCGCTGGTGGCTCACGCCTGTAATCCTAGCTACTCAGGAGGCTGAGATCTGAGGATCGAGGTTCAAAGCCAGCCCGGGCAGGAGAGACTGTGAGACTCCTATCTCCAATAAACCACCAGAAAACCGGAAGTGGCGCTGTAGCTCAAGTGGTAGAGCCCTCACCTTGAGCTGAAGAGCTGAGGGACAGTGCCCAGGCCCAGAGTTCAAGCCCTACGACCGACCAAAAAAATAAATAAATAAATAAATAAATAAATAAATATTCTGGTAACACTCACAAAAAGAAAAAACAGTACTATGAAGAGAAAAACAAGAGTCAACAAAAACAACAATAGGAGTCAATACCTCCCTCATACGCCCAAAAGAAGGAAAGCCTAGGAATAACTCCAGAGAAGAATTAATCAGTCCAAATTAATAAAATAAAGAAGGGCCCTCTGACATTCAATCACCACAATAAACAAGGGGCTGGGAAGGTAGCTCAATGGTAGAGTGCTTGCCTTGCATGCATGAGGCCCTGGGTTCAATTCCTCAGCACCACATAAGCAGAAAAAGCTGGAAGTGGCACTGTGGCTCAAGTGGCAGAGCGCTAGCCTTGAGCTGAAATGCTGAGGGACAGCACCCAGGCCCAGAGTTCAGGTCCCATGACCGGCAAAAAAAACAAAAACAATGAACCAAACAAATCCAGACAGGTGGCCACCCAACCAAATTGGTAGATAAACTACCCCCAAGAGGCAGAGCAACTGGCCGTGGCTAGGGATGTTCCGCTGCATCCAGCTTTCCACCGTACATCCCCAAGCTGGCCCAGACTTGCCTCCGGAGGACTCCAGATAGACTGGGAACGTTGACCCGCAGCAAAAGGGGCGCAACGGCCATCTTGGGACCGAGGAATATCATCTCAGTGCCGCCCTCTGAGACAGGCAGGTCCAGTCCCCAGCAGACCTCCCAGGTTCAAGACCCAAGGCTAGGTGATCTCGCTAGGGCCTCCAAAAATGTAGTATCCCGGTTTCCCAACAAGACATCCCAACACTTGGTCAATTAGACTAGGAGTCTTTATTGCCCAAGCCCGCAGAGCTTAGGAATGCAGCGTCCAAATGCAGACCTGCTGGGTGTTTAAGAGCGCAAACCACATGCAGGTGGCCTTTTAGCAATAAGCCAGAGCCAGCAAGCTGGGGGTACTGAAGGGAGAATTGCATGGTTATGCTTGGTTCCCCTCTCGCCCATTTCTCAGATGCTGCGGAGGTCAGGCTTGATTCCACTTATTCAGGTCACTGTGCCTTCTGCATTGCGCCTGCCTGGAGAGTCCCCATGGCAGATACTGATTGTTTTACCACTGCTTACTGAATTCTAGCAACCTGGTGTTTGACTTACTCGTTTACTTAAAGCCTTTATCTTTGGAATTTTTCCTTTTAATGACTAGCCTTGCAGTTTGTTTGTTTGCTTGCTTACTTGCTTTTGTTTTCTGGTCCTGGGGCTTGAACTCATGGCCTGGGTACTGTCCCTGAGCTTCTTTCACTCAAGGCTAGTGCTCTATGGCTTCAGCCGCAGCACCACTTCCAGCTATTTCTGTGTATGTGGTATTGAGGAATCAAACCCAGGGCTTCATGCATGCTAGGCAAGCACTCTACCAGTAAGCCACATTTCTAGCCCCCAAAGTGGCTGTTTGAAAACTGGCTTCCAAAAGTTAATGCCCCAAGGTTTCAAAGGGTTTATTCAAATGGAAGTGAAAGTTAAAGTGTGGAGTGCTCAAGAGGTTAGCAAAAGTATTTCTTAAAAAAAAAAAAAAAATCAGGGGCTGGGAATGTAGCTCAGTGGTAGAGTGCATGCCTTGCAAGCATGAGGCCCTGGGGTTGATTCCTCAGCACCACATAAACAGAAAAAGCCGGAAGTGGCGCTGTGGCTCCAGTGGTAGAGCGCTAGCCTTGAGCTGAAGAGCTGAGGGACAGTGCCCAGACCCAGAGTTCAGGCCCCATGACCGGCAAAAAAAAAAAAATCAGGCATCGATTCCTAGATAGAAATTTGAAAGTAAAATTGTCATAAATGTTTGTTTCAAAGTAAAAAAGAAAATTGAGACTACCAAAGTTTTATTTAAGCATTTGTTTATGCCAAGGTATTTTTTCAGTTTGACGTTATAGGTCTCCTGTAAGTTTCTAGCAGGCTCAGAGAAGGAGAGATAATCCTTACAAGTTTGTCAGATGTAACTGTTATGGGGTCTGGAGAAAAGAGCCCACCACCTAAAGCTCAAAGATCAAAATTCAGCTTTATTATAGAGGAGCTCAACTGACAAGCTAGGGATGCAGCACAAACTCCGGAGCTATGACTGCAAGCCCCTCCTGCTAGAAGGCAGGCTTTTAAAGCAAAAAAACCCCAATCAAGTGTTGTCTTGCAAGGCAAGCAAGTTTCCAAGAATAAATGCAGCAGTTATTTTTTTTTTTTAAGATTTACAGAACAAAAAATAGGATATAGGCGTACTGTACAAAAACAGGATACAGATACAGACAGCATCAGGGTATTTCTGCGCCAAACAGGACACGGCCTTTGCCCAGTCAGACTGGGGTTTAGCAGAGTATTTTCCCCTTATGCAGCAACCTCTGGGAAGAGGGGAGGAGTGAAGTGAGCTCTAGGTCAAGATGGCATTACTTTGGTCAAGCGAGGCCTCTACATAACTTTGGCCCTTAAGTTCCAGGTAAGACCATGATTAAAGACTACTTCTGTCAGAGGTTGGTGCCTCACATCTATAATCCTAGCTACTCAGGAGGCTATCTGAGGATCACGGTTGGAAGCCAGCCAGGGCAATTAACCACTCAAAACCCGGAAGTGGTGCTGTGGCTCAAGTGGTAGAGTGCTAGCCTTGAGCACAAAGAGGCTCAGGGACAGCATCCAGGCCCTCACAACTGACCAAAAAAAAAAAAAAAAAGACCACCTAATGACCACCTTGTTGCTTTAATTGGAGTAAAGTGGCCTTTTGTAAAGACTCATTGATCTGAGAATTGCTGTTCAAAGCCAGCGCAGGCAGAAAAAGATTCCTGTGAGATTCTCATCTCTAATTAGCCAGCAGTGTTAGAGAAAAGTAGGAGTATGGAGCTGTTGTTATATGTCTCAGCCAGATAAAGCACACCACACAGGTCCTGGGAAGATTAATGTCAGGAAAGACAGACAGGCTGCCTCCATCGGGATAGAGAACAGCAGCTGCAATTAAGGTAGGAAGGGTAATTAAAGGGTAGCGGATTTGCAAGAATGAGGAAGTAGAAGACTGCATTGTGAGGCGGGGTTGATGACTGTGGCCTTGCCAGGTGGCCAGGCAGGGTCGGGGTGACCTGACTTATAGGAAGCAAAGTTTCATTTGTGCAGGTGAAACTTAAGGACTTGGAATGTCAAGCACCCAAGATGACTACATCACAGACAAGAGCTGTGTCTCAAAGAGGTAGAATGCTAGCCTTGAGCTAGAGAGCTCAAGGACAGTGCTCAGGTCCTGAGTTCAAGTACAGCTACTGGCCAAGGGAAATGCTAACAGAGCATTTATTCCAGCATGAAGAAGGCACTCCTGGGACAAACAGACGGAGTGTCTAGGGGCAGTTTAAAGGCACTGCTCAGATGGCAGAGATGGTGTCAGATACTGGAGTCCCTTGTACTCGGCCCTTCAAAAGTAATCAGAGCCAGGAGGTCATTGGAAAATCGTTTTTAAGCATTTTTTCTGCTTCATGACTGGGCAGGAAGTTAACATCTTATTTTTTCTTTTCTTTTTTGTCCACTGTGGGGCCTGAACTCTGGGCTTGGGCGCTTTCCCTCAGCTCTTCAGCTCAAGGCTAGTGCTCTTCCACTTGAGCCACAGTGCCACTTCCAGCTTTTTCTGCCTATGTAGTACTGAGGAATCAAACCCAGGGCCTCATGCATGCAAGGCAAGCACTCTACCACTGAGCCACCTTCCCAGCCCCAGGAACCTACACCTTTGCCAGTCATCTGTGATAGTGAGTAGTAAAAAAGCTAAAGTTGCTAAATGGGGGGATAGTTTAAAAATCCCAACCTCCTATATCTGCTCAAAGCCCTAACTGGCAGTGAATTTTGGGCTGGCACCAGCCACATAAATTCATGTATTCAGGAAAGGAAATTTGTGGACCTGAGATCATGTCCCTATTTAGAGCTGTCTAAAGGCCTATACAGGTAGACATTGTTAGGATCAGAAATCAGGTTTCCGGGCTGGGAAGGTGGCTCAGTGGTAGAGTGCTTGCCTTGCATGCATGAGGCCCTGGGTTCAATTCCTCAGCACCACATAAGCAAAAGAAAAAAAAAAGCTGGAAGTGGCACTGTGGCTCAAGTGGTAGAGCGCTAGCCTTGAGCTGAAGAGCTGAGGGACAGCGCCTAGGCCCAGAGTTCAGGCCCCACAACCAGATGCCCCGTCCCCCCCCCCCAAAAAAAATCAGGTTTCCCAGGCTGTCTGGAAAATGCTTTTGCAAACCAAAGTGCTAAACAGACTACACAGCAGCAGTTGTTAAAAGTTAAATGTTGGGCTGGGAAGGTGGCTCAGTGGTAAAGCACTTGCCTTGCATGCGTGAGGCCCTGGGTTCGATTCCTTAGCACCACATAAGCAAAAAGAAAAAAAAAGCCGGAAGTGGCGCTGTGGCTCAAGTGGTAGAGTGCTAGCCTTGAGCTGAAGAGCTGAGGGATAGTGCCCAGGCCCAGAGTTCAGGCCCCACGACCGGACCAAAAAAAAAACAAAACAAAAAAAAAAAAAAAAAAAAAAAGTTAAATGTTGTACGTACTTCCTGGAGACTGGAGTAAATATTGCTCCTTATGACATCTGATCCTGGCAATCCCTTGGTAAAATAGGTTAAGATCTTAGATTCTTGGCTAGGCAGGGTCAGCGTCCCTGAGTCAGCTTGAAGAAGTTTCAGAAGATGGATCTTCACCCATCACTCCCCTTAAGAACAAGGGACCAAACTCATAAAATGAGGCAGGATACATTAAAAGGAAGAGGCATGGGAAATAGTGGTAACAAGCGTGCAAGTATGGAGTTCGTACTTGCGAGAGATGGATACAGGCTCAAGTCTTCTGTGTTTGCCCAGAAAATCTTAGGCTTATTCAAAAGAAATACGGTTAACAAAAATTGTTGCCCAAGGATTGGTGGGGGATGTAGTTGTGGAGGTGGGAGGGAAGGGATGGTAGGGGAAAAACAAAGGAGGAGGCAACAATGCTTGATAAGAAATGTACTCATTACCTTGCTCATGTGATTGTAACCCCTCTGAACAGTATTTTTACAATTAAAAAAAAAACTTATTTAAAAGAAAAAGTTTTGCCCTGGTAAATTGCCCTGGGCCACTGCCTAAAACACTGCCTTAAAAAACAGTGGGGGCGGACTGGGAAGGTGGCTCAGTGGTAGAGCGTTTGCCTTGCATGCCTGAGGCCCTGGATTTGATTCCTCAGCACCACATAAGCAAAAAGCAAAAAGCCAGAAGTGGCCCTGTGGCTCAAGTGGTAGAGCGCTAGCCTTGAGCTGAAGAGCTGAGGGACAGTGCCCAGACCCAGAGTTCAGACCCCACGACCGGACCCAAAACAACAACAACAACAACAGGGGGGGCTGGGAATGTGGCTTAGTGGTGGATTGCCTGACTAGTATGTATGAAGCCCTGGGTTCCATTCCTCAGTACCACATAAACAGAAAAAGCTGGAATGCTGCTGTGGCTTAATTGGTAGAGTGCTAACCTTGAGCACAAGAAGCTCAGGGACAGTGCCCAGCTCCTGAGTTCAAGCCCCAAGACTGGCAAACAAACAAACAAACAGTAGGGCGCCAGCCTGCAAAGCCAATGTCCTCAGAGAAAGCAACCAGGAAAATATTGGGACACTTCACTAAAGTAATGCTTCCGCCTTAAGTTAAGTTCTTTAACCGGTCTGTGTAGAAATTCGCAGGCAGCCCATCAGGAGGTGTGAAAATCCATCATACTGACACTGGGAAACGCTGCTACTGCTCTTCTCTTCCAATGAGGAACCTAAGCAACTCCATTTTACTTAAGACCCCATCTAAGTTCTGCAACTTAACCCTTGACCCCTTTCAGCCCCAAGGCCAGGAATTACACAGGAAACCTTGCACAAACAATTCTCGGAACCACAGATGGTGTTTGCTTAAGGCAGGATGTCAGATATCCGAAATTCCAGAACAGCCCCTCCAAGGGTCTGGGGACCATTATCTAAACCAGACACCCTGCAGTTCAGCACATATCCTCTTGAGACTCCCCTGTGGTGGAAGCCAACCAGTTTAAAGTACGTCAGCCCCTTGATTTAACCAACAACTTGTTTCTGATCCTTTCCTGCTTTGCAGTGCGCCAATCATGCTATAGATTGTTTCATGATTTTCCTGTGGTTTGTAGTCATTTGTTATAAGAAGTTATGACGTATGCAAAGCCCCTGCCTTCCCTAAAAAATGTATAAAAAGTGCTGTAACCCTGGGCTCGGGGCCTCTCAGCGTCATTGGTTGTTGCCGTGTACGCGTGGGGACCAAGCTCGAGCTTGCAATAAAGACTCCTTTGCTTTTGCATTGGTGACGGTCTCTGGTGGTCTTTTGGGCAAGGATTTCCGAACTCGAGCTTTACACCAACCTGGAGATTCTGTTGGGTAAAGTTGAAGGATGGTCTGTGTAATACTGATCACCTCCACCATGGTGAAATTAGATGGGACTCCTGTCTGACTCCATCACATGCAGCTGATTCCTGGTGGAAGACTGCCTTGGATCTGTAGGAACTTAGATTTTTGTTGTGGGACATTCTTTCTTTGGTACACAGGTTTGCAAACCTTACACAGCCTGACCTGGGAAAGGAAGTTCAAAGCCTCCTGACTATGAGTATCAGTCATATGAAGTCAGCTTTAACTGCTGAAGACTCCTTAAATTAGAGGTGGGAACAGCCAAGGAAAGAACTAAAGGGAAACTCTGGACAGTCTTAGGAAAAACATGTTGTTTCACAGGAGAGCCTCCTTTGTAAACTTTGGTTAAAGTAACTTGGTCAGGCTCTTGGTCCTGAGGGCCCAACTGAAGATTTCTCACTAGGAAATCAATTATTTGACATCATGTACATAAAACCAGTGGGGAGTGAAATAAGGATACTGGAGCTAAGTAATGCCATATTGGCATCTTAATAAAAGCTAATAGAAGATGAGGAGTTTCTGAGAACTCTAAAGGTGATAGAGGACATTCTTTGGGGTACAAATACATCCTGAGTTGTTGAGCTTCAGGAAAGTCAAGCTTCCCCTAGATAATTGGGGTCCTGATGGCCCCTGATCGTTCCCCTGGATAGTTGATTTTGCCTATGGGAAACACTTTTATTGGAATAAGTATTCCCATCTAGTTTTCTCTGCCTATGTATGACACTTCAATTAGAAAGAAGCATCCTCATCTAGCTTGCTTTCTGTTATGTGTAACACTTTTGTTAAGGCTGTTGAGGCTTGGTCTCCACTTGAAGCATGTGGCTGTTGTTTATAAAAGCTTGGTACAAGCTGTTTGGGGCTGCTGGCCTTTGAAACAAGAGTCCACTATGCAGTCACCAGCCTTTTAATAAAGATTCCCAATTTGATCTTGCAAAATGTGGCTTCTCTGTTTTCCATCTGTACAAGAGTCAGAAAAACATGGGGCTGGGAAGGTGGCTCAGTGGTAGAGCGCTTGCCTGGCATGACTGAGGCCCTGGGTTCGAGTCCTCAGCACCACATAAGCCAAAAGAAACAAGCCAGAAGTGGCGCTGTGGCTCAAGTGGTAAGAGCGCTAGCCTTGAGCTGAAGAGCTGAGGGACAGTGCCCAGGCCCAGAGTTCAGGCCCCAGGACCGGACCCCAAAAAAAAAAATAGTCTTGAGCTGGGCACTGATTATATCCATAATCGTAGCTACTCAGAGGTCTGAGATCTGGGGAATCATGATTCTGTTTAAGGTAAATCATCCCAGAAGCCACATTTTAAAATATAGAATATTGGAGTCTTTAATATACAGCTAACACGCTGCAGGCTGCCAGTTATTACAAAGGCCTGCAGCAAGCAAATACATATAACCCAGCTAGGAAACATGCTAAAGAGGAAAGAAATAACAAAAACAATACCACAAGCCAGTTCAACTCCAATGGAGAGCTGAATTGGGACTCCAAGATGACTGGAGACGAGCCAGGAGTCAGGACACAGGACACAATCACAGAGACACACATGGCATGGGGTCCTGGCAGCTAGGCTGGTCAGGGCCTAAATAGCTCAGTGCAGGGGGCAGATCCTCAGGAAATTCCCAGTCCCAGACACTAGACTGACAAATTCAATCACTTATCAGCCATGTGCCTGCCCCTGCCTCCAGAGGTCCGGGCATGCCCTTTACCTGGGAGGCAGGTGATAGGGGGAGGGCGTTTCTTCCCTAGCATGAAGACAAGATGACAGACCCTACCATCCACCATGTGGCCAATATGGTGCCGGCAAGACCTGGCCTCCTTACTTCAATTCAAAGCCAGCCTTGGCAGACAAATCCAAAGAGTCTCATCTCCAATTAACCTGCAAAAAGCAGGAAGTAGCGGTGTGGCTCAAGTGGTAGAGTGCCAGCCTTGAATGAAAAAGCTCGGGGAAAGTACCTAGGTCCTGAGTTCAATCTCTAGGACTAGCACCAAAAAAAAAAAGTCAAGTCTCCCTGCAAGAAACAAACATAGGTAAAGACTTTCTGAATAGGACTAATAGATCAGAAATAACAGCAAAAATTGCCAAATAGGACTGTGTCAAAGTAAAAGCATCTTCATAGCAAAAGAAACAATGACTAGAGAGAGAGAGGCAGCCTATAAAATGGGGAAGAATCTTTGCCTATCATTCATCTGACAAGGAATTGATAGGATATGTAAACAACTAAAAATTTAAACACCAAATCAAGAAATGGGCAAATGAAAGTGGGCCCTGGTGGCTCATGCCTGTAATCCTAGCTTACTCGGGAGGCTGAGATCTGAGGATCGAGGTTTGAAGCCATCCTGGCAGGAAGTTCCATGAGACTCTGTGAAGCCTGAACAAAATATAGCAATTTTAGGTTTGGATTCCATTTTGTCTGGGAACTGTGTCAGTAACTCCCCTTAAACCCAAATTCCAGGAAATCAGCAACTCCCCTTGATATTTCAGGAAATCAGCAACTCCCTTTGATATTTCAGGAAATCAGCAACTCCCCTCGATCAGCTTGAGCCCAAATTTCAGGAACCACCCCCTTTATGGAAAATTCTGCTAACCACAGCTAATCAGCAGATAACAGGATAAGGAGCACTCAGTCGCAGCTCAGGCCATCCCCACCAGTCAATCATTTTGAAGATCATCAACAACATGAACCAGCCAATCCCCACTCCCTGGTCCAGTCCTGCCACAGGTCACACTAATCATCTTTTAGAATTATTTTATGATTTTCCCGTGGCGTGATAGTTGCAATGACGCATAGAAGTCCCTAAAAACCTTATAAAAAGCCTGCTAGAGGAAGGGTTGGGGCTCTCAACTCTGACCTGCTGCATCGGTGACGGTTGTGAGTCCAGGCTCGAGCTTGCAATAAACGACTCTTATGTACTTGCATCAGAATTGGCTCCTTAGTGGTCTTTGGGGATTCTTATCTGGGCATAAGAACTCATCTCCAATTAACCACTAGAAAACTGAGTTCTAGAAACTAGAGTTCTCAGAAAGTCTCATCTTCTATTAATTTTTTTTTTTTTTTTTTTTTTTTTTTTTTTTTTTTTTTTTTATTGTCGGCCGTGGGGCTTGAACTCTGGGCCTGGGCGCTGTCCCTCAGCTCTTCAGCTCAAGGCGAGCGCTCTACCACTTGAGCTACAGCGCCACTTCCGGTTTTCTGGTGGGTTATTGGAGATAGGAGTCTCACGGTCTCTCCTGCCCGGGCTGGCTTTGAACCGCGATCCTCAGATCTCAGCCTCCTGAGTAGCTAGGATTACAGGCGTGAGCCACCAGCGCCCGGCTCTATTAATTTTTATTAAGATGCCAAGATGGCATTACTTATCTCCAGTGGCTCAATGTTGTAGAGCATTAGCCTTGAGCAAAGAGCCCAGGCTCTGAGTTTAAGCCCCAGGACAGGACTAACATAGAAGGACTGGGGGCATAGTCAGTAGTAGCACATTTGCTTAGCATGTGCAAGATACTAGTTTTGTTTTGTTTTTTCCTTTTTGGTTTGGGGGAGGGCAGGGGGGGGGTAAATGGTGTGCCAGTCCTGGGGCTTGAACTCAGGGCCCAGGCATTATCCCTGAGCTTTTTTGCTCCATCTAGTGTTCTAGTACTTGAGCAGCTCTACTTCTAGCTCTCTTTCTTTTCTTTCTTTCTTTCTTTCTTTCTTTCTTTCTTTCTTTCTTTCTTTCTTTCTTCCTTCCTTCCTTCCTTCCTTTCCTTCCTTCCTTCCTTCCTTCCTTCCTTCTTTCTTTCTTTCTTTCTTTCTTTCTTTCCTTCTTTCTGTCTTTCTTTCTTGATGGTTAATTGTAAATAAGAGCCTCATCGAAGCTGGGTGTCAGTGGCTCACGCCTGTAATCCTAGCTACTCAGGAGGCTGAGATCTGAGGATCGCGGTTCAAAGCCAGCCTGGGCAGGAAAGTCTGTGAGACTCTGATCTCCAATAAACCACCAGAAAACCAGAAGGGGTTCTGTGGCTCAAGCAGTAGAGCACTTGCCTTGAGCTGAAGAGTTCAGGGACAGCACCCAAGCCCAGAGTTCAAGCCCCACAACTGACAAAAAAAAAAAAAAAAAGTCTCAGAGACTTTCCTGCCCATGGCTTTGAACCATGATCCTCAGCCTCGTGAACATCTAGGATTACAGGCATGAGCCATTGGCAGTGGCTACAAGAGGCTAGTTTTCATCCCCACAAGCATTGAAATTTTTCTCCACTCTCTGAAGCTAGAACATCGACCTGTCCCCAGGACCGCCCAACCTATTTTCTCCTCTTATTTTATCTACCAGTGACCTATAATTAGGCAGCTGGGCAGCTTTGTGCCACCCGGAGATGAAAGCCTGGGCCTCGGCAGGCAGATCAAGTAACCAGCAGCCATCATTTGAGACCTGAATGACTTTGTCCACCATCCACAGCCAGGGTTGGGTGACACTTTATTTAATAGCAAGCCCTCTGCCTGTGCCTGAGGGAGATGTTTGCTCATTGGCTAGCACTCTACCCACAGAGCCACGCCTCCAACCCCTTATGATGTTTGCTAACATAGCCAAGTGTTGGAAAAGGGAAAGAGTTGGCCTCTCCCATTTCATCAGAGCCCTACTCCCTGATCTGGTGACCCACACATGGCATGACCTAGAGACCTCAGTAGAAGCCAGAAGCACAAAAATAGAACTTCCAAACACACAGCAGCTGATTTCAATAAAGCTATTAATAATAACACTTCCAATATGTTTTCTTCCTCTCTGGTCTCTTTTCTTTCTGTATCTCTTTCCTTCCTTCCTTCCTTCCTCCCTCCCTCCCTCCCTTCCTTCCTTCCTTCCTTCCTGCCAGCCTGCCTGCCTGCCTTTTTGTCTGTCTTCCTGTCTTCCTTCCTTCTTATGTTCCGTCCTGTCTGTTTCTCTCTCACTCTCCGTATTTTCTTAATTTTAAAGATAAAGCTAGGCTGGGGTACAGTGCTTACTTTGCATGCATGAAGCCCTCTGATTCCTCAGTACCACAAAAACAGAAAATAGCCAGAAGTGGCACTGTGGCTCAAGTGGTAGAGTTCTAGCCTTGAGCAAAAGAAGCTCAGAGACTGTGCCCAGGCCCTGAGTTCAAGTCCCAGGACTAGAAAAAAACAAAAACAAACTCACAGCTCAGGGGCAGTATCCAGGCCCTAAGTTCAAGTCCCAGGACTACACAGAAACACACACACACACACACACACACACACACACACACACACACACACACACACACACACATGCACGCACACAGAGAGAGACAGAGAGAGAGAGAGAGAAAGAATCCAGAGATAGAAGGATTCACAGAGTAAATTGTATTTTTCAGACCACTTTGGAATGTTCTATTGGGGTTAAGAATGAAATATGTATAACTGGGTCTAAGGAACGCCATCTTGTCGTCACCTTCATCTTGGTGTCTTAATAGATGATGGGGGATTTTCATTCAGTTCCCAGAACTCTTGAGGGGATGTAGGACTTTCTTTGAACTGAAGATGTGTCCTGAGTTGTCAGCGTCTAAGGCGTTGGGGTCCCTGGGTAAGGGTCATGAAATCACCAGGACACAGGGGATGCAGAGTGTAAACAGCAATTGCCACTGCATGCTGTGCTTTATTATTAGTGGATATTTAAAGACAAGCAAGCATTATCTTTGCCAAGATTTAGTCAGGAGACATTCACACAAAGAATTTCAACAGATACATTTTTACTTAACCTATGAGACAATGTCTTTGTATATTATTATCTAAACTATTTTAGAGCAAGCTCAAACCACTTCCCGGTACTCAGGAAAATGCTTGACTAGCTGTTCATCTATGCTTAAGCAAGCAGAAGAGCTACTTCCTCAGCTCCCAGGAGTCTGTGACATGTGTTTTGAGATAGGGAGAGAGAACATGTTCTCTCTGTAGCCCGGCATGCCAAGAGCTTTCCACATACACAAACACAGTCCTCAGGTAATCCTGGGCCAGAGCCCGCATCATTCTGCCCCTCCAACACAGACCCTGAGTCTTCACACTGAGTCTTCAAGCTCCAGGAAAGTCTTGCCAAGGGAATTCTAGTCCTTGATTGCTCCTAATTGCTCCCCTAGATAACTTTCACTGGCTTGTTCTGTCTCTGTAAAACATACTTTTGCTAGATTAGTTCCCCATAACAATCACCTGGGTTTTGCCTTTATTTTTATTTATTTGGTTTTTTGTTTGATCATGGAGCTTGAACATAGGGTCTGAACACTGTCCCTGAGCTTTTGTGATCAAGGTGAGTGCTCTACCACTTTTTTTTTTTGTCAGTCGTGGGGCTTGAACTCTGGGCCTGAACACTGTCCCTCAGCTCTTCAGCTCAAGGCGAGCTCTCTACCACTTGAGCTACAGCACCACTTCTGGTTTTCTGGTGGTTTACTGGAGATAAGAGTCTCACCCCCACTGGGAAGGTGGCTCAGTGGTAAAGTTCTTGCCTTGCATGCTTGAGGCCCAGGGTTCAATTCCACATAAGCAGAAAAAAAAGCCGGAAGTGGCGCTGTGGCTCAAGTGGCAGAGCACTAGCCTTGAGCTGAAGAGCTGAGGGACAGTGCCCAGGCCCAGAGTTCAGGTCTCATGACCGGACCCCTCCCCCCCCCCAATAAAAAAAGAGTCTCATGGACTTTCCTGCCCGAGCTGGCTTTGAACCATGATGCTCAGATCTCAGCCTCCTGAGTAGCTAGGATTACAGGCATGAGCCACTGGCGCCCGGCTGTGCTCTACCACTTTGAGCCATAGTGCCACCAGTTTTCTTGTGGTTAATTGGAGAAATAGAGTCTCATGGACTTTTCCTGCCCAGGCCGGCTTCAAACTACAATCCTCAGATCTCATCCTCCTGAGTGACTAGGATTGTAGGCATGAGCCACCAGAGCCTGGAATGTTTTGTTTTATTTTGCCATTATAACCTTTGTGCTAACTGCATTGGAGGCTGTGAGTTCTTTGGGGCACTAGTCTGTTCATAGTCACCAGCTTTGTAATAAAGACTCCTAATTCAGAGTCTGGCATTTCTCTTTATCCTGCTGATCAAATTCTTTTTTTTTTTTTTTTTTTTTAATTTTGTTTTTTCCGGTCGTGGGGCCTGAACTCTGGGCTTGGGCACTGTCCCTTAGCTCTTCAGCTCAAGGCTAGTGCTCTACCACTTGAGCCACAGTGCCACTTCCGGCTTTTTTCTTTTTGCTTATGTGGTGCTGAGGAATCGAACCCAGGGCCTTGAGCATGCAAGGCAAGCGCTCTACCACTGAGCCACCTTCCCAGCCCAGTGATCAAATTCTTGTATAAAAAGAAATCTTTATTAAGCCCAAAGCTGATGGCTCACTTCTGTAATCCTAGCTACTCAGGAGGCTGAGCTCTGAGGACCACTGTTCAAAGCCAGCCTAGGTAGAAAAGTCCCTGTTAGACTCCTTATCTCCAATTCACCAGCAGAAAGCCAGAAGTGGCACTGTGGCTCAAAGTGGTAGAACAGTAGTCTTGTGCAAAAAAGCCCAGGGACAGTACCCAAGCCCTGAGTTCAAGTCCCAGCATAGACTAAAAACAAAAACAAAACAAACAAACAAGTCTATCGAACTGCTTGAGATATTAGGATGAGAATATAGCCAAAGGGTCAGATTCTAGTTACCATGACCTGGCCTCACAGATTTGATTCATGGGAGTCATCTTTGGTGAGTTTGGGCTCTCACAGGAAAGTCCAACATTTCTGCTGAGCAAATGTTGAATGCTTAATGCTTAAGTAATGTATTTGAAAGTAAACCAAATAATCAGAGTTCCTTCCTTCATGCCTGTGACGGACAGCTCGGCCGGAGCACTGGAACCACCGAGACAGGGTTCTTGGGATAGGTGGGCAAGGAGTCGGCAGGGTAACAAACAGACACAAACTTGAAAGAGTTGCGTCTGAGTGTATCTTTATTGAGGAGAACTAACATTTTTATACAGTGTGTGATTGCAACATAGATTCTTGGTTTATTTAAGTATGTAATCAATTTTTAAGAAAAGCAAAGCATTGATGGATTACATGAAAATTGATGAATATCCCACCAACTATTTGAGCTAAGTGGTGCGAGACAAGTCTAGCATATTGTTTAATACAACACGTCATCTATTCAGCCTTTTATGCTTAATAATTAACAAACCTAAGACAGGGCTGTACTTATATTGTACTCTTTTTATTTTTTCCATATATTTTTAAGTCCCTTTGAAACCATCCTAAAAACCACTCCCAGGTTGACTCAGGCATTCTCCGTTTTCTATTATTTTGATCCCAATATTTTTTCACATGAATTTCTAATTGTTATTTTAAACTATCTGGTTGTTGTTTTGATAATAAACACCACAATGGCCTAGATCTACCTAATCTTTGCATAAAATCTAATGAGTACCAAGATACTCTTTTTCCTTTTACATTAATCCATCTATTTCCATCTTTATAAACTCCTGTATAAGGCAATGGTCCATTGGTCAGCTCAGGAAATGTGATGTCACTAACATTATATTTTGTGGGAAACCACCATCTATTCCCTATAATGCAAGCTGGACCAAACTTAGTCATAACTGTTGGAGGAATCTTTCTTTTCCTTTTATTATCAGGGGTCCCTTTTTCTAGAACTCTCTGTGCTTCTGGGATAACTGCTTCTGGTTTAGTTTAAATCATTAATTCTGCCTGTTGTAACATATCTGGAAATTTCAAATTTCTATATTAACTATGAGTAAGCCACAAAACTGCTTTCAAAAAATGGAGGGGCAGGGCTGGGAAGGTGGCTCAGTGGTAGAGCGCTTGCCTTGTATGCATGAGGCCCTGGGTTCGATTCCTCAGCACCACATAAGCAAAAAGAAAAAAGCCGGAAGTGGCCCTGTGGCTCAAGTGGTAGAGTGCTAGCCTTAAGCTGAAGAGCTGAGGGACAGTGCCCAGGCCCAGAGTTCAGGCCCCACGACTGGACCCAAAAAAAAAAAAAAAAAAATGGAGGGGCATCTGGTGGTAGACTTATGTCAGGCAACATTGTTTCAAAACTTTGTTTATATCTAGTCTTTGTTTTTGTTCTTCCTTATTAGAAGAAGGCATAGTTACTGGCCTGGAAAGGAACATTATGCCTTTGCCATGGACCAAGAAGAGAACAATAAGGATAAAGATGGAGGCAATAAAGGTGCAGCCAAGTATATAGGAAGCCTTGGAGCAACACCCCCTTCCAGCAGGCATGCTTCCTTGAAGCTTATGCTTTGCCTGACATGATCTCTCACGCAGACTCCACAGGAGGTGGCGTGGCACATGCCTGCTATAAATTCAATGTGGGGTGTGTGTGTGTATGTGTGTGTGTGTGTGTGTGTGTGTGTGTGTGTGTGCATTTGTGTGCCCTAATACTCAGGGATGAACTCAGGGTCTTGGTGCTGTCCCCTTAGTTTTGCTCAAGGCTAGCACTCTACCATTTGAGCAATAGGCTCCATTTTCAGCCTTTGGCTAGTGAATTGGAGATAAGAATCTCACAGACTTTCCTACCTGGGCTGGCTTCAAACTAGGATCCTCTGATCTCTACCCCACAACCTGCCATCCAACAGAACCACAGCTCCACTTCTGATGTTTTGCTGTTAATCAAAGCTAAGATGCTCTTTGATATATCTGCCCAAGCTGGCTTTCAACAATGATCCTCAAATCTCAGCCCCCTGAGCAGCTAGGATTATAGGCGTGAGCCACCAGTGCATTATTCAGTATCGTTTCCCCAGGCTGTAGATGTGATTCCCTGGGACTTGTTCATCTTCTAACTGGAACTTTGCACCTGAGGTTGATGAATGGGTTAACTCCTCAAGGCATCAGTAATTTTGTTTTTCCACTTTTATGTTTGCTTCGCCTCCTGCTGCCTCTCTCCTCCAAGTAATTAACTATAAAGCCAGACTCCCTGAAACAGTCGGAAACATGAAGGAAAAACATCAGTCATCTGCCTCTAATTCAGCAGTCTTAATTTAGGATTCTAGAAAGCAAAACAGTTCCAGTGCATGGTCAGATATGAGTCACACAAACCCCATTCCAGATACTAGATCACTGCAAGAACCAATGCCTGTCGCAGGGACACTGAAAACCAATAATACCTGGATGGGATCCTTTTTCTTGAATAATGAGTCAAGTGACATAGAGGGAGAAATAAAACAGCAAAGACTTGTTGAAGGACAAGATAAGCAGAGATCCTGCTACAGGAGCTGTCCCCAGGGAGAGCACCACCTGGGGTACATTGTGCAAGGTTAATATGGTGTCTCTAGGAGAAAATTATTGGGCAGCCTGTGGGCCATAGCAGTCCCCAGAGCCAATCAGAGGTCTCCATGCAGTTTGCATGAATTCTCCATGCATCCTTTGACTGTCTGTATGCTTTGGGTTATTTGTGCATAGGGGAAATGAGAATGGAAGAAGAGCTTGGCTGGGCAGTCAAGGCAAAGGCTCCCTCTTGATGCGTGGCCTTGAATAGTCTTGTGTGCAGGCCGCAGCAAGACATCTTATCACCATAGCTCTGAGCAGTTGCACATACATGCCCCTGGGCATCTTGTCATGGCCTTGATGCATTAGTGATACAAGTGAATGAGTCCTTGTTCTCTGGACAGTATAGAAATAAGACCAGAAGTGGGGTGGTGGTGGCACATGACATAATCCTAGCTACTAAGAGGTTGGGAGCTGAAGATTTCATTTTGAAGCTAGGTCAGGCTAGGCTGGACAGGAAAAGTTGTGATACTCTTTTTAGCAAATAACCACAAAGTGCAGAAGGAAAGAAAGAAGGAAAGAAGGAAGGAAGGAAGGAAGGAAGGAAGGAAGGAAGGAAGGAAGGAAGGAAGGAAGGAAGGAAGGAAGGTGAGCAGGCAAACATAGTAGAAAAACTTGGGCAGAAGAGTAGTCATTGCAAAGTGAAAGATAAAGTTGATAGATGGGTTCAAAACTGGTTATCCATCTCAGCTGTTTGAGGGTCTCCTTGAGAATCGGGGGCTAGGTAGGAAAGAGTTGGTTATTTCTTTCCCAGAAAGTCCAGGGACATTTCAGCCAGTTTTGGGAAGTCTGGTCAGGCAGGGAATGGATAAACTTTCAGGAGTGATGGGTGACCAATGCCCTGGGAGAGGGAGCAGCATAATGGTCATAAAGTCAAAACTACTGACTGCAGCTATTTTTTAAAACCATGGAGGTCACTGACTACAGTTGTTTTGCCATCTGCCCAAGGCCCAGAAAGACTTGCACGTGAAAAAATGGGATGATTGTGAAGTAGGGAGACTGGGTCTAAGCAAAAGGCCTTGATAATAGAGGACATTCTTTAGTTTCCAAATGTGTTTATTTTTAGGGTCCAGTCGTCGTGGGGCCTGAACTCTGGGCCTGGGCACTGTCCCTCAGCTCTTCAGCTGCAGGCTAGCGCTCTACCGCTTGAGCCACAGCACCACTTCCGGCGTTTTTCTTTTTGCTATGTGGTGCTGAGGAATCGAACCCAGGGCCTCATGCATGCAAGGCAAGTGCTCTACCACTGAGCCACCTTCCCAGCCCCTTCAAATGTGTTTTTAATTGGTAAGTTCCAGACAGGCCTTACTCTCCTTAGATGATGGGTTCTTGATTTCTCTTGATTGTGTCCATATTTGATTTGCTTTGGCTTATATTTAACATCTTTGGTAGCTTTGAGTGCTCACTAGTTTGTTATTTACTTTGATTGTGTTCACATCTGATTTGCTTTCTACTTTGTTAAGGTTCATTTCACGCACCTTCTGTGGTTTGGGGGCTATATAAGCCACATGTTCATTGTAATCAGGGCAGGAGGGCTTTTTGACAAGAGTCCCTGTGCCACCTGCCAACACTCTAATAAAGACTCTGAAGTTGGCCTTTTAAGTGGTGGCTTCTCTGTTCTTACAACTGGATCTACCTACAACAACTGGACCCCAGAGAGGTGGGCCAGAACAGGCATTCAATATGAGGAGCAGAAGCATGTATGGGAGAACTCAAGCAGACAATGTGGAGTTTCTGCTTGGGTCTGGAGACTGATATGGCCCATAGGCTGTCCAGTGATCTTGTGAGTTGGCTCAGCAGGCTGTCCTCTGATCTTGAGAGCCATATAGCTCTCTCTCATAGAGTCACCCTTTTAACTCCTGCAAGATGTACCCAAGGCAGTACCTTCCCTTGGGACCCCTTCTAGACAATAGGCATTCTTTTTTTTCAGTCATGGGGCCTGAACTCTGGGCCTGGGCACTGTCCCTTAGCTCTTCAGCTCAAAGCTAGCACTCTACCACTTGAGCCACAGCACCATTTCCAGCTTTTTCTGTTTATGTGGTACTGAGGAATTGAACCCAGGGCCTCATGCATGCAAGGCAAGCGCTCTACCACTGAAGCACCTTTCCAGCCCGAGTAGGCATTCTATTCTTCAATAAATCTTTGCTGTTTTACTTCTCCCTCTTTTATTAATCATTTATTTATTTATTGATCATAGGGCTTGAACTCAGAGCCTGGGCACTGTCCCTGAGCTCTTTTGCAGGTTAGCGCTTTTCAACTTTGAGCCACAGCTCTGCTTCGGGTTGTCTGGTGGTTAATTGATGATAAGGGTCTCAAGGGGTTGAGAATGTGGCTCAGTGGTAGAGTGCTTGCGTAGCATGCATGAAGCCCTGGGTTCAATTCCTCAGTCCCACATAAACAGAAAAAACTGAAAGGGGCACTGTGGTTCAAGTGGTAGAGCGCTAGCCTTAAGCAAAAAGAAACTCATGGACCATGCCTAGGCCCTGAGTTCAAGCCCCAGGACTGGCAAAGGGAAAAAAAAAAAAAAAAACGTTTCCAGGACTTTCCTGGAGAGGCTAGCTTTGAACCATGGTCTTCAGATCTCAGCTTCCTGAGTGGCTAGGATTACAGGTGTGAGCCACCAGTGGCCAGCCCAGTTCCAGTTTTTGAGACAACTGTTGGGAAAATGGAGGGGAATGGAAAAGGAATAGACCAGACGCGATCGTCAGCAGGCGAGGACTATTTTTTGAGAAACAGTGAGGGACACAAACCTTCCCGCGGGCTTGGAGGTTGTGCAAGGGACTGAATTTGGGGGTGGGTTTATATAGGGCTTAATAAGGAAGCAGAGAATAAAAAATGGGCTATGGTCTCCTTGGGATCAAGGAGGCCCACAGTGGAATGCTGGGTGGTGAGGACTATTGTCTCCTGGGGGCCAAGGTTACACTGACCTGCCTGTGGACAATCACATGCGCACACACCTGGTGCTTTGCTTGGCCCTGGGGAATAAGACAGGCCTCAATCCTTCCTATTCTACCTTTAGCTACATAAGAAGATTGGGCCTAGATGGGAGAGGCAGATCCTTCAGCCACCCCAAGTCAGGTTTGCCTAATCTCATCCTTAATGCAGAAATTACCATCTGTGTCTAATGTCCTATCGGAGCATTTTAAAGGATAATCAAACGAAATCAAGTCTGGCTGCATAAGTGCATGAGCAGCTCCTTATATGAGCGGAAGGGCCCTGCACCCACTTCTGGAAAAAGGGAACCAGAACTTTCCTTTCTTTTTGTGTGTCAATTCTTGGATTTGAACTCTGGTCCTTGGCACTTTCCCTTAGCTTTTTTTGTTTGTTTGTTTGTTTTGTTTTCTTTTTTTATTGTGAAAATACCGTACAGAGGGGTTACAATTACATGGGCAAGATAATGAGTAAATTTCTTTTTTTTTATATTAATGTTGTTTTTTGGGGGGGTCCGGTTGTGTGGCCTAAACTCTAGGTCTGGGCGCTGTCCCTCAGCTCTTCAGCTGCAGGCTAGCGCTCTACCACTTGAGCCACAGAGCCACTTTTGGCTTTTTTCTTTTTGCTTATGTGGTGCTGAGGAATCGAACCCAGGGCCTCATGCATGTAAGGCAAGCGCTCTACCACTGAGCCACCTTCCCAGCCCCAATGAGTACATTTCTTATCAAGCATTGTTGCCTCCTCCTTTGTTTCTCCCTTAGCTTTTTCAGGCATGACTACCCCTTGAGCCACAGCTCCACTTTTGTCTCTTTGCTCATCAATTGGAGATCAGAGTCTCATGGGATGGCTTTGACCAGTGATCCCCAGATCTCAGCCTCCTGAGTAGCTAGGATTACAGGCAGGAGCCACCAACGCCCGGCTTCTGACTTGTTCTTAATGTGATCTTCGTAAGGTCTGCCCCAGGCCTTGCAGGCCCTGTGCAGACACCTTCTACCTCTGGGCTGTTTCCACCCAGTATCTGTTACCTAGGTAGCTTGTACACCTGGAAGCAGTCACCTGCCCCTCCTGCTAGGTCACATCCCGGGCTGCCTGTGGTCATGTGCCTCCCATCTGACCCTAGGAGGGTCCTAAGGTCACACCCAGATCCAATGTGGTCACACCTTTCCCCCCACCTAGTCACACCTCTTCCTGTCCCTGGCCTAGATAAGTCACTCCGTTCAGCCAAGTCTCTCCACCATGCACGGCAGGGGCAGCAGTTCGGTAAATAAACTTCTTTTCCTGCCTGAATACCACATGGTATTCTCCTCATCGGCTACCTAATGAAACCTGCCTATTGAGTATACCTTACAATTTTCAGCACTTATGCATGAGAAAGAAGTGAGAGAGTGAAAGAGAGGGGGGAGGGAGGGAGGAAGGAAAGAAGGAAGGAAGGAAGAGCAAGATAAAGAGTGAAAGGAAGGAAGGAAAGAGAAAAAATAAAGATGAGATGAATTACACATAGATATTGATATGATGGATAGATGGTGAATAGATATGATGGACTGATAGATATGATAGTGGATCCAGAGGATAAATAGAAGATGGATAGGGACAGAGAGATACACATATACATATGTAAAATTAGCCTGGGTGCTATCCCTGAACTATTGTGCTCAAGGCTAGTGCTCTACTACTTGAGCCACAACTCCACTTCCAGTTTTCTGGTGGTTAATTGGAGATAAGTCTCACGGACTTTTCCTGCCCAGGCTGGCTTAGAACCTCAGTCTTCAGATCTCAGCCTACTGAGTAGCTAGGATTACAGGTATGAACCACCGGCGCCCAGTGACAGTTTCTTTTTGCCAGTCTTGGGGCTTGAAGTCAGGGCCTGCACTGTCCCTGAGCCTCTCTGTGTTCAAGCCTCTTTTACTTTCTTTTCTTTCCTTTCTTTTAAATTCTACCGCTAGAGCCTCAGCACTACTTCCAGCTTTTTCCAAATAGTTTTTGGAGATAAGAGTTTCTTGGACTTTCCTGCCCAGGTTATCTTGGAACTATAACCCTCAGATCTCAGCCACCTGGGTAGCTAGGATTACAGGTAGGAGCTTTGATACTTTGACACTTTCATTTGCTGGTGGTGTGGTTTAGTGTAGAATGCCTGCCTGCCAAATGCAAACTGCAGGACCATCAAACAAACAACCACAAGAAAGAGGATTGTAACTAGTGCCTAATAGATTTGTTTGCAAAATTTGTCAGCTTTCTTATGGAAAACTACCAGAGAAATCTACTCAACCAAAGTTGCATAAACTCCCAAGACCACAGTGGCTATAATCCTAGCTACTTAGGAGGCTGAGATCTATGGATCTCAGTTCAAAGCCAGGCTGGTCAGACAAATCTTGAGATTCTGATCTCCAGTTAACCACAAAAAAAAGCCCAGGGGCTGGGAAGGTGGCTCAGTGGTAGAGCGCTTGCCTTGCATGCTCGAGGCCCTGGGTTCGATTCCTCAGCACCACATAAGCAAAAAAGAAAAAAGCCGGAAGTGGCGCTGTGGCTCAAGTGGTAGAGTGCTAGCCTTGAGCTGAAGAGCTGAGGGACAGCGCCCATGCCCAGAGTTCAGGCCCCATGACTGGACCAAAAAAAAAAATAAAATAATAATAAAATAAAATAATAAAAAAAATAAAAATAAAAGCCCAATGTTCAGATGTGGCTCAATGTGGGATTATCAGTCCTGAGGGGAGAATGTTCAGGGAAATGAGATGAGATCAAACAACAAAAACAAAACAAAACAAAACAAAACAAAAAACCCAAATCCAGGACATTCCAGTTGAGTGGAGCGAGAGTGTGGAAATTAATGATGTTTCAGAAAGGAGTGAGAGAAGGGGGCTGGGCAAGGATAAAGTTGGGGTATCTCCCCTCCTGGGCTCAACCAAGTTTGTTCAGAGGCTGGCTATGGTTGGAACTGAGCCAAATTTCTGCAGAAAAAGTCTTCCAGTAAGATTTGATAAACAGTGGTGGGTGGGGCAGCTCCCAGTGGGGCTAAGCAGGCTGTTATTGCAGCCAAAGAGGTTCCTGTGGATGCCTGAGTCTGCTCACCAGGCTGGCCACATGGTTTTATCTTCATACACAGAATTGCCTAGGCCTTTCTTTTTTTCTTCCTTCCTTCCTTCCTTCCTTCCTTCCTTCCTTCCTTCCTTCCTTCCTTCCTTCCTTCCTTCCTTTCTTTCTCCCTCCTTTATAGCCCAATGAGCTCCTTTCCCATAGCTTAGCATGATTCTTCCCCTTCCCATAGCTTAGCATGCTCCCTTCCTAGGCAACACTAGACCCGATTAGTAAAGGCAGTGAATAATCAGCCTCCAGCCCCCTGGCCTTCCGCCTTGAGATGGCCCTCCTCTGGGGCAGCTGCCACTATATAAGGCAGCAAGATCCCTTAGACCTTCAGGCCTGGACAGCTTATTTACTGCAGGGCCCCTTATCTACTACTTGGGCAGTAGCCATAAATCCTAGTCCACCATCATGAAGCCCTTGGTCCACAAGTCCATACCTCCTAGTCCCTTCAAAACCTCCTAGGTTATATAGGTCACCTCAGATAATAGCTGGCACTTCTTTTCACTTCTCTCTTGTGAGAAGAGATCTTGCCTGTCCACTGGCAATAAACCTTCTCTTTGTTCTTTGTATCTGGATGTTTGTGTGGTTTTCTGGCAAAGTCTAATTTATTCTAACACTCCTTTCTTCCTTTACTTTCTTTCCTTCTCTTTCTTCCTGCTTTCTTTCACTTTGTGTCTGCTATGGGGCTTAAACTCAAAGCTGGGCATTGTCCCCTGTCCCTGAGTTCTTTTGCTTAAGGCTAGTACTCCACCACTTGAGCCACAGCTCCACTTGCAGCTTTTGTGGGTAATTGGAGATGAGTCTCAAGGACTTTCCTGCCCCAGGTTGGCTTCAAACCACAGTCCTCAGATCTCAGCCTCTTGAGTAGCTAGGATTATAAGTATGAGTCATCAACTAGCGCTTATGAACTCTTTGATCTTAAGTTATTTTTCTGCAGATCAATGGTCTCAGATGTATAACAAGGCTTGGCACAGGAGAGATCAGGAAAAACCAGGCCTTTGAAACAGCACCTAGGAATTCAGAGACTAGCATTGTATTTATTTGAAGCAGCTCAATTGAAAGCATACAAGCTTCACACTCCCTCATAAACTGCAACATTTAGAAAAAGGAGGAACTTTCCTATCCTGACCTTGGCCACTTGTTCGGTGGACTGACTGAGCTGGAAATTTTAACCTTTTCCTGAATATGTGGGGGAGAGGAGGTAGCAAAAAAATAAACTGCAAGAAAAGTCCTGATTAGGCTGAGGCTAGGGGGGGCAGTAACTAGGGCTGGCTGGCTGCTGATAGGTGATTAAATTAGGGGGTAGGGTTGCTTAGGTAGCTAGATATTGCTTGGGTTTTACCCTTTGTTTGCAAAGACAGAATTTTGTGTTGTTTGTTTCTGCCCCCATGGTTCTTAGTCCTATCTCCAGTGATTTTCCATTTCTGAGGGGCTGGGTAGGGATTGGGAAAACATCTCCTTTGGGTCCAAAATGTGTTTGAAAAATGCTTAGCTCAAGGATGGGTATCTGTCTTGAAAGAAGCCTATGAAAGAATCCATCTCTTTTTTGGTATTTATCCTGGAACTTGAACTCAGGACCTGAGTACACTGTCCCTGAGCTTATGCTCAAAGCTAGCTCTCTACCACTTGAGCCACAGCTCCACTTCTGGCTTTTGTTAGTTAATTGAAGATAAGTGTCATGGACTCTCTTGCCTGGTCTGGCTTTGAACTGCCAGATCTTAGCCCCTGAGTGTTAGGTAAGATCTCGCTGTGGACAGTTGCCTTAAGAGAGCAGAACAGGCTTCATTTAGCACTTCATTTAGCGAGGCCCCAAGAAACACCAAGCAGAGTTGGAGAGAGTCAGAGATACAAAGGGCATGGGCGCGGGTCCAAGGTTTAAGCCCAAGCTAACCAAGGAGTCAGCTCGGGCAGTTTGCAAGTTTCCAGGGCAATGCATGTAATGGTGAGGTATTCCCAAAAGTTGCTCCAAGGTGGCAACTTGCAAGAATGGCTCTGGGGTGGGGACGGGGTCTGTGGACTGGGAAGGCTGCCTTTGCTTCCGAGAAGCAGACACATTCCCATTGTTTAGAAGCTAGCATTACAGATGTGGCCGCCAGTGCCTAGCCAAGTTCTCAAGCCAAGATGAAGGACTGACCCCACTCTGTTACCCCAGGTGCGTACAAACATCAGGTATGTACCAACCTACAGGACACAGGCAGCGCAATCTGACCTGAGCCTGGCAGTCAACATTCAATTGTGGGCCTAACCGGGAATTCCTGCCTTCCCCAGCCCTTTCGATAACTTCCATCACCTTGCTGCTCAGGCCCCAAAAGCCCAATTCCAACCCCACTTCCTTGCACAACCTTCATCCCACAGAAAGGCTGCTGCCTGCCCCTCACTGCTGTGCCTCAACAAACAGTCAGCACCTGTTGAGAACCAAGTCTGCCCCGTTTATTTCTCCTTCAGTTCCTTAACACCAAGGGTGCGATCAAAGTGGGAGAGCAGTTCTTCTAAGGTTGAGGCAAGATGAATTAGGGAAAATGAGGGCTGGTGATGGCAACTCAAAAATAAGGTATTTAGAAACACAGAAGCACTATCTTTGCTCCTGAGAGACAAAGGCCTCCCAAAATTAAAGGGTGGACCCAAAACATAAACAACCAGAATGGTAAACAAGAGCCAGGAACTTAGGAAGTGAAACACCACCAAAAGGGCTTGAGAACAAAGAAACACCTATCCTTGCATAACCTCCTGCCTTCATCATATACAGACCCATCAGAGCTCAGTGTCTCTCTTTAAGAGTACTTACTCTGTTAGTGTGTGCCTCCTCCTGATTGTCTCTTTGTCTGCTTGTCTACTCGTTAAAGCCCTGCCAAGTTCTCTTACATTTATGACTTGTCCAGAGATTCCTTTTTTTGTTGGGGGGGGGGGGTCCAGTCGTGGGGCCTCAACTCTGGGCCTGGGCGCTGTCCCTCAGCTCTTCAGCTCAAGGCTAGAGCTCTACCACTGGAGCCACAGCGCCACTTCCGGCTTTTTTCTTTTTGCTTATGTGGTGCTGAGGAATCGAACCCAGGGCCTCAGGCATGCAAGGCAAGCGCTCTACCACTGAGCCACCTTCCCAGCCCCTTGTCCAGAGATTCTTATTCTACCATGCAAGTCAAAGACCCTAAGTGAAAAGTCTTGACATTGAGAGGCATCTTCGCTAAACCTCACTTGCATCCAGTGACAAGGTGAGCTGGAGCCAAATTTCATCCTACTCTTTCACCATAAACAGCCCTGGTGGTTCATGTCTATAATCCTTACCACTCAGGAGGTTGAGATATGAAGACAGTGATTCAAAACCAGCTGGGGCAGGAAAATCCATGAGACTCTCTAATGAACCACTAAAAGAAGCCAGAAGTGGATCTGTGGTTCAAGAGGTTAGAAAGCACAAGAGATAGAACCCATTAGGAAACTGAGTCATGAGTGTTTGGAAAGCTCAAGCGAATGAAAAGGGAGAAAGAAGGCAGAGACCTCAGAATACCAGAACAGGCTTTGATCATAGCTGCAGAGGGACTCCATATAACTCCAGGTAGGGTTGGAGAAACAAAGAGCGGGAGTAGGGGGTTAAGGTTTGTATACATTCTAGGGTGAGACTTCTTTGGAATTTCTTTATCTCATCCTGTTTGGAATTTATTGACCGATCTGTGATTTATGGTGCAAACTGTCCTGTTGAGATTTTATAGTAGGGGTATCTTTCTGAGGCCCACAGTCCCACGCTTTCAGATAAAGGTCAGGGGTAAAGTTTTCCTGAGAACCAGGAGGGGTCCCCCAGGAACGGTGCTCCATGGACCACAGGAGCAATATGAAGTTATGAGAAAAAGTAGATTCCTATCAGCATCCAGGCTCTGAGTTCAAGACCCAGCAAGAGTACATCCAAGCTTGGAGACAGTGACCATACCTATCATCCTAGCTACTCAGGGAGGCTGAGATTAGTTAGGATTGAAGTTCAAAGCCAGTAGGGTCAGAAAAGTCTAAGAGATTTCGGCTCCAAAAATCATCAGCAAAAGGCTGGGCTGGAGAGATGAGAGACATCTTTGGACAACTCTGGTTATGTACAAAGGATCCATATGCATCTCTGATTTTAGAATAATAAACAGCACCCAACTCATAGTGTAAGGATTAAGAGTTACTGCAGGTTAGATTGCATGTGACAGGCCGCTGGAAGGCAGAGGCAGCCAAGAAAAGCCACTTCCTTATACACTACCTGTCCCAATCATGCTTTGGGGGCACTAGCCAAAACTGCTCAAACTTGTAAAACAAGTTACTTGCGAAAAGTTCCTGCTGACCCCGGCCATATAAACCCTGCTACAACCAGACTCTGGGTAACCTCTCTCATCCTGACCAGGGTTTTTCCTTGGGAGTGTACCCAAAAAAACTTCCTTTCTTCACCTTTTCCTCCTCCTGCGTGTTCATTCCTCGCCTAAAACCTTACCTCTGGTGCCAAAACCCAGGAAGGTGGAAATACTTTGCTTCGCTCTAAGGTGACCGACCAAAGGGCACTGCCTTTTCTCAGCCTCTCTCCTCCCTTCCTCCTTTCCTGAGGCCTCCTCCATCAAGAGCACAGGGCCTGCTGTGCTTACTTTGGGCTAAACAGCTACCTGAAAAGACCTGGTGGCCTTTCCTCCATAAGCCATGCATATCCCGTGGATGGCCACCTGGTGGCTTGGGATATTATTGGAGGCCTCTTCCTTTCTCCCTCTCCCTCTCCCTCTTTCTCTTTTTCTCTCCCTGACACCCTTCCCACCCCCCACCCCCTGGGTCTCAGGGTGTCCTGGCTTGCTCTCCAGGAACTCAGTTCCTTGTGTTTCCATCCATAAAAGTCATGAGTGCTTGTGCCCAAGTCTCCCTCCAGCCTTTGGTCTAGGTGCTGAGAACGATCAAGGGAGGCCTAGTCTTCTCTGTCGCCTCCGTTTTTATTTGGTAACTCTTTGGCTAAGACAGGGATGCCTTCTTTAGCCTTAATTTTACCCCGGGCTTCCTGGGCACCATGAGAAATCAAAATTCCAAACCGGACCCACATTCTCCTCTGGGTTGCTTATTGGCTAATCTCAAACCTCTAGGCCTAAGACCTGACCTTAATCTTCCTCTGTAACCAGGAATGGCCTATGTACCGGCTCCATAACCAGTGGTGCTGGCCTGAAAAATGGGACTTTCAGTTTCAATAAACTAACCGATCTCTGCAATTTCTGTGAGCGGACGGCAAATGGGCTGAAATTCCTGAAGTCCAGGGATTCTTCTACTTACGCTCCCGTCTCTCCTGCCCCCATCTCAACTCTTGCTCATGTGGCAAGATCCCTCCAAAAGCTCTCGCCCCTCTCTTCCTCTCCTTCCCTCTCAATCTCAGCTGTCCTCCCCACCTGTGGCGTGTCCACCGCCCTATGCACCACCTGGCCCCACTGGGCCGAGGGTCTAATATCTCGCCTGGCATGATCTCCATGTTATACTCTCCTCCACTCTCACCATGGAGGAGTGTGAGCGAGTCTATCAGGCTGCCCAGGCTCATGGGGATGAGATCCCCCTTACAGATACAACCATGCCCGTGGGAGCTGAGGCAATCCCCAGACAGGACCCTGGTTGGCAATATCAGATAGACAATGGCCACTTGCGTAGAGATAAGATGATTCGGTGCCTTTTGGCTGGATTACAGGTGGCCTCCCATAAGATTAACTTTGACAAGCTGTGAGAAATAACTTACCTTTTCTTAATCATGGTACTGAGATTCAAGCCCAGAGCCTACCACTTGAACCAGACTTAAAAAGGCTGAGGGTGGCTCTCAAACCCCTATCCGTGACCTGGTGAACATGGCCTTTAAACTTTCCATGCCTGTGAGGAACAGGAAAAGACTGCTAGGGAAGGCCGCTCTTTCAAAAGGCGGCCTACCAAGCCCAAGCCCTGCTCGCTGCCCTAAAGCCCTCTACAACACATGGCTCTGGAGAAAAAGCGCCAACCACCTGTACCCTGCTTCAAGTGCGACCAGGAGGGGCACTGGACAAGGCAATGCCCTAAACCCCATCCTCCCCAGCACCATGTCCACTGTGCAATCAAAAGGGACACTGGAAGACCGACTGCCCTTCTACACCTAGCTGTGGAGGTACAGTTCTTCCCTCCCCTGACTTGCTGCCTTTGGTCCTGGTCTTGAAGACTAAGGACACCCTGCTTCACAGACCCTGGTCACCCTCATCAAGCCTAGGGTAACGATCCGGGTAGCAGGTAAGGTCATTTACTTTTTGGACAATATAGGGGCTACCTATTTGGTCCTCCCTACTTGAACCCCTTAATTCCTTCCCAGGTCTCGGTTATGGAAGTTGAGGATTTCCCTCCCAGCCACCAGCAATGGGCCTTCTTATATGCCTGAATATATACAATGAAGGCAGTAAGAGGAATGAGACCCAGCCCTGCTCTTAGCCTTAAAAGCTAGCAAACATCTCCATCCAAGCGGTGCCTTGAGGCAGTTCTGAGATAACCCAGTCCCACAAACCAAAGGAAAAAATGTGCAGTTTTAAACTCTAGCCACAAAGAACAAAGAATTGTGAAGAGGGTAGTAAAGGAAGTCTTGGGAGGCTGGGAAGGTGACTCAGTGGTAGAGCGCTTGCCTTGCATGCATGAGGCCCTGGGTTCCATTCCTCGGCACCACATAAGCAGAAAAAGCCGGAAGTGGTGCTGTGGCTCAAATGGTAAGGGGCTAGCCTTGAGCTGAAGAGCTGAGAGACAGCGGCCAGGCCCAGAGTTCAGGCCTCACGACTGACAAAGAAAGAAAAAGAAAGAAAGAAAGAAAGAGAGAGAGAGAGAGAGAGAGAGAGAGAGAGAGAGAGAGAGAGAGAGAGAGAGAAAGAAAGAAAGAAAGAAAGAAAGAAAGAAAGAAAGAAAGAAAGAAAGAAAGAAAGAAAGAAAGAAAGAAAGAAAGAAAGAAAAAAAGGAAAGACAGTCTTGGGAAAGCAATTGGGAAAAAAATGGTCTCCTCTGGATAAGAAAGGATTTAAAAGTATGGGATTCCTGGTGCCAACTAATTCTCCTTATAACACCCCTATTTTGCCTGTTCACAAACCAAATGGCTCCTACTAGTTAGTACAGAACCTTTGTCTCCTTAATGAGGCCATGATGCCCGTACACCCTGTTTTTCCCAATGCACATACCCACCTTTTCCATATCCCCTTTCTACCACCCATTCTTCTGTATTGGATCTTTTTTTTTTTGTCGGTCATGGGGCTCGAACTCTGGGCTTGGGCGCTGTCCCTCAGCTCTTCAGCTCAAGGCGAGCGCTCTACCACTTGAGCTACAGCGCCACTTCCGGTTTTCTAGTGGTTTATTGGAGATAGGAGTCTCACGGTCTCTCCTGCCCGGGCTGGCTTTGAACCACGATTCTCAGATCTCAGCCTCCTGAGTAGCTAGGATTACAGGCGTGAGCCACCGGCGCCCGGCTGTATTGGATCTTAAGGCTGCTTTCTTTACTATTCCCTTGGGTCCACCTGGTTGGAATCTGTTTGCCTTTACAGGGGAGGATCCGAACACCTCTCAGGCCAGTGAGCTGACCTAGATGGTGCTTCCCCAGGTTTTCGAGACAGTCCCCATTTATTTGGCCAAGCATCAGGGAGCGTGATTTAGGCTTTTTTTTTTTTTGTCGGTCGTGGGGCCTGAACTCTGGGCCTGGGCGCTGTCCCTCAGCTCTTCAGCTCAAGGCGAGCACTCTACCACTTGAGCTACAGCGCCACTTCCTAGGCTTTTGAATATACGTTTTTTATTTTAAAAATACTGTACAGAGGTTTTTGCAGTATGTTGATTACCTCCTTTTAGGTAGTTTCTCTTTGGCAAAGTCTTGCCTCCATACCAACTGTGTGTTAAACTTTTTGGCCTCCAAGGGATATCGTGTTTCCCCCTCTAAGGCTCAGCTGGCCCTGGCTACAGCTACAGACATGGGACTTTCTCTTACTCCTACAACCTGCCATTTCACAGTGGACGGCCGACAGGTCCTCAGGGATTTACAAGCCGCTAATTCAGGCAAGGAAATCCTTTCCTTCTTGAGATTTGTCAGTTTCTTTAGACACTGGATTCCCAACTTCTCCCTTTAGGCCAAACCATTATATGAGGCAGCCCTGGAGGGACCACTGACTAGCTCCGGGAGACAGCCCTGGCCTTCCATCAGCTGCAGTCAGCTGTCGTCCCCACCACTCCAGTGACCTAATATGACTAAGCCTTTTCTTGTATGAATGCCAGGGCATTGCTATTAGAGTCCTGACTCAGCCACTTGGCCCCACATTTGCTCCTATAGCCTACTTAACTAAACAACTCGACCCCACGGCTAGAGGATGGCAGCCTGCCTTCTTGCTCTGGCAGCCGCAGCCACCCTAACCAAGAAAGCCCTTAAGTTAACCCTGGGGTTCCCACTAAAGGTGCTTTCCTCATACCTACATCAGGACTTACTCAGCCACCGTGCCCAGCCCTTCTGTCTCCTCGCTTGCAGGAGATTCACCTCTTATTTATTGAAAAGCCAAATGTTTCACTTTTTCAGTCCCCTAAGCTCAATCCTGCTACTCTTCTTCTTCCCACTTCCCTAGCCAACCCCTCCTCCTTGTCTGAACATTCCTGCCCTGAATTAGTGAAGTCCCTTGATTCCCCAGCTGGGCTGACCCACCAGCCCATCCCTGACCCTGGCCTGGTTCTGTGTGGATGCAGTTCCCCGGTGGACCCGCATGGAAAGAGACAAGCCTCCAATACGATTATTTCCAAAGGAGGGGAGGTATTGGGGGCCCAGCGCCTCCCTGAGGGAACAAACAACGTCCCACAAGGCTGAACTAGTGGCTCTCACTAGGGCCCTCCAGTTGGTAAAAGGGAAAAGGGCCACGTTTATACTGACTCTATGCCTTCCTCATTGCCCGTTGTCACGTGGCAATCTGGAAAGAACAGGGGTTCCTATCCACAAAAGGAAACCTTATTTTAATGCCTGCCCTATTTTTTAAAATATATTTTTATTGTGAAAATACTGTACAGAGGGGTTACAATTACATGGGTAAGATAATGAGCACATTTCTTTCTTTCTTTTTTTTTTTGGTCCAGTTGTGGGGCCTGAACTCTGGGCTTGGGCGCTGTCCCTCAGCTCTTCAGCTCTTCAGCTCAAGGCTAGCGCTCTACCACTTGAGCCACAGCGCCACTTACAGCTTTTTTTTTTCTGCTTATGTGATGCTGAGGAATTGAACCCAGGGCCTCAGGCATGCAAGGCAAGCGCTCTACCACTGAGCCATCTTCCCAGCCCTAATGAGCACATTTCTTATCAAGCATTGTAGACTCCTGCTTTGTTTCCCCTTCCCATCCCTTCGTATCCTCCTCCCTTCCCCAGCCCCCCCCACCAAAGTTGTAAAGTTCGTTTTTCGACATAACGACTTGTACATCTCATTGTTGCAATGGGTCCTCCTGTAACCCTGTTTTAACAATTTGTTTTTTCCCTTCCCCTCCACATATACCAACATCATATATAGTGAAAGCAGGGGTTGTACCATGGGGGAGGGGCATACAAGGCAACAAAGACATAATCTTATAAATATGTTAGAAACAATCACATGAAAGATCTCTTTTTTTTTTTTTTTTTGTCAGTCGTGGGGCTTGAGCTCTAGGCCTGGGAGCTGTCCCTGAACAATTCTGCTCAAGGCTCATGATCTACCACTTGAACCATTGCGCCACTTCTAGTTTTTTTGGTGCTTTTTGTAAAATTGTGATTAAGTGATTACATAATTTTTTCCCAAATTTCACAGTATTGTGGAATAATGATGCTCATTTAAAGTCACAAGCTCATTCTAACTTTCCTGGAGCAAATTGTCTATCATGGTCTATAACATATAATGGTGTACACATATACACCATACATGTGATCAGCAGCATGGGGATATTTAGTAGTGGTTCGACCAGATGAGTGAGAGTTCTTTGTTTCTTAAGTCCTGTTAGTTTTGTCGTATCACCTAACATTTTGGATTTAACATCCACTTATCAGGGAGACCATGTACCCTTTGTCTCTTTGCTCTTGGCTTACCTCGCTCAACATGATTCCTTCTAGCTCCATCCATTTCCCTGCAAATGCCATTATTTTGTCATTTCTAATGGCTGCATAATATTCCATTGTGTATAGATACCACAATTTTTGGATCCATTCATCTGTGGTGGGGCATCTGGGTTGTTTCCATTCCTAGCTATTGTGAACAGTGCTGCAATAAACATGGAGGTGCACGTGTCCTTGTATATTGGTTCCTGTTGTTCAGGGTAGATGCCTAGAAGTGGTATGACTGGGTCGTAAGGGAGGTCAATCTTTAGCTTTCTAAGGACCCTCCAGACTGCTTTCCAAAGTGGTTGTATAAGTGTACATTCCCACCAGCAGTGTAATAGGGTTCCTCTTTCTCCACATCCACTCCAGCATTTGTCGTTGGCTGATTTGTGGATGTGGGACATTCTGACTGGGGTAAGGTGGTATCTCAGGGTTGTCTTTATTTGCATTTCCTTCACCACCAGGGATGATGAACATTTCCTCATGTGTTTCTTTGCCATTTTTATTTCTTCATCTGAGAAGTCCCTCTTTAGTTCCCTTGCCCATTTATGCCTGCCCTATTTCAAAACAAATTCAGGCCCTTTCCCACCCATCGGCTGTGGCTATTGTCCAGATGGATGATTCCCTTGTTTCCCAAGGTAACAATAAGGCTGACGCAGTGGCATGCCAGCTCACTCAACAGCGGCTCTGGCCCCCATTTTATTTTTACAGGTCCTAGACTTGACCCCTTAACATTCCCCATCCGAAAACCTCTTCTCTATGAGAAGGGTGGCACAGATGGAGAACAGGGATGGATCTTTATGGGAAATAAGTTGGCCTTGCCTCTGGCCCTCATTCAACAGGTTCTTGCCTCACTTCATATTGGGCCCAAGGCACTGGTTCAGTTTTGAAAGCCCCTCTTTTATCACGGTCAGCTTCCACCATAGTTGAGTCTGCCTCTTGGGCATGTTTTACATGCTCATGGGGGACTCTGGCCAGCCTTTACAACCCATCAAATGTGGGACAATTTGCCTGGCCAAGACTGGCAGGTTGATTTCACCCATATACACACCCACAAAAGGATGAGGTACCTTCTTGTCCTGGTAGACATCCTCATGGGGTGGGTGGAAGTCTTTCCAGCTCCCAAAGAGATGGCAGGAATTGAAACTTTATTTTTTGGCAGTCGTGGGGCTTGAACTCTGGGCCTGGGTGCTGTCTCTGAGCTCTTCAGCTCAAGGCTAGCACTCTACCACTTGAGCTACAGCACCACTTCCGGTTTTCTATTGGTTTATTGGAGATAAGAGTCTCATAGACTTTCCTGCCTGGGCTGGCTTTGAACCATGATCCTCAGATCTCAGCCAACTGAGTAACTAGGATTACAGGCATGAGCCACCGGCGCCCAGCTTGGAACCTTATTTTTACTTTCAGAAATGATTCCTCATTTTGTCCTTCCTTCTTCCCTTCAATCTGATAATGGCCTGGCCTTTATTTCCCAAGTAGTAAAACAGGTGTCTTCAGCCCTAGGACCCTAGTCAAAGCTCATGAATTTTCAAATAAACTCACTCCAGTGCTAACTTACCTCGCTGGCACTGATTGCTCTCCAAAATCACAAAACCTTGGACCTTGTAATGGCCCAAAAAGGTGGGACCTGCCTATTCTTGCGGGAACAATGTTGTTTTATATTAATGAGTCAGGTTTGGTAGACCAAAACGCTGAGATCCTAAACAACCTAAAGGAGGAGCTCAAACATTAACAATCCAGGGGGCCCCCTTTGTCCCATGCCTCTTGAGGCTCATCCAGAGCCGCATCCAAGAAATGACCAGAGGGAGTTAATCAGCTGCTTCTTCTCCACCCATACACTTGCCTGCCGAATACCCCTCCAGTGCCATAGACAACCAGCATACAGCCCCACAATGCCTCTGTCCAGCAGGAAGTAGCCAGACGACTAGCGTCACCCTATATTTCCAAACCAAAGATGCCAGAATGACAGGCCGCTGGAGGGCAGAGGCAGCCAAGAAAAGCCACTTCCTTATACACCACCTGTGCCAATTATACACCACCTGTGCCAATCATTCTTCGGGGGCACTAGCCTGAATCTGCTCAAACTTGCAAAACAAGTTACATGTGAAAAGTTCCTGCTGACCCCAGCCATATAAACCCTGCTACAAGCAGACTCTGAGTGACCTCTCTCATCCTGACCAGGGTGTTTGCCCAGGAGTGTACCCCAATAAACTTTTCCTTTCTTCACCTTTACCTTCTCCTACGTGTTCTTTCCTCACCTAAAACCTTACAGTGTGTATTTCTTTTCCCTGCTCAGATAATGTAGGAATCACTCATTTGAGTCTTGAACTCTCATTTCTAGCATGGAGAGCAAGAGACCTTTTCTTATCCCACACATTCTGGTTACACTAAAATAAATCCTTGCCAAAACTTTCTCCTTGTGACATTCCCTGAAACCAGCATGGCACTGGTGTCTCAAACCTAAAATCCTAGCTTAGATCTGGGGATCACAGTTTGAGAAAACAGCCTGGACAGAAAAAAAATCTGTAAGGATTTTCTGAGACCAGCTGGCTTTGACCTGCAATTCTCAAATCTCAGCCTCGTAAGTAGATGTGAACCACTGGCACCCAGCTGATTTGGGCTTTTCTAATTGGGTTTCAGTCTTCTATTTCTTAGTATATTTGAGATCTAAGGATCAGAGTTCAAAGCCAGCCTTGACAGGCAACTCTCGAAACTTTTTTTTGGTGGTATTGTTAGTTATGGTGCTTGAACTCTGAGCCTGGGTGTTGTCTCTGAGCTCTTTTGCTCAAGGCTAACACTCGACCACATTGAGCCATAGTGCCATTTCCAGCTTTCTGGTGGTGGGTTCTCACGGACTTTCCTGCCTGGGCTGGGTTGGAACCTCAAGCCTCATGAGCCAACTGCACTAGGGCTTCTGTGAGACTCTTATCTCCAATTAATAAAAGGTTGGAAGTGGTTGGAATTCATTCAGCTTTGTTTGTGGATTCCATGAATTCCTTTATTAAATCTTTGGTTAGGCTGACTCATTGCCCTATCACGCTCAAACAGAGCCCTTTGTAGGCTTTCAATCTATGCATTCATCATGTTTACCAATAGTGTTTGTAGAGCATTTTGAGAACTCTCTGGGTTATTCATTAAGTGCTCTGATGCCTGTTGACCATGAATGGGAGTTGAAGTTCATTGGCTTGCCATTTTCCTTGTGCTTCTACAGCTTGTTCTGCCCATTTAGGTAAAACGCAAAACCAATTCCAAGCTATAACACTATTTTAAGGCAAGCACCAACCCAGAGCCCTGTAGTTGCAGATTTATTTTTTTAATTTTTTTAGTATTTTGTTGGTTGTGGGGCCTGAACAATGTCCCTGAGCTCTTCATCTCAAGGCTACCACTTGAGCCACAGGGCCACTTCTGGCTTTTTTTTCCCCCTGCTTATGTGGTGCTGAGGAATCGAACCCAGTGCCTCCTGCATGCAAGGCAAGCACTCTACCACTGAGCCACCTTCCCAGCCTGCAGATTTTTTGATACAGCCAAAATGATAACAGGTACAGTAGCTTAACAAACAACTAGGGATCAATGGACTAAGAAAACCAAAGAGTTAGCCAGTGGACCAGAAATTAAGAGGTATAGGGAGAATCATGAGGAGAAAAGATGAGAGAAACGTAGGCAGGGAAGGGAAGAGAGGGAAGATAACTAAGACCTAAATTCAGAGAGAGAAAAAAGAGAAAATAGAAAAAGAAAAAAAGCTAAAAGCTGGAAGTGCAGCTTTAGTTCAAGAGGTGGAGCACTCACCTTGAGCGAGGAAACTCAAGTACAGTGGCCAGGCTGAGTTCAAGACCCAGAACTGACGTATACCCATAACTACCACTACCCTCCCACCCCTCCCCCCCAAAATATCCTGGAAGTATTTAATAGGATCTATCTTGTCTTCTGTGAATTTTTAGCATTTTCCTGTATATAATGAATTTCCTTTGTAGAGCACTAGCCTTGAGCTGAAGAGCTCAGGAACAGCACTCAGGCTCAAGAGTTCAAGCTCCATGTCTGACAAAAAAAATAAAATACTTTGGAGGTTGTAGAGTGCTTGCCTAGCATGCATGAAGCATGGGATTTGATTCCTCAGTACCACATAAACAGAAAAAGCATGAAGTGATGCTGTGGCTCAAGTGGTAGAGTGCTAGCCTTGAGCAAAATAAGACAGTGCCCAGGCCCTGAGTTCAAACACCCTAGCACTGGCAAAAAATAATTTCCCCACACCTGAATTATGAAATGCTTACAACTGCTTAAGAGGAATTCCCATTCTCCAAACTTTCTTTTGTAAGAAATCAAAGAAAAGGAACCATAAAAACTTCATATAATTTGTCAAAAAATAAATGTTTATTTTCAAATATGAAAAATAATGTCAAGGCATAATCCAAAATTGGGTGACCAAGTATAAAAAGAAGATATCTAGGATTTAAAAAAAAACCCTCTACAATTAGTCATAAAATATTTAATATACATACTTGGACATTCATAGTGGGTACTGCAGAAAAATAAGTTTTGCTAATGTAGCTTATTAACAAAAATACATTTACAGTCCTCGCTAAACAAACAAGTCCTCAATGGCCTCACGGTGTTCACTTGGGCCTGACAGACTGTAAGAGCCATCTTCATAAAGTAATAGAAACTAACAGCTGAACACACGTCAGCTAGGTAGAAGGATGTCAACTAACTTATGGCTTGCCTTGACAAAATATCTTCCTGTGTTTGTTGATAGTTGTGCTATTCTACTGCAGTGATTTTCAATGAAGCACATGGCCTAAGTGTTCACTGAAGTCTCTGCTGAGATTTGATTGCGGCCATCCTGAGAGTTATTGTCCAGCAAAAGGATTCCAAACAGAAAATGTCAACCAATCCAGAAACATGTATTCAGGTCATTTCACCGGACTGTCCCCAAGGCTCTTGCTTCTCTTTTCCAGGTACATCTGCTTGTAGGTCTGGAACACTTCCTTGGATGAATCTTTCCCTGGGTTTTCCCGTGTCTCACATCCATCTGCACTGAAGCTTCTCTTGCATATTTTTGACTTAGCTTTGTCTGAGAAGATAGAAGCTTAATGTTACATGCAATGAATACCTACCAATCAAAACTAAATGGAAGTCAGGCACTAGTGGCTTATGCCTGTAATACTATCTACCAGTTGAAAGTAGAGCTGGGGCTCAAGTGGAAGAGTGCCAGCCTTGAGTGAAAAAGCCAAGTGAGATGATCAGGCCCTGAGTTCAAGTTCAAGCATTGGTACACTGACCCCTCATGAGATCAAAAGACATAAAACCCTAAAATATCTATGGCGGAGGAAACCTAAGGCAACCCTCAGCCCCCCAGGCGTGATGAGAATTATATTCTTGATTTGTGGGTGTCTGTTGGTCCTGTGGTTGAACTACAGGCCTGGGAACTATCGTTAGCACTCTACCACTTGAGTTACAGCCCTACTGCTGGCTTTTGGGTGGCCAATTGGGGATAGGAGTCTCATGGGCTTTCTTGCCAAGGCTGGCATTAAACCACAATTCTCAGATCTCAGCCTCCAGGGTAGCTAGGATTACAGGAGTAAATTACTAGCACTGAGCATATGGTCTTGTTTAAAGAAAAATAAAATGACCATCATGGCTGATGGTATGGCAGAGAAATTAATATGTCCCCATACCAAGCATAAACAAAAATACCATATGACTAAAAGTAGGGATAAAACACTAAGACAAATTGGCTAAAAAAATTAGGACAGAGCAGGAAGAGGGGTGAAATTATCCAAAAAGAAATGTACTCATGAGTTAGATAACCAGAACACCTCTATATGTCATTTTATTAAGAATAAAATTTTGGGGCCTTGGGAAGGTGTCTCGGTGGTAGAGTGCTTGCCTTGCATGCATGAGGCCCTGGGTTGGATTCCTCAGCATTTCATAAGCAGAAAAAGTAGTTAGTGGGCAAGGTGGCTCAAGTGGTAGAGCACTAGCCTTGAGCTGAAGAGTTGAGGAACAGTGCCCAGGCCCAGAGTTCAAGCCACACGACAAATAAAAATTAAAAAAAAACAAAAAACAACAAAAAGTTGCGTTTAGAGGTTTGGGTCAAGTTTGAACCTCAGTACCATGAAAATTACGCAAAACAGGTAATTTTACCTATCTCTTGATGGTTTTCTTCCATCCTTTTCCTTGTCATTCCACATTTTAACCAGTCTTCTTTTGTACTTTTTATTCCTGAAATTGTTTAAATATTTTGTCTTTTAGTATTATAATGAAGCCATAAGCCTAAAATATATTTTGCAAGACAGTAAGACACATATCAATGTATACCATGCCATTTTTTTAAAGGGCCTGGAAATATTAAAGTGGACATATGGCTCAAGAGGTACAGCACCAGTCTTGAGCAAAAAGGGTTAGAAAGAGTAGGCTTTGAGTTCAAGTCCCAGTACTATTGCAAAAAAACAGCTCCATCCAATGCCCCTGCAACACATCGGAGTCAATCACACCAACATTTCAGACTGAGGACCAAACCACCACTAGTTTTAAAGCCAATATATCTTCCTAGCTATGGTAGTTTCACATATCCCAATATAAGAAAAATCACAGAAGCCAGGCGCTGGTGGCTCACGCTTATAATCCTAGCTACTCAGGAGGCTGAGATCTGAGGATCACGGTTCAAAGCCAGCCCGGGCAGGAGAGACCGTGAGACTCCGATCTCCAATAAACCACCAGAAAACCGGAGGTGGCGCTGTAGCTCAAGTGGTAGAGCGTTCGCCTTGAGCTGAAGAGCTGAGGGACAGCTCCCAGGCCCAGAGTTCAAGTCCCACGACCGACAAAAAAAAGAAAAAAAAGAAAAATCACAGAAATGACTATGATTTCGCATAACTCCTACCAGCTTCACTGTATCTCAAAATAAGATATACATACACACATAAATATATGGATACATATGTACTGAATATACAAATTAACGTATTCTAAATACATGTATGTATGCTTGTATATACTTTTTCTGAATACATGTTTTTCTTTCTGGTGTTGGCACTGGATCCTGAAATCAGGATTTGAGAACTGTTCCTTAGCTTCCTTGCTCAAGGCCAGTGCTCTACACTTGAGCTACAGCGGCACTTTGGTTCTCTGATAGCTAACTGGAGATGGGAGTCTTACAGACTTTCATACGTGGTCTGGCTCCAAACCATGATCCTTAGATCTCAGCCTCCATGAAGCTAAGATTACAGCCATGAGAAACCACTGCCCAGCTTGGTTTTAAAAATCTTTTTTATCTGTGTCAGCACAGGGATTGAACTGAGGGCCTGGGTGCTATTGCTTCAATTTTTTTCTCTCAAGGGTGGTGTTCTAGTACTTGAGCTACAGTTCCACTTCTGGCTCTCTGCTGGTTAATGTGAGATATATCCTTCACAAAATTTGCTGCCCAGATGGCTTGGCACCACGATCCTCATGTCTCAGCTTCCTGATTAGCTAGGATCATACGTGAGCCACCAGCAGCCAACTTCAAAACTTACAATTCACATGAAAAACAGTAAGGGGGTCATCAATGCAGAAGAAACACTACCCAAACTGTACCAAGCCAGGCTACCCAGGCACAAGATGCTACTCATTTGCCAAGAAAATCATACTGGACCTTGCACAGGGGCTTGCTCTTTCCTAGGACAGGCATTCAAGTCTTTGTGTTCCTCAGCAGAGCTTGTATTCTTTAACAGCAAATCTGGGCCTAATTTAAACTCCAACACGCTAGATTTTTCAGGAAAGGGAGCCTTTGGTTTGGGTTCCTGATTCAGCTTGTCTTTAGGGTGCTTCTGGGGCAGGCCGTCCAATTTGGTGAGACAAATGCTTTCTCCCTCTGTGCAATTATACGCCACGCGGTTCAGGTAGTTTTTCCCCCGGTCCTTTACATGCAGAGTCCTTGGGCTGGCCCTTGCTTCCTTACTTCTAATGCTCAAGGTATTTTCTAATTTGTTTTTACCAAGACATGTTTTGTCGAGCTCCTTCCCAGCAACTTTTTCTTTTACATTTCGTGAGATTTGTCTTTTCAACTCCTTAGGGGGATGGTGGATCTTAAGGTTATCCTGACTTGGCAAAATATTGAGTGGCTCTTTGGAAAGACTGTCACAACTCTGACTTGGTTTCCCACTGTCCCCTTCTTGCATGGAGCATTTACTGGACCTCGAGGCTTGAGGATCAGATGGTGCACCTTCCACACAGGTTTTCTTGGAGGACTTACCCTCCATCATCTGTTTCTGTTTCTGCCTTTTCAAATACTCCTGCACTGTGATAACTCTACTTTTCGAGGACATTGGATTGGATTCCACCTTTTCTTGCTCACTGGCCTTTTTGTTTTGGCTTGATAAAACATTACCTAATTTTGGTGAACTTTCCACATTATGACCATGCTCCTGGTGATCCACTTTTTTTTTCTTTCTTTCCAGATCCGATGTGCTTCCTGAGTTTAACTTCCTTTTCTCCAGATATTTTACCTTAGAACCACCAGCACGGAACTTTAATTTTTCTGATGGTGCTGTGGATTGCACCGAGGAACTGTTTGTTTTCTGTGGATCACTCAGGGTGGGAGCTGTCTGTGAGGCTTGTGGGGTGTGGTTCTTTGGTAGCTTTTCCTGCAAACCTGGCCCATTACAGCTTATCACTTTACCATGGATGTTAACAGTGCTGCTATGGAATTTCCATTTTACTTTTCTTGTCTGACCTTGCAAGGGATCTAATTTGTCATCTTTAGATGAAGAGTGATCAGTCCTTTCTGGTCTCATCTTTACTGAGCTGTCCTGTTTCTTTGTTGCATGCTTTTGATTGTCACCATCACACCTGGAAGAAACGTTATCAGGTAATTCTTTTGCTGCCCTCTCTGGGCTCTTTTTTATTCTGGATGTATCTTTTTGTCCGTTGCTGAGTAATTCAAGAAGATGACTTTTCTGAGGCTTTGGAGTGAGAGGCGTCTTAGACTTATTTGAAACACTAATACATTCAATAATAGTGACGTCTTCATCAGGGGCCCCCTCCCCTTCTTTACAGGTGCTAATTTCCGAAGGTGAACACTGCCCTTTCCCCTCATCTTCCTGTTTAGTGGGGCTCTCACTGTCTTTACATTGACAATGGGGCACTCCTTCATAAAGTTCTGAGAGCCAGCCAAGGGCACAGCAGTGGACTTTGTCTTCTTCTAATTTGTTCATCTTATTTTCACAACTTTTTTCTCCCATGGGTGCTGCTGAGGCACATTGGTTCTCTGCCTGTGATAAAGACTTTTCTTTCTGAGGTTCTAACTTTTCAACTACACAAAGTTGACCTTGTTCTTCAGGAAATATCTCTTTCATCTGCTCTGAGCTTAATATGGTTATCTGTATTTGATCTGTAGACTCCTTAGGGCAAGAAGCCATTTTACTGCCATTTTGATTGTCTGAGACTTGTGCTATCTTTTGTTGGTCCACAAACCATTTGTGTGTGTTCATGGCTTCAATGCCATAGGGAAATTCTTTTAAAAGTTCGGATAGTTGGTCTTGCAGGTACAAGACAGAATCATCGAAACTCTCGTGTATTGTGGGATCTTTGGCAATATTACTGCCAGATGCAAGGGTTTCCTGAGAAGTATTTGGCTGAATAGGAGATGAGTAACACATGTCCTGAGGTGGGCCTTCTTGACTAGTACAGTCCACGTTTTTTTCTTCAGCTTTTCTGTTTGCATCACCATTCTGACCAGGTGATGGCTCTTGAGACTTTGATTGGTCAGTTATTTGAAGATTATCTGAGCTGGGTACAAACTGCTCTTTTTGGAAATCAAAGTTTTTCTTCTCACAGGCATGATGTACTTTTTGCTGTTCACAATTGATTATTTGTGGACAGGGTGGAGAAATTTCATGTGCCTCAATCTTTTTCAAATGGGAAGATTTGAACATGTTTGCTATTTGGGAATCATAAGCTACATTACCTTCAACAAGAGAACAAATATTTCCAATCTGTAACATATCACAACTCACAAAAGAACTGTGCTTTGGTTTACACAAAGTTTGCTGATCACCCATAGGAGACTGCTTCCCTAGATCGGCTTTAAGTTGTTCTTTTGAATTCCCAATACCTTGTTCATTCTGCTTTTCCATCTCAATAAATGAAAGAAGTTTGCTCAAATCAGCATTGAGTGGGTCTCCTGAATTTGCAATACCTGGTTCATTCTGCTTTTCCTTCTCAATTTGTGAGAGTTTACTCAGATCAGTATTAGGTGGGTCTTGTGAATTCCCACTACCTGGTTCATTCTGCTTTTCCTTCTCAAGTGAGAAATGTCTGCTCGATCCACTTGCTCCTGAACCACTCGCATCAACATGCGTAACAGCAGGTATTCTTGTATTCTGTGCTAGTTGATCTTGTAAGCTACAGATGCTTCCTTCTTTAATAATTGGATAGACTGGCTCGCTTGGGGATTCCAGTGCCACTCCTCTGACATACAAGTTTTTGTCCTGACTAAGAATTAAGGGTGAAACCACTGCAACCTGAGGTTCTGTTCCCTTTGTGCTAACAGCAGGGGTCTCAAAGCTCGGGGTCATGACCAAGGACAAAGTTGTCACTTGGGAAGGGCTGGTCATTTTGTTGTGAGAATTTCCCTCAACCAAAGCAAGCCTCTTCCCAGGAACTTCTTTCACAGGCTCGGAGACTCCAACTGCTGTGCTTGTTGTGGGTACAACACTCTGGTTTTCCATGGAAAGCTTTGAAGCACTTTCATCTGTTGCTTGTGCAGGTGACTTTTGCCAAAGAGAAAGGCACGTGGCTAGCAGTTCCATGGAACAGTTGCCGTCACTTTTAGCAGGCATGGCTCTGGCAGACAATTCAGAATGCCGAGGTGGCCCAGTGTACATGGTATTCTCAGTTTTACTACTTGCTGCTTTCAAAAGATGTTTATTAATTTTAATTTTCCTTGCAAGTTCTGAAAATTTCCTTTTTATTTCTACCAGTGATTTAAGATCCCGCACGATTTTTTCTTTTGTGACATCATTGGAGTTCAATATTTGACCTGAAGTTGGGATGTAAGAATCCATTCGCCCTTGATTACTTGCAGGGAGCGTTTGCATACTAACCACAGATTCAACTGGCTCATTAAAAGGCTGCTTGACATTGATATTTACTTGCCAATTATATAATTTCTCATGTGTGTGTCTATTTTCATTAGTGCTTTGCCATTGCTGAGGAAGGCCTTTACATAAGTCTTTCCCATTTCCATAGGAGGCGACGTCTGGATTTGGGGAGATGTCCACTGAGGACAATTGTTTATTAACAGGCTGAGCTCTAGGAAGAGGCTGGATTCTGTACTGACGGTGGTAGGGTGGGGGCAGGGGTCTTTTCTCTGCAGTACACTGGTAGGTTGTTATAGCTACAGTCTCCATTGGCTGTATAGTCTGTGTAGGAACTGGAAGCAGGCTGTTTTGAACTTGCAATGATGTAGATGGTGTAGGGGTTGGTTTCTGAATACTGGGTTCTTGTATTACGGCCTGTGGAGTGGAATGGGAGTACTGCTTTGGAAGTGGCCTGTAATCTGGGTATGTCAGCTCAGGAGACACATACTGCTGTGCATCTAATAGCGAAGGGTTCATTCTCTCATTTCCTTGAACAGATACAGAACTTGTTAGAGAACTTGAAGGAGCCATTTGCAGTTGCGCAGTATAACTTTCTGCTGGGACAATGTGACCCTGTAGGGTGTGGACATTAGGCATTTTAGTTCCCAAGTTAGTTTGATGAGCTACAGCTACCTCTGAATAAGGCAGAGAATTTGTCATGGGCAAGTTCAACCATACATTGTGCATAATGCCCGTTGACTTTTGCAAATTAAGATTTGGGAGTTGGGGTCCAGAAACATTTGTATAAGTTCTTTGTTCGAGAGAAGTTTGTGGGGACACAGGGATCCTGTTCTGCACGTTAGTATCGAAGAGTTGAGTTGTATAATTTGGGATGTTCAGCAGTGGCTGCGAGGCTGGATGTGACTCACTGGAATACATGCATGGCTCCTGTGAACTTCCAGGAGAGCTGAAAGAACTCTGAGTCACCGGACTGAGTTGGTTCCTTAGCCACTTATGCAACAAAGATGACTGACTTTTCGAGTATGACGGAGGTTTCGTATTCCAGTTCATAGCTGATCTGATAGAGGAGCACTGTGGTGCTGTGAATGTCATGAACCTTCAAGAAAGATAAAATGAAAGTGTTAAAATTGTTTCAAAATCTGTTTGGTTCAGGTGTTAATCCTAGCTACGGAAAAAGGCTGAGATCTGGGGACTTTAGTTTGAAGACAGCCAGGCAGGAAATTGTCAGACTTTCTCCAATAAACTACTCAAAAAACGCTGGAAGTGACACTGTGGCTCAAGTGGTAGAGCCCTAGCTTTGAGCAAAAAAATCTAAGGACAGCTCCCAGTCCCTAACTTCAATCTCTGGACCAGCACCAAAAATTAAAACAAATGTTGCTTTGTCTACATAGAAAATCACGTCATTACTGAAGCTTTAGAATAGACCAATTACATGGTTAATCATAGATGAAAAGTAATGAGATGTGTAATAATGGATCCATCACACATGCAGTCATGGTTATCACTGATTATTATTTATTTATTTTTGTCGGTCATGGGGCTTGAACTCTGGGATTGGACACTGTCCCTGTGCTCTTCAGCTTAAGGTGAACGCTCTACCGCTTGAGCCATAGCACCACTTCAGGTTTTCTAGTGGTTAATTGGAGATAAGAGTCTCATGGACTTTTCTCCCTAGCACCTGGTTATAATTGCTATATTTAAGCAGCACTCACTTTCAGGTTTCACTTAGTATAACTTTTATTTTTTTATAGTGCTGGCCATTAAGCCCAGAGACTCAGATATGTTCAGCACTTATTCTACCACTGAGCTAAATTTTTCTTTTTTTGTCTGTCCTAAGGCTTGAACTCTGGGCCTAAACACTGTCCCTCAGCTCTTCAGCTCAAGGCGCTCTACAGTGAGCTCCACTTGATAAGAGTTTCACAGAGTTTCTTGCCTGGGCTGGCTTTGAATGACGATCCTCAGATCTCAGCCTCGGAGTAGCAAGGATTACAGGCGAGAGCCACTGGTGCCCGGCTTGAGCTAAATCCTTGACCCTGAATTTGCTCATTAAAAAAACACTTTAGGGCCAGGCACTGGTGGCTCACTCCTAGCTATTCAGGTGGTTGAATCCTGAGAATTGTGGTTCACAGCCAGCCTGGGCAAAAAATTCAAGAGAAGTCCATGAGACTTATCTCCAATGAACCACTCAGAAAACTGGAAGTGGCACTGTGGGTCATGTGGTAGAACACTAGCCTTGAGCTGAGGGACAGTGCCCACATGCAGTTCTTCAAGCCACAAGACTGACAAAAAACCCTCTTTATGGGGCTAGGAATGTGGCTTAGTGGTAAGAGTGCTTGCCTAGGCTGCATGAAGCCCTAGGTTCGAATCCTCAGTACCACATACACAGAAAAAGCTGGAAGTGTTCTTTGGTGCCAGTGGTAGAGTGGCAGCCTTGAGCACAGAGATTGTCAAGGACAGTGCCCATGCCTTGAGTTCAAACTCAAAGACTGGCAAAAAAATTAAGTCAAAAAATTCTTTAAGCAATCCATTCTAGGTGTAAGCAAACAATGAAACTTTGCAAATACAGTAAAAATTAAAAAAAAAATCTTACTGGGCATTGGTGGCTCACATCTGTAATCCAACCTACTCAGGAGGCTAAAATCTGAGGTTCAAAGTCTGCCAGACTCTCATTGTCAACCGAACCACTCAAAAGCCAGAAGTGGGACTGTGTCTGAAGTGGTAGAGCTCTAGCCTAGAGCAAAAATATATACATAAAACAGCTTAGACATAGTGCCCATGTTCTGAGTTCAAGCACTAGTACTGACACCAAAAAAACAAAAGTTCTTATTGTACATCTTTAATTTCTTAATCTCCTAGGGACATAAAATGTTACCTTGGTAATAATAAATACAACAACACAGACCTGTAATCACAGCTAGCAGGAGACTGGGCAAGGAGGATTTGAAAAGTAAGGCCTATCTGGGCAACATCATGAGACCTCCGTGTCAAAAACAAACAAAATATAAAAAGACCTTAAAAAAAAATGCTGTCCAAACACACTGTCTATAATCAGTTTGTTCTCCACTTGTTTCACCCAGGATATCTTGGCTCACTGCCTGCTAGTATTCTGCTTTAGAAGTAAAAAGAGAAACCTATTTTGTCTTTGTTCTGAAACTCCTTGCACATGCTCAAAGCCTTGGCATTTCCTGAGTGAGAGAAATGCTTTTGTGTGTGCTCATGCTGAGGCTTCAACTCAGGGATCATATGCTGCTCCTTTTTTCACTCTAGGTTAGTGCTATACCACTTAAGCCACAGGTCCATTCTCGCTTTATGTTGGTTAACGGTAATGAGTCTCAGACTGGCTTTGTACCAACCATGATCCTCAGATCTCAGGCTGCTGAGTACATGTGATTGTTCCTGAGCTGTTCCCTACCTCTTCATAATAACCTAATGCATACATAAGCAATGTGCTTTTATGGAGTTGTGTGACTCATTCTAGAAAATGATTAAATCCAGAGCTAGAAAGTCCAAGATAGTCTTATCTCCAACTAACCACCAAAGTCAGAAGTTGATCTGTTGCTCAAGTGGTAGAGTGCTAGCCTTGAGCACAAAAGATTAATAGTAATAAAATCAATAAGTAAATTGGCATTATCCTTCCCTTTTTTCTGATACCTACCTGTGTCAATCGGGTCATTCCCACACACACAGTCTCCAAGACAATGAGCCCCCGACCCCCATTTCCCATGCTCCACCACACAAACATGGATAAACTTGTCTCTTCTATGGTGCTTCACAACTTTTTTTTTTTGTCGGTCCTATGGCCTGAACTCAAATCTGGGCACTGTCCTTCAGCTCTTCAGCTCAAGGCTAGTGCTCTACCAATTGAGCCACAACCCCACTTTCAGCTTTTTCTGCTTATGTGATGAGGAGTCGAACCCAGAGCCTCATGCATGCAAGGCAAGCACTCTACCACTGAACCACCTTCCCAGCCCCAAAACTATGTATTTTTTGTGGGGAAGGTTTTAAAATAAATTTTCTTCTAGTATCTCTGAATAGCTGTACAGGACTTTCAATGTGATATTATCTATGTATACAAGGGGTCTTAATCCCCTACTTCTACCTAACACCCGCCCACTTGCCTCACGTTTTCCAGTTCCATTTTCATGGATGTATATTGAGTATTATGACTGTATTAACACAACATTCCTCTATTTGTCCATCTCTCTTTAGCCCACCCCTCCTGGCAAGACATATTCTGCTTCCTGAAATTCAGGCTCTAACTGTCCAAAAAGGTCATGAAATCTCACTCCTTTAATTTGGATATGGGTTTACATGTGTTTTTTGTTTGTTTCAGTTATCAGTCCTGGGGCTTGGGCACTGTCCCAAATTCTAAGTCAGGCACCACAGGCTCCCACCTGTAATCCTAGCTAGAAGGAGACTGAGATTTGAGGATCGTGGTTCAAAGTGAGCCAGGGCAGGAAAATCTGTGAGACTCTCATCCCCCATAAACCATCAGAAAAATCAGAAGTGGCTCTGTGGCTCATGTTATAGAGCACTAACCTTGAACTGAAGAGTGGAAGGACAGTACAAGGCCCAAGCCCACAGGTCAAACCCCATGACGGACCAAAACAAAAAAAAAAAAACCATCAAATTCTAGGCTGTGAATGTGGCTTAGTGGTAGAGTGCTTGCCTATCATGCATGAAGCCCTGGGTTGGAGTCCTCAGTACCAGGTAAACAGAAAAGGCCAGAAGTGGCACTGTGGCACAAGTGGTAAAGTGCTAGCCTTGAGCACAGACAGACTCAGGGACAGTTCCCAGGCTGAGTTCAAGCTCCAGGACCAGCAAAAATAAATAAATTTAAAAAGAATCAAATTCTAATATCACCTCCATTATTCCACCTTCCCAGTCCCTTCATATTTCTTTCAACCATAAATCCAGGTCCTTCTTTTATTTATTTATTTATTTGGGTCCGGTCGTGGGGCCTGAACTCTGGGCCTGGGCGCTGTCCCTCAGCTCTTCAGCTCAAGGCTAGCACTCTACCACTTGAGCCACAGCGCCACTTCCAGCTTTTTTTTTCTGCTTATGTGGTGTTGAGGAATTGAACCCAGGGCCTCAAGAATGCAAGGCAAGCGCTCTACCACTGAGCCACCTTCCCAGCCCCAGGTTCTTCTTTTACTATAAACTGTACTGTCTAGTGCAAAGTAAATCTAGTAATGAACTGTCAACAGAGTGAGCTTCTCCTTTACAGGGCTATACTTATATATCCAGCAGGACATTCTTACTACTGGCTCTACACTCAAACAAAGAAATGTTTTGATGAATCTGTTTATTTTCTGGTCCTGGGACTTGAACTCTGGGCCTGGGCGCTGTCCCACAGCTATTCAGCTTAAGACTAGTACTCTACCACTTGAGCTAAAGCACCACTTCCAGTTTTCCAAGGTAAGAGTCTTATGGACTTTCCTGTTTGGGCTGGCTTTGAACCATGATTCTCAGATCTCAGCCCCAGGAATAGCTAGGATTAGCTAGGATTACAGACATGAGTCACCAGTTCCCAGCTATTTATTATAGTCTAGCTGTGCAACCAGGCTGGAGTAAAACTTACTCGTGGAGTAAGACTTGCTCTGTAGTACAAACTGTCCTCTAACTTACAATCCTCTACTCTGGCCTCCAGAGTTTTGGGACAATAGTGTACTATCATACTTGGCTACAGATATAGCAATTAAAGGACTGGGTGGTGGCTCAAATGCTTCCCTATCAAGTATATGGTACTGAGTTCAAAGATATTGTAAACCTATGTGTACCAAGAGAGAGCCACAAAGACAAGGCAATTTAATGAGACCAAGACTTCTACTTCTCTGCTTTCAATGAAGAACAGGAGTGAATAAAAAACAGGATAAAGTGAAGAACAGAATAGACAGAATATACATCAAGGAAGTAAAATTCTGGAACACATTATATCTGTTTACTTTCTAGACAGGACTACAGAAAGAAAAAGCACAAGAAAGCTAGAGTACCTTAACTTATAGAAGGGTGGCTAATTGTCCATTATGTGTCCTCTGTGCACAATGTGGTTTATCAGTCACTGTAGATGAGACTGCATAGTCCAAGCACTCGTCAAGTGGTGCAAAGGTTGGTTAGCAGTTCTGCAATGAGATCAAGCAGTGTCAGACTATTACATATTTATCATCTGCATAACAGGATCAAATAGCAGTTATTCCATAAGTACAGAAGCTACCAACCAATGGTGGCTATGCCTGGGGCTAAAATCTGAGACTCCTGGTCAGACTCATTTCCAATGAACCTGCAAAATGCCGAAGTAGAGGTATGGCTGAAGCAGCTGAGTGTCTGCCTTGAGAGAAAAAGCAAATGAGAGTGCCAAGTCCCAAGTTCAAGCCCCAGCATTAATAGATAAGGGAATAAACACTTCTAGCTCCTAAATATTCATTTGTTTTTGTAACTTTCCTACTCTTTACTATTTTGAAGTACATCAGAGAAAAAAAAGTAACAAAATGACAGAATATAAGATTGTTATGACCTGGTTACAGAAAACTGGCACTAAGCTGGACCCAGTGGTTAATTATACTTTAATGCCACCACTCGGGAGTCTGGCCTGGGTTACAAAGTGACACCAAATCCCAGAATTCCTCCAATCTAGTTGTATCATGGTATGCCCTCTGTGTCAATGTCCTTCCCAGTCTCTAAGAACCACTATTTTCTACCTGCTATGAAACTGACCTCTTTATCTTCTATGAGTGGCTTGTTTCACTAAATGATCTCTAGCTCAATTCATGTTGCTGCAAAGACACTGTCATAACTCAAAAGTATTCTAGGCTTTGAACTTGGGCCTAAGCGTTCTATTTTTATTTATTTGCTCACAGATCATGCAATACTGCTTGAGCCACAGCAGCTTTTTGATTAATTGGAGCTAAGAATCTCAAGGACAGGCTGGGAATTTGGCTCAGTGGTAGAGTGCTTTCTAGCATGCATGAAGCCCTGTATTTGATTCCTCAGTACCACATAAACAGAAATAGCTGGAAGTAGCACTGTGGCTCAAGTGGTAGAATGCTAGCCTTGAGTAAAAGCAGCTCAAGGACAGCACCCAGGCCCGAGTTTATGATCCACGACTAGCAAATAAAAAAGAAAGAAAGAAAAAAAGAGCCAGCTTTCAATCACAATATTTGCATCTCAATTTCCTCAACCTGAGTAGCTATGAATGCAGGTGTGAGCCACCAGTGCCCTCATTTCGTATGTATATATCTCTTCCTTTTCTTCTTAACCTTCCATGACATCTTGTTTGATTCTTCTTGGCTACTGAAAGCTCTGAATTACCCTGTATGAACATTTTTCCTATGGCTGGTTATAAGTAGATAGTCAAAAGTTTAAAAGTATTAAATAAAAAACTCCAGGAGTAAAACAACTCCTGATCATTTATAATGGGTGCCCTTTGAAGTAGTATAATGGACTCTCCACTCTACCACCATCCTCTTCAGGAAACGAATCATTCCTTTGCCAAGTATGTGTAGCTCTTTATTACCCACTGTCTAGCCCCTTAGGAGCTGTCCCGATGACCTATGATTGAGACTATGTGTCATAGTACTTTTGGACTAGATACTTTATTTTGGTGTTGATACTGGAGCTTCAACTCAGGACCTCATAAGTGTTCCTGAGCTTTTCTGTTCAAGGCTGATGCTCTACCATTTGAGGCAGAGCTCTACTTCTGGTGTTTAGAAGAGTCTCATGTACTTTCCTGCTCCACCTGGCTTCAAATCGTAATCCTCGGATCTCAAGCCTCCTCTAGGAGGACAGACAGATGTACCACCAGTGCCAAGAACAATTGCTTAATTCCTTCCTTCCTCATCTCCCCTCTCTACTTCCTTCCTCACACCAGGGACTTGCACTTAGAGCAAATACTCTACAACAGACTATTTAATAAGGACCCCTCTACCTCCCCCATAAGAAGACTGGGCATGCTGACAATTCCCACTGTCAAAGGAATGTTGTGAAGTGCTGCCAAAAGCAGCTTGGGAAATGAAGACAGGAAAGAGCAAAAGCTTAAAGTCCAAAGCCACTGCAGGTAAAAGCATGAGACTGTGGAAAATGAACTACACAACTTGTAGTTAGGGATGAGAGGGGAAAACAACTGGGAGGTGAGGCAAGGGATGTCATTGTGTAAGTGAAGTCCACTCATTACCTGACGTATGTAACTATGACACCTCTGCACATCACCTTTATAATAATAAAAAAAGCATGTGGATATAAGTTTACACACTTTCTTGATCCATTCACCATTGTATACTGCGGGGCAGTGAACATAGGTAGGTTGGTGCCCAATTACTTCACAGTCACACACACAGCAAGCAATCCCTAACTATCATGCTAGAAGGGAAAGGTTGCACCACAGAGAATATACAATGAACCAACAAGTGTGTCACTGAGCCTTGGACTGTTACCACGTATATCATTTTAAAACCCTGTAGGCAGTACCTGAAAGAAATGCGATCTCTTGGAGGGTGGTGGTCTTAACCATCTGGAAAGCCCTGACAATACCCCAGGCATAGGTGGCAGTTTGATGGCAGCAGGATAGCAGGTGTGGTGCTGCTGCCTTTCCAGGAGGCAGAGGCAGGAGCACTGTCACTTCCAGGTCAGCATCAACTACATAGCAAAAACAGACCAAAACAGAAATGGAGGGGCAAAGGGTGAACAAACGCAACAGTGGTACTCACTGGACACTAGGCTGAAAATGAACTGTACGTGTGGGTGGAGTTGGGAGGGGAAAACTGGGAGAGATTGAGGGAAGGGTGACATTGCCCAAAAAGAAATACTTTACCTGACCTATACAAGTGTTAACACCTCTGTATATCAACCTTGATTATAACAATTTTAAAAATTGGACTTTGTACAAATTTAATTTCTTAAAAAGAAAAAAAATTTGGGCTAGGAATGTGGCTTAGTGGTAGAGTGCTTGCCTAGCATCCAAGAAGCCCTGAGTTCGATTGCTCGGTACCACATAAACAGAAAATGCTGGAAGTGGCTCTGTGCCTCAAGTGGTAGAGGGTTAGCCTTAAGCAGAAGTTCTGGAACAGCACCCAGACCCTGAGTTAAAGCTACTGGACTGACAAACAAAAAAAATTTTTTTCCAAGTCTTGGAGTTTGAAATTAGGGTCTGAGCCCTGTCCCTAAGCTCTTTTGCTCAAGGCTAGCACGCTACACTTGAGCCACAGCACCACTTCTGGTTTATGAGTGGTTAACTGGAGATAAGAGTTTCATGGGGACTTTCTTGCCCGGGCTGGCTTTGAACCACAATCCTCTGATCTCAACCTCCTGAGTAGCTAGGATTACAGGCGAGCCACTGTTGCCCCACCAGTTTTTATACTTTTGTTTTCAGAGACCATGTGACTCTGCACTGCACAGCTAAAGTTTGCATCCATCCAGCTCCTGGAGGAAAGGAGGTCTGGAACACAAAGTCTGAACTAGGATATACTTGCACTTTTCCTATGAATATTCTTTTCCTGCTACTTGACACCTGTAATCATAGCTACTCAGGAAGCAGACATAAGAGGATCTAGGTTCAGGGCTGGGAAGGTGGCTCAGTGGTAGAGCGCTTGCCTTGCATGCTTGAGGCCCTGGGTTTGATTCCTCAGCACCACATAAGCAAAAAGAAAAAGCCAGAAGTGGCGCTGTGGCTCAAGAGGTAGAGTGCTAGCCTTGAGCTGAAGAGCTGAGGGACAGCACCCAGGCCTAGAGTTCAGGCCCCATGACCGGACCCAGAAAAAAAAAAAGAGGATCTAAGTTCAAAGCCAGTCTGCAGAAAGAAATCCATGAGCTTCATCTCCAATTACCCAGCAAAAAGCTAGAAGTGGAGGTATGGGGTATAGCTCAAATGGTAAGAGTGCACAGCTCAAGTGAAAGCTGCTGAGCTGGCAGAACCAGCAAAAAAGGGAAAGGAGCAAGGAATACTTGTGAACAACTCTCTGGTAGTATTGGACAATTTCCCATACTTGGCCAAATCTGATCCAATGGGAAATATAAATCATCTAGAAATTTCACTAGAGTATCGGTTTGTCACTGAGACAAGACATGTACATTACCCATCTAAGGAGAGAAGCTAGGTGCTAGTGGTTCACACCAGTAATTCTAACCACTCAGGAAGGGGAGATCTGACACCAGCCCAGGCAGGCAAGTCTTTGAGACTCTCTCTTCAATGAACTACCAGGGACAGCACCCTGCCCTGAATGTCAAACCCAGGACCAGCATTAAGAAAAAAAAAGAGGGAAGCTTATTTTAGTAGTTAATGGTTTCAGAGGTTATGACCAACTTGTTTCTGAGCCATAGTGGGCACAAATCATGGCCAAACGGAGTAAAGAAGCAAAGTTGTTCACCTCATTGCAGATCAAAGAAAGGGACCAAGATGCGCAACTGCACCCACCACATATTCAGTGACCTACTTCCTCTAAGATACTCTACCCCTTAAATAGACTCAACAGCTGGGGACATAGCTTTAAGATGCAACTAGTTCACCTTTATGGAGAACATTTCATATTCAAATCATAACAAATAGTAACCAAACTACCCACAAAAAAAAAATGTTTAGGTCCAGACAACTTCTCTATAAAATCATAGTAAGGGGCTGGGAAGGTGGCTCTGTGGTAGAGCACTTGCCTTGCATGCTCAAGGCCCTGGGTTCGATTCCTCAGCACCACATAAGAAAAAAGCCGAAAGTGGCGCTGTGGCTCAAGTGGTAGAGTGCTAGCCTTGAGCTGAAGAGCTGTGGGACAGCGCCCAGGCCCAGAGTTCAGGCTCCACGACCGGACCCAAAAAATAAAATAAAATAAAATCATAGTAAGTGGCGTTGTGGCACAAGTGGTAGAGTGGTGGCCTTGAGCTAAAAAGCTGAGGGACAGTGCCCAGGCCCAGAGTTCAAGCCCCACAAACGACAAAAAAAAAAAATCAGGGGCTGGGAAGGTAGCTCAGTGGTAGAGTTCTTGCCTCGCATGCATGAGGCCCTGGATTCTATTCCTCAGCACCACATAAGCAGAAAAAGCCAAAGAGGTGCTGTGGCTCAAGTGGTAGAGCGCTAGCCTTGAGCTGAAGAGCTGAGGGACAGTGCCCAGGCCCAGAGTTCAAGCCCCACAACCGCAAAAAAACACTAATTCCATAGGTCAGATGTGGTGGCCCACACCTGTAAATTCAGCAGTCTTAGGAGGCTGAGGCAGAAGATCAAGAGTTCGGGTTCAAACTGGACCTCATAGTAAAACTCTGTCCCAGGCCAAAATCTAAATAAAACTAATTCTACACTGTTGGGACCCCATTCTAATAACAGTACTCAGAATACGTGCTACACTCCTTATAAGCATTTCCTGTCCTCACATTAGTGCCAAAGAGTACCTGACCAGTTAAAATATCCATCCTGTCTAAACAAAAATTAACCCTGACACCCATAGGAACAGAATCAGCTCTGAGGAACTAACAAACCCAGGAAATTTAGTCAAGTGTGGGCTGTAAATTCCTGGTAACAGAGCTCAGAGAACAAAGGCCAGGAGCCAGGTGAACGCATCCAATCAGTAAAAAGCATATATGTAGCCCCCTACTCAACCAGTTACTAACCCCTGCGCGCCGAAACCAAGCCGTGTAATTGGCGAGTTTGAACAACTACTCAGGGATAAGTTGTACCCTTACTGGCCACCTGCGAGTGGCAAGTGGCAGATTTGTATGAATGTTATAAAGTTATTGGTCACCTGTAAGTGACTGTCTTGCCGCTCATGGCTAGTTATAATAAAAACGGGGTTGGACAGCTGCCCAGGGTCTGTCTCTGCCAAGGTAGTCCCTGACCAGCCAATCTGTTTCCCAATGCTAGGCATGGAAATAAAGTTTGCCTAATTTTTGTTTTGTGTCAGTTTTGCTCTTTTGATCATGGACCCAATATTGGGGTGCTGCCTTAATTGGGGAACCCTACTATATACAAAGTGTTCCAAAAACAGAGTAGGAAGCTATTCAATTGAATTTTATGTGATTGATATTACACTGATACTATGCTAATCCCAAAGCAGAAAAAAATGACAAGCCAACCTCTTAAAACATAAATTTTTATTTTTTAAGTATTTAACCTCAACTGTATATACAAGGGGATTATCATTTAAAATGTCCATTTGTGTGCAGTGGTTCTTAATCAGTCACCTCTTCCATCATTCTCTCATTCCCTCTACCCTTAATCCCCTACTCATTTTACATTTCCCACTTTATTACTACATGTATATTGTTGACTGTATTTTTCTCACTCCTTCCCCTTTCCATTTATCCACTTCCTGTCATAAATATAAATCTTTTTTTGGGGGGGGGGTCCAGCCGTGGGGCCTGTACTCTGGGCCTGGGCACTGTCCCTCAGCTCTTCAGCTCAAGGCTAACGCTCTACCTCTTGAGCCACAGCGCCACTTTCGGCTTTTTTTCTTTTTGCTTATGTGGTGCTGAGGAATCGAACCCAGGGCCTCATGCATGCCAGGCAAGCCCTCTACCACTGAGCCACCTTCCCAGCCCCAAATATAAATCTTTAAAGAAAATACCAGCAAGCCAAATCCAACAGCATGTTAATCACATGTCACATTGATGTAATTAAACACTGTAAATTAAATACAAGACTCGATCAATAGCAAAAAAAATTAAAGTAGTATTAACTGAATAAAGGATTTTATAGGACAAAAACTACATGATCTCAATGGATGCATAGAAAGCATGAAAAAAAATCCAACATTCTTTTATGATTAAAAATACACAAACTAAACAAAAACTTCTACTTGGTAACTACCAATAGCCTCAACATTGAAATAAGTAACTAGGAACAAAAGAATGTCATCTCTTTGCATTGTAAGAACGAAGGATCACATCCCTTTATGGTTGAAATACAAAAACAGCTGGGTGTCCATGGCTTACACCTCTAATCCTAGCTACTTAGGAAGCTTACATCTGAGGATCATGGTTCAAAGCCAGCCCAGGCAGGAAAATGTTGAAGTTCATGTCTTCACAAGTGGAGCTGTGGCTCAAGTGGTAGGGTGCTATCCAGGCCCTGTGGTTAAGCTCCAACACACACACACACACACACACACACACACACACACACACACACACACACACACACACACACACACACACACACACACACACACACACACACACACACACACACACACACACACACACACACACACACACACACACACACACACACACACACACTCTCTCTCTCTCTCTCTCTCTCTGTCTCTCTCTGTCTCTCTCTGTCTCTCTCTGTCTCTCTCTGTCTCTCTCTCTCTCCAAATTTTTAAAAAAAAACAACACATGTTTTGGACAGCTAGTCTTCCAAAGATGGCCCACAGGAGCCTGAGAGGTCTGCAACTATTAACCACAAGGAAAATGCAAACCACAATGCTATCATTCTCTTTTCAGACTCATTACAATGGCTAGAAGTATAAACCCAAGTAATGAGTGGATGTGAGCAAAATACAACTTGTAATAATGGCTTCATAAAGCAGTCCTCTACTGTGACTAGCCTTGCACTTCCTCCAAAGGTGAAGCATAACCAAGAAATCTGATTCTAACTAAATATTTACCTAAAAATATGAAAATGCATAAAAATATGAAAATGCATTTTAGAGTGGTAGTACTCTTATTTCTTTGCATGCTAGCCCTGGGGCTAGCTTGGTCTATCACTTCATCTGCATCTCCAATTCCAGGTTTTGCTGATTAATTTGGAGGTAAGACTAACAGACTTTCCTGCACAGCTGATTTTTAGAACCACAAACCTCAGATCTCTATCTCCTGAATAGCTAGGATTAAACATGTGAGCCACTAGCTACAGTAACATTACCGAAAAAGTGAAAACATAAAATGATGAAATAATAATCACAATGTGGCATGTCACACAATGGGCTATTTGTTAATAAAGGGAATGAAGTACATGTCATGTAACATAAATGAACTCTGAAAATGTCAGGCTGCACCAGTCACAGAATGCCATGTATTATAGAATTTCAAGTCACATGGGTTCAAATGTACAGATGCAGAGACAAAAACTTGCTTAATAGCTGCCCAAGTATAGATGAGTTAAGGAAAATATAACTCAAGTGGTAAAGCAAGATTATTGTTAGAGTGCAAGGCTCTATGTTTAAGCCCCAGTAGGGGCACACTCAAAAATACAAAAGAAAAAGGTGGCTTGAGGGAAGAGTAAAGTTACAAGTGAGGATGGCAATTCCTTTTGGGATTAAGTGTTCTTAAATTGGTTATAGTGAATATACCAAGACTGAATTGCACATAGGTATAAATAGGAGAACAAGTGGTATCTGTAGATGCGAATGTGTGTGAGTGCATCCTGTCTACACCCTAGTTAAAACTGAACACTTTCCCACTGTTAGCTCAGGAGGCAGGGAGGCTTGTTCTGTGCAGCCTAAAGCTAGTTAGACAGAAATCTGAAGAGCCCAGGGCAATCCAATGGAGAATGTATGTGTGCAAATGGAAATGATGCCTTAAAAGTTCTTTGGGAATATCAGATGGTACATTTGACAAGCCCTACTTCCACCTCATGAACACAAAACAATCAGTCTGAACTTCATATAAAGAATGTTGTCTGAGGGGATAGGAAGGTGGCTCAGTGGTAGAGCACTTGCCTTGCATGCATGAGACCCTGGGTTTGATTCCTCAGCATCACATAAGCAAAAAGAAAAACGCCGGAAGTGGCACTGTGGCTCAAGCGGTAGAGCGCTAGCCTTGAGCTGAAGAGCTGAGGGACAGCGCCCAGGCCCAGAGTTCAGGCCCCACCACCGGACCCAAAAAAAAAAAAAAAACAAAAGAATGTTGACTGGAAAATGGTAGTGTGTGACAGCACTAATATTGAGCAAAATAAAGCCAAGCAAGAGCTCAAGACCCTACTACATAGTTCAAGTCCTAATACCAATACAAAAAAAGGCAGTCAGAAGCTGGGCGCTGGTGGCTCACGCCTGTAATCCTAGCTACTCAGGAGGCTGAGATCTGAGGATGGCGGTTCAAAGCCAGCCCGGGCAGGAGAGATTGAGACTCCTATCTCCAATAAACTACCAGAAAACTGGAAGTGGCGCTGTAGCTCAAGTGGTAGAGTGCTTGCCTTGAGCTGAAGAGCTGAGGGACAGTGCCCAGGCCCAGAGTTCAAGCCCCACGACGGACCAAAAAAAAAAAAAAAGGCAGTCAGAAAAGAATGCACTGACATACACAGAACCAGCACAAACAATAACCAAAAATAAATGAACAATTCCAGTTCTATTTCCTTTTAAGGAACATTAGGTTTTTTGTTTTTTTGTTTTGTTTTTTTTTTGTCAGTCATGGGACTTGAATTCAGGGCCTGGGGACTGTACGTGAGCTTTTGTGCTCAAGGCTAATGTTCCAAAACTTTGAGCCACAAGATCCATTTCTGGTTTTCTAGTGATTAAATGGAGAATCTCATGGGCTTTCCTGCTAGCTTTGAACTGCAATCCTCAGTTCTCAGTCTCCTGAGTAGCTAGGATTACAGGCATTAGCCACCAGTGCCAGGCTTGAAGGAATACTTTCTAATTGAACCTGTATTTACCATTTGCAAATCTTTTTTGTCAGAATAAAATTTGTTATTTTAAGTTCATTTATAACTTAATGTTTGCATAAGTCATTCTAAGAACTAACCTAAAGCCAGCCCGTGTGTGTAGGTAGCTTACACCAGTAATCCTAACAACTAAAAAGTTGAGATTTGAGAATAGAGGACTGAAGACAACTTGAGCAGACAAATGCAAGAGTCTTATCTCCAATTAATTAGCAAAAAGTAAGAGTTGGAGGTATGGCTCAAGTGGTAGAATTCCATATACAAAACAGCGTGGAGGACAGCTGAACTCAGTGCAGCCTAAAAACTTTTAGATTCTGAGCATGGACAAACTCCTGTCAGAAGGCTATGCTACATGAACTTTAAAGTCATGTCATCTGATATCCATTGAAGCTTTAAAAATCTCACCCATCTTAGAAAAAGCCAGAAGTGGCACAGTGGCTTAAGTGGTAGAGTGTTGCTAGCCTTGAGGACAGCATCCAGGATATGAATTCAGATCTTGACGATTGGCACCAAAATTTTTTAATTTTTTTTTTTGTCGGTCGTGGGGCTTGAACTCTGGGGAACTGTCCCTCAGCTCTTCAGCTCAAGGCTAGCGCTCTACCACTTGAGCCACAGCGCCATTTCTGGCTTTTTTTTTTCTGCTTATGTGGTGCTGAGGAATCAAACTCAGGGCCTCATGCATGCAAGGCAAGTGCTCTACCACTGAGCCACCTTCCCAACCCCTTACCAGCCTTCTGATGTGCTGAGATTAAATAAAGGTGTCTCCACACCTGGCTTCCAATTAAGTTTTCACACATTGTAATTTTACTCATAAGACACTATTTTCAAATGAAGTCTTGAAACTTGATATATCTCCAGAGACTCTCCAGTTACTGTCATTAAATCTTTGTACTTACTTTTATAACTATGAAGAGAAAACATAGTCCTAATCTCACTTGAGACATTTACCTCAACAAGCCAGCTCCAATTATGCCTTTCATTTATAAATAGTGTTAAAAATTTAAGCATGGCACAGCTGCCGCCCAACACTCTAAAGTCATGTCACCTGATAAATTCTCCTCTTCAAAGCCCGCAGGGACAGCTTCTTTCTTTACAAGCCTTCTTCCAAAGCAAACTTTTAACCTTTATTATTTCTATATGCAGGGCTGGTGAACTATTCATGTTTTTCCCAAAGGGAAAGCCTTCCATGTCTGCTGTACACAGTGAAAAATGGCCTCCAATAGAGGAGGAACAGAGGTCTACTTGGGCAAAAGAGATTCATGAAATTCACCTTTAATAAGGTTTGACCGATTTGCTACATATTTGAGCTCCAGTTAGTATCAGCTAGATGGACGATTGTGAATCATCACACAAGGCAAGATGGAAGAGCAAAACTCAAGGTATAGCTTCCCCAGTTATGGGATTTAATGGAGAAAATCTTTTGAGTTCAAACCAGGTGATGAGAAGGACTGACTGATACTGAATGAAAAACCACAATTAGGAGTTCAAGCCCAGCCTAGGCTACAGAACTGTTAGGAATTATTACAAGTATGTTCATGTTTTTTATCAGTCATAGGGCTTGAACTCTGAGCCTGGGCACTATCACTCCTTTGCTAAAGGCTAGCATTCTACCACAGAGCCACAGCACCACTTCCAGCTTTCTGGTGGTTAATTGGAGATGTAGGAGAGTCTAATAGGGGCTGGGAAGGTGGCTCAGTAGTAGAGTACTTGCCTTGCATGCATGAGGACCTGGGTTTGATTCCTCAGCACCACATAAGCAGAAAAAACTGGAAGTGGTGCTGTGGTAGAGCACTAGCCTCGAGCTGAAGAGCTGAGGGACAGGCTCAGAGTTCAGGGCTTATAAACGACCAAAAAAAAAAAAAACAAAAGTCCAATGGACTTTCCTGCCCAGGCTGGCTTTGAACTACAATCTTCAGAATCTCAGCCTCCTGAGAAACTAGGATTATAGGTGTGGGTTCACAAGTGATATCAAAATTATATAGATGATTACAGGATGGAAACCCCAGAAAATCAATCACTTTGCTGGTACAGCAAAATTCTCATAGAACAGTGCACTGGGCAATATGCCTATCCCCTTCCATCAAAATAAAATGGAGCCTGTAGAGAATACAAGATACCTTTGCTTAGGTAAGCTCTACCAGTCATTTCACTATATCATGATTTCTTTCAAGTGGCTGCATTGTAAGGATCAAAGTTTGAAGCCAGCCTGGAAGTCGTAGCTCAATTGGTTGGAAAAAATTTTTTAAAAGGTGGTTGTGATGGTATACTCCAATCATCTAGGCAAAAATATGAAGAAAAAAGGCCCAGCTGGTAATGGCACCAACCTAACAAGTACAAGGCCCTGGGCCCAAACTCCAGTGACATCAAAGGAGAAAAAAACAACAACTAAGTTCAATAGCAGAATGTCTATGACCTGCCATGTTTGAGGCCTCGATCTCCCACAACAGTTTTCTGCCTTTTTTCTTTTTTGGGCGGTCATGGGGCTTAAACTCTGGGCCTGGGCACTGTCCTTCAGCCCTTCAGCTCAAGGCTAGCTAGCACTCTACCATTTGAGCCACAGTGCCCACTTCCATCTCTTTGTTTATGTGGTGCTGAGGAATCAAACCCAGGGCCTCATGCTTGCATGGTAAGCACTCTACCACTGAGCCACCTTCCCAGCCCCTCCCACAACAGTTTTATATATATACACATATATATATATATGTATATATATATATGTGTATATATATTTTTAAAAGCCAGTTGCCAGTGACTCATGCCTGTAATCCTAGCTACTTCAGAAACGGAGATCTGAAGATCATGGTTCAAAGCCACCCAGTCCATGAAACCATTTCCAATAAACTCTGAAAAAAGTGGAAGCAGCACTATGGCTCAAGTGGTAGATTGTAGCCTTGAACACAGAGCTCCAGAACAGTGCCATGGGGTGGGATTACAAAGCACTGGCCTAGCAAGTGCAATGTCCTGGGTTCAGGTTCCCTCCCCAGTACAGAGACCCTCCCCCCAAAAAAAAGTAAAAACATTTTAGAAACAAAATATTTTCCTTTCTGTTTAAGACAATTCAATCTTCAGTACTATCCCAAAGACCTTATTTCTTTGCAAGACTTGTCATCAATTTTATTGGGTTCATTAAGCACTTTTGTTGATTCATCCAATAATTTTATGCCATAACAATTACTCCAAAATAGAGGGTGAATCGTCACAAGATCCAATCAGGGTAGGGAGGGTTCTTAAGTAACGTACCTTTAAAGCTCTTTTTGCTCTTTATCTGTTCTGTATGTTCTCCAAAGACTTCCACAAAAAGGAGGGGGTGCTGACTTTGGTCCTAGAGACAGCAAGGGAACACTATAAGGTTAACAGGAAACACATGCAACTGTTTTCCTCAAAGCTGCACTGAAAGCATTACAAAGTTGACCACGTTCTTATTCAGTGTGCTTGGAACAGAATGTTAAAGTAGGACAGGCCCTTGGAATTCAAATCGACTCCCAGGTCCAGTACCACCCTCTCACTCCAAAATACAAACACTTTAGCAATTTTTGTTACCAGGCTGGTGAAAGTGCCCGATTATGCAGGGGGCAAAAGCTACTTTACCTGATAACGCCGAGTCAAACTTCAGACCCGTCTTAGCGCTACAGGACTGTAGTTAGGCACACAAAAACTTCCTAAAATACCAAACAAGCTTCACAATGACCGGATGCACCCCAAGTCTTTACAACCAAGGGGGGAGACACTCCCAAGTCTTACAAACGAATTGCTTTCACGGAAACCATTCCCCGAAAGCTTGCGGCTCAACTCCGGACTCCGAGCTCGGCGCTCTCCGGCGGCGCGCTTCGCCTCCCCGGGAGAGCCCGCCCGGCCCGCACCCGCCAGCGCACGGAGCTGCCTGGAAGTCATCCCCTCGGCCTGCCTGCGGGCTGCGGCTGCGCTCCCGGACGCCGGGCTTGCGGACGCGGTCACCGAGCGCCGCTAGGGAAAGGCACGGCCAAGGGCGCTGCGTTGCAATGTAACGCAAAAGCCCAACCCAGGGAAGAGCGACGCAGAGCAACGCGGACGTGTCCACTCGCCAGCCCCAGCTCCGCCCCCCCGCCAAGACCCCGATCGGCGCCCGAACTCAGCTGCCAGGGCAGGTGCCGCAGGGCCCGCGATCCCCAGCGCGCAGCCCGGGGCCGCCCGCGGGAGTACCGCGGCCGCCCGGCACCGCCCTCCCGGCCGAGCGGAAGTAGAGCGGCCGCGGGCGGGCCTGGGCCCCGGCGGAGCCGGGGGCTGGCTTACACGCGCGTCCGCGCGAGTAGGGGCTCGCCGGGCACGCGCCCGGAAAAGGGCGCGGAGGGAGGGAAAACCTGAGGCGGCGGGCAGCCCGCGACTCCAGTCCTCCTCGCTGGAACAAAAGCGCTCGGCCTCGGCGCGGGCAGCCCCGCCCGCGGGGCCCGCGCCGCGCCGATGCCGCCAGGGACTCCACGCGGCTCCGCAGAGGTCGCGGACACCCGCTACTCACCCCCCCAAGGACGTCGCGCGGGGTTCTGACAAATGGAAGAATGGCCCCGACCCTCAGGCCCCCTGGCTCCGGAGTTTAAGTCCAGTCAGGTCCGTCCTCAGGGCGGGGCGAGGAGCCTGTCGAGGCCCCGCCCACCCGAGGGCCCGCCCACTAGCCTCCACGCAGCCGTGCAGGGACTCCGGGGCGGGGTCCTACTGCCACCCTGAGTTGCTGGGTGGTGTTCGTGCGCAGTGGAGTGCAGACTTTGCAAATCACTTTCAGGCGCTCCTAGGGTGCAGCTGATGGGAGCCGAGGTCCAAGCACCTTTCATTTCCATTACAATATAAACCTGCAGAGCTTCCTGGAAAGGAATGCAAGCAACAACTAAAGTGCTCACTTCCTAAGTCTGAGGTAGGTCTGGAAATAGGCTTTGGTAAGTGGTTGATTTTCCCGATCCTTTGCTTTCTCCATTCAAATTAGCTGCTTTTGGTAGTCTCAAAACTAGGTAATCCAGACAGTGCAGTACAATTGACGAACACTTTATATTTGCTTAAAAGTGCACCCAAGAAATGCATAAGAAGAATACTTTCCTCCAAGACTTGGTGATAGGGAAAACATTCCCGTATGCAGATGAATCTTTACGAAGAAAATAAACATACGTTTTGGTTTCTTATAGAAGGTAACAATTCTATGTAAGCTGGGCACTGGTGGCTCACTCCTGTAATCCTAGCTACACAGGAGGCTGAATTCTAGGGATCACAGTTCAATGCTAGACCAGGCTGAAAAGTCCATGAGATTCTTATATCCAATTAATCACCAAAAAAGCCAGAAGTGAAGCTGTGGCTCAAGTGGTAGAGCACAAGCCTTGAGCAAAAGAAAATGTTATGGCAGGGTGAGCCAGCAAATACCAAACCAGATGTGCAATTCCTTTCCTATTGACAAAACACAATGGCATCCATTTATTGTCCCTTTGGTATACATTTTTATTTTTTATTGTCAGTCCTGGTGCTTGAACTCAGGACCCTAGGCAGTCCCTGAGCTTCTCTGGACTCAATCCTAGCGCTGTACCACTTGAGACACAGCTCAACTTCTGACTTTTTCTGTTTATGTAGTACTGAGAGTCAAACCCAGGGCTTCAGACCTGCTAGGCAAGCATTCTGCCACTAAGCCACATACTAGTCCCTGCAGTTTTAATTTAGATATATGCTTTCCTCCTCCCTCTCCCCCCCCCCCCGTTGGTATTCAAAAATACCTGGTTGGCCTCCTGTTATCAATTTAGCCCCACCTGGTCATCCTGCCTCAGAATTCAGATAAACAGCCTCACCTGGCCACATAGAAAGCTGCTGGGAAGACGTTTGCCAGAAACATAAAGTTATCCCTCCTAGCCAAGGCAATTTCCAGTACTCAGTTGCTGGAATGTGGTCCCACCCAGTGGCCAGGTGGGACTATTCCTGGAACTTAGGCTGGAATAGAGGAGGTAAGGCTATCTGAATTGATAGTGGAAGCCCACAAGGCATTTTTTTTTTTTAAAGATCCTGGGGCCAGGCACTGGTAGCTCACACCTGTAATCCTAGCTACTCAGGAGGCTAAGAACTGAGAATGGCCGTTCAAGCCATCTCCAATGAACCACCAAAAAACCAGAAGTGGCACTGTGGCTCAAGTGGTAGAGCGCTAGCCCTGAGCTGAAGAGCTAAGGGACAGCACCCAGACCCAGAGTTCAAGCCCCAGGACCAAAAAAAAACAAAAAACAAAAAACATCCTGGGACTTGAACTCTGGGACATGGGCTCTGTCCTTGAGCTTTTTTGCTCAAGGTTAGTGCTCTAGTACTGTGAGCTACAGCAACATTTCAGGTTTTCTAGTCATTAATTAAATATCAGAATCTTCTGGATGAGATCCTTAGATCTCAGCTTCCTGAATAGCTTGGATTACAGGTGTGAGCCACCAGTGCCCAGCTAAGGCATTTTTAAAATAAAAGTACAAAAGAGGTTGTGGGAGAGGGAAGTGATAAAATGACAACAAGGAAAGGGGTAACAATGATTGACAAGTAATGTACTCATTGCCTTACTCTTGTAATTGTAACTCTTCTGTACAGCATCTTTACAATAAAATAATAATAATAGTAAAAAGAGGTTATAACAGGAACTGCTCACCTGGTCAGAAGTTGATGTCAGCTGCTTGAATTTGTGTATATCTGATTAATGCCTATGTTGTATGTGACCAGCTTGTATAAAACCCAGGGTCTTCCCTCCCTCAGGATCCAAACTTCTTTCTGACGCTGATGTGGTTCAGGTCACTAGCAGTAACTACCTTTATCCTCTCTAAAAAATGGTCTTGAAGTCTGCTGGTCTGTGCTGCCCTAACCATAGTTACTAGGGAGGGGTAACTATGTGTACAGTAATTGTGTGTTGTTGTACCTGCTAACACTGATGCTGTTAAAACCTCCATCCTGAGACTCAAGATAAGATTGCTCTACCACCCAACTCTATCTTTGCACAAAAGGCCCCTTCTCTTGGTCCCATTCTGTCCCCTACCCATGTGAAAGAGACTACTCCTGACCTCTGCCCAGGCTGACTTCCCTTTTATGCCTCATAAAAAGGGAGCCGGGCTGGGAAGGTGGCTCAGTGGTAGAGCGCTTGCCTTGCATGCCTGAGGCCCTGGGTTCCATTCCCCAGCACCACATAAGCAAAAAGAAAAAAAAGCCAGAAGTGGGGCTGTGGCTCAAGTGGTAGAGTGCTAGCCTTGAGCTGAAGAGCTGAGGGACAGGCCCAGCCCAGAGTTCAGGCCCCACGACTGGACCAAAAAAACAAAACAAAACAAAATAAAAAGGGAGCCTAGTTGTAAAGAGGCATGCCATTTTCAATTCAGGCCTGTTGGAGGAGACTTGTTACCCTTTCCTGGATTTTCATCCTGAATAAAACCTTTTGGTCTTTTGAGTTCACCTTTAAGCTCTTTTGTTGTTGATATTCCTGATAATCAAAATATTATAGACACGAAAAAATTCTGTCTAAGCAATGAAAAAGGCAAACGTAGTTAATGATGGGAATCTGCTTTGTTTTCATAACTCAGTGTAGCTCCCTGGGCTTGGCCCACTGACTACCCCTTTACTCCCTTTCCAGAATTTCCTCAATCTTAATCTAAATGTGAAAGCCTACTTCCCCACCCCACACCCATCAGGTGACAGGCACATAATTTCCTCCACACTTGCCACACCTGGCTAATCCATTCAGGTGCACCAGAGGTTCCCTGAACCAGAAACGCTCAAGGCACATTGCAAAACTCCTTACAACTCGTGAGCTATCCCCACCCAGACCTCTACTTAAAGACCCTCCACCCCTTCCCGAGTATGCCTAGTGTCTCCTGACTCTCCTCTGATTACCCTGGAGTCCCTCTTCAACTTTCATTACAGTTGATTTGGTTTCTTGAGGTTGGTGCCTTTGTCTGCCTGCCTTCTTCTTACCTTTTGAATCCATCCTTTTCCCTGAGAGTTTTTTTTTCCCCTCTTTTTCTTTTCTTTCAGCCCTGTACTGGGACTTGAACTCAGAACCTGGGCACTCTTAGCTTTTTTTGCTCAAGGCTTGATGTTCTACCACTTGAGTCACAGTTCCATTCTTCCTTTTTGCTGGTTAATTGGAGATGAATTTCATGGACTTTTCAGCCTGAGCCAGCTTTGAAATGGGATCCTCTCATCTCTGGTTCCTGAATAGCTACGATTACCAGCCTGAGCCACCAGTGCCCAGCACAGTAGGATTTTAAGGCCAGAGAGTTTCAGCTCTGTTTGGGATGCTTGTCCTCATTAAATAACAAAAATTGTACCCAAGAGGGAGATGGTGGGAAGAAGGAAGAAGAAGGAGAAAAATGAAGACTGAGAAGGAAGAAGAAAGAAGAAAAGGAGAAAGAAGGAGGAGGGGAAGGGAAAGTGGGAGAAAATGAGGGAGGAAGTAACAATGTTGGACAAGAAATGTGCTCATTACCTTATTTGTGTAATGAACGGTAACCCCTCTGACATTACCCTTACAATTAAATTTAATTTTTAAAAAAAGGAGGAGGGGAGAAGAGGAGGAAAAAGAAGAAAAGAGAAGAAAGAGGAGGAAGAAGAAAGGAGAACTGGGAATATGGCTTAGTGGTACAGTGCTTGCCTAGCATGCATGAAGCCCTGGATTCAATTCCTCAGTTTCACATAAACAGAAGAGGCTGGAAGTGGCACTTGGCTCAAGTGGTAGAGCACAGAGAGGTTCAGGGTCAGTGCCCAGACCTGAGTTCAAGCCTGAGGATCAGAAAAGGAAGAGGAGGAGGAGGAAGAGGAGGAGCAGGAAGAAAGGAGACATGCCAGGCATTGGTGGCCCAAGACTATAATCCTAGCCACTCAGGGGCTGAGATCTGAAGATCAAGGTTTGAAGCCAGCCTGTGCAGAAGAAGAAGACTATTAACTCCAATTAACCACTCAAAAACTGGAAGTAGTGCTATGGTTCAAGTGATAGAGTGCTAGCCTTGAGCACAAAGAGGCTCAGGGACAGTACCTAGGCAGTGAGTTCAAGCCCCAGGACTAGCAAAAGAAAAAGAGAGAGAGAGAGAGAAACGATATCCATGACTCACACAACTCACACCTGTAGTCCTAGCTACATAGGCTGATATCTGAGGATCATGGTTCAAAGCCAGCCTAGGCAGAAAAGTCTTTGAGACTCTTATCTCCAATAAACTACAAAAAAGCTAGAAGTAAAGCTGTGGCTCAAGTGATAGAGCAGTATCCTTGGGTAAAAAGAAACTCAGTGGCTGGGAATGTGGTCTGGTGGTAGAATGCTTGCCTAACATACATGAAGCCCTGGGTTTGATTCCTCAGTACCACATGAACAGAAAAAAGCTGGAATTGGCACTGTGGCTTCAGTGATAGAGTGCTAGCCTTGAGAAGAAGAAGCTCAGGCCCTGAGTTCAACTCCCAGGACTGGCAATAAAAAAGGAAAGAAATTCAGGCACAGAAATTCAAGCCCCAGGACTAGCAAAGAACAAATGAACAAAAGAAAGGAAGGGAGGGAGAGAGAAGAATGATAAGGAAAACCTACCACTATTAGAACTAGCTCAATTCTGCCATTATCAGATTAGCTCAACCTGATATTTCAGAAATAGCTTGCAAGTAATTTTCAAAACTCTGAAACTAGCTGGGAAGGTGGCTCAGTGGTGCTGAGTGCTTGCCTTGCATATATGAGGCCCTGGGTTTGATTCCTCAGCACCACATAAGCAGAAAAAGCCAGAAGTGGCGCTGTGGCTCAAGTGGTAGAGCCTTGAGCTGAAGAGCTGAGGGACCCAAGCCCAGAGTTCAGACCCCACAACTGACAAAAACAAAAAATGAAATAAAAACCTGAAACTATTGGGGTAAACTGAACCTCAAAGCACCTGTACTCTTTCCATAAAAGGATTGTACTCCTGTCGGGGCTCAGAATTTGGAAGAGAAATTCCTTTGGGCCCACAGACAAAATAATCCTGAGTTCTCCAATTTGCCAAGTAACTCTTCCCCCACCCCCCACCCCACCCCTCCCTGCTTCCCCAGTCCTTCCCCAGTCCTAGGGCTTGAACTACCACTTCAGCCACAGCACCACTTCCAGCTTTTTCTGTTTATGTGGTACTGAGGAATCAAACCCACTTGCTTTTTCCTGGAGTATTTTCATAACATTTTGGTGAGTAGGCCAGGAAACAACAGCTATGCTGGCTCTGTGAGCCACTGGTACCGCCTCTGCTCCTCAGAGTATGCAAGCTCCTAGGTTGGAACAAGGCACCACCACCTAGTTGTTATTTAGCTCTTTCTCTTGGAGGCCCGTGGCTCTGAAAAAGCCGCCGTCTCCTGGACTGACAGACCAAGTCGAAACATCTGCTTCTGAATCAGGAAAAGGGCCTGGCTCTTTCTAACCCAAGTAGTCAAGGTGCTTTCTAAAGAGAGCCCCCAGTTTAAGTCCCTCATTTTAGCGGGAGTCATCACATCAGGGTTTCTCTTCATAAGCAGTCACCAGTTTAGGGCATTCCCAAAGTGGGGAGGGATGTTTTAAAATCTTTTTTTTGTTTGGTGCCAGTCCTGGAATTGGAATTCAGGGCTTGGACACTGTCCTTGAGCTTTTGGGATTAGAACTCAGGGCTTGGACACTGTCCCTGAGCTTTTGTGCTCAAGGATGGTGCTCTACTTGAGCTGCACTTCCAGCTTTTGGGTGGTGAATTGGAGATTAGCGTCTCATGGAGTTTCCTGCCTGGGCTGGCTTCAAATAGTGTGATCCTCTCATCTCAGCCTCCTTAGTGTTAGGTCGGGCGGGGAGAACAGCCCCTCCCCCTTCTGCTTCACTTGCCTAAAGCCAGCAATCACGTGACTTTCAGTCTCCTGACTGTGAGACAGCAAAAGATCCCAGGCTCTTGTTGGATGCCAGTGGCTCACACCTGTAATCCTAGCTACTCAAGAGACTAAGATCTGAGGATCACAGCTCAAAGCCAGCCCAGGCAGGAAAGTCTGTGAGACTGAGACTGGAGATAAGAAAAACCCGACGTGGCACTGTGGCTCAAGTGGTAGAGCACTTGCCTTGAGCTGAAGAGCTCAGGGATAGCACCCAGACCAAAACACAAGGATCCCAGGCTCTGAGGTCACTTCCTTATCCATTGAGGTCATTTCCTGAACTGCCCCTTCATGCCTCCCTTGAACAGTGAGAGGTTCCCGATCTCTGAGATCACTTCCCCATCCTCTGTGGCCCCGCCTCCTGCCTTTCCCTACATAATCCCCTCCTCTTTTTCTCCTTTTCCTTCCCCTTTGTCTCCACACATACCTATCTATATCTGGTATAGGCAGGCAGTTTGCTTCCCCCCCCCCCCAAATAAATTCTTTTCTGCCTGTGGCAGTTACCTTTTGGCAAACCTTACACTTAGTAAATAGGATAACAGGCATGAGCACCTTTCACCTCTTTGTATGAACGTGTGAATGTGAAATTATTTATGGCTCTGCAGCCAAAGGCTAGAGAGTCCAAGTGAATCCTAACCTGTGGTTCCAAGACCTAATTGTGCTAGGTGGATAACACAGGGACCTTCCCTTATCTTTGTGACACCAAAGCCAGGAAGAACGTGGATTGGAGTCACCTGGGCCTCAAGAAGAAAAGAAGCCCATTTTGGGGGGAGAAGGGGGAAATCCCTGAGGAAGAAGCACACTTGCCATATGTCCCAGTTGCCCCCCACAGCTAGTACAGGCACCTGGCCCATTGTGGGAAATCCTGCCACCATCTATGGCATCTCAACCAGTGGAGCCAGACCCTTTGGCCTACATAATGACACTCCCAAGAAGTGACGGGCCCTGAGCAAATTGCCCAGGAATGGGCAGTCCAAGAGGCGTGGCCTATATTCAGGGGTCAACTTTTCAGAAGTTTGGACGTCTTGAGCTGGAAACTAGATCTAATCCTTATTCGGAGAAACCCCAGGCCCTCGGAGGCCTCCTGGAGTCCAACCTCCAGACCCATCACTCAAATTGGAGTAATTGCTCCCAGCTCCTCACTCTCTTCATTACTGAGGAAAAGAGACACTTTTTAATGGAATCCCAAAAGTGACTCAAAGAGCATGTCCCCTGTGGCCAATTAGACCCAGAAGCATGGGCCTAGAATTCCACCCCAGACACTGACCCCCAAGGGGGCCCCCCTAACAATGAGGGGGGACTGAGCCCGCCTGCTTTAGGGTATCACAGCAGGAGCCAAAAAGCCAACTAATATATCCCAAATCATTACCACTGTGTTCCAACAACCTGAGGAAGCTCCCTCAGACTTCTATAAAAGAGTCTGCAAGGCCTTCTAACTTTTCATCCACTTTTGATCCTGAGGCCCCCCCCAAAAAATAATGGGTGGAAAAACACTGCATGTGTGCCCCGTTCCTACATGAACATCAGTAAGAAACTTAAGAAATTGGAAGGATTCACAGGAATGAGGCCTCCCAACTGCTAGAAGTGGCCAATTCAGTGTTTGCCAGTCAAGACTGGTATGCCAGGAGAAAAGTGAAGTATCCCAACTTCCCAGGGCTGATGGGACTCAAACCCATGATAGGCGAAAGGAGTCACTAACACTCAGTCAATCGGACTAGGAACCTTTATTAGCCGCGGTCATTGCCCTTCATTTTATCAAGACAATGAAGAACAGAGCCAAGCTCTTGTGGCAGGGTTTTAAAGGGGCAAGCAGGTCACACACAGGTGGTAGTGTACATGATAGCAAGCAGGTTTACAAAAAAAACTAGCAGTTAGTGATCACAATAACAATTACAATTTCAATAAACAAAGAAGTCATCAAGGCAAAGGTTGAGGAACCTAAGCAACTCCATTTCACTTAAGACCCCCATCTCAGTTCTACAACTTAACCCTTGACCCACTTCAGCCCAATGCTAGGAATTTGGACAGCAAGCCTTGTACAAACAATTCTCGGAACCACGGATGGTGTTTTCTCAAGACAGTATGTCAAGGTGTCTGAAATTCCAGAACTGCCCCTCTTGGGGTCTGGTGACCATTATCTAAACCAGACACCCTGCAGGTTAGCACCTATCCTCTTGAGACTCCCCTGTGGTGCAAGCCAACCAGTTTAAAGTACGTCAGCCCCTTGATTTAACCAACAACTTGTTTCTGGTCCTTTCCCGCTTTGTAGTGCGCCAATCATACTATAGAGTTGTTATATGATTTTCCCATGGTTTGTAGTCATTTGTTACAAGAAGTTATGACGTATGCAAAGCCCCTGCCTTCCCTAAAAAATGTATAAAAAGTGCTGTAACCCTGGGCTCGGGGCCTCTCAGCGTCATCGGTCGTTGCCGTGTAAGTGTGGGGACCAAGCTTGAGCTTGCAATAAAGACTCCTTTGCTTTTACATTGGTGACGGTCTCTGGTGGTCTTTTGGGTAAGGATTTCCGAATTAGCTTTACAAGGTTACATTTCCAGGCTCCCCCTTTGTTTCATTCCTGATAAGGGTTTAGCTGACGTTTACCCAAACACATGCAAAATCAAACTACTTTCTAGGTTTCTTGGATCTTTCTGAGTTTCACTGTTATTTACCACACTTAACTTGTCTAACTCCCTAATTTTCTCTGAGTCTCTACTTCTGAGAAGTACCTTTAGTAATTAACCTGGAGTTTCTCTCTACAGAGAGTTCTGACTTTAAAGCTCACCCTCTCCTTACAGTATGTACGTTGGCAGTTCCAATGGGATGTGACTAGAAAATAGATTGACAAAATGATGGATGATATTAATTAGGTACGCTTGGAAGCTTGCAGACTTACAGTCTACTAAGCTCTGGGGTCAAGCACTTCTCTTTCCCAAGGGAAGAGGGCTCAGGGGAGAGAGTAAGTCCTCTTCAGCAAGAGGGACTGTGGCCAGACAGCAGGAAGGACTTCCTACCAGTGAACAGTAGCTCAGATGCCCTAATTTTGGTGTGTGTGGGGGGAGGGGTCACTTCAAAAAGCAGACCAGCAAATAAGAAAGAAGGTGCCTCTTCTGGTAGCCACACTTGGGCATGCTGACCCTACAGAGCACCCTAGGCCACTGCAGAAGTGAAGGCCATTGGGGAGACAGCTGGTGTGCACATTGCAAGAATTTGGCTACTGGAAAAATAAGTGCCCAAACCAAACAGGGGTAGGGGGCAGGCCAACCCAATGAAAAACCACTGTGCTGGAAGGGAAAATACCAAAATTAGACTGAGCAGGAACTCCTAATTGGTTTGACCACAAAAGAGTTTCCATTAAGAGGCAGGTGATAGCTGGGCACCTGTGGCTCACACCTGTAATCCTAGCTACTAAGGAGGCTGAGATGTGAGGATCACAGTTCAAAGCCAGCCCAGGCAGAAAAGTCCATGAGACTCTTACTTCCAATAAACCACTAGAAAACCGGAAGAGGAGCTGTGGCTCAAGTGGTAGAGCGCTCATCTTGAGCTGAAAAGGGCAGGGACAGCACCCAAGCCTAGAGTTCAAGCCCCATGACCGACGGAAAAAAAAAAAAAGAGGCAGGTGATATAGGCTCACACCTGTAATCCTAGCTACTCTGGAGACTGAGATCTGAGGCTCGCCATTCAAAGATAGACATGTGATTCTGTAAGGTCTACACAGGGACACCTCCCTATCTCTTGGCTAAGTTTCTGCCCAGTATCTGTTACCTAAGTAACTGGCAGACCTGGAAGCAGTCACCTTCCCCTCCTGCTAGGTCACATCCGGGCCACCTCTGGTCACATGCCTCCCATCTGAGCTCCGGAGGGTCCCAGACCCTGAGGTCACATCCAGATCCAGTGTGGCTACACCTTTCCCCCACCCGGCCACACCTCTTCCTGTCCCTGGCCTAGATAAGTCCTGGCCAGGGGTGGGTCGACACTTCCTTTTCAGCCATGCCTCTCCACCATGCATGGGTGGGGGGGGGTGTTGGTAAATAACTTCTTCTCCTTCCTGAATAGTGCGTGGTGTTCTCTTCATTGGCTACCTAATATACCTTACAGATCATTATTATTATTATTTTGTCAGTTGTGGGGCCTGAACTCTGGGCCTGGGCGCTGTCCCTCAGCTCTTCAGCTCAAGGCTAGCACTCTACCACTTGAGCCAGAACACCACTTCCGGTTTTTTCTGATTATGAGGTGCTGAGAAATTGAACCCAGAGCCTCATGCATGCAAGGCAAGCAGTCTACCACTGAGCCACCTTCCCAGCCAAGAAACATGATTAATGTCTCCAATTAACCACAAGAAAACTGGAAGTAGGACTGTGGCTCAAAGTGGTGGAACACTGGCAAAAAGAAGAGCGCAAGCCTAGCTCCTAAGCCCAGTTTTCAAGCCCCACACCCAACAACAGCAGCAGCAACAACAAATCCTATTAAGGGAGGCCCAGTCCCCTGACTCTTGGTAGAGATGATGGTGGGGGCCAACCACTCACTGATGGTGGACACCAGAACAGAGACTGGGTTGTGTTATGCCCCAAAGCCCCAATCACTGGAAAGGAAGTCACCAGCATTAGGGCCTCTGGCTCTGAGGCCGCATAGCATTTCTGCCAGTCCCAAGTTGCTAACTCAGCAAGCTGTGGCATAGACTTTGAACTGTGTATGTCACATTGCTCAAATGCACTACTCTAGCTAAGAGTTATCGGACTCAAAAGGCCAAAGAAAGAAACAAAGGGGGAGTGGAGGGGGTGGCTTCACACTCAAATTGCAAAGTAGGATTTAAGTTTGGGATGTTAAGAAACGTATCTAAGGGTCATAACATTAGGAAAAGAAGGCAGAGTTTAAAATTGATTTTCTTCATGGATAGAGTATTTTCCTAAAAAGAAAACTTTTTTCGATTCAAAGGTTTTCTAAAAGGTACTTCAAAATACAAATCAAAGGGAAAAATCACTAAGGAAGTAGGAAGTGTATGGAAAAAAGGAACTTTAAAAAAGTGTTGGTGCCACTAGGTGCTAGTGGCCCACAACTGTAATCCTAGCTACTGAAGAGGCTGAGATCTGAGGATTTTGGTTCAAACCCAGCCTGGGCAGAAAACTCCATGAGACTCTTATCTCTAGAATAGTGGTCCCTGGCTATTTTGCTGTTCACACATTGCATCACCTCTGTATCACGGGTTTGTTTGTTTGTCATCCTGGGGCTGAGTAGGTACTGTCCCTGAGCTCTTTTGTTCAAGGCTAGTGCTTTACCACTTTGAGCCACAGCTCTATTTCCCATTTTTAGGAGGTTAATTGGAGATAAGTCTCTAGGGCCAGGTACCAATGGCCCATGCCTGTAATCCTAGCTACTAAGGACGCTGAGATTTGATTTAATTCTTTTTTTTTTTTTTTTTTTTTTTTTGCTTATGTGGTGCTGAGGAATCGAACCCAGGGCCTCAGGCATGCAAAGCAAGCGCTCTACCACTGAGCAACCTTCCCAGCCCATGGACGCTGAGATTTGAGAATCATAATTCAAAGCCAGCTCAGGCAAGAAAGTCCATGAGAAACTTATCTCTAATTAACCACCAGAAAACTGGAAGTGGCCCTGTGGCTCAAGTGGTAGAGCATTAGCCTTGACCTGAAGAGCTGAGGGACAGTGCCCAGGCCCAGAGTTCAAGCCCCACAACCAACAACAAAAAAAGAGTTGGGGCTAGGAAGATAGGGCTCAGCATTAGAGTGCTTGCCTTGCATGCATGAGGCCCTGGGTTCAATTTCTCAGCATCACATAAGCAGAAAAAGCTGGAAGTGGTTCAAGTGGTAGAGTGCTAGCCTTGAGCTGAAGAGCTGAGGGACAGTGCCAGGCCCAGAGTTCAGGCCCCATGACCAACAACAAAAATAAATAAATAAATAAATAAAAAAGCCGCACCAGTGGCTCAAGCCTGTAATCCTAGCTACTCAGGAGGCTGAGATCTGAGGATCACAGTTCAAAGCCAGCCCACAGAAAGTCTGTGAGACTCTCATCTCCAGTAAACCACCAGAAAACTGAAAGTGGTGCTGTAGTTCAAGTGGTAGAGTACTAGCCTTGAGCTGAAGAGTTGAGGGGCAGCGTTCAGGCCCAGGGTTCAAGCCCCACCACTGACATTTAAAAAAAAAAAAAAGCAGAGTCTCATTGGCTTTCCTCTCGAGGCTGGCTTTGATACATGGTACTGAGATCTCAGCCTTCAAAATAGCTAGTATGACAGATGTGAACCACTGGTGCCTGCTTACCTGTAATTTCTATAATAACAGGAAAAACTCAGATGCCCCTTCTCAGGTATGGGCATACACAGCCTCTTAGGACTAAGAGTTGTTTGCTATTCCAGCATCCCCTCTAAGAGCTGGTTAGGTTTGTTATGAGAAACCCTAGAGCTCAAAATGTAGCTGGGTGCGGGTAGCTCCCAGCTACTCAGGAGGCTGAGCTCTGAGGATCGTGGTTCCAAGCCAGCCTGGGCAGGAAAGTCCATGAGACTCTTATCTCCAATAAAAACCACTCAGAAAACTGGAAGTGGTGCTGTGGCTCAAGTGGTAGAGCATTCGCCTTGAGCTGAAGAGCTGAGGGACAGCACCCAGGCCCACAGTTCAAGCCCCATGACGGACCAAAAAACCCCCAAAAAAACAAAATGTATGAGGGCTGCCTTGCTTATACCCAACCACGCATGTGGGAATCTAGGCTGTGGGCCAATTAGATCTTAACCCACATTATGTAACCTTACCTAATAATACCTTTATAAGTTTTCTCACTGTTATTTGATATATTAGACATAAAATTAAATATAAATTAAATATATTAGATATAGTATATCTAATATATATTCTTTGTATACATATATGGATATTAGATATATAAGATCTAATATATCTAAAATATATTTTTATTAGATACAATATCTAATAGTATATATTTACTATATATACATGTTAGATCTAATATTTAATATACATATTAGATCTAATGTATCTAATAGGATGTTATAATAGCTCTGATTTATCTAATATTAGATATATATTTTTTATTAGATATTGAAATATGGATACTGGGCCTAAGCAATGCCATCTTGTCCCCATGGCCATCTTAACACCTTAATAGGTACCAGAGAAGCCAGGTGCCAGTAGCTCACACCTGTAATCCTAGCTTCTCAGGAGGCTGAGATCTGAGGATCACATTCAAAGCCAGCCTGGGCAAGGAAGTCCGTGAGACTCCAATCAACCACTAGAAAACTGAAAGTGGCGCTATGGCTCAAAGTGGTAGGGCACTAGCCTTAAGCAGAAGAGCTCAGGGACAATGCCCAGCCCAGAGTTCAAGCCCCACAACCAAACAAAAAAAAAAGGTACCAGGGATATTTTATTCAATTCTGAGAACTCTAGATGGGGCATAGGTCATTTCCAGAACTGCAGATATTGTCGTGGATTATTAGACTCCAGGAAATCCTTACCCTTTACCTCTGACTGTTAAGACTTTTGCATCTTGGTAAATCTCTACCCTTATTGTCCCCACTAGTTGGCTTCTAATGAATCCTAATTACCCCACTTACTTATCTCATAACTGGCTTGTTTTGTTTCAATAAACATGCTTGCTAATCCCATACCATGCCTCATCTGCCTTGATGTGGTTTTTGCCTTTATAAGCTTCAAGCAAACAACATCCGGGGCTGCAGGTCTTTGAGACAGGAGTCCTCCCGCAGTCGTTGGCTCCCCAATGAAGACTCCCAATTCAACCTCTTAACATGTAGCCTCTCTATATCTCATTGAGTTCCTGTATCACAATACATCTAATATCTAATATATATGTATATGTTAGATAAGTTCTATATTATTAGATATATATTATGTCTAATATAACTGTAAGGTCCGCTCCTGGATGGCTAGCAGACTCCACCCTCCTCCCAGCAAAGTCTCCACCCAGTACCTGCATTACCTAGGCAACTGGGACACCTGGAAGAGGTCACATCTGCATCCGCTGAGGTCACATCTGAATTTGATGTGGCCACACCTTTTTCCACCCATACCCTAGATAAGGCCTAGCCCAGGCCCAGACGCTCTCTTTTTTCTACCTGTCTTCTCTTTCCCAGCTCTCCCAGCTCTCTTTCCCAGGCCTTTCCCCGCAGCATAGAAGGCCAACATGGCCTGGTGCCAGCTGGAACCTACCCCTTACCTGAATACCACATGCGTGATGCTGTTCTTACTAGGCTACCTCTTTAAAAACCTAACAATAACACATTACATATGTATATACATCCAATATTAGGTATATCTTATATATATGTATACACATATATGTGAAAAACATCAAAGTAGAATGATAAAGAAATCACTATCAGAACAGGCTAAACCTGACTGTGCCAGAGCAGCACCAACTGCAAGTAATTTTGAGAAACTGTAACCACTGGGGTAAACCAAGGTTTGAAATTCCTTTGCCCTATCAGATAAAAAGATTGCAATCCACTGGGCCTGGTGCCTCACAACTGTAATACTAACTACTCAGAAGGCTGAGAACTGAGGATCATGGTTCAAAGTGAAAGATTAAAAATTAAAAACCTCACTTTACCATTACCATTACTAACTTGCTAACTGCTGATTTTGCTTCTGTAAATGTGCTTGCATTCAGACCCCCCCTTCCCTGGGAAATAAAACTGGGCAGAGTCTCAAGGCTCAGATATCCGGATATCGGCCAGCCTAGATGTCCGGATGTCAGCCCGCCCCAGGACAAGGTCGACGGTTATAGATCGTACATGTTTTTCAGTTTTAGTTTATGTTTTTCAGTTCCAGTTCAGTTCAACAATCCCTGGGACGGACCTTGACAACGACTACCTGGCAAGACCACAAGCTAAGCCAAATGTCAACCAATCATAGGCTTGTAACCATGTAACCCCCCCTGAGACCAACCATGAGCCAATTGTTTTACAAAGAGTGTTTTATGCTAATTTTGTGGGTTTTGCTTTTAAAAATGCCTGTAACCACTGCTCGAGGCTCTCTGACTGACTGGGGCAGAGAGTCGTTTGCGCAAACGCCAAATAAACTCCTCTTGCTTGGTGCATCTGCTGGTTTGGAGTCTTGGTTTCTGGGGTGCCCTCCCGTTGAGAAAGTATCCCAGTGAGTCTGGGGTCTTTCAAAAGCCAGCATGGGCAGGAAAGACTGACTCTTATCTTCAACTAATTACCAAAAAGGCTGGAAGTTGAGCTGTGGCTCAAGATGATAGAGTCCTAACCTTGAGCAGAAGAGCTCAGGAACAGTTTCCAGGCCCCGAATTCAAGCCATATAACTGGCTAGAACAAAAAGACTGTAATCCTGTCAGGAGAGACTTTGGAGTAGGAACAACTCTGGGTCTCCCAGAGTAATAAACCTGAGTTCTACCACTTTCTCAAGTGGTACCAAAACAAATACCACATGGCCAGAACTCATGATGATGAAACCAGGAAGTAAACTGAAAAACAGCTTAGTCCCCTAAGAGCTAGTTTTACATGTCAAGTGACACACCTTGGGAGACCAGAATGCGATCCTCTCTAATTAAAAGGTGAAAAGCTGTAAGTGATCCAGGAATGAAGAGAAGCTTATCTAAGGAGCTGGAAATCTTTTTTTTTTTTTTTGGGGGGGGGGGTCTGTTCGTGGGGCCTGAACTCTGGGCCTGGGCACTGTCCCTCAGCTCTTCAGCTCAAGGCTAGCGCTCTACCACTTGAGCCACAGCACCACTTCTTTTTTCTTTTTGCTTATGTGGTGCTGAGGAATCGAACCCAGGGCCTCATGCATGCAAGGCAAGCACTCTACCACTGAGCACCTTCCCAGCCCAGGAGCTGGAAATCTTAATTGAAAAACTTGTACAGTGGGGTGACAACACTGATGCTGTAACATTGTGAAATGACCTTGGAGTTGAGAAAATCCACGGAGGCATGGTCAAAGGTGACAAAAGAGTTTTTATTAGCCGACCTGCAACTGCCTTGTCCTGGGCTACCTCAGAACTAAGAGCAGCCGAGACCTCTGAGTGGGCAAGCTTCTTTCTCTTCTCTCCCCCTCCTGAAACATGCAGCCTATATATATATATATATATATATATATATATATAGTGCCTCATCCCCAAGCCACCCACTGCCCAATCCACCTTTTGACGCCCTCCAGCGGCCAGGCATACTGGTGGTGATAGTGTGGGACTGGACTTCTAGCTGGGCTGGACTTCCCATGCCTCTGGTTCTCACATTACCCACTGTTTTTGTTTGTTTGTTTTGCTTTGTTGGTCGTGGGACCTGAACACTGTCCCTCAGCTCTTCAGCTCAAGGCTAGGGCTCTACCACTTGAGCTACAGCGCCACTTCCGGCTTTTTATTTTTTTCTGCTTATGTGGTGCTGAGGAATCGAACCTAGGGCCTCATGCATGCAAGGCATGCACTCTACCACTGAGCCACCTTCCCAGTCCCTCTCCCCCCCCCCTTTTTTTTTTTTTGGTCCATCCTGGGACTTGAACTCTGGGCCTGGGTACTGTTCCTCAGCTCTTCAGCTCAAGGCAAACACTCTACCACTTGAGCCACAGCGCCATTTCCAGTTTTCTGGTGGTTAATTAGAGATAAGTTTCTCATGGACTTTTCTGCCTGGGCTGGCTTTGAACCTCAATCCTCAGATCTCAGCCTCCTGAGTAGCTAGGATTACAGGCATGAGCCATGATGCCTGGCTCAAATAATTTATTTTTATATCCTCCTTTTGGGCTAAATCAATCCTATTCTCCCCCCCCCACCTCCCCCACCCCCGTTCCCCATCGGAAAGGCTTAGAGTATGCCAGGTCCAGCAGATAATAACAGGCCATCCCTTGAACTTAAATAGAATCTCCAGGTTGGCAGAGATGGGCTGGACCTAGGCTGGGCTGCAGCAGTGTCTCCCAGTGGCTTCAGTGGTTGGCATACCGCCTGCTGGGTTGCCTGCCAATTTCTACACAGACTGGTTAAGGATACATTACATAGGTTTGAAAGACTGAGGCCCCATTGGTTTTTAGGACAGTTTTAGGCAGTGGTCCAGGGCAATATAGACAGATAATAGAAGGCTTGAGCCTGTAACCATTTCAACCATTGCTCAAAAGTGCAGTCTCCACACTTTAAAACTTATTACCACTGTTTTCCATGTCTCTTCCTTTTAATCTTTTTTTTTTTTGTCAGTCATGAGGCTTGAACTCTGGCCCTGGGCATTGTTCCTGAGCTCTTCAGCTCAAGTCTAGTGCTCTACCACTTTGAGCCACAGCACAACTTATGGTTTTATGGGGTTATTTGGAGATAAAAGTCTCATGGCCTTTCCTGCCTGGACTTGCTTTGAACCAGGATCCTCATATCTCAACCCCCTGTGTAGCTAGGATTACAGGTGTGAGCCACTGGCACCTGGCTTCTTCCTTTAATCTTATCCTGCCTCATTTTCCAAAAATGACTTGTCCCTTGATCTTAAAGGGTGCAGGGTGGTTGATAGGCAAAGATCCATCTTCTGTAACTTCCTCAAGTGGCCTCAGGGGTACTATAACCTTAGCCTATTTTAACCTGACCTCTTGTGACCCTAAAAACATATAAGTTACCTGTGTAGGCCTGGTGAGAACCAAAGACTCAGGAGGTTCAGCCGGGCCAGAAGTCCCACCCTTCAGTGACGTCACCACCATGTAGCCTCAGCTGCTGGAGGAGGTGGGACATCAAAGGGCAGTTGCAGCAGTTGGAGCTGTTGAAGGTTGGACAGTAGGGGCCTTGGGGGCGGGGCACCCTATACATATATGCTGCATGTTCTGAGCAGTGGGATTGGAGAGGGAGAGAGAGTGTAGGGCAGGCACTGAAGTATGTCCCTGAGTTACAGAGGGCTGTGGGAAACTGGTGGGAGCAGCCAGGACCACCTATCCAGGAGTTGCTGCAGGTCCAGGCCTTCAAGGAAAAGGAGTAGAGAGAGAGAGAAAAGTTCATCCTGTTGGAGGTCATAGCGGTTCTTAGTTCTGAGGTAGCCCAGAGCAAGGTAGTTGTAAGCAGCTAATAAAACTCACCTTTGACCTTGCCTCCATGGATTTTCTCAACTCCAGGGTCATTTCAGCCTTTAGACAGATCTCAGTAGAGGCACAATCTCGGGTCCATAATCTTCCTGTCCTGAATTTATGTAGCTGGTATCAGCCCAAAATGATTGCCAGTTTGGGCTTTGAGCAGATACAGGAGTTGGGATAAATTATCCCCCACACTTGACAACCTTAGCTTTTTACTACCCACTATCATAGATGACTGGCAAGTTCCTGCCCAGCTATGAAGTAGAGACAGACATGGGCATTAGAAAGGCATGCTTCCCGTAGATTCTTGTTGACATTGAAGACTTCATTTGGGAAGCAAAAACCTTAATTTATCTCTTGAACCTTGAGCCACATACTTTTCCTTGAAGCGGGCAGCTGTCCTGCCGCGTTACTTGGGGGGAAAGGGAGGAAGGGAGGAGGCTGGGATGCTGGGGAGGCTTGTTTCGTGGCCTACTGTCCTGGAAACCAACAGGCCTACAGCGGAGTTGAGTCCCAGCCCTCGTCCTGTCTTCTAGAAGATGCTGAAGTGATGCGAATGCACACGGATGGAGCGGAGTCCCCTGTAGGGTGTGGGCAGGCTGTCCGTGGTGGGCAGCGGTATGGAGGGGGCCGGCCCTGTACCATTTCTTTCTTTCAGGCATGCTTTGGCAGTGCAAGAACTCTGTACCTTTAACAAATTCAATAAAAAGTAATGGATACGAAAAAAAAAAAAAAAAAGAAAAAAAAGAAAGGCATGCTTCCTATGAACTCCAGGCTCTAACTGAAGGGCCAAACAAATGACATCAGGATCTAGCTGACATAATTTATACCATCTGAGCAGTGACTTTTAACTAACTGCCTTTGGATGCTCTGTCACTTTTGTCCCAGGAGTATCTCCACACTGGGATAAATGCTCCATTGGCCTTCCCCTTGGTTAGCCACTGGACCTGAGCTCAGGGCCTGAGCACTGTCTCTCAGCTCTCCAGCTCAAGGCTGGTGCTCTGCCACTTTGAGATCCAGCACCATTTCTAGCACTCTGCTCTGACAGTTTCACAGGGAGCTTTCTCTGCCCGGGCTGGCTTTGAACCACAATTCTCAGATCAACAAGTCTTTACAAAAAGGCCACTTCAGTTAAAAGCAATGAAGTGGTCACTAGATTAAAGGCCAAAGTTACACCTGACAAAAGTAGAAATCACCTGTCCTCTGTGGGCCCGCCTGAAATTATTGCAGAGAACCTGCAAGGCAAAGTGGAATAGCAATAAAAACAATCATTTTGGGCTGGGCATGTGGCTTAGTGGTACAGTGTTTGCCTAGCATGCATGAAGCCCTGGGTTTGATTCCTGACTACCAAATACACAGAAAAAGCCAGAAGTAGTGCTGTGGCTTAAGTGGTAGAGCACTAGCCTTGAGCACAAAGAGACTTAGGACAACACTCAGGCCCTAAGTTTAAGCCCCAGGACTGGCCAAAAAAAAAAAAAATCATTTTGATAGCTCTAAATTTTCCTTTTAAATTCCCTTTTTCTAGGAAGACAGCCACTCCCCACTACTTCCCAAATTTTTACAGAGGGGACAACAATTTTAATTCCTTCTCCCAAAGCCACTTTAATTTGTATTTAAATAACCCTTTAAAACACTGGGTAACAACTCTTACCTTTCCCCATCCTGCTTAAAACAGCCACATTTTGCCAGGCGCCTGTAATCCTAACTATTCAGAAAGCTAAGCTATGAGGATCTCAGTTCAAAGCCAGCCTGGGCAGGAAAATCCATGAGACTCTTTTTTTTTTGTTTTTTTTTTGGGTCAGTCGTGGGGCTTGAACTCTGGGCTTGGCACTGTCCCTGCGCTCTTCAGCTCAAGGCGAACGCTCTACCACTTGAGCCACAGCGCCACTTCCGGTTTTCTAGTGGTTTATTGGAGATAAGAGTCTCATGGACTTTGCTGCCTGGGCTGGTTTTGAACTGTGATCCTCAGATCTCAGCCTCCTGAGTAGCTAGGATTACAGGTGTGAGCCACCAGCACCCAACTTTTTTTTTTTTTTAAACAGCATGCAGACAGTTTTTATCTTGAACATGTCACACACACCTACATACATGTGCTCATACACACACAGTTGTTCACAAGGATCTTAAAGCACGCAAAATGAATATCTGGCCATTCATTTTCCAAAGGCAAGGGATATTTTTGCCAGTCTTCCTCTTGCAGATGACCATGATTTAAGACAAAACTTTTTTTTTGTGTTTTTTTTTTTTTTTTTTGTCAGTTGTGGGGCCTGAACTCTGGGCCTGGGCACTGTCCCTCAGCTCTTCAGCTCAAGGCTAGCGCTCTACCACTTGAGCCACAGCGCCACTTCCAGCTTTTTCTGCTTATGTGGTGCTGAGGAATCAAACCCAGGGCCTCATCCATGTGAGGCAAGCGCTCTATCATGCCCTGCCTGTTGGCTGCAGCCACACAGAGAGGGGCAGGCTTGTGACTGGGGTCAGTGGTAGGCTGGAACTTTTATTCCCCCAGAAATGTCCTAATGAACAAAAACATGGAAAACACGGATCCACATTTAAAACTGGTACCAATTTTAAAAACAAGACAAGACAAAAACTGAAGGCTGGGGCTGGGAAGGTGGCTCAGTGGTAGAGCACTTGCCTGGCATGCATGAGGCCCTGGGTTCGATTCCTCAGCACCACATAAGCAAAAAGAAAAAAGCCGGAAGTGGCGCTCTGACTCAAGTGGTAGAGCGCTAGCCTTGAGCTGAAGAGCTGAGGGATAGCACCCAGGCCCAGAGTTCAGGCCCCATGACCAGACCCAAAAAAAAACCCAACAACAAAACAAAAAGTGAAGGCTGAGTTGGGTCCCCAGCTCATCCCTACCAGGACACTGAGTCTGCCAAGTGGGCCTGCCACTCCCACGCAGCAATCTGAACTCAGGGCTTACTGAGTGAGCCTGCCACTCCCACGCAGCAAGCCGAACTCTCTACTGTATGAGAGCAGATGCCAGGTAGGCAATCTAGAGACCTCCCCCAGCCACAGCCAGACTAGGTACCAAGTGAGTGGTGTCCCCGAACCACAGCGCCATGCCCAAGTAGTCTCTCACCCTACCACAGTCCTACAGAACCTCATGGTGCTCTTGCACCCTTGGAGGTTGTGGATGGGTTACTGAGTGAATCCACCCCCTACTACCTCCACTGTTCCAGACAGATCTATTCCCAGAAACCAGAAAACATGCAGACATTAGACAAGTGTGCTAAGCATGCATATGACATCACACTTAGACTAATAAGTTTCACTCAAGTTATTCGAACACTTCAAATATAATCCACACCAGTAACTAACTCTTTTTTTTTTTTTTGTCGGTCGTGGGGCTTGAACTCTGGGCCTGGGCGCTGTCCCTCAGCTCTTCAGCTCAAGGCGAGCGCTCTACCACTTGAGCTACAGCGCCACTTCCGGTTTTCTGGTGGTTTATTGGAGATAGGAGTCTCATGGTTTTTCTTGCCCGGGCTGGCTTTGAACCGCGATCTCAGATCTCAGCCTCCTGAGTAGCTAGGATTACAGGCGTGAGCCACCAGTGCCCGGCCAGTAACTAACTCTTAGGCCTAGTTCTACTAAGCATATCCCACACCCAGGGAGCTCACATGGCACATCACTTGGTCTGGAGGTCCAGGGAAGTCCTCCGAGGGTGTCTTCCCGGCTGCTTCAAATGGTCGGAGGTAGAAGTGGCCACCTTGCTGGGGCAGGTTCCAGTGGAGGGTCAGTTTGACATGGAGTGAGACGACTCACTCCATGGAGTCGTCTCACTCCATATCTGCTGCTCTGGGTTTTTATATGTTTTAGGCTGGGCTTCTTTGCTTCTGGCCATGTCTGGTTATCACTGCTGGCTGGTTGCCTGGCTGATAGCTTCACTTCTGGCCATGCCTGCTTATCACTGTGGGCTCTGTCAGCTCTATAGGCTCCCTGGATGTGTCCTTATCTCTATATTACAGAGTTCTAACTCCTAATTTTACAGCTTAATATTTCCTACTATTACATACACACACACACACTCAATATTTATATATACTCTCTCTCTCTATATATATATATATATATACATATATATATATATATATATACTCAATATATAACATACTATGTCAATATTCCATAATACTCACTACAACAAGACAGAGACTTACTTCTGGAAGATTTCTGAATGACTCTAAAAAGATTTTTTAATGTCATGTCTGGCATCCATGAGCCAGCTGTCAGAATGACAGAAAGACCACAGGATCCTGAAATGTCTCAGGGGTGTCTCCCCTGTGGGGATTTCCATTCCTTGGCAGCCAGCACCTGCCAGTGGCTTCAAGAAACCCAGATGCGCCGGACGCTGGTGGCTCACGCCTGTAATCCTAGCTACTCAGGAGGCTGAGATCTGAGGATCACGATTCAAAGCCAGCCCAGGCAGGAGAGACCGTGAGACTCCTATCTCCAATAAACCACCAGAAAACTGGAAGTGGTGCTGTAGCTCAAGTGGTAGAGCTCTCGCCTTGAGCTGAAGAGCTGAGAGACAGCGCCCAGGCCCAGAGTTTAAGTCCCACGGCAGACCAAAAAAAAAAAAAAGAAAGAAAGAAAGAAAAAAGGAACCCAGATGCCTGAAAGTAATAAAAATTAGGCAGACAAAACAAGAGGCAGATACCACCAAAAGACAGCTAAGAAAGACAAGTGGCCATAGACACTTCTTTGTTTAGTTATTGGTCCTTCTGTGCTTTTTTTTTTTTTTTTCAATACAAAATAGGCAGCTCCAGTATTCATGAGGAATGTTGTCTTTTTGCCCCTATTTGCAATGTAACCATAGGCTCTGGCCCCATCATTCTGCATCCTCTCCCAAGTTTAGAATCTGAGCCTCCTTCTTTGTCCTTCTTGGACATTCCTTTTTCCAATGTACATTTTGCTTGCAATAAGCACATTGGTCTGATCCTAGAGGTTCCCTATTTGCAAATGAGTTATTCTGTCTCTGAGTGTTTCTTTTTTTTTTTTTTTTGGTCCAGTCGTGGAGCCTGAACTCTGGGTCTGGGCGCTGTCCCTCAGCTCTTCAGCTCAAGGCTAGCACTCTACCGCTTGAGACATAGCGCCACTTCCGGCTTTTTTCTTTTTGCTTATGTGGTGCTGAGGAATCGAACCCAGGGCCTCATGCATGCAAGGCGAGCGCTCTACCACTGAGCCACTTTCCCAGCCCCTCTGAGTGTTTCTTGATCTCTGACCTGGTGCTGCTATTAAAACTCGAGCCTGCTTTTTCTTTTTTTTCCCTTTGTTTCCCCTTTCCATCCCATCCTCCCCTGACTCCCCCCCACCCAACCCTCCTCCCCCCACCCCACCAAAGTTGTAAAGTTCGTTTTCGACATAATGAATTGTACGTCTCATTGTTGCAGTGGGTCCACCTGTATCTATATTTAAACAATTTGTTTTTCCCTTCCCCTCCACAAATTATACCAACATCAAATACAGTGAAAGCAGGGGTTATACTGTGAGGGAAGGACATACAAAGCAACAAAGAAATAATCTTATAAATGTGTTAGAAACAATCGCATGAAAGAAAAAAAAAATTGAATACATATCTTAGGGTTCATTTCCCTAACATCAACTTAACTGACCTTTTCTGCTTGACTCAGACATATGCTAGTTATTGCAAATAAGGGAAACCTTGGGACCTATGTTTCTTTGGGCCTGGCTTACTTCACTTAATATAATTTTTTCCAAGTCTTTCCATTTCCTAACAAATGGGGCAATGTCATTCTTTCTGATGGAGGCATAGAATTCCATTGTGTATATATACCACATTTGCTTGATCCACTCATCTACTGAGGGGCATCTGGGTTGGTTCCATATCTTAGCTATGGTAAATAAGGCTGCAATAAACATAGTTGTGCTGGTAGGTTTAGTGTGGTCTTGTTTGTGAACATTTGGGTAAATGCCCAAAAGTGGGATTGCTGGGTCACAGGGGAGCTCTATGTGGAGTCTTTTGAGAAACCTCCATAATACTTTCCAAAGTGGTTGAACAAGTTTACACTCCCACCAGCAATGCAGTAAGGTTCCCTTCAGTCCACATCCCCTCCAGCATCTGTTGTTATTAGTAACTGGGGTGAGGTGGTATCTCAATGTTGTTTTGATATGCATTGCTTTTATGGCTTCATGTATCTATTGGCCATCCTTCTTTCCTCTTCAGAGAAGTTTCTCTTTAAGTCTTTAGCCCACTTATTTATTGGGCAGTTGTTTCTTTGAAGATTTGCTGTAGGGGGATTTAATTTTTTGAGTTCTAGGTATATTTTAGATATGAGACCCTTGTCTGTTGTATGGCTAGTGAAGATCTCCCAATCGGTAGGCTTTCTGTTGATCTTGCTAGCTATGTCCTTTGCCATGCAGAAGCTCTGCAATTTCATGCAATCCCATTTGTCCAACCTTTCTTTGATTTGTTGTGTTTCTGGGTCTCTATTAAGAAAATTTCAGCCTGTGCCAAAGAGACCTAGGGTTTCTCCTATTCCATCCTGTAATGTTTTCAGAGTATGTGCTTTGACTCCAAGGTCTTTGATCCATTTGGAGTTGATTCTGGTGCAGGGTGATATATAAGGATCTAGCTTTAGTTTTCTACAAGTAGTTAACCGATTTTGCCAGCACCATTTACTGAAGAGGCTGTCTTTCTTCCATTCTATTTTTTTAGCTCCCTTATCGAAGATTAGATGGCTATAGGTCTGTAGGTTCATTTCTGGGTTTTCAATTCTATTCCATTGGTCCTGAGGTCTGTTCTTGTGCCCGTACCAAGCTGTTTTGATTACTATGGCTTTATAGTAGAGTTTGAAATTTGGTATTGATATTCCTCCAGCACTGTTCTTTCTGTTGAGGATCGTTTTTGCTATTCGGGGTCTTTTATTGTTCCATATGAATTTTTGGATTGCCTTGTCTATTTCCTTGAAGAATGAGGTTGGAATATTGATAGGTATCGCATTGAATTTGTAGATAGCCTTAGGAAGTATTGCCATTTTCACGATGTTGATCTTTCCAATACAGAACCTGCTTTTTCAATTGTTTTTGTTTTTGTTTTGTTTTGTTTTCTCCTGGGTATCTCTGTTATAAAACACTTGCTAGGCAACTGCTACCAGTTCAGATAACACATTTCCCTCAAAATCTTCTAAACTTTGAAGCTTTTTTCCTAATATCTGGGGCTAACTGCATAATGGAGGCCATATTTAGGGCTCTTTGATTCTCCAGGGCCTCAGGATCTACAGGCCTGTAGGTCCTATAGGCCTCCAAGAGCCATTCCAGAAAAGCAGCGGTGGACTCATTGAGCTGTACAGTCTCACTCACCTTAGATAAATTAGTTGTCTTCCTTCGTATCTGCTGCTCGTATCCCTGGTAACAGAGTATGGAGATAATTGGTAAGGGCCTCCCTGGCTCTTTCCAGAGTCTAGACTGGGTCCTGGTCCAAGGACTACCTTCCAAGCACTGAACTGGATGTGCTCCCTTTCTTCCGAGGTGAAAAGCAATAATCCTAGGTGAGCTGGTGTGTCAAGAATACTGTTTCCAATAATGAGATGAGCCCCTGAAGTTTTTCAGAAAAGGACGGATTTTGTCATTTCCAATTACACAGGTCACTGGTTGTCAAGGGAACATATATTAGAAAGGGGGCCTGTCCAATCTCAAGACTTTGATAGCCCCTTCTGGGAATCAGTCCCTCCTTGGCTTCTCTTTTGGGACTGCTAGAAACAATTTTTGCCTTTTACTAATTGTGTTTTGCATTATAGATAACTATTCTCATGGCAAAGATGAGGACCTTTACCAACCGAACTGTCAAGCAAATATTTCTTGGATGGTACCTGGCCAAAAATCAGAGACCCCTGACTACCTTGCTCCTTTACAGCAGGAAGTAGCTCCAGAGAAGATGACCTCTGCCTGTACTCCCATCTTGGTACCCCTAGTTGTTGTTGTTGTTAAACAAAGTGGGGATTGTTAGCATTATCCCCACCTGGGGTCCTCAGCTCCACCCAGACCTGATACCATTGCTGCCTTCACATCCACGTCCACACCACTTCTCTACTCTGGTGAGTGAAACTACTCTACGGCTCTCTGTTGCTCAGTCTCTGTCCAGACATGGCACCACGCCAGAGAGCTCCTACGTCCTTTAGCTGAAAGGCCGGTCAGCTCTGAAGCCGAGGACGCTTGGCTTTGGGGGCTTGGCCATTTCTCTCTAAAGGGCTCTGGGGGAAGTCGGAACGCCGCTTCTGCCTGGTCAGCTCTCCTTCACTCACCAGACTGACTCTCCTACTTATTTAATGGGGTGCTGCGAATCATGCCCAAGCCGTGAAGCCCCTTTGAAATGCCTCCTGCGCTCCCTGGAAAGCCAGAGAGCCTCATTTTATGCCAGTCTCAGATGTGCACAGTTTTTGCTACTGCAATGGTAAAAGGTCAGAAGTCTGTTTACTTTCAGGCTCTCTTTGCTCTCTCTGCCATTCATGTCCAACTTTCCCTATCTCTCCCTTTCTCTTTTCTATATTTTGGCTTGTGCCCTGAAGAGTATGACGCAGGCTGGGTCCCAGGGACCCCCCTCTAGGTTCCCTCTCAAAGGCTAGCCAATGTAGGCTTGATCTATTTGTTCAGGCTTTCTTTGCATATTTTCAGAAATTAACCATCTTGAGTTTGCCATCTTGGCCACATGGTGCATTAAGGGTTTGGCTACATATGACCCTTAACCTTCCACCAAGCTTACTACTCCATGTATTCTAAGGTGCCTTGCTAACAAGTTGCTCTTTTCACAGGCCCTGGTAACTGAGGCCCAACCACTTGCTTTGTTAACAAAGATGTCTAAACGTTGTCAAAGTTTTAGTTTTTGAGTTTTGCCTTTTTTGTTTTGTGTTGTGTATTCTGGTACTGACTACATGATTCTAAAATATTGGGCATATCTTTGCTAGGATTCTCACATCTAAGAAGTTTTGTCATTGCAGAATACTTGTTGGTCAATTCTTGATAAGAACCAGGTAAGCTCTACTTATTCTACTTGATCTCCTTGTCGCTTTAATTGGAAATAATAAAGGGCTTTTGTGACAAAGATTGAAGTTCAAAGCCAGCCAGGGCTGAAAAATTGTTAGACTCCATCTCCCAACTAACCTGCAAAGATCCAGGCTGGAAGCATGGCTCAAGACTCTTATCTCTAAGCAGCCAAACATTGGAAGTGCTATTGTAACTCAACGTGGTAGAGCATTAGCCTTGAGCAGAAGTGCTCAGGGACAGTGCCCAGGCCTTGAGTTCAATCCTCCTTGAATACCAACTGGGACAAGCCATCCCAGCAAAGAGCACCTAGACTCAGCCAGTCTGGGGAAGAAGGGAACATGGATAGGAGTAAGAGGAGATGATGTCACATCAGCTACTTTGTGCCTGCCCTTTCAAAATTAACCAGAGCTGGGAGGTCAGTAGAAGTAAGAAGCCTGCCCATCCAATGTCTTTACCTGTCTACCTATTAACTGAACAGGAATTTATATTCTTGCCTTTGTCACTTGACTTCTCTACCTAGTAACCAGATGTCAGAAGTAGCTAGGGACATTTCTACCAACATTTTTCAGCCGCAAGTCCTTCCTCTTGCCATTTATTTGCTCTATAGTATTTTTTTTTCCAGCCCCTCAATGCTCATGAGACTTCTCCAGACTTCATCTAAGGACTCACGCCACCAAGGTACAGCTGCTGCTCACTGCCTTCTCTGGGAGGGGACCAAATTCCAGCTTTTTGCCCCTATTGTTGATGCCCCTTGTCAGCAGGAAGTAGCCAGAGAGAATCTGCACCCTATTTCATGATTTTTAAAAGGCTGGAATATAAGGTCCTCTCCTGGATGGCGAGCAGACTCCACCCTCCTCACAGCAAAGTCTCCACCCAGGCAACTGGAACACCTGGAAGAGGTCACATCTGAATTTGATGTGGCCACACCTTTGTCCGCCCTACCCAGATAAGGCCTAGCGCAGGCCCAGATGCCTTCTCTCTGCGCTCTCTCTGCTCTTTTCTAGCTCTCTCTGCTCTCTCTGCTCTTTTCTAGCTCTTTCTGAGCTCTTTCCTTCTCTTCTCTTTCCCAGCTCCCTTCTTTTTCCTAGCTCTCTCTTTCCCACCTTTCCCAGACGCTCTCTTTTCTTGCTCTTAAGCCCAACTTCTCCTACTTTTCTGAGTGTTGCTTGATTCCTCCTCTTCTTTCTATTGGTGGATCTCCTTTTGAAGTTAGGAGACTGGGTCAAAGCAATATGCCTTGTCCTCACAGCCATCATGGATGGTGCCTTGCAGGATCGGGAGGGCTTTCATTCAGCTCTAAAAAGCCTAGAGGTGAGAAAGGCCATTTATTGAATTGCAAATGTCATGCTGTTTAACCTTAGGAAAAGTTTGCTATTGAGAATACCCAGATTCTGCTTTGATTATCCCTAAAGAGTTTGTTTTGCTTACCTCTGAGTAGCCCCCTAATATGGAAAGTATAAGCTGACCCCAGAGCTACTTCCTTAGATGGAAAGTTCTGTTTGCACCTGAGTATTTTCATAAAAGGTCTGCTTTTGTGAAGGCTTGGTCTCTACCCCAAACATGTGGTTTTTGTCTTTAAAAGCTTTGTTGTAGCTCAAGTCTGGGTTGCTGGCCTTTGAGATAAGAGACCACATGCAGCTACCTGCTCTCCAATAGACTCCCAATTCAATCTCTCAAAATGTGGTTTCTAGGCTGAGCCCCGGTGCCTCATGCCTGTAATCCTTGCTATTCAGAAGGCCTGAGATCTGAGGATTGTGGTTCAAAGCCAGCCCAGGCAGGAAAGTCTGTGAAACTCATCTCCAATAAACCACCAGCAAACTGGAAATGCTGCTGAGGCTCAAGTGGTAGAGCGCTTGCCTTGAGCTGAAGAGCTGAGGGACAGCGTCCAGGCCCAGAGTTCAGGCCCCACAACTGAAAAGAAAAAAAGTGGCATCTCTGTTTTCTCACAACAGAGTTCAGAAACAACACTTTTCTTTCCCTTTAGAGTCACATGCCAAAGACTCAGTACAGCCTCCTTATTTCTTCATTCCTTTGTCATTACTCAATATTGTCACGACCACCTCGACCAGCAAGGAAGATGCAACACCGAGCTCTTCTCTCAGTAGTTTATTCAGGACCTTTGAGCAATCTTCTACCCCTTGGGGAGAATCCCACACAGCCATAAGTACCCGCTGGGTAGCCAACCTTCATACTCCACGTGCGAGCCATCAATACGTCCAGGTGCGCGGAAGCAAGCCAGAGTCTATGCCTTAGCCATATAAGGAGTTGTTTACCACAGAGAGCTCTCGCCATCGGGAAGGCGGAGGGTGGAAGCCGGCGCCATCTTTAAGGTGCGGCTGCATGCAGCTCTCTACAAATATGACTTTTGTTTCCCATGTCCTTATGACTTTGTTCAACATGACTTTCTGCTTCCTTGTTGGCTTTTAGAAATTGGTTGCGGAAGTGGCGCTGTAGCTCAAGTGGTAGAGCGCTCGCCTTGAGCTGAAGAGCTGAGGGACAGCGCCCAGGCCCAGAGTTCAAGCCCCACGACCGACAAAAAAAAAAAAAGATCAGAACTTATGGGCTGGAAAGTGGCTCAGTAGTAGAGTGCTTGCCTTGCATGCATGAGGCCCTGGGTTGGATTCCCAAGCACCACATAAGCAAAAAGAAAAAAGCCGGAAGTGGCGCTATGGCTCAAGTGGTAGAGCGCTAGCTTTGAGCTGAAGAGCTGAGGGACAGTGCCTAGGCCCAGAGTTCAGGCCCCATGACCGGACCCCCCCCCCAAAAAAAAAAGAAATTGGTTGCTATTCATTACTCTTTGATGTTTACTTTATTAACTACCTTGTCTCCAAAAAATTATCTAAACCCTCTGTGACTGCTTGCTTTCACAATAACTCTTACCACTCTCATAAATTACAGATTCTCTCCTTCTAGGTTTTCTGACATTTAAAAAGCAAAGGCTTAGCTGGGCACTGGTGGCTCATGCCTGTCATCCTTGCTACTCAGGAGGATGAGATATAAGGATCGATGTTCAAAGCCAGCCCAGGTAGGAAAGTCCATGAGACTCTTATTTCCAATTAACCACCAGAAAACTGGAAGTTGAGCTGTGGCTCAAAGTGGTAGAGCACTAGCCTTGAGCCCAAAGTAACTCAGTGACCAGTTCCTCAATTCAAGCCCCACAATGAACAACAACAACAAATGCAGAGGACTACTGGATGCTGATGCTACTCAAGAGGCCAAGATCTGAGGATCACATTTGAAGGTAGTTTGGACAGGAAAATCCATGAGACACTTACCAGTTAACCACCCCAAATCAGGAAGTATAGACATAGTGCAATTGGTAGAGAATCAGCCCTGAGGTCAAGCCACAGTACTGACACATTCGCACACAGAGCAAAGGTTATTTTAGGTACCTCAATCTTTCAAGATCATTATATTTAGCCTTAATGTTTGTTAACCTTTAGTTAATAAATCATGCTTTTGGAAGATGAATGACATAATTAGTCTGTTTAATCTAAAAACTTTGTTACAGATCATTATAAAGACCCATTTTTTTCCTTTGGTTCCCTATTACCTATTTCTTCTTGGTATTAGTACATATCAGCTTAGTAAAAAGCCATATTTACCTGTGGCTGCTTAAAGTGTAATTATAGCCAAGTGCAGGTGATTGATACCTATAATCCTAGCTACTCAGGAAGCTGAGATCTGAGGATCATGGTTTGAGGTCAGCCCCTGTCAGGAAGTCTGTGGGACTCTTAATCTTCAACTAATCATTTAAAAAAAAAAAAAAAAAACAACACTTAAGGACAGTGCCCAGGCCCTGAGTTCAAGCCATAGGACTCTCCCCCCCCCTACCCCCAACAGAGTATAATTAGAGATAATATCCTCTAAGCCTCCCTTGCAGCTAGTTATAGATTGTGAAGTTTCAATTTTCAAATGATGAAGGAGGAGAAATGTATATAGATGACAGGAAGATTGTGGTTAACCTCTGTTTTTCTCCATCTGTTGTTATATAGACATGACAGTAACCTAATTAGGACTATTGCTCAAGTGCTTAGCATCAAATTAGTGAAGTGTAAAATCTCTAGTTAAAGACACAGAACAAAACAAAACTAAACAAACAACTTAGCTAGATATCAGTGGTTCAAGTCTGTAATCCTAACTACTCAGTAGGCTGAGATCTGAGGATGAAGGTTCAAAGCCAGCTTAGTATGGAGTGTCCATGAGACTCTTCTTATCTCCCATTACGCACCAAAATGTCAGAAGTAAAGCTGTGTTTCAAGTGGTAGAGTGCTAACCTTGAGCAAAAATGCTCAGGGACAGTGCACAGGCCCTGAGTTCAAGGCCCATGACCAGCAAAAAAAGAAAAAAGAACATATTGAGGAAACGCTTTGATCTGATAAATTCTGTAACAAATTATCAGGATACGAAAAAATATCCACATATACACGAATAGGCATAGTGACAAATCAGGAAACCGCCTCATGCCATGCCTTTAAAAACCACCAAGGAGGCTGGGCACTAGTGGCTTATGCTGTAATCTTAGCTTCTCTGAAGGCTGAGATCTGAGGATTTGTGGTTTGAAGCCGGCCCAGGCAGAAAAGTCCCAGTGAGACTATCTACAAATAACCACTCAAAAAAGTCAAGTGGTACTGTGGCTCAAGTGGGAGAGTGCTCAAGGCTCTTTCACCCATTTCTGAGTACTTTTATTGGAAATGAGAGTCTCAAGAACTTTCTTGTCTTCAAACCAGAATCCTCAGATCTCAGTCTCCTGAGAGGCTAGGATTGTGAGTCACCAGCAATTGACTAAAGCTAAATTTAAGAAGGTGAAAAACTATAAAACTCTGAAGAATTGTTACTTTTTGTATGGTGTGAGCTGGTCTTAGGGCTTGAACCCTGGACCTAGCCCTGAGTTCAAGCCACAGGATCCCACCTTACAACCAAAAACAAACAAAAAACTTAGTGAAACCCTCAACTAATAATCTGGCTTGATGATACTTAACTATAATCCCTGTGACTCAGAAAACAGGGAATATGTGAGGTCAGTTGGTCACAAAAAATGTGAGACCCCTGGGGCTGGGAAGGTGGCTCAGTGGTAGAGTGCTTGCCTCACGTGCATGAGGCCCTGGGTTCGATTCCTCAGCACCACATAAGCAGAAAAAGCTGAAAGTGGCGCTGTTGCTCAAGTGGTAGAGTGCTAGCCTTGAGCTGAAGAGCTGAGGGACAGCGCCCAGGCCCAGAGTTCAGGCCCCACGACTGAAAAAAAAAAAATTAGACCTCCCCCCTTCCCACCTGAAAAACAAAGAATAAAGGACTGGATACATGACTCAAATGGTAGAGCAAGACCCTAGCAAAGAAACCCCTGAATTCAAATTCAAGGACCACAAAACAAACAAACAATAAGAATGCTTCAAGTTCCTGATGTTACATGAATTCCAACCAAGTTCGATCCTATGTGACTGTTAAAAAAAGACATTCTTGCAGGCCATGAATGGCTCACATCTGTAATGATAGCTATTCAAGAGGCTGAAAATGGAGGATCCAGGTTTGAGGCCAGCCAAGGCAAGAAAGTCTGTGAGAAAATATTATCTCCAATTAACCACTGAAAAACTGAAGTAGAACTGTGGCTCAAGTAGTAGAGTACCAGCCATACATACACACACACACACCACACCACACCATATACACACAACATTCCTGACACCAGTTGGCCCTCATATCCATTTAATCCCGCAACAAACTTCAAAAACACTTATGTGGCCACTTGAAACAAAGAAAGTGGAAATTAACGGGAAACATCTTTTACCTTTGTGCAAATCACTACCAGACTTAAAAAAAACAAGATATTTAAGAAAAGAACACATCTATCACTAAAACCTGCAAAACAAATTCTAGCCCAGACCAGTCTGCTGTTCCTTAGGTTGGTCCACCTTTCCTTATTACCATATAATTATTACCTCATTGTACTTGTTTTGCATTTGTGCCCTTCTGAGGGATTGAACTGGGGGCCTGGGCACTGTCCCTGAGCTTTTTAGCTCAAGACTAGTGCTCTACAACTTGAACCACAGCTCCATTTCTAGTTTTTTGATGGTTCACTGGAGATAAGTCTCACAGACTTTCCTGCCTGGACTGGCTTTGAATCATGATCCTCAGATCTCAGCCTCCTGAGTAGTTAGGATTACAGCATGAGCCACCAGGCCCTGGCAGGCAGTTGCAGTTTTTGAGGAAGTTAAAAGGTCAGTGGAAAGTCCTTGACCACAAAAGAAGTAAACAATTTCAGGAAACCAGCTACAAAATGATTTACCACAGGATGGGGAACATTTTGGTTTGACAAAAAGACCGACTTCCTGACTTGACAAAAAGAATGACTTCCTGACTTCGTTCACACTGCCAAGGTGCCAGCATAACACAAACTAGACTGCATATTGGGAATCCTCTCTGTCTCTGTCTCTGTCTCTTTTCTGTCTCTGTCTCTCTCTCTCTCTCTGTGTCTCTCTCTGTCTTTATCTCTGTCTCTGTCTCTATCTCTGTCTCTATCTCTGTCTCTGTCTCTCTCTGTCTCTGTCTCTCTCTGTTTCTCTCTGTTTCTGTTCATCGTGGGGCTTGGAATCAAGGCCTGGGCATTGGTCCTAAGTTGTTTGTTTGTTTTTTCAATGCTAACACTCTACCACTTGAGCCCTGGCACCATTCTGGCTTTTTGGTGCTTAATTGGAGATGAGAGTTTTACAGACTTTCCTGCCTAGTCTGGCTTTGAATCACGATCCTCAGACCTCAACATCCTGATCAGCTAGGATTATAAGTGTAAGCCACTGGTGCCAGGTTTGGAATCTTCTCTTAACCAGCTTTCTTCACTAAAATCTTAAGCTAAAGAGGCTGGGACTATACTTCAGAAAGCCTAGCATATGCAAAGTCTTGAATTCAAATCCCAACACCCCCAAACAATACAGATATAGGAGCAGAAAATGGTATGATACTTTCTTTACCCCTCATATGGGTTATGAATGTCACATAATAAAAAGCACAACTGGGGCTGGGAAGGTGGCTCAGTGATAGAGCACTTGCCTTGCATACATGAGGCCCTGGGTTTGATTCCTCAGCACCACATAAGTGGGGAAAAAAAAAAAAAAAGAAAGCTGGAAGTGGCACTGTGGCTCAAGTGATAGAGCAGTAGCCTTGAGCTGAAGAGCTGAGGGACAGCGCCCAGGCCCAGAGTTCAGGCTCCACAATGGAAAGAAAGAAAAAAAGAAAGAAAGAAAGAAAGAGAGGAAGGAAGGAAGGAAGGAAGGAAGGAAGGAAGGAAAAAAGGAAGGAAGGAAGGAAGGAAGGAAGGAAGGAAGGAAGGAAGGAAGGAAGGAAGGACGAACGAACAACTGATTTAAGCAACATTTTATACAATATTGATACCTTCAGAGTGAAGAACTAATGGCCCAGGAAAAACTCATTTATGTTGAATTAATTAGTTAATTATTTTGACCAGTTGTGAGGCTTGAACTCTGGACCTGGACAATGTCTCTGAGGTGCTTTTGCTCAAGGCTAGCATTCTACTATAAGGTTTGGAGAAAGGAGACCTCCACAGGCAGAACTGAACCACCTGTCTGCATGGAGGCATGCAGAGACTGCATCAGATGGAGGTGTGCAGAGAGAAGCAGAGGAAAGGGGGAACTCAGCATGGAGACTGATTATATAGGGAGAGGGTGGGGAGGAGGATGGGGAAGTGACTGCAGAGCCTGGGAACCTCTTATGGTCCGAAGGAGGCATAACAGGGGTGGAGGAGGATGTGACTTCAGAGGAAGAGGAAGTGACCTCAGAGCCTGGGGGAAACCTCCCATTGCCCCCAGGTGCACCACTTGCCTGGGTTACAGGTGCCTGATGGGGACTTCTAGGGAAAGGGCCACATGTGCTCAGAGGAGAAACAAAGGGAAGGAGCCACTTTTCCAGGTAGACCTAACATTCCAGCCTTTGGATAGTTATAAAGGGGAGTTGATTCTCTCTGGCTACTTCCTGCTTACAAGAGGCATCAACATTAGGGGAAGAAGGTAGAGATGTTGTCTGGTCCAGGAAAAGAGTTCCTTGGTAGTAGCGTGTATGTGTCTTTGGATGAAATCTGAAAGAAGTCGTATGAGGCGGGCTGAACAATTTAAAAAAAAAATAGAGGGCACACAAATGGCAGAAGGAAGGGCAGCCATCTAGTCAGGATGGAAAAGAAAAAAATGAATGACTTGACTAGTTCCTGGCTCCTGCATTCCAGGAGGTCCTGGAGTTGATGGATCATGTCCCTAGCTACTTCTAATTGATTAACACCTGGTGACTCAGCAGAGGAGAGCATTGTGGACTGGTTAAGAATAACCAGTCAGAAGCTGGGGCCAGACTGTAATGGTTAAGGTACCAATGGGAAGCCTGATCATCTCTTGACTACAGAATATGTAAGACCCAGGAAGGTACCAAGACAAACTGTCTAGAGTCTAAGACTCACTGTAAGTTCCTGTCCATTTAGAAGAATTGTAGTGTTGGACACCAGTGGCTCATGCCTGTATTCCTAGCTACTCAGGAGGCTGAGATCACAGTTCAAAGCCAGCCCCAGCAGGAAAGTCCATGAGACTCTTAACTCCAATTAACCAGAAAACTGGAAGTGGCACTGTGGCTCAAGTGGTATAGTGCTTGCCTTGAGCTAAAGAGCTGAGGGACAGTGCTCAGGCCCAGAGTTCGAGCCCTACAATTGAGAAAAAAAAAAAAAAAAGTAACATTAGATAGGCATACTTACTATTTTCTTTTAATCTCCCAGCTCTGGTTAGTTTTGAAAGGACAAGTACAAAGTGACTCCATTGAGGGTGTGACACCATTCCCTCCCATTCCTCTCCATGATCCCTTGTTGCCAGGATTAGTGACAAGGGTGGGAGGGAGTTTAGGTGCTTGTTGCTGGTATGGCTTGTCCCATTTGGCATTTTTGCTCATTGCTGGCATGGCATGTCCCACTCAGTTACCTTTTTTGCTAGTAGCTGGCATAGCATGTCCCAGGTGGCTGATGGCATGTCCCATGTTGGAGGGGCAGGTGACAGATCAAGTGAGGTTTTTGTCACAAGACCCTTTTTATTTTCAATAGCAGCAACAAGGAGATCAATAGAAATAATTTTAAGCAGGGCTTACCTGAAACTTTTTAAGGAATAGAAGTTAAGTTTGACCAATAAATACCTGCAAGAGTTATGTATCCCTCTTAGGGTCTTACTAAATACTGCAGAGGATAAAATCTGTAATGATATAACTCAATAGTAGAAATGAGAGCTTTGAACAAACAACTGATTAAACAATCTAGTTATTATTTTTTTTATTTTTTTGGCCAGTTGTGGGGCCTGAACTCTGGGCCTGGGTGCTGTCCCTCACCTCTTTAGCTCAAGGCTAGCACTCTACCACTTGAGCCACAGTACCACTTCCAACTTTTTCTGTTTATGTAGTGCTGAGGAATCGAACCCAGGGCTTCATGCATGCAAGGCAAGCACTCTACCACTGAGCCATCTTCCCAGTCCTCTAGCTAATTTTTAACTGAATATAGAACTTTAGGATACTAATTAAAATTGAAATTATTTTCAGCTCTGTATCCAGGGTGACTTACATACTTGGGAAACAGTATTAGACACATTTGTTTACACCTAAATCTGATGAGCCTCTCTGTGGCTTGAGTTTTAAACTGCTCATTTATATTTGGACCTGCAGAGCCAGTTAAGTCTTGTGCAAAAAAGCTCAGGGACAACATCTAGGCCCTGAGTGCAAGCCTCAGGACTAAAAAAAAAAACAAACCCAAAAACTAGAAGTGGAGTGGTGGCTCAAGTGGTAAAGCACTAGCCTTGAGCACAAAAGGTCAGGAGTGTGCCTGCATCCTGAATTAAAATCCCAGGAGTGCCCCAAAAACAAACAAATAAATGAATAAATAAAGTTTTCCCCAAGTCTCCATTCTTTTTTTTTTTCCTTTTTTTTGGGGGGGGTGTGGGGGGGTCCAGTTGTGGGGCTTGAACTCTGGGCCTGGGCACTGTCCCTCAGCTCTTCAGCTCAAGGCTAGCGCTCTACCACTTGAACCACAGCACCACTTATGGCTTTTTTCTTTTTCTGCTTATGTGGTGCTGAGGAATTGAACCCAGGGCCTCATGCATGCAAGGCAAGCACTCTACCATTGAGCCACCTTCCCAGTCCTCATTCTTTTTGTTCTTGTGTTGGTACTGTCACTGGTGGGGGATTGTAATGTGTCCCTCTAAGAGTAGGTACTCTTCAGTTAGGGTCCTTGACTTTGTTTGCAGAATAAGAATTTCTGGGAAGTAGGGCTATGGATTAAAGTGATAGAGCACTAGCATTGAGAAAAAAAAAAAAAAAAAAAAGCTCAGGGACAGTGCCCAAGCCCTGGGGTCAAGCCCCACGACTGACAAAAAGCTCTAGTGTCACGGACTGGGATATAGCTCAGTGGGAAAGCCTTTGTCCTGCAAGTGTAATATCCTAGGTTTGATTGTCGGTATAAAATGAGAAAAAAGTACAGTTTAAAAAAACAGAATTTCAGGAGCTGGGAAGGTGGCTCAGTGGTAGAGTGCTTGCCTTGCATGCCTGATGCCCTGGGTTCGATTCCTCAGCACCACATAAGCAAAAAGAAAAAACCCAGAAGTGGCGCTGTGGCTCAAGTGGTAGAGCTCTAGCCTTGAGCTGAAGAGCTGAGGGACAGTGCCCAGGCCCAGAGTTCAGGTCCCACGATCGAACCCCCCAAAAAAACAAAAAACAGAATTTCAAGGGGGCAGAGGGAGGATGGGAAGGGGTGGGAAGGGGAAACAAAGGAGGAGGCTATAATGCTTGATAAGAAATGTACTCATTTGGGGCTGAGAAAGTGGCTCAGTGGTAGAGCTCTTGCCTTGCATGCATGAGGCCCTGGGTTCGATTCCTCAGCACCACATAAGCAGGGAAAAAAAAAGCCGGAAGTGGTACTGTGGCTCAAGTGGTAGAGTGCTAGCCTTGAGCTGAAGAGCTGAGGGATAGTGCCCAGGCCCAGAGTTCAGGCCCCACGACCAGACCCCCCCCCCCAAAAAAAAAGAAATGTACTCTGTACAGTATTTTCACAATATAAATAAATAAATAAATAGAATTTCTGAACAAGTCATAATGGTAGAGCCTGGTAGGCAAGCAGCAGCAAGCGGACAAAAAGATAAGCAGAAAAGAGGAGGTACACATTAGCAGAGTGTGGGTCTCTTGGAGAGAGAAGAACACAAAGCTCTTTGCACAGGGTTTTTTGTTTTGTTTTTTCATCAGTAGTGGGCTTTGACTCAGGGCCTTGGTTCTGTCCCTGAGCTTTTTTACTCAGGGGTAGTACTCAATTTGAGGCACAGTGCCACTTCTGGTTTTCTAGTGGTTAATTGGAGATAAGAGTCTCATGGACTAGGGCTTAGATGGTGTTTCAGCCATAGAGTGTTTGCCTCTTATGCATGAGGCCCTGGGTTCGAGTCCTTAGCACTACATAAGGAGAAAAAGCTAGAAGTGGTGCTGTGGCTCAAGTGGTAGAGCACTAGCCTTGAGCTGAAGAGCTAAGGGACAGCACCCAGGCTGTCCAAGCCCCATGACAGACAAAAAAGAAAAGAAAAAAAGTCTCATGGATTTCCCTGCTCAGTCTGGCTTTTGATTCACCCTAAAATGACTTTTGTCTCTTAATCTTACCGAAGTAGATGGATGAATATCATAGTCAAGCTTTTGTTTGTGAATTTCTGGCAGCTGTCTCCCATGCCTCATGCTTGAGCCATAGCACCATTTCCGGTTTTCTAGTGGTTTATTGAAGATAAGAGTCTCATCAACTTGCCTGCCCAGGCTGGCTTTGAACCATGATCCTCAGATCTCAGCCTCCTGAGTAGCTAGGATTACAGGCGAGAGCCACCGGCGCCTGGCTCCTGTTAGGTTTTTAAAGAAGAGGTGGCTGAGTAAGAACCACACCATGCACGTGGTATTCAGGTAAGGGGTAGGTTTATTCATCGTTCGGGCTAGCACCAGGCCATATTGGCACTCCACGCAGCTGGGAAAGAACAGGTGGCCCTGGGCTAGGCCTCATCTAGGGTAGGGGTGGGGAAAGATGTGTCCACATGGAATCCAGATGTGACCTCAGCAGATGCAGATGTGACCTCTTCCAGGTGTGCCAGTTACCTAGGTCATACAGGTACTGGGCGGAGACTTTGTTGTGAGGAGGGTGGAGTCTGCTCGCCATCCAGCAGCTGACCTTACACCCCCTACAAGTGTCCTAAAGAAGAAATTCATGACATAAATATGACAGACAGACATTGTACTGTTAAGCTCAAACTCGAGACTCCCAAGAGACCCCCAGAGACCGAGACCAATGTAATAGGCAAAAGAGTCATTTATTGCAAGCTCAAGCTTGGTCCTCGGCGCAGTAGGCAACCAGTGCTGCTAAGAGGCCCGGAGCATAAAATCAGCACAGCTTTTATAGCATTATACAAACAGCTTTGAGGAACTTTTACACGGGCAGTTACAGGATTGGTTGATATGTACAGAAGTGGTTTTGTCAGTGTCCCATTGGCCCACGAACTGAGGTTTGAATGTAGCCTGACCATACTACCTTTTTTGGAAACTTCTGTGTTTCTCAGCTGTTTCTCAACCCTTGTCTTATTGGCAGTTGCTAGGGGTATAACTGCAGTTTTGATTGCAAGCTTTCCAAGAACCTTCTGAGAACTGGCTTTTCCAATAACTGTCCCTTGAGTTCAACCTGAGGTCAGTTTCACATGAAATGGTGACTTGCTCTTCAAATGGAGTTAGTTTAGTCCTTCAGTATAGATACCTCTGCCTGGGTAACTTCCACCAGTCATTTCTCTATAATGATCTCTTTGGGGAGGCTGAGATCTGAGGTTTGTAGTTTGAAGCCATCCTGGGTGGGAAAGTCAATGAGGTATTTAACTACGATTAATTACCAAAATGATCAAAGAACATTGACTCAAGTGGTAAGGAACCAGCCTTGAAAAATAAAAGCTAAGGTATAGTGCCCAGGCTTTGAATTTAAACTTTCAGTACTGGCACAATGTTTTTTTTATTACCCAGCCAGCTTTTACTAATGCAAATTTTGTTGCCGTTGCTGTCATCATCATCATCAGTCTTGGAGCTTGAACTTTGGGCCTAGGCACTGTCCCTGAGCTCTTCAGCTCAAGGCTAGCACTCTACCACTTGAGCCACAGCCCCACTTCCTACTGTCACCGGACAGAGGTGAGGTTCAGTGAAGCTCCTCTTTAAATATAGGAACTCTTCACGTAGGGTTCTTGACTTCAGTCACAGAATAAGAATTTCTGGAAAAGTCACAATGGTAAGAAAATTTGACAGAACTTTATTAAGTAAACAAACACGGAAACAGACAAAAAAAGCAGACAAACAGAAGGGCTGGGACACACTAGCAGAGTGTCGGTGCTCTCATAGGAACACAAAGACACATACACATACACACACACAAGGAGACACCCAGAGAGACACACAGTCCTTGGGATGTTGGGTATTTATAGGGTAAAGGCAGGGGTTCTGGCTTTAAGTTATGCAAAGATAGGTGCTTTGTCTTTGCTTTAACTACACTTGGTGTTATTCCCTGAATTTCCTGGTAAGAATGCATCCTGCCATAAAACAGATCCTTATCGTTGAAACAAGGAGACACCCTGCTATCTGCATTTTGGGGCATCCTGTCAGGCAGTTGTGAATCCTTGGGTGAGAAATGCATCCCTTAGGAAAGAATGCATTCAGTTGTCTCTCTTTATTAGACTGACCAATAATTCAGTTAAAGACTGACCAATAAAGTAGACAAGTTGTAATCTTGCTCAACTGGCAATACCACCCGCTTACTGTAAATCCCGCCTTTTGCCTGCCAAATTTGTGCGCTAATTCAAACCAAAATGATAAGATAGTTTCAACAGCTAATATAAGACAGACTGTAACTCCATTGGCCACCTGCCTAACATGACTATGCAATCCTTTGTGTGTATTGCAAACCCATTAGTCACCTGTGCATGGCCAAGCTTGACCACATAGATTTTGCCTTTAAAAACCCTAGCTTGTGGGTCCTCTGGGGTTGCAGTATTAGCTCCCGAGCCTATGCTGCGGCCCTGGCCAGTCCGTGTAGTTGCCTCTTTGTTAACAACTCTGTTGTGGTGGGCTCTGTCACTCCGGACGACTAGGCGGGCTTGCCTACCTGAGTAGGGGTCTTCCTACTACAGTTACCTTAATCTTAAGGGAAGTACATGAAGGAATATCTCCTATATTTGCTGTTAGCTGACCATATCTCATTTTTCCTAATCTATCCAGCTTCACTACTAATGCAAATTCTTTCAACATAAGTTGTTGGGTTTTTTGGTTTTGTTTTGTTTTGTTTTTTGTCAGTCATGGGACTTGAACTCTGGGCCTGAATACTTTCCCTCAGCTCTTCAGCTCAAGGCTAGTGCTTTACCATTTGAGTGACTGTACCACTTCCAGTTTTCTGCGTGGTTTATTAGAGATAAGAGTCTCATGGACTTTCCTAACCAAGCTGGCTTTGAACCTCAATCCTCAGACCTCAGCCTCCTGAATAGCTAGGACTACAGGCATGAGCCACCCAGCTGTTGGGTTTTTCCTTGTTTTTTGTTTGTTTTTGCCAGTCTTGGAGTTTGAACTCAGAGCCTGGGCATTATTCCTGAGCCTCTTTTGCTCAAGGGTAGCATTCTACAACTTCAGCCACAGCACCACTTCTGGCTTTTTCTGTTTATGTGGTACTGAGGATTCGAACCCAGGGCTTCATGCATGCTAGGCAAGCACTCTACCACTAATCTATACCCCCTTTTTTAAATTATTTATTTATTTTTACTGGTGATGGTACTTGAACTCAAGGCCTGGGCACTGTTCCTGAGCATTTTCTACCACTCTGAGTCATAGTGCCATTTTCAGGTATTTAATTGGAGATAAGAGTTTCATAGACTTTCCTGCTTGGGCTAGCTTCAAAGCATGATCCTTAGATCTCAGCCTCCTGAGTAGCTAGGATTATAGGCATGAGCCACCAATGCCTGGGTTCAACACACATTTTTTTTGGTCTCATTTGAGTCTAGAAATTACACATCGTTACATTCCAACTGGTACTAGATAAGATAACTATGTTTTCAAATGACTTTGAATAGTGAAAGTATCTTCCTACAAAGGGAGGAAAAAGCTGGGCACTGGTGGCTCACCCCTGTAATCCTAGCTACTCAGGCGGCTGAGATCTGAGGATCGTGGTTCAAAGCCAGCCTGGGCAGGAAAGTCTGTGAGACTCTTATCTCCCTCCAATCAACCACCAGAAAATGGGAAGTGATGCTGTGGCTCAAGTGGTAGAGCATTAGCCTTGAGCTGAAGAGCTGAGGGACAGTGCCCAGGCCCAGAGTTCAAGCCCCATGACCAAACAAAAGCAAAAACAAAAACAAGCAGAATGGAGAGAGAATATATACAAAACTAAAAATCTTACATGTTAACCCTGCAATTACAGCCGAAGAATCAACTTAAAGATGCTAATAATAAACATGTTTACATACACAAAATTATATTTGTGAGGTTTTGGGTGAGGAAAGAACACACAGGACGACATAAAGGTGAAGGAAGGAAAGTTTACTGGGGTACGCCCCTTGGTGAACTCCTTGGTTGGGATGAGAGAGGTCACACAGAGTCTGCTTGTAGCAGGGTTTATATGGCCGGGGTCAGCAGGAACTTTTAGCACATAACTTGTTTTGTGAGTTTGAACAGTTTTGGGCTAGTGCCCCTGAAGGACAGGAAGATTGGAACAGGTGGTGTATAACTGGGACAGGTGGTGTATAAGGAAGTGGCTTTTCTCAGTTGCCTCTGCCCTTCAGTGGCCTGTCAATGTTAATTAGGCAGGCAAAGAATACCAACGTTAAGTGTCATACAATGAGAGAGCAATGAGCCAATTTATTGTTTCTGGACGTCAGGGATAGATTGTTTTTCCCAATATTGTCTAAGTTCCTCTAGTTAGAGGCTTGTCTAGGTGGCCAAAGCAAGAGTCCACTCAAGAGTATTTGCAGCCATCAGATCTACCATCCTCCATCCAGTCAACCATTAGAGAAAAACTAATATACAAATGACGCATAAACACAAAGCAAGAGTCCCGCCTGTAATCCCAGCTACTCATGAGGCAGGATAGACTAGAGAAAATGGACATGGTAACCAGCTGCCAGGAATTTAAAAAATTTAAACTTAAAGAGAATACAGGAGATACTTATTTATCTACTTCTCTTAACATTAAGGGACCAATGTCATTTTAGAGGAAAGTGAGGCGGGGTAAATAAGGGGAAAGGAGGCCTGGTGAAGGCACCTCAGAAACAATGTAGTTAAAACCAGAAGCATGCTCTTTGCTTCTAAGAGAGACAACAGGAAGCTTTCTTTATCTCAAGAATAAGGATCTAGCTGGGCTGGGAAGTTGGCTTAGTGGTAGAGTGCTTGCCTCACATGCATGAGGCTCTAGGTTTGATTCCTCAGCACCACATAAACAGAAAAAGCTGAAAGTGGTGCTGTGACTCAAATGGTAGAGCACTAGCCTTGAGCTGAAGAGCTGAGGGACAGTGCCCAGGCCCAGAGTTCAATTCCATGACTGACATCATCATCATCATCATCATCATCATCATCATCATCATCATCATAATATGGATCTGTTTTATGGCAAGATGCATTGTTTCCTAGAAGAAATGCCCAATTATACAGGAACTCAGAAAGTAAGTGTATCACTAGGAGTGAATAGAGCAAATAGGCTCTAATAGGCATTCTATTAGACTGCCTATCTTTGTATAGAACATGTATCTTTGAATAACTTCAAAGTCAGACCCCCCTGCCTTTACCATATAAATACCCCTGATGCCAAAGAGCTGTGTTTGTCTCTCCTCTAGACCACCTACCTTCTCTTAGAATATGTCTCTGCTTTCTGCTTTTTGTATGCTTTCCTGCTTACCTACTTGCTCAATAAAGCCCTGCCAGGTTTTCTTACCATCTTGACTTGTCCAGAAAGAATTATGCGATAGAAATCAAAGACCCTAAGTGAAGAGTTCCTACTGTTTTTGTTGTTGTTGGTTGTGGGGCTTGAACTCTGGCCTGGGCACTGTCCCTCAGCTCTTCAGCTCAAGACTAATGCTCTACAACTTGAGCCACAGTGCCACTTCTGGTTTTGTGAGTGGTTTATTGAAGATAAGAGTCTCACAGACTTTCTTGCCTGGGCTGGCTTTGAACCACGATCCTCAGATCTCAGCCTCCTGAGTAGCTAGGATTACAGGTGTGAGGCACTGGCTCACAGCAAGTTCCTACTTTTAAAGGGAAACTTCACAAATCCTTGCCTGTATCTGGTGACACTCTTGAGGCTGAGATCTGAGGATCATAGTTCCAACCCAGCCCAGGCAAGAAAGTCCATGAAAGTCTTAACTCCAGCTAAGCACTAAAAAGCCAGAAGGAGAGCTGTGGCTCCAGGAGTAGAGCATTAGCCTTGAGAAAAAAAGCTTATAGACATATAGCCCAGGCCATGAGTTCAAACATCAGTAACTGGCACCAAAAAACAAAACAAGAAAAGTTTCCCATTTACATGTGTTGTGTAGTCAGGTAACACAGTGCATCCAGCTTGTGATCACTTTTGTATGGTAAGGTTTCTGGGTCTTTTTTTGTTGCTGTTGTTGGTCATGGGGCTTGAACTCAGGGCCTGGAAGTTGTCCCTGAGCTGTTTTGCCCCAGGTCAACACTACCACTTTGAGCCAGAGCTTCAATTCTGGTTTTCTACTGGTCAGTCGAAGATAAGCATCTCATGGACTTTCTTGCTGGGGCTGGCTTTTAACTAAAATCCCCAGATCTCAGCCTCCAGAGTAACTAGAATTACAGGCATGAGCCACCAGTGCCTGGCTCATTTACATCTTTTGGGGCTGGTAGAATAGTGGCTTCCTGACTTCCTCCAACTTTAACTGCCAACTGCAGTTACTCCACCCTTAGCAAATGTCTCCACCAATGAAGTTAAGAGAAGAAAGTACCTCCCACCATATTAGAATTAAACACCAACTGGACCTTCTCTTGAAGAACCTAAAGCCTGAGTAACTTCATAGAGGCCTGAGAGACTTCATTTTAAGCTAGGAACCATCTTGTGAGGTATGAATCATGAAAATAACCATGGGCCTGACCCAGGAATGACACAAAAGGAAAAACAATTCCTGACAACTAGGAACATTAATAATCCTTGGAAAAGCCACAGGAATTTCCTCCAGATGCATCTGTCAGATACTGGGTGGCCATGCGGGACACAGTGACCCAGTAGTCAGACAATTCCTGTCAATAGCACATCAATAACAGTATTAACCAATCATGTATGCCCAGCTTAGCTTGCTTTTAATATCAGCCATTCATGTAATTTCTCATGTAAAAGTTCCTTAAAGTTGTTTGTTCAATACTATAAAAACTGTGCTGATTCTATGCTCGGGGCCTCTTAGCATCACTGGTTACCAAGTGCATGGAGGACAAAGCTCAAGCTTGCAATAGAGGACTCTTTTGTCACTTACATTGATCTTGGTCTCTGGTGGTCTTGGGGAGGGGGGAATGTCTCGAGTCCAAGTACAACAGATGGGGGCTCATCCGGGATCCCCTTCATAAGCTCACCCAGATGCCTGATCAGAGAATCTAAAGAATGGCTAGTAAGTTAAGGCATTGCTGCTTTGTAACTGTCCAGTATCTTTGTTGCCTACAGGTTTGGGATTGGGATTGGCAAGAAGTCTTGGTGGATGTGCTATAAGACAGCCAACTGGACCAGTGGGAGACGTCCCCTGGATCCCCATTGGGAGTAAACTATCCATTAGTGCGGACATTTAGAATTTTTAGGAAGGGCCGGGCACCGGTGGCTCAGGCCTATAATCCTAGCTACTCATGAGGCTGAGATCCGAGGATTGTGGTTCAAAGCTAGTCTCAGCAGGAAAGTCCAGGAGACTCTTATCTCCAATAAAGCACTAGAAAACTGGAAGTGGTCCTGTGGCTCAAGTGGTAGAGCGCTTGCCTTGAGCTGAAGAGTGCAAAGACAGTGCCCAAGCCCAGAGTTCAAGCCCCATGACTGAAAAAAAAGAAATTTTAGAAGGGTTCGAGTCCCCTGGTGAGTGAATGCCATTTTTGGAAGAGGTTCGAGTGTCCAGTCTGGCACTCTCTTGATAGTTTACAGGATAGGCTGTGTCAGAAGGGGTTTGAGTCCCCTGGTGAGTCCGGCATTGTCTCCCTGATAGTCTACAACACACATGCTGTCAATGTGTTTTGTCTTAATGTTTGTGTAAGTGTTTTGAAATTCCTGGAACATTTCTCCTCTCAGATTCATCCAGATGCGAAAGCCTGAAGGAGATTGACTGGCACCTACAATACCCTTACTTTCACTTTAAAAATTGCCATTTTCACCTAACAGGAATTACTTTCTCCTTGGGTGCCCCTGTCTCCCGCCCCTGGGTGGAATTTGATTTGGGAATCCGGCTTATCCGAAGCAAAGCTGGAGTCTGGTAGCCTTTTGCTGGATGACACTGCTGAAACACTTTCCCCAGGTGTCTCCATTTACAACTTTGGGATTTTAGACTGGCCTGTCAACTCTTCTCCTTGGAACACTCTAGGGTGTGGTTGCATTCTAAATCCCAGAAAACGCCGATTGGTTCATTCAGCGTCTTTTGTAATTGTTTTTCTTCTTGTTCTCTGCTTTGTGTGCAGATTTCTGTACGCCAAAATGGGTCAGACTCAGAGCACCCCTCTTACCCTTCTGACAACTAATTTCAAACATGTTAAGGATGATAAGGAAAGAGCTAACGATTTACTTTCTTTTTTGGGGGGAGGGGAAGGGGTCCGGTCGTGGGACTGAACTCTGGGCCTGAGCGTTGTTCCTCAGCTCTTCAGCTCAAGGTTAGCACTCTACCACTTGAGCCACAATGCCACTTCCGGCTCTTTTTTCTGCTTATGTGGTGCTGAGGAATCGAACCCAGGGCCTCAGGCATGCAAGGCAAGCGCTCTACCACTGAGCCAACTTCCCAGCCCAAGAGCTAACAATTTAGGTGTTGAGGTTAAGAAAGAAAAACTGATTACTTTTTGCAGATCGGAGTGGCCTACTTTTGATGCTGGATGGCCTCTCGAGGGCACCTTTGACTTAAATACCATTTGGAAAATTAAACATAGGGTCTTTCTCCCAGACAGAGCAGGACACCCTGATCAGATTCCCTATATTCTGGTATGGCAAAATTTGGTGCAGGAACCTCCAACTTGGCTGTCTCCTTTTCTACCTCCACCTGTCAATAAAAACAAGATTTTAGCATTAAGGAAAGTAAGTTAGCTAACCCCTCAGCTCCCCGTACCCAAGTCTACAGGAAGGGAGTGTGGATCTCCTTCTTTCATTAGACTCTGACCTCCCTCCCTACACTTCCCTGCCACCTCTCCACTCCCACCCTCTACCCCCCATCTAGAAGAAGGGGAGGTGGCAGGAGGTGAGGAGCCAAGAGGAGCTAGCAACAACTTGGAAGGACCAGCAGGGAGAACTCATGGCTGTGTTCAGAGGGCTGCCAGCCCGCAACTCCCTGATACAACTGTGATGCTGCCACTCAGAGATGAAACAGTAGAGCCCTGACTTCAGTATTGGCCCTTCTCCACAAGTGACTATATAATTGGAAAACACAAAATGCAAAATTTTCTGATAATCCCAAAGATTTGATTTCTCTCCTAGATAGTGTAATGTTCACACACCAGCTGACCTGGGACGATTGTCAGCAGTTGCTCCGGGTCTTGTTCACCACGGAAGAAAGAGAAACAGAGGCTAGAAAGCTGATCCCGGGGGATAATGGGCAGCCCACTGTTAACCCTGATTTAATTAATGCATCTTTTCCACTGACCAGACCTCTGGGTGATGGTGGGGACTACAACATGGCAGAAGGTAGGGGAAGACTACAAGTCTATCGCCAGACTCTAATGGCGGGTCTCAGGGCAGCAGCCTGCAAGCCTACTAATTTGGCTAAGGTATACATGGTCTTGCAGGGAAAGTATGAATCACCCGCCAGTTATTTAGAAAGACTAATGGAAGCAGTTAGATAGTACACTCCCATGAATCCAGAAGCACCAGAAAACCAGGCAGCAGCAGTAATGGCTTTTGTAAATCAGGCTGCACCCAACATCAAGAAAAAGTTACAAAAGTTAGAGGATTTAGAAGGGAAAAATATTCAGGAGTTACTAAGAATAACTCAGAAGGTCTATAATAACAGGGACTCAGGGATGGGAAGGTGGCTCAGTGGTAGAGCTTGCCTTGCATGCATGAGGCCCTGGGTTCGATTCCCAGCACCCCATAAGCAAAAAGAAAAGAAGCCGGAAGTGGCGCTGTGGCTCAAGTGGTAGAACACTAGCCTTGGGCTGAAGAGCTGAGGGACAACACCCAGGCCCAGAGTTCAGGCCCCACGACTGGACCCCCCCCCAAAAAAATAATAATATCAGGGATGCTCTGGAGGAGAGCTAGCTGAAGGCAACCAAGGAAATGACCAGAGTGCTGGTTGCACCTGTGGAAGGAAATGGGACGGGACTAAAAAGGGAAGGAAAAACCTTGCAGCATCCTAGTGGTTGTCTATGCAGAGATCAGTGTGCTATCCACCAAGAAATAGTCCATTGGGCCAGGGAATGCCCTAAGAGAAAGGGGCAACAGTCAAAACAATGGCAGCCCAGGAGGTCTTCAACACTAATGGCTGGCAGTCCTGTTGACAATGAATAGGGATGACAGGGTTCGTTTCCCCTCCTTGAACCCAGGGTAACTCTTAAGGTGGAGGAGATTCCAGTAAAGTTCCTGGTGGACACCGGGGCTCAGTATTCGGCTTTAACAAAACCACAAGGAACACTATCAACCAGAACCTATTGGGTACAGGGAGTCACGGGGATCAAGCGATATCCATGGACTACCAAAAGAATAGTGCACCTTGGGATGGGATGAGTGTCTCACTCATTCCAGAGAGCCCTACCCGCTATTGGGAAGAGACTTGTTAACTAAGGTTGGGGCCCAGATTCACTTCTATCCAGAAGGCCTCCAGGTGGTGGATGCCCAAGGGAGACCTATACAAGTGCTGACTTTGGGCCTGAAAGCTGAGTACCGGTTACATTGACAGCCCCAGCTCCCTGATCAAGAAATCACCTACTGGCTGGAAAGGTACAGAGGCATGGGCAGAAACCGGAGGAGTGGGACTAGCAAAGCATAGGCCAGCTTTCTTCATTGAGGTAAAGCCAGGAGCTGACCCAGTCAGAGTCCAGCAGTACCCTATATCCATGGAAGCTCAGGTGGAGATAACACCCCACATCAGGCGCCTATTGGAACTGGGTATACTGCGGCCTTGCCAGTCTGCATGGAACACTCCCCTGCTACCGGCCCATAAGCCCCACTCCAATGAATATAGGCCAGTGCAAGACTTGAGGGAGATCAACAAAAGGGTAATGGATATTCATCCTACCGTACCTAACCCTTACACCCTCCTGAGCACCCTCCTCCCGATAGACAATGGTATACAGTCCTAGATTTAAAAGATGCCTTTTTCAGCCTACCTCTGGAGCACAAAAGTCAAAATCTTTTTGCCTTCAAATGGACAGATGTCAAGAAGGGCATCAACAGACAACTGACCTGGACAAGACTTCCTCAAGGATTTAAAAACTCACCAACACTCTTTGATGAGGCTCTGCATGAGGACTTGGCTGAGTTTAGGGGAAGCCACCCTGGCTTGACTCTATTGCAATATGTGGATGACATATTAATTGCAGCTGAAACTAAAAATGAATGCATCTGAGGAACAGAGGACTTGCTCCAGACTTTAGGCAGCCTTGGCTACCGAGCATTGGCCAAGAAAGCTCAAATCTGCAAATCAGAGGTAACCTATTTGGGCTATCTACTGAAAAGGGGGCAGCGGTGACTCACAGGGCAAGAAAAGAAACTGTCTTCAAAATCCCGAGGCCCCAGGTGAGGGAGTTTTTGGGGTCAGCTAGTTTTTGCCGTCTGTGGATCCCTGGGTTTGCTGAATTGGCTAAACCCCTTTATGAGGCCACCAAAGAAAAACAGCCATTCTTAAGGACAGAGGAGCATGAGACCAGATAAAGACTGCCTTGTTATCAGCCCCAGCATTGGGACTCCCTGATGTCACTAAATCCTTTTATCTGTATGTAGATGAACATAACGGGGTAGTGAAAGGAGTCCTAACCCAATATTTGGGCCCGTGGAGAAAACCAGTAGCCTATCTACCAAAGAAGTTAGACCCGGTGGCAGCAGGATGGCCACCATGCCTGAGGATGATAGCCACTACTGCCTTAATGGTAAAAGATGCAGATAAACTGACCATGGGACAGGAGCTGTATGTGACTACCCCTCACACTACTGAGGATATGTTAAAGCAGCTACCAGATCGATGGCTCAGCAATGCCCGACTAACCCATTACCAAGGCCTGTTACTCAACCCTTTCAGAATCAACTTTCAGATCCCCTCGGCTCTCAACCCCACGACCCTGCTACCAGATCCAGAACTGGAAACGCCATTGCATGATCGTTCAGAGATTCTGGCACAAGTCCATAGTATTGGAGAAGACTTAAAAAACCGCCACTACTGGACACCGAACTCATGTGGTTTACGGATGGAAGCAGCTTTGTTCACCAAGGACAGAGGTATGCGGGCGTTGCAGTAGTGACTGAGACTGATGTAATTTGGGCCAAACCCTTGCCAGTAGGTATATTGGCCCAGAGAGCCAAGCTGCTGGCTCTGATCCAAGCTCTGATGCTAGAAAAGGACAGAAAGCTGACTGTGTACACTGACAGCCGTTACGCATTTGCGACGGCTCATGTACAAGGGGCTATTTACAAGGAGAGGGGACTATAGACAGCTGAAGGAAAAACTATTAAAAAATAAGGATGAAATCTTGGCCTTGATTACAGTTCTTTGGCTGCCTAAGAAGTTAGCCATTGTTCATTGCCCTAGACATCAAAAACCTAAAGATGCTGTGAGCCAAGGCAATAACCTAGCCAACAAAACAGCCTGGGAAGTGGCATTGCAAAGAGACTCGATAATGATGATTGATCTCCCAGACCTTGGTACAAGAACCCTCCCAGACACTCCTACATACACCAAGGAGGACTTAAAATGGATTAACCAACTGCCGATAGCACAATGCCTAGATGGTTGGTGGAGAGACTCGAAGAGCAACATCATCTTGCCAGAGCAATTAGGGAACTACTCACATGGGTACAAAGAAGATGCAAGATCTGGTGAGACATATGGGACTCAAAATCAAAAATGCTCCTGCTAAAATAGAGCAGATTGTCAGAGATCGTAAGGTGTGCCAGCTGACCAATGCAGGGAAAAACCAGATAGGACCAGGCAGTCAGGTAAGAGGGGATAGACCAGGGACTTACTGGGAGGTAGATTTTACTGAAGTGAAGCCTGGCAAGTACGGGTATAAATATTTGTTAGTTTTTATAAACACCTTTTCAGGATGAGTAGACGCCTTTCCTACAAAGTGCAAAACGGCACAGGTGGTGGCTAAGAAGTTGTTAGAGGACATCTTACCCAAGTTTGGCTTCCTCTTATGATAGGATCAGATAATGGACCAGCCTTCGTGCCTAAGTAAGTCAGGGACTTGCAACTATTCTTGGGGTGGATTGGAAATTACACTGTGCTTATAGACCCCAAAGTTTAGGACAGGTAGAAAGGATGAATAGAACTCTAAAAGAGACCCTGACCAAATTGACCACGGAGACTGGCAGTGACTGGGTAACTCTCCTTCCCTTTGCCTTGTATAGGGTACACAACTCCCCTTTTAAAATTGGTCTCACTCCTTATGAAATTGTGTTTGGAGTACCACCCCCCACAATTCCTAACCTGTCAGAACAGTTGCTTAGAGAAGATGATGACTCTGAACTCTGAACACCGTCCATATAATTGGACCTGGACTGTTAGCAATCAAGTAACAGGCAAACGTTTTCCCTTGGCCATGAAAGAGGGGCCATCTCTATGGTTCCCAGACAAGCTTACTTTTAACTTGTGCCTGCTTGCTGATGGAGTATGGGGAGGAACAAAGCTTGTAGAATGTAGATGGAGGCACTGGTATTATGCTGGGGGAATTGTGGGGGACCAAAAGACTTTTATTGTAAGAGCTGGGGTTGTAAAAGCAGTACCTTGGGAAAATGGAAAGGAAAAGGAGGAGACCTCATTACATTCACCAAACCAGGACCGGCAAGCATACCATTTAGGGGCCTACTGGTTCATCAAGGAGGAATTAGAGCGCCCCAGGAGTCTGATGCCCAAGTGGAGGTATGGTTCACAGATAAGGGAAAACAAGCTTTGGGATGGGAATTAGGAAAACCATGGGGACTGAGGTTGTACAGATGGGGGAAACATATGATGGCATTCTCGTAACCTTTCAAGCAATGGACACCGCTAGTTATGCTCCCTCAGCTGTGGGACCAAACACAGTTTTAAAAGCAGACCCTGACATAAAACCTGTTGGGTCTTTGTCCATCCCACGAAAGACAGACGGGGTCCGAGAGCCCAGGAGACAATCAGACACAGTGGGGAGCTAAATCAAGCAGGTAGAAAACGCATTTATTAACAGAGAGCAGCCCTTTTTAAAGCCAAAAAAGAGCGGGTGGCATGGCAGGGGAGGAAGAGGAACCAATCACTGTGAAGGTCACACCCTATCATGCACCTAAGCTTCCACGGGCTGGTTACTCACTGAACGTAAGGTCAATTGGGCTCTGCCCACTCTACTCTCTCTCAGTGCCATCTTTGCTGCCCATGTGCTCTACAGTAAATTGGGCTCTGCCCACTCAACTCCCTCTCAGCACCATCTTTGCTGCCTATGTTCCCCACAAAAACCCAAGGCAGACAAAAAGAAAAAGCCCCAGAATGCAGTAACTACTTCTCCTCCAACTGAGACAGACCCCCTCAGGGAAGGCATCTCCCTTCCAGAAGATTCCTTGTGGCAGCTGTTAGTCCAAACTTATGATGTGATCAATCAGACCGGTCCTGACATTACAAAATCTTGCTGGATGTGTAATGATATGAGGCCTCCATTTTACAAGGGAATTGTAGTAGTACAGAATGTGACTAATTCTAAGACAAGAAAATCATGTAGATGGGAACAAAAAGAAACAAAACTCACTCTACAGGCAGTTATAGGACAAGGGTTATACGTGGGACAAATACCAGCTAAATTCACTCATTTATGCAATCAAACCCAAGAGTGGACCTCAAAGGAAGGGTATCTGCTACCTCCCCAAGATGCATGGTGGGCATGCTCAACTGGCCTCACCCCTTGTGTCCATCTAGAAGTCCTAAATAGGACTAAGAGCTTTTGTGTTATGGTACATCTTATCCCATGACTGATCTACCATTCATAGGAGGACATGTTGATAAAAATGTCTGCAACAAGCTATTGGCCCCAAAGAGCTAAAAGAGAGATAATAACAGCAGTAATAATTGGAGCCCTAGTGGGCTTGGCTGGATTGGGAACTGTGATGGTGTCTTTAATCACCCAAAAGACATCTTTTTTTTCTTTTTGGTCGGTTGTGGAGCTTGAACTCTGGGCCTGGGCGCTGTCCCTCAGCTCTTCAGCTCAGGCTAGTGCTCTACCACTTGAGCTACAGTGCCACTTCCGGTTTTCTGGTGGTTTATTGGAGATAAGGGTTTCACGGACTTTCCTGCCCAGGCTGGCTTTGAACCACGATCCTCAGATCTCAGCCTCCTGAGTAGTTAGGAATACAGGCGTGAGCCACTGGCGCCCGGCTCCAAAAGACATCTTACGCTAGCCTCTGAGATGCTATAGATGAAGATATCAAAAATTTAGAAAGCTCCATAGCCTACCTTCAGAAGTCACATGACCCCTTAGTGGAGGTAGTGTTACAAAAACAGGCGAGAGCTGGACTTAATTTTCTTACAACAAGGAGGCTTGTGCACTGCCCTGGGGGAAGAATGCTTCTTCTATGCTAATCATTCTGGAGTGGTTAAAGAATTTCTAGCTAAAGTAAGAGAGGGACTAGCAAAATGAAGAAGGGAAAGAGAACAGCAGGAAGGTTGGTCTGAATTATGGTTCAATTATTCTCTTTGGATAACTACCTTAATATCCACCTTACTAGGCCCCATTATCATACTGGTGCTTTTGTACTCACCGTGGGGCCTTGTGTTGTAAACTGTCTAGTGAGGTTTGTTCAAGAACGCATGAACACATGCAACTAATGGTCTTAAAAGCACAATATCAACTGTTCCCGATGAAAAATGTGGTGTGTGCCCATAAGGACCATGATTGGCCCTTAAGGTGTATGTCAGAAAGTGGGGAATGAAGAACCTAAAGCCTGAGTAACTTCATAGAGGCCTGAGAGACTTCATTTTAAGCTAGTAACCATCTTGTGAGGTATGAATCATGAAAATAACCATGGGCCTGACCCAGGAATGACACAAAAGGAAAAACAATTCCCGAAAACTAGGGACATTAATAATCCTTGGAAAAGCCACAGGAATTTCCTCCAAATGCATTGGTCAGACACTGGGTGGCCATGTGGGACACGGTGACCCAGTAGTTGAAAAACCTAAGCAATTCCATTTTACTTAAGACCCCATCTCAGTTCTGCAACTTAACTCGTGGCCCGCTTTAGCCCCGATGCTAAGAATTTATGACAGAAAGCCATACACAATTCTTGGAGCCATAGATGGCATTTGCTTAAGGCAGGTGTTGCCCCCCAGCAACTTAGGGCTAAGAGTTTCAGTTCCGAGGAAAACCATATAATTTTCTGACCAACCGGTTCTTCAGAGCCCAGGGTAAGACATGCCATGCATACTGTTGGTCCAGGTGTGACTCATAACAGTTTTTGGTCAAGCTATAGACCAAGGATATTTTTCTGTAAAGGTCAACCAATCATATTTGCCCAGCTTAGCTTGCTTTAAATGTTAACCAATCATGTAATTTCTTTTTTTTTTTTTTTTTTTTTTTGGTCGGTCGTGGGGCTTGAACTCTGGGCCTGGGCGCTGTCCTTCAGCTCTTCAGCTCAAGGCGAGCGCTCTACCACTTGAGCTACAGCGCCACTTCTGGTTTTCTGGTGGTTTATTGGAGATAGGAGTCTCACAGTCTCTCCTGCCCGGGTTGGCTTTGAACCGTGATCCTCAGATCTCAGCCTCCTGAGTAGCTAGGATTACAGGCGTGAGCCACCAGCGCCCGGCTTCATGTAATTTCTTATGTAAAAGTTCCTTAAAGTTGTTTGTTCAATACTATAAAAACTGTGCTGATTCTATGCTCAGGGCCTCTTAGCGTCACCAGTTACTGAGTGTGCGGAGGACCAAGCTCGAGCTTGCAATAGAGGACTCTTTTGTCACTTACATTGATCTTGGTCTCTTGTGGTCTTCAGGGAGTCTCAAGTGTGAGCACAACACTCTTGGGCCTAAAGAGATCCTCTTTGTCTCGTGGGTGTCCATTTTTTTTTAATACCAGAGGGTTGCTACACCCACCATTATTTCTGACGCATGTGGTTAGTCTGAAACAGTATCTTTTGCTATCTAGAATGTTCCCTTATTCCCAGGGATCAGCAGGGTAAAAAGTGGAGATGACCTTGACTGGTGCTGAAAAGATATTCTTGTGTTCCCTCACATGAGGGGAGGTGAGATTGGGGCAGTTAGAGAAGAAAGAGAATAAAAAGAAAAAAAAAGAATGGTTAGAACTTGTGTTGGTAGGCTGGTGCTGGTGGTTCAGGCCTGTAATCCTACTTACTCAGGAGGCTGAGCTCTAAGGAGCATAGTTCAAAGCCAGCCTGAGGCATGGACATCTGTGAGACTCTTATCTCCAATTAACCACCAGAAAACCAGAAGTGATGCTTCGGCTCAAGTAGTAGAGTGCTCGCTTTGAGCTGAAGAGCAGAGCTCAGGGACAAAACCCAGGCCCACAGTTCAAGCCCTGTGACCGACAAAAAAAAACAACAAACAAAAACCCAAAAACCTTGTTTTGGGTTTGGGCATGTGGCTTAGTGGGAAAGTGCTTGACTAGCATGCATGAAGCCCTGGGTTTGATTCCTCGGTACCACATAAGCAGAAAAAGCCAGAATTGGTGTTGTGGCTCAAGTGGTAGAGTGCTAGCCTTGAGCAAAAGAAGCTCAGGGACAGCGCCCAGGCCCTGAATTCAGGCCCCACACTGACCAAAAAAAAAAGACAAGTCATTTAAGGCAGAACCTCTTTGTAGAGAGAAACTCCAGGTTAAACAAGTTAAACATAAACTTATTGAAATGTAAATAACAGCAGAATTCAGGAAAAGTCTAGAAACCCAGAAGATGCTTTGGCTTTAGACTTAGTAAACAGTAAGTTTATGATAATACGTTTGAAATGTATTTTGTCTAGGATGTATGAAATGTGTTTGAAATGTATTTTTGTGAATAGGAAGTTTGGGATTGTAAGGTCTATTCCTGGATGGCGGACAGACCCCGCCCAGTTACCTGCATTACCTAGGCAACTGGGATACCTGGAAGAGGTCACATCTGGATCTGATGTGGCCATACCTTTCTCCCACCTGGTCCCACCTCCCTTTACCTGGCCACACCTTTCCCCACCCATACCCTAGATAAGGCCTAGCCCAGGCCAAGATGCTCTTTCTCAGCACTTTCCTTCTCAGCTCTTAGCTCTTTTCCCCAGCTCTCATTCTTTCCCAGCTCTTTCCCAGGTTTTTCCCAGGCCTTTCTCAGCCGTGTGAAGGGTCAACGTGGCCTGGTACCAGCCAGAACGATTAATAAACCTACCCCTTACCTGAATACCATGTGTGTGGTGCTGTTCTTATTTCTCTCCCTCTTTTTAAAAACCTAATATAAATGGTGCCAAAACCCGGGAAGGGCTTAACGTCAGGATAAGTGGGATTCCTCTCTTTTTTTTTTTCTTTTTTTCCTTTTTGTTTGTTTTTTCCCTTTTTGCTCTGAGGAATACCCAGTTCTGACGGCCTTTTGCCAACCCATCTGTCTGCTGCAGACACAGTGCATCAATTCCATTGCTGACACCAGGCCACATTGGCCCTCCACGCAGCTGGGAAAGAGCTGGGAAAAAGAGAGAGCTGGGAAAGAGAGAGAGAAAGAGACAGTGCTGGGGAAAAGAACTCAGAGAGCTGAGAAAGAGCGTCTGGGCCTGAGCTAGGCCTTATCTAGGGTATGGGTGGGGAAAGGTGTGGCCAGGTAAAGGGAGGTGGGACCTGGTGGGAGAAAGGTATGGCCACATCAGATCCAGATGTGACCTCAGTGGATATGGATGTGACCTCTTCCAGGTGTCCCAGTTGCCTAGGTAACGCAGGTACTGGGCAGGATCTGTCCACCATCCTGGAATGGATCTTACAGGGATGTGTTTTGGTAAACATCAGTTAAACCCTGGAAAATTGCTATTTGTGATTATTGTTTCTGTCACATATACTGCCAACTGCATGTGGCCTCTTTCCTTTATAAGCCATGCTGTGAGAGAGCTTGATCACTTTGCTTCACTATCTGATTGATGAGTGGGGTATAGTCGCCTCTGGGCTAATAAAGACTCCTTGCCTTTTGGTGTTGTTGTCATTGTCGTCTGTGCATGTGCCCAATATGGCCCGACTGCCCCTTATACGTTAGCCTTGTTAGAAAACCAAAGTGAGCGCTGGCTCACCTCTAATGATTGGAAGTTTCTGGCCCGCTCCACCCTTGGTGGGGGTGATTTTGTTTCATGGAATGCGGACTTTAAGGAACAATGTAGAGAGACCGGGCAAAAAAATTTGGCTAAAACATCTTCAAAAACCTGGACCTATACTAAACTTTTGGGTAATGCGCCCTTTGATACCAATGCTAAACAGGCGCGCTTTCCTACCGGACTTTTGGCACAAATTCAAAACACTGGCCTTTGTGCTTGGAAGCGTCTCCCTCAAAAGGGATCGGCTACTACTTCCCTGGCAAAAGTTAGCCAGGGGCCAGAGGAACCCTACAGTGACTTTGTCTCCCGGCTTAACTTGGCTGCAGAAAGGCTTCTTGGGCCCAGTGAAAGTGAAAGTGCCTTTGTTAAACATCTTGCCTTTGAAAATGCTAATCCGGCATGTCAAGAAATAACAGATTAATCTCTTGGCTTCTAAGCCCATACAGAGCCACTTCTGGCTTTTTTCTGCTTATGTGGTGCTGAGGAATCAAACTCAGGGCCTCATGTATGCAAGGCAAGCACTCTACCACTGAGCCAGCTTCCCAGCCCTCCTTGCCCTTTTTATCTGTCAGTGGATGTATTTGCAGGAGCTGGGATTCTACATTCAAGGCTAGTATTCTACCACTTTGAGCCACTGTACTGCTTGATTGCTCATGGTTGATTGGAACTAACCATTTCATACACTTTCTTGCCTGGACTGGCTTTAAACTGTAATCCTTAGATCTCAGTCTTCTAAGCAGCTAGGATTACAGGCCTGAGCCACTAGCATCCAGCTATTTTTTTTTTTGGGAGGGGGGGTGTCCAGTCGTGGGGCCTGAACTCTGGGCCTAGGCCCTGTCCCTCAGCCCTTCAGCTCAAGGCTAATGCTCTACCACTTGAGCCACAGCAGCACTTCCAGCTTCTTTCTTTTTGCTTATGTGGTGCTGAGGAATGAAACCCAGGTCCTCATGCATGCAAGGCAAGCGCTCTACCACTGTGCCACCTTCCCAGCTCTATTTTTTATTTAATAAGTTCTTGAGGCAGATTAAATTGGGACTTGAAGGACTAGGACAAGACCAGGAGCTGCTAATAAACACTGTTAACAGTTACTTGAGCCTAGCACTGGTGGCTCATGCCAGTAATCCTAGCTACTCAGGAGGCTGAGAGCTGAGGATCACAGTTGGGAAGACTGTGAGACTCTTTATCTCCAATTAATCACCAGAAAACCGGAAGTGGTACTGTGATTCAATAGCCTTGAATAAAAGAGGTCAGGGATAGCACCCTGGCCCAGAGTTCAGCACCCCTCCCCCCCCAACAACAAAAGGAAGTTGAAGTATCTTACTTCTAATTAGATATTGCTGCTGGCCATACTCTTAACTTTATACTAATGTGTTGCTTAGAGCTTTGCATGAGCACATTTAGGTGATTATCTTGAGAAAAACATCTGGAAAGGTTCAAATACACCTTAATGGAAGAAAAGAAAGAAAGAAAAGAAAGCTGGGCACCCAGGCTCACACCTGTAATCCTAGCTACTCAGTAGCCTGAGATCTGAAGATCGTGGTTCAAAGTCAGCCCAGGCAGGAAAGACCGTGAGACTCCTATCTCCAATAAACCACCAGAAAACTGGGCTTGGCACTGCAGCTCAAGTGGTAGAGCACTAGCCTTCAACTGAAGAGCTGAGGGACAGAGCCCAGGCCCAGAGTTCAAGCCCAATGGCCAACAAAAAATAAAGAAAAAAGAAAATATCCTAACAATTTTCTTTCTGCCTAAACATCTTCTAAATGAAAGTACCTGGTCGCCAGACAGCAGAGGCTTACACCTGTGATCCTAGCTACTCAGGAGGCTGAGATTTGAGGACTGAAAATGTAAGGTCCACTCCTGGATGGCCAGCAGACTCCACCCTCCTCGCAGCAAAGTCTCCACCCAGTACCTGCGTTACCTAGGCAACTGGGATACCTGGAAGAGGTCACATCTGCATCCGCTGAGGTCACATCTGAATTTGATGTGGCCACACCTTTCCCCGCCCATACCCTACATAAGGCCTAACCCAGGCCCAGACGCCCTCTTGCTCTTGCTCTTCTTGCTCTTGCTCTTCTCTTGCTCTTGCTGCTCTCTTCTTGCTCCCTCTGTTCTATTATAGCTCTCTCTCTTTCCCAGCCACGTGGAGTGCCAACCTTGCCTGGTCCCAGCAGGTCTACCCCTTACCTGAATACCACATGAGTGCTACTGTTCTTACCCCTCTCTCTACTCTTTTCTGGCTCTTTTCTCTCTCTTTCCTCTCTTCCCAGCTCTCTCTCATTCCCAGGCCTTTCCCAGCCACATGGAGTGCCAACCTTGCATGGTCCCAGCAGGTCTACTGAATAAACCTACCCCTTACCTAAATACCACGTGCGTGCTGGTGCAGTTCTTACTCGGCTACCTCTTTTTAAAAAACCTAACATAAAATTGATGTCTGAAGCCAACATGGGCAGACAAATCTAAGAGAGTTTTATATTCAATTAACCAGCAAAAAGCCAGATGATGGTGTGGCTCAAGTGGTAGACACTAGACTTGAATGAAAAAACTAAGCAAGAATAAGAGGCCCTGAGTTTAAGCTCCAGGATTGCACACTAAGTCAGGTGCTGGTAACTCATGTGTGAAATCCTAGTTACTTAGGAGGATGAAATCTAAGGATCAAGATTCAAAGCCAGGCCAGGCAGTAAAGTCTTTGAGACTTTTTATTGTTGTTGGTTGTGGGGCTTGAACTCTGGGCCTGGGTGCTTTCCTTCAGCTATTCAGCTCAAGGTGAGTGCTCTAACACTTAAGCCATAGCACTACTTCCAGTTTTCTAATGGTCTATTGTAGATAAGAGTCTCATGGACTTTCCTGCTGGCTTTGAACCATGATCCTCAGATCTCACCCCTCTGAGTAGCTAGGATTACAGGCGTGAGCCACTGGTGCTGGTTCTATAAGACTCTTACCTCCAGTTAACCAGAAAAGCTGGAAATGGAACTGTGGCTCAATTGGCAGAACACTAGCCTTGCGGGGAAAAAAAAACTCAGGAACAGTGCCCAGGCCCTGAATTCAAGTCGCAAGATGGCATAAATAAATAAACAAAACATTGTTTATGTTGAGCCAAATAAGTGACCGAAGCTCCACACAGATTCAAAAATTGTTCCCAGGAAAAAGAAGTTGTTAAAACCTTTCAGGGCCAAGAACAAAGGCAATTGCAATAAAAATACCCAGAAGATATATGCTGAAGGCACTTAAGGGTTAAGGTGAAGTAGACATTTTGGGCCTTAGATCTAAGATGGTTTCTCACCAGTGTCCCTATCCATTGATTGTTAACCAAGTATTCTATTCACCCTGCAAAGTCAAGCTATGTTTTGAGGCAGTTAGGTCAGATAAGAAAGATCAGAAATAATAGTTTGTTCTCTAAAAAATTCCAAAAATAGCTGTGAACTCTATGGCCAATCTACCTACCATCTTATCTCCTTCCGTCATATCTCCTTCCTAGTAGTTATCAGTCAAGTTCCGGCTTGTAGAGTTTCATTGTAATTTAGTTCCTTCGTTTCTATGATTTCCATATCCCCCCCCCTCCGTGTATAAAACAACATCTAGTGGAAATCACCTTAACTGTAATTTCTCCTCCCTCTTAAAGAAATTTAAGACAGGATCACTCTTCTGAGATATCTGATCTGAATAAAATAAATCTCATTCTTGGCAAGTGTGTGTGTGTGTGTGTGTGTGTGTGTGTGTGTGTGTGTGTGTGTGTGTGTGTGTGTGTGTGTGTGTGTGTGTGTGTGTGTGTGTGTGTGTGTGTGTGTGCGTGCTGGTTGTAGGGCTTGAACTCAGAGCCTAGGGGCTGTCTCTGAGCTTTTGTGCTCTGGGCTAGCTCTCTAGCACTTAAGCCACAGCTCCACTTTCCTATTCTTTGGTGGTTAATTGGAGATAGGAGCCTTGCCGACTTTCTCGTCTGGGCCGGCCTTGAATAATGATCTGTAGATCTTATCCTCTTGAGTAGCTAGGATTAAAGGTATGAGTCGCCTCATACCCTGCAGGTTTTTTTATTTTTACTGGGAACAAATATTATGTCCAATAGAGTCACTCTTGGGTTGGGAAGGTAGCTCAATGGAAGAGTGCTTGCCTTGCATGCTTGAGGCCCTAGGTTCCATTCCTCAGCACCATATAAGCAGGAAAAGCCAGAGGTGGTGCTGTGGCTCAAGTGGTAGAGCGCTAGCCTTGAGCTGAAGAGCGGAGGGACAGCACCCAGGCTCAGAGTTCAGGCCCCATGACACCCCCTTCCCACCCACAAAGAAAGAAAAAGTCACTCTTAATTAAGATAAATCTTTTTTTTGGGGGGGGGGGTTTCCAGTCGTGGGGCCTGAACTCTGAGCCTGGGCACTGTCCCTCAGCTCTTCAGCTCAAGGCTAGTGCTCTACCACTTGAGCCACAGTGCCACTTCCGGCTTTTTTTTCCTGCTTATGTGGTGCTGAGGAATCGAGCCCAGGGCCTCAGGCATGCAAGACAAGTGCTCTACTACTGAGCCACCTTCCTTGCCCAAATCTATCTTTTCTTAATAGGCATTATTTAACAAGATATAGGAAGGCTCTATTTATTAAGTCAGTGTAAGCCATAAAAGATTTTTCTGCCTACTATTTAGCACACCTCAATTCTCTGAGCTACATGGGGAATTGAACACCTAACTTTAGTCCTCTTGGGTGTTAGGTAAATTAAATCAGCAGCCAAGGAAAGAGAGAGCAGCACTCAGTATTCAGGCAGGAAAAAGTTTATTTTTGAGCTACAGACTGCCTCTAGTCAAGTAGGAAGCCCACTCAGCTGAGAAAAAGGGTTGAACCACACCCTGGGCAGGAACCTCATCAGGCCAGGGGTGGGAAGAAGGTGGGGCCATACCAGAAACAGATGTGACCTCAGAGAGGGAGGAGGTGACTGCCTCCAGTGTACCAGTTACCTAGGTGATGCAGGTACTGGGACAGACTTAGCCAAAAGGAGGGAGGAGTCTGCCCTGCTTTCCCAGGGAGGACCTTACATTAATCAAAGCCAGCCCCGGCAGGAAAGTCCTTGAGACTCTTATCTCCAATTAACCACCAGAAAACAGGAAGTGGTGCTGTGACTCAAGTGGTAGAGCACTGGCCTTGAGCTGAAGAGCTCAGAGACAGTACCCAGGCCCAGAGTTCAGGCCCCATGACTGACCAAAAACAAAAAAAAGGGGGGGGGCGTCAAATATTAAAGGTAGAACTCCTCTATAAAGAGAAACTCCAGGTCAAATGGCCAGTAGTCAGCCAAGGCCTTTCCCAACCTTGCTAAAAAGCAAAGGAACATCTCTCACTCATATTTACCAAGCTGGCAGCTTTGCAGTTTACCACAAACTTTCCTGAAGACCACTGACAACCTTGAGGCTTATCATCAGCTGTACTGAGTTATTGTATTAGTCAGAAGCTTATAATAAAAATCATTTCTGTAATAGAGACTACCCCTACCCAAGGTTATGTTTTGACTTTTGTAATCCAAGAATATGTATCAATAGTATCAATAGCATTGATAGTATCTGTCATGCTGACCAAGTCAAGATTATGTTTTGTCTATGCTTTTTGTGACTCAAGGCTATGTTTGGCTTCTGTAACCTTGCTTGCTAGCTTTGGCAAATATCACCTACATGTAACCCCTTTCTATAAAAATCCTCCATGAAAAGCAAATGGGGAGCTGGAGACAGCTACCACATGGCTAATAAAAGGCTTCCAGCCAGTTTGACCGAGTGCTGGTGACTTCTTTCACCAATCATGGGTTCAAGTCCCACTGGCCCCAGGAAATTAGAATATTTCAAGACACTCCAAAAATCTGGAAGTGGAGCTATGGCTCAAGTGGTAGAGTGCTATCCTTTGTTGTTGTTGTTGGTCATGAGGCCTGAACTCTGAGCCAGGGCGCTGTCCTTCAGCTCTTCAGCTCAAGGTTAGCACACTACCACTTGAGCCACAGCGCCACTTGTGGCTTTTTCTGCTTATGTGGTGCTGAAGAATCGAACCCAGGGCCTCATGCATGCAAGGCAAGCACTCTACCACTGAGCCACCTTCCCAGCCCCTAGAGTGCTATCCTTGAACAACAACAACAACAACAAAGTTCAAGACAGCATTCAGGCCCTCAGTTCAAGTCCCAGGACCTGGGGGACAGGTCAGGATGGAAGCCCTGAATATAAAGATCAGCTGGTCTCTGAGAATTGTTTCCTTTAGTTACTTTTCTAGAGATAAAGAAAAAGCAGCCAGGGACAGGTGGTTCACGCCTGTAATCCTAGCTACTCAAGAGGCTGAGAGCTGAAGATCAAGGTTAAAAGCCATTACATCCAACCTGGTGGCGGGTTCGAGCCAACTTCGCACTCTTCAAGAAGTGCCAGGTGAATGGTGCCAAGGCACATCTACTCTGGCTTTCCTGCAGGAGGCCCTGCCGGTGGGTGCCCAGCCACGACTCACTGCGCTCATGACAGACCGCAAGGTAACCATCCGCTGGCCTGCGTGCCACAACGATCTAGCCGGGAACTTTGAGAAGCTCCTGACGGTGTACCGATGTGGGGCGCCCCAGCGAGGCAGTGCGGCCCAGGGGCCCACCTGTGCCTGACGCGCCCCCCGGGCCACGCTGGGCAGATGCGAGCGTTTCTTCTAATCTTCATGGAGGAACATTGGATTTCCAGGAAAATCCCCTGAGAAGGGAGCTGGGCCTGTCAGTTCCCTCTGCCTCTCTGCCAGGATCTAGGCAGCTTCCTTACTAATAAAGTGGCCGAGGCTGGGAGTGTGGCTTAGTGGTAGAGTGCTAGCCTTGAGCAAAAGAAGCTCAGGGGCAGAAAGCTAACTTTGGAGGTGTTAGTTTAATTTTGTTGCTTTGCTTTGCCTTTTTTACACTGTGTTAGTTGTAATTTATTAAAACAAAACAATTACAAAGCTGGGTGCTGGTGGCTCATGCCTGCAATCCTAGTTACTCAGAAGGCTGAGAGATCTAAGGATCACAGTTCAAAGCTAGCCTGAGCAGGAAAGTCCATGAGACTCTTATCTCCAATAAACCACCAGGAAACAGGAAGTGGCGCTGTGGCTCAAGTGGTAGAGTGCTGGCCTTGAGCTGAAGAGCTGAGGGACAGCACCCAGGCCCAGAGTTCAAGCCCCACAATTGACAAAAAAAAAAAAAGCCTCTGGTGTCAAATTTAAATCATAATTGAGGCATTTTATTCAACTTAGAGAAACAAGTTATGCATGTGAAGAATTAGAAAAATTAGGGCTGCGTCCATTTTACAATTTACTAACTTGCTTGCTTGCGCTAACACCAACCCCCTCCCTGGAAATAAGGAATTGGGTAAAGTCTCAGAGCCCAGATGTCAACCCCAGGACAAGGTCAGTGGTCGTAGATAAAGAACAGACAGTATGTGTTCCTCAGTTCCCATTTAGAAATTCCCCAGACAGGACCTTGAGATAACGACCACCTGGCAGGACCAGCAAACTAGGCCAAATGTCAACCAATCACAAGTCTGTAACTATGTGAACTCCCCTAACCCTTATTGTCCAAAGTAACCACCCCCCCCCTTGAGTCCCTCGCGCCAATCATTTTACAAAGAGTGTTACAAAATTTCCCGTGTGGCAAAGTGATTGTTGGTGTATATGGTGACTTTTAAATGGACCAATCATGGGATGCTTTGTGTTATGCGTTAATCTTGTGGTTTTTGCCTTTAAAAAGGCTTGTAACCGCTGCTCGGGGCTCTCTGACTGACTGGGGCAGAGAGTCCGTTTGCGCAAACGCTGAATAAATTCCTGTTGCTTATTGCATCTCCCGGCCTGGAGTCTGAGTTTCTGGGGTGCCCTCCCTTTGACGAAAGTATCCCAGGATTCTGGGGTCTTTCACATGCTTACTTAGACTTGTGCCTGACCCAAGTCATTTTAAATAGTGTTTATTATAGTTCTGATGCATCTTGGGTATTCTATAAGGGGAAGAGAGGTAGGAGAAAGCGATCCTTGTGGGATGGCTTCCCTTTCTGTCTTTGCCGGTTCTGTCTACTAAGAATTTTCACTTCCTCATCTACATTAGAGATATTCTCTCAGATGTTTTCACTTTCATTTCCTAGAAGATACTTTGGTATGGGTCTACACTATTGTTTGTGTGTGTGCCAGTCCTAGGGCTTGAACTCAGGGTCCAGGCATTGTCCTTGACCATATTTGCTCAAGGATAATACTCAACCACTTGAGCCACAGTTTCACTTGCAGCTTTATAGTGGTTAATTGGAGGTAAGTATCTCATGTACTTCCTGGCTGGGCTGCTTTAAACCATGATCCTCAGATCTCAGACTCCTGAGTGGCTAGGATTACAGGCATGAGCAACTAGGCACTGGCCTGGCCACACTTAACATGTTAACATCAGGAATCTCTTCTTCCCTCTTTCTTTTGCAGATTGTATTCCGTTAGGCTATCTGTTAAGTCATTCCCAGATAACAAGCTTCTTAGCATTACATCTCTAAAAGATACAATGAGCTTGATAATTTCTCCCAATTTCACATTAATAACCTCTCCCAATTATTAACACCCAAGTTCCTGCTTACCCCTAAACAATTAGATTAAAAATTGCCACATAATACTTTTATGGTCTCTTTCATGAGTGATCACATTCACCTCCTCAAAGTATTTGTGTGTGTGTGTGTGTGTGTGTGTTCTAAGCTTGTTTCTCACTGCATTTGTTTAAATCTTTGAAATGATGGAACTCCAGCCGTATCTGTGATGTAAATCATCATGCCAGCTCTAGGCTCAGTTCTCACACTGCTACAGCAGTGTGAGATTGGCCCTGGGCCATCTTTGAAAATGTGGTCCTGATTTTTTTTTTTAATGTGTGTGCTAGTCCAGGACTTAATCTCAGGGCCTAGGTGCTGTCCTGTCCTTGAGCCTCTTTGTGTTCAAGGCTAATAATGCTCTACCACCTGAACCACAGAAGTACTTTCTGCTTTTTCTAAGTAGTTTATTGGAGATAAGAGTCTCACGGACTTTCCTGCTTGGGCTGGCTTTGAACCTTAATCCTTAAATCCCAGCCTCCTAAGTAGCTAGGATTATAGGCATGAGCCACCAGGGCCCAGCACCAACTTTTTTCTTCTGTTAGTCTTGGGGCTTGAACTCAGGGCCTGGGCACTGTCCCTGAGCTTTTGTGCTCAAGGCTAGTCTAGCTCCACCTCCAACCTTTTGGTGGTTAATTGTAAATAAGTGTCTCCAGCACTTTCCTTGCTAGGCTGACTTCAAATGGCAATCCTCAGATCTCAATCTCCTGAATAGCTAGCATTACAGGCATGAGCCAGCAGTGCCCTTTCACCAACTTCTTAAAGACGGGTTATATCAAGTCAGGAACAGATATATCAAAGTGGTAGAGTGCTAGCCGTGAGCAAAAGAGATAAGGGACACAGATCAGAGGTCAGAGGTCATAATTAAGGAACTAAGGTAACTCCATTTTGAGCTTACATCATTCCATTTTAAGCTGACACCACCATCTTGTGACAGGCAGTCCCCAAAATAACCTGGGGGGGGGGAAACAATTCACAGAAAGACCGCAGAAGTTCCAGCCAAACAAATAAGCCCCACATAGCCCCTAGCAACAGCCAATGAGGAGAAAATAGACAAACTGCCCAATGCCAGATATCCCAGAGACAGGACAGTGCGGTTTTGCAGGGCTTGAACCGTTAGTGTGGACCAATGGTACAATTTCTGAAAATATCAACCAACCATGTCACTGCTTATGTGGAAATCCCCTAAACTTGTTTAATGCTATAAAAGCTGTGCTGACTTTATGCTCGGCCTCTTAGCATCACCGGTTGCCAAGTGTGCGAAGGACCAAGCTCAAGCTTGCAAATAAATGACTCTTTTGCTGTTTGCATTGGTCGTGGTCTCTGGTGGTCTTTCAGGGGTCCAGAGTCCGTGTACAACAATAACTCTTCTAATCACAGCATTTACAATAGCCAGAGAAATACTGCTACGGGGTCCCTTGTGCCCAGTGTCCCCCAGGTGACCCACTGAAATCTAGAAGGATGAATTTACATGTATGAGTTAGGTCCAGGTGTCCTTGCGCTGAGGCCTAGACCAGGGCCTTGATTTACTAACACTCTGCTTTACCTTCTCTTTGACCAAATGTAAACCATTTGGCTGTGGGAGACCAGGGCTTGGAGCTGACCCTGAGTTACTTCTTCCCTGCCTCAGGCTATGACTCTTTTGCTCACCGTTTGTCCCACCATTAATTTCTTTTTGTTGTTGTTGTTGGTGGTGGTGGTGGTGGGGCTTGAAATCATGGCCTGGGCACTGTCCTTGAGCTCTTTCACTCAAGGCTAATGCTCTACCATTTTGAGCTACAGCAACACTCTCAGTTTTTTGGTGCTGAATTGGAGATAAAAGCCTCAACCTCCGGAGTGGCCACCAGAGGTCAAAGTGTAGAAGTGAAAGACCCCAGACTTCTGGGATACTTTCGTCAACGGGAGGGCGCCCCAGAAAACTCAGACTCCAGGCCGGGAGATGCAATAAGCAAGAGGAGTTTATTTGACATTTGCACAAACGGTCTCTCTGCCCCGGCAAGGGAGGGAGCCCCGAACCGAGGTTACAGGCATTTTTAAAGGCAAAAACCACAAGATTAGCATATTACACCAGGTGTCCCCGGGATTGGCCCATTTAAAAGTCACTATGTACCCCAGCAATCATTTTTACTATGCGGGGAATTTTATAACATTCTTTGTAAAACAGTTGACTCAGGGCAAGTCTAGGGGGAGCGGTCACCCTGGAGGGGAGTTTACATAGTTACAGGCTTGTGATTGATTAACATTTGTCCTAGTTTGCTGAACTTGCCAGGTGGTCCTTATCTTGGGTCCCATTCTTGGGTCCCATTCTTGGGTCCCGTTTGGCCACTTGGGGAATTTACTTGTTTACTCTTTATTTATGACCACAGACCTTGTCCCGGGCCGGCATCTGGGCTCCAAGACTCTTTACTCAATTCCTTATTTCCAGAAAATGGGGGGTTAGTGCTAGGGCGAGCAAGTTTACAAAAGCAAAACCAGCAGTTAGCAATTGTAAAATGTAACTCTAATTTTTTAATCTTTCAGAAGGACTTCAAAATATACATCTGGGAATGCCTGTGGGAGAGGTCAGCAAAGGAAGGAGAAAAATCTCTGCTGCTCAATCTAAATGAATCTTTTTTTAGTTACAGAAAAGGAAGGAAGGATCTTGGATGCTTGCCTTTTAGGATAAGAAATATCTTGATCTCTCTAGTATGACTTAATGCCAATCTCTCTGAGGATTTCCACCACAGCAACGAGTAACCTTACTGGGCAAAGTCTAAATGTTTTCTGATAGTAGGCTGAGAGAGGTTGCTGGAATGTGAGATAAAACTCCAGGTAAGTTTTGCTTTGTTTTGTTTTCTTCCCTGTCCTGGGGCTGGAACTCTGGGCCCATTTGCCATTCGAGTTTTTGTGGTCGTGTAAGGTCTACACAGCAGCACCTCCCTACCTTTTGGCTAAGTTGCCATCCAGTATCTATTAAGTAACTGGCACACATGGAAGCAGTCACCTTCCCCTCCTGCTAGGTCACAACCTGCACCACTTCTGGTCACATGCCTCCCATCTGACCTTAGGAGGGCCCCAGACCCTGAGGTCACTTCGGGATCTAGTGTGGCCACACCTTTCCCCCACCTGGCCATGCCTCTTCCTGTCCCTGGCCTAGATAAGTCCTGGCCAGGGGTCGGTCACCACATCCTTTTCAGCCATGCTTCTCCACCATGCATGGCGGAGCAGCAGTTCGGTAAATAAATTCTTTTCCTGCCTGAATAGTGCGTGGTGTTCTCTTCATCCAACTACCTAATGAAACCTACCAATTTAATATACCTTACAGCAAGGAAAGTGCTCTTCCACTTGAGCCACAGCTCTACTTCCAGCTTTTTTTTTTTGTTTTATTTTTATTTGCTTTTGTTTTTGGTCGGTCTTGGGGCTTGAACTCTGGGCTTGGGCGCTATCCCTCAGCTCTTCAGCTCAAGGAGAGCACTCTACCGCTTGAGCCACAACGCCATTTTCTACTTCCAGCTTTTTTTGTTTGGTTAATTGGAAATAAGTCTCATAAACAGGGTGCTTGTGGCTCACGCCTATAATCCTAGCTACTCAGGAGGCTAAGAGCTGAGGATTGTGGTTCAAAGACAGCCCGAACAGAAAGGCCTGTTGAGAAGCGTGATATATAACCAGATAGACCTGTATTTGCCATTTTGTATTAGACCTATATTTGCCATTTTGTATTTTTTTTAACTTGCCTTTCTGCTTTGGTATACATGCTTGCTAAACCTTGAAGAATGCAGCTGCTATTCTCAAGCCCCAGACACTCTCGGATCTGGAGCTGAAGTTAACCACCCTCTGGCAGGGAGTACATAACAAAGTACACATTTCAGACCCCCCCCCCACACACACCCGGGCTGGGGATCAGAGAGAGTGGCCATTTGGCAACCACTTCCCCTAAGTCACCCTAAAAGTACCATCCAATTAGTTTAGAGCACAACAGTCCACTAGCCCGACCAATTATTAGCCCCAGCCCTTTCCCCATTTGTATTGTGCCAATCATCCGCTAGAATTATGATTTAAATTTCCCGCGTAGTGTATTGATTCATTGCCAATACATACTGAGGCCTTACCCCTATCAAAGAACATATAAAAAGTGTTGTGACCCTCTGCACTCGGACATCAGTGCACAGAGAGGTCCATGCTCGAGCTCATCAATAAATGACTCATTGCAGCTTGCATTGCTCTTTGGTCCCTGGTGGTCTTTTCGGGCACTTCAAGTCTCCGGGCATTATACTGTGAGACTCTTCTCTCCAATAAACCACTCAGAAAACCAGAAGTAGTGCCAGTGGCTCAAGTGGTAGAGCACTAGGCCAGAGCTGAAGAGCTGAAGGACAGGCACCCAGGCCTAGTTCATGCCTCAAGACAGTCCCCCTCCTCTCAAAAAAAAAAAAGAAGAAAGAAAGAAAATTACCCATGTAGTTCAACAGTACAGAGATTAGAATCTGAATACCAATTTATCACAACCTCCTGCTGTGGCTTTGTGGAAATGAAGATTAAAACTAAATTAGGCCAGACATTAATGGCTCATACCTGCAATCCTGTCTACTCAGGAGGCTGAGATTTGAGGACCACAGTTCAAAGCCAGTCCAGGCAGGAAAATCCATGAGACTTTTTTTTTTGTCAGTCATGGGGCTTGAACTCTGGGCCTGGGTGCTGTCCCTCAGCTCTTCAGCTCAAGGCAAGTGCTCTACCACTTCAACTACATCGCCACTTCCAGTTTTCTGGTGGTTTATTGGAGATAGGAGTCTCACAGTCTTTCCTGCCCAAGTTGGTTTTGAACTGCAGTCCTCGGACCTCAGCCTCCTGAGTAGCTAGGATTACAGGCGTGAGCCACCAGCGCCCGGCTCATGAGACTTTTATCTCCAATTAATCACTAGAAAAACCAGAAGCCGTGCTATAGCTCAAGTGGTAGAGCCTTGCAAAACAACAACAACAACAACAAAAAAAACAAGGACAGCTCCCACACCCCAAATTCAAGCCTCACCACTGACAAAAACTAAACAAAAAACAGGATCAGCCTTGGAGAAAGGGGAGCAAGATTTTTTTTTCCAATCCTGGGGTTTGAACTGGGAGGCCTTAGCCAAAGTACAGCCATTCTGGACTTAGACTCCATTTTGAAGGCCTTTACCGAAAGTATCCATTGTGAAGGTCTTTATGGAAAGTACCTTTTACCTAAAGTACTTTTACCTAAAGTAGGTGAAGTAGGCCCTGAGAGGAGACTGGTACCGATTCTTTACAGGCTTTGTTTTTGTTTTAGGGATTTTAGGGGAAAAAAAACCTCTAAACAAGGATAACTCGACCTTGCCTCCAACCAGCCCAGTTCCAGGAATGGAAAGAATGCCTCTAGGTCCCCCTCCCCTTAACAACTTAACCCACCTTCATTGTTCTGTTAAGGACTGACCAATTAAACAGATAGCCAGTAATCGGGCTCTTACAGGCAACATCACGAGCTTACCTTAAACTCTGCCTTTTTCTAGTGCTTATGGTAAACTCCACTAAACTCTTCCTTTGTGTATGCTTACAGTAAGCTCCGCCTTACCGTTGAATTGGTGAGTCATTTAAACCAAAAGTGATAGGCTGGTTTAAACAGCCATTATGTGACAAAGTGTAACCTCACTGGCCACCTGCGTGTGGTCTAGTATGTCTGTGCAATCTTTTGGGTGTGTGACAATCTTATTGGTCAGCTGTGTGACCAGGCTTGACCTTGTGAATTTTGCCTTTAAAAACCTAAGTACGTGGGCCACTTGAGGTCGCAGTATCAGCTCCCGAGCCTGTGCTGCGGCCCTGGCTGGTCAGTAGGAACCTTCTCAATAAAGTTGCTCTTTTATTAACAACTTTGTTGCGGTGGGCTCTGTCACTTCGGACGACTAGGTGGGCTTGCCTGCCTGAGTAGGGGTCTTCTTACTACAGTAGGAACTCAGGTTCCTGGAAAAACTGTGTGAAATGTCCCAATAACATTCGGCCCATAACTTCCTTAGTTGTCAGGAGCCAAAAGTTGAGTCTCTCAACATAATAGGCTTGACTATCTCACTGGAACATCTTGAGGCTGAGTTTATAGAATCCTACCCTCATCCTGCCCTAAGCAAACATCCTGCAGCTGCTAACGACCACCCTTTCCCCCTGCCCTAAGCAAACATCCTGCACTGCTATGGCCAATGAAAAAGCTTCCTTAACGGCCAATGAAAAAGCTTCCTTATTCCAAGTATATAAATACTCCTGTGTGAAAAATAAAAATTTGCAGCTTGATTAGAATCCCTGTCTTGCTGTCATTCTTCGTGTCTCTTGTCCCTTCATTCCTTTTCACTTAGGTTCACTGCCCTTGTTGACATCCTGCGGGTCGGGACAACTGGCACCCAACGTGGGGCATGAGCCTCTGACTAAGGAAGGAACACCGTCCTCTGGGAAAACTTGGCCAAGTACAGTCCAAGATCGCCTCGACAGACCCCACCGAGAGACAGATCCAGGAAGAGAGTGAGGACGACGCAAGGTGAGTGACTCACTATGGGACAAGCAATATCACATGATCTATTTCTGTCAGACCTCAAGGAGGCCTTCAAGACACGGGGAACGCGGGTTGAGAAAAGAGATTTACAATTATTTTTCTCATTCATAGAGGACTTGTGTCCTTGGTTCCCCTTTGAAGGAATCATAGATGCAAAAAGATGGCAAAGAGTAGGAGATTGTTTAACAGATTATTATGAAACCTTTGGTCCAGAAAAGGTTCCTGCTACCGTCTTTTCCTATTGGAATTTGATTAATGAAATTTTATACCAGTGCCAAGTTTAAACAGTTTTGTGCTATTTTTCAGATCTGTCATACTACTGGGATTCCCTATAACCCCAAAGGTCAGGCATCGTAGAACGAGCCCACCACACCCTAAAAATGTGGCTTACTCGCCTCAAAGCCTCTGCCTTTTCATTTTCCACTCCTAGGGATCGCCTTAGTCACACATTGTTCGCCCTTAATTTTCTAACTCTGGCTTTTAATTAGTGTTTTGCCATGAGCTTGTTCTAGTGGGAACCCCCCCTTCTTTTTTTCTTATTTAGAAAATCCTTCTCCTTATTCATAACTCCTGACCATTCAATGGGCAAGACCTATTGCGCCCTTGCCATAAGGGATAGGTTCGCCCCTCCTCCTATAGGCCCCTCCGCTTGGGGGAGGATGCACCTATGGGAGGAAGAAAAAATGCTCAAATCAAGGGTGCAGGTAGGACTGCAGGGGGATGGATCCGCGAGATCCCAAAACCCAAGACCCCTGAGTGGCAAGCTCTGGTGCATGACAGTTGGCATGCATACCCACAAGCCGTCTCCTCAAAAAACATGCCAAGGCCTGTAAAATTCCCCTCCCCAAGTGAGGACGCCCCCTCGGGAGCGGAGAAAAACCCTGGGCCCTTAGAGGAACAGAGCCTCTGTCACTCCCTTAAAAAGAGCAGCCAACAATTGGTGGTCAATTTTCTTAATAAGAAAGGGGGAGCCAAAAGTTGAGTCTCTCAACATAATAGGCTTGACTATCTCACTGGAACATCTTGAGGCTGAGTTTACAGAATCCTACCCTCATCCTGCCTTAAACAAACATCCTGCAGCTGCTAATGACCACCCTTTCCCCCTGCCCTAGGCAAACATCCTGCACTGCTATGGCCAATGAAAAAGCTTCCTTAATGGCCAATGAAAAAGCTTCCTTATTCCAAGCATATAAATACCCCTGTGTGAAAAATAAAAATTTGCAGCTTGATCAGAACCCTTGTCTTGCTGTCATTCTTCGTGTCTCTTGTCCCTTCATTCCTTCTAGCTTACGTTCACTGCGGGTCGGGACACTTAGTAATAGCCATCAGCTGATGACAGGAAAGTACCTAAACTCCAGATGTTCATAAGATAGCACAGTTAACATTCTTGCGATTTGGCCCATGTTCCCTAGCCAATGAGAATGTGACAAGACTTGCTTGCTATATGTTAACCAATCATGTAACTGACAAGCTAAGTGTTAGGTTTTTACAAAGAGGTGATCGAGTAAGAACAGCACCATGGGGGGCTGGGAAGGTGGCTCAGTGGTACAGCACTTGCCTTGCATGCCTGAGGCCCTGGGTTCGATTCCTCAGCACCACATAAAACAAAAAGAAAAAGCCTGAAGTGGCGCTGTGGCTCAAGTGGTGGAGCGCTAGCCTTGAGCTGAAGAGCTGAGGGACAGCACCCAGGCCGAGTTCAGCCCACCCCTGGCCCCCCTCCCCCAAAAATAAAGAGTCTCACGGACTTAAAAAAAAAAAAAAGAACAGCACCATGCACGTGGTATTCAGGTAAGGGGTAGGTTATTCATCATTCCGGCTGGCACCAGGCCATCTTTGTCCTCCACGTGGTGGGGAAAGGCCTGGGAAAGAGAGAGAGAGCTAGAAAAGAGAGAAAAGAGCTAGGAAAGAGAAGAGAAGAGAAGGAAAGAGCTGAGAAAGACTGGGTGGAGACTTTGCTGCGAGGAGCGTGGAGTCTGCTTGCCATCCAGGAGCAGACCTTACATTCCAGCCTTTTAATAATCATGAAATAGGGCACGGATTCTCCCTGGCTACTTCCTGCTGACAAGGGGCGTTGACATTAGGGGTAAAAGGCTGGAATTTGGTCCCCTCCCAGAGAAGGCAGCAAGCAGCAGCTGTCCCTTGGTGGCGTTGAGTCCTTAGATGAAGTCTGGAGAAGTCTCATGAGCATTGAGGGGCTGGGAAAAAAATACTGGAGAGCAAATAAATGGCAAGAGGAAGGACTTGGGGCTGAAAATGTTGGTAGAAGTGTCCCTAGCTACTTCTGACATCTGGCGACTAAGTAGAGAAGTCAGGTGACAAAGGCAAGAATATAAATTCCTGTTCAGTTAATAGGTAGACAGGTAAAGACATTGGATGGGCAGGCTTCTTACTTCTACTGACCTCCCGGCTCAGGTTAATTTTGAAAGGGCAGGCACAAAGTAGCTGATGTGACATCATTTCCTCTTACTCCTGTCATGTTCCCTCCTTCGCCAGACTGGCTGAATCTAGGTGCTCGTTGCTGGGATGGTTTGTCCCAGTTGATATTCAAGGAGGATTGAATTCAAGGCCTGGAAACCCTGAAGAAATAAATCAAGCCTACATTGGCTAGCCTTTGAGAGGGAACCTAGAGGGGGTCCCTGGTGCCCTATAAAAACCCTGCTAAAAAAAAGGTCAGGGCTCTCAACTCTGACTCACTGCATGAGTGATGGTTGTGAGTCCAAGCTTGAGCTTGCAACAAATGACTATGCTTGCATCAGTTGGCTCCTTGGTGGTCTTTGGGGATCCTACTCCGGGCATAACAGAACTCAGGGCCTGGGTGCTGTCCCTGAACTTTTTCTCAAGGCTAGCATTCTATCACTTAAGCCACAACACCATTTCCGACTTTTCCTGTGTTTGTGTTACTGAGTAATCCAACCCAGGGCTTCATGCATGCTTGGCAAACACTCCACCACTAAGCCACAACCCCAGCCCTAGGAGCAAGAATGTTATGGAAGGATTTTCCATCTAGGGAAACAGGCTCCAGAAGGGGGATGGGGGGCATATCTTAAAACTATTTAGGGAGATAATCAAGGATGAGCATTTTCTGTAGCAAAAGCTCTCCTGCAGCTAAACAGCATGATATATATTCTCTGAAGCACAGCTTTCCTAGCCCTCCTGGAGCTGAACATCTGCAATTCAAAGAATGACTTGTCTCACCTCTAGGCCTTTAAAGGTGGGTAAAGATCCCTTATCACCCAGCTAGGCTCCAGGATGGCTGTGAAAACAAGGCAATGTTCCTTAGACCCAGTCTTCTTTCACTCAAGGGGGCTGAATCTGATGATCATAGCTCAAAGCCAGGTTGGGCACACAAAGCTGAAAGATTTATCTGCAATGAACTAGCAAAAAGCTGGAGGTGGAAGTATGGCTCAAGTGATAGAGCAGAAAAACAAAGCCCTGAGTTCAAGATTCAGTACCTGCCCTCCCCCAAAAATAGTAAAAAGAAAAACCACCTTTGCAACTTAAAAGCACACATGTATGTTCTTGGAGAAATCTAAGAGCTCTGGTGAGGTCTAGCTGAGTGATTATGGTTCCAAGCAGATCAGGAGGGTTGCAATCAAAATGTCTGCTAGGGACTGGGAAAGTGGCTCAGTGGTAGAGCACTTGCCTTGCATGCCTGAGGTCCTGGGTTCAATTCCTCAGCACCACATAAGCAAAAAGAAAAAAGCCGGAAGTGGCTCTGTGGCTCAAGTGTAGATCACTAGCCTTGAGCTGAAGAGCTGAGGGACAGCTCCCAGGCCCCATGACTGGACCTGAAAAAAAAAATGTCTGCCAGGGACAGCCATCCAGGGACTTTACAGAGCTGAGATTCATTTTCAAATTCAGTCTCAGATGGTTGGAAAGAAGCTTCAGGTTTTGGGGTTTTTTTTTTTTTTTTTTTTGTCCTTTTTTTTGGTCGGTCGTGGGGCTTGAACTCTGGGCCTGGGTGCTGCCCCTCAGCTCTTCAGCTCAAGGCAAGTGCTCTACCACTTGAGCTACAGCACCACTTCTGGTTTTCTGGTGGTTTATTGGAGATAGGAGTCTCATGGTCTTTCCTGCCCAAGTTGGCTTTGAACTGTGATCCTCAGATCTCAGCCACCTGAGTAGCTAGGATTACAGGCATGAGCCACTGACACCTGGCTGAGTTTTTTGTTTTTGTTTTTTTTTAATTTGTTTTTCTTGTGCTGGTCCTGGGGCTTGAACTCAAGGCCCTGGCACTATCCCTGAGATTCTTTTTAAGACTAGTGCTCTACCACTTGAGCCACAGCTCAATATCTGGCTTTTTGGTAGTTTATTGGAGATATGTCTCTCGGACTTTTCTGCTAAAGCTGGCTTTGAACTTCAATCCTCAGACCTCAGCCTCCTAAGCAGCCAGTATTTCAGGCATAAGCCACTGGAGCCTGGAAAGTGAGAACTTTTTATTGATAGGAGTGCTGTCTATTTTCCCTGTGTCACCCATTATTCTGATAACCAATTGTAAATAAAGTGGGAGCCTGACTTTTTGGTAAGGAGAGACAGTTTGGGTTAGGATAAAAATCAAGCAGACCATAGAATCCCGGCTCCTACAAATGTATTTCCTGCAAATATATCCACCAACTCAGATAAAAAAAAAAAGGGCAAGGAGTCTTTGTTAGTGGTGGCGACTATGCCCCCCTTGTCAGACAGTGAAGCATAGCAGTCAGGCTCTGTCACAGCATGGCTTATATAGGAAAGAGATCATGTGCAGGTGGCAGTATAATGACAAGAGCTACATGTAGGTAGTGATGTACCTGACAGAAACAGTCAATAATCATAAATAACAAATTCCAGTAAACAAGGCAAAATCAGAAGCAAAGACCATATTCCAGATTTTTCCTTTGTTAGGGGTTTAACTGATATTTACCAACACATGCTCCAAGCTTTCTATTTACAACACATCCTATTTACCAAAAACATATTTCACACCTCCCAAGGTTCCTATTTACCAATTCTAAAGCCAAATTATCTTCTGGATTCCTAGGCTTTTCCTGAATTCCGCTACATTCCAGTAACCTGATGTTTAACTTGTTTATTATTTCATTCTTTACTTTGGGTCTTTACCTCTAGAATTTCCCTTTATTGCTTTGCTCCATTTTAACAATGAATAATTTTGTTCTATTTCTGATTTCACATTTTACAACACTACCTCCAGCCAGTATGCCTATCTGTCTCTACAGAGAGTGGCACCCTTCTGCACAGAAGTAAATTGCCTTGACACAATCTCCTTTACATCTTGTATGTGAAATCATTTTCTGACACTGGAGATTTGTGTGTTTCCAACAAGTATGAGCTTACCCAGCATCCCCACTTCATCCAGAGAAGATGGGCCCCGGCTCCTTCTCTGGGAGATATGCCTTGCTGTCCTATTATGGCAGCTCCATGAATGGTCCATCTGCAGTGACTTCCCTGACCAGGGAATAAGCCTAGTACCCTAGAAATCTCCCCAACAAAGATTAAAGAGCTCTTTCCCAATTGGGAAACTTTCCCAACTTTCCCAATGATCTTGTAAGCCTATACACATAGGCCATCAGCAAGAAATATCATAAGGTGACCAATTATTGCTCTGATAGTCAGATTCTGGAGGTTGTGTGGTCTGTGGATGAGGAGGCTAGGCTCTGAGGATCATGTTTTAAAGCCAGCACAGGAAAATCCATGAGACTCTTTTTTTTTTTTTTTTGGTTGGTCGTGGGGCTTGAACTCTGGGCTTGGGCACTGTCCCTGTGCTCTTCAGCTCAAGGTGAGCATTCTACCACTTGAGCCACAGCACCACTTCTGTTTTTCTGATGAGTTATTGGAGATAAGAGTCTCACGGACTTTCCTAACTGGGCTGGCTTTGAACCACAATCCTCAGATCTCGGCCTCCTGAGTAGCTAGGATTACAGGCGTGAGCCACCAGAGGCCAGCTCCATGAGACTTTTAACTACCAAAAAAACTAGAAGTAGAGCTGTGGCTCAAGTGTAGAGAGCTAGCCTCAACCAAAAAGCAGCTTAGGGTCAGAACCCTGAACCTGAGTTCAAGTCTTAGGATGGCACACATACAAAAAATGTTGACTTGCAGAATGGAGACATTAGCACAGTAGAAAGTGGGCTAAATGTCAATGGAAAGGAAGGGGAGGATTACATTGCTAGTCAAGCTTCATCCCTCCAGAACCTCTGCCTGATAAGACTCTAGTGACACTAATGAAAATGTCAAGGAGACCAAGGTGCTAATGGCTTGTGCCTGTAATCCTAGCTACTCAGGAGGCTAAGATTTGAGGATTGTGGTTCAAAACCAGCCCAGGCAGGAAAATCCATGAGACTCTTATCTCCAATGAACCACCAGAAAACTGGAAGTGGAGCTGTGGCTCAAGTGGTAGAGCTCAAGTCTTGAGCAAAAGAGCTCAAGGACAGCGCCCAGGCCCTAAATTCCAGTTTCATGACTGACCAAAAAAAAAAAAAAAAAAAAAGTCAAAGGGATTGGGATTTGCTGAAATTAGGCCTAGAAACCTGAAATGAGACAGGACCCCAGGGCAAGGTACATTCTCGGGTATGGCTGTTCAGCCTGGAATGCCCCTACTGGACAACTGACCTAACTTGCTCAAACTGCCCCAGGTGGAGATTAATCACTGTCTTTGTTAATAAACCTTACTCAATGTAATCACTGAAATTCCTTTTTTTTTTGGTCTGGTAGTGGGCCTGAACTCTGGGCCTGGACTCTGTCCCTCAGCTCTTCAGCTCAAGGCCAGTGCTCTACCACTTGAGCCACAGCACCACTTCCGGCTTTTTTCTTTTTGCTTATGGGTGCTAAGGAATCGAAACCAGGGCCTCATGCATGAAAGGCAAGCGCTCTACCACTGAGCCACCTTCCGAGCCAGAATCACTGAAATTCTTACATACTGCCATAGCAGCCAGTCTTGCTCCTGTAAACAGGCTTTCTGCCCGGATCTTCCTGTACCTCACTAACTGCTGTTCCCACCTAAACAACCCTCACAATCAGCAATTAACAGCCCTAGAAGCCTAACCTCTCCTCTACTCCCAAGAAACCCCAGAAAGGCTTTGTGATCCTGCTAGGGAGCTTAGACTCTGGGATGGACCTCCTCTAGGCCCACTGGCAAAATAAACTCGTTACCCCTTTCTCCCAGTGTTTCCCTTGGCTTCTCCACAACCTATTTTTGTTTCTTTGTTTTTTAATTATTATAAACAAAAATGGAGAATGTAGTAGGGTGCTAGTGGCTCACCCCTGCAATCCTAGCTGCTCAGGAAGCTGAGATCTGAAGGTTGCAGTTTAAAGCCAGCCTAGGCAAAAAAGTCTGTGAGATCTCCAATAAACTAAAAAACAAAAAACAAAAACCCAGAAGTGGAGTTGTGGCTGTGATGGTAGAGCATTTGAGCAAAGCATCTTTTCTATCAGATTGTGAATTTGAGCTTAGTCAATGGGAGCAGGGGGCAGGGCCTGCTGGGATGGGGGTAAAAAGGGGAGCAGCCTGCCTGCTTGTACTTGCTTGTCAGATTTTTGGCTGCTGGCACACCAGTCTGCTGAAGTAAATGTTGCCTTGCTAACGTCAAATTGGTGTCCCAACATGTTCAAGGCTCCAACAAGAAAAGGGAAGGGGGAGAGGAAGTATCATTTTAAACAATTCCAAGCAGGTTGCTGTGACTAATTGAGAGCTTGCAAGAAGGTTAAACAAATAATATTGATCAGTTTTATTCTTTTTTTTTTGGGTCCGGTCGTGGGGCCCGAACTCTGGGCCTGGGCGCTGTCCCTCAGCTCTTCAGCTCAAAGCTAGCGCTCTACCACTTGAGCCACAGTGCCACTTCTGGCTTTTTTTTCCTTTTTTGCTTATGTGGTGCTGGGAAATTGAACCCAGGGCCTCAGGCATGCAAGGCAAGCGCTCTACCACTGAGCCACCTTCCCAGCCCTGATCAGTTTTATTCTAAGTGTAGTTTGAATCACTTTTATGGGACAATTAGCAAATTTCTAGACAGACTACACCAGCACTATCTAAAGACAGATATCGTAAATCATAAAGGAAGTTCCATATGGAATTTTAAAAATTTTCTAATAACTTCAGTGAATTAAAAAAAAAACAGGTAAAATGAATTTAGTGTTTTATTTAATGAAGATTTGACATATACCATTGTAATATGTTTCCATGAAAAATTACTGACGTGATATTCTATATAGTTGACAATTCTGTATTATTTTTGGATTATATTTCTGTACATTGTACATTGGTCCATGTTTTTCAATTGCAACTCATCTCAATTGTATCCTCAATTGTAGTATATCTTCCCACATTTTTTCTTTTAATCCAAACTTTCAGAATTAATAATGTTTTCTTGCTTTTCCAAGCTTTTATTTCATCATCTCAGTGTCATCCATTGTAGCATTTTAACATACAAACAAGAAAACTCACTATTTGTTAAACATTCAATATATTTTTAAAGATACATGTGACTGTACCAATATATAACATGGAATGAGTCATAGATCATACAATACAGTAATATAAAAATAGTGTATAAAAATTAGGATAATGTTATGATTAAAATACAGCATTAAACTATACTATGAAATTGAGATAATATAGTAGTATTAAACTCTGCCATGAAATATTGACTATAAAATAATAATATAAAACAATGGCATCCCTCTGCACCATCTGTTGTAAAGAACTCTCTGTAGTAACCCCTGCCTGGGCCACTTCCTGCCAGCCTCTGCCCTGTCTGTAACCTAGTTACCCTCTTCTCTTGCCACCCCATTATACTTAAGTTCTCATGCCCCAAAGTATCTTTTGGAGGATAGTAGCCCCAGTCTTTATTTTTTTTTTTTTTTTTTTTTTTTTTTTGGGTCCGGTCATGGGGCTTGAACTCTGGGCCTGGGTGCTGTCCCTCAGCTCTTCAGCTCAAGGCTAGCGCTCTACCACTTGAGCCACAGCGCCACTTCCGGCTTTTTTCTTTTTTGCTTATGTGGTGCTGAGGAATTGAACCCAGGGCCTCAGGCATGCAAGGCAAGCGCTCTACCACTGAGCCACCTTCCCAGCCCCCATGCCCCAGTCTTTAGATGGTAATGATCTCAAATGCATCATCTGCTTCTGGCTTATAGAAGAAAGAGAGGCTGGACTCTCCACCCCCATCTGTGGGCTCTTGCTGGGGCTGGATGGCAGGCAGCAGCGGCACAGGAGGCTCTGCAGTGGGGTTCTCCAGGGGCCCAGGAGCTCCAGCCTCTTCAAGGACAGGCTTCAAATTTTCTTGAAGATGCACATCTTCACAGCCTTGCTGCTCCTCCCTGAGCTCCGTCTTCAGGGGGACTGAGAGGTCTGAGGGGGCCTTGGCAGCAGGGGCCTGGGCGGCTGCCAGCATCCTGTCCTGGCACTCTGTGCTCTCCCCTGTAAGGCACAGCAGCAGCTCCTTCAGCTCCTTCCTCTTCCTCCTCTTCTCCTGGGACAGCTGGCTCACACACTGTTCTTTCTCCTGACACAGCTTCTCCAGGACTTCTAGCTGTTCCTTGTACAGCACGATGGTCTCTTCCATGGTGGTCAGGTGTTGGGTCAGCTGGCTGCAGCGATGGTGGAGGTCGTCCACGTGACTCTGGGGGTGCCCCTTGCCAGCCAGGTCTTCAGGGAAGGAGATGTGCAGCTGCTTCTTGGGCGCCTGTGTGTCCTGCTTCCTCTTGCCGAACAGCCTGTGGATGCAGCGCTGGGGGAAGGTGGCCTGGCTCTCCAGCTTTCTCTGGCACTGGGCTGCCAGCTGACTCAGGACCCGCAGCGGGCCTGCTGCTCCTGCAGCTGCCGGCTCATCCTCGCCTTCCTGCCTTCTGCGATGGACAGTGCATCCATGTAAAAATCCCACATGCTCTGCGGGTTGTCTACGTCCTCTGGGACAGTCACATCATGGGGAGTCGCCTCCTCACCCTTGTCGTCTTCTTGGCTCAGGCCTTCATCTTCCCTGGGGAAAGCCAGGGTGCTCAGCTGGGGCCGCAGCTGCACATTCTCCTGTCTTGTTGCTTCCAGACACTTCAGAGTCTCCTGTAATTTCTCCCTTTCCATCTGGGCCAGCAACTTGCTCTGCACCTGCTCCTGCTTCAGTTGGTCCATCAGATGGCTCTGATTCAACAGGTGCTGCTGCAGGGCCTCCTTCTCTGACATCAGCTGCTGGTTAGTGGCTCTGTGCTGTTTGCAGGTGGCGCTCAGCTCCTGCACCTGGGCCAGGTACTTGTCATGCAGCTCCTGCAGATCCTCAGCTGCTTGGCGCTTGAACTCAGCCGCGTCTTTTCCTTCTTTGAATTCCTCCTCCAGCTCATGCAGCTTCGCCTGCAGGGTTGTCTTCTCCTGTTGCTCTGTGTGCAGGATGCTAGTGAGCTCCCCCTTCTCAGCGCTCAGCCTCTGCAAGGCATCCTGCAGCTGGGCCAGCTCTTTCAGCTCACAGTTATGCACCAGCACGCATGTCAAGGTCTCCTGTTCCTTCTCCATGGTCTCCAGGATCTTGCGCTGATCCTCAGCATGCTGTGCCCATTCCTCAGCCTTCTTTTCCAGTATCCACAGCCGCTGCTGCTGCTCCAGGTTCTGGAGACTGAGGCTCTGGTTCTCCTCCACCTGGAGGTGAAGTTGCTCCTCCAGGGTCTTGAGCTCCTTCTGCAACTGCAGGGTGTGGGCCTGCAGCTGCTGCTCAGCCTGAGCTGGCCCTGCAGGTGGCTGTGGGGGCTGCAGCTCTGACAGCTGCTCTCTCAGCTCCACCAGCTTGCTCTCCAGCTCCAACACCTGCCTCACCCCTTGCTCTTTCTCCTCTCTCAGCTGGCTCACCTGCTCTAGCAGCTGCTGCACTTTCTCCTTCCCCGTGGAGCTCTCCAGCCTCAGGTCCTCCGCATAGGTGTCTCTCTCCTCCTTTAATCTTGCCACCAACTCCTTCATGCTGTTGAGTTGGCTTTCCAACTCTGCCCGCTCCACTAGTTCCTCTTGGAACTTGTGGATTTGCATTTTCATGTTGGCCTTCTGTGTCAGGAGCACTTCCAGCCTCTCCTGCAGCTCCGTGTTCTTATCCTCCAGGTCTTCAATACTTCTGGTCTTTTCCTGGAGCTGCAGCTTCATGCGATTCAGGGCTTTCATGAGCTCTATGTTGGTGTTCTCAGTTTCATTCTGCGTGGTGTTGACTGCAGACAATGTTGTTTCTAGTTCTGTTACTCGCTGCTGTGCAGCCTGCAGGCAGCTGGTAAGACCCTCCTGCTCCAGTGCTCTTTCATTGGCCTCTTGCTGCTTGTGGGCCAGGGCAAATTGTAAGTCTGATTTTTCTCTAATCAGCATCTGTATCGACAGCTTGTGCTGCTCCAGCTCTGCTTTCAGGGCTTCGTGCACACAGGCCATCTTCTGATTGTCTTTCCCCTGTTGATCCTGCAGCTCTTGGATCTCAATGCAGAGCTGCTGCTTTTGTATTCTGCTGGAATCCAGGGCAAGCACCAGGTGTTGGTTGTGTCTCTCCAGGTCCTTGGTGTTATTGGGACCTGTGACATTCTGGACCCTGGCAGCTATGACAGTGCCCAGGGGAGGGGGAGGCTCAGGGTCTGCACCCTTGAGTAAAGGACAGTCCCCAGCGGTGTTTGTCTTGGGGTTACCTCCCTCTTTCATTTTCCTCTTCTTGGATTCTGCAGGTCTAGCAGGACCATTCCTCTGCTGGTATTGTTGCAGTAGTTTCCTTCCTGCAGCTACTTTTTTTCTTCTTTTTTTCTCAGACATCCCAGCACTGGGATGGTGAAGGTGGGGGGGCCACATTCCCAGGCTGTCTAAAATCAACTCTGTTCTATCACCAGTAACTCTGTCTACCTCCAACTATATCTCCCAAATCACCTCGATTCGCTCACTCACCACTCACCGCCTCTACCTCCTTCAACTGCTGTAGTGGTGTGAGCCAATAGAGGGGATCCCAGTGCTACTAGGCAGCATGTAGGCATGACCTCAATTCTTTTGTATCCCATTGGTCAGAGAAACATAGAAGAAAAGGGGGCGTGGTCAGACCCTTCTGATCCAGGCAGAAGGAATGGAGCCATGAGATCTACTCTGCCGCCCCTCCCTCGCCCACCTTTCTCTGACACCAGAATGCAGGTGATGAGTGAGTGACAGCCAGCAGGGGCAGTGCATCACTTTACAGTCTGTTCCCTCATTTCACAATGTGAATTTACTTCCAATGTATTCATCATCTAGTCTTCTGGTCTGCCCTAGTTTTGCAACTTTTCACTCCTTAGTGGAAAGTTTCAGATCCTGGTAGTGTGTCTGTCCTCTACTTACCTGGATTCACTTCTAGATCCACTTCCTAGCTACTGTTTTTCTTGCACATCTAGTGTATGCTGCTCCAATAGAGAAGGCATTGGAACCAACTTGCTTTTCTCTTGGGATTCCACTCCAGGACTGAATCAGAACTGAACACTTGCCAGGGGCCTTCTAATGCCCAGTTAGTATGTTTGTGCTCTTTTCCCCATCCCAACCCAACTGCATCCTATTGTCTCAGCTCTCTGCAAGGACTTCCCCAGCACACTGGTGTGGTGTACTGACCACATAATAAGTGGTGAATAAATCACATTGGGCAGGCCTAGAAATTCTATTAGTTTTCCTAATGAAAGGATGAATAAGCATAAGTAGCTGATACTGAAACAATAAGCAAATACTTTGCATACAATAATATCTCTTTTAATCCTAGTCTTTCTGTTTTTAGGGGTATTTGGTTGACAGGAATAGGTGCTCCTAAGCTTTGTCAGATGAGTTTGCAAATTCTGTGAGCTGGAGAACATTTGTAATCTGCTTTTTCCTCTTGCTAATGTTAGAAAAAAAGCAGTACTTTTGGTAAAACCAAACTATATCCACCTTGTCACCAGACAATATTTTGTATTGATATTTCCTGGAATTATTTGCTTCTTGGCTTCAAACTGTAACTGTCAACTGGGTTGGTAACCAGCCAGCCAGTCAAGGATCTGAATCCTAATGTATTGTTTTAAAGAACAATCCTCTTGAATGGGAGATTTTTTTCATTGACAACACTTTCTAGCTTCCTGAAAATCACCATCCTGATAGCCAATCACAGCATGAGAGATTTTGCCAGCACAGGTGAAAGAACTCTAAAAGGTGCTGGTGGCTCACACCTATAATCCTAGCTACTCAGGAGGCTGAGATCTAAGGATCCAGGTTAGAAGCTAACCCAGGCAGAAAAGTTCATGTGACCCTTTTTTTGGGGGGGGGAGGGGTCCAGTCGTGGGGCCTGAACTCTGGGCCTGGGCGCTGTCCCTCTGCCACTCCTACTCCAGTGGAGTCTGCTTAGCATGGAACACCTGCTATCAGATATGAGAATGGGGCTTCACAGAAGCCTACCTCTGAGAATGGGGCTGCACAGAAGCCTACTTCTGAGAGTGGGGCTTCAAAGAGGCCTACCTCCTGGAAAGTCTGGCAAGGCCCTGGGAAAGATGTGTTCCTGTTCCTGTTTCTCTTTTCTTCGCTGTATAGGAGTGCCCATTAATCTTTTACTGTTCCTGCTGCTTGTTCTACTTACTCATGCTCAACGTTCCCTTATTCAGGGCTCTTTCTTGGAAGAGATGACGACTCCAACATCCGATGAGTGTCCTAAGAATATGACTAACTCACCAGAGTTAAGTGCTACCCTGAAAGCCCCTCTTATGGAGGCTATTAGACAAGTCATAAGTAAATATAAAACCATTGGGGGTTTCATGATGTCACTTTAGCAGAAGGAATTGTTTGTAAGAGATTTACAAGAAACTGTAGGCACAGCTAGAGCAGAAAGAGTGTATGGCTATTGGAGACTTCCCTTTAATCCTGAAGCATATACAATAGACCCATATGGATATCCTGTAGATAAGAAAGATGTAGAGGGATATTTAGACCAAAAGCTAAATAAGATTCCTAAAAGGTTGGTAGGTGGAAGGTGGCAATGACTTATCAGAGGAAAATGGTGGGATCCTCCATTATCTAGAGGACCCCAAAGACTGCCCCCAGATCCATAGCCTTTTACAGGTGTGTATGATAAGGATAGCAACCACTGGGTAAACTACTTAAGAGAAAGAACTTCCTATTACTCTCTTCCATTTACTGAGAGATTTGCTAGATCTAGGTCTCCTTGGTGCTTACTATCAAAAAAGGAACAAGGAAGATCTTATGAGATAGTTACGGCCTTTATGGAGAAGAGTAAACGATTATGTGAAAGGGTTACAGAGAAGACACTATGAGCCTAAATTTGATATATGGCCAGATTTAACTAAGTATACTGAATATCATGATTTTTGGCCACAAATTGGGGACCCTCTAAAAAATGGCAAAGAAGCACAATTGCTTAGAAAAGATTTGAAATGCATAAAGTGCAAAACTAAACAAAAGTAACAATAAAGTACTCGAGTTCATGCCTTTCTGTCCAGCACCTTGCCCATATGCTCTGGTTAATGGTTAATAGGTGATAAGCATCTTGAAACCGATTGTATTTTGCTATTCTTAAAAATAGAGGTAAAGCCTGGAACAAGTGCCTATCATCATAGCTGTCATCCAAAAACAAGATCAGGCGACCAGCTGGTGACCACCGAAGAACGAAGTCTTGCAGCAAGATTGTGTAACCTTTTGCCCTTTCTCATGGAGACTTTTTTCTTTTTTTGGGGGGGGGTCTGGTCGTGGGGCCTGAACTCTGGGCCTGGGCGCTGTCCCTCAGCTCTTCAGCTCAAGGCTAGCGCTCTACCACTTGAGCCACAGTGCCACTTCCAGCTTTTTTTTTTCTTTTGCTTATGTGGTGCTGAGGAATTGAACCCAGGGCCTCACACATGCAAGGCAAGCGCTCTACCACTGAGCCACCTTCCCAGCCCGAGACTTTTTTCTATAAGAGCTTGTCATCCTCTGCAATAAATCGCACTCAACATTCACTCCTCTTGTGTGTGAGTTGTCTGTTTACCATCTCGCCACCTGTTCCAGTTACCTCCACTAGGTGTCCTCCGTCGTCCCAACAAAGCCGGTCCGCCGCATCCCTCAGCTCTTCAGCTCAAGGCTAGTGCTCTCCCACTTGAGCCACAGCACCACTTCTGGCTTTTTTCTTTTTGCTTATGTGGTGCTGAGGAATCGAACCCAGGGCCTCATGCATGCAAGGCAAGCACTCTACCACTGAGCCACCTTCCCAGCCCCTCCATGTGACTCTTATCTCCAAATAATCACCAAAAAAGTTGGAAGTAGAGCCATGGCTCAAGTGGTAGAGATCTAGCCTTGAGCACAAAAGCTCAGGGATAGCACCTAGGAACCAAGTTCAAGCCCCAGGACTAGTACACACATACACACACACACACACACACACACACACACACACACACACACACACACACACACACACAAATAGAAACAACAAATGGTTACAGTGATCCCTAGCCTATTGCAGGAGTTACATTCCCTCCAAAGGTGAAAATCTGTGAAGTAGCAGTGCTACATTTATTATTTATTATTTTTTTCAGCCTTTAAAAACCCTTCCCACTCTTCTATAAACCTGTCCCACTCACTTACTAACTTTTCCCATACTCTATAAACACTGCATATTCTCTTATTCTCTTAAAGACTTTTTTTTTGGGGGGGGGGTCCGGTCGTGGGGCCTGAACTCTGGGCCTGGGTATTGTCCCTCAGCTCTTCAGCTCAAGGCTAGTGCTCTACCACTTGAGCCACAGAGCCACTCCCGGCTTTTTTCTTTTTGTTTATGTGGTGCTGAGGAATCAAACCCAGGGCCTCATGCATGCAAGGCAAGCGCTCTACCACTAAGCCACCTTCCCAGCCCCTCTTAAAGACTTTCCACACTCTTTTTTTCCTAAAAGATTTCTTTATTGAGATTAAGTAATTACATAAATTTCAAAGTACTGTGGCATAGTTATACTTAACCAAAAACCTCAAGTTTTACATAAGAAAAAGTTTAACTCTATGAACATTAACAATAAAACTATTTCTTCCAGACCAGGTGATAGGTACATTTCTTTCCTTTCACTTAGTATTATTGTTCCTTCTTTCTCTCTCATTCCCTCCTTCCCATCATTGCCCTTGCGTTGCTTAGCTCACTTTCATCAATGTCCAGTGCAGTTGATGGGCCCCTCTGCTGTACTTTTTCACCTGCTTTCCATTGATTCTGTGCCCTCCTCTTATCTTCCCTCAAATGTGCATGTCTATACCCCATATGAGAATAGAGTCAGCTAAAAAGATAAGAATGATAAAGAAGAGGTCCCTTGTTTCCTTATCTTTGGGGGTCTTTTCAGTCTGTATATTATTTTATGTACATAAGAAGCAGTGCTTGGGTATTACAACTTGGTGCAATTTGGTACAATTTGGTACAACTTCTCCTAATATTGACCTCTTTTGGTCTCACTGTGTATGAGTGTCTTGAGTCCTGTTTACTTTGTCTTGTTGCATTTTGAATCTAACCTCTGTATATCAGAAAGACCGTGCGCCATTTGTCTTTCTGAGCTTGGCTTGTCTCACTCAACATGATTTGTTCTAGTTCCATCCATTTCCCTGCAAATACCATTATTTTATCCTTTCTAATGGCTGTTTAAAATTCCACTATATATAGGTGCCACATTTTTTTGATCCATTCAATTGTAGTGGGGCATCTGGGTTGTTTCCATATTTTGGCTATTGTGAACAGTGCATCAATGAACATGGAAATGCAGGTGTCCTTGTTATATCCTGGTTATGTTGTATCCAGGATAGATGCCTAAGAGTGGGTCACAGGGAAGGGCTATGTTTAGTTTACTGAGGAACCTCCAGACTGCTTTCCAAAGTGGTTGTATTAGTTTACATTCCCACCAGCATACATTCTATAAGATTCTATATGGGTACTCAGTAGTGAAGAATACTATGACTTGAATGATGAAGATCATGAATTTGATGGTTGTGCAGTGTTGATGGCGATAACGGTGATGACAATGAGATGAATGTACTGCACAAGCAGAGTATTACAACTCTTCTTTTTTTTTCTTTTTCTTTTTTTTCTTTTCTTTTCTTTCTTTCTTTCTTTTTTTTTTTTTTTTTTGGGTCCAGTCGTGGGCCTGAACTCTGGGCCTGGGCGCTGTCCCTCAGCTCTTCAGCTCAAGGCTAGCACTCTACCACTTGAGCCACAGTGCCACTTCCGGCTTTTTTTTTTTTTTTTGCTTATGTGGTGCTGAGGAATCGAACTCAGGGCCTCAGGCATGCAAGGTAAGCGCTCTACCACTGAGCCACCTTCCCAGCCCCTCTTTTTTTTTTTTTTGTCAGTCATGGAGCTTGAACTCTGGGCCTAGGCGCTGTCTCTTAGCTCTTCAGCTCAAGGCTAGTGCTCTACTACTTGAGCCACAGAGCTACTTCTGGTTTTTCTGGTGGTATATTGGAGATAAGAGTCTCAAGAATTTTGCTGCCCAGGGGGCTTGGAAGGTGGCTCAGTGGTAGAGCACTTGCCTTGCATTCATGAGGCCCTGGGTTCAATTCCTCAGCACCACATAAGCAAAAAGAAAAAAGCCAGAAGTGGCACTGTGGCTCAAATGGTAGAGTGCTCACCTTGAGCTGATGAGCTGAGGGACAGCGCCTAGGCCCAGAATTCAGGCCCCATGACCAGACCCTCCCCCCCCACACACACACAAAAAAAGAATTTTCCTGCCCAGACTGGCTTTGAACTGCAATCCTCAGATCTCAGCCTTGCAAGTAGCTAGGATTATAGGCATGAGCCATCTGCACCCTGGCAGCATTACAGCTCTTCTGAAGGCACCACTTCATCAGGTGTGCAGTATCTTTGCCCTGGGCCATAACTTCTTTTTCCACTAAAGGCATTTGGTGTAACCAATCTCTTCATCGGAGTGAGTTTCTAGTGCTGCTTTTTCTTCTGAATGAGAAGATTTTTATAAACTGACATACCATTCTTAATTGTATTATGAAGTGCAATGAACAAAGCATCTGGGGGTCCCATTCTTCAGCCACTCCCTGAAGTTCTTTGGTCATTCTGACCATAGTTGCAAGATGATCAAGTGTTAGGCCAATCTCCTCTGTCAACGTCTAAGGCGTTGGGGTCCCTGGGTAAGGGTCGTGAAATTACCAGGACACAGGGGATGCAGAATGTAAACAGCAATTGCCACTGCATGCTGTGCTTTATTGCTAGTGAGTATTTAAAGACAAGCAAGATTTGCCAAGGTTTAGTCAGGAGACATTCACACAAAGAATTTCAACAGATACAATTTTGCTTAAACTATGAGACAATGTCTTGGTATATTATTATCTAAACTATTTTAGAGCAAGCTCAAACCACTTCTCCAATCTCAGGAAAATGCTTGACTAGCTGTTCATCTATGCTTAAGCAAGCAGAAGAGCTACTTCCTCAGCTCCCAGGAGTCTGTGACATGTGCTTTGAGATAGGGAGAGAGAACATGTTCCCTCTGTAGCCCGGCATGCCAAGAGCTTTCCACATACACAAACACAGTCCTCAGGTAATCCTGAGGTCGGAGCCTGCATCATCTGCCCCTTCAACACAGACCCTGAGTCTTCACAATTTCCTTCTTTTTTCTTTTGTTTTAAAAGTGAAGCTTTTCACAGGGTCATCATAGAAGCTTGCATTGGTTTTATAAAAATCAAATATAACAGTACAAATACAAACAAAATAATAACAATCATAATTTCCATACCACTAGCAGTATGTGAAATGCTTTGTAGTATTCCTTTCGGATCCAACCCTTCCAACTGTTTAATAAATGCATTAGCAATATTAGAAGCATCATCATTTGCAAATTGTTTACCAAAAATATCATGTACATTAAATTGTAACTGAGCAATCAATTGAGCAGCAGTAGAATTTCCAGATAAATACTGCTGTATTACATTCCTATCATGTATAGATTTATTATATTTTACATTAGTAATGCAAAAGGAGGTAGAATTCCAATCACATTTTAATAATAACTGTTTTTCCACAACCAATAACTTTTTTCCTAACCATCCCACCATCTGTTCAAGAAAATTAATCTGTGTTTGTAACCGAGCATCAATTTTTACCTGTGAGACCCACAATTCATGTGAATCCCAGTGCCAATCTTCCACAAATGTTTAGTTTGTAAGGATGTGTGTAGGGCAATTCCAGACACTGCAGCAACAGTGGTAATAGCAATTAAGCTTAAAATCACAGCTACAATGGCTCCAATTATACGCTTTGTACGTTTTAGCAGTTTGGTAAAAAATTCAATAACAACACTATCCAGGGGATTTGGGGACCATTCTTTTCCTAACTTAACAGGCAGCCAAATATGGTTTGTTGTAAAACCATAATACTATCACTGTCATTAAAATCAAGAAAGGAATTAACTTAAGGATTCAGGTGGACCTGTTGCAACAATGAGAAGTACAAAATGTCATGTCAAAACCAGCTTTACAATGTCGGTGTGTGTGGGGGAGGGGGGTATAATTGGGTGGGGGGAGGGGGGTAAAATTTGGTGGGGGGAGGGGGGAGGCGGGGAAGGGAAGTGAAGGGTAAACAAAGGAGGAGGCTGCAATGCTTGGTAAGAAATGTATGCATTATCCTGCCCATGTAATTGTAGCCCCCCTGTACAGTATGTTCTCAAATAAAATAAAATAAAAAAAAAAAAAAAGAAAGGAATTAACACAAGAATACAGGTGGCAATTAAAACAAGAAATAGTAGGAGAAAATGTAAAATTTCCTACTAAAAATACATAAGGCAGAGGTACACAGGCAGTTACATCAAAAGATTTGTACAAAGTAAAATTATAAGTGGACGCAGAGTTCGCCGTTCCTGAAAATGATCCATTTGATAACATCACGGGTCTCAGCACCACTGTGACCTTCCAAAGATGAGTCTGAACAGCAGTGGGTGCAGCCATGAAAGCCCATCAAGCATCTGCAATGCCTCCATCTCCCCAGGCCATCAATTGAGCTCCAGTAAGCGATCCATTAATGGCATCTGGCATCCTAGTAACATTAGATAAAACACATCAGGTAATATTCCATTCTGAACACATGTTAATAAACTGTCCAAAAGGTCCCCAATCAATAAAAATATTGAACATTTTCCCAAATGTTCCTCTACACTCTTGCCACACAAAAGGCTAATATTTTAAATCAATATAAGTAAAATCAGGGCACATATTTCCCAGCTACTATTAATGGACCAAATAGTTAATTGCTGCAGCTGTGTTCTAGAATTGGAAGTGCCTTTCCCAGCTAAGACCCAATGTTGCCAATTCATAACTAAACATGGAGGAGGCCCCAGACAAACAGGCAAGGAATGAGTATAGTAGGTAAAATTTAAAAAGCTACCATCATCCTTATTGTTAAATGTCAAATTATTCCAAGGAGGAGATAAAACAGCAGGAACGGTATAGACGGTTATATCCATGTCTCCCCAAACAATGGGTTCCAATAAAGGAGGGTTAGGAACAAAAGCCCAGTAACTTACATTGGCATAGGCAGAGTTTACAGTAAGCAGGGCGTAGATGGCCAAGAACAAGTTCTCGGCCGTGACAGGTTTACCAGTGAGTTGTAACATAGTTTGTCCTTCTCCAGTCAACTTTTTAACCTGCCCCCAGGTGAGCAGCGGGGCAGCTAACCCAAAGCCAAGTGAGCCATGGCCTGCACCGGGATTTCTTCTTCCTCAACTGGTGGCTGATTCCTTGCAGGGTACGGGGCTGTCCTCACTGGGCCGCATCTGTATCCATCGGGCAGGAAGCCAGCATTGTTTGCCATCCTGTGTAGACACAAAACCATACCCTCGCCCCTTATGTAATAATGTTCCTGGTTGCCATTCTGCGTCCAATGCAATCTTAATCCATATGGGAGCATTTAAATAAGGTTTTTCTGACATTTGTTCAAAATGGCGCTCAGCTCTAGTTAAAATATCTCCTTGTGGTAAGTTTAAAAAGTTAAGAACAAAAAGAGCCTGATGTAAAATTATTTTAGGATTGTGCATGGAAAACCACAAAATATCCATACCTTCGTCCAACCTTTTCCTCCTTTTTTTTAATTTGTTGTTTTAGTGTGTCATGAACTCGTTCAATAATGGCTTGTCCTTGGGGGTTATATTCTATTACTGTAATATGTACCACATCATAAAGTTCGCAAAATCTTTTAAATTTGATACTTTTATAGGCTGGTCCATTATCAGTCTTTATTTTGGCAGGTACTCCCATGATGGCAAAAGCTTCCAATAAGTGTTGTATTACATGGTTAACAGTTTCTCCCATAAGGGCAGAAGCCCAAACAAATTTAGAATAAGTATCTATTGTAACATGTACAAAGGAAAAACGGCCAAAGGCTTGTACATGGGTTATATCCATTTGCCAAAGTTCATTAGGTTGTAATCCTCGAGGATTTACTCCAGCAGGTACAACTCTCAGATGTATTGGTCTGTAAATAGGACATTTTAAAATAATTTGTTTAGCTTAAAAATAAGGTATTTTATAATGCATATGTAAATGGCCAGCATTTGTATATAAATGAGCGTGATCCTGTTTAGTAGAAGCAAAACTAACTAATTTATCAACCTGATTATTGTCATACACAAAGTACCCACGCAACGAAGAGTGAGCCCTAATGTGAGTTACAAACACTTTGGCATTACGTTGTTGCAGTAATGCTTGTAATTGTTCAAATAATTGGTTTAGCTGGGGTTTAGATGAATATGTAACAGCAGTGACTATATTAGTCACAACTCCTACAGCATAGGCAGAATTAGTAACAATATTAATATCTCCCACAAAATCTTGCAACACCTTAATAATAGCAAAAAGTTTATTTTGTTGAACTGATGCTAAAGTAGTTGTTTGTACCCAATATTTATTTGTCGTTTAATAAGCACTCTTTGTTTTGGAGCCATCTGTAAAAAATGGTAAGAACAGTGGGAATAGGGGCCTTGGTAATTATATCATTAATGACAAATTGTTGTTTATGCAAGCAATCCCACAATCTACCTTTGGGAAAATGATAGGAAAATTGCCCAGTAAAATTTACTAATGCTATTTGTAGCATTTTAGACATGTTTGGCGAATATTTTACTTGGTCTTTTGGTAAAGGAAAAATGATTTTAAATAAATCATACCCTGATAGAGTATATACCCATTGCCTGGCCTGTTGAATAATAATTGCCAACTGTTGTTTATAAGGCATAATATTTTTTGTAAATCTATGTCGTGTATAAATCCACTCTAATGGTAGCTCATTTTGTTCTATAATTTCTGTTGGGTATTTTCATGTATCCAAAATATATAAATTTATGGGTTGATCCAGTGTTACTCAATGTAAAAACATTTTTTTTATTTTCTGCTCTACAAATTGTAATTTTCTTTCAGCCTCCTTAGTTAAAGTTTTTTTGCTATGTAAATCAGGCTCCCCTTGTGACAATGAAAACAAATTACGTACTTGAGGTCGCATCCAATTAATATCGCCTAGTAAATTTGAAAATCATTTAACGTATGTAACTGATCACGTCGTAAACGTGCCACTGTTTGTCTAGAAACAACATATCCTAAATATTTTACCACCGTATCTTTTTGTATTTTTTCAGGTGCTATTATTAATCCAAAATCTTTAAATATAGAGGGTAAGCACTGTAACACCATTTCTAATTCTGCCATATTTGGTCCTGTAAATAAAATGTCATCCATATAATGAGAAATATAAATGTGAGGCCATTTTTGTCTAACAGGTTTTAAGGCCTTATCAACATATATCTGACACATGGTTGGAGAGTTCATCATTCCTTGGGGGCAACACCTTCCATTGGAAGCACTGATGAGGGGCTTGATGATTTATTTGTGGTAAAGAAAAGGCAAATCTTTTACATTCATCCTCTTCTTCCCTTGCTGACTTTATCTTATTCATGCTAAAACCTTGTTGGGACTTATAGCTCCCTTCCTCGATGATGGATTTGAACATGTTATTCACATACTCTTCAGCTCCGACTTCTTTTGGTGATGCAACTTCTCCATGCAGAAAAATGCTCTTGAGTCCAAAGTGTCTATGAAATTTGTCCAACTGCCCTTGCTGGCACTGCGTGGGGTTGGTCTGGTGGGAAAGCACTGGTTGCTGCTGCTTCTGCATCTTCATCCTTGTCACCTTCATGAATGTATGTGCTTCCCACAGAACTATCATGAAGTTTCTTGGCCTTCGTCCAGATGGCATTGGTATCCAGTGAGATATTCTTCTTTCTGCAGTCATTTATCCACAGGGACAAGGCAGATTCTATCCTCACAATGGCCTTATTGAGGGAAGTGAGCACCCTTTTTACAGTCTTGTTAAAAGTCATAGACTAATTGCCATAGACCTAATATTCTTCTTGTCTTTAGTAGTGAACAGTAGATTCATTGCTGCCGTAATGGTGACCTACACTTGTGTAGCTTTTGCCTTCCCTTAACTTGTCAAGAAGTTCCACCTTTTCTTTGATGGTGAGCATTTTCCTCTGCCATTTGGGTTCACTGCCAGAAGTCTTTTTTTTTTTTTTTAAGTTTTTTATTGTGAAAATACTGTATAGAGGGGTTACAGTTACATGGGCAAGATAATGAGTACATTTCTTATCAAGCATTGTTGCCTCCTCCTTTGTTTTTCCCCTACCATCCCTGCCCTCCCACCTCCTGAGCAACACACCTCCCCAGTCTTATTTTTGTTGTTGTTGTTTTTTGTTTCTTTGTTTGTTTTTGTCTGTCATGGGGCCTGAACTCTGAGTCTGTGCACTCTCCCTGAGCTTTTCAACTCAAGGCTAGCACTCAACCACTTGAGCCACTTCTGGCTTTTTCTGCTTTTGTGGTGCTGAGGAATTGCCCAGGGCCTCATGCACCACCTTTCCAGTCCCCTGCCAGAAGTCTTAGAAGGTGCAGAATGGATGGACGGCATCGTAGGGCTTGAAATAAATTCAAACTTTCATGAAAATTTCACAACACTACTACATACAACAATCAGATGTCAATATGCAGTAGACAAGGAAAGATGCTGAACATATGGGCACAGTGTGGGAGAGTGAACAAACCAATGATACAGTCACTGAGCCAATTAGCGCCAAGGAATGGCTGGTTACCTTCTATTCGGTCAGCCAATAGTATGCCATGTACAATCTCAGGTTGGCAAACCTGAATAAGTGGTAATGGCATACTGCATTTCCATTGTGTACAGTACAGCATTCATCAGCTGATGAATTATATACTGTATTTTATTTCAATTTAATTTTTTATGTTTGAATTAACATTTTATATTTTATATTGCTTTATATTGTCGCTACCGCCTCGACCAGCAAGGAGACGCGACACCGGACTCTTCTCTCTGCCGTTTATTCAGGACCTTTTTTAATCTTCTGACCCCAACCCCGGGGAGAATTCCCCACAGCCTTAAGTACCCGCTGGGTAGCCAACCCTGATACGCCACGTGGGAACCGCCAATAGGTTCAGGTGCGCGGAAACAAGCCAGATTCTTTGCCTTAGCCATATCAGGAGTTGTTTACCACGAGAGCACTCGCCATCGGGAAGGCGGAGGGCGGAAGCCGGCACCATCTTCCAGGTGTGGCCTCTCGCAGCTCTCTACAGTTCCCCCTTTTTTGTTTAAAGAACACAGATGAGAACAGAGGTCTGATCCCTGTTGTGCAATGCAAGGACTGCATACAAGCCTTCTCCCAGAGGGTACCTTCTCTAGGGATGACTCAGCCTGTCCATTGATTCGTTTTTCACAAGGACGGGAAAAGGCGAATCGAACCCGTGTGCAATCAAACATGCTCTCCTCGAGGGCAAAACTCATGCCTCTCGACTGCAGTACTTTGGCTTTGCAATCTGTGTTCATTGTTTTAGGGTGGCAAGCCACGCTTAGGGGGACTGACCTGCTCCAATGACTGTAAAGGCTTGGATAATCATGGCTGCACTGCGATGCTGAGAACCTCTAATTTGGCAAATGCACCACAGACATACCAAGGAGGCTAACACCAGAAGGCCTATCAGGGCTCCCAAACCCGCCCCCTCCTTGAGATGAATCATAGCAGCGGAGATCCATGAAGATAACCCCTCCGCCAATCCGGCATCCACTCGGGTCGAGTTCACCATGACGATGGCAACCCTGAGCTGTTCCATCAGGCTGTCGAACTCCCCAGTTCAATTACCTAAAAGATAACTAGACAACTGTTTAGACAAATTTGCAGCGTTTTTTGAATAGGTTTTTTCCTGGGCCTGAACTCTGGGCCTGGGCGCTGTCCCTCAGCTCTTCAGCTCAAGGCCAGCGCTCTACCACTTGAGTCACAGCGCCACTTCTGGCTTTTTTCATTTTGCTTATGTGGTACTGAGGAATTGAACCCAGGGCCTCAGGCATGCAAAGCAAGCACTCTACCACTGAGCCACTTTCCCAGCCCCCATTCTTCTGGGTTAATTGCACCACAGCAGCAGCTAATCCAGCATTAGTTAGTGGTCCGCCCAGCTCTCTGCAAACTTTCATCCATGCTTCTAGTCCCCTATTCTTATATGGGGTTATGGCGGCTCTGCATTCCTTAGTGCACTGCTCGTAAACAAGCTGTTTAATTAATGGCATGGCTGCGTCTGGGTCACCAAAAATTCTGCCAGCGGCTTCAACCATACGAGCAACAAAGTCCGAAAACGGCTCCATAGAGCCCTGCAGGATTTTGGTGAGATTGCCACTCACCTCGCCTTTATTTGGTAAGGCCTTCCATGCCTTTATGCCAATTTTATTGATTTGTTCATAAACTTGAACCGGGTAGCCTATCTGCTGATTGGCGAATCTCCCCTGTCCAAGCAGCATATCTCTGTCCCAAGCTGGGTTTCCCCCAGCCTGATTGGCCGCAGCCTCTTCACTAGCAAATTCAATCAAAAAAGCCTTCCAATCTAAATACTGACCTGGGCTCAAACAAGCTCGTGCGAGCCCACTCCAATCACCGGGTGTCATGCAGTGTCTGTTTAGGGCCTCCACCTGGGCTACAGTAAAGGAGGCCGTGATTCCGAATGTCCGCACAGACTCAGCTAAAGATTTTATCACCTTAAAATCTAAGGGTTCATGATACTGCTGTCCCTGTGGATCCTGAAATATTGGACAGGCTAGATGTAACTCGGTTCTGACCACTTTCCACACGCCTGGGCTGAAAGAACAGCTGGGGCTGCCACTTCCGGGGTCCTCCGCATAGAGCGGAGGGGCTGAAGGTGTGGGGCGGTGCACAGAGGGCGTGCACTCGTCTTTATCTGGGTCCTCTCTCTCCTTCCCTTTCCTCCTCTTTCTTATCTTTGTTTTTTCTATTTGTTCTATGAGTGATTGTAGTTCCTCTGAGTCTGTAGACTCAGAGGTCTCTAGTTCGGCAAAATCAGGGTATGACCCCCCCCCTGCTCTCCTCCTTTTCGCTGTCTGCCCTTTCTGATCTTTCTTCCTGCAGCATTTCTAAGGCGGCCTGACCATTCTCTACCGCCTCACTGCAACGCTGGTCCTCGAGACAGCCTCTTATCAGTTTCCATATTGGTCTCACTCCGCTCTTAAGCGTTCCTCGTTCAGAGGCAAAATCTAGGTCCCTCCCTAGTTTCTCCCAAGAGGCCACCATGAGGCTTCCGGAGACAGCGAACCACGGGGCAACGATGTCACATTCATCCAAAAATCTCTCTAAAGTACTCTTTTTTATTTTTAACTTTTTTGAGTGCAGTAGCTCATTGAGAGCCAAAAAAATTGGGTGCGAAGAAGAAGCGCCCATGTTTTAAACATTTAAATCTGGTAAACAAACTTTTACTTTCACTTTTGGCTACTCTATTGACTAGCCCCCGGTTCTCACTCTCTCTTTATCTACCGAGAAGAGCAAAAATCCCCCCGCTCTTGTGGCGGATTCCCCTTTTACCTGGGAACTTACTCCCCGCTCTTGTGGCGGATTCCCCTTTTACCTGGGGACTTACCCCCACTTTTGTCGTGGATTCCCCTTTTACCTGGGGACTTACCGGTGCACCACCCTGACCGCAGAGAGTTCTGAGTCCTCGTTGGGGTTATGGCTGAGTCCCCATACGGGCCGCCACGTGTCGCTACCGCCTCGACCAGCAAGGAAGACGCGACACCGGACTCTTCTCTCTGCCGTTTATTCAGGACCTTTTTTTAATCTTCTGACCCCAACCCCGGGGAGAATTCCCCACAGCCTTAAGTACCCGCTGGGTAGCCAACCCTGATACGCCACGTGGGAACCGCCAATAGGTTCAGGTGCGCGGAAACAAGCCAGATTCTTCGCCTTAGCCATATCAGGAGTTGTTTACCACGAGAGCACTCGCCATCGGGAAGGTGGAGGGCGGAAGCCGGCACCATCTTCCAGGTGTGGCCTCTCGCAGCTCTCTACATTATATTTTAGGCAAAAATAATTAAAATTATAAATATTATATAAATACTATATACCACAAAATTTCACCATATAGCAAAAACTCTATGATATAGATTTAGACTTTTTTTTGTCAGTCATGGGGCTTGAACTCTGGGGCCTAGGCACTGTCTCTCAGCTCTTCAGCTCAAGGTGAGTGCCATTTCCAGTTTTCTGGTGGTTTTATTGGAGATAAGAGTCTCACCAAGTTTCCTGCTGGGGCTGGCTTTGAACCATGATCCTTAGATCTCAGCCTCCTGAATAGCTAGGATTACAGGTGTGAGCAACCAATACCCGGCTTAAATTTCTTTTTTTTTTTTTTTTTAACACAAGATATAGCAAAGCCACAGTAAGTGAACCGAGATACGAGGAACAACTATACTCCTGTTTCATCTGGATTCAAGGGCCAATCTTAAAAGCAGCTGCATGGGCTGGAAATGTGGCTTGGCTGTAAAGCGCTTGTTCAATTCCTTAGTTCCACATAAGCAGAAAAAGCCAGAAATGGTGCTGTGGCTCAAGTGGTGAGTGCTCGTCTTGAGCAAAGAAGCTCAGGGACAGTGCCCAGGCCCTGAGTTCAAGCTCCAGGACTTACCAAAAAAAAAAAAAAAAAAAAGTGGGGTTGGGAAGGTGGCTCAGTGGTAGAGCGCTTGCCTTGCATGCATGGGGCCCTGGGTTCGATTCCTCAGCACCACATAAGCAAAAAAAGAAAAAAGCTGGAAGTGGTGCTGTGGCTCAAGTGGTAGAGCTCTAGCCTTGAGCTGAAGAGCTGAGGGACAGCACCCAGGCCCAGAGTTCAGGCCCCACGACCAGACTCCCCCCCCCCCAAAAAAAAAAACAGATGTCTTTTGGAGAAAATTTGGACTGGAATTGCCAATTATGAACCAACCACATGAATGATAAAAGGCTGGTCACTCAGGAGAAAACCAATTATATTCTCTACAGGATTCCTGCCTGACTTGTTCCTCCTACAAAACCCACACACTGGTGCTGAGGACCCAGACCTCATTCTGCCACTTTCTGAGGTTCTATCCTCTGGAAGTTTCCCTTCCATTGACTTCTTTATTTCTCCCTGGATAGAACAGGCAGGGTGCCCTGGAAAGGATGGGGCCTGCCTTCCCAGTTCCTCACACACCCAGATATCCAGGGCTAGCGGTGAGCTCCAGACTCCAGGAGTCCCAAACAGCATTCTTTTGTTTTTTCTTGTCGGTTATAGGGCTTGAACTCTGGCCCTGGGCATTATCTCTCAGGTCTTCAGCTTAAAGCTAGTGCGCTACCACTTGACCCACAGCGCCACTTCCAGTTGTCTGGTGGTTAATTGAAATTAATAATTTCACGGACTTTCCTGCCCAGGCTGGCCTTGAACCATGATCCTCAGATCTCAGCCTTCTGAGTAGCTAGGATTACAGGTATGAGCCTCCAGCACTCGGCCCTAAGCAGCATTCTACACCCTCCCCTGAGGTGGGAGTAGGAGGCTCTGCTGTCAAGGAGTGACTCAAGTAATGGGCTGTGCTTCTCCTTCTTAAAGGAGAGGCTCCTGCACTCCCTTCCCTGAGGGCATCAAAAGGAGAATAGAGTTCCTACTATTGAGCAATCTGGAGAAGGCAGTTGGTATCTAGGGTGATACACTGGTCCCTGGCACACTGATTTTTTTAGGGCCAAGCATAGAAAGCAGGAAAACAGAGTGTTCCTACTTGCAGGTATAGCCTGTTCCCTGCTCACGCGCCTTCCTTCCTTCCTTTCTTCCTTCCTTTCTTCCTTCCTTCCTTCCTTCTTTCCTTCCTTCCTTCCTTCCTGTTAGGTTTTTAAAAAGAGGTAACCGGGTAAGAACTGCAACTGCACCACGCACGTGGTATTCAGGTAAGGGTAGGTTTATTCAGTAGACCTGTTGGACCAGGCAAGGGTGGCACTCCACGTGGCTGGGAAAGGCCTGGGAATGAGAGAGAGCTGGGAAGAGAGGAAAGAGAGAGAAAAGAGCAGAGAGAGGGGTAAGAACAGTAGCACTCACGTGGTATTCAGGTAAGGGGTAGACCTGCTGGGACCAGGCAAGGTTGGCACTCCACGTGGCTGGGAAAGAGAGAGAGCAAGAGAGCAAGAAAAGAGCAGCAAGAGCAAGAGACGAACAGAGAGAGAAAAAAGAGAGTCTGGGCCTGGGCTAGCCCTTATGTAGGGTATGGGTGGGGAAAGGTGTGGCCACATCAAATTCAGATGTGACCTCAGTAGATGCAGATGTGACCTCTTCCAGGTGTCCCAGTTGCCTAGGTAACGCAGGTACTGGGTGGAGACTTTGCTGCGAGGAGGGTGGAGTCTGCTCGCCATCCAGGAGTGGACCTTACATTCCAGCCTTTTAATAATCATGAAATAGGGTGCAGATTCTCTCTGGCTACTTCCTGCTGACAAGGGGCGTCGACAATAGGGGTAAAAGGCTGGAATTTGGTCTCCTCCCAGAGAAGGCAGTGAACAGCAGCTGTCCCTTGGTGGCGTGAGTCCTTAGATGAAATCTGGAGAAGTCTCTTGAGCATTGAGGGGCTGGAAAAAAAAAATACTAGAGAGCAAATAAATGGCAAGAGGAAGGACTTGGGGCTGAAAATGTTGGTAGAAATGTCCCTAGCTACTTCTCTTCTGACATCTGGCGACTAGGTAGAGAAGTCAGGTGACAAAGGCAAGAATATAAATTCCTGTTCAGTTAATAGGTAGACAGGTATAGACATTGGATGGGCAGGCTTCTTACTTCTACTGACCTCCCGGCTCAGGTTAATTTTGAAAGGGCAGGCACAAAGTAGCTGATGTGACATCATCTCTTACTCCCTTCCACGTTCCCTTGTTCCCTAGACTGGCTGAGTCTAGGTGCTCGTTGCTGGGATGGCTTGTCCCAGTTGGTATTCAAGATTTGAACTCAAGGCCTGGGCACTGTCCCTGAGCACTTCTGCTCAAGGCTAGCACTGAACCACTTTGAGTTATAGTACCACTAGTATTTAAGGAGGTTTGAACTCAAGGCCTGGGCACTGTCCCTGAGCACTTCTGCTCAAGGCTAGCACTCTACCACACTGAGTTATAGTACCACTTGCAGAGTTTAGCTGGGAGACGGAGTCTTAGGGATTTTTTTAGCCCAAGCTGGCTTTGAACTGAAATCTTTACCACAAAAGCCCTTTATTATTTTCAATTAAAGCAACAAGGAGATCAAGTAGAATAAGTAGAGCTTACCTGGTTCTTATCAAGAATTGCCAACAAATATTCTGAAATGACAAAACTCATCAGATGTGATGAAAATTTTAGCATAGATATGCCCAGTATTTTAGAACCGTGTAGTCAGTAGTAGAATACACAACACAAAACAAAAAAGGCAAAACTCAAAACCTAAAATTTTGACAACATTTAAACATCTTTGCTAACAAAGCACATCAGATGGTTGGGCCTCAGTTACTAGGGCCTGTGAAAAGAGCAACTTGTTAGCAAGGCACCTTAGAATAGATGGAGTAGTAAACTTAGTGGAAGGTTAAGGGTCAGATGGGGCCAAACCCTTAACCCACCACGTGGCCAAGATGGCGGATTCAAGATGGCGAATTTCTGAAAGAATGCAAAGAAAGCCTGAATAGATTAAGCCTACATTGGCTAGCCTTTGAGAGGGAACCTAGAGGGGGGTCACTGGGACCCAGCCTGCGTCACACTCTTCAAGGCACAAGCCAAAAAGTTGTAGAAAAAAAAGGGTAGAAAGTTGCCCATGAATGGCAGAGAGAGAGCAAAAAGCCTGAAATTAAACTTCTGACCATTTACCATTGCAGTAGCAAAAACTGTGCTTCTGAGAATGGCATAAAAATGAGGCTCTCTGGCTTTCCAGGGAGCGCGGGAGACATTTCAAAGGGGTTTCACGACTCAGGCGTGATTCGTAGCACCCCATTAAATGAGTAGAGTCAGTCTGGTGAGTGAAGGAGAGCTGACCAGGCAGAAGCGGCGTCCCGACTTCCCCCAGAGCCCTCTAGAGAGAAATGGCCAAGCCCCCAAAGCCAGCGTCCTCGGCTTCAGAGGTGACCGCCTTTCAGCTAAAGGCCGTAGGAGCTCTCGGGCGTGGCGCCACGTCTGGACAGAGACTGAGCGACAGAGAGCCGTAGAGTAGTTTCACTCACCAGAGTAGAGAAGTGTGGACGTGGATGTGAAGGCAGCAATGGTATCGATGCGTTGATTCCGCCGCAGACAGACTGGTTCGCAAAAGGCCGTCAGAACTGCGGGTATTCCTCAGAGCAAAAAGGGAAGAACAAAAAAAAGAAAAAAGAGGAAAAAAACAAAGAAATCCCAGCTATCCTGACTTTAAGCCTTTATCCGAGTCACGGCACCATTTATGTTAGGTTTTTAAAAAGAGGTAACCGGGTAAGAACTGCAACTGCACCACGCACGTGGTATTCAGGTAAGGGGTAGGTTTATTCAGTAGACCTGCTTGGACCAGGCAAGGGTGGCACTCCACGTGGCTGGGAAAGGCCTGGGAATGAGAGAGAGCTGGGAAGAGAGGAAAGAGAGAGAAAAGAGCAGAGAGAGGGGTAAGAACAGTAGCACTCACGTGGTATTCAGGTAAGGGGTAGACCTGCTGGGACCAGGCAAGGTTGGCACTCCACGTGGCTGGGAAAGAGAGAGAGCAAGAGAGCAAGAAAAGAGCAGCAAGAGCAAGAGACGAACAGAGAGAGAAAAAAGAGAGAGTCTGGGCCTGGGCTAGCCCTTATGTAGGGTATGGGTGGGGAAAGGTGTGGCCACATCAAATTCAGATGTGACCTCAGTAGATGCAGATGTGACCTCTTCCAGGTGTCCCAGTTGCCTAGGTAACGCAGGTACTGGGTGGAGACTTTGCTGCGAGGAGGGTGGAGTCTGCTCGCCATCCAGGAGTGGACCTTACACTTCCTTCCTCCCTTTCTTCCTTCCTTCCTTCTTTCCTCCCTTCTTTCCTTCCTTCCTTCCTTCCTTCCTTCCTTCCTTCCTTCCTTCCTTCCTTCCTTCCTTCCTTTCCTCCTTCCCTTCCTCCCTTCCATTTCTCCCTTCCTCCCTTCCCTCCTTCCCTTCCTACCTCCCTTCCTTTGAAAGATTAAAATTTAGAATTACATTTTACAATTGCTAACTGCTGATTTTGCTTTTGTAAACTTGCTCGCGCTAGCACTAACCCCCCTCCCTTCTGGAAATAAGGAATTGAGTCTGAGGTCATAGATAAAGAACAAACAGATACATGTTTTTCCAGTTCCTGTTTGAAAATTCCCTAAGTGGCTAAATGGGACCCAAGATAGGGACCCAAGATAGGGACCCAAGATAAGGTCCCAAGATAAGGACCCAAGATAAGGACCACCTGGCAAGTCCAGCAAACTAGGCTAAATGTTAATCAATCACAAGCCTGTAACTATGTAAACTCCCCCCCAGGGTGACCACTCCCCCTAGACTTGCCTGGAGCCAACTGTTTTACAAAGAGTGTTATAAACTTCCACGTGTAGTAAAATGATTGCTGGAGTACATAATGACTTTTAAATGGGCCAATCCCGGGACACCTGGTATTATATGCTAATCTTGTGGTTTTTGCTTTTAAGAATGCCTGTAACCGCTGCTTGGGGCTCTCTCCCTTGCTGGGGCAGAGAAACCGTTTGCGCATAAACTCCTCTTGCTTGTTGCATCTACTGGTTTGGAGTCTTGGTTTCTGGGGTGCCCTCCCGTAGACGAAAGTATCCCAGGAGTCTGGGGTCTTTCACCTTCCCTCCTTCTCTCCCTCCCTCCCTCCCTTCCTTCCCTCCTTCCCTTCCTACCTCCCTTCCTCTCCTCCTTCTCTCCTTCCCTCCCTCTTTTCCTCCCCTCCTTCCCTCTTTCCCTCCTTCCTTCCTTTCTCCCTTCCCTTCCCTCCCTCCCTCCCTCCTTCCTTCCTTCCTTCCTTCCTTCCTACCTTCCTTCCTTCTCTCCCTTCCTCCTTCCCTCTTTCCTTCCTTCCTTCCTTCCTTGGGCTTGAACTTGTAAGAACCAAACTAAAGCCATTTTGTGACAGCTTCTAAAAGTTAACTTGTGTCAGTCCCTAATTTCTGTTCTGAGTTAATGTTGCAAAGGTTGCAAAAATGAGTTAAACAATAACATGTCTGTGCAAAATTTTTGGGAACTGTTATTTAAAGATTGTAGAACACCCCAGAACAGGATAGTTTTGAGACCAAGTCAGCAGAAGATTAACCACAGGAGATGTCAGCCTCTATGGCTCAAGCAGATACCTGGTCCCTGACCAGTTAGAATTGAACTTGTCCCTAAACTATAGCATGGCTGTGATTTTTGCCTTTATAAGCCCAGCTATACTGTTGCTCGGGGGCCCCCTCCCTTCCTCTGCTGTGTCTGGGGGTACAGGACGAGGCCCGAGCCTTGGCTTGGTAAATAAACCTTGCATTTTGCAGTTCCGGTTGCCTGGTCTCTCGGTGGTTGTCGGAGGGTCTCTGGGACTTGGGTATAACAAACTCAGGGCCTGAACACTAGCCTTGAGCCAAAAAAAGCTCAAGGCTAGTGTTCAACCACTGCGACACTGCTCCACTTCAGGCTTTTTGTTGGTTACTTGGAGATAAAGAGTCTCATAGACTTTCCTACCTGGACTGACTTCAAACCAAAATCTCATCTCAGCTTCCTGAATAGCTAGGATTACAGATATGAGCCACAGCTTTATTTGGATTACTTTGTTAAAGGTTTCTCTTTGCACTACATTTCTCACTACTTTTAGCATAGTATCTGATATCTGATAGGTGAAATGTTTGATTTTTTTTTTTCTTCCTTTCTTCCTGCCTTCTTTGTGCCAGTCCTGGGGCTTGAACTCAGAGCCTGGGCACTGTCCCTAACCTTTTGTGCTCAAAGTTAGTGCTTTACCACTTGCTCCACATCTCCACTTCTGGCTTTTTTGGTGCTTAACTGGAGATAAAAATCTCATGGAGAGCTGGGAAGGTAGCTCAGTGGTATAGTGCTTGCCTCCAATAAACCACTCAGAAAACTGGAAGTGGCGCTGTGGCTCAAGTGGCAGAGCACTAGCCTTGAGCTGAAGAGCTGAGGGACAGGGCCCAGGCCCAGAGTTCAAGCCCCACAACCGCAAGAAAGAAAGAAAGAAACAAACAAACAAACAAACTCAGGGACAGTGCCCAGGCCTTGAGTTCCAAGTCCCAACAGGAGTATGTGTGGGCGTGTATGCATGCGTACACACACACACACACACACACACACACACACACACACACACACACACACACACACACACACACACACACACACACACACACACACACACACACACACACACACACACACACACCTGTAAATGTTTGCAAAAATCTGAGCATATGGGGCTGGGAATGTGGCCTAGTGGTAGTGCTTGCTTAGAATGCATGAAGCCCTGGGTTCAATTCCTCAGTACCACATACACAGAAAAAGCTGGAAGTGGTGCTGTGGCTCAAGCAGTAGAGCTCTCTATCCTTGAGCTGAAGAGCTGAGGGACAACGCTCAGGCCCAGAGCAAGCCCTATAACTGACAGCAAAAAAAAATCTGAGCATATGGCTCAGAGAAAATTAAAAATTGCCAAGCTTGATTAGGGGCTTGTTCAGTTTGGAGATCAGAGGTATATTGTGGCTACTGTATACTAGATCCTTTAAGTTTGTTTTTATGTTTAAACTTCATGACATCCAAATACGTAAATCTGGTTTACCTGATAGTAACAGAATTTAAGTCCCTAATATTAGTGTTCACAGCTAGTTAGGAATTTGTGGTTGCAAGCAACAGAAGAACAGACGCCTTTTCAAGGCACAGGCTATGAAAACATGTGAAAGACTTAACAGAAGCATTTTCACAGCTCTCAGCAGTAGAGATAGATGGCTTGATGGTTTAAAGCCTGCTGCCTGTGCAAAGTGCTTAAAATTTGAGGGCAAGGAAGAAGCGATCGATTCCTAGTTGGGGAAGTTGCCTCCAAGACTGGTATACAATATCAGTGTCTTAGTCTGTTTTCTATTGCTTAGTCAGTTTTCTGAATAGTTTTTAAGGAATAGATGATTATTATTCACCTGAAAGCTTTTAAGATCTAAAAGCATGATGTTAACATCTGTTCCACATCTGATAAGGGCTTTCCTGCTGGTGAGTGGGGTTCTAGAAGTAGAGGTGTGACTCAAGTGGTAGAATGTGAGCTTTGAGTAAAATATATTGCCACTAATATTTGGGTATAAAGTGTGTGTGTGTGTGTGTGTGTGTGTGTGTGTGTGTGTGTGCATGCGCATGTGCACATGTGGGTACTAGGCTTGAAGTTAGAGGCTTCCCACTCTTGCTTAGCTTATTTTGCTCAAGGCTGGTGCTCTACCACTTGAGCCACAACTCTATTTCTGGCTTGTTGTTGGCTATTGAAGATAAGAGTCTCACAGACTTTTCTGCCCAAGCTGGCTATGACCCAGGGTCTTCAGTTCTCAGCCTCCTGATTAGGTAGAGTTATCGGTGTGAGCCACAAATACTCAGCTTTCCCTCCTCTTTTCATTCTAGTTTTGTAAGATGAAATACAGTCAGAGAAACAACTAATCTTAAAATAGTTTGAACAACTTATTTATTCTGTGCTTGTACTGGGGCATGAACTTGTACGCTCACTCAGCTTGCTTTCGTGCAGTCACTCTGCCACTTGATCACTCCTCCAGTTCTGCTTTTTGCTGGTGAATGATGACGTCCCTAGAGCGTCAGGGACTGTTCCTCTTGGGCTTGATATAGGAAGTGGGGACATACAGAATATACGTAAACAGAGGGCACAGGACACAGAGGACAAATGTAAGGTGAGTCAAGTCACCTCCTGAAAGTCCCCAAATATCTCATCTGTGGTTGTTACCCCAGTTCTTATGGTTGTCTGCATACTGTAAATAAGGGGAGATGATTGGTTCTGGTTGGTCCCCAAAGCACAGGCAGTCTTGCCCAGCCATGACCCCAAGTAACCTTTTAAGTATTTTTCTCTTTATTTGTATAAATTTATTTTTGTGTCTGTGTCGGTCCTAAGGCTTGAACTCAGGGCCTGGCAGCTGTCCCTGGGCCTTTTCTGCTCTAGGCTAGTGGATTACCACTTTGAGCCACAGCTCCACTTCTGATTTTCTGGTGGTTAATTGGAGATAAGAGCCTCGCAGACGTTCCTGCCCTGGCTGGCTTTGAGCTGTGTTCCTTTTAACTCAGCCTCCTGAGTAGCTAGATTACAGGTGTGAGTCATGAATGCATAGCCTTTTGTGTGTTTGTTTGTTTTTGGTGCCAGTCCTAGGGACTGAAGTCGGGGCCTGGGCACTGTCCCTGAGCTTCTGTTGTTCAAGACTAGCACTCTACCACTTGAGCCACAGAGCCATTTCTGGCTTTTTCTTTGTATGTGGTGCTGAGGAATGGAACCCAGGGCTTCATGCATGCAAAGCAAGCACTCTTAAACTAAGCCACATTCCCAGCCCCTTTTGTGGATTTTTTTTGGGGGGGTCCAGTTGTGGGGCCTGAACTCTGGGCCTGGGTGCTGTCCCTCAGCTCTTCAGCTCAAGGCTAGCACTCTACCACTTGAGCCACAGCGCCACTTCCGGCTTTTTTCTTTTTCCTTATGTGGTGCTGAGGAATCGAACCCAGGGCCTCATGCATGCAAGGCAAGCACTCTACCACTGAGCCACCTTCCCAGCCCCCTTGAGCTGTTTAGTACAAGTCTGGAGCCACACTTGACTTTCAGTTCTTGAATGGTTAGAGACAACAGTCCAACAGATTTTCTGCCTGAGCTGGCTTTTAACAGCAATCTAAGATATCTCAGCCTCATGAAAAACTAGGATTACAGGTGTAAGCCATGGGCTCCCTGCCACCAATAATCTTCTATGGCTGTCATGGCAAGTCTGAAGTGTCCCTAGAAAAAGCAAAGAGAATTTTTAAACAGCAATAGTTGCTCTGATCACAGCTCTGAGAGGGTCTGGGAAGGTGGCTCAGTGGTAGAGTGCTTGCCTTGCATGCATGAGGGCCTGGGTTCCATTCCTCAACACTACATAAGCAGAAAAAGCTGGAAGTGGCACTGTGGCTCAAGTGATAGAGGGCTAGCTTTCAGCTGAAGGTCTGAGGGACAGCGCCCAGGCCCAGAGTTCAGGCCCCACGACCAACCAAAAAAAAAAAATAAAAAGAAAGAAAAAAGAAAAGTATTTATGAAAGCCAGAAGTGGCACTGGGGCTCAAGTGGTAGAGTGCTAGCCTTGAGCTGAAGAGCTGAGGGACAGTGCCCAGGCCCAGAGTTCAAGTCCCACAAGTGACCAAAAACAAACAAAGAAAAAATAGCTCTAAGGGACTCCAAAAGGAGCTGCTGCTGTATTGGCTTGATAGCTCCAAGGACCTTGGCAAAAACTGAGGTACTGAAGTTGGGGACCTGTAAGGTCCTCTTCAGGACCTTTAAGAGTACCTGCAATGTCACTAACAATGGGAGGGATTCAAGATCCACAAAGGATCAGCTTCAGGTTCCATCCTTGCTGTTGCCTGTGGCAGTTCTTAGAGACCAAGAAAGATTGACAGCTGTCAATTGTTGTACATGAAAATCAGGACTCCTGAAAGACCACCAGAGACCATGACCAATGCAAACAGCAAAAGAGTCATTTATTTGTAAGCTCGAGCTTGGTCCTCCGCGCACTCTGTAACCAGTGATGCTAAGAGGCCTCGAACCTAAAATCAGCATGGTTTTTATAGTATTGAACAAACAAGTTTAGGGGATTTCCACACAAGCAGTTACACAATTGGTAGATATTTACAGAGATTATACGATTGGTCCACGTTTGACAGTTTGACGGTTGCAAAACTGTTGTTTCTGGAACACCCGGTGCTTGGGTAATTGTTCTGTTTCTCTATCTGTGGTTTATCCGAGAATTGTCTTTTTTCTCTCTCTTGGGGTTACTCTGAGGGCAGCCTAGCACAAGATGGTGAGGTTAATCTCAAAATGGAGTTACTTTGGTTTTTCACAATCAAGTGGCCCAAGTGCCCACATCTGAAAACATTAATAAAAACAAAAAAACATCAAGAGGTACTTATGAGCCAGGTGCTGGTGGCTCACATCTGTAATCCTAGCTACTCAGAAGGCTGAGATCTGAGGATTTAGGTTCAAAACCACCTTGGAAAGGAAAGTCCCTGAAACTCTTACCTCCATTTAACTATTTAAAAAGCCAGAAGTGGAACTATGGCTCCAAGTGGTAGAGGGCTAGCCTTGAAAAGCTCAGGATTAGCACCCATACCCTGGGTTCAAGCCCCAGGACCAACACCAAAAACAAAAAACAGGTGTTTATGACGAATAAAGGATGTTAATTGTGTGGTTTTTGTTTTCCTGAGTTTTTCCTCAAAGCTAGCACTCTGCCATTTGAACATGGAGCAGAAATTAACATTCTGAAATGTTTAACCCACACACAAATATACTTTACAAAGAGTTGGCTCTTCCTTCTCTGTCATACCTATCTTGAGACTAAAATAATTTAAGCTAGTGACAAAACTGGTTGACTTTGAACTTCACCTTAGTCTTCTCTAACAAGTATAGCTAGGCTCTGAACCTTATTTGAATCTTTGTTCTAGGTAGAACCAAACCCTGACTATGTTGGAGGTCTAAAGTACAGGAAACATATGCTATCTGGGGTTTCCTGTTGTTTGTTACCAGCCTAGCTCTTGTTGTGAGTTTCTAAAACCCAAGACTCTCTTGGCCTCCCTCCCTTCCTCTTTTCACAGATACCTGCTTCCTGTGTCCTGGGGTATATAAAAGATAAGCCACCCACTTCTTCCCTGAGACCTTTTCTGCCTAAATTCTGCATATCCCTTTATTGAAATAACTTCCCTTCCAAAAAAACCTTACAATGTTCTAAGGTTTGAATTCACATCTTTTTTTCTTTTTGTTGGTCGTGGGGCTTGAACTCTGGGCCTGGGCACTGTCCCTCAGCTCTTCAGCTCAAGGCTAGCGCTCTACCAGTTGAGGCACAATGACACTTCCAGTTTTCTGGTGGCTTATTGGAGATAAGAGTTTCACAGCTTTTCCTGCCCAGGCTGGCTTTGAACCAAGATTCTCAGATCTTAGTCTCCTGAGTAGCTAGGATTACAGGTGTGAGCCACCAGCACCCTAAGTACTGCCCCTGACCTTTTTTTCTCTCTCTTTTTTTTTTGGGGGGGGGGGTGGAGTCCATTCGTGGGGCCTGAACTCTGGGCCTGGGTGCTGTCCCTGAGCTCTTCAGCTCAAGGCTAGCGCTCTACCACTTGAGCCACAGCGCCACTTCCGGCTTTTTTCTTTTTGCTTATGGGTGCTAAGGAATCGAAACCAGGGCCTCATGCATGCAAGGCAAGCGCTCTACTACTGAGCCACCTTCCCAGCCCTTTTTTATAATTTTTTGTTGTTGTTGGTCATGGGGCTTGAACTCTGGACCTGGGCACTGTCCCTCAGCTCTTCAGCTCAAGGTGAGTGCTCTACTGCTTGAACCACAGCGCCACTTCTCTCTCTTAAGTCTATCACTTGAGCCAAAGCTTCACTTCGGGCTTTTTTTTTGCGGGGGGGGGGGGGGCTAGTTAGTTGGAGAAAAGAATCTCATGGACTGTCCTCCTTATTCTGGCTTCAAACTGCGAGCCTCCTTGTAAACCACCAGCAACCGGCACAATTTTTAAATTATAATTTTAAGGCTTGGAACTTTCATTTATTACTACATATTTTTTTTCACACACACACATATACATATATATGGAAGGGGTTAAGATTGGATTGCTGGTACTCAGAAGGCTGAGAACTGGACCCTGGAAAGGTCAAACAGACAGGCAAGACAAACCTTTAAAGTACAATTAACTAGACCCTAAGATGTTTAAGCTAGAGCTGTTTGGACCCTATAAAGCTTGAGACCTTGGGAATAAGATGAATGTTTGTGTTATGGTTAAATGTTTGCCACTATTCCCTAACAATTAGGGTGTCCATTATCACTATATACAAACTATACCTCATGTTAATGGCTGTAACCACAAAATAGATTGGTATCTTATTTTCGGCACATACTTGTAGTTGCTTCCCCTGTAAGGGACTAAATAAATAAGCTTGCTAACTGTAGCTCAGGGTTCAGAAGCTGGTGAGCACTGGACCCCCTAGAACCCCACTTTTCTATCCTCTGTCTCCTTTCTCATTTCTTCACTATGTATTCTAAATATAGAGTAGGGCAAGGTTGAAGACTTAGCTCAATTGGTAGAGCGCTAGCCAATAAAAGCTGCATTTCAATTTTGTTTTTGTTTTTGTTTTTGGTGTCAGTCCTTGGGCTGTCCCTGAGCTCTTTTGCTAAAGTCTAGTGTTCTACCACTTGAGTCACAGGCTTTTTTTTTTTTTTTTTTTTTTTTTTTGGTTGGCTGTGGAGCTTGAACTTAGTGCCTGAATACTGTTCCTGAGCCTCTTTGTGCTCAAGGCTAGAGCGCTACCACTTGAGCCACAGTGCCACTTCCGGTTTTTGAATGGTTAATTGGGCACAGAAGTCTCACCAGGACTTTTCTGCCTGGGACAGCTTCCAACTGCGATCCTCAGATCTCAGCCTCCTGAATAACTAGGATTATAGGCATGAGCCACCAGTGTCCTACTTCAGCTTCACTTTTGACTGTTGTTGGTTAATTGGAGATAAAGAGCCTCACAGACTTTCCTGCCTAGGCTGACTTTGAACCGCAATCCTCAAATCTGTCTTCTGATTACAGGTATGAGCCACTGGGACCTGGCTCGCATCTCACTATTTTATCCAATGATAGTCAGTTTTTCCTTTCTTCTATCCTTTAGGGAAAGTTGATTTTCTCTATCTCCCTTGTCCCCCAGGGAAAAAATAGCCTTCTCCTTGCTTCTTTTGTTCTCTGGAGTTGGACACCTCTATCTTCTAGAACTTGACTGCAGAAGTAACTTTCTGGGGAAAGAAACTAAAGACTTTGTAAGGTTTTAAGTGAGAAAAGAACACGCAGGAGGTGGTGAAGGAAGGAGAGGTCGCGCAGAGTCTGCTTGTAGCAGGGTTTATATGGCCAGGGTCAGCAGGAACTTTTTTTTTTTTTTTGGTTGGTAGTGAGGCTTGAACTATAGCATTGGGCGCTGTCCTTGTGCTCTTCAGCTCAAGGCAAGTGCTCTACCACTTGAGCCACAGCGCCACATCCGGTTTTCTAGTGGTTTATTGGAGATAAGAGTCTCACAGACTTTCCTGCCCGGGCTGGCTTTGAACAGTGATCCTCAGATCTCAGCCTCCTGATTACAGATTTCTCCTAGGATTACAGACATGAGCCACCGGCGCCTGGCTAGCAGGCCTGAACTCTGGGCCTGGGCATTGTCCCTCAGCTCTTCAGCTCAAGGCTAGCACTCTACCACTTGAGCCACAGCGCCACTTCCGGCTTTTTTCTTTTTGCTTATGTGGTGCTGAGGAATCGAACCCAGGGCCTCATGCATGCAAGGCAAGCGCTCTACCACTGAGCCAGCCCCGTAGCAGGAACTTTTAACATGTAACTTGTTTTGCGAGTTTGAGCAGTTTTGGGCTAGTGCCCCCGTAGGACAGGACGATTGGGACAGGTGGTGTATAATTGGGACAGGTGGTGTATAATTGGGACAGGTGGTGTATAAGGAAGTGGCTTTTCTCAGCTGTTTCTGCATTCCAGTGGCCTGTCATTCTGGCATCTTTTTGGTAATAGGATGTCAGTAGTCACTGGGCTACGGTGGAGAAGTTTGCTAGCTTTTAAGGCTAAGAGCAGGGCTGGGTCTCATTCCTCTTACTGCCTCCATTGCATTTATCAGGCACATAAGAGGGCCCATTGCTGGTGGCTGGGAGGGAAGTCCATCAACTCCCATAACTGAGACCTGGGAAGGAATTAAGGGGCCTGAGTAGGAACGGAGGACCAAACAGGTAGCCCCTGAATTGTCCAAAAAGTAAATGGCCTTACCTGCTACCTGGATCGTTACCCTAGGCTTGACAAGGGTGACCGGGATCGGCGAACCAGGGCCAAAGCAGTCTTCAGCGGCAAGGCCCAGGACCAAAGGGGGCAAGTCAGGGGAGGGAAGAACTGTACTTCCAAGGCTAAGCGTAGAGGGGTGTCGGTCTTCCAGTGTCCCTTTTAATTGCACAGCGGACATGGTGCCTGGGGAGGACGGGGTTTAGGGCATTGCCTTGTCCAGTGCCCCTCCTGGCCACACTTGAAGCAGGGTCCAGGTAGTTGGCGCTTTTCTCCAGAACCATGTGTTGTAGAGGGCCTTAGGGCAGCGAGCAGGGCTTGGGCTTGGTAGGCTGCCTTAGTGAGAGCAGCCTTCCCTATCAGCCTTTTCCTGTTCCTCACAGGCATGGAAAACTTTAAAGGCCATGTTCACCAGGTCATGGATAGGGGTTTGACAACTATGGATGTCCTATTAACAAAAAGATGCCAAAATGACAGACCTCAGGAGGGTAGAGGCAACTGAGAAAAGCCACTTCCTTATAGACCACCTGTCCCAATTGTCCTGTCCTTTGGAGGCACTAGCCCAAAACTGTCCAAACTTGCAAAACAAGTTACATGCTAAAAGTTCCTGCTGACCCTGGCCATTTAAACTCTGCTACAAGCAGACTCCGAGTGACCTCTCTCATCCTGACCAGGGAGTTTGCTCAGGAGTATACCCCAATACACTTTCCTTCCTTCACCTTTACCTCCTCCTGCATGACCTTCCCTCACCTAAAACCTTACAGACTTCAGCTATGAGACTTTTTTTTGTCTGTGTGTCAATCCTAAGGTTTGAATTCAGGGCCTCATACTGTTGCTTGGCTTCTTCACTCAAGGCTGACACTCTACCACTTGAACCACACTTCTACTTCTAGATTTTTGCTTCATTTTGGAGATAAGTTTCTCACAGAAGTTTCTCCCATTGCTAGCTTTGAACCACCATCCTCTCATCTGAGCTTCCTGAGTAACCAAGAAGTATGAACTACCAGAGCCTGGCTAACAAGATAATTTTTGTTGATGATAGGCTCCATCTTCTATGATTTGCTACCTTTCCAAATAAATCCTTTAACAATTTGTCCAACATCTTGCCCCCAAGTCACTGGCTTTCTTCAGGGGCTAGCAATAAACATGGTGTCATGGTTTTGGACCCATGGTTATTTAAGTCTTGGAAATCTCCCTGCTGGTAAGTATATGGTATATTAAGTAGGTAGGTTTCACTAGGTAGCCAATGAAGAGAACCACGCACTATTCAGGCAGGAAAAGAAGTTTATTTACCGAATAAAGAAGTTTATTTGCCCCCACTACATGGTGGAGAGGCCTGGCTGAAAGGGGAGACCTGCCCACAGACCAGGACTTTTCTAAGCCTGGGACAGGAAGAGGTGTGGCCAGGTGGAAGAAAGATGTGGCCATATTGGATCTGGATGTGACCTCAGGGCCTGGGTCCCACCGATGGTCAGGTGGAAGGCCAGAGGCGACCCAGAATGTAACCTAGCAGGATGGGGAGGAGACTGCTTCCCAGCATGTCAGTTACCTAGGTAACAGGTACTGGGTAGAAACTTAGCCAAAAGGTAGGGTTGTGTCCGCACCAGGCCTGCATGGCCCAGGGCAGACCTTATAGTAAGACAGAATTATTATACATGAAATTCAAACATTAGTGACTATAACCAAGTTGCACTGAAATACAGCCATGCTAGTCATGCAATATATGGCTGCTTTTTTGTGTGTGTGGGGGGTCCGGTTGTGGGGCCACTTGAGCCACAGCGCCACTTCCAGCTTTTTTCTTTTTGCTTATGTGGTGCTGAGGAATTGAACCCAGGGCCTCATGCATGCAAGGCAAGTGCTCTACCACTGAGCCACCTTCCCAGCCGCTATATGGCTGCTTTTGAAATCACTTCTTTGGAGAAGTAGTCATCAAGCCAGTAGGACCCATAAAACCTCAAATATTTACTTGTTATCCCTTTGTAAAAAAAAAAAAAAAAAAGGATGGTAAGCCCATTGTCCTTCAATAATCTTGTCACTCTCCATGTAATTATTGCCAATTCTTTGTAACTATATACATACATACTGTTAGGAAAATGGAGGAGAAAGAACAGGCCTGACTCAATCACAACAGGCAAGGACTGTTAATTGAGGAACAGTAAGGGACAACCTTCCTGCAGGATTGGAGGTCGTACAAGGAGGTGGACTTGTGGGCTAGAGATGGTACTTGTTAGGTCTTTAAAAAGAGGTAGCCGAGTAAGAACCACACTATGCACATAGTATTCAGGTAAGGAGTAGGTTTATTCATGTTGGCCCTCCATGCAGCTGGGAAAGAGAGTTGAGAAAGAGAGGAAGCTGGGAAAGAGCTAGAAAAGAGCTAGAAAAGAGGAAAGAGCTGGGAAAGACATATGGGAAAGAGAGGAAGCTGGGAAAGAGCTAGAAGAGAGCTAGAAGAGAGTCTGGCCTGAGCTGGGCCTTTTTTTTTTTTTTTTTTTTGTCGGTCGTGGGGCTTGAACTCTGGGCCTGGGCGCTGTCCCTCAGCTCTAAAGCTCAAGGAGAGCGCTCTACCACTTGAGCTACAGCGCCACTTCCGGTTTTCTGGTGGTTTATTGGAGATAGGAGTCTCACGGTCTCTCCTGCCCGGGCTGGCTTTGAACCGCGATCCTCAGATCTCAGCCTCCTGAGTAGCTAGGATTACAGGCATGAGCCACCAGCGGCCAGCTTGAGCTGGGCCTTATCTAGGGTATGGGGGGGTGTGTGGCCGAATCAAATTCAGATGTGACCTCAGCGGATGCAGATGTGACCTCTTCCAGGTATGCCAGTTGCCTAGGTAATGCAGGTAACTGGGCAGAGACGTTGCTGTAAGGAGGGTGGAGTCTGCTCCCCATCCAGGAGCAGACCTTACAGTACTGAAGTAAGGAGGCTGGTGCTATATTGGCCACATGGTGGATGATAGGGTCTGGCATCTTGTCTTCATGCTGGGGGAAGGAAACCACTCCCCCACCCCCATCACCTGCCTTCCAGGTAGTGGGTATGCTTGGACCCATGGAGGCAGGGGCAGGCACTTGGCTGATAGGTTACTGAATCTGTCAGTCTAGTGCCTGGGACTGGGAATTTCCTAAGGATCTTTCTGCGCTGACCTATTTAGGCCCGGACCAGCCTAGCTGCTAGGGCTCTCTGAGATTGTGTCCTGTGTCCTGCTTCCCGGCTCATCTCCAGTCATCATGGAGTCCCAATTGAGCTCTCCATTGGAGCTGAATTGGCTTGGTATTGTTTATAGGGTAAAGGCAGGGGTTCTGGCTTTAAGTTATGCAAAGATAGGTGCTTTGTCTTTGCTTTAACTACACTTGGTGTTATTCTCTGAATTTCCAGGTAAGAATGCATCCTGCCATAAAACAGATCCTTATCCTTGAAACAAGGAGACACCCTGCTATCTGCATTTGGGGCATCGTGTCAGGCAGTTGTGAATTCTTGGGTGAGAAATGCATCCCTTAGGAAAGAATGCATTCAGTTGCCTCTCTTTGAAGCAAAGTTAGCATTTCTAAGTTTTTAGACACCATATTTCTGAGTTGCATATGAAGTACCAAGCCGCAGACCCCCCCCCCCCCCAAGACCACCAGGGAGCTGTTGCCAATGTAAGTGCATGAGAGTGGTTTATTACTGTAAGGTCCGTTCCTGGATGGCCAGCAGACTCCACCCTCTCGCAGCAAAGTCTCCACCCAGTACCTGCATTACCTAGGCAACTGGGACACCTGGAAGAGGTCACATCTGAATTTGATGTGGCCACACCTTTCCCCGCCCATACCCTACATAAGGCCTAGCCCAGGCCCAGACGCTCCCTTTTTTTCTCTCTGTTCGTTTCTAGCTCTTGCTGCTCTTTTCTTGCTCTCTTGCTCTCTCTCTTTCCCAGCCACGTGGAGTGCCAACCTTGCCTGGTCCCAGCAGGTCTACCCCTTACCTGAATACCACGTGAGTGCTACTGTTCTTACCCCTCTCTCTGCTCTTTTCTGGCTCTTTTCTCTCTCTTTCCTCTCTTCCCAGCTCTCTCATTCCCAGGCCTTTCCCAGCCACGTGGAGTGCCAACCTTGCCTGGTCCCAGCAGGTCTACTAAATAAACCTACCCCTTACCTGAATACCACGTGCATGCTGGTGCTGTTCTAACTCGGCTACCTCTTTTTAAAAACCTAACAATTACAGCTCAAGCAGGACTCACAAATCTTCCCTGATGCAGCAAGTCCAAAATGTGAGCCACAACCCCTTGTCCAGCAGGGTTTTTATTGAATATGTAGCAGGGGGAAGGATCATTACAACATTGGTTATGTGATTGGTCATCGGTTTGCGGATGAATCTTGTCTCAAGCTCATTGGTTAGGGGGTATAATCATGTGTCGTATAATCATGTGTAGTAAGTAAGGGAAGAGGCTTTCCAGCTTAATGGCTATAGGATAGGTTAAATCATACATAGCAAGCATCTCATTGGTGGGCTAACCACAGGAATGTTAAATTGAGGGTGCTGTTCCTAAATCATTTCCTGCACTAAATTGCTTCCTGCTAGGGTAGGTGTGTTAACCAGTCAGAGCGGTCTCAAATTCCTGGACTGGTCAGGGCGGCCTGACCTCTTAGTAATTTTTACTGTATTATTGCCTTGGAGCAGAACTAACACTTATTTTCCAGTAAGAGATGACAGATTTTCCTTATAGTTTTGTTTGAAATTACTGCTAAACTTATTTTTGGTCTCTCACCTACACCAGGCCTCAGTTTCCCTGTTATCCTGCTTCATTTGTAAAGCTGAATTCGGAAATCCTTACCCAAAAGACCACCAGAGACCGTCACCAATGTAAAAGCAAAGGAGTATTTATTGCAAGCTCGAGCTTGGTCCCCACGCTTACATGGCAGCAGCCAATGACGCTGAGAGGCCCCGAGCCCAGGGTTACAGCACTTTTTATACATTTTTGAGGGAAGGCAGGGGCTTTGCATACATCATAACTTCTTGTAACAAATGACTACAAACCATGGGAAAATCATAAAACAACTCTATAGTATGATTGGCGCACTACAAAGCTGGAAAGGAGCCGGGCGCTGGTGGCTCATGCCTGTAATCCTAGCTACTCAGGAGGCTGAGATCTGAGAATCGCGGTTCAAAGCCAGCCCGGGCAGGAAAGACCGTGAGACTCCTATCTCCAATAAACCACTAGAAAACCGGAAGTGGCGCTGTAGCTCAAGTGGTAGAGCGCTCTCCTTGAGCTTTAGAGCTGAGGGACAGCGCCCAAGCCCAGAGTTCAAGCCCCATGACCCACAAAAAAAAAAAAAAAGCTGGAAAGGACCAGAAACAAGTTGTTGGTTAAATCAAGGGGCTGACGTACTTTAAACTGGTTGGCTTGCACCACAGGGGAGTCTCAAGAGGATAGGTGCTAAACTGCAGGGTGTCTGGTTTAGATAATGCTCACCAGACCCCAAGAGGGGCAGTTCTGGAATTTCAGATACCTTGACATACTGTCTTGAGAAAACACCATCTGTGGTTCCGAGAATTGTTTGTGCAAGGCTTGCTGTCCTAATTCCTAGCATTGGGGCTGAAGTTGGTCAAGGGTTAAGTTGCAGAACTGAGATGGGGGTCTTAAGTGAAATGGAGTTGCTTAGGTTCCTTACATTTCCCTCAAAATGACTTTTGTTCCTGTAGTAGGAAGACCCCCTACACAGGCAAGCTCACCTAGTCGTCTGGAGTGACAGAGCCCACCGCAACAGAATTGTTAACTGAAGTAGTATCTGAGAGGAGACTAGACTTGAACTGGTACAGCTTCTCTCCAGGCTTTGCCTTTGTTTTAGGGATTTTAGAAAAAAAAAAAACCTTTAAACAAGGTTAACTAGACCTTGGCTCCAACCAGCCTAATTCCTGGAATGGAAAGAATGCCTCTAGGTCCCCTCCCCTTAACAACCTGTTAAGGACTGACTATTAAAACAGGTTGTAATCTGGCTCATACTGGCAACAACAGGAGTTTACCGTAAACTCCACCTTTTTCACCTGCTTATGGTAAACTCCACTAAACTCCTCCTTTGTGTATAGTTACCGTAAGCTCCACCTTACCTGTTGAATTTGTGAGTCATTTAAACCAAAAGTGATAGACTGGTTTAAACAGCCATTATGTGACAAACTGTAACCTCATTGGCCACCTGCATGTGGTCTAGTATGACTGGGCAATCTTTTGGGTGTGTGACAATCTCATTGGTCACCTGCGTGACCAGGCTTGACCTCGTGAGTTTTGCCTTTAAAAACCAAAGTACAGGGGCTGGGAAGGTAGCTCAGTGGTAGAGCACTTGCCTTGCATGCTTGAGGCCCTGGGTTCGATTCCTCAGCACCACATAAGCAGAAAAAAGACGGAAGTGGCTCTGTGGCTCAAGTGGTAGAGCGCTAGCCTTGAGCTGAAGAGCTGAGGGACAGCGCCCAGGCCCAGAGTTCAGGCCCCATGATTGGATCCCCCCCCCAAAAAAAAAAAAAACACCAAAAAAACAAAGACCGTGGTCCACTCGGGGTCGCAGTATCAGCTCCTGAACCTGTGCTGCGGCCCTGGCCGGTCAGCGTAGGAACCTTCTCAATAAAGTTGCTTCTTTATTAACAACTTTGTTGCAGTGGGCTCTGTCACTCCGGATGACTAGGTGGGCTTGCCTGCCTGAGTAGGGGGTCTTCCTACTACATTAACAAAGAAGCAACTTTATTGAGAAGGTTCCTATACAGACCAGCAGCACAGGCTCTGAAGTTGATACTGCAACCCCGAGCAGCCTCCATACTTTGGTTTTCAAAGGCAAAATCCATGAGGTAGAGCCTGGTCACATGCAGGTGACCAATGGGATCATAACATGCACAAAGGATTGTACAATCATACCAGACCACACACAGGTGGCCAATGAGGTTACTGTTTGTCTGTAATGGCTGTTTAAAGCAGCCTGTCACCTGGGTTTAAAATAGCATGCAAATTTAGTGGGTAAGGTGAGGTCTACTTTTGGTGGGCAAAAGGCAGAGTTAACCAGAGCACATGCAAAAGGCAGGGTTTGCCATAAGCATGTGGTGTCGCCAGTTGGAGCCAGATTACAACCTATCTGTTTTATGGGTCAGTCTGTTTTTGTTGTTGTTGTTTTGTTTTTTGGCGGTTATGGGGCTTGAACTCTGGGCCTGGGTGCTGTCCCTGTGCACCTTCAGCTCAAGGCAAGTGCTCTACTGCTTGAGCCACAGCGCCACTTCTGGTTTTCTGTCCCGACCCACAGGATGTCAACGAGGGCAGTAAACCTAAGCTAGAAGGAATGAAGGGACAAGAGACACCAAGAATGACAGCAAGACAAGGGTTCTGATCAAGCTGCAAATTTTTATTTTTCACACAGGGGTATTTATATGCTTGGAATAAGGAAGCTTTTTCATTGGCCATTAAGGAAGCTTTTTCATTGGCCATAGCAGTGCAGGATGTTTGCTTAGGGCAGGGGGAAAGGGTGGTCGTTAGCAGTTGCAGGATGTTTACTTAGGGCAGGATGAGGGTAGGATTCCTGAGAGTGGTTCTGTAAACTCAGCCTCAAGATGTTCCAGTGAGATAGTCAAGCCTATTATGTTGAGAGACTCAACTTTTGGCTCCCGACAGTTTTCTAGGGGTTTATTGGCGATAAGAGTCTCACGAATGTTCCGCCCGGGCTGGTTTTGAACCGAGATCCTCAGATCTCAAGCCTCCAGAGTAGCTAGGATTACAGGCGTGAGCCATCGGTGCCCAGATTAAGAGTCAGTCTTTAACTCAACAATCAGGGGTGGATTAAGGTTGTTAAGGGAAGGGAGACCAGATGCATTTTATTTTTTCATTCCGGGGAACTAGGCCCATCAAATCTAAAATCCCTAAAACAAAGACAGAGCTCAAAATGGAATCAGACCAGCTTTGGCCTCATCTCAGGGTCCACTTCAGTTCCCTTAATTTTAAGGGAAGTACATGAAGGAATATCTCCTGTATTTGCTGTTAGCTGACCGTACCTCATTTTTCCTAGTCTATTGGGCTTCAGTCTTGTGTGACTATGCAGTCTTTTGTGTGTGTTGGAAACCCATTGGCCTGCAGGCCAGGCTTGACCGCATGGATTTTTGCCTTTAAAAACCCTAGCTTGTGTTATGGGGAAAAGAGTCCACCACTCAGAGACAGTCTCATGTAAAAAGATGACTTTATTGGGGAAATAGATAGCTGACCAGCCAGGGACACAGCACAGACCGAAACTGCAATGCCAAGCGGTCCTCAAGCTGGGGTTTTTAAAGGCAAAATCCATGCAGTCAGGTCTGCCCACACACAGGTGACCAATGGGTTTGTAGTCATATCAGGCAGGTGGCCAATGGAGTTACAGTCTGCCTTATAAAACTTAGCTGTTTAAAACTAACCTATCATTTTGGTTTGAATTGGTGCGAGAATTTGGTGGGCAAAAGGTGAGGCTTACATTTTGGCAGGCAAAAGCATATTTCCTGACCCTGAGGTATTTGTGGGAAACTGGTATTTTGATTCTCAGGGGCAGGGCCAACTCCTAGTGCATTAAAGATGGAGTCAGTTTTGGGTCCCCTTAACACTAGGAGACCCTTCCCCTCTACACTTATGGGCCATTCAGGGTCACAGTTTCAGCTTCTGAGTCTGTGCTATGTTCCTGGCCTGTCAGCTATCCACTTCCCCAATAAATTCATCTTTTTGCATGAGGCTGTCTCTGATTGGTGGACTCTCCTCCCTGCAGCATCCGAATGTTAGACGAATTTAAGGGAAGCTTGGACATAGAATTAACAAAGTAATTCTACAAAAAGTGGATGGAAAAAAAAAAAACAGAGAAAAAGAGAATAAATTCTACCTGAAAGATGCCCCTTCTCTCTGACCTGAAGTCCTACTCTTTCCCCTCAATGCAGTTCTGAGCTATGGAATGTCCTCTTCACTAAAATAAGGCTGAGTAAAGGCTGGGATGTAGCTCAGTGGCAAAGCGCTTGCCTAGCAAGCGCAATGTCCTGGGTTCAATCCCCAGTACCAAAAAAAAAAAAAAAAAAGATAAAATAAGGCCAAGTAAGTTCATCTTTGCATATCTTTATATTAATGATTTATAGAATGAAATATGGTTACTGGAGCTAAGTAATGCCATCTTGTCCTCATCACCATCTTGGCATCTTAACATGCTGGGGAATTTTCAGCCAGTTCTTTGAACTACAGAGGACTTCTTAGCTGTTATGAGTTGTTAAGCACTATAAAAGTGTATTCTTTGAATTGCAGATGCATCATGGGTTGGTTGTTTAGCTCCAGAAAAGTTTTGCTCCAGAGAATAACTTGCCCCTGGTTGTCCTTGATTGTTCCAAGGCACAGCTAACTGTGCCTTGATTGCCCCAGATTGTTCTCCCTATTGCTTTGCTTCAGTAGAACACACTTTGCTAGTCCCCATACCATGTGATGTCTGCCTGGGTATGTTTTTTACTTTTAATAAGCTTTGTAATAACTGTACATGGGGCTGCGGGTCCTCTGGGACGTGAGTCCACTTGCAGTTACTTTCTAATAAAGACTCCCTGTAAGGTCTGTGTAGTGTTCCAGCTTCCCAGGACCAGTGGGACTTGAACCCACATCAATGAGTCACCAGCAATCAATCAAACTGGCTGGAAGCCTTTCTATTAGCCACATGGCATCTGTCCCTAGCCCAAAGAGCTAGGGATTTTCATAGGAAGGGGTTACAAGTAGGTGATGTTTACCAAACCAAACAAGCAAGGTTACAGAAGCAAAACTTAGCCTTGAGTCACAAGAGCATAGGCAAAACCTAATTTTGACTTAGCATGATCAATACTATCAACGCTATTATTACAAAAAGTCAAAACATTTTGCAAGATTAAATGAAAGATTATTAGACTTTGCCAGAGAATCACTTAGATAGCCAAGTACATTTATTTCCAGGAAAAGAGGCTGGCAAGGCTCCTTCTCACAAGAGAGAAGTGAGAAGCAGCACTGGCTACTGTCTGAGGTGACCTATATAACCTAGGGGGGCAGGGTTTAGAAGGGGCTGGAAGAGACTAGGAGGCAAAGACCCTGGTGTGGACGTTGTTAGGTTTTTAAAAAGAGGTAGCCGAGTAAGAACTGCACCAGCACACACGTGGTATTCAGGTAAGGGGTAGCTTTATTCAGTAGACCTGCTGGGACCAGGCAAGGGTGGCACTCCACGTGACTGGGAAAGGCCTGGGAATGAGAGAGAGCTGGGAAAGAGAGAGGAAAGAGCTAGAAAAGAGCAGAAAGAGGGGTAAGAACAGCAGCACTCACGTGGTATTCAGGTAAGGGGTAGGTTTATTCAGTAGACCTGATGGGACCAGGCAAGGTTGGCACTCCACGTGGCTGGGAAAGAGAGAGAGCAAGAAAAGAACAGCAAGAGAGCATCTGGGCCTGGGCTAGGCCTTATGTAGGGTATGGGCAGGGAAAGGTGTGGCCACATCAAATTCAGATGTGACCTCAGCGGATGCAGATGTGACCTCTTCCAGGTGTCCCAGTTGCCTAGGTAATGCAGGTACTGGGTGGAGACTTTGCTGTGAGGAGGGTGGAGTCTGCTAGCCATCCAGGAGCGGACCTTACAGACGTGTGGGCCAGGGACTTCATCATGGCAGACTAGGATATACGGTTGCTGTCCAAATAGTAGATAAGGGTCCTGCAGCTGGCCAGACCTGAAGGTCACTCTAAGGGGCTCCTGTTGTCTTATATGGTGGTAGCTGCCCCAGAGAAGTGCCATCCCAAGGTAAAGGGGGCTAGAAGTTGATTATTTACTGCCTTTACTACTTGGGTCTACTGTTGCCTAGGAAGGGAGCATGCTAAACTGTGGAAGGGAAGGTGTGGACTAAGCTATGGGAAGGGAGCTCATTTCGCTAACACATATCTTTGGCTTACAGAAGTCAAACATAACTTTGAGAAGGGGTAGTATATTTTAAATCTCAAAACATTAGAAACTTGTTCCATGGTTCTCAAAACATTAGAAACTCATTCCCATGGTTGGGGGTGCACTGAAATTTTCTTTGCAGAGATGATTTTTGTTATGAAGTTCAGGTCTGGCTAGTGCCATATTTGTCACATGGTGGATAGTAGGGTCTGGCATCTTGTCTTCATGATGGGGGCAGGAAAAGCCCCTGCCCATCACCTGCCTCCCAGGTAAGGGGTGTGCCTAGACCCCTGGAGGCAGGGGTGGGGACTTGGCTGATTGGTTACTGAATCTGTCAGTCCACTACCTGGGACTGGGAATGTCCTGAGGATCTGCCCACCCTGTGCCATCCCTATTTAGGCCTGGACCAGTCCAGCTGCCAGGACACCATGCCACCTGTGTCTCTGTGACCATGTCCTATGTCTTGTCTCCTGGCTGTCTCCAGTCATCATGACATCCCTATTCAGCTCTCCATTGGAGCTGAATTGGCTTTGTGGTATTCTTGTTATTTCTTCCTCTTTAGCATGTTTCCTAGCTGTGTTATGTGTATTTGCCTGCTGCAGGCCTTTGTAACAACTGGCAGTCTGTGAAAAACCTAAGCAATTCCATTTTACTTAAGACCCCATCTCAGTTCTGCGACTTAACTCGTGGCCCACTTTAGCCCCAATGCTAGGAATTTATGACAGAAAGCCATACACAATTCTTGGAGCCATAGATGGTGTTTGCTTAAGGCAGGTGCTAGCCCCCAAGTAACTTTGCCCCTGAGTGACCATGAGCTAAGAATTTCAGTTAAAACCATATAATGTTCTGACCAACCAGTTCTTCAGAGCCCAGGGCAAAACATGCCATGCATACTGTTGATCCAGGTGTGACTCATAACCGTTTGTGGTCAAGCTATGGACCAAGGATATTTTCCTGTAAAGGTCAACCAATCATATTTGCCTAGCTTAGCTTGCTTTAAATGTTAACCAATAATGTAATTTCTTATGTAAAAGTTCCTTAAAGTTGTTTGTTCAATACTATAAAAACTGTGCTGATTCTATGCTCGGGGCCTCTTAGTGTCACCGGTTGCGGAGTGCGCCAAGGACCAAGCTCGAGCTTGCAATAAACGACTCTTTGCTGTTTGCATTGATCGTGGTCTCTGGTGGTCTGTGAGGGGGCATCCGAAAATGGGGTATTTCAGTCTGCAACCTGTTAACTGTATAATAAAGACTCCAATATTCTATATTTTAAAATGTAACTTCTGGGATGATTTACCTTACAACAGTTGTTGTTGGTCCTGGGCCTGAACTCTGGGCATGGGTGCTGTCTCACAGCTCTTCAGCTCAAGGCCAGTGCTCAACCACTAGAACCACAGCGCCACTTCCGGCTTTTTCTGCTTATGTGGTGCTGAGAAATCACACCCAGGGCCTCATGCATACAAGGCACCCTACCACTGAGCCACCCTCCCAGCTCCCGAAATGATTTTTATTATAAGCTCCTGACTAATACAGCAACTCAGTACAGCTGGTGATAAGCCTCAAGGTTGTCACTGGCCTTCAGCGAAGTTTGTGGTAAACTGCAAAGTTGCCAGCCTGAGAAACTTGAGAGAGGGAGAGATGTTTGCTTTTTTATTTTTATTTTATTTTATTTTTGGTTGTGGGTTTTTAACTCTGGGCCTGAGCGCTGTCCCTCAGCTCTTCAGCTCAAGACCAGCGCTCTACCACTTGACCCACAGTACCATTTCCTTTTCTGATTGTTTACTCGAGTGAAAAGTCTTACAGACTCTCCTGCCTGGGCTGGTTTTGAAATGTGATCCTCAGATCTCAGCCTTGTGAGTAGCTAGGATTACAGGTGTGAGCCACCAGCCCTTGGCTTGATGTTTCCGATTTCACATTTTTGTTCCCATGGATATTCTTTTTCAAGGGAAAGGGGCTCAGGGGAGAGGGTAAGTTTCCTGAAGGAGGGACTGAGGCTAGAAAATGGAACTTTCTGCCAGTGAATAGTAACTCAGGTACTTTGAATTTTTGGTGGGAATTATTACAGTCTGCCCTGGAACCTGCCCTCCCTACCTCCTGCATAAATCTCCTCCCAGTACTTGCTTTACCTAGGTAACTGGCACACCTGGAAACAGTCACCCCCACCCCCTCCTCCATGGTCACGTCCTTGGCCATCCCGCCATCCCCTCACAACTCCCATCGGACCTGGGGAGGGTCCCAGAACCTGAGGTCACATCTGGATCCAGTGTGGATCCTTTGCCCCATTGGGCCTGCGGAGGGGTTGCCCCTTTGGCCTTGTGCTCTCCGGGATACACGGCAGGGCAGCCCGAATATCATCTGGTGTGCTCTCCATCCGCTCCTTTCTTAGACCTGTTTACCTTACACTCACAATTCCATCTCTTAAAGCTTCTTTGTCTCCCTGATTCAGTTCCCATAGAACATCATACTCGAGAACTAAACCAGTAAAGGGCAGTCACTCTGGGTATGAAAGCACAGGGATCCGTACTCCCGCGAGCATGCGTGTGCACTGCCAGGAGCCGGTCCCAGCCACCAGCGCATCGCTGCAGCAGGAGCGACACCAATCATGTTCTGTGGTACGACCTTGACCTCTCGGTGGCCCTTTGTCCTATGACCTTGACCTCTCGGCCGTCCCTGGACACCACGGAACTCTCCCAGGCTGCTGTGCCACTGGAACTCTGGAGAAACTTCCCTGAGCCCCCCCCCCCGGCTCAGGAAGAACTACAACTCCCATGGTGCTTCGCGATGGCTTAAGGCTCGTCGATCTTTTCTCACAACTCCTTCAGCACAGCCCTCCATAGGTCGGTCCCGGAGGCCACGACGCTCCCCCGCCCGGGACTCCCTGGTCACCGGGCTCTGCGTGACGTCACCAGGACTACGCCTCGCGCGGGAGACGGCAGTTGGCCGATGGTCCCTGGCTGGGGTGGCGGTGGCTCTGAGACTGAGGAAGAGGCCTGCGAGAGAGGCGGGCCGCGATGCCTTCCCAGCGGCGGGTCAGTCAGCTCCTGGAACTGTGAGTGCACCCGCCCCGCCTCCCCTCCGGGCAGCCGGACCGCGCGGCCCTCCCCTCCCCACCGAGGCCCGTTCGTGCTGAGGGTCTCCTAGCCGAGGACCGTTGTGCAGCGGGGGTCTGCGGGGCGGGCCTCCCCTCGGCGAGCATCCCGGGCCTCCGTTAGTCTCAGTCTCCAGATGCCTCTCCAAAACCGCCAGTAAAACCCTGCCCAGTCGCCGCGAGTGGGGGGGGGGGGTGACAGGAAACCGGGGACCCCGGGGAGTAGGGGTTTGAGAACGGCGGTGCTGGCTGGGCGCCGTTGGCGCATGCGCGGGGCCCCTCCGGCCGGTGTCCGGGCCTCGCGCCCCGCGGGCCTTGGCAGTACCCACCTCGGGGACCCCAGGGAGGGGTGGGCCGGACACCTCGGGACGGCACCGGAAGCCTGCCCTGCAAGTGGAAACACGACGACGTTTCACACAGAAACTGCAGTTACCATGGCAATGGCATCGGGAGCCTCGAGTCCATTAGGAGTTGCCACGGTTGAAGGCGAAGGAGAACAATCTAGTTGAGCTGCACGAGGCCCTCTAAACTATGAGATTTGGCTTGTCATCCCCTAAGCTCTTGGCCCTGAGGCAGCAGTCACTGTCAGTACAAGGGAAATCCTCGATTCTCCCGTGGGAGAATTTGGAACTCAGTAGAGACCTGAGGGAAATACCTGGCATTATTGTTCTTTTACTTTTCTCCCCTCCCCTCCCTCTTTCTTTTTTTTCTTCCTCCCTCTTTTCCTCCTTCCCTCCTTCCCTCTCTCTTCTTCCCTCTCTCCCTCCCTCCCTCACTCTTTCTTTCTTCCTTTCTTCCTTTCTTTGTCGGTCATGGGGTTTGAACATTGGGCTTGGGCGCTGTCCCTCAGCTCTTCACTCAAGGCAAGCGCTCTGCCTCTTGAGCCACAACAGCACCACTTCCAGTTTTCTAGTGGTTTATTGGAGATAAGAGTCTCATGGCCTTTCCTGCCCAAACTGGCTTTGAACTGTGATCCTCAGATCTCAGCCTGGCTTGCTTGCTTGCTTGCTTGATTCCTTCCTTCCTCCCTCCCTCTCTCTCTCTCTTTCTTGTCCTGGGGCTTGAACTCCGGGCCTGGGTGCTATACCTGAGCTATTTTGCTCAAGGCTAGCCCTTGAGCACTTGCATTAATCAGAGAAGAGTCTCTTGGGACTTTTCTGCCTGGACTGGCTTCAAACCCTGATCCTCAGATCTCAGCCTCCTCAATAGCTAGGATTACAGCTGTGAGCCAAGATTCTCTCTCTTTTTTATTTTGGTCGGTCGTGGGGCTTGAACTCTGGGCTTGGCGCTGCCCCTCAGCTCTTCAGCTCAAGGTGAGCGCTCTACCATTTGAGCTACAGCACCACTTCCGGTTTTTCTAGTTGTTTATTGGAGATAAGACTCTCATAGACTTCCCTGCCCAGGCTGGCTTGAAACCACAATCCTCAGATCTCAGCGTCCTCAGTAGCTAGGATTACAGGCGTGAGCCACTGGCACCCTGCTCTCTTTTCTTTTTTGGTGACCCTGGGGCTTGAACTTAGCCTGTGTGGTGTCCCTGAGTCTCTTTGTGCTCAAGGCTAGCACTCAACTACATGAGTCACAGTGCCACTTCCAGCTTTTATTGAGTAGTTTATTGGAGATAAGCATCTAATGGACTTTCTCATCAAGGCTTGCTAAGAACTGGGATCCTCAAATCTTAGCCTCCTGAGTAGCTAGGATTATAGGGATGAGCCACCGCCCCCAGCCTTTTCTTTTCATCCTTCCTCTCTTTGTGTGTGTGTGTGTGTGTGTGTGTGTGTGTGTGTGTGTGTGTGTGTGTGCGTGTGCGTGCGCATCTGTGCCAGTATGCCAGTACTGGAGTTTGAACTCAGGGCCTTATGCTCAATCTTCACTGAAGATTGGCTCTCTACCACTTAAGCCCTAGCTCCACTTAAGCATTTTGCTGGTTAACTGAAGATGAGTCTCACAGACTTTCCTGTCTGGGCCTCAGTTCTCAGCATCCTGAGTAGTTAGGATTACAAGGTCTGAAGCACTAATGCCCAGTTGCATCAGTTATTGGTGAGTTTTACATCAGATCCAAATGGGATTTTATTTCCATCCTTAATGATAAGAATGGAAAGTATGAAGATAGACTACCATAGATCTATTCATACATTTAATACATACTAGTTCTACAATCATGAGCAAATCATATACCTGTCTGGACTTCAGTGATAGAGTCTAGAAATGGAAAATATCATCAAGCTGTCCTGAAGATCAGAAGCCAGTACAAGTAAAATCCATAGAGCATTTATTTTCACTATTTATTTATTTATTTTCACTATTTATTTATTTATTTTGTGTGTGGATGTCAGTAATGGAGCTTGAACTCAGGGCTTTCTGTTTTCACTGGGCTTATTCACTAAAGGCTAGTGCTCTACCACTTAAATCACATCTCCACTTCTGGCTTTTTGCTGATGTTGTACACGGACTCAGGACCCCCAAAAGACCATCAGAGACCACGACCAATGCAAACAGCAAAAGAGTCATTTATTTGCAAGCTTGAGCTTGGTGCTCCGCGCACTCAGTAACTGGTGACGCTAAGAGACCCCGAGCACAAAATCAGCACAGCTTTTATAGTATTGAACAAACAAGTTTAGAAAATTTCCACACAAGCAGTTACATGATTGGTTAACATTTATAAAGATTGCATAGTCATTTTTTTTATTGCCCCATGTACTGAGGCTTGAGTCCACCCGAACCACACTGCCCTTTTTCTGAACTATTGGTCCACATTTGACAGTTTGATGGTTGCAAAACCATTATGTTCTGTTCCTGGAACACTTGGGCAATTGTTCTGTTTCTTAAGGGTGGGCAAGGTTGGTGGCAACCTGTGGTTTATCCAAGAGTTATTTTTTTTCCGCTCTTGGGGTTACTCTGAGGGCAGCCCAGCACAAGATGGTGGGGTTAATCTCAAAATGGAGTTACTTTGGCCCTTATTGGTAAATTGGAGTGAATTTCATGGACTTTACTACCCAGGCTAGCTTTGAGCCTCAGTCCCCAGATCTCAGAATTGTGAATAATTAGGATTATAGGTATAAGCCACTGGTGTCCAGCTGCTGCTGCTGCTGCTGTTGTTATTATTATTATTATTATTATTGAGACAGGATTTTCCTATATGTAGGCTGGCCTCAAAACTGTTATCCTCCAGTCAGGTGCTAGAATTACATGTGTGTACCACCATACCTGACATGTGAGCATAAATTTAAAGAACACACATGCTTTGTGTGGCTCTTTGCCACAGATTGTGTGAAATCAAGTGTTAGGAAAGATCAAGCGGACGAAAGGAGAGAAAGAAGGCAGAAACCTCAACAAATCAGAACAGGCTTTAATCATTGCTGTAGAAGGACTCCAAGTAACAGTGAGGCAGGTGGGAGAAATGAGTGGAGAACCTAGGTTAGAACAGACTACAAGTGGGCTGGGAAGGTGGCTCAGTGGTAGAGCGCTTGCCTTACATGCCTGAGGCCCTGGGTTCGATTCCTCAGCACCACATAAGCGAAAAGAAAAAAGCTGGAAGTGGCGTTGTGGCTCAAGTGGTAGAGTGCTAGCCTTGAGCTGAAGAGCTCAGGGATAGCACCCAGGCCCAGAGTTCAGGCCCCACAACTGGACCCCTCCCCCCCCAAAAAAAAAGAACAGGCTACAAGTACAGCTGAGGAATGAGCGTTCCTTGGAATGTGGTTGTGGCAAACTGCTGTGGGATATAGGGTATCCTTCTGGTGCCAAGGGTGGCACACTTTCAGGATGATATTAGCCAATAAGATTTCAGAGAGGAGAATTCTGGGAAAATTGGGGGTGGTGGGGGGGGAGGCAAGGTAAGGCAAGGAGGGTCAGTGGGCCATGCCAGGGGAGCAACAGAGCGGATTTCCATCTCATGCATAGTGAGGTGCAATCTGATGAGACTAGTACAAGTTTATAAATAACTATAGTTAATTATAGTGATCTGGGCGAGGGGGCTCACACCTGTAATCCTAGTTACTCAGGAGGCTGAGAGCTGTGGTATCTAGTTTGAAAACAGCCCAGGCAGGAAAATCTGTGATACTCTTTATCTCCAATTAACCAGTCAAAAGCCCGAAGTGAAAATGGGGCTTAAATAGTACAACATTAACCTTGAGCCGGGCGCCGGTGGCTCACGCCTGTAATCCTAGCTACTCAGGAGGCTGAGATCTGAGGATCACGGTTCAAAGCCAGCCCGGGCAGGAGAGACTGTGAGACTCCTATCTCCAATAAACCACCAGAAAACCGGAAGTGGTGCTGTAGCTCAAGTGGTAGAGCGCTCGCCTTGAGCTGAAGAGCTGAAGGACAGCGCCCAGGCCCAGAGTTCAAGCCCCAGGACTGACAAAAAAAAAAAAAAAACATTAACCTTGAGTGAAAAAGCCAAGTTGGGGTGGGAGGCCCTGAGTTCAAACCCTGGTACTGGCACAAAATAAATAGTTAACTAAAAACAAAATAAATAAATAACGGGTAATGGTAGCTCCTTTGTATACGTTAATAATAACACTAATTTTTCCCCCTCCATTGTGGGGTCTGAACTCTGGGCCTGGGCACTGCCCCTTAGCTCTTCAGCTCAAGGCTAGCATTGTACCACTTGAGCAACAGTGCCACTTCCGGCTTTTTCTGCTTATGTGGTGCTAGGGAATCGAACCCAGGACCTCATACATGCAAGGCAAGCACTCTACCACTGAGCCACCTTCCAGTCCAATAAAAATAATTTTAAAAAGAAAAAAAAATAATGGTAATTGAGGGCAGAACAGTACCAGGAAATAGGGATGAGCAGAGTATTTTTGAAATTTCTGGTGAAAAAAAGAACATTTAAGCCAGGAGACAGCTCTATAAAGGAAATAATATTTGCAAGTTGATAGATAGTATCAGGCAGGAGGGCAGGGTTGGACCCAGCTGCCAGCCACAAGGAACTTCCACAAGAGCTTTCTGACTCCTGTTCTGCTTCTATCCTTGGCCCACATCCTTGTTACAACACCCTCATTTACATTCTGTGCTTCTGATGGTTTTGTGAACTCCTACCCATGTGGCTTCCTTCACCTTAATGCTGCAGAATCATTAACTGGGTAAGCAGAGGATCTTATTCACATATGATTAAGGTGGCAGTATTTTTTGGCTTTGTTTTTTATTCGTTTTTGTGCTGGCCTTGGGACTTGAACTTAGGGCCTGGACGCTATCCCTGAGCTTTTTTGCTCAAGGCTAGTGCACTACCACTTGAATTTCAGCTCCATTTCCAGTCTTTTTGGTGATAATTAGAGATAAGTCTCATAGACGTTCCTACCTGGGGTGGCTTTGAACTGCCATTCTCAGATCTCAGCCTTCTGAATAGCTAGGGTACAGGTACCTTACAAATCACCATCTTTTTTTGTTTTTGTTGTTGTCCAGTTGTGAGGCTTGAATGCTGGGCCTGAGCACTATCCCTCAGTTTCTTCAACTCAAGGGTAGAGCTCTACCACTGGATTCACAGCATCACTTCCAGTTTTTCTGAGTGGTTTATTGGAGATAAGAGTCTCATGGACTTTCCTGCCTGGGCTGGCTTTAAACTGTGATCCTCAGATCTGGGCCTCCTGAGTAGCTAGGATTACAGGCATGAGCCACCAGCACCTGACCAGATCACTATCTTTTTTTAAAAAAAAAAATTACATTTAAGTACTTGTACAAATGGGTTTTAGTTCAACAGGTTAGTTTATGAATGCAATACATCTGGATCAAATGACCTTACATGGAAATCTCTCTAGTCAGACCTGGAAAAGCTATCCCCTGTTCCTAGAAGGGTCCATAATTATGAACATCTCTTTAGCCTTGCCATTGGTCGTCAACATAAGAATGAGCACTCAGTCACTCGTTAGGACTGCCTGCTCTGTCTACTTTAGAGTATACTTTTGCACTTCACCTTAATAAACCTTGCTTTGTGAAACTCCTGTGTGTCTGCCCCTGGATTCTTTCTTCAGCAAGATAGACAACCCACTGGATCCTGACTTCCAACCTTTCCAGGTGACAACAGCATTGAGCATTTGCACATCCAAAGACATGGATTCAAGAGGGAATGCAATAAGAAGAGTAAGAATGAGAGGCAAAGTAGGCTGCTGTGGCTCACACCTGTAATCCTAGCTATTCTGAAGGCTGAAATATGAGGATCAAGGTTCAAACTCTGGTACCAACACATGCACACACAAAAGTTAATGGTAAGACCTGAAATTACTACAGGAAACCACAGGGAAAACACTACAAAATATAGACAGAGACAATATTCTGAATAGGACTCTTAGATGTTCAGGAAATAGAGCAACAAGATATGTGATCCATCCAAATTAGTCAGTACATCAAAAATTGAAATTATGTCAGAATGAAGAGACAATATCAAATGGGAGGAATTCTGTGCAAGCTATTCTTGAAAGGATTAATATCCAGAAATATAAAAAGTTAAAATGTTAAAGACTTCAAGAACAAATAAGTCAACTAGTATTTGGGCAGATGAATTGAACAAACAGTTCTCAAAAGAAGAAGCATGCATGAGAAATGTACAACATCCTTAGTTTTAAAGGAAATATAAAGCAAATATTAATATTCCATCAACGCTGGTCAAAATGGCAATTATCAAAAGCAAGCAAACAAAAACACAATAGTTGGGTGCTGGTAGCTCTCACCTATAATCCCGTCTATTCAGGGGGCTGAGATTTTAGGATGAAGGTTGCCTGGGCAGGCAAATCTGAGAGACTCACCTTCAATTAACCAGAAAAAAAAAGCTAGAATTGGATGTGGATGTGTGAGAAGAATAGCCAAACCAGAGCATGAGGCACTGATTCAAGTCACACAAACCCTAAAAAAATAAAGAAGAGAAAGAAAAACAATTGCTGACAAAAAGGAGGAGGAAAAGAAAACCTGAAACGTTTGGTGGAAATGTAACTTAGTGCACCACTACAATAAGTATGGAGGTCACTTAGAAAAACTAAAAGTATGACCTGCTACAGTATTCTTAGGCCTATAACTAAAGCATTGTACATAACACAAGTAGAGATACCAGCAGATCCATGTTTATTGCAGTACTATTCACAACAGTTAAGCAATGGACTCAGCTTAGGTGTCCCAACAACTGAAAGACAGTATGGATACAGCAGAGCATTATTCAGCCATAAGGAAGAACGAAGTTATGTCATTTGAAGGAAAAAGAATGAACTAGAGTTAATGATGTTGAGGGAAATGAGCTAAGCTCAAGAAAGACAAGTATTGCTGGGTGCTGGTGGCTCACATCTATAGACCAGCTACTCAGGAGGTTGAGGTCTGAAGATCATGGTTTAAAAGCTGGCGTAGGCAGGGAACGTCATGAGACTCATCCAATTAACCACCAAAAAGCCAGAAGTGGACCTGTGGCTCAAGTTGTAGAACCCTAAACAAAAGAAGCTTGGAAAGCATCCAGGCCCTGAGTTCAAATCCTAGGACCAGCACACACACACACACATATCACATTTTCTCTCATGGACCTAAAAAAACAGTAATAGTAAAAGTAATCATATGACATGTTAATAAGTATGAATGTTTTAGTCACAAGTCAATGGCTCACGCCTGTAATCCTAGCTACTCAGGAGACTGAGATCTGAAGATCCCAGTTTGAAGCCAGCTTGGAGGGGCTGGGAAGATGGCTCAGTGGTAGAGCGCTTGCCTTGCATGCCTGAGGCCCTGGGTTCGATTCCTCAGCACCACATAAGCAAAAAGAAAAAAGCCGGAAGTGGCGCTGTGGCTCAAGTGGTAGAGCTGTAGCCTAGAGCTGAAGAGCTGAGGGACAGTGCCCAGGCCAAGAGTTCAGGCCCCACAACCGGACCCCCCCCCAAAAAAAATAAATAAAAATAAAAAAGCCAGCTTGGACAAGAAAATCCATTAGATGCTTATCTCCAATAAACTCAGGAAAAGCTGAAAAGGATGCTGTGACTCAAAGAGAGCACCCAGGCCCAGAGTTCAAGCCCCAGGACTGGCAAAAATAAAATACGAGTGTTTCGTTGGAGAACCAATGAGAGGGGGAAGGAAGAAAGGGTGCTGAGAGGTGAATATGATCAAAGTATATTACACATATATTATGAAAAGACTAAGAACACTGGACACCTGTAGCATACACCTAGCTACTGAGGATGCTGAGGTATGAGGATTGCAGCTCAAAGCTAGCCCAGGCAGAAAAGTCCAGGAGATTCACCTGCAATTAACCACCAAAAAAGCTGGAAGTGGAGCTGTGGGTCTAGTGGTAGAATGCTACTCGAGCATAAAAGCTCAGGGACCAAAAAAAAAAAAAAAATGCTCAGAGACAGGGTCCAGTTCAAGCCCTAGGGCAGCAGGGGGGAAAAAATAAGGAAACCTCACTGAATACTTAAAAAAAAAGCAGGGGAGGTTCACACCTGTAATCCTAGCTACTTGGGAGACTGAGATAAAATGATCAAAGTTTGAAGCCAAACAGAGCAGGAAAGTCTGCGAAACTCTTATTACCAATCAACTAGAAAACCCGAAACTGGTGTGGCTCAAAGTGGTAGAGCACTAGCCTTCAGCAGAACAGCTCAGGGATAGTGCCCAGGCCCTGGGATCAAGCCCTACAACTGACCAAAAAAAAAAAAAAAAAAGTATACTAGAAGTAAATTTGATAAAGTATATGATATGTGTGTAGGAAATGACACAACGAAACCTCTTTGTAAAATTAACTTATGCAAATAAGAAAAATAAGTATATGATCTCATTAATTTGTAAGTATAAACTTACGTATTGGGTATTTGTAGACAAAAATAAAATTCATACTTATTTCTTTAACATATGAGCTTAGATGGTTGGAATTTGTAGCCACTGATGAAATTAGTGATGATGAAATTAGGCAAATGAAGGAGAGGAAAGCATACAAGTGTTATTTTTACTTGTACATGTAGACCCACAGGAGAATGAGTCATTTGAGAAAGGGCCAACACAGGAAGCTTTTATAGTGCTTACAAAGGAGAACGTGAGGATAGAAAATGAGAAATGGATCTGGGCTGGGGATGTGTTGGGGAGTGGCTGAGCTGTCCTGGGAAAGTGTAAAGCTAATACAAACTGCTGCTTCACCAAATTTGTTTGCAGAAGCCATCCAGGCAACAGTGCCCAATTCCAGCCTTTCTGGCATTGGTGCAAGGGAGGTACCCTCCTCAAAGGAATTTTTATGGCTTGCTCTCTGTAGAAAAGGAAAGAGAAAGTCTAGAGGCTGGTAACTCAGGTCTGTAATCCTAGCTACTTAGGAGGGTGAGATCTGAGATCACAGTTTGAAACTAGACTGAACAGGAAAGTTTGTGAGACTCTTAATCTCCAATTAACCACCAAAAAATCCAGAAGTGAAGCTGTGACTCAAGTGGTAGAATGCTAGCCTTGAGGGGGAGAAAAAGCTTAAGACAGCACCCAGACCTCTGTGTGTGTGTGTGTGTGTGTGTGTGTGTGTGTGTGTGTGTGTGTGTGTGTGTGTGTGTGTGTGTGTGTGTGTGTGTGTGTGTGTGTGTGTGTGTGTGTACACGCATACATGCGCAATTATGGACTCGAGTACTTTCAACTTCAGCTGAAAGGGGATGTGGCTCAAGTAGTGGAGCACCTCACCTGCCCGGCAAGTGCAAGGCCCTGAGTTCAAATCCTAATACTACCAAAAAATCATGTGGTGGAGGGCTTTCAGCTTGAAATAGTAAATATACCAAATCAGAATATCTTAGAGCCAATTATTTATCCTCAATTCCTTCAGGATCTTGATTATTGCCTGTTCTGATAATTCCATGCAAGAATAAGAGAGTCTAGCCAGATGCAGGAGGCTCACAACCATAATCCTAGCTACTCAGAAGGCTGAGATCTGAGGATTGTGATTTGAAGCCAGACTGGGCAGAAAAGTCTGTGAGACTCTTATTTCTAGTTAACTAGCAAAAAGCCCAAGTAAATGTATAACTTCAAGTGGTAGTACATCAGTTTTGACTGAAAAAGCCAAGGGAGAACACAAGGCACTGAGTTCTAGCCCCATACTGGCAAGCAAACACAAAAAAGAACAAGTGTCGGGGCTGGGAGGTAGCTCAGTGGTAGAGCGCTTGCCTTGCATGCTTGAGGCCCTGGGTTCGGTTCCTCAGTACCACATAAGCAGAAAAAGCCAGAAGTGGCGCTGTGGCTCAAGTGGTAGAGCTCTAGTCTTGAGTTGAATTGCTGAGGGACAGCGCCCAGGCCCAGAGCTCAGGCCTCACAACCTACAAAAAAAAAAAAGAACAAGTGTCTGCATGACTTTAATTCTTTGTCAATCTCTGTGACAATTCCCTCTAATGATTTCATTACTGTTTTTTGTTTCTTTGTTTGTTTGTGGGGTTTTTTTGGTCAGTCATGGGACTTGAAGTCAGGGCCTGGGTGCTATCCCTAAGCTTTTTCACTCAAGGCTAGCACTCTGCTACTGTGAGCTACACTACTGCTTCGGGTTTACTGGTGGTTAATTGGAGATAACAGTCTCATAGACTTTCTAATCCAGAATGGTTTTGAACCATGATTCTCAGATCTTAGCTAAGATTACAGATGTGATCTACTGTTTCTTGGCTTCACATGATTTTTTTAAACCCACATAATTTTTTATCAAAATATTTTAACAAAATTTTTAACACAATTTTTTTAACAAAATAGAGAAACAATGCAGGATTAAGAAATAAAAACTTGAAATGAGTGGAGTCTAATTTAAAGTTGATATAGGAAGATATAATTGAAATCTGGGAGTTGAAGGCGTGGCTTAGCTGGTAGAGCATTAGCCAAAGAGCAAAAAGTATCAGGTACCAAGTTCAAGTTGTGGTCTTCAAATCTGGGTGCTAGTAACCATGTCTTAGAATTTAAAAGAATTAGGAAAAGGACAACTAAATAAATTACTTCCTTTTATTAATTTTTAATGTGTTTTGACTTTGCATATACTGAGGGTTTTTTTTAGTTTAGTTGTTTTTTTTTGGGGGGGTGCATGGGGCTTGAACTCTGGGCACTGTCCCTCAGCTCTTCAGCTCAAGGCTGGCATTCTACTACTTGAGCCACAGCACTACTTCCAGTTTTCTAGTGGTTGATTGGAGATAAGAGTCTCACAGACTTTCCTGCACAGGCTCGCTATGAACTGAGAACCACAGATCTCAGCCTCCTTAGTAGCTAGGATTACAGGTGTCAGCCACAGGTGCCCAGCTACACTTAGATTTTGAGTCCTGTGAAATCGAGATTTTTTTTCTTTTTTCTTTTTCTTTTTTCTTTTTTTTTTGCCAGTCCTGGATCTTGAACTCCAGGCCTGGTCATTGTTTCTGAGCTTCTTTTGCTCAAGGCTAGCACTATACCACTTGAGCACAGCACCACTTCTGGCTTTTTCTGTTTATGTGGTACTGAGGAATTGAACCCAGGGCTTCATGCATGCTAGGCAAGCATTCTACCACTAAGCTACCTTCCCAGCCCAAATAATTTCTTTCTTTTTTTTTCTTTTTTTTTTTTTTTTTGGTGTCAGTCCTGAGGTTTGAACTCAGGGCCTGGGCACTGTCCTTGAGCTTCTTTTGCTCAAGGCGTGCACTCTACTAGTTGAGCCACAGCACCACTTCTGGCTTTTTCTGTTTTTTCAAGATTTTTTTAAACATTAATGAAAAGGTAAATTGTGTTCATGAAAAAGCAAAATGGTAATACACAGCATTGAAAGGAGCAACCAGCTCAGTGCTAGTGGCTCACGCCTGTAATCCTAGCTACTCAGGAGACTGAGATCTGAAGATCATGGTTCAAAGCCATCACAGGCAGGAAAGTCTGTGAGACACTTATCTCCAAATAGTCAGCAAAATGCTGGAAGTGGAGGTATGACTCAAGTGGTAATGCACCAGCCTTGAGTGGGGAGGGGAGAAACACAAGCAAAAATGTAAAGCTCTGATTCAAGCCCAAGTACCAACACAGCTAGAAAATAAGAACAACTAGTAGGGACACTGTAACTGGTGATTGTATTTGTATTTCAGGTGCCTTTGGTGCTTCATGGAGAACATTTCCAGATACATCACAGACATTAAGCCTTTGCCTCCTAACATAAAAGATAGGCTGATTAAGATAATGAGTACCCAAGGGCGGATAACAGATTCCAATATAAGTGAGGTAAGAGTGTGCTCGCCAGTAAAGCAGGTTATAGTTTACTGTTAAGACACAGTTTCTGATTGTTCTGAAGCAAAGGAATTACAGTAGGGTTAGTAATCATCTAAAAATAATCATATAGCAGCCAGTCTCAGTGGCTCATACCTGTAATCCTAGCTACTCAGATCTGAGATCTGAGATCTGAGGATGACAGTTCGCAGCCAGCCCAAGCAGGAAAGTCTGTGAGACTTAATCTCCATTTAAAAACTGGAAGTGAGGGACTGAGGAGGTGGCTCAGTGGTAGAGTGCTTGCCTTGCATGCATGAGGCCCTGGGTTCGATTCCTCAGCACCACATAAGAAAAAAGAAAAAAGCCAGAAGTGGCACTGTGGCTCAAGTGGTAGAGCCCTAGCCTTGAGCTGAAGAGCTGAGGGACAGCGCCCACGCCCAGAGTTCAGGCCCCATGACCGGACCCAAAAAAAAAAAAATTGGAAGTGAGGGCTGGGAAGAGTGCATGCCTCACATGCCTCACATGCATGAGGCCCTGGGTTCAATTCCTCAGCACCAGCTAATCAGGAAAAGCCGAAGCGGTGCTGTGGTTCTAGTGGTAAAGCAGTAGCCTTGGGCTGAAGTGCTAAGGGACAGCGCCCAGGCCCAGAGTTCAGGCCCCAAAACCAACAAAAAAAAAAAAAAAAAAAAAATGGAAGTGCAGCTGGGTGCTTGTGGCTCATGCCAGTAATCCTAGCTACTCAGGAGGCTGAGAGAGATCTGAGGATCGCAGTTTGAAGCCAGCCCAGGCAGCAAAATACATGAGACTCCTTTTTTTTTTTTTTTTTTCCTTTGTCAGTCATGGGGCTTGGGCGCTGTCCTTGTGCTCTTCACTCAAGGCAAGTGCTCTACTGCTTGAGCCACAGAGCCACTTCCAGTTTTCTAGTGTTTTAATTGGAGATAAGAGTCTCACAGGACATTCCAGCCCAAGCTGTCTTTGAACAGCAATCCTCAGATCTCAGTCTCCTGAGTAGCTAGGATGACAGGTGTGAGCCACCAGCACCCAGCTTCCATGAGACTCTTTTTTTTTTTTTTTTTTTGGGTCCGGTTGTGGGGCCTGAACTCTGGGCCTGGGTGCTGTCCCTCAGCTCTTCAGCTCAAGGCTAGCGCTCTAACACTTGAGCCACAGCGGCACTTGCGGCTTTTTTCTTTTTGCTTATGTGGTGCTGAGGAATCGAACCCAGGGCCTCAGGCATGCAGGGCAAGCGCTCTACCACTGAGCCATCTTCCCAGCGCCTTCCATGAGACTCTTATCTCTAATATATTACTCAGAAAAAGCTGGAAGTGACACTATGGTTCAAGTGCTGGAGCGCTAGCCTTGAACACAGCTCAGGAACAGAGCCCAGGTCCTGAGTTCAAGCCCCACCACCAACAAAATAATAAAAGCTGGAAGTGGAGTTGTGGCTGAAGTGGCAGAATACTAGCCTTTAGCAAAAGAAATTCATTAAGCCAGGTGCCGGTGGCTCACACCTGTAATCCTAGCTACTCGGGAGGCTGAGATCTGAGGACTGTGGTTTGATGTCAGCATAGGCTGGATTTTTTTTTCCTGAACTTTTTTTTTTTAAACATTTTTTTTTCCCTTCTTACACTTAAAAAAAATACTTCCTACTGTAGCCAAGGTGACAGGCACACAACATCACTCCCAGCTTCTACCAAATGGAGTCTCAGCTGGGTGCTGGTAGCTCACACCTATAGTCCTAGCTAGGAGGCTAGGATCTAAGGATCTCAGTTCAAAGAGAGACTAGGCAGAAAAGTCTGAAAGACTCTCTCCAACAAATGAGCTTTATAAACAAGATGTCATATTGAATGATGTCAGGTTCTGCCTTCAGTGACCAGCTTAACTCCCTTCCCCTGAAGAAGTCTTTACATTTGGGTTTTTGTTGTTGTTGTTTTCTGTGCCTGCACTGGGGCTTCAACTCAGAGCCTGGTCTCTTGCTGAGCTTTTAAGCTCAAGGCTAGGGTTTTACCACTTGAGCCACAGCTCTGCTTCTAGCTTTTTTTCTGGTTAATTGGAGATAAGAGTCTCAGATTTGTCTGCCTGGGTTGGCTTTGAACCCTGATCCACACATCTCAGCCTCCTGAATAGCTAGGATTACAAGTGAGAGACATCACACCCAGCCCTAACAGTCTTTTTTTGGGGGGCTCATGTGGCTTGAACTCTGGGCCTGGGCACTGTCCCTCAGTTGTTCAGTTCAAGGCTAGCATTCTACCACTTGAGCCACAGTGCCACTTCCGGTTTTCTGGTAGTTAATTGGAGATGAGAGTCTCATGGACTTTCCTGCCCAGGTTGGCTTTGAACCATGATCCTCAGATCTCAGCCTCCTGAGTAGCTAGGATTACAGGCATGAGCCACTGGTGCCCAGCTCCTAACAGAGTCTTTTGCATAATTTTTGAAGGGAAGCTATATGGGTTCCAAACAGCCTTCTGGTTTTCCAGTGTTCTGAAAATAACCTCTTCTGGAATATGGGTTGTGTGGGTCTTACCTAATTCACATTGGGTTGATCTAAAAAAATAAAAAATAAAATAAAAAGTATATACAGGTGGTCAAAGTTTTTGTGTCAATTAAAATTTCTTGTGTGGCTTTTGTTACGGTTAGCCTTTCTGACTTGCTTCTCTCTGGTGTGACCTCCTATACTTTGAGACTAAGGAATGCTGGGGAAGGGACTGTTTGTTCATTCCTTACCAATTCAGTGTGCAGTTAATCCTTGTGAGCTATGCTTTACTGTCAACTAATCCTTAGAAGGTAGAATAAACAAAAGGAAAGTGAAGCCTGGCACTGGTGGCTCATATCTGTAAACCTAGCTAATTAGGAAGCTGAGATCTGATTATCAGAGTTTGCAGCCAGCCCAGGAAGGGAAGTCCATGAGTCTCTTGTCTGCAATTAACCACAAAAAACCGGAAGTGTAGCTGTGGCTCAAGTGGTAGAGAGGTAGCGTTGAGCACAAAAGCTCAGGGACCCTTGTCTATTTACTTTGCCTATCCTGCTCTTTTCCATCTGTTTTAGTTTTCATACGTCATATTTCCAGTTTATCTTTTTATGCCTTTTTGGTTTTGTTTTATCTTAGAACATTTTCTCGTCCTTTATTTCTTTCAGCATATTATTATGCTTTGGTCCTACTGTTCTAATTCTTCTGTTCCTGCATTAGGAATCATAATCCAATTTTGTTTTCTTTAGAAATAGGTGTGCTCTGCAGATATCTTGTTGTTGTTTAAGCAGCAAATACAACCCTCCTCCATATATTCTGTTGTAGCCAGAATGCTGGAGGTCTGACCTCAGTTTGTATCAGCCCTGTTGAGCTGATAAAAGAGGCCTGGAGATGGGCCACCGTGATGCGCCCATACCTCAGATGGGCACCAGTGGGCTCACTCACACCTGTGACCTGAGCTACTTGGGAGGCTGAGACCAGGAAGATTTCTGTTTCAGGCCAGCCTAGGCAGAAGAGTCCACAAGATACTTCTTCAGTCTCAGCTGGCACTCTTCCACTTAAACCATGTTTCCAGTCTGGCATTTTGCTCATTTGTTGGAAAGAGTCTTTCAGACTTTTCTGCCTAGTGTCTCTTTGAACTGAGATCCTTAGATCCTAGCCTCCTAGCTAGGACTATAGGTGTGAGCTACCAGCACCCAGCTGAGACTCCATTTGGTAGAAGCTGGGAGTGATGCTGTGTGCCTGTCACAGCAAGAAGTATTTTTTTTTAAGTGTAAGAAGGGAAAAAAAAATGTTTAAAAAGTTCAGGAAAAAAAATGAACCCACAAAACTCTTCCCATGAAATGCTCCAAGAAATTTCTATAATCAACTCAGATGTCAGATAGGCTGTCAGAGCATAATTATAACCCCATCATAATGAATTTCTCTGATGTTATAGAGGAAAACCTAAAGAAACCCTCTAACTAATCACTCACTCTTACTTGACATAAAAATCACTAATATTAGCCGGGCGCTGGTGGCTCACGCCTGTAATCCTAGCTACTCAGGAGGCTGAGATCTGAGGATCGTGGTTCAAAGCTAGCCCGGGCAGGAGAGACCGTGAGACTCCTATCTCCAATAAACCACCAGAAAACCGGAAGTGGCGCTGTAGCTCAAGTGGTAGAGCGCTCGCCTTGAGCTGAAGAGCTGAGGGACAGCGCCCAGGCCCAGAGTTCAAGCCCCACGGCCGACAAAAAAAAAAAAAAAAAAAAAAATCACTAATATTGGAGGTCAAGGGGAACACGGGGTTGGAACCCAGGTTCTTCTAATAGTAAGTCTAGTCCTTCTTTTTTTTTTTTTTTGGGTCCAGTCGTGGGGCCTGAACTCTGGGCCTGGGCGCTGTCCCTCAGCTCTTCAGCTCAAGGCTAGCGCTCTACCACTGGAGCCACAGCGCCACTTCTGGCTTTTTTCTTTTTGCTTATGTGGTGCTGAGGAATCAAACCCAGGACCTCATGCATGCAAGGCAAGCGCTCTACCACTGAGCCACCTTCCCAGCCCCAGTCCTTCATTTATTTTATCTTTTTATTTAATTTTATTTTTGGGTCCGGGCATGGGACCTGAACTCTGGGCCTGGGCGCTGTCCCTCAGCTCTTCAGCTCAAGGCTAGCACTCTACCACTTGAGCCACAGCACCACTTCTGGTTTTTTTTTTTTCTGCTTATGTGATGCTGAGGAATCGAACCCAGGGCCTCATTCATGCAAGGCTAGCACTCTACCACTTAGCCACCTTCCCAGCTCCAATTTTATTTATCTATTATTAATAAAATATAGTAATATGGTATTGTTTTAGTAATACAGCATTATTTTAATAATGCATTGATAGTATGTTTTAATTTTTATTTTTATTAAACACTAGGGTTTCAACTTAGAGCCTCCTGCTTGCTGAACAAATGTATTACTTTTTTTTTGGTGGTGGTGGTGGTAGTGGTGGGGCTTGAACTCTGGGCCTGGGCGCTGTCCCTCAGTTCTTCAACTCAAGGCTAGCATGCTACCACTTGAGCCACAGTATCACTTCTGGTTTTCTGGTGGTTTATTGGAGATAAGAGTTTCATGGACTTTCCTGCCCGGGCTGGCTTTCTTTGAACCATGATCCTCAGATTTCAGCCTCCTTAGTAGCTAAGATTACAGGTGTGAGCCACTGGCGCCTGGCTAAGTGTATTACTTCTTTTTTTTTTTTTTTTTTTGGGTCCGATCATGGGGCCTGAACTCTGGGCCTGAGCACTGTCCCTCAGCTCTTCAGCTCAAGGCTAGCACTCTACCACTTGAGCCACAGCGCCACTTCCGGCTTTTTTCTTTTTGCATATGTGGTGCTAGGGAATCGAACCCAGGGCCTCAGGCATGCAAGGCAAGCGCTCTACCACTGAGCCACCTTCCCAGCCCAAGTGTATTACTTCTAAGCAAACCATGAATATATTCCCCTGCCTTAGTGCCAGTCATGGGCTTGAACTCAGGGCCTTTCCCTGAGCTTTGTTTTTGCCCAAGGCTAGTGCTCTACCACTTGAACCACAGTTCCTCTCCAGCCCTGGAGGTTAATTGAAGCTAAGAGTCCCACCCTGGCTGACCTTCAATCAAGATCCTCAGATCTTAACCTCCTGAGTAACTAGGATTACAAGCATGAGCCACCAGCACCCAGCAACCCTGTTTATTTTTGAGATGTGGTCTCACTTCCTGCCTGAGAATGCTCCTGGATTATGGGGGGATCTTCCTATTAATTTCCAATCATTGCTGGGATGACAGACACCAAGGCCCCCTCACCCCCCTTCTTCCATTGACTTGGAGTCTCATGGACTTTTCTGCCTGGGCTAGCCTGGAGCTGAGACCCTCCCAGTCTCTGCCTTCTGCATAGCCAAGGTGACAGGTATGAGCCAGTCCTTAATTACAGCTGGGAGCTGTGTGGGGAAGACTGTCACTCACTGCCAGAGCTCACACTTTTTAGGTCCAACAATCCTACCATCTCTAACCATGTCATCTCCAGCCATGTTATCAGTACATTGTGTTTGGGAATGCTGTACCTCCAGCAGGACGCAGAGGAGGATTTTTCCTTGTTTTCTATGTCTATCTCCTCATCACATGTTTCTACACTTCCTTTTTTTTCTCTCTCTCTCTTTCTTTTTGTCAGTCGTGGGGCTTGAACTTGGCCTGAGCGCTGTCCCGCAGCTCTTTAGCTCAAGACTAGTGCTCTATTGAGCCACAGCACCACTTCTGGTTTTCTGGTGGTTTATTGGAGATAAGAGTCTCATGGACTTTCCTGCCTGGGCTGGCTTTGAATCATGACTCTCAGATCTCAGCCTACTGAGTAGCTAGGATTCTAGCTATTCAGGCTATAGGCATGAGCCACTGGCGCCTGGTTGTTTCTACATTCTTTGCTGTATCTTCTCCCAGTGGCACATCTGTCATGAAATTAGTCTATATTTATATTAAATATTAAGAAATATCTTCATAAAATTTATATATTACATCTATTTATATATAATTATACATATAGATATATCTATATAAATATAAGTAAATATTAATCTATAAATGTATGTTATAAATATTTAAGTGAATATATAATTATATAAATGTATATTATTTAAATATATCTATATGGATATATGTCTATTTATAGAAAATTAATTTCTCAAAGTCCTGTATTTGCTGCAGATTTTACATCCTGAAGTGCAAATCCTAGATCTCCGGAGCTGTGATATCTCAGATGTTGCTCTCCAACATGTGTGTACCTGCAAAAAACTGAAGGCATTAAATTTAAATTCCTCACAGGAAAACAGAGTTTCCATAACTTCTGAAGGTATGTTTATACGTACTAAATAAGCACAGACTGATACTTAGCATCTGATATAATTTTTCTATTATCTTTAAATAGTTTTACAAAAAGATTTCATTTCAACATGTCAATTTAGAAGTACAATGCATTTTATTATTTGTTTATTTGTGACATTACTAGGGCTTGAACTTGGAGCCTGGGTGCTGTCCCTTAGCTATTTTGCTCAAGGCTGGTGTTCTACAACTTGAGCCACAGCTCAACTTTTGGCTTTTAAGTAATTAATTGGAGATAAGAGTCTCTCAGATTTCCTGCCTGAGCTGATTTTGAACCTCAATACTAACATCTCAGCCTCCTGAGTAGCTAGGATTAGAGGCATGAGCCATCTGTACTTATCAGTAAAATATATCTTAATTTAATGACACCGTTTTCCTTCCTTTTTTTTTTTTTTTGGGTCCGGTCATGGGGCCTGAACTCTGGGCCTGCGCACTGTCCCTCAGCTCTTCAGCTCAAGGCTAGCGCTCTACCACTTGAGTCACAGCGCCACTTCCGGCTTTTTTCTTTTTTCTTATGTGGTGCTGAGGAATCGAACCCAGGGCCTTGAGCATGCAAGGCAAGCGCTCTCCACTGAGCCACCTTCCCAGCCCCTTTTTTTTTTTGTGGGTGTGTGTTGGTTGAGGGGCTTGAACTCTGGCCCTGGATGCTGTCCCTCAGCTTTTCAGCTCAAGGCAAGTACTCTACCACTTGAGCCACAGCGCCACGTCTGGTTTTCTGGTGGTTAATTGGAAATAAGACTTTTCCTGCTCAGTCTAGGTTTGAACTGTGATCCTCAGATTTCAGCCTCCTAAGTAGCTAGGATTACAGGCATGAGCCACCAGCGCCCAGCTTACGTCACCCTTTCTATCATTCTTCCCCAACTTTCCCATCCCCACCCATCTATGGTATAATTTTATTTTTATTTTTATTTTTTGGGGTCCGGTCATGGGGTTTGAGCTCTGGGTGTGGGCACTGTCCCTCAGCTCTTCAGCTTAAGGCTAGCATGCTACCACTTGAGCCATAGCGCCACTTCCGGCTTTTTTTTTTCTGCTTATGCATGGTATAATTTTAGAACAGAGAAAGGGAAAGTATATTGAAAGAGAGCTGGGCACATGCGCCTGTCCTGGGGCTTGAATTTAGGGCCTAAGCACTATCCCTGAACTTTTTTTGCTCAGGGCTAGCACTCTAACACTTGAACCACAATTTTACTTCCAGTTTTTTGCTGGTTAATTGGAGATGAGTCTCAGGGATTTTCCTGACCAGGCTGACTTTGAACACTGATCCTCAGATCTCAGGTTCCTTAGTAGCTAGGATTACAGGCATGAACCACTCACAGCCAGTGGTGATGGCTCTTTTGATACTATATTACAACAGTATTAATCATCAGTTTGAATGGAAGGAAAGAACAGGGAAGGGAGAGGAGGGGAGGGTAAAAGAAGGAAGGAGATGAGAAGGAAAAAAGGGAGAACTTGGTTAGAAAAGTAGGTTCCTGAAAATTTTTGTGGACTTATTTCCCAATCATGTTATGCAAACAAACATAAGTCTTTTAAATGTTTACATTAAAAAAGGAAGGGGGGGGCGAAGCTAGGATCTGGCTTAGTGGTAGAGTGTTTACCTAGCATGCATGAAGCCTGGGTTCGATTCCCCAGTACCACATAAAAAGAAAAAAAAACAGAAGTGGTTCTGTGGCTATCCTTGAGCAAAAGAAGTTCAGGGCCAGTGTCCAGGCCCTCAGTTAAAGTCCCAAGATTGGGGGAAAAAAATTCTGTTGGGAAAAAAAACACAAACTTCATCCCTTCTGACAGCATATTTTCAATTTTCCAGCTGTCTATATACCAACTAGGAATCTAAAATTTAATTCAATTCTGACATTGTCTATCTGGATTTAGTAGCAGACCCCACAAATTAATGAAACCCTAAGCCCAACACTGGGAATCTTAACAGAAGTAGACCACCCATCCATAATTAAAAAGCCAAGTAAGGTGCCATGCCTATAATCCTAGCTACTTGGGATGCTGAAATCTGAGGATCACAGTACCAAGCTACCCTGGGCAGGAAAATCTGTGAGACTCTTCTGTACAATTAACCAGCAAAAAGCCAGAAGTGGAAGTGTTGGTCATGTGGTAGAGTTCTGTTTCTTGAGTGAAAAATCTAAAGGAGAATAATATTTTCTGGTTCTGAGTTCAAATCTGAAGACAGGCTAAATAAATAAGAAAAAGAAAAAGAAAGCCAGGCACTGGTGGTGTAGTGAGGAGGGGCAGTGAGACTACTCAGTCCATAGTGAAAATGTAAAAGATTTTATTGAGGAAAAAGTGCTCATGGGCCAAGACTGCACCTGGAGTCAGGATCCCAGGAAATGGCCCCGACTGCCAGCCCACATTGGCTTTTAAGCATTTTGGGCTAGGGTGGGGGAAGGGGGAGGCTGGATGTTATTTTTAGCCAATGATTATTACAAGAAATTCACACCTTAAGTTAAATTTCCCGCCAAGGTTTTGCTGGCGGGAATCAGGGGACTAGAACAAAGGGTGGTGATGGTTCCACTGGGTTAGGGCTTCCATTGCTCAGAAAACAGCAGAAGTGGAGTTACAGAGTTAGAGTTATAGGGTTACAGAGTTACAATTACAGTTACTAGCTAAAATAGCTAGTTACCAGGAAAGTCTTATCCACAGCACACTTAAATTTATATCTTAAAATCATTCATTATCCATTTTACACAATCCAACTTCTTCCACCATATCAGTGGCTTACGCCTGTAATCCTAGCTACTCAGGAGTCTGAAATCTGAGGATTGTGGTTTGAAGCCATTCCAGGCAGTAAAGTCCATGAGATTCTTATTTTCAATTAATCACCAAAAAGCTGAAAATGGAGCTATGGCTCAGCTGGTAGAGCACTAGCCTTGAGCAAAAAACCTCAGGGACAGTGAGTGCCCAGACTGAGTTCAAGCCTCAGGCCCAGCCCATAAAGTTGAAAGGAGGAATGGAAGAAAGGAAGAAGGGAGGGAGGGATGAAGGAAGGGAAGGAAATAAGGAAGAGAGGGAGGGAGAGAGGAAAGGAGTATAAAAGGAGGAGTTTGGAGCATCCAGAACAGACAGAGTGGTTGATCTTGGTGGGACCTGTATAGGGGCCTGTGTGGTCCAGTTCTGGTTCTGAATGGGTGAAGAATTGGTTTTCTCTTCAGAGGACCAGGCTGGCTCCCCTGAGGTGATTTCTCCTGCTTGAGGGCAAGCCTTGTTAAAGCAGATAATTGCCCTCATTTGGGTATGGCGAGTCCTCACAGACTGCCATTCCTTAGGGGCAGTTTCAGTCCCTGGTCATAGAGATGTTATGGATAAAGCCTGTCCTTTTAATCCCTGGTGACAGCTGGGGAGAAAAAGTGGACTCAGAGACTGGGGTTTCAGAGGAGGTGTTTAAAGTGACAAAGAGACAAATGGAGGTAATTATAAGCCAGTGACTAATGGCCTCTTTGAGAGCTCAGGCTCCCAAGACTGCCTCTATTTCCCAAGTCCTGGTCCCTGGTATGTCTGACTGCACAGGGATGAACCAGTATAAGCAGTGACCTCCTTCTCAAGGTTCAGTACTTTGGCAGAGTGGCTCACAGAATTCAGGGAATTGTTTTTTTTGTTTTTTGGGGTTTTTTGCTTCTGGTTATTAGTTTATCACAAACAGTACCATAAAGGATATAAATTAACAGCCAATAGAGACACATTGGGTAAGATCTAAAAGAAGCTCTATACAGGGGTTTCTGTTCCCACGGCATGTGTGGAGGTCTCTGCCATCATGTGTCCTTGCTCCAGAGTTCTTGTAATCAGCAGGCACTGGTAGCTCATGCCTGTAATCCTGGCCACTCAGGAGACTGAGAACTGAAGATCATGGTTCAAAGCCAGCCCACGTGGGAAAGTCTACAAGAGTCTTATATCCAAGGAACCAGTGAAAAAACAAAAGTGGAGCTGTGGCTCCAGAGGTAAAGGCTAAGCAAGCTGAGGCGAGATAGATTAGGGCACAGTAAATGCCAGCCAGGAATTTGGAAACAAACATGGTATACCCCTTACACTCCTTCATAAGCTGCAGTATTAGCACAAGGAAAAAGAAAAGAGCAAGAACAGCTTTCTCCATCTGACCTTTCCTCCTGGCCCCAAATAATGAGCGTGCTCTGAAAACTGAGCAGGAACATAAATAAAGACATCAATCCTGGAGAAGCAAACACTTAGGAGAATGACTCCTCCTGGCACAAAGTACTTAATCTCCGGTAAACATCTGTCTTAAAAATATATGGCAGAATGCATTCTTTCTTGAAGGAAGACGCCCAAACAGAAGGATCAAAGTTTAATGAGACCCTGAGCCCAAGTGATAAGAGTGCAATACCAAGAGTAATAGGATACCAGGTGCAAAGACAAAGAAAACATTTATCCTACAATAACGTTTAAGCCAAACTATGCCCAATGCACATGAGGGTTTGCGAGGATTTCCTCTAGAAGTAGGGACTCCTCACTCAGGGTCTTTGACTGTGATCGCAGAGTAAGAATTTCTGAACAAGTCATTGTAAGCGCTGACCCAGAAAACCACTCAGACACATAGTCACATAGAAGAAAGAAGCGTTTAATGTCAGCTGGAAGCTAACAGGCTATCTCTCATGGAATAAAGAGTTGCTAACTGCTCTCAGAGCCGAGCCGTAGAGGTAAATATATTGTCAGGAGTCTGAAGGTAGAAGGGTCTGGGGCAGGAAATCTGAGGCAAAAAACGTTGTAGTCATAGCTGGACACTGGAAATATCAGACAGCCAGGGCAGGACATTCTATAGCTGGCTTGCAGCCAGGGAAAACATCCTGTATCTGGCATGTAGCAGAGACAATACATTTTATAGCTGTCATGTAGCCAGGGGAAACATTCTACAGCAGAAACAATACATTCTAGAGCTGACATCTTGCGACTCTACACTAGACCCACCTTTGACTGGGACTGTGCATCCAGATTATATTGCTGAGGCAGCCTGGGCCAGTGGGAATAGACAACTGTGGCCAGGCCTGGCCTGTGGATGACCCAGGGTAAAGATTGGCAACTCAAATTAGGGGTGAATAAGCTTTCAGTCATGATGGGGAGAAAACTTGACAGAGCTTTATTAAGTAAGCAAGAGACAAGCAGCTAAACAGACAAAAAGACAGGCAGGCAAGCAGGGGCACACTAACAGAGTGGGTGCTCTGGAAAGGAAAGCTCTGTAGCATCAAGGGTATTATAAGATAAAGGAAAGTGGTCTGATTTAAAGTTATGCAAAAAAATGGGTATTTATCTCTGCTCTCAATCACTTTTTTTTTTTTTTTTGGTCTGGTCATGGGGCCTGAACTCTGGGCCTGGGCGCTGTCCCTCAGCTCTTCAGCTGAAGGCTAGTGCTCTACCACTAGAGCCACAGTGCCACTTCTGGCTTTTTTCTTTTTGCTTATATGGTGCTGAGGAATCGAACCCAGGGCCTCATGCATGCAAGGCAAGCGCTCTACCACTGAGCCACCTTCCCAGCCCCAAGTTCCTGGGTCTTATTTACCATCCTGGTTGTTTGTTTTAGGTCCACCCTTTAATTTAGAGGACATGTCTTTCAATAAGGGGTGCATCCTGCCACCAAACAAAAGAAGGTATCCTGGTGTCTATCTTAGAAGCAAAGATAGTGCTCCTATGTTTCTTAAATACCTTGATTCTGGGTTGCCTTCACCGGGCCTCACTTTCCTCTAAAATGACTTTGGTCCCTTAAATCTCTCTCTCTTTCTCTCTGTCTCTCTCTTTTTGGGGGGGTTGGTTGTGGCTAGTTCTCTCACTTGAGCCACAGTGCCACTTCTGGTATTCTAGTGGTTAATTGGAGATAAGAATCTGGTGACTTTTCTGCCCTGGCTGGCTTTGAACTGTGATACTCAGATCGCAGTCTCCTGAGTAGGATTACAGGCGTGAGCCACCAGCTCTTGGCTGGTCCCTTAATCTTTTTTTTTTTTTTTTTTTTTGTCGGTCGTGGGGCTTGAACTCTGGGCCTGAGCGCTGTCCCTCAGCTCTTCAGCTCAAGGCGAGCACTCTACCACTTGAGCTACAGCGCCACTTCCGGTTTTCTGGAGGTTTATTGGAGATAGGAGTCTCACGGTCTCTCCTGCCGGTCTCTCCTGCCCGGGCTGGCTTTGAACCTCGATCCTCATATCTCAGCCTCCTGAGTAGCTAGGATTACAGGCGTGAGCCACCAGCGCCCGGCTTGGTCCCTTAATCTTAAGGAAAGTAGATAGATAAATATCTCCTGTATTTAAGTTTTTTTGAATTCCTAGCAAGTGTTTACCATGGCCTCATTTTCCCTAATCTATCCTGCCCCACCTTTATCATTCATATGTGTGTACCTCTGATGTCAAAGAGCTCCACGTGTCTCCTTTTGAGCACTCAGTCTGTTAAGAGCCTGCCTTTGCATTTCTGCTTGCCTGCTTGTTGACTTAATAAAGCTCTGCCACTTTTTTGTTTTGTTTTTACCATTGTGACTCTTTTTTTACATGAGCAGGATAATGCATACATTTCTTACCAAGCATTGCAGCCTCCTCCTTTGGTTTACCCTTCACATCCCTTCCCAACCTCCCCCCTCCCCCCCAATCCCAATCCTCCTTCCCCCCCTTCCCCCCCCACTATTGTGACTCTTATTCTGTGATTGAAGTCAAGGACCTGGGAGCAAAACCCTAAGTGGTATCTAGGGAGAAGCTGTTAGGTTTTTAAAAAGAGGTAGGTGAGTAAGAACCGCACCAGCACGCACGTGGTATTCAGATAAGGGGTAGGTTTATTCAGTAGACCTGCTTGGACCAGGCAAGGGTGGCACTCCACGTGGCTGGGAAAGGCCTGGGAATGAGAGAGAGCTGGGAAGAGAGGAAAGAGAGAGAAAAGAGCAGAGAGAGGGATAAGAACAGTAGCACTCACGTGGTATTCAGGTAAGGGGTAGACCTGCTGGGACCAGGCAAGGTTGGCACTCCACGTGGCTGGGAAAGAGAGAGAGCAAGAGAGCAAGAAAAGAGCAGCAAGAGCTAGAAACGAACAGAGAGAAAAAAGGGAGAGTCTGGCCCTGGGCTAGCCCTTATGTAGGGTATGGGTGGGGAAAGGTGTGGCCACATCAAATTCAGATGTGACCTCAGCGGATGCAGATGTGACCTCTTCCAGGTGTTCCAGTTGCCTAGGTAATGCAGGTACTGGGTGGAGACTTTGCTGCGAGGAGGGTGGAGTCTGCTCGCCATCCAGGAGAGGACCTTACATTCCAGCCTTTTAATAATCATGAAATAGGGCGAGGATTCTCTCTGGCTACTTCCTGCTGACAAGGGGCGTCAACAATAGGGGTTAAAAGGCTGGAATTTGGTCTCCTCCCAGAGAAGGCAGTGAACAGCAGCTGTCCCTTAATGGCATGAGTCCTTAGATGAAGTCTGGAGAAGTCTCATGAGCATTGAGGGGCTGGAAAAAAATACTAGAGAGCAAATAAATGGCAAGAGGAAGGACTTGGGCTGAAAATGTTGTTAGAAATGTTCCTAGTTACTTCTGACATCTGGCGACTAGGTAGAGAAGTCAAGTGACAAAGGCAAGAATATAAATTCGTGTTCAGTTAATAGGTAGACAGGTAGAGACACTGGCTGGGTAGGCTTCTTACTTCTACTGACCTCCCGGCTCAGGTTAATTTTGAAAGGGCAGGCACAAAGTAGCTGATGTGACATCATCTCCTCTTACTCCTTTCCACGTTCCCTTGTTCCCTAGACTGGCTGAGTCTAGGTGCTCGTTGCTGGGATGGCTTGTCCCAGTTGGTATTCAAGATTTGAACTCAAGGCCTGGGCACTGTCCCTGAGCGCTTCCGCTCAAGGCTAGCACTGAACCACTTTGAGTTATAGTACCACTAGTATTTAAGGAGGTTTGAACTCAAGGCCTGGGCACTGTCCCTGAGCACTTCTGCTCAAGGCTAGCACTCTGCCACACTGAGTTATAGTACCACTTGCAGAGTTTAGCTGGGAGACAGAGTCTTAGGGATTTTTTAGCCCGAGCTGGCTTTGAACTGAAATCTTTGCCACAAAAGCCCTTTATTATTTCCAATTAAAGCAACAAGGAGATCAAGTAGAATAAGTAGAGCTTACCTGGTTCTTATCAAGAATTGCCAACATTTCAGAATTGAAATGACAAAACTCATTAGATGTGATGAGAATTTTAGCACATATATACCCAGTATTTTAGAACCACATAGTCAGTAGTAGAATACACAACACAAAACAAAAAAGGCAAAACTTAAAACCTAAAATTTCGACAACGTTTAGACATCTTTGCTAACAAAGCATATCAGCTGGTTGGGCCTCCATTACCAGGGCCTGTGAAAAGAGCAACTTGTTAGCAAGGCACCTTAGAATAGAAGGAGTAGTATACTTAGTGGAAGGTTAAGGGTCAGATGGGGCCAAACCCTTAAGCCACCACGTGGCCAAGATGGCGAATCTCGTTGCCCATGAATGGCAGAGAGAGCAAAGAGAGCCCGAAAGTAAACAGACTTCTGATCATTTACCATTGCAGTAGCAAAAACTGTGTACTTCTGAGAATGGCATAAAAATGAGGCTCTCTGGCTTTCCAGGGAGCGCAGGAGACATTTCAAAGGGGCTTCACGGCTTGGGCGTGATTCGCAGCACCCGATTAATGAGTAGGAGAGTCAGTCTGGTGAGTGAAGGAGAGCTGACCAGGCAGAAGCGGCGTCCCGACTTCCCCCAGAGCCCTCTAGAGAGAGCAACAGAGAACTGTAGAGAGTAACTTCACTCACCAGAGTAGAGAAGTGGTGTGGATGTGGATGTGAAGGCAGCAATGGTATCGATGCATTGATTCCGCCGCAGACAGACGGGTTTGCAAAAGGCCGTCAGAACTGCGGGTATTCCTCAGAGCAAAAAGGGAAGAACAAAAAAAATGAAAAAAGAGGCAAAAAACAGAAATCCCAGCTATCCTGACTATAAGCCTTTATCCGAGTCACGGCACCATTTATGTTAGGTTTCTAAAAAGAGGTAAGCCGAGTAAGAACAGCACCAGCACGCACGTGGTATTCAGGTAAGGGGTAGTAGACCTGCTGGGACCAGGCAAGGTTGGCACTCCACGTGGCTGGGAAAGGCCTGGGAATGAGAGAGAGCTGGGAAGAGAGGAAAGAGAGAGAGAAAAGAGCCAGAAAAGAGCAGAGAGAGGGGTAAGAACAGTAGCACTCATGTGGTATTCAGGTAAGGGGTAGACCTGCTGGGACCAGGCAAGGTTGGCACTCCATGTGGCTGGGAAAGAGAGAGAGCAAGAAAAGAACAGAGAGAGAGCTAGAGTAGAACAGAGAGAGCAAGAAAAGAGCAGCAAGAAGAAGAGCAAGAGGGCGTCTGGGCCTGGGTTAGGCCTTATGTAGGGTAAGAAAAGAACAGAGAGAGAGCTAGAGTAGAACAGAGAGAGCAAGAAAAGAGCAGCAAGAACAAGAGCAAGAGGGCGTCTGGGCCTGGGTTAGGCCTTATGTAGGGTATGGGCGGGGAAAGGTGTGACCACATCAAATTCAGATGTGACCTCAGCGGATGCAGATGTGACCTCTTCCGGGTGTCCCAGTTGCCTAGGTAACGCAGGTACTGGGTGGAGACTGCTGCGAGGAGGGTGGAGTCTGCTCGCCGAGCAGTCTCCTGAGTAGGATTACAGGCGTGAGCCACCAGCTCTTGGCTGGTCCCTTAATCTTAAGGAAAGTAGATAGATAAATATCTCCTGTATTTAAGTTTTTTTGAATTCCTAGCAAGTGTTTACCATGGCCTCATTTTCCCTAATCTATCCTGCCCCACCTTTATCATTCATATGTGTGTGTACCTCTGATGTCAAAGAGCTCCACGTGTCTCCTTTTGAGCACTCAGTCTGTTAGAGCCTGCCTTTGCATTTCTGCTTGCCTGCTTGTTGACTTAATAAAGCTCTGCCACTTTTTTGTTTTGTTTTTACCATTGTGACTTTTTTTTTTAATTTTATTTTATTTGTGAACATACTGTACAGAGGGGTTACAATTACATGGGCAGGATAATGCATACATTTCTTGCCAAGCATTGCAGTCTCCTCCTTTGGTTTACCCTTCACATCCCTTCCCAGCCTCCCCCCTCCCCCCCCAATCCCAATCCTTCTCCTTCCCCCCCCCATCTCCCCCCCACTATTGTGACTCTTATTCTGTGATTGAAGTCAAGGACCTGGGAGCAAAACCCTAAGTGGTATCTAGGGAGAAGCGTTACAAACTCTCACCGGGAGCCATTGACAAAGCGAATGCACAAGGCCCTGAGTTCAAGTTTTATGCCCCAGTACACACAGATACAACATACACACACACACACATAGCACAGCAAGGTGCTGGTTGCTGACCCATATAATCCTAGCTACTCAGGAGGCTGAGATCTGAGGATGGAGGCAGGTGATGGGGAGGGGGTGCCAGACTTATATTGAAAGACCCCCGACAGGGTGGGGCGTCCTTCGATCTGAAGAGACCCTTCCCCAAGGAACAACGAGACCACTTGTGCGGATGCAAACAGCAAGAGGTTTATTCGGGCATGCCCAGGCTCCCAGGTGCACTCGACCTCGAGATCCACAAGGTTCGGGTCGAGTGGCTGGGAACCGGTTACACGGGTACCCGGGGCGACAAAGTCTGTCGGGAGACTTACGCGCCGGGGCACATGAAAGCACCCTCTTTTATGGGCAGCAGAAGCAAGGTTACAGAAGCGAGATGCCTGGTTACAGGGTGTTGATTGGTTAATTTTGAATCATGTTTAAGGAGGGGATTGGTCAGGTTGAGTCAGGCGAGCGGGTTAGCTGACATGCCTGGACTTGCCCCGACATGCCTGGACTTGCCCCTTTTGATGGGGGCTTAGTTTTACGGGAAGGGAGGGGTTGGCCAGCAGGTTGGGTGGCCTAGTGGCGACACAATGCCTGCCCCACAGGCAATGACTCAGAGGCCTGTCGTTTTATTTCTCGGTTAGCGGCCTGACCAGGCCTGACCACTGACCGTCGTAACCTGCCTCACCCTTCTTGGCATAGTTTCGCGGGGGATGGGTGGCAGCTGTCCTAGTGGGCAAGCATGAACTGGGGTCTTTCAATATTATAGGCCAACATGTGGCCAATTTGGCGCCAGCCAGACCTGACCTCCTTACTTCACAGGACTTTTTTTTTGGTTAAAATTTTTTTTATTGTGAAAATATTGTACAAAGGGGTTACAATTACATGGGCAAGATAATGAGTAAATTTCTTATCAATCATTGTAGCCTCCTCCTTTGTTTCCCCTTCCCATCCCTTCCCATCCTCCCCCCGCCCCCCCAATCCTCCCCGCCAACCCCCCCCCACCAAAGTTGTAAAGTTCGTTTTCAACATAACGACTTGTACATCTCATTGTTGCAACGGGTCCCCCTGTATCCCTATTTAAACGATTTGTTTTTCCCCTTCCCTTCCACAAATTATACCAACATCAAATACAGTGAAAGCAGGGGTTATACTGTGGGAGAGGGAGATACAAAGCAACAAAGAAATAATCTTATAAATGTGTTAGAAACAATCGCATGAAATAAAAAAAAAATTTGAATACATATCTTAGGGTTCATTTCCCTAACATCACCTTATCTGACCTTTTCTGCTTGACTCAGACATATACTAGATATTGCAAATAAGGGAAACCATGGGACCTATGTTTCTTTGGGCCTGGCTTATTTTTAAAAAGAGGTGGCCGAGTAAGAACTGCGGGTATTCCTCAGAGCAAAAAGGGAAGAACAAAAAAAAAAAAAAAAAAAAAAAAAAAAGAAAGAAAAACGAGGGGAAAAAAACAGAGAAATCCCAGCTATCCTGACTTTAAGCCTTTATCCGAGTCACGGCACCATTTATGTTAGGTTCCTAAAAAGAGGTAACCGAGTTAGAACAGCACCAGCACTCACGTGGTATTCAGATAAGGGGTAGGTTTATTCAGTAGACCTGCTTGGACCAGGCAAGGGTGGCACTCCACGTGGCTGGGAAAGGCCTGGGAATGAGAGAGAGCTGGGAAGAGAGGAAAGAGAGAGAAAAGAGCAGAGAGAGGGGTAAGAACAGTAGCACTCACGTGGTATTCAGGTAAGGGGTAGACCTGCTGGGACCAGGCAAGGTTGGCACTCCACGTGGCTGGGAAAGAGAGAGAGCAAGAGAGCAAGAAAAGAGCAGCAAGAGCTAGAAACGAACAGAGAGAGAAAAAAGGGGGCAGCAAGAGAGCAAGAGAGCGTCTGGGCCTGGGCTAGGCCTTATGTAGGGTATGGGCGGGGAAAGGTGTGGCCACATCAAATTCAGATGTGACCTCTTCCAGGTGTCCCAGTTGCCTAGGTAACGCAGGTACTGGGTGGAGACTTTGCTGCGAGGAGGGTGGAGTCTGCTCGCCATCCAGGAGTGGACCTTACACTTACTTCACTTAATATAATTTTTTCCAAGCCTTTCCATTTCCTAACAAATGGGGCAATGTCATTCTTTCTGATGGAGGCATAACTTCACAGGACTTGTAAAAAAAAAAAAAAGACACTTCTACCAATCAGGAAATTCTGTTTTTGGCCTGTGGATGAACTAGAGATGAATTATGTATGTATGTCTACAGTGTCCATGTTGGACATTAATGAATGAACAGTCATTCTTTCTTGGTTATAGAAAAAAATTAAAAATTATCTACTCATGAATTTAACATCCCTCTTTCATCCCCCTTTCAAGTATTTTTTCTATAGAGGTATCTTGTTACAGTGTGACAATGTTTGTCCTTGACCACAGAGCCAGGATTTCTCTAAAGTGCTTTTGTTTGTGGCATTGTGCCATCCCCCCTGTGTTCTGTGTCCTTAGGTTCCAGAAAAGATTTCTTTTTTTTTTGGTCTGGTCGTGTGGCCTGAACTCTGGGCCTGGGCGCTGTCCCTCAGCTCTTCAGCTCAAGGCTAACGCTCTACAACTTGAGCCACAATGCCACTTCTGCCTTTTTTCTTTTTGCTTATGTGGTGCTGAGGAATCACGCATACAAGGCAAGGGCTCTACCACTGAGCCACCTTCCCAGCCCCAGAAAAGATTTCAAGCAAGACTGTTTATTTAGAACAGAAAGATTCATATTTGTAGAAGAAAGTGGCTGTCTCAAGAGAAGTTCAACAGTGCAGTGTGTGTGTGTGTGTGTGTGTGTGTGTGTGTGTGTGTGTGTGTGTGTGTGTGTGTGTGTGTGTGTGTGTGTGTGTGTGTGTGTGTGTGTGTGTGTGTGTGTGTGTGTGTGTGTGTGTTGCAAGCTGGAGCCTGGACTTAAAACTGTCACCAAGGCAGCAGGTCAGAGTTGAGAGCCCTGACTTCCAGTTTAGCAGGGTTTTTATTATGGTTATAGCAAGGGTAGGGGGTTTCCAACTTAGCTGTTACATGATTGGCTGACATTTAGTGAGTGACTCTTGTAACAGTCTTATTGGCTAGCATGTGTGGGCTGAGCAGTTAAGCAACAAACTATGTTAACTATGCTATCTTAAGAAACATATGGGGCTGAAAGGTAGCTCAGTGGTAGAGTGCCTGCCTTGCATGCTCAAGGCCCTGGGTTCGATTCCTCAGCACCACATAAACAAAAAGAAAAAGCTGGAAGTGGCGCTATGGCTCAAGTGGTAGAGCGCTAGCCTTGAGCTGAAGAGCTCAGGACAGCGCCCAGGCCCAGAGTTCAGGCCCTATGACTGGACCCCCCCAAAAAAAAAAAAAAGAAAAGAAACATATGGAGGGGCTGGGAAGGTGGCTCAGTGGTAGAGCCCTTGCCTTGCATGCCTGAGGCCCTGGGTTCAATTCCTCCACACCACATAAGCAAAAAGAAAAAAGCCGGAAGTGGCGCTGTGGCTCAAGTGGTAGAGCGCTAGCCTTGAGCTGAAGAGCTGAGGGATAGACAGCACACAGGCCCAGAGTTCAGGTCCCACGACCTGACCCCCCCACCCCAAAAAAAAATTAACATCTGGAGCTTTAGGTACCTTCCTGTCATCCACTGATGGCTTTTGCTAGGGAAGTTATGGGCTGAATGTTATTGGAACATTTCACAGTTAACTAAGGAAGCCAATCATGGGTCCCTGATAAGGAGTTGGATATTTTCTGTGGGTTGATACTGAGCCCTTAGTACCATCAACTGAACTATATTGACTTGCTCTTTTATGAAAGGGACCAATCTGTTGATTATGCAGGGTCCAATTGTAACAATTAACAGTAGCAAAGGCCCTATTAGGGGAATTATCCATTGAGCCAGAGGGTTATATAGCCATCTGAAGTCCAGGTTGTTAGCTGGGCGTTTATGGAGTCCCTCACGCAGTTTTTCTAAGGCCTTTACATTTTTTTTTTGTGTGTGTGTGTGGGGGGGTCCGGGAGTGGGGCCTGAACTCTGGGTCTGAGCGCTGTCCCTCAGCTCTTCAGCTCAAGGCTAGCACTCTACCACTTAAGCCATAGCACCACTTGCGGCTTTTTTTTTTTTTTCTTCTGCTTATGTGGTGCTGAAGAATCAAACCCAGGGCCTCATGCATGCAAGACAAGCTCTCTACCACTGAGCCACCTTCCCAGCCCAGGCCTTTACATTTTCTTCTACCAGTCCTGACTCTGTATATCACAGCTAACTTAATTTTATACCAGCTATACTCATAAGCTCCAATTTTAAGACACACACATACCATTTGCTACATACTTAAACTTTCTGGGGTTTGTCTTCTTCCCTTTTTCACTCAGATACAAACATTTTTAAGGCAATCCTTACATTTCAAATCCTTCCTGTTAGATTCGAACTCGAGACCCCCGAGCGACCCCTAGAGACCACGACCAATGCAAACAGCTTTTGTTTGCAAGCTCCAGCCTGTACTCACAATCGTCACTGACACAGCTGATCAGAGTTGTGAACCTCAACCACATGCTCAGCAGGGTTCTTATAGGTTTTCCAGCAAATAGGAGGGGGTTTAAGGTTCACAGGCTTTTACGTAATTGGTCAGCATTTTGCGGGCAAATTTCAGGGTAGGCTCATTGGTTAGGGGCATAATCATTTCCAGCAAGAATAGGTAGGGGCTTTCCAACTTAGTAGTTACAGGATTGGTTAACTCATATATAGCAAGCAGATAATTGGTTGGGATACATAAGACTGATCACAGTAATGCTGGCAGCAATATATTTTTAAACGATTTGGTTTGGTCGTGGCCAGGAGTTTACCAGTTAAGGCGGTTCCTGTTGTTGGGTTAGGTCACCCTGACCCTGCAGATCCTTCTACAAGAATCTGACCATCCTGTCCAGTTTTCAGTAACTAGGGTTGTGTTTCTCAACCCTTGTCTAACTGGCTACTGCTAGGGTATAATTGCAGTTTCAATTGTGGGCTTTTGCGGGCTTTCTGAAAACCTTCCAAGAACTGGTTTTTCCAATAACTGTTTGTCCCTTAAGCTCAACCTGAGGCCAGTTTCACAGGAAATGATGGCTTGCTTTTAGAATGGAGTTAGTTTAGTCCTTCACTTTCCAAAGGCAACTCAGAAATAATGGTATTTAGAAACATAGAAGTGTAATGCTCAAGTTTGGAAATCCCTACCCAAAAGATCACCAGAGACCGTCACCAATGTAAAAGCAAAGGAGTCTTTATTGCAAGCTCAAGTTTGGTCCCTACACGAACATGGCAGCAGCCGACGATGATGCTGAGAGGCCTCGAGCCCTGGGTTACAGCACTTTTTTATATACATTTTTAGGGAAGGCAGGGGCTTTGCATATATCATAGCATCTTGTAACAAATCATTACACACCGTGGGAAAATCATAGAACTATTCTATAGTATGATTGGTGCACTACAAAGTGGGAAAGGACCAGAAATAGGTTGTTGCTTAGATCAAGAGGCTGACGTGTGGTTTGTACCACACGGGTGTCTCAAGAACATACATGCTAAACTGCAGGGTTTCTGGTTTAGATAATGGTCATCAGACCCTTGGAGAGGCAGTTCTGGCATTTCAGGTATTCCGACATCTTGCCTCAAGCAAACACTATCTGTGGTTCCGAGAATTGTTTGTGCAAGGCATTGGGGATGAAGTGGGTCAAGGGTTAAATTGCCGAACTGAAATGGGGTCTTAAGTAAAATGACGTTGCTTAGGTTCCTCAGAAGTGCCATCTTTGTTTCAAAGAGAGACAACAGGATGCATTCCTGACCCCAAGAATGAACACTTGTCTGACAGGATATATGCCTTCCTGGGAGAAATGCTCCAAACCTAAGCAACCTCCTGCCTAAAATTCAGATAGCAGGGCTCCTACTTATCTCAAGGATAAGGATCTGTTTTAAGGCAGGGTATATTCTTACCTGGAAACTCTGGAAGAATACACCAGGTGTGATTAGAGCAAAGGCAAAGCACCTATCTTTGCATAACTATGAAGCCAGACCCCTGCCTTTACCATATAAATACCCCAACAGCCCAAGGAGCTGTGTGTCTCTCTGTCTCCCTATGAGGGCACTTCCACTCTGCTAAAGTGCATCCCTGCCCTTCTGTCTGCTTGCTTGCTTGCATACTTCCTCAATAAAGCTGTGCCAAGTTTTCTTACCATGGTGACTTGTCCAGGAATTCTTACACTGTGATCAAGTCAAGGACCCGAAGTGAAGAGTTCCTACATTTTTTTTTTTGTCAGTCATGGGTCTTGAACTCTGGGCCTGGGCTCTGTCCCTCAGCTCTTCAGCTCAAGGCAAGCGCTCTACCACTTGAGCCACAGTGCCACTTCCTGTTTTCTAGTGGTTGGTTGGAGATAGAGTCTCACGGACTTTTCTGCCCGGGCTAGCTTTGAACCATGATTCTCAGATCTCAGCCTCCTGAGTAGCTAGGATTACAGGCGTGAGCCACCGGCGCCTGGCGAGTTCTTACATTTAAAGAGAAACTTCATTAACCCTCACCTGCATCTGGTGACAGTACTTGTAAGATTAAGATTAAGAACCACGCAGATATCCAGGTACAAAGAACAAAGAAAGGTTTATTGCCGGGAAAGGGAGCCCGAAGACTCATTCTCACAAAGAAGCACTATTTTCTGGTGGGGGTTAGAAGGGGCTAGTGAAGCACCCCAAATTCTGATATCCCCCAAAGACGATCACGAGTCCAAAGCCAAAAAGCAAGCGTCGTTTTAGTGCGCGTTCGAACTCGGGCCTCAGCGCACTCGGGACTAGTGATGCTGAGCGCCCGGAACCCGCGGTTACAAGGCTTTTTTTACAATTTTAGTGGCTGGGCCAGGGCTTGACAGTCGACCTAACATTCTATGGCGAATCATCTCATTCGGCGTATAATGGTGTATAATTGGCGCACTCGAGAGCGGGAAAGGATTAGGGGTTGAGGTGCTCCAAACTGATTGGCGAAAAATTACAAATGTGAATGGTGGGATACGTGCCGAACTGCAGGGCTGGTCGCTTAGGTAACAATGGCCGGAGCCCGGGAGGGGCTCCCTGGAATTCCAAGTACTTTCCGGCGCCCTGTCTGTGCCGACAGCCTGCCTTGTTTGCTGACCGGCTTTATCTGCAGTCTTTGGAGATGCTTAGGCTTAGTCTTTTGTGGTATACGGCGTACAACAACGAAAAGTTACTTATTCTACTGTTAGGCAAAAGCGAGGTACAGAAGCAGAAGTAGGCGGTTAGTATCTATAATGTACCATTAATTTAACATAACATATTTTTGATAACTTGTAAAAGTCCTGAGTTTTTCCAGACGACGAGACGCCAGGTGGCTATTATCTCCTGAGTCCAGATCTGGGTGGGGGTCTGGGAATGCTTGCTTAGTCAGTCCCGATTGTTCTCCTTCGGGGCCAGAAGGTCCTTGACCCTTGCACCCAGATACGGAGAGGGGGGTAGTCCCTGAATAGCTATAGGGAGGCTGTCGGTATTTTTCCACTTTTTACTAGAATGGGCTAGGAGGCACAGACGGTGTGGACCTGTGGGCCAGGGGCTTCATCATGACAGACTAGGATGTATGGCTGCCCAGACCTGAAGGTCATTCTATGGGGCTCCTGTTGCCTTTTTTTTTTTTTCGTCGTGGGGCTTGAACTCTGGGCCTGAGCGTTGTCCCTCAGCTCTTCAGCTCAAGACTAGTGCTCTACCACTTGAACTAGAGCGACACTTCCATTTTTCTGGTAGTTTATTGGACATAAGAGTTTCACGGACTTCCCTGCCCAGGCTGGCTTTGAACCACGATCCTCAGATCTCAACCTCCTGAGTAGCTAGGATTGCAGGTGTGAGCCACCCGCGCCTGGCTGCTGTTGCCTTCCTTATACGGTGGTAGCTGCCCCAGAGAAGTGCCATCCCAAGGTAAAGGGGGTTGGAAGTTGATTATTTACTGCCTTTACTACTTGGGCCTACGGTTGCTTAGCATGCTGCTAAGCGGTGGAGAAGGGAAGGAGTGGAATACGCTATTGGAAAGGAGCTCATTTCGCTAACAGTACTAGAACTTGAATCAGGATCTTACATTCTTGCTTGGCTTTTACCCTCAAGGATGGTGCTCATCCACTTGAGCCACACATCCACTTCTGGCTTATTGCTAGTTCCTTGGAGATAATGAGTGTCTTGGGGGACTGAGAAGGTGGCTCAGTGGTAGAGTGCTTGCTTTGCATACATGAGGCTCTGTGTTCGATTCCTCAGCACCACATAAGCAGAAAAGGCCGGAAGTGGCATTGTGGCTCAAGTGGTAGAGCACTAGCCTTGAGCTGAAGAGCTGAGGAACAGTGCCCAGGCCCAGAGTTCAGGCCCCACTACTGACTAAAAAAAAAAAAAGAGTGTCTTGGATTTGACTGCCGAGGCTGGCTTTGAACCATGCATGATCCTCAGATCTCAGCCTCTTGAGTAGCTAGGATTACAAACCTGAGTCACCAGCACCTGCCATGGCTCATCTTTTCATTGATATTTAAGGGCCTGGAGCATTACGACCTCCAGGATCAGCTCACAAGGTTAGTCATGGTTAAACAACAAACTTCTTGGTTACAGGGTATCTGATGCTAGGTTTGGGGCCTGGATCTCTTGCTTTGTTACATTAAAAGTCCATTGTTGCCAGATGCTGGTGGCTCAGGCCTGTAACCATAGCTGGTTACTGGAGGCTGAGATCTCTGGATCTCAGTTGGAAGCCAGCCTGAGCAGGAACATCTGAGACTCTTATCTCCAGCTAACCACCAAAATGCTAGAAGTGAAGATGTGGTTCAAGTGGTAGAGTGCCAGCCTTGAGTAAAAAAACAAGCAAGAGTATGAGGCCCTGAGTTCAAGATCCAGTTGTGGCACAAAAAAAATAAAAAGTAAATAAATAAATAAATCTTATCCTATAGGATAAGTTAGTCTGTCTGTGTTTGAATTTCTAAATGGGAAGAAGTTATCTACTGTTTTGGGTTGTTTTTTGTTTGTTTGTTTTTGTGCAGGTCTTAGGGCTTTAATGCAAAGGCACTGTTCCTGAGGGATTTTTTTTTCTCTCTCTCAAAGCTAGCACCCTTCCACTTGAGCCACAGCTCAGCTCAAGTCTCACCGACTTTCCTGTGGTGTTCACTTGAGGCAATAATTTTATCCTCCTTGTTTCTTTGTGAATGCTTCATTTTACAACTCACAAATTCACACCTGCCACTCATGGGTATGTCATTATGCTTTTCTCCAGGAATAAAAGCTGTGGCTGCATCTTGCTCTTACTTGCATGAGATTTCTTTGAAAAGATGCTGCGGCCTCACTGATGAAGGTGTCCTTGCACTTGCGCTCAACTGCCGGCTGCTGAAGATCATTGACTTAGGTGGATGCTTGAGTATTACTGACATGGCCTTACATGCTCTAGGACAAAACTGTCCCTTTTTGCAATGCGTTGACTTTTCTGCCAGCCAGGTAAATGAAATAACTTCATTTTGTATTCACACAATTATCCCCAGGACTAATCACAACAGCATTCTCTCTATTGTTAAAATGACTAGCACAAGCTGGGCGCTGGTGGCTCACGCCTGTAATCCTAGCTACTCAGGAGGCTGAGATCTGAGGATCGCGGTTCAAAGCCAGCCCGGGCAGGAGAGACCATGAGACTCCTATCTCCAATAAACCACCAGAAAACCGGAAGTGGCGTTGTAGCTCAAGTGGTAGAGCGCTTGCCTTGAGCTGAAGAGCTGAGGGACAGCGCCCAGGCCCAGAGTTCAAGCCCCACGACCGACAAAAAAAAAAAAAAAAAATGACTAGCACATGCCTGTAGACCTAGCCACTCGGGAGGCTAAGATCAGAGGATCACTGTTTGAAGCCAGACTAGGCAAGAAAGTCAGTAGGATTCTTATTTCCAGTTTAACCAGCAAAAAGGCAAAAGTGGAGCTTGGAAGGTGGCTCAGTGGTAGAGTGCTTGCCTTGCATGCATGAGGCCCTGGGTTCGATTCCTTAGCAGAAAATGTCAGAAGTGGCGCTGTGGCTCAAGTGGTAGAGCACTAGCCTTGAACAAAAGAACCTCAGGGACAGTGCCCAGGCCCTGAGTTCAAGCCCTAGGTCTGGCAAAAAAAAAAAAGCCAAAAGTGGAGGTGTTGCTCAAATGGTGGAACACCTGCCTTGAGTAAAAAAGCTCAGGGAGGCCACCCAGGCCCTAACTCATTCAAGCCCCAGGACTACTTAAAAAAAAAAAAAAAAAGACTGGGTGCCCGTGGCTCACCCCTGTAATACTAGTTACTTAGGAGGCTGACATCTGAGGATCACAATTCAAGGCCAGCTTGAGCAAGGAAAGTCTGTGAGACTCTTCTCTCCAATTAACCACCAGAAAACTAAAAATGGTGCTGGGGCTTAAGTAGTAGAGCACTTGCCTTGACCTGAAGAGCTCAGAGACAGTGCCCAGACCCAGAGTTCAAGACCCACAACTGACAAAAAATAAAGTATTTTTTTGACTATTTCATGTTTTGGGTGGTTAAATAATTATAATAGAATTTGGCATCGTGCCCTTCATTGCTTTAAGTGATAGAGGTGGAAGGGATGTAAGGAGATTGGGAGATAATTATAGCTAAGTGATTAATCCATTCTAGAAAGTTCTGTTTTTATTTTCTCTATTTATGGGCTGTTTCTTTTTCCTTGACTTAGGTCTCTGACAGTGGTGTGCTTGCGTTGGTTAGTGGACCATGTGCTAAGAAGTTAGAGGTAATTTGAAAATATCTGTAAAGTTGATGTAACTAACTTTTATGGGGACTGGGAAGGTGGTTCAATGGTAGAGTGCTTGCCTTGCATGCATGAGGCCCTGGGTTCGATTCCTCAGTACCACATAAGCAGAAAAAGCCGGAAGTGGCACTGTGGCTCAAGTGGTAGAGTGCTAGCCTTGAGCTGAAGAGCTGTGGGACAGTGCCCAGGCCCTGAGTTCAGGCCCCACGACTGGACCAAAAATAAAAAAACCCCAAAAACCTAACTTTTGTGTGTCTGTGCCAGTGCTGGGGCTTGAACTCAGGGTCTCTTGTGTTCCCTTAGCTTTTTCCACTCAGTTGCTTCTTCCACCGGTGCTCTGACACTTGAGCAGTACTTCTACTTCTGTCTTTTTGCTGGTTAATTGGAGTCTCAGATTTTCCTGCCAGATTGGCAGGAAAGTCCTAGCAGACTAGCTCTCAGCCTCCTGAGCAGCTAAAATTACAAGCATGAAACTCTGGTGCTAGCAGACTCTTACTTTTATTAGTAGACACTTTCTACAACCATTTTGAAAAAGATTTAAATTAGAGCCAGTAATGCTGGTATATACCTGTAATCCCAACTGCTCAGGAGATAGAGTCAGGAGGATCTTGAGTGACAAAGTTAGCCTCAAACACAAAATAAAAACAGAAGCCTAGATGTGTGGCTTCAAGAGTAGAGCTCTTGCCTAGCATGCTCCAAATCTTGGGTTCAATCCCCAGAACCATTAAAAGATCTTAAATTAGTATTCAGCCTTTGGACACAAGGATCAACATATATCAGAAGAGAATTGAGAATACAGTCTGTTATTTTTTATTTTTATTTTTGTTTTGTTTTTGTGTGGGGCTTGAACTCAGGGTCTAGATGTTGTTCCTGAGCTTTTGTGCTCAAGTCTAGTGCTCTACCACTTGAGCCACATCTCTGCTTCCAGCTTTTTGGTGATTAATTGGAGTTAAGAGTGTCATGGATTTTACTTCCCAGGTTGGCTTTGAACCACAATTCTCAGATCTTAGCCTCCTGAATAGCTATAATAGGTGTGAGCCACTGGTGTCGTTTCTGTTTTTGTTGTATTGTTTTTGTTTGTTTTCTGTTTTCACTTCTTTCATTTAGTGCAAAGTTTATGGCTTCAGTGTTAATGACACTGCCTTTTCTTACTGAATGGTATTCTGCAATACAGATCTGCAGTTTTATTATACTTTCATCATATAGTAGATATTTCACTTGTTTCCAGTTTAGACTTACATACAAGTCTTTGTTTAGACATATATTTCATGTTCGTGTCCCCCCCCCCCCCCCACCCTGCCCCCTTCTGATAGTACTGAGGTTTTGAACACAGATACTCTATCACTAGAGTGATACCTTCCAGGCCTGTTTATATGTTTCTTTCCTTTTTAAAAATTTTTTTCTTTTTGTGCTGGCACTCAGGTTTGAACTCAAAGCCTGGGTGCTATCCCTTAGCTTTTTTGCTCAAAGCTGGTATTCTACCATTTGAATCAAGCCTTTATATCAGGCTTTCTTTCTGGTTAATTGGAGATAAGAGCCTATTATCTATTCAGGCTGGCTTTAAACCTGAATCCTCAGATCTCAGCCTCTTTTTTTTTTTTGGGTTGGTCGTGGGGCTTGAACTCTGGGCCTGGGTGCTGTCCCTCAGCTCTTCAGCTCAAGGCAAGCACTCTACCACTTGAGCTACAGCGCCACTTCCGGTTTTCTGGTGGTGTATTGGGGAGATAGGAGTCTCACGGTCTCTCCTGCCCAGGCTGGCTTTGAACCGCGATCCTCAGATCTCAGCCTCCTGAGTAGCTAGGATTACAGGCGTGAGCCACCAGCACCCGGCGATCTCAGCCTCTTGAGTAACTAAGATTACAAGTGGGAGCCACCTGCATCTGGCTTCAAAGCTAGTTTATCATCCAAAGTTCTTTAGGATTATACTGGTCCTTTCTATTTAGTTGGTTTGTGTTTGTTTGTTGTGAGTAGACTGTTTTTGTATCTGAATGGTTTCCCAACTTTTTCTGTCTATTTTTTTTTGGGGGGGGGGTTTGGTCGTGGGGCCTGAACTACTCTGGGCCTGGGCGCTGTCCCTCAGCTCTTCAGCTCAAGGCTAGCGCTCTGTCACTTGAGCCACAGCACCACTTCCGGCTTTTTTCTTTTTACTTATGTGGTGCTGAGGAATCGAACCCAGGGCCTCAGGCATGCAAGGCAAGCGCTCTACCACTGAGCCACCTTCCCAGCCCCTTCCCCATCCCAACTTTTTCATACTGTTACTGTAAATGTGCTTTCTCCTCCTCCTTTTTCAGTAGTAGAGTTTTTTCTTAATTTATTTTTTGTTATTATAAAGGTGATGGACAGAGAGGTTACAGTTTCATGTCAGGTACTGAGTATATTCCTTTTTGGACAATGTCATCCTTCCTTGCTTTCATCTTTTACTTTCGTGTGTGTGTGTGTGTGTGTGTGTGTGTGTGTGTGTGTGTGTGTGTGTGTGTGTGTGTGTGTGTGTGTACTTGTGCTCTTGCTTAGCTTTTTCATTCAAGGCTGGAGCTCTACCATTTGAGCCATATTTGCACTTCTGGCTTTTGTTGGTTAATTAGAATAAGAGTCTCAGTCTCATCTCTACCCAGGTTGACTTTGAACCATGATCCTCAGCTCTCAGCCTTCTGAGTAGTTAGGATTACAGGTATGAGCCACCAGCACTGGGTTTATTCAGTAGTTTTAAGATTAATCAGACATGGGGCTGGGAAGGTGGCTCAGTGGTAGAGCGCTTGCCTTGCATGCCTGAGGCCCTGGGTTCGATTCCTCAGCACCACATAAGCAAAAAAGAAAAAAGCTGGAAGTGGCACTGTGGCTCAAGTGGTAGAGTGCTAGCCTTGAGCTGAAGAGCTGAGGGACAGGCCCAGAGTTCAGGCCCCATAACTGGACCCAAAAAATAAAAAAAAAATAAAAATAAAAAAAAATTAATCAGACATACTCTTTTGCTACATATTGATTTCTTCTTCTTCTTCATAACAGGAGATTCACATGGGGCACTGTGTCAATCTGACAGATGATGCTGTGGAAGCTGTTCTTACCTACTGCCCCCAGATATGCATATTGTGCTTCCATGGATGCCCCCTGATAACAGGTCAGTCCCAGAGACTTTGGAGTCCTCCACTTTCATCTTCCTGCATATTAACTGGGGGACCTTGAGGAAATAACTTCATCTGTTCCGTTTCCTTCTCTGTACTTATGACACTGGGAACCTCCCTCACTAAATGTCAGCTGTTTGAGGCTGATGGCCGCAGCCCTGGTCATGGCCTGCTTATCAAACATAATGTGTAAGCCAGGAACTGGTGGCTCATGCCTATGATTCTAGCTACTTAGGAGGCTGAGATCTTAATGTCTCAGTTTGAAGACAGCTCTGGCAGGAAAGTCCATGAGACTCTAATCTCCAATTAAGCACCAAAAGGAATAGAAGTCCAGCTGTGCCCCAAGTGGTAGAATGCTAGCCTTGCAGGGAAAAAAAGCTCAAGGACAGCAACCCAGGCCCTGAGTTCAAATCCCAGGACCAGCGCGCGCGCGCGCGCTCTTGCGCGCGCGCACACACACACACACACACACACACACACACACACACACACACACACACACACACACACACACAATTTAGCTAGGCACTGGTGACTCATGACCTGTAATTGTAGCTACTCAGGGGGCTGAGACCTGAGGATGGCAGTTCAAAGCCAGCCCTAGCAGGAAAGTCTCTGAGACTCTTTTCTCCAATTAAATCACAGGAAAAGTCAAAAGTAGCACCGTGGCTCAAGTGGTAGAGTGCTAGTGGTGAACAAAAAGTATAGGGATAGCACCCAGGCCCTAGAGTTCAAGCCTCAGGACCAGCAAAAATTCATTCATTCATTCATCCAAAACATATGCTTTATGTAGACAATAAACTTATCTGTTATAAAGTTACATCAGCAAGCTGTAGACATTGAGATTCAGAATAACTCTGACTCAGGAATAATGAGCCTTTCACTGATGGAGCATAAAAGAGCCATAACCTCCAGGAACCTATGGCTCAAACCTGTAATCCTAGCTACTCAGGAGGTTGAGATCTGAAGATCTGGGTTCCAGTCCAGCCTGGGCAGGAAAATAGGAGAGACTCTAATCTCTAGTTGGTTAACTGGAACAAAAAGCTGGAGGTTGAAGTATGGCTCAGGTGATTGAGTGTCAATGAAACAGAAAAGCTAAGCAAGGCTGCAAGACCCAGCTGGGGGCTAGTGGCTCCTATCTATAATCCTAACTGCTCAGGGGGGCTGAGTTATAAGGATTAACGTTTGAAGCCAGCAGAGGTAGGAAAGTCCGTTAATTCTTAGGTCCAATTCTAAAAGTCTGTACATATACCCCAGTGGATACATATGAACTTCACATGCACACTGAACAACATAGGGTGCTTCTCAGGTAACTATTATCTTCATTGTCTCTACTTGTTAAATATTTATTATTGAGCCGGGCACTGGTGGCTCACGCCTGTAATCCTAGCTACTCAGGAGGCTGAGATCTGAGGATCGCGGTTCAAAGCCAGCCCGGGCAGGAGAGACCGTGAGACTCCTATCTCCAATAAACCACCAGAAAACCGGAAGTGGCGCTGTAGCTCAAGTGGTAGAGCGCTCGCCTTGAGCTGAAGAGCTGAGGGACAGCGCCCAGGCCCAGAGTTCAAGCCCCACGGCCGACAAAAAAAAAAAAAAAATGTATTATTGTTACTATGAAAGTGATGTGCAGAGGGGTTACAGGTAACATAAGTCAGGTAAAGAGTACACTTCTGGGCTGGGAATGTGGCTTAGTGGTAGAGTGTTGTCTAGCATGCATGAAGCCCTGGGTTCAATTCCTCAGAACCACATAAACAGAAAGAGCCGGAAGTGGTGTTGTGGCTCAAGTGGTAGAGCACTAGCATTGAGCACAGAGAGGCTCTGGGACTGAGCCCGGGCCCTGAGTTCAAGCCCTAGGACCAGAAAAAAAAAAATTCAAAACAGTACATCTCTTTTTGGACAATGTCATCCCTTCCCTCCTCCTCCCAGTTTTTCCTCCCAGCCCCAGCCACACGTTGTATGTTCATTTTCCACATAGTGTCTAGTGAGTACCACTCCTGCTTTTGTTTACTCTTTGTCCCTCCATTTCTGTGTCTCCCCTTACCCTCCCAATGATAGATAAAACAAGACAAAAAGAACAGAAAATGAAAACAGCAATGAAGAGAATGCTTGTTTCCATTTCCTGGACCTACTTCTTTTTTAAGCAGGGTTTCAAATATTTTGCCTAGGTTGGCCTCAAACTCACAATCCTCCTGCCTGAATCTATTAAATTACAGTTATGAACCATTACACTCAGCTCAATGTTTTCTTTAATTACAACTCTGCTTTCTTTTTTTCTTTTTTCCTTTTTTTTGGTGCCAGTCCTGGTGCTTGAATTTAGGGCCTGGGCGCTGTCCCTGAATTTCTTTTGCTCAAGGCCAGTACTGTGCCTCTTCTGGCTTTCCCGTGTATGTGGTACTGAGGAATCAAACCCATGGCTTCATGCATGCTAGGCAAGCACTCCACCACAAAGCCACATTCTCAGCCCTACAAATCTGCTTTCTAAAAGGCTTAATTTTTCACAAACAGATGGCACTAACTTCCTTCTTTGTGTGTGTGTGTGTGTGTGTGTGTGTGTGTGTGTGTGTGTGTGTGTGTGTGTGTGTGTGTGTGTGTGTGTGTGTGTGTGTGCCAGTACTGGGACTTGAACTCAGGGCCTTATGCACTTATTTAGCTTCTTCTCTCAAGGCTGGTGCTCTACCAGTTGAGCCACACTTTCATTTCTGGTCTTTTGCTGGTCATTTGGAGATGAGTTTCTCAAGACTTCCAACCAGGATCTTCAGATCTGAACCTCCTGAGCTAGGACTACAGGCATGAGCCACTAGAACCTGGCTAAAAAAGAGATTTGTTGCTCAGGATGTGTGTGTGTGTGTGTGTGTGTGTGTTTTAATTGGTGGTCATGGGGCTTGAATTCAGGGCCTAGGCTTTTATATTTAAGTAGTGCTCTACCACTTTGAACCTCAGCTCTACTTCCCATTTTCTGGCAGTTAATTGGAGATAGCAGTCTTACACACTTTCCTGCCTGGACTGGCTTTGAACTGAAATCCTTAGATGATCTCAAGGTGTAAGTTACCAGGGCCCAGCTTTTTTTCTTTTAAGAATAATAATAATACACACACACACACACACACACACACACACACACACACACACACACACACACACACACACACACACACACACACACACACACACACACACACACACAGGGGTTTGTGCTCTTTTTTTTTGGGTGTGGGGTTGTACTCTTGAACTCAGGGCCTGGGGCTCTTCCTTGTCTTTTTGCTTCATGGCTGGTACTCTCCTACTTGACCTGTAGTTCCAACTTTTCTTAATATTCTCTCTAATAGTTCATGAATTATTACCACTAAAACTCTCTCATGTCTGTCCTTAAAACTGTTTTAGAGGGCTGGGTAGGTGGCTCAGTGGTAGAGCATTTGCCTTGCATGCATGAGGCCCTGGGTTCGATTCCTCAGCACCACATAAGCAAAAAAAAAAAAAAAAAAAGCCAGAGGTGGCACTGTGGCTCCAGTGGTAGAGTGCTAGCATTGAGCTGAAGAGCTGAGGGACAGAGCCTAGGCCCAGAGTTCAGGACCCACAACCGGACACCCCCCCCCCCACACACACACACAAAAACTGTTTTAGATTTTTTTTTTTTTTTTGTCAGTCAGGGGGTGCCCAAGGCAAGTGCTCTACCACTTGAGCCACAGCACCACTTCCAGTTTTCTGATCGTTAATTGGAGATAAGATTCTCATGGGGATATTCCTGCCTGGGCTGACTTTGAATGGTGATCCCCATATCTCAGCCTCCTAGGTAGCTAGCTAGGATTACAGGTGTGAGCCACCTATGCCCGGCCTGTTATAGATTTTAATACTAATCTAACACTCTAGACAAGGCAAATGTATGCTCTCTACCCTGGCTAGGTTCAAAAAGGCACTTATTAGACAAGAGAAGGCTCAACTCCAGCATAGGTTTATTGGGGGGAAAACCTGCAGAAGGGAATCCCCCTTCCCCAGCTAGAGCTATAGCCTCCTAGCTTACACACGGTGTATTTGTAGTGGAGTTACCAACATTGTCTGGTGAGGGTTGGTATGAAGAAAACTAATGGTAGGACATAACTCTCGTGGAGAGGTCATAGTTGGGGGCAGGGAAGAAGCTGGGCTGGGATTTTGTGCTCAAGGCCCAATTGACAGTAAATTTTTGGTCTGGCACCAGACACAGGAGTTCAGCCAGTTAGAGAGAGGATAATGAGGGAGTGTTAGTAAATCAAGGCTCTGGTCTGGGACCTCAAGATAAGAGCAAAGGGCTCTTGGGACCTAACAACCCTCATGGTTCAAGGAGGAAATCTGCAGTAGGGAAGGCAATGTCTGCTAGATTCAAAAAGAGGAAAAAGGCCAGACAGAATAGCAGCATGGGTTTATTGGAAAACAAGACAAACAAAAACAACAACAATAGGACTGGTAGCTCATGCCTGTAATCCTAGCTACACAAGAGGCTGAGAGCTGAGGATCCTGGTTCAAAGCCAGCCCAGCCAGGAAAGTCCATGAATCTCTTACCTCCAATTAACCACCTAAACGTAGAACAGTAGCTCTATGTTTGCCTTGAGCAAAAAGCCATAGGGACAGTGCCCAGGCCCTGAATTCAAGTCCTAGGACTAGCACACGTGCACACACATGCATGCACACGCATGTGCCACACACACACACAACTGCATGAGGGAACCTTCAGCCAAAGCAAGAGACTCACCCTGAAATATTCACAGTGGGTCTGAAAGAGCACTAGAACTGTCTAATAGGAGTGGTTTGGAAATAACCAGAATGAGAGAAATGGTGGGAAACAAGGTCACAGCTGGAGCTAGGGAGGAAGCAAGGGCTGCGTATCTGCTCAAGGTCCACACTGGGAGTCCATTTGAGACTGTGCCTGCTGCATGAGTTTATCTGGTCTGGGAAAGTGGTGGGAGTATTATTGAATCAAGGCACTGTTCTGGGGCCTCAAGATAAGGACATTTGGCTATTTGGACCTAACAATGTTATTAGAAGCTTCTCTTGTTTGTGCTAAAGCTTGCTAGCTATGAATCTGACCCATCACTGCCAGTGCTGGATGGGAGAGGGATGGGTAGGAGGGGAAGTAAAGGGGTTCTCCATCCATACTCACATCTCAGCTTTCTGATTCGCTAGGATTACAGATGTGAGCCACCATACCCAGCTAATAAATAAAAAGGAAAGGAAAGGGGGGAAGGGAGAAAGAAAGGTGGCAGAGAGAAAGAGAGAGAGAGAAACTATTGATATTATTCACTACCTTAACCCCCTAGTCTAGGGCTGGGAAGGTGGCTCAGTGGTAGAATGCTTGCCTCACATGCATGAAGCCCTGGGTTCAATTCCTCAGCACCACATGAGCAGAAAAAAGCCGGAAGTGGTGCTGTGGCTCAAGTGGTAGAGCGCTAGCCTTGAGCTGAAGAGCTGAGGGACAGTGCCCAGGCCCAGAGTTCAGGCCCCACAACCAACGATTATGATGACAACGACGACGATGACGATGATGACCGACGACAACAACAACAAACACCCTAGTCTAACTGCTGTAGATTTTCATGTGATAGAGCTGCCTAAGGACACTGGTTATGACATCTGTGTTATGTGGCAATATGCTGCCATCTAGTGTCAGGTTGTTTAAATTACATAAAACTAGGTGACATGCTTACTAAAGGACTAATGACAAAATAATCTGAAAAACTACCACCAGATAAAATGAAATTCAGAACTATGTCTCTGATTTTCTTTTTAAAAATTGTAATGGCTAGCCAGGTGCTGGTAGCTCGTGCCTGTAGTCCTAACTACTCAGAAGGCTGAAATCTGAGGATCACAATTCAAAGTCAGCTGGAGCAGAAAAGTCCGTGAGACTCTTACCTCCAATTAACCACCAGAAATCTAGAAGTGGGGCTGTGGCTCAAGTGATAGAGCTCTCACCTTGAAATGAAGAGCTCAGGGACAGCACCTAGGCCCAGAATTCAAGCCCCATGACTGACCAAAAAAAAAAAAAATTGCATTGGCTGTTAGCAGTAGAAGAAGGAAGGAAGGGGTAGGGGGAGGTAGGAAGGGAGGCAGACAGGCTGGAGAATTGGATGGTGTATGCAGTGAATTTTTAGCTACCTTGGGGAATAATGACATTGTAGCAATACCTTTTTATTTTACTTTTTTCTGGTCCTAGGTGCTGTCCCTGAGCTTTTTGCTCAAGGCTAATGCTACACCACTTGGGACACAGTGCCAGTTCTGGCTTTTTCTGCATGGTTTATTGGAGATAAAAATCTCTCAGACTTCCCTGCCTGGGTTGGCATGTGAGCCACTTGTGCTCAGAATGGCTGTTTTGTTTGTTTTTTGCTTTGTGCTGATAACTCATGGCTACAATAAACATTTTAAAAAGAAAAAATTAACCAACTCTTTGGGGGTTGGAGGTGTGGCCTCAGTTGGTAGACTATCAGCAAAAGCATCACGTATGGAGATCAAATCCTGATTTCTGACCTAAAAGAAAACAGTCAAGAGAATGACTGTGATTCTGTTTGCCTAGATCTTCTCTAATTCAATAATGTTTATAGTTTGCAGATCCTACTCCTGTGTGTATACGTCAGTCCTGGGGCTTGAACTTTGGCATAGATGCTGAGCTTGAGCTTTCGTGCTCAAAGCGAATGCTCTACTTTAGCCACAGCTCTCCTTTCTGCCTTTTGCTGGTTAAGAGTGTCACAACTTTCTAGCCTGGGCTGACTTTGAACTGTGATCCTCAGATCTCAGACTCCTGAGTAGCTAGTGGTGTGAGCCACCAGTGCCAGCTTGTAGACGCATTAAAATTTTAACTTTTGTCAAACTCATTCTTTTTTTTTTTTTTTTTTTTTGGGTCCGGTCGTGGGGCCTGAACTCTGGGCCTGGGCACTGTCCCTCAGCTCTTCAGCTCAAGGCTAGCACTCTACCACTTGAGCCACAGCGCCACTTCCGGCTTTTTTTTTTTTTTATGTGGTGCTGAGGAATCGAACCCAGGGCCTCGAGCATGCAAGGCAAGTGCTCTACCACTGAGCCACCGTCCCAGCCCTCAAACTCATTCTTAAGTATTACCTTTTCTTTGAGACAGTCTCATTATGTTTACCAGATCTGCCATAAACTTGTAACTTCCCGAGACCATCCTTGATTTGATCCCCAGCAGCATCCCTCAAAAACAAAATTTTAAAAAGGCTACAGGCATGGCTTAAGTGACAGAGCACCTACCTAGCAATGGACAGTAGACCTGTCAAAAATCTGAGTTAAGCCAGGTACCGGTGACTCATACCTTTAATCCTAGCTACTCAGGAGGCTGAGATCTGAGGATCTCGGTTTAAAGCCATCTTGGGCAAGAAAGTACATGAGACTCATCTCCAGTAAACCACTAGAAAATGGGAAGTGGCGCTGTGGCTCAAGTAGTAGAGCACTAGCTTTGACCTGAAGAGCTGAGGGACAACACTCAGGCCCAGAGTTCAAGCTCCAAGACCAGAAAAAAAAGAAAGTTTTATTTAAGCCAGGTGCTGGTGGCTCATGTCTGTTAATCCTAGTTAGTCAGGAGGCTGAGATATAGGTATTACAGTTCAAAGTCAGCTCAGGCAGGAAATTTTGTGAGATTCTTATCTCCAGTTATAAACAAAACAAACAAAAAAGCCAGGAGTTCACTGTTCAAATATAGTGCAAAAACGTTTGGGGGCTGGGAATGTGGCCCAGTGGTAAAGTACGTGCCTAGCGTGCATGAAGCCTTAGGTTCTATTCCTCAGTACCACATAAACAGAAAAAGCTGAAGTGGCACTGTGGCTCAACTGGTAGAGTGCTAGCCTTGAGCAAAAGAAGCTCAGGGACAGTGCCTAGACTCTGAGTTCAAGCCCCAGGACTGGCAAAAAAAAAAAAAAAAAGCTGGAAGTGGAGCTGTGGCTCAAGTGGTAGAATGCTAGCCTTGAGCCAAAAATGCTCAGGGACAGCGCCCAAGCCCAGAGTACACAAGCTCCAGGCTGGCAAAAAAAAAAAAAAAGTTCAGGAACAAGCTGGATGCTGGTGGCTTATGCCTATAATCCTGGCTACTCAAGAGGCTGAGATCTGAGGATTGCAGTTCAAAGCCTGGGCAGGAAAGTCTGTAAGACTCATTTCCAAATAACTGCCAGAAAACTGGCAGTGGAGCTGTGGCTCAAAATGGTAAAGCACTAACCTTGAGTAAAAGAGCTCAGGGACAGTGCCCACACCCTGAGTTTAATCCCCATGACTAACAAAAAAAAAAGTAAGGGCTTACCATTAATTAATGAGTTATTCAGTGGTATACTATGCTCACTCTATATATGGTGATATTTAATACTTTAAATAACCCTGAGATAAAAAAATCAACTCTCTAGCTTATATCTGATTATTGTTTTCCTTTGATTATTGTGAATTAATATACTGTCATTGTTTTCTTTTATAGATCATTCACGAGAAGTCTTGGACCAGTTAGTAGGCCCAAACAAACTAAAGCAAGTATCGTGGACTGTGTACTGAGGTTATGGAAATTTGTCAAACAAGGAAAGCTGGACTCTGCTTTCCAGATTGGGTCAATAGATATCTGCTGCCCACTTAATTTAGCATTACTTTGTGACTATTGTGTTATTTAAGCTATGCTCTCAGAGAGTAGACTAAATCCCCATGAATGTAGTTTGTGCTGTAAAGCTAGCCAGATTCCTAAACATGTTACTACGACTCTTGAGTCTGTATTTGTTTGATAAGTATTTGTTTATAAAATGCTAATCCTGATATGAACTCAGGCAGAGAAAGAGACTGTTTTGTGAAGTAAGTTTCAAATGATGTTTTCCCTTGAAATACCCTCCTCTGTAGGTATTAGAGCTGTTCTGAGATATTAACTAGTACAAATAAACCTTAGAACTCTTTGAAGTAAAAGTCTTTCTAAAAGCATAATTATTCTGCCATGATTATTTCTGGCTCTTACCTTCAGAAAGCATTGAAATGTCCATTTGTGCCAGTGGCAGGTGGCTCACACCTGTAATCTTTGCTATTCAGAAAGCTGAGATCTGAGGACTACAGCTAAAAGCCAGCCCAGGCAAGAAAGTCCATGAGACTCTTTGCTCCAATTTTAACCACCAAAAAACCAGAAGTGGAGCCGTGGCTCAAAGCAGTAGAGCAGTAGCCTTGAGTGAAAAAGCTCAGGGATAGTGCCCAGGTCCTGAGTTCAACTCACCTCATAATGCACAAAGAAAAATTGAGAAATTTTAAAAATAGGTCTTTTTAAAAGAAGTACTTATATAGGTCAGAAACATATAGCTACATAAAGGAAGGCCGCAGTGGCACACACCCACAGCACAGCCCCAGCACCTGTGAGGCTAAGGCAGGAGGACTGCAGTTCAAGGTTAGCTTGGGCTATAGCCCAGACTGCATAGTGAGAACCTGCCTGAAGAGCAGAAGGGAAGGAAGGTATCAGAAGCTGAAGTTAAAATCTTTAATAGGCCCCTCTGTACAGCATTTAATAGTCCCCTCTGTATGGTATTTAATAGGCCCCTCTGTACGGTATTTTCACAATAAAAAACAATCTGTGAAAGAAAAATCTTTAGGGCTGGGAAGGTGGCTCAGTGGTAGAGTGTTTGCCTTGCATGCATGAGGCCCTGGGTTCCATTCCTCAGCACCACATAAGCAGAAAAAAGCCGGAAGTGTTGCTATGGCTCAAGTGGTTGAGCGCTAGCCTTGAGGTGAAGAGCTGAGGGACAGCGCCCAGGCCCAGAGTTCAGGCCCCACAACCGACCAAAAAAAAAAAAATACCTTGCTAATCAGGAGGCTGAGATCTGAGGATCATGGTTCAAAGCCTCTTCCTTCCTTCCTTCTCTTTCTTTCTCTCTCTTTCTCTCTTTCTTTCTCTCTCTCTCTTTCTCTCTTTCTCTTTCTTTCTCTCTTTCTCTCTTTCTTTCTTTCTTTCTTTCTTTCTTTCTTTCTTTCTTTCTTTCTTTCTTTCTTTCTCTCTCTCTTTCTTTCTTTCTTTCTTTCTCTTTCTTTCTTGTCCTGGGGCTTCCCTGAGCTCCTTTTGCTCAAGGCTAGCAATCTACCATTTGAACCACAGCATCACTTCCAGCTTTTTCTCTTTATGTGGTATTGAGGAACTGAAACCAGGGCTTCATGCAAGCACTCTACCACTAAGCCACATTCCCAGCCCATTATTCTTAGCTGATTTAACAGACAATAGATTGTTCAAAATAATAATATTATTAGTGATGTATTTAGTGATTACAGCTTCTGGTCAGGCTTATAAGGGGCATATTATAAAGTTTCAGTGTCATAAAGAACTTGAGAGTGAGCCGGGCGCTGGTGGCTCACGCCTGTAATCCTAGCTACTCAGGAGGCTGAGATCTGAGGATCGCGGTTCAAAGCCAGCCCGGGCAGGAAAGACCGTGAGACTCCTATCTCCAATAAACCACCAGAAAACCGGAAGTGGCGCTGTAGCTCAAGTGGTAGAGCGCTTGCCTTGAGCTGAAGAGCTGAGGGACAGCGCCCAGGCCCAGAGTTCAAGCCCCACAACCGACAAAAAAAAAAAAAAAAAAAAAAAAAAAAAAGAACTTGAGAGTGGGTGCTGGTGGGCTCACACATATAATCCTAGCTACTAAGGAGGCTGAGATCTGAGAATCACAGTTCAAAATCAGCCTGTGCAGGAAAAGTCCATGAGATTCTATCTTCAGTTAACCACCAGAAAACTGGAAGTGGAGCTGTAGCTCAAAGTGGTATAGCATTAGCCTTGAACAAAAGAGCTCAGGGACAGCACCCTAGCCCTGAGTTCAAGCCCCATGACTGACACACTTGAGAGAGGAGGGTGTACTGTTAAAGTTCTCATACTGCTCATGAAGTTTATTTGAAGTATACTTGGGCTAAATGTCAATAGCTCACAACTATAATCCTAGCTGCTCAAGAGGCTGAGATCTGAGAATCTGGATCCAAAGGCAGCCCAGGCAGGAAAGTCCATGAGACTATTATCTCCAGCAAGGCAGTAAAAAGTGGAACTGGCTCCCAAGAGACAGAGCCCAGCCTTGAGCAAGCAAGCAGATGGAGAATACATCTCTCCATCATTTGATGTAGGCTCAGGCTGCCATAATCTGTGATCTTCCTATTTATGCTTCCCTGTAGTTGAAGATGACAGTCATTGGCTGCAGTGTGTATGCGCGCACGCGCGCGTGCACCCATCAGTCCTGGGCACTATCTGAGCTTTTTTAAAAAGCTCAAGGCTAGCTCCTTACCACTTGGGTCACAGTTCCACTTCTGATGGTGAATTGGAGATAGGAGTCTCACAGACTTTCCTGTCCTGACTGGCTTTAAACCAGGATCCTCAGATCTAAGCCTCCTGAGTAGCTAGGATTACAGGTATAAGCTACCAGTGCCAGGCTTTGAGAACTTTTATACTTGGACTGGTCTCAAACCAGGCTGGCCTTGAGCCCCAATCCCTTCATCTCTGCCTCCCAAGTTGCCAGGATTACAGTCTTCCACACAGGATTGTATTGATACTTAAAAGCACGAGAACAATTTAAGGCCAAAATTCCCACACTGCACTTGTTGTCAGTCCGTTGTTTTCCTGACAGGTGGGCTTAGGCAGGGAGAACTCCACTATTTTACTCAGCTGCCGTTGGATGCAGTGTCCTTTGAACTGGGGGCGCCCAGGGTCACCGATCAGGACTCGGGTTCCATAGGTCCGAGAGCAGTTCCTCAACCACTGATGGAGTCTGTCAGCAAGATCATCATCATAAAACATATCTCCAAGGACAACCAGGTCCCATTTCTCCTGTTCCATATCCAAAATGTCTTCAGTTAAGATAGGGAAAGGACTCAGCCAATTCAGTTCACAATTAAGCGCAACAGCCATTCCTGCAACTTTAAAAAAACATGATCAGTTAATGGGTTAGCATATATGCCAATAGGCTATTCTAAAACCTTATTTAAAAAACAATTTAACCCACCTTTCCCTCCACCCCCTTTTCTGGTGTTAATCCTGGGGCTTGAACTCAAGTCCTAGACACTGTCAAGATTTTTTGCTCAAGGCTAGCACTGCATCACTTAGCCAGAACTCCACTTGTGGCTTTTTGCTGATTAGTTGTAGATGAGAGTTTCATGGACTTTTCTGCCTGGGCTTCAAATGGTGATCCTCAGATCTCAGGCTCCTGAGTAGCGAGGATTACACATGTGAGCCTCCATCATCTGGTAAAAATGGTTTTTGGATTTTTTGTTTGGTTTTTAAAGATAAAGCCAGACCACTGGTGGCTCATACCTGTAGTCCTAGCTACTCAAGAGACTGAGATCTGAGGATTGCAGTTCAAAGCCAACCAGGGGGGCTAGGAATATGGCTTAGTGGCTTGCCTCGCATGTATGAAGCCTTAGGTTTGATTCCTCAGTACTACATACACAGAAAAAGCCAGAGGTGGCGCTATTGCTCAAGGTAGAGTGCTAGCCTTGAGCAAAAGCAACTCAGGAACATTGCCCAGGCCCTGAATGCCCAGGACTGGCAAAAAAAAAAAAAAAAAGCCAGGGCAGGAAAGTCTTTGATAACTTTTTTTTTCAGGGCAGGAAATTCTTTGATAACTTTTTTTTTTTTTTTTTTTTTGGTCCTGGGACTTGAACTCTGGGTGTGGGGTGCTGTCTCTCAGCTCTTCAGCTCAAGGAGAATGCTCTCCCACTTGAGCCACAGCACCACTTCTGGTTTTCTGGTGGTTTATTGGAGATAAGTCTCACAGACTTTCCTGCCCCATCTGGCTTTGAACTGTGATCCTCAGATCTCAGCTTTCTGAGTAGCTAGGATTACAGGTATGAGCCCCCAATACCGGGCCAAGAGAACTCTGATCTCCAGAAAATTGGGAGTTGAACTGTGGCTCAAAGCAGTAGAGTGCTAGCTTTGAGTGAAAGAGATCAAGGACAGCACCCAGGTCCTGAGTTCAAGCCAAGTCCCACGATTGACCCAGAGAGAGAGGGGGAGGGGGGAAGAAAGAAAGAACACTAAAATATATCCCAGTATTAAAACATGTACTGCCAGCCGCTGGTGGCTCGTGCCTATAATCCTAGCTACTCAGGAGGCTGAGATCTGAGGATCTTGGTTCAAAGCCAGCCCGGGCAGGAAAGGCCATAAGACTCTTATCTCCAATAAACCACCAGAAAACTGGAAGTGGCGCTGTGGCTTAAGTGGTAGAATGCTCCCCTTAAGCTAAAGAGCTGAGGCACAGTGCCCAGGCAGAGAGTTCAAGCCCCATGACTGACCAAAAAAAAAAAAAAAAAAAAGTACTATTCCAAATATGGTGGGTGTTGTGGTTCATGCCTGTAATCCTAGCTACTCAGGAAGCTCACGTGTGAGGATTGAGGTCTCAACCCAGCCTGGTAGACAAACCCTAAGACTCTTTATCTCCAGTTAATCAGCAAAAAGCCAGAAGTGGAAGTGTGGCTCAAGTTGTAGGTTTAAAGAAAAAAGTCAAGTAAGATCAAGAGGCCCCGAGTTCACCTTCTAATACTGGCATAAGAAAAAAAATTCTAGGGCTGGGAAGTGGTAGAGTGCTTGCCTTGCATGCATGAGGCCCTGGGTTCAATTCCTCAGAACCACATAAGCAGAAAAAGCTGGAAGTGGTGCTGTGGCTCAAGTGGTAGAGTGCTAGCTTTGAGCTGAAGAGCTGAGGGATAGCGCCAGGCCCAGAGTTCAGGCCCCATGATTGACCAAAAAAAAAAAAAAAGAAAAGAAAAAAATTCTAATAGGTAAGAGTGACATTGAACAAGACACATTGTATTCATAAACTGCTTTGTTAAATGACAACTCCTTTGTACAGCTACTTAAAGATTATAACATAAATGCTGGGTGCCAGTGGCTCACACCTGGAATTCTAGCTACTCAGGATACTGAGATCTGAGTATCACAGTTCCAAGCCAGCCTGGGCAGACAAATCTGAGACTCTTGTTTACAATTAACCATCAAAATGCTGAAGTAGGCACTGGAATGTGACTTAGTGGTAGAGTGCTTGCCTAGCATGCTTAAAGTCCTGGTTTGATTCCTCAGTACCACATAAACAGAAAAAGCCGGAAGTGGTGCTGTGTCAAGTGCTAGAATTCTAGCCTTGAGCAAAAAGCAGCTAAAGGACAGTACCCAGACTCTGAGTTCAAGCCCCAGGACTGGAGAAAAAAAAATGAGTAGAGATGTGCCTCAAGTTGTAGAGCTCCAGCTTTGATTATAAAAGCCAAGCAAACTCAGGAGATTGAGATCTGAGGATCATAGTTCAAAGCTAATGTGGGCAGAAAAGTCAGTGTGAGACTCTTAGATTGCCAATAAATTACCAAAAAAATGCTGGGGGGCTGGGAAGTTGGCTCAGTGGTAGAGCGCTTGCCTTGCATGCCTGAGGCCCTGGGTTCAATTCCTCAGCACCACATAATCAAAAAGAAAAAAGCCGGAAGTGGCGCTGTGGCTCAAGTGGTAGAGTGCAAGCCTTGAGCTGAAGAGTGAGGGACAGCGCCCAGGCCCAAAGTTCAGGCCCCACAACCAGACCCCCCCCCCAAAAAAAAAGATATATATGGGGCTGGGAAGGTGGCTCAGTTGTAGAGTGCTTGCCTTGCATGCATGAGGCCCTGGGTTCGATTCTTTAGCACCACATAAAAAAAGCTGGAAGTGGCACTTTGGCTCAAGTTGTAGGGCGCTAGCCTTGAGCTGAAGAGCTGAGGGACAGTGCTCATGCCCAGAGTTCAGGCCCCATGACCGACAAAAAAAAAATGCTGGAAGTGGTCCTATGGCTCAAATGGTAGAGCACTAGCCTTGATCAAAAGAAGTTCAGGAACAATGCTCAGGTTGAATTCAAGCCCCAGGACCAGCAAAAAAAAAAAAAAAATAGCCAGGATTGCGAATGTGGTTTAGTGGTAGAGTGCTTACCTAGCATGCATGAAGCCCTGGGTTCAATTCCTCAGTACCATATAAATAGAAAAAAAACAAAAAAAGTGGCTATAGCTCAAGTGGTAGAGTGCTAGCTAGCCTTGAGCAAAAGAAGCTCAGGGATTAGTGCCCAGGTCCTGAATACAAGCCCCAGGACTAGCAGAAAAAAAAAAAAAAAAAAAGAGCCAAGTAAGAACATGTAGCTCTGAGTTCAAGGTCCCATACTTATACAAATAAAATAAAAATAAACACTATGAGCCAGATGCTGATGGCTTGTGTCTATTACCTAACAACTCAGGTAGCTGAAATGTGAAGATGTTCAAAGCTGGCCTCAGCAGGGAAGAGTCCATAAGACTCTCATCTCTAACTACCCAAAAGCTAGAAATGGAGCTGTGGCTCAAGTGCAAGAGTGTTAGCTTTGAGCAAAAATCCTCAGGGACAGAGGCCAAGCCATCAGTTCAAACCCTAGGACTAAGGCACATGTGTGCGCGTGCACACGCAAACACACACGCACACACACATGCACACACAGAGTTTGATGCTGGTGTAGGTAACATAACAACTTCAAAGCCACCCAGAACTACTTGAGATCCTGTTGCTGAATGTCTGCACATATTTATATCCTGAAAGAAAAAAAGGATTAAGTTTTCAATGTTTTGCAATATGGAATCCTTACTAGGGTCTATGTCATTGGCCACAATCCTTGAGGCCCCACTCATCTTGGCAGCCATGGCTGTGGCTCCACACCCGCACCCAAGATCTAACACCGACTTTCCTCTCACAGTTTCAGGATTATCCAAGAGATACCTAGATTCAAAAAGAAAAAAAAATCTCAGGGATGTGGGGAAAGTTCTGGAAGGACTATACAAAACAACAACAACAGCCAGAGCTAGGCACCAGTGGCTCATGCCTATAATCCTAGCTACTCAGGAGGCTGAGGTCTGAGGCCCAGGCAGGAAAGTCCTTGAGACTCTTATCTCCAGATAATCACTAGAAAACCGAAAGTGGTGCTTGGGCTCAAAATGATAGACAGGTAGCCTTGAGTGAAAGAGTTCAGGAACAGCACCCAGGCCTAGAGTTCAAACCCCAGGACCAACAAAAGAAAAAACAAAACAAAACAAAAAAACAAGCCAGGCACCAGTAGCTTGTGCCTGTAATCTTAGTTACTAAGGAGGCTAGGATCTGAGGATCACAGTTCCAATTCAGCCCAGGCAGGAAAGTCTATGAGATTCTTAGCTCCAATTACCCACCAAAGAGGCAGATATAGAACTGCAGCTCAAGTGAGTATCCTTGTTGAAAGAGCCAAGAAAAGGAAAAGCCCCAGTACTAGTACTCACACAAACACAGGAGGTTTGCATGGGTTTTGTTTTGTTATTTTGAGGGGCGGGGAAAGAGTGTCTACTTTTTTTTGTTGTTGTTCATTGTGGGGCTTGAACTCAGGGCCTGGGCGCTGTCCCTGAGCTCTTTCACTCAAGGCTATTTCTCTATCACTGAGCCACAGTGCCACTTTGGTTTTCTAGTGGAAGAGTCTCCTGGACTTTCCTGCATGGGCAGGTTTTAAACTGCGACCCTCAGATCTTAGCCTCCAGAGTAGCTAAGACTATAGGCATGAACCACCAGTGCCTAGCTTTTTCTTTTTTTTTTTTGTGGGTCGTGGGGCCTAAACTCTGGGCCTGGGCGCTGTCCTTCAGCTCTTGAGCTCAAAGCTAGCGCTCTACCACTTGAGCCATAGCACCACTTCCGGCTTTTTTCTTTTTGCTTATGTGGTGCTGAGGAATCGAACCCAGGGCCTCAGGCATGCAAGGCAAGCGCTCTACCACTGAGCCAACTTCCCAGCCCCGCACTCTACTACTTGAGCCATAGTGCCACTTCCAGTTTTCTGAGTGGTTTATTGGACATAGTCTCACAGAGTTTCTTACCCAGGCTGGTTCTGAACCTCGACCCTCAGATCTCAGCCTCCTGAGTAGCTAGAATTAGAGGGGTGAGACACCAGGACCCAGCTCTTTTATCTTTTTTAATAATTCTACATCTATGCCTGTGTGAAGCCTGGAGAGGACCAACGGAGAGCATTGTGGAGGTCACTCTGGCTCCCTGGGAATTTACTGGTGATCATTCCTGTCTTCTCTCTTGATGGCAACTGAAAATCCAACCTCTGGGAGGCTTCAGACCTCCTCATTCTGGCAAATACCAAAGCCAAGTATGGATGAGGCTTCCTGCTTGTTCAATTGTTTGTTGTTAGTTTTGAGTTTTTGAGGTCTCACCACATAGCTCAGGCTGGCTTCAACCTCATGCTGCTGCTTTCTCCACTTTCCAAATGCTACAGGCATGTACCACCATGCTCCGCTGTAGGAGGCTTTTTTTTTTTTTAATCTTAAGAGAAGATCCTCCACTAGGTTACCATCCAAACCACCACCAAGTAGAGGGCTCAGTGAGCCTCGGTGACTTTGGGGTTTTTTTTGTTTTTTTTTTTTTTTCGGTCGGCCATGGGGCTTGAACTCTGGGCCTGGGCGCTGTCCTTCAGCTCTTCAGCTCAAGGCGAGCTACCACTTGAGCTACAGCGCCACTTCCGGTTTTCTGGTGGTTTATTGGAGATAGGAGTCTCACGGTCTCTCCTGCCCGGGCTGGCTTTGAACCGCGATCCTCAGATCTCAGCCTCCTGAGTAGCTAGGATTACAGGCGTGAGCCACCAGCGCCCGGCGACTTTGGGGTTTTGATGAAGTATGGTTGATGGAGAATGAGGCCTTGGAGGGGCTGAGAGGAGAAAGGATGAGTGGCGGTCCCAGACCCCCATTCTAATAGGGCAGTACCTAGACAGGGCTTGGCCTCCGGGCCAGTAGATTGCCCAGTAAGGATCGCTGTAAGGCCACAGGTCAGCTCTCTCCCACCAGAACTTGCATTTGGGGGTCAGAAGTCGTAGCTGGATTTCGGGGGTGAGGCTGCCAGTGCTGGTGACTTCGGTGTTCTCTTCCAGAAACACTTTCACCTCTGGGTCCACAGGGCTTCCCGCTCCTCTCCAGGGACAGCGGTGCCCTGAAAACAGGGAGAAGCCAGCACTTCTCCAGGCCTTGAGGACATGCCACTGCCTCCTGGGAGCTTTGCAGCCACAGCTCAATGCCATCAGCCCTTTCCAAAACCCAGCTGCAAATGTGGGGTCTCCTTGCCCAAGAACAAACTGGAGCATCCCACCTTGGTTGTAACTGGAATCTCCGGATATCTGAAAACAAAATAAGATAGAAGGGCCAGTGGCTCATGCCTGTAGCTGGGAAGCTACTCAGAAGAGTTACAGTTCAAAGGCAGCCCAGGTAGGAAAGTCTTTGAGACTCTTATCTCCCATTATCTACCAAAAAGCCAGAACTGCCAGGCACTGGTGGCTCAGGCCTGTAATCCCATCGTGCTTTAAAGTCAGGCCTGGGTAGAAATGTCTGTGAGACTCAGATCTCCAATAAACCACCAGAAAAACTTGAGTGGTAGACTGCATGCCTTGAGCTGAAGAGCTGAGGGACAGCGCCCAGGCCCAGAGTTCAGACCCCACGACCAACCAAAAAAAAACAAAACAAAACCCAGACTGTAGTGAAGAAGCTAAAGGACATGAGCTGGGCATGTGGCTTAGTGGTAGAGTGCTTGCCTAGCATGCATGAAGCCCTGAGTTCTGTTCCTCAGTACACAGAAAAAGCCCGATGTGGTGCTGTAGCTCAAGTGGTGGAGTGCTAGCCTTGAGCAAAAGCAGCTCAGGGTCAGTGCTCAGGGCCTGAGCTCAAGCCCCAGGACTAGGGGGAGAAACAAGCTAAAGGACAAAGCCCAGGGTGTGAGTTCAAGCCCCAGTTAATACACACACATACCAATTGGGCATGGTGGGGCACATCTGTGATCCCAGAATCTGGAAGGCGAAGGCAGGAGGATTATGTTTTCGCAGCCAACTTGGGTCAATAGAGAAAAACCCTGTCTCCAAAACAAATGCCTGTGCTTGTGGGCGGACCCTAGGTGAATGAGCGACAACAGGAGAGTCTGCCACATGGCTGGGGCAGACGGTGGCAAATTAAGTTTCTCAGGGTAATCCTGACATGCACAGAGAAAATCCTACTTTATAAACACAGACCTACACTCAAGTAGCAAAATACAGGGCCGGGCAGGACGCGGCTCAGTCCCCAGCCTGCCTGGGGGGGGGGGGTTGGAAATGAGCGGGTGTTGGGGATCCAGCTTGGGCCTGCAGAGCCTGGGGACGGGGGGAGAGGTCATGGGTCATCTAGTTAGCCTGACAAGCCAACCAAGAAAACATTTCTGCTCAAGGGAACAGGAACTGATCTTAAAGGGGACGTACGGACCTTCTGGTGGGCTTACCTGGCTGGGGCGGTCCACCCGCTCCTTTACGCGTGCGCAATGGGGCCCCAAAAGTCGCGGATCTCTGGACTCAAGCCCCGCCCCCGCCTTCCGGCTGCTGGAGAGGCCAAGTCTGTCCAGCACTTCCGGGGCGGGAAGCCCTGCCTGCGAGTGTGTGTGCGGAGTGGGTAGCATCTGGCCGGCGAGCGGCGCGTGTGACAGTCTGGGACAGCCCACATAGAGTGGGGGAGGTGACACGAAGCAAGCCCCTGAGGACACGGCGTGCAGCTGCGAGTCCCCAGGGCGGGTGGCTGGTGCATGGAAAGGACGCTACTCTGGAGGCTGACATCTGAGGGTCCAAGCTGGAGACCAGACCAGACAGACAAAAAGTGGAGGTGACTCTCGAGTGGTAGATTTCCAGCCTTGAGCAAAAAAAGCCAAGTAAGTGCAAGCCCCACGGCCGACAAAAAGGAAGAGGCGACATTGGCAGAAAAAGAGACAGACAGAGCAAGAGAGAGAGAGGAAGGAAGGAGAAAGGAAAGAAAGAGGGGCTGGGAAGGTGGCTCAGTGGTAGAGCGCTTGCCTTGCATGCCTGAGGCCCTGGGTTCGATTCCTCAGCACCACATAAGCAAAAAGAAAAAAGCCGGAAGTGGCGCTGTGGTTCAAGTGGTAGAGCACTAGCCTTGAGCTGAAGAGCTGAGGGACAGCGCCCAGGCCCTCAGGTCCCACAACCGGACACCCCCCCCCCAAAAAAAGAGGAAGGAACGAACGAAAAAGAAAAGAAAGTAAGTCCTACTAAACAGCAAAAAGCTGGAAATGGACACGTGGCTCAAGTGGTAGAGCTCTAGACTTGAGCCCAAAAGCTCAGGAACAGTGCCCAGGCTCTGAGTGCAGGCCCTAATACTGGCCACACACATTCAAAAGACTTTTACATGAATAAACACAGAGTCCCCCAGGACTGGCAAAAAAGAAAAAGAAAGAGAAAAAATCTCTAATTCAGTTTCTTGTAAAGGTTCCTAAGTGCAAAACAATGTCCTTCAGACAATCTCATTGTTATAGACAGGGTGTTAAGCTTTACCTAACTGCATTATATTATGACCTTAGAAAAACCTTTCTTTTTTTTCTTTTTTTTTTTAAATTTTTTTTGGGGCCCGGTCGTGAAGCCTGAACTCTGGGCCTGGGTGCTGTCCCTCAGCTCTTCAGCTCAAGGCTAGCTAGCGCTGTACCACTTGAGCCACAGCGCCACTTCCGGCTTTTTTTTCTTTTTTCTTATGTGGTGCTGAGGAATCGAACCCAGGGCCTCAGGCATGCAAGGCAAGCACTCTACCACTGAGCCACCTTCCCAGCCCAAACCTTTATTTTTTCACTCAAGGCTGGCTCTTTACCATTTCAGCCACAACTCAGCTTGCAATCATTATTGTCTTTGTGCCAGTATTAGGGCTTGAACTCAAGACCTCGTGCTTTCTTGGATTTTTAATTTTTATTTTTGTCGGTCGTGGGGCTTGAATTCTGGGCCTGAGCACTGTCCCTCAGCTCTTCAGCTCAAGGCGAGCGCTCTACCACTTAAGCTACAGAGCCATTTCCAGTTTTCTGGTGGTTTATTGGAGATAAGAGTCCGAGCTGGCTTTGAACCGCAGTCCTCAGATCTCAGCCTCCTCAGTAGCTAAGATTACAGGCATGAGCCACCAGCACCCGGCTTTGGATTTTTTTTCTTAAGGATAGAACTTTGCATTTGAGCTACAGTTCTACTTCTTTTTGATGGTTAACTGGAGGATAGTCTCTCAGAATTGTCTGCCCAGGCTGGCTTTAAATTGTTAGCATCATGAGTAGCTAGGATTGTAGATGTGACCCATTAGCACTGGATAAAATACCTTTTTCTTTCTTTTTTGTCGGTTGTGGGTCTTGAACTCTGGGCCTGGGTGCTGACCCTGAGCTCTTCAGCTCAGGCTAGCACTCTACCTCTTGAGCCACAGAGCCACTTCCGGCTTTTGCTGTTTATGTGGTGCTCAGGAATTGAACCCAAGGCTTCATGCATTCAAGGCAAGCATTCTACCACTGAGCCACCTTCCCAGCTCAGATAAAATACCTTTAGATAACTTTTAATTACAACCAGGATTGGATATCTTAAAAGATTTTTATCTTGGTCTGAGGTCAGCAATGGACCAAGATAAAGCTGTGATTAATAAAGAAGCTGCAGTTTCACATAGTGGCCAGAAGAGGGAGTGCTGGGCCCTTGATAGCAGTCACAGAGAACTGATCAGACATGGAAGTTCTTTCAAATGGATGTACTGAGCAGGTGGACATTATACTCCAAGTACAAACTGAGCTCCCAGTAGACACATCCTGTGCCTGAAATTCCAGTCCTGTCATTTATCATGTAGGTGAACTTTGATATGGTGCTTAAGCTTTGAGCCTCAGTTTTCTCACCGATAAGACAACTAAAAAGTAGTTCTGAGTCCGGTGCCAGTGGCTCATGCCTGTAATCCTAGCTACTGAGGAGGCTGACATCTGGGGATCTTTCTCATCTCTGATAAACCACCAGAAAACTGGAAATGGTGCTGTGGCTCAAGTGGTAGAGCACTAGCCTTGAGCTGAAGAGCTGAGGGACAGTGCCCAGGCCCAGAGTTCAAGTCCCCCCTCCCAAAAAAAAAGTAGTTATGGAAGTCAGACATTGGTGGTTCTTGCCCATAATCATAGCTACTCAGGACTCTCAGATCTGAGGAATGTGGTTCAAAGACAGCCCAGGCAGGAAAGTCTGACACCTTTATCTCCCATTAGCCATCAGAAAACCAAAAGTGGAGCTGTGGCTTAAAGTGGTAGACACAACACCTAGGCTGAGTTCAAGCCCCATAACCAACAAAATAAATAAAAATAGATAAATAAAAAGTAGTGTTGACCTCCTGTAGAAATAGGAGAAATGAAATCTAAAAGCACACACACATACCTTAAACAGTGCCTAGAACACACTGTATACGTATACCTAGTTGTCACAGATCATATTTTCTTGGCAAGCCTTTAGGCATTCTAGAAACCCACCCATGGGGGCTGAATAACCACAAATACTGTTTCTAACTCTGAATCTCTTGGTCCTGGAGCTTGCACTAAGGGTCTGAGCACTGTCCCTTAGCTTTTTCACTCAAGGCTGGCACTCTACCACTTGAGCCATAGCTCCCCTCTGACTTTTTTTAGTGGATAATTGGAGATGAGAGTCTCAATGGGGCCTGGGAAGGTAGCTCAGTGATAGAGTACTTGCCTTGCATGCATGAGGCCCTGGGTTCAATTTCTCAGCACCACATAAGCAGAAAAAGCTGGAAGTGGCACTGTGGCTCAAGTGGTAGAGCTCTAGCCTCGAGCTGAAGAGCTGAGGGACAGCGCCCAGGCCCAGAGTTCAGGCCCCATGACCGGTCCAAAAAAAAAAAAGAGTCTCAATGGACTTTTCCTGTCTGGGCTGGCTTTGAATCATGATCCTCAGATTTCAACCTCCTAAGTAACTAGGATTATAGGTGTAAGCCACTAGTATCTGGATTTCCATGGTTTATTTTAAACATAAGGCCTCAATTCCTGCCCAAGGTATATGCCTGGACCTTGATTCACCTATTTCAGGCTTCCAATTGGTGGGATCACAGGCATGCACCACTGCATGTAGCTTCTCTGGTGAGATGGAGTCTTGTGGATTTTTCTAACCAGGCTGGTCTAGAACTTCAGTCCTCCCAATCTCAACTTTCTTTAAATATTAGAATGACCGATACATCAGCTATGGGCACCAGTGGCTCATACCTGCAATCCTAGCTACCCAAGATGCTGAGGTCTTGAGGATCCTGGTTGGCAGCCAGCCCAGGCAAGAAAGTTGGTGAGACCCTTATCTCTAGTTAACGACCACAAAAAGCTGAAAGTGGAGGAGTAGCTCAAGGACAGCACTCAGGGGCTGAGTTCAAGCACCAGGACTGGTACCCCAAAAAAGTGTCGAGAACATTTCTTTGTTTTTCTTTTTCTTTTTCTTTTTTGCCAGTGGTTCAGGGCAAAAGCAATCCCAAGGGGCAAATTTATTGCTCTCAGTGCACACAGCAAAAAAAAAATAGAGACGGACCAAGTAAATAAACTCATGTTGCAACTGAAACTGCTAGAAAAGCAAGAAAAAATGGAACCCAAAGTTACTAGATGGAGTGAGATCATCAAAAGAGTTGAAATTAATGAGATAGAGACTAAGAAAACTACAAATAAAATTAATAAAACAAAAAGCCGTTTTTTGAAAAGATCAATAAAACTGATGGAGCTCTGGCAAGATTAACTAAAAAAAGAAGAGAGGAGACCCAAATCAATAAGATCAGGGATACCACAGGAACACTTAAAACAAATACCCAAGACATCCAAACAATTATAAAGAATTACTTCCAGAATCTATACTCACTAAGGAAGAAAAACCTAGCAGAAATGGATGCATTTTTATTTATTTATTTATTTTTTGTTTTTTTGGGGGGGGTTTGGTCATGGGGTCTGAACTTTGGGCCTGGGCGCTGTCTCTCAGTTCTTCAGCTCAAGGCTAACACTCTACCACTTGAGCCACAGCGCCACTTCCGGCTTTTTTCTTTTTTCTTATATGGGGTTGAGGAATTAAACCCAGGGCCTCATGCATGCAAGGCAAGCGCTCTACCACTGAGCCACCTTCCTAGCCCCATGGATGCATTTTTAGAGAAATACAAATTGCAAACTGAATTAAGGAGAAATAAATCAATTAAATATGCCAATATCTTACAATGAGATAGAGGAAGCAATCAGAAGTCTTCCAATAAGGAAAAGCCCAGGACCAGATGGATTCACAACGGAATTCTATAAGACCTTTAAAGAGGAACTAATACCCATACTCCTCAAACTCTTCCGAGAAATAGAAACAGAGGGAGCAACCCCAAACTCATTCTATGAAGCCAATATCACATCCCCAAACCAGGCAAAACTCAACAAAAAAAAGAGCACTATTGACCAATCTCCTTGAACACAGATGTAAAGCTCCTTAATAAAATTTTAGCCAACAGAATCCAGAAACATATATTAAAAAAAAAAAAAAACATACATTATGATCAAGTAGGCTTCATCCCAGAGATGCAGAGATGGTTTAACATAGGTAAATTAATAAATGTAATCCATCACATCAACAGGTCCACGGTCAAGAACCACATGATTATCTCCATTGACGTGGAAAAGGCTTCTGATAAAATATAACATCCATTCATGCTAAAAGCTCTGGAGAAAATAGGAATAGAAGGAACATTCCTTAAAACAATAAAAGTCATATAGAACAGACCAATAGACAATATTATACTTAATGGGGAAAAAAACTACCAATTCCCCTAAAAACAGGAACATGGCAAGAATGCCCACTCCCACCACTCCTCTTCAATATAGTCCTGGAACCCTTAGCCAGAGCAATAAGGCAAGAAAAAGACATTAAAGGGATCCACATAGGGAAGGAAGAAGTTAAACTATCCCTTTTTGCAGATGACCTGATATTATACCTCCATGATCCCCAAAACTCCACCCCCAAACTTTTTTTTTTTCCTCTTGGGTCCGGTCGTAGGCCTGAACTCTGGGCCTGGGCTCTGTCCCTCAGCTCTTCACCTCAAGGCTAGCGCTCTACCACTTGAGCCACAGCACCACTTCCGGCTTTTTTTTTTCTGCTTATGTGGTGTTGAGGAATTGAACCCAGGGCCTCATGCATACAAGGCAAGCGCTCTACCACTGAGCCACCTTCCCAGCCCCTTCCAGCTTTTTTTTTTCTGCTTATGATCCACCCTCAAACTCCTAGAACTTATAAACCACTTTGGCAATGTAGCAGGATACAAAATCAACCCACAAAAATCAGTTGCCTTTCTGTACATCAACAACATACAAGCAGAAAGGGAAATAAAGGAAACAACCCCATTCACAATAACCTCAAAAAATAAATATCTAGGAATTAACCAAAGATGTAAGGGAACTATTTAATGAAAACCATAAAAGCTTAAAGAAAGAAATCATAGAGGATACCAGGAAATGGAAAGACCTTCCATGTTCTTGGATAGGCAGACTTAATAGAGTGAAAATGGCCATACTGCCAAAATTGATATACAAATCCAATGCAATTCCCATCAAAATCCCAATGATGTCTTTACTGAAATATAGAAAACAATCCAAAAGTTGATATGGAACAACAAAAGACCTAGAATAGCCAAAACAATTCTAGGCAAAAACAAAAACAACATGGGAGGGATCATGATACCGGACTTCAAACTCTACCATTATAACAAAGACAGCTTGGTACTGGCACAAAAACAGACCAATGGATTAGAAGATCCAGAAATAAAACCACACACTTACAGTCAGCTGATATTTGATAAAGGAGCCAAAGACATACAATGGAAGAAGCACAGCCTCTTCAACCACTGGTGCTGGGAAAACTGGGCGGCCACATGCAGAAAACGAAAAGTGGACCCAGCCTGTCACCATGCACCAACATCAACTCAAAATGGATTAAAGACCTTAACATTAAACCTGAAACTCTGAAACTACCTCAGGACAGAGTAGGAGAGACACTTGAGCTTATAGGCACAGGCAGTAACTTCCTGAACGGTCTCAGGGTCGCAACAAATTGGAGAGAGACAACAAATGGGACTACCTTAAAATAAAAAGTTTCTGCACAGCTAAAGCTATAGCAACCAAGCTAGAAAGACAACCAACTAACTGGGGAAAATATTTGCCAGCAGTATATCAGACAAGGGGTTAATATCCATTATATACAGGGAACTCAAGAAACTAATTCCTCCCAAACACAACAAACCAATTACTAAATGGGCAAGGGAACTAAAGAGAGACTTCTCAGAAGAACAGATAAAAATGTCAAAGAAACATATGAGGAAATGTTTACCATCCCTGGTTGTAAAAGAAATGCAATGTGGAAGAAATAGCTGTATTGTCAAAGATCATAGAATTCACAAACTTTATAGATCACAATAATGACAATTTGCCTCATGAAGGTTAGAATATGTTTGTGACTTTAAGTATCACTATCTCACATTACTGTGAAATTTATGTAATCACTTTTTCACAATAAAAATTATTTTTAAAAAAGATAAGATCATCAATACTTTTTTGTTCTGCCATTCCTGGAGCTTGAACTCTGGGCCTAGGTGCTGTCCCTCAGCTCTTCAGCTCAAGGCTAACACTCTACCACTTGAGCCACAGCCATAGCACTACTTCCGGATTTTTCTGTGTATGTGGTAGTGAGGAATTGAACCCAGGGCCTCATACATATGAGGCAAGGACTTCACCACTGAGCCACCTTCCCAGCCTCGTCAATACTTTATTACTGAATACAGAAGGGTAAACCAGTTGACAGTCAGCTGTGGCTTTATTTTGTCAGTCATAGGGCTTGAACTGAGAGCCTGGGCACTGTCCCTGAGCTCTTCTGTTCAAGGCTCTCACTCTGCCTCTTTGAATCACAGTGTCACTTCTGATTTTCTTGTGGTTAATTTGGAGATAAGAATCTCTCAGATTTTCTTGCCTGGGCTGGCTCAGATCTTAGCATCTTGAGTAGCTAGGATTATAAGCATGAGCCACTGGCACCTGCTATGTTAGTCTTTAAGAGGAGTTCAAATGTTGTTCCTTCTCTGGCCTCAGAAGTTATCCTGTGGGCTGGGAATGTGGCTCAGTGGCATAGTGCTTGCCTAGCATGCATGAGGCCCTGGGTTCCATTCCTAAGTACCATATAAACAGAAAAAGCCAGATGTGGTGCTTTGGTTCAAGTGGCAGAGTGCTAGCCTTGGGCTAAAAGCAGCTCAGGGAGCTGGGCTGCCGGTGGCTCATGCCTGTAAATCTAGTTACTCAGGAGGCTGAGATTTGAGGATTGCAGTTCAAAGCCAGCCTGGGTAGGAAAGTCTGTGAGACTTTTATCTCCAATGAACCACCAGAAAACCACAGTGGTGCTGTGGCTCAAGTGGTAGAGCACTAGCCTTGAGCTGAAGAAAGAGAGACAGTGCCCAGGCCCAGAATTCAAGCCCCACAACCGGCAAAAAAAAAAAAGCAGCAGCAGCTCAGGGACAGTACCCAAGCCCTGAGTTCAAGCCCCAGGACTGGCAAAAAAAAAAAAAAAAAAAGTTAACCTCTCTTTAAAAATTTTTTTTTTTTTTTTTTTTTTTTTTTTTTTGTTGCTGTTGTACTGGTACTGGGGCTTGAACTCAACTCAACTCAAGACTGGCACTCTATCAATTGAGCTGTACACAGCTCCGCTTCTGGCTTTTAGGTGATTAATTGGAGATAAGAGTTTGGGGAACTTTTTTGCCCAGGATGGCTTCAAACTGTGATGATCCTCAGATCTCAGCCTCCTGAGTAGGTTTACTGCTGCCAGTGTCCAGCTTCTAGCTCAAATGTAATACGTGTGTGTGTGTGTGTGTGTGTGTGTGTGCGCGCGTGCCAGTCCCAGGGCTTGAACTTGAGGGCCTGGGCACTGTCCCTACCTCTTTTGCTCAAAGCTAGTACTCTACCACTTGAGCCACAGCTCCACTTGCAGGTTTGTTGGTAGTTTAGTGGATGCAGGAGTCTCACAGGGCTTGGAAGGTGGCTTAGTGGTAGAGTGCTCACCTTGCAAGCATGAAGCTCTAGTTTATTCCTCAGTACCACATAAACAGAAAAAACTAGAGGTGGTGCTGTGGCTCAAGTGGTAGAGTGCTAGTCGAGAGCAAAAGAGGCTCAGGGACAGTGCCCAGGCCCTGAGTTCTAGCCCCAGGACTGGCAGAAAAAAAAGAGTCTCTCACAGACTTTCCTGCCCAGTCTGGCTTTGAACCATGATCCTCAGATCTCAGCTTCCTGAGTAGCTAGGATTACAGGCATAAGCCACTGCAACTGACTCTACAATTTTTTGGTGTGACTCTGGTTTACCAGTCTCCTGGTGTTCTAGATGACTAGAGTGCCAACAATGGTAAGAAATAAAAGTCTTTATAAATTTATAAATTAAGGGCCACAACGTTAAACAGGGAGAAGAAGTCATTTTGTCCTCTACAAACTTTGAAGGAATGGAAATACAGGGGTGACATGGCAGCTGATTCACACTCCTAACTCCTTGCAGCTAGAAAATGCTTTCTTCTGTTCTTAGTTAATAACATGAGATGTGAATTCAAAATTAATCCCCTTATCTTGGCTTGCATTCTGTTACTTTAAATAGATACTCACTTAATTATAATTTTTACTTGTTAGTTTTTGGACTCATAGTAATTTTTATATTCTCCCTTCTTCCACCTTAAAAAAATTCACAATAATTAAGCTAGAAATAAAACAATCAGTCAGGATAGTACAATTAACTTGGCTTTTCTCCCAGCATCTTTCTCCTTACCTCTAATTATTATTAGAGTCTGAAGTCAAAGGAAATAGTCAGAGGAAAAGAAGTTTTGTGTGTGTGTGTGTGTGTGTGTGTGTGTGTGTGTGTGTGTGTGTGTGTGTGTGTGTGTTTGCGCATGCCAGCGTACTGGGGTTTGAACTCAGAGCTTGGGCACTGTCCCTGCGCTCTTCAGCTCTACTGCTTGAGCCACAGTGTCACTTCTGGTTTTCAAGTGGTTTATTGGAGATAATAGACTCACGGGGTGGGGGGGAGAGAGGGTGGGAGGGGGGGGTCTCACAGACTTTCCTGCTGGGGCTGGCTTTGAACCTCTATCCTCAGATCTCAGCCTCCTGAGTAGCTAGGATTATAGGCATGAGCCACTGGCGTCCGACATTCACACTTAAAAAAAAATCAAACCCAGGGCTTCATGCTTGTTGGCAAGCACTCTACCACTAAGCCACATTCCCAGCCCCAGGCCTCACACTCTAGCTTGGAGGGTTTTTTTGTTTTTTGTCAGCCTTAGGACCTGTACTCAGGGCTTGGGTTCTGCTCCCAGTTTTGGGCTCAAGGCTAGCAGTCTACCACTTGAGCCACAGCTCTACTTCCCATTTTTCGGTGGTTGATTGGAGATAAGAGCCTCATAGGCTTTCCTGCCCACACTGGCTTTGAACTGTGATGCTCAAAGCTCAGCCTCCTTAGTAGGCTAGGATTACAGGCTGGTACTTGCTTTACCACTTGAGTCACAACGCTACTTCTGCTTTTGCTGGCTTTTTTTTTTTTTTTTTTTTTTAGATAAGAGTCTTTCAGAGGGCTGGGAATTTGGTTTAGTGATAGAGTGCTTGTCTAGTATGCATGAAGCTCTGGTTCAATTTCTCAGTACCACATAAACAGAAAAGGCTGGAATTGGTGCTGTGGCTTAAGTGATAGAGTGCTAGCCTTGAGCAAAAGAAGATCAGAGATAGTACCCAGGCCCTGAGTTCAAGCCCCAGGACTGGCAAAAAAATTGTTTCAGTTGGGCATTCACTAGTGGCTCACACCTGTAATCTTAGCTACTTAGGAGGGAGGTTTGCAGTTCAAAGCCAGCAAGAAAGTCTATGAGATTGCTATCTACAATTAACCACCAAAAAGCTGGAAGTAGAGCTGGGGGCCAGTGGCTTATGTCTATAATCCTAGCTACTCAGGAGGCTGAGATCTGAGGATCATGGTTTGAAGCCAGCCAGGGGAAGGAAAGTCCATGAGACTCTTATTTCCACTAAAAGTTAGCAAAAAAGCAAGAAGTGGAGCTGTAACTGTAAATGGTAGAGAGTTAGCATAGAGCAAAAGCAGCTCAGGGAGAAGGCCAAGGACCTGAGTTCAAGCCCCAGGACTGGCAAAAATAAAATTAAATGATAGAAAGTTTGTGGGGGGTGGGGGTGGGAGTGTAGCTGTAGAAGTGGGAGGGCAGGGATGGTAGGGGAAAAACAAAGGAGGAGGCAACAATGTTTGATAAGAAATGTACTCATTACCTTGCTCATGTAACTGTAACCCCTCTGTTCAGTATTTTGACAATAAAAAACTTAAAAAAAATCTGAAGAAGGAAAGTTTAACAATATAGAACGTGAAAGATAAAAATTGCAGGCTTTCAGATATTTTTATGGACCTTGTGTTTTCCAGTCCTGGGGCTTGAACTTAGGGCCTGAGTGCTGTCCCTGAGCTTTTTTGCTCAAGGATAGTGCTCTACCACTTGAGCCTCTGGCTTTTTTGGGTACTTAATTGGAAATTAGAGTCTCACGGACTTTCCTGCCCAGGCTGTCTTTGAACCATGATCTTAAGGTCTCAGCCTCCTGAGTAATTAGGATTACAGATTTGAGCCACCAGTGCCCAGACACTTCTGACATTTTAGTGGTTAATTGTAGATGAGAGTCTCAGTTTCTTGTCTTGGCTAGCTTCAAACCACAATCCTTAGACTTCAACTTCCTGAGTAACTAAGATTAAAGACATTAGCCACTTGAGCCCAGTTGGTCAATCAAATTCTTCTTCTCCCCTGCCACCACCACAGTTTTCTGGTGGTTCATTGGAGATAAGAGTCTCACAGACTTTGCTGCAAGGGCTGGCTTTGAAACGTGATCCTCAGATCTCCGCCTCCTGAGCTATACTATAGGTGTGAGCCAGTGGCACACGGCTGGCCATTCAAATTCTTACTGGCACAATTAAACTTTTTTCAAAAACTATGATGAAGGAAGAACATTTATTGATTTTCCTAGTAGGCTTTTGTTACAATAGGATTTTCCTAGAAAGCTAAAACCTTGGAAGAAATAAATGTCATTCAAGATTTCTTTTTAGCGGTGTTGGTGGCTCAGAAAACAAACTAAAGAGACTCATCTGTAATTAACTAGCCAAAAGCCAGAAATGGAGGTGTGGTTGAAGTTATAGAGTGCTGGCCCTGAGAGGAAAAAGCCAATATGAGGATTTGAGGCTCTGAGTTCAAGTCCCAGTATTGACACAAAATTAATATCTGTATTTTTTGGTTAGACTTGTGAGAGTTTGGTGGTTTTTTTTTTTTTTGGTCTGTTGTAGAACTTAAACTCTGGGCCTGGCCGCTGTCCTTGAGCTCTTCAGCTCAAGGCTACTACTTGAACTGCAGTACCACTTCTGGTTTTCTAGTGATTTATTAGAGATAAGAGTCTCATGGTCTTTCCTGTCCAGGCTGGCTTTGAACTGTGATCCTCAGATCTCAGCCTCCTGAATTGCTAGGATTACAGGCATGAGCCACTGGCATCCAGCTAATGTCACCCTTTCCATCATTCTTTCCCAACTTTCCCATCCCCACCCATCCACGGTATAATTTTAGAATGGAGAAGAGGAAAGTATAAAAAAGAGAGGTGGCCCTTTTTTCTTTTATTTCATGTTAAAACATTCATATGGGGCTTATAAGCTAATGAGTCAGTTATTGTTCAAACAAATAAAATGTGATATGACCCTTGTATGAATAATATTGCAATAATAGTGCAAGTATTTTTTTTCCTGCTAGACTTTTTTGGATTAGTTTAGAATTTGAGAGAGCAACTATTCTGTAAGAAATTGCCTGCCACAGAAATGGTCAGGAGGCACATTCCTTGCCCCAGCTAACCCCTTCACTCTGGGGTGATTTTAAGCCAGGCAATAGTGGCTCATGCCCACAGTCCTAGCTACTCAAGAGTTGAGATTGGAGGATCAAGGCTCCAAAACAGCCTGGGTAGAAAAGTCTATGAGACTTTTTATCTCTAATTAACCAGCAAGAAGCTGGAAGTAGGGTTGTGGCTCAAGAGGTAGAGTACCAACCTTAAGCAAAAAAGCCAAGTAAGGGCTGAGAATGTGGCTTAGTGGTAGAGTGCTTGCCTAGCATACATGAAGCCTTAGGCTCGATTCCTCAGTACTACATAAACAGAAAAAGCCAGAAGTGGCTCTGTGGTTCATGTGGTGGAGCGCGAGCCTTGAACAAAAGAAGTTCAGAGACAGTGCCCAGGCCTTGAGTTCAAGCCCCAGGACTGGCAAAAAAAGAAAAAAAAGCACAAAGCTCTGAGTTTAAGCCCTAAAAATAGCACCAAAATAAAGCTTTTTTTTTCTTTTTATCACTTTTGATGTAAGGAGAAAAGTTCTATGAAATAAATGTAAAAACATACACAACAAATAAATGTAAAAAGCATATTTTAGATATTAAAGTTGTGGAGGGGAGGGCAAAAAAAAGGTGTGTGTGTGTGTGTGTGTGTGTGTGTGTGTGTGTGTGTGTGTATTGGTACTGGAGCTTGAATTCAAGCCTAGGCAATGAACCTTAACCTTGCCTTTTAAATTTTTGCTCAAGGCTGGTGCTCTATCATTTGAACTACAGGTCTACTTCTGGCTTTCTGGTGGTTAATTGGAGATAAGCGTCTTATGGACTTTCCTGCCCTGGCTGGCTTTGAACTGTAATCCTCAAATCTCAGCCTTCTGAATAATTAGCTTTAAAGTTGTCATTTTTTCCCCCATTCCTGGAGCTTGAACTCAAGGCCTGGGCACTGTCCCTGAGCTTCTTTTGCTCAAGGCTAGCTCAATCCAGGCAGTAGTGGCTCATGCCCATAGTCCTAGCTACTAGGTGCCTTGCTTTTTGTGTGTATGTGGAACTGAGGTATCGAACCCAGGGCTTTATGCATGCTAGGCAAGTACTCTACCACTAAGCCACATTCACAGCCGTAAAGTTATCTTTTTAGTAGCAGGAATCTGCTACCACCTAGATTATCAACATTCTTCCATCATTCACTAAATAGAAATGAGAGGCTGGGTGGAACCAGGGTTCTTCTAGATTGTGGATATGCAGTTAACAAGAGAGCAAGACTCCTTGTCTGAGGGGTTCACAAGCCAGCAAAGCACACACAGTGCAGTCATTAAAAAGTGTTCCCAGGGCTGGGAATGTGGCTTGGTGGTAGAGTGCTTGCCTAGCATGCATGAAGCCCTGGGTTCAATTCCTTAGTACCACATAAACTGAAAAAGCCAATAGTGGTGCTATGGCTCAAGTGGCAGAGTGCTAATTTTGAGCAAAAGAAGCTCAGGGAAAGTGAATGATCAGGCCTTGAGTTCAAGCCCTAGGACTGGTGCCCCCCCCCCCAAAAAAAAAGTGTTCCCAGGAGCAAGTGCAGTGTGCACTAGAAGTCACAGTTCAATCACAAAGGATATCCTTGCTTTGATTTCCTTCCTTCTTTTTTTTTTTTTTTCCCAGATACTGGGCCTTGAACTCTTGGTCTGGTCACTGTCCCTAAACTCCTTTGCTGAAGGCTAGTACTCCATCACTTGAACCACAGCACCACTTCCAGCTTTTTCTGTGATTAATTGGAGAGTCTCGAAGACTTTTCTGCCTGGGCTAGCTTCTAACTGTTATCCTCAGATCTCTGTCTCCTAAGTAGCTAGGATTAAAAGAGTGAGCCATCAGAGGCCACTCCTTTCTCTTCCTGAGACAGGCTAAGTAGCATAGGCCTGTAGCTGGTCAAAGTGTTACCTCGGCCTCCCCAGTTCTGACTGGGATTATGGGTGTGGTTGGCACCCAGCTTGCAGAGTTCTTGATTTCTTTTTTTACCTTAAAAATCTGTTTTTGTGCCACTACTGGGACCTGAACTGAGCCTGGGCTCTATTTCAACTTTAAATGCTGGTTAATTGAAGATAGGAGTCTCATGGACTTTCCTACCCAGGGTTGGCTTTGAACTGGATTCTCAGACCGGTGGCGGGCGGGGGGTCTGGGGGTGGGGGTGGGGGAGGAAATAGATTTTAAAATGGAAGAACACGAGGATACCGTCAAGGAAAAATATTCAATTAGTGGCGAGGTTCTCGCAGTGCACTCCCGAGTGGCTGCTTAGAGTCCACCCACGGGTATTCAGGATGGTTCTCCACGCCCTCGAGTTCAGAGCGAGGAGACTGTGCAGGGGATTAGGACAGAAGGGTAGGCGCTGTGTTAATGGGCTCCTCCAGTGGAGTGAGGACTGCTGGGTGATCCTTGGCAGAACAGGGAGGCCGCGGAAAGCGCAGGCGAGGAGCGGCCTGCCCTTGCCAGGGGCAGAGTTCAGGGTCCGAATCCTGTCACCCCACCACCCTGGGCGCGCACCTGCGCGCACCTGCCGGGGAGAGCTGGTGACGACCCCGTGCTTCCAGAGTTCCTCGGTCAAGGAAGACGGTCAAGCCATCCATTGTGAGACACGCTGTGCACCTTCTCCAGAGCTGCGAACACTTACTTCCCGGGGAAGACGAGAGTCTGCACAGGGCGGTCGGGGAGGGGGCGCGCGCGCGCGCGCGGAGGTCACTCCAATGTCACAGCCCAGTCCGGCTGGTGCGAATCCTGCTCTAGCTACCAGTAAAGCCCGCCGGGCGCGCGCCCGACCGAGCGCTGACCTCGCGCTCCCTCCTCGTGCACGAGCCTGTCCCCTCTCCCCCCTACCCTTCCTTCCCGGACTTGGCTCCCCCACCCTCGGTCCCTCCCGCTCGCCCGCGCGCCCCCTCACAGCCCCGCCTCCCGCGCGCCCCCCTCACAGCCCAACCAACCGCGCGCCCCACTCACAGCCCAACCTCCCGCGCGCTCCCCTCAGCCCCACCCCCCGCGCGCTCCCCTCCGCCCCGCCCCCTTACAGCCCTCTCCTCGCGCGCTCCCCTCGCAGCCCCGCCCACGCTCGCCTCAGCCCCGCTCTGCTCCGCCCCCAGTCTCCCCCCCACCCCACCGCGGTCGCCTCACAAACCTTTCCTCGCGCGCTCCCCTCACAGCCCCGCCCGTGCGCGCTCCCCTCAGCTCCGTCCCCCGCGCGCTCTCCTCACAGCCCCCTCTCCGCGCGTTCCCCTCAGCTCCGCCCCGCACGCGCTCCCCTCACAGCTCCGCGTGCGCCGGGCTCGACCGCTGCTCAGCTGACGCGCGGGCGCCAGACGCCGCCGCGGCTCGAGGCTGACGAGCGGCAGCTGCGGCGCGGGCCTCCCGCCGCCACTCCCCCGCCGCCCCTCCCCCGCCGGGCCGGGCTCTCCGCCCCCTCCCCCTCCCTCACCGCCGCTTCCCCGGCGCCCAGCCCGGGCCGCCGCTATGGGCGCGCCGCTGTCGCCGTAGGGCTGGCGCGGGGACCTCAGTCGGAGCGGCGGCGCAGCCTCCACAGCGGGCCGGGATGAGCGGGAGCGGCGCGGCCCCCGGCCCGGGCCCCGGCTCCTCCCCGGCAGCCTGCCGCTTCGCGCACTACTTCGTGCTGTGCGGGATCGACGCTGACAGCGGGCTGGAGCCGGACGAGCTGGCGGGTAAGGCCAGGCGGCGGGGCGGGGTGCGAGCGGGGTGCGGGCTCCACACAAAGTCGGCTCCCCCCCACACTCGCTGGTCCGCCTCTGCGACCCCGACCGACGCCCGGGCGGCGATTTAATGACATTGTTGTTTATTCCGCGCGCCGGCTCGGCGGGGGAGGCGGGACGCGGGGTTATTAATAACGGGCGCGGGGCGCGGGAGGCCCGAGGGCACCGCGTCCGTCCCGCGCCCGCTGTCGCCTGCGGAGGTGGCCGGTGAGTCACCGGGCGCGCGGGATGCCTCCCCGGCCCCCCTCCCCCCCCCCCCGCCCCGCCGCGGGGCCGTGAAGTTTGGCCCCGGCACGTGACTCGCCGGCGGCCTGGGGGGGAGGGGGAGGGGCTGGACCCCCTGTCACCGGCGCGGCGCGGCGCGGGCGGAGGCTGCTTGGACTTCATCCTGGACTGCTGTCGGGTGCGCCGTGCTCACCTGCCCCTCCCTCCCTTGTCCTTTGGGTTCGGCGATGACGGTCGAGTCACCCTTTGGAATCCTGGCGATTTGGCTGGTCACCCGGAGCCCACGGGGGCCTTTGGACCGGAGCCGGGGAACCCGTCCTGATGCTTTGTTGACAGCTGCCTGTACCGTTCTGAGTTGAAGTAGTTGCATATCCCCCCCCCCTCCCATCTACCCCTACATTTGAGAGTATCGGTGGGTCACTGCCTGGGATTTCCTGGGGGGACACTGGTCCCCCCTCTTGACTCGTGTGATGGCGCAATGCAGGGCTGAGCTTCCAGGGGACCGACGCTGGAAAGCTGACATTTAAGGGATGCTGGGGGACAGGGGCAGGGCACAGTGGGGAGGCCTGAGAGAAACGATTGGTTTCATTTTTCACCTCTTTCTGCGTTCTGCTTGTTCCAATGCATCCAAACCTTGATTTGTTATTATTTTTAAATGGGTGCCACAAGTGACATCGACCTCCTGAACTTTATCTCTGTCAGTGCTAACCACTTAGGTCATAGCCTTAGAGAACAGCTTCCTTTGGACATAGCATTCCTTATTGGTTATTTAAACCAGTGTGGATTTTCTCTCTTCCTGGGTGGGGGAAGGGAGAGGACTGGGAAGAATGTACAGTATTAAATAATCAACAATAGTAAACAAAACTGTTCAGCCTTAAAATACAGTTCCCGGCCATCCCACATCTTAGGTAGAGTAAGGATCTTTTGATTAAGTCAGCCTCAATAAAACGTTTTCAACAAAAACTAAGTAGTTGTAGTGTTCGTTTTTTTTTTTTTTTTCTTTTTTTGGAAAAGAAACATAGACTAACCAGGTTTTACTTTCCTGTATATGCAATTATGTAATCGTAAGAATTTAGGGGGAAAAAAGGTTTGTAGGTAGATTTGGAGAGAGTTCTCTTTTGGGACAGGTGAGAGAGGATTAGCTCTTTTTCTATGATCCTTCCCCTACCCCTCCTAAGTGCTCTACACTTTGTGGCACTGAGCTCATTTGCAGATTTCTATGGATGGTGATGAATAAAAGAGAAATGCTTGTAGTGACCTAGGTTTCTTCAGTGCAAATGGCTTAATAAAACTAAATAGTAGCCACACTCTGATGGCTCACTCCTGTAATCCTAGCTACACCAGAAGCTGAGATCTGAGGTTCTCAGTTCAAAGCCAGCTGGGGCAGGAAAATCCAAGAGATTCTTATCTCCTAATTAAGCACTAAAAGGCCTTCCAGAAGTGGAGAGGTGGCTCAGGTAGAGTGTCAGCCTTGAGAGGAAAAGCTAAGGGGCAGTGCCCCAGCCTGAGTTCAAGCCCTAGTACCAGCGTGCGCGCGCGCACACACACACACACACACACACACACACACACACACACACAAAACACACACACAAAACACAACAACAAAAAAACCTAAGCTGAGCACCTGTAGTTCACACCTGTAATACTAACTATTCAGGAGGTTGAGATTGCTGTTGAAAGTAAGCCTAAGTCCATGAGACTCCAATCTCCAATAAACTACTAAAGAGTTGTGGGGCCTGAACACTGTCCCTGAGCTCTTTGGCTCAAGGCAAGTGCTCGCACACACCACTTCTGGTTTTCTGGTAGTTAATTGAAGATAATTCTCACAGATTTTCCTGCCTGGGTTGGCTTTGAACTGCCATCCTCAGATCTCAGCCTCCTGGGTATCTAGTATTACAGGTGAGCCACCAGTGTCTAGCTAAGAAGATTTTTGGTGTACATTTAAAGACACACTGTTTTTCCTTTTGCAATAGTGTGTATGTGGTTGTTTGGTGTTTCTGCTTCTTGTGATAGTTGATGTATTTGGGTAATAATATTCTTTGGGTTTTTTTTTTTTTTTTTTTTTTTGTCGGTCGTGGGGCTTGAACTCTGGGCCTGGGAGCTGTCCCTCAGCTCTTCAGCTCAAGGCGAGCGCTCTACCACTTGAGCTACAGCGCCACTTCCGGTTTTCTGGTGGTTTATTGGAGATAGGAATCTCACGGTCTCTCCTGCCCGGGCTGGCTTTGAACCGCGATCCTCAGATCTCAGCCTCCTGATAGCTAGGATTACAGGCGTGAGCCACCAGCGCCCGGCTAATAATATTCTTTGTTAAGATTTCAGTATCATTCTTTCAATAAATAGTTGCTTGCTTGCTTACTTAAATTCTGGGCCTGGGCGGTGTCTCTCAGCTGTTTAGCTCAAAGCTACCACTTGAGCCACAGCACCACTTCCCATTTTTCCGGTGGTTAATTGGAAATAAGAGTCTCACGGATGTTCCTAACTAGGCTGGTTTTGAACTGTGATCCTCAGATCTCAGCCTCCTGAGTAGCTAGGGTTATAGGCATGAGCTACCAGTACCTGACTTCAACAAATAGTTTCCGAAGGCCTCTACTTGTGTTTTAGGCAGTAGGAACAGCTGTGAACAAAGCAATAAAAAAAATCTTTGCTATCATGGAGCTTACATCCTAGTATATGGCAATAATAAAGATATAGCCTGCCAGACGTTATAGCTTTAAAGAAAACAAATCCAGGAATGATGGGCATGGTAGTCCACACCTATAATAATCTTAATGCTTGGAAGGCAGAGACAGGAAGATCTGGAGTTTGAGGCCATCCTGGGCTATGTAGTGAAATTCTGTCTCAAAACAAGGTTAGAATAAAATTTAAAACACAGGGAAATGGGATTAGAAGAATCCTGAAGATTGGTGGTTTGGTAGAGTTGTGATATTATTTTATTTTATATTGATTCTGAGGATTATACTCAGGGTCTAGAATATATTAATCATATACACTGCCATACAGTGCTCTCACCTCCCAGCTGATGATCCTCTAGGAGAAGGTGACATTTGAGCAGAGATCCTGAAGGAAGTAAAGAAGCAAGTCATGTAGATTGTGTAAGCCCTAGGGAAACAGCATTAGTAGCAGTAAACAGCAAACACAAAGACCCTGATGAGATAGTGTGTCGTTTTCCCTAACAACAAGGAGACCAGTGTGGATGCTACTGAGGAAGGGGGGAGTGAAGGTAAGACTATAGAGGAATGGGTGGGAAGATTTTATAGGTGCAGAGATTGGGAACATTTGGCTATCCAGTCATATATATATATATATATATATATGTGTGTGTGTGTATATATATGTGTATATGTATATGTATATGTATGGTCCTAGAAATCATTTGGTATAGGGCTGGGATGTAGCTCAGTGGCAAAAGCATTTGCCACCGGGTGCCGGTGGCTCATGCCTGTAATCCTAGTTAACTCAGGAGGCTGAGATTTGAGGATTGCAGTTCAAAGCTTGCCCGGGCAGGAAAGTCTGTGAAACTCTTATCTCCAATAAACCAGCAGAAAACCGGAAGTGGTGCTGTAGCTCCAGTGGTAGAGCTGAAGAGCTGAGGGACAGCGCTCAGGCCCAGAGTTCAAGCCCCATGACTGACCAAAAAAAAAAAAAAAAAAAGCATTTGCCTAGCATGTGCAAATTTCTGGGTTCAATTCTCAGTACCAAAAAAAAAAAAAGTCATTTGATAACATGGCAGGATAGACATATTTCTTGGCACTCTTGGCTGCCTGTTGCTGGACTGCCTATATTGATATTGATAATTTTGTAAGGTACTTGAATGGCATTGTAAATATCCAGTGGCTCTTGACAGAAAAAAGGTTCTTCCCTGGCAGGGCCATACAGACAATTTTTAGGCTTTTACTATGAGAAGAGTACTGATAAGATCTGACGTTTTTTAATTTTTAAAGTTTTATTTATTCATTTTTGCTGGTCCTGGGGCTTGAATTCAGGGCCTGGGCCCTGGCTCAGCCTTTTTTACTCGAGGCTACCACTCTTTTCACTTGACTCACAGATCCACTTCCAGCTTTTTGGTAATTTATTGAAGATAAGAATCTCACAGGACTTTCCTGGGGAGGTGCTGGGGGATGGCTCTGAACTGATCCTCATCTCTCAGCCTCCTGAGTAGCTAGGATTCCAGGCATGGGCACCTGGACTGATGTACCATCTGAAAAGGTATCTGTAGTTATTCTATTGAGCATGTTAAGTGAAGGTTGAGGGTAGAAGAAGTCTGGTTAGGATTCTCTCCTTGAGAGGAGAGGATCGGGGAGAGATTCATAGGTGGAAATGGCTTGGTGACAGGCAGGAAAGAGTCAGATTCTATCTATGTATTGAAGATAAAACCCACAAGTGTTGTGGATGAATTGTATGAGTGTGTGCATTCTTTGAAAAAAATGATCAAAGATGACTCCCAAGATTTTTGTCCTGATCAATTATAAGCGTTTCTACTGGAAGAGGAAGACTAATAGAAAAGCAGGCTAGAGACTAGTTCAGTTTTAGAAATGTTAAGTTTGGGGTTGGAGGCATGGCTCAAGTGGTAGAGCACCAGCCAAAGAGTAAAAGCATCAGATACTGACTTTGAGCCCCAGTCTTGGACCAGAAACAATTTTGTCTGGGTTGCCAGTGGCTCACACCTATAATCCTAATTACTTCAGGAGATTGAGATCTGAGAATCTAGGTTCAAAGCAAGCCTGAGTGGGAAAAGTCCATGAGACTCTCATCTCCAATAAACTACCCAAAAAAGCTGAAAGTGGAGCTGTGGCTCAAGTGGTAGAGTGTTAACCTTGAGCAAAAAAAGCTCAAGGCTGAATACTGGTGGCTCATACCTGTAATTCTCACTATTGAGGAGACTAAGATCTGAGGATCGTGGTTTGAAGCCAGCCCAGGCAGAAAAGTCCTCATGACACTCTTCTCTCCAATTAACCACTCAAAACAAACCCAGAAGTGGAGCTATGGCTCAAAGTGGTAGGGGGATAGCCTTGAGCAAAAGAGTGCAGGATCAGCACCTAGGCCCTGAGTTCAAGCCCTGGGACTGGCAACACACCAAAAAAAAAGAAAAAAGAAAAAAGAAAAAAGTTAAGTTTGAAGTGTCTATTAGACTTTCAAATGGGGCAGGCATCTGTTTGCAGAGAGGTTCTGTGTGTGTGTGTGTGTGTGTGTGTGTGTGTGTGTGTGTGTGCATACACACTTTTTTTTTTGGTTGGTTGTGAGGTTTGAAATCAGGGCTTGAACATTGTCCCTGAGCTCTTTTTGCTCAAGTGTAGTACACAGCCATTTTGAACCATAGTGCCACTTTGTGTGTGTGTGTGTGTGTGTGTGTGTGTGTGTGCATACACACTTTTTTTTTTGGTTGGTTGTGAGGTTTGAAATCAGGGCTTGAACATTGTCCCTGAGCTCTTTTTGCTCAAGTGTAGTACACAGCCATTTTGAGCCATAGTGCCACTTTGGTTTTTGAGTGTTTAATTGGAGAGAAGAGTCTTACAGACTCTCCTGCCCAGGCTGGTTTTGAGTGGCGATCCTCAGATCTCAGCCCCCTGAGTAGCTAGGATTACAGGCATGAACTACCAGTGCCTGGCCTGTAAGTAGACATTTAAAGGGATAAAAATTGAATGAAATTTCTTTTTTGGGGGGTGGGGTCTGGTTGTGGGGCTTGAACTTTAGGCTTGGGTGCTGTCCCTCAGCTCTTCAGCTCAAGACTAGTGCTCTACCACTTGAGCCACAGCACCATTTCTGGCTTTTTTTTTCTGCTTATGTGGTGCTGAGGAATCGAACCCAGGGCCTCATGCATGCAAGGCAAGCACTCTACCACTGAGCCACCTTCCCAGCCCTGGATGAAATTTCTTTGTGAGTGAGTAGATAGAAAAGAGAGGAAACTACTGAGCTTCTGGGTATGCAGACATTCAGGAACTCTAGGTGGAGAGGATTAAGAGGAAACTGCCATCAAAATCAACAAAGGTGACCAACTGGGCACCAGTGGCTTATACTTGTAATTCAGGAGACTGAGACCTGGAGGATATGATTCAAGGCCAGCCAGGGCAGATGAGTTCTGGACACCTTCATCTCCAAAATAACCAGCAAAATGCTAGACTGGAAGTGTGGTTCAAGTGGTAGAGTACCAGCCATGAGTACGAAAGCCAAGCAAGAGCCTGAATACCCTGAGTTCAAGGCCCACTGCCAGCACACACATGTGTTCATGTGTGCACACAACGTATGCACACACCCAGTGTGGACAGTAGTTGAGAGGAAGAAAGGAGAAAGTTTTTCAGCTAATAATCTTGACTATTTAATTGAAGCTATATGTGTATCAGTTTTTTGTTACCATATCAAAATCCTCAAGGCTGGGTATTTAAAAAATATGCACTTTGTTTGTTTGTTTGTTTGTTTATTTAGGCCAGTTGTGGGGCCTGAACTCAGGCCTGGGTGCTGTCCCTCAGCTCTTCAGCTCAACCACTTGAGCCACAGCTCCACTTCTTTTTCTGTTTAGGTGGTGCTACGGAATCGAACCCAGGGCCTCATGCATGCAAGGCAAGCACTCTACCACTGAACTACCTTCCTAGCACCCCCCCCCCAAAAAAAGAAAAGAAATACAGTTTATTTAACTCATAGTTTTGGAGGTGAAGTGTCCAAGATCCAGATAATTCTGTCTGAATGGCCTCTAGTGGAAGCATAAAGGTATATGGCACCACAGTGGTGCTTGCAGAAGAGATGGCATGATGAGACAGGATGCCAGAGACACTTGGGGACCTAGTTTGCCCTTTGCATAACAACTTACTCTTTCAATAACTATCAGATCCCAGAGGACCACAATAATAATTCTTCTGAGGGCAGGTCCCCTAGTGACCTGATTACCTTCCATTAAAGATTCCACTGCTTCTCAACCTGGCCTCACAGGAGACTGATCTTCAGCCCATGCCACTTTCAGAGATACCCTCAAACTTTAGCTCATAGCACCGAGTCAGGCAAATTAGCCAGAAGATTGTTTCAGTTTTGTTGTGTTAATTTCAAAGTCATTGCTAGTTAGGAAATGATCTATTTTTATCCCACTGTATTTTATTTATTTTTAAAAATTTTAAAAATGGTACTGGGGTTTAAACTCTGTCTTTGTGCTTGCTAGAAAAGCCCTCTGCCACTTGAGCCATGCTCCCAGCACAGTATTACCTTGCCTCTTGAAGTTTTCATTGTCTTCTATTTAATTTAAAATTCTGCCAGTTGTTCTTCAGGATTTTTCATGTTGCTAGAATACATGCTCTTCAGGTGATAGGACATTGAAATAAAATTAAGGACATATGTCATGCCCAGTTAAGTAGACTGAGACCTTATGATAAATAAGTTATCAAGACTTTAGTGGTTTTTTGTTTTTTGTTTTTTTTGGTCAGTTGTGGGGCCTGAACTCTGGGCCTGGGTGCTGTCCCTCAGCTCTTCAGGTAGGTCACATTTCCAGCCTTAAAACACTCTTATCTCTAGTTAACTACCAAAAAACTGCAAGAAATGTGACTCAAGATTAGAGTCAGCCTTGAGCTAAAAAGTTAAAGGACAGTACCCTAGGCTGTGAGTTCAAGCTCCAATACTGGCATGCATGCAAATGCACACATGTGCACACACACACACACAAACATAAAGATGTTATTATCCCATAGCAACTAGTTTTTTGTTTTTTGTTTTTTTTTTTTTAATTACTGAGGATTGAACTCAGGGCCTTGTGCATTGCATCCTACTATTCACCTACTTTTTTTTTCCCCGGTTGTGGGGCTTAGACTCTGGGCCTGGGTGCTGTCCCTCACTCTTCAGCTCAAGGCTAGTGCTCTACCACTGAGCCACCTTCCCAGCCCCTTCCAGTTGAGCCACAACGCCAGTGGTTTATTGGTTTATTGGAGATGAGAATCTCCCAGATGTTCCTGCCCATGCTGGCTTTGAATCACTATCCTCAGATCTTAGCCTCTGGAGTTACTAGGATAATAGGCATGAGCCATCAGCGCCAGGGTAACTTTTTTTTTAATTTTTATTTTTTGGAGAGAGTTTCCTAATGTAGCCCAAGCTGACCTCCAATCTGAAATCCTCCCTCCTCAGTTTCTGGAGTGCTGGGGTGACAAGGATGTATCCTCATGCCTGTTTTAGTTTTTAAAATCTATTGTTAAAAATAAAAAGTTATAAGTCTGGCACACTGGTGACTCACACTTGGAATTTTAGCTACTCAAGAGGCTAGGATCTAACGATCTCTGTTGGAAGACACCTGGGGCAGGAAAATCCCCAAGACTCTTATCTCCAATTAACCAGCAAAAATCCATAAGTGGAGATGTGGATTAAGTGGTAGAACACCAGCCTTGAGCAAAAGAGCTAAAGGAGAGAATGTGATGCTTTGAGTTTAAGCCCCAGGACTGGCATACACACAGAAACACACTCATGCTCACACATGCATACAAGCCCTGTGATACCTAGCATAGCCTGTAATCATTTTGTTAACGTGGGACACACAAGGTAGAGAACTGAAACTCTAAATATCTGTGGAGGAAGTCAGCCTGGGCAGACAAATCTGAGGAGAAAGGGAGAGGAATATAGTACAGCTAAGTGCTGCTCATGCCTGTAATCCCGGCTACTCAGGAGGCTGAGATCTGAGGATTGTAGTTCAAATCCAGCCCAGGCAGGAAAGTCCTTGAGACTCTTATCTCCAATTAAACACCAGAAAACTGGAAGTAGGGCTGTGGCTCAAGTGGTAGAGGGTTCACCTTGAGCTGAAGAGCTGAGGGACAGCTCCCAGGCCCAGAGTTCAAGTCTCACAACCAACAAAAAAACAAAACAAAAACCCACAATAACAAAGCTGGGCACTGGTGGCTCACACCTGTAATCCTTACTGTTTAGGAGGTTGAGACCTGAGGATCACCTGCTAGGACAGGAAAGTCCCTGAAACTCTTATCTCTAATTAAGCACAAAAAAACCCAGAAGTGTTGCTGGTCGCCGGTGGCTCACTCCTGTAATCCTAGCTACTCAGGAGGCTGAGATCTGAGGATCACAGATCAAAGCCAGCCTGGGCAGAAAAGTCCGTGATACTCTTTTTTTTTTTTTTTTTTTAATTTTTTTTTGGGGGGGTCTGGTTGTAGGGCCTGAACTCTGGGCCTGGACGCTGTCCCTCAGCTCTTCAGCTCAAGGTTAGTGCTCTACCACTTGAGCCACAGGGCCACTTCTGGCTTTTTTCTTATGTGGTGCTGAGGAATCGAGCCCAGGGCCTCAGGCATGCAAGGCAAGGGCTCTACCACTGAGCCACCTTCCCAGCTCCAAATCTGTGGTACTCTTATCTCCAATAAACCACCAGAAAACTGGAATGGCGCTGTAGCTCAAGTGGTAGAGTGCTCGCTTTGAACTGAAGAGTGCAGGGACAGCGCCCAAGCCCAGAGTTCAAGCCCCAGGACTGAACAAAAAACAAAAAAAACAGGAGTGGAGCTGTGACTCAAGTAGAAGAATGCTAGTTTTGAGTACAAAAGCTTGGGGACAATACCCAGTCCCTGAGTATAAGTCCTAGGAACTGGGAGAAAAAAAAAGAAAACTTAATAACTAATGCTGATGAGGTTGTGGAGAGAAAGGGACCTTTATAAATTGTTAGTGGGAATGCAAATTAGTGCATCCACTATGGAAGTCAATATAGGTTGGTCTTCAACTTCGAATCCTGCCACCTTAATCTCTTTTTATTTTTATTTTTTATTTTTTTGCAGTTCTGGGGCTTGAACTCAGGGCCTGGGTACTGTACCTGAGCTTCTTTTGCTCAAGGCTAGCACTCTACCACTTGAGCCACAGTGCCCCTTCTGGCCTTTTCTGTGAATATGGTACCGAGGAATGGAACCCAGGGTTTCATGCATGCTAGGCAAGCACTATACCACTAAACCATATTCCCAGTCCAGCTCCCTCAATCTCTCTTTTTTTAGGTCCGGTCGTGGGCCTGAACTCTGGCCCTGGGTGCTGACCCTCAGCTCTTCAGCTCAAGGCTAGCGCTCTACCACTGAGCCACCTTCCCAGCCCCTCCCTCAATCTCTTGAGTGCTGAGATTATATATATGTGCCGCATACCTGGCCTGCTTTTGTTTATTTATTACTTATTTAGTGGCCTGAAAGCAGGGCTATTCTTAATTTCAGGGCTATTCTTAATTTCTTCACTTAATGCTGGTGCTCTACCACTTGAGTCACACTTCCACTTCCTGCTTTTTGATAGTTTCTTAGGAATAATCTCATGGACTTGTAGGGCTGGCTACAAATTTCCATCCTCAGTTCTCATCTTCCTGAATATCTAGGATTATAGACATGAGCCATTAGCACCCAACTGTTCGTTTATTTAGATGCTATGATCTGACTTTAGGCCTCACACATGCTATGCAAATGTTCTATGCCTGAATTACACTCCTAGCCCTCAAAGAATACTTACTAAGATATTTTTGTAGGTTCTAGTAGTGCAGGTCCATAATCACAACACTGAGAGGCTGAAGTAGGAGGCTTTGGTTGAGAAGCCTGGGTTATTTATTAAGACCTTGTGTCAAAAAAAGAATAAAGACTGTTGATGGATAATTGCTACACAAAAATACCACTTTCAACTTAAAAAAATTCTGCTTTTCTCACTGAGTTGTTTTGCCATCTTTTTTTTTCTTTTTCCCCTCTAGTACTGGGATTTGAACTCAGAGCCTCACTCTTATTCAGCCTGTTCTCTACCACTTGAGCCATGACTCCAGTAGGGCTTTTTAAAAATAGTTATTTTGGAGTCTTATGGACTTTTTCTTCTGGGCTAGCATTGAATCTCAAACCTCAGTCTTCTGGATCAGTGTCCTGAGTAGCTAGAATTATAGTCATGAGTACTGGTACCCAGCCTACTAACTTTCCTTGGCATCAATTGTTTCTTTTCCCTAAGTGAGTTTTTAGTTTCTAACTTATTAATTAATTTTTGTGCCAGTCCTGAGGCTTGAACTTAAGGCCTTTATGGCATCCCTGAGTTATTTTGCTAAAGGCTAGTGCTCTTATCACTTGAACCTCAGTTCTACTTCCGGCTTTTTAGTGCATAATTGGAAATAAGAGTCTCTTAGGCCTTTCTTATTTGGACTGGCTTTGAACCGAGATCCTCAGACCTCAGCCTTCTGAATTAGCTAGGAATGAGCCATTGGTGCCTGTGTTTTCTTTTTTCTTTTCCCCTCTTCCCCCCGCCCCCCCCCCCCCGTCTGTCTGTCTGTCTGTCTGTCTGTCTGTCTCTTTCTCTCTGTGTCTGTCCGTCTCATCTTTTTTTCTTCTTCTTCTGCTGCTGCTGCTGCTGCCGCTATCATGGGAGCTTGAACTCAAGGCTAACACTACCATTTGAGCCGTAGCTCCACTTCAGCTTTTTTTTGGTTGTTAATTGGGGATAAGAATTTACTGCCTGTTGGGCTGGGAAGGTGGCTCAGTGGTAGAGCGCTTGCCTTGCATGCCTGAGGCCCTGGGGTGATTCCTCAGCACCACATAAGCAAAAAGAAAAAAAGCCAGAAGTGGCGCTGTGGCTCAAGTGGTAGAGCGCTAGCCTTGAGCTGAACAGCTGAGGGACAGCGCCCAGGCCCAGAGTTCAGGGCCCACGACTGGACCCCCCCCCCCCCCAAAAAAAAAAAATTTGCTGCCTGAGCTGGTTTGGAGCTGTGATCCTCAGATCTCAGCCTCCTGAGAAGCTGGGATTACAGGCATAAGCCATTAGCACCTGAGAGTAATCTTGTATTTTTGCTATAAAATTGTGTACATTACTGGTGCAAAAAGCTAAAAAAGCTAACTTAAAGTTTTAAAAATACATGCTTTTTTTTTTTTTTTTGATTGGTCATAGGGCTTGAACTCTGGGCTTGGGCAATGTCCCGTAGCTCATCATCTCTTCAGCTCAAGGCTAATGCTCTACCAGCACCTAGCCAAATATATGCATTATTAAGTCAGAAGTAACCTCAGGAAATGACCTATATATACTATGAAGCTAAGAAGATCACTAACATTTATCAAGTGTGATCTTTGGCCATTGATTTATAAACATATTATTTGATTCTCCCACTCACTTGGAAGTCTTTTGTGTGTCACTTCATTTGACACACAAGGAGACAAAGGTTTCGTAAGTTGTTGCCCAGGGTCATCTGGACAGTAAAGGCTTCCCAGTCTGAGAATGTGTTTCTCAATGCTTAACTCTAATCTAGATTGTTTCTAGATACATTATTTTTTTCTCAAATTACAAAATATGGGTGATTTGGAAACTAACCTACAGGGTACAATAAAAATGAGATGAATTATAACTTGAGGATAATAGTCTTTTAAGTTCAACTCTAGCTGTGTTGACTGAAGTGCTGAATCCTTAAACATAGCTTATGGACCTGTATATATATTGAACTATAAAGCTTAGTTTAAAGAGATTTTGTTTGAAGAGGCTTGTCAGTAGTCTGTTTTCTAGATTCCAGATGATTTCTGTTGAAAATTCATCTGTTTTACATACTTTTCACCTGCCCATCCTTGAATTCAGATTTCTGCTTTGAAGACCATGTAGTTTGTCTACCTCTCCCCATCCATCCCCTTTCTAGTACAACAGTCTGTTCTGTCATTTATTTAACACAGTAGTGTGGAATCAATATAGAAATTTAAGTTTTTCGTAGTCTAATTTGTACAATTTAACATAAGATTGCTCATGAGCTTTGTACTTTCTGTTCCCTAATCCTTTCTTCAATATCATCTTTATTTTCATCTTTGTGAAACCACTTCCTTTTTTTTTTTTTTTTTGGCGGTCCTGGGGCTTGAACTCTGGGCCTGGGCGCTGTCCCTGTGCTCTTCAGCTCAAGGCGAGTGCTCTACCGCTTGAGCCACAGTGCCACTTCTGGTTTTCTAGTGGTTTATAGAAGATAAGAGTCTCAGGGACTTTCCTGCCTGGGCTGGCTATGAACCGTGATCCTCAGATCTCAGTCTCCTGAGTAGCTAGGATTACAGGTGTGAGCCACCAGTGCCCGGCTATGTTCCCTTTTTTTTTTTTTCTTTCTTTTAATTCTTCTTGTATAAAAACTTGTGGTTCTTTGGGCAAAAAATTCCAATGCCAGTAAATCTTCTAGCAGTCCATCGCCTTAACCACTCTGCCACCTCGTCTACACCATCCAGTAAATCTTCTAATGCCAATCTATATCCTTTATCGCAAGCAGAAGGGATTAATACTAATAAAGGGATTAAGGGATTAATACTCTTTCTTTCTCTTTCTCCCTTTCTTTCTCTCTTTCTTTCTTTCTCTCTTTTTCTTTCTTTCCCTCTCCCTTCCTTCCTTCCTTCCTTCCTTCCTTCCTTCCTTCCTTCCTTCCTTCCTTTCTTTTCTTTCTTTCTTTCTTTCTTTCTTTCTTTCTTTCTTTCTTTCTTTCTTTCTCTCTCTCTCTCTCTTTTCCTGCCTGCCTTCCTTCCTTCCCTCCCTCCCTCCCTCCCTCCCTCCCTCTCTTTCCTTCCTTCCTTCCTTTCTTTCTTTCTTTCTTTCTTTCTTTCTTTCTTTCTTTCTTTCTTTCTTTCTTTCTTTCTTTCTTTCTTTCTTTCTTTCTTTCTTTCTTTCTTTCTTTCTTTCTTTTTCTTTCTATCAGTTGTGGAGCTTGAACTCTGGGCCTGGGTGCTGTCCCACAGCTATTCACTCAAGGCTAGCTTTCTACCACTTTAGCCACAGCACCACTTCTGGTTTTCTGATGATTTATTGGAGATAAGAGTCTCCTGCCCAGCCTGGCTTTGAACAGTGATCCTCAGATCTCAGCTCCTTAGTAGCTAGGATTATAAGCTTGAGCCAACAGCGCCTGGCTTCAAATTGTCTATTTCTTTTTTTTTTTTTTTTGGGTCCGGTCGTGAGGCCTGAACTCTGGGCCTGGGCGCTGTCCCTCAGCTCTTCAGCTCAAGACTACCACTTGAGCCACAGCACCACTTCCGGCTTTTTTCTTTTTGCTTATGTGGTGCTGACGAATCAAACCCAGGGCATGCATGCAAGGCAAGCTCTCTACCACTGAGCCATCTTCCCAGCTCCATACTGTCTATTTCTAACATTTTATTTTCTTACCTTTCCCTTCTTTTTTAGTCCTTTGAAACATCAGGGACACTATGCTAAAATAATATTCTTCCTATATATTGAATTTCTATCTTTTTTTTCTTTTCTTTTTATATAGATTAGGACCAAAAGAGCAAAGAGGCATTGTTTCCTTGACCAACTGGGATTTTTTGGAGGGTGGTATAGTGGGGAGCAGGTGGGCCTCACTTGTGTTGTGTGGGGTGCTGGGAATGGAACACATGGCTACGGAGAGGCCAAGCCCCACATATTCTTTCTTAGGTAGTTCCTAGACATGGAAGTTTTGTTGTTTTTTTTGGGTGAAAATCAGCACTGGCCTATCAGCTGTCATTCCATGGGAACAAAGTCCAATCAGTAGGAATTTAGACTATTATAGATTTAAGCTAATGTATGATTCACCTTTAGAATCACAGTGCATTATTTTCCAGATTCATTTATCTTCAATTTAACCTTAACTTTTAAGGAAATTTAAATGCCTGGGATAACAAGATAACAGATTGTTTAAAAATTTTTCCATCTCCTGTCTCAAGTCTATTCTTTTTCTTAGTAAGTAAACTTTTGTCTGGATCTCAACCTTGGCTCAACTCCAGGGATATGAGCTTTGATACTTCATTTGTTTTGTGCTATTGTTCACAAGAACAATGACGGTGATTTCACAGTTCATTATAACATAGACATTGGTGCTGTGAGGTGAGGATGCCAAGTTTGGTTATTTTGTTTGGTGGATCTCACTCCTGTCTGGCAGTGCTTGTTTTTCATTGGCAGCCCTAGCTACAATCAAATTTTAATGAAGTACATGAAAGCTATGTGTGCCAGCATGCCCATTCTTCACAGTGCCCTGAACCATTTGGAAGAAGCTATCTTGTCCTCAGAGAAAGGAACAAATGGAAGAAGAATTCAAATGGGTGTATGGTAGAAGTTGGTAACACAAAGTTGACATTTAGAGGACAGAACTTTGTGCTGATATAGCTAGATGAATACCCTGGCCCTGGAGCCCCCATATTTAATTGCTGATTGGAGAAGCCAGAGTCTCCTACACAAATGTCTAGACTACTTGCTGGAAGTTCAACAAAGTTATTCACTATTTCCTGGAATGAGAACTCTAAGCTGGAGTGAAACTGTGTCATTTTCAGTAGCTATAAGGCCAGGAAGTAAGCATGCCCTGGTGATTCATTAGGGGCCAGAGGTCTTGATGTGAGATGTTGGTTGACATGTATGCATTTAGTATTTCTTTCTGTACCTTATTGAACTATACAGCTAATGAAATCTGTTGACAGCTTTTATCTGAAAGTCTTTCAAGAAGTCTTATGTATGTGTGAGATTGTTTTTCAAATGTAGGAGAAAATAAACTTAAATTGCTTACTTTTCAAAATGAATTATTTTTATTAGTGGATTTCATTGTTAAAAATGAATTCTTAATATTCCAATTTGTCTTGACACTTGAAGGAAAATGGAAATAGCTCTATTATTTTAGTTACCCCAAACTGAATGGCTTTTGAATACCTCTGAAATAGTGACAAGCTATTTTCCCTTTAGGGTGGGAACTGCTTTCCACCCTGTTCCCTAACCTTTGTCTTTTGACCTTGCTGCTTTGTTGAGATTATGGGCCATTGAGTTTCTCTCTAGCTGGTTTAGATTTCTTTATACCACAACCTAAAGCTTTAAGCTTCCTTAAAACATATTTTTAGAATTAAAGAGAACACTCAAAGTTAACTATGAGCATGAGATTTGTAAATATCTTTTCTCTCAAAAGCTTTTCTTAATGTATTTCTGTCCAAAATATCTAACTATATTTTCTAATAGTAACTTGTTTAATGAGTGTGTCTAAGTATGCTCCTTCCCTGTATTGGGAGTAAAACATTCTTGCAAAGTTTCACAAAGAAATTTGCTTATTTAGGGAGGAGCTAAAACTTAAGAGACTTTTAGCTTTAGGGAGCCCAAGAGACTTTGTTGTTACTAATCCCTATTGTCTCTTGGGTGTGTGAAGTTACAGGTATTCAAGGGGTGTTCTGCTTGAGCAGCAGACTTTTTCAAGGAAAATTGTGCTTTAACCATTATAATAAACAAGCTGACATTTTATAGATACTTTATCAGATATGTAATATAGAGTAGGAAAAAAAGCAGGAACAGACAAAAAGAAATGAACTCATTTAGTTTTGTTAGTAGCCACAAAGGTTTGTGTTTTTTGTTTCTTTTTTGGTCGGTTGTGGGGCTTGAACTCTGGCCTGAGCACTGTTCCTCAGCTCTTCAGTTCAAGGCTACCGCTCTACCACTTGAGCCACAACACCACTTCCATTTTTCTGATGGTTTATGGGAGATAAGAGTCTCATGGACTTTCCTGCCTGGGCTGGCTTTGAACCATGATCCTCAGATCTCAGCCTCCTTAGTAGCTAGGATTGTAGGCATGAGCCATTAGTGCCCAGCTTGTTGTTGTTGTTGTTGTTTTTACCAGTCCTGGTGCTTAAATTCAGGGCCTGGGCACTGCCCCTTACCTGCTTTTGCTCATATTCTACCACTTGAGCCACTTCCGCCTTTTTCTGTCTATGTGGTACTGAGGAATCAAACCTAGGGCTTCATGAGTGGTAGGCAAGTACTCTACCACTCAGCTCCCCCCCTCCCCCTTTTTGTGGATTTTTTTTTTTTTTTTTTTGGAGGGAGGAGAATAAAGTTAGTGACAAAGTAAGGGTGGGAGTATTTCTACATGTGTGTGGGGGCGCTCACGCATTGTGTTCCGGAGCTCAGGGTGTGGATACTGTTCCTGAAACTTTTTGCTCAAGGCTAGTGGTCTGCCACTTGAGCTATAGTGCCACTTCAAACTTTATAGTTGTTAATTGGAGTTTGGACTTTCCTGCCTGGACTGACTTTGAACTCAGCTTCCTGAACGGGATCATAGGGATGTGCCACTAGCACCTGGCTGTATGTTTAAATTAATGTAGAAACTAAATTCCCTAACAGTGTAAGGTCCTGAGTTCAATCCTTAGTACTGCCAAAATGTGGCATGCCCACATACACTTAGTTTTAAAATTGTAGAGTGCTTGCCTTGCATGCATGAGGCTCTGGGTTCAATTCTTCAGCACCACATAAGCAGAAAATGCCGGAAGTGGCACTGTGGCTCAAGGTAGAGTGCTAGCCTTGAGCTGAAGAGCTAAGGGACAGTGCCCAGGCCCAGAGTTCAGGCCCTATGACCGACCAAAAAAAAAAAAAAATTCTGGTCATTAACCACATGACAAAGAGACTACTTTGTTGAGGTTAAATGACAGTAATAATCCAAGAAACCCAGTAAGGTTTTTTTTTGTTTGTTTCTTTGTTGTTGTTGTTTTTTTTTTGTCTAAGCCATTGCCACTGATTTAGTATATGAAATCTGTATATAGCCCAATAAATAAAATCCAGTTGTTGAAAAAGTAATGGATAAGCCTTGCGTGGTGGTACACAAATGTGATCCTAGCGCTCAGGAGGCTGAGGCAGAATTGAGTGGTTGAGGCCAGTCTGGGTTCCATAGTGATACCCTTTCTTAAGCAAAACAAATTGGGCAGTGGTGGCTCATGTCTGTTATAGTAGCTACTCAGGAGGATGAGATCTGAGGATCAATGTTCAAAGCGAGCCTGGGCAAGAAAGTCCATGATACTCTGTATCTTCAATTAGCCACCAAAAAGAAATGGAGGTGTGACTTAAGTGGTAGAGTGCTAGCCTTCAGCAAAAAAGCTTTGGACTATGTCTAGACCCTGAATTCAAGCCTCGGTACCAGCAGGTGTGACACACACACACACACACACACACACACACGGTACCAGCGGGTGTGACACACACACACACACACACACACACACACGTACCCTGCCTTCCCCCAACAAAACAAAAAAACCAAACTCAAAACTTGTGGTTCTATGTTAAAGAGGAACTAGGAAAAGCAGGAATTTGGCTGTTTCGTATGATCCAACAAAAGCCTCTTTGGAGGGTATATTTTGCATGGGACTCCAGCTTTATTTCACTGTAGCCCTTTAGGCACTATCTTTGGGGTTTGCTGCTCTCAAGGACACAAAATGGTGGCAGGAGGTCAGGGTTCACATTGGCACACCTTCCCCAGAAGAGATTTAACTTTTCCTCCTCCCTCCTTGACTCCTTTGCTATGATTAGATCATTTTGGGTCAAAATTTGTTAGGCCCAATGTGTCATATAAGATGGAATTAATCTAATGCAAACAGATTAGCATTGCATAAAAGACTAGAGGGGCAGTTTCATATTGGAGAGGGAGAAGAGTAGCTGATGAGAAGGAAGCGATTTTGATAATCCCTGCTAGACTGTGAAGAGGGCTTGCACTGAAGGATAGAAAAGAACCCTTGAGCTAGGCACCGGTGGCTCATGTCTGTAATACTAGCTACTCAGGAGGCTGAGATCTGAGGATCACAGTTCAAAGCCAGCTCAGACAGGAAAGTCCATGAGACTCTTACCTTAGAAAACAGGAAGTGGCCCTGTGGCTCAAGTGGTAGAGCACTTGTCTTGATCTGAAGAGCTGAGGGACAGTGCCCAGGCCCCACGATGGACAAAAAACAACAACAAAACAACTCTGAACAGGGAAGGCTTGCTCAAAACTATGCTTGGAGAATATCAATCTGGATGAAAGATGTTGAATGGAATTAACTGAGAAGATTTGAAGTGGGGAAACCAAATAGGAAGCTATTTCTAAGGCAAGTTAGAGAGGAAGGGTCAAGGTTAAGATAGTAGCAATAGAAGTAGGGAAGATGGAGATGGATGGAAGAGATAGGACAGATGCAAGTTAGTTTGGCTCTTGTATGTTGGGTTAATGGAGACAGGCTGCATAATAAGATCCAGGTAACAAACATGGTGGCATGCATTTGTACAAAGAAGGAACAGAGGGTAGGTATGAGGTCAGTTACGAATTTGTGAACTTGTGATAACAATAGTATTAGTGTAGCTACACACATAACACACACATTTGTTTGAGGTCACGGTCTGGGCACTGTCCTTGAGCTCTTTTGCTCAAGGCTAGCTCTCTACCAACTTTGAGCCACACAACTTTCTGGTGGTTTATTGGTGATAAGAGTCTCACAGACTTTCCTGCTGGGGCTTCAAACCCCTATCCTCAGATCTCAGATTCCTGAATACCTATGATTATAGGTGTGAGCCACCAGTGCTTGGCTAGTGTAGCTTTATAATCTTTTATTGCAGGGAGAATTCACTTTCTCCACACCTTGTCTTGATTGTAGTTACCAGTATTAATGAATGTGTATATCTGCAAACAAGTGATAGAGCTAGAAATTGAATTCAAGGCTTTAGGCCTAGATTGACTCCCTCCCTCCCTCCCTCCCTCCCTCCCTCCCTCCCTCCCTCCCTCCCTTCCTTCCTTCCTTCCTTTCTGTTGGTTGTGAAGCTTGAACTCTGGGCCTGGGACCTGTCCCTCAGCTCTTCAGCTCAAGGCTAGCGCTCTACCAGTTGAGCCATAGCACCATTTCCAGCTTTTTCTGCTTATGTGGTGCTGAGGAATTGAACCCAGGGCCTTATGCATGCATAAGCCATTTTCCCAGTCCCTAGGCCTAGGTTTCTTTGTGTTCTCCATTGTAACGCCTACCTGTTTATAGACTAACTCACTCATTTTTATCTTTTTTTGCCCCTCCTATTTTGTTAAGGGAACCCAGTTTTCATGCATATTCATTTAAATCTTTTAAAAACTAGTATAATAAGGGAGATAACATTGACCCTTCCCCAGAGTATACCTGAGATTACTTTTTTTTTTTTTTTGGTTGTGGGCTTAAGCTTTGAGCCTGGGCACTGTCCCTGAGCTGTTTCCCTCAAGACTAGTGCTCTACCACTTGGAGCCACAGCACCACTTTCTGTTTTCCAGTGAAAAGGAGATAAGGATCCGATGAACTTTCTTGCCCAGGCTGGCTTTGAACCTCAATCCTCAGATCTCAGCTTCCTGGGTAGCTAGGATTACAGGTGAAAGCCACCAGCTCCTAGCTGAGATTACTTTTGAGTTACAAAGATATGGGTAAATAATTTATCTAGTTTCGGGCTGGGAAGGTGGCTCAGTGGTAGAGCACTTGCCTTGCATGCCTGAGGTCCTTGGTTCGATTCCTCAGCACCACATAAGCAAAAAAGAAAAAAGCCAAGCCGGGCGCCGGTGGCTCACGCCTGTAATCCTAGCTACTCAGGAGGCTGAGATCTGAGGATGGCGGTTCAAAGCCAGCCCGGGCAGGAGAGGCCATGAGACTCCTATCTCCAATAAACCACCAGAAAACCGGAAGTGGCGCTGTAGCTCAAGTGGTAGAGCGCTCGCCTTGAGCTGAAGAGCTGAGGGACAGCACCCAGGCCCAGAGTTCAAGCCCCACAACCGCCAAAAAAAAAAAAAAAAAAAAAGAAAAAAGCCAGAGGTGGCACTGTGGCTCAAGTGGTAGAGCGCTAGCCTTGAGCTGAAGAGCTGAGGGACAATGCCCAGGCCCAGAGTTCAGGCCCACGACCGTACCCAAAAAATAAATAAATAAAATAATTTATCTAGTTTCGTTTTGCTTTGCAAAGCTTCAGTTTTTGATTAAAGCTCACGGTTGTTTTTCTGGGAGGGTTTAGAATGCATTTGGTATTCATCTATATTTGATAAGTCAGTGAACTGTGTTGTTTAATATTTTGGGGTTTATGTAAAGATAGATAAATAGGTAGGTAGGTAGATGTACATATACATATATGTATATCATGAATGTTGTCTGAAGATATTTGTGCTGGGTTCTGACCATTCCTACATAGAATTTTCAGGTCATCTAGAATTGCTCTAGAAGAATGCATACAAGTTACCTGTGTGGAAGAATCTCATGTTGAAATACCTGCCATCCCAGTGATGTGGGTAATGGAAATAGAAGGATCTAGTCCAGACTCAACCAGGGCAAAAACTATCTGAAAAAAACCACAAAAACACTAATAATCATTGAAGGTATTGCTCATGTGGTAGAGTTACCTGGAATGGGAGTCATGGCTCTAGTGATAGATAAGATGTAAAAGAAAATAAAGAGCAAAAATGAAGCTAGAGCCTTGTCTCTGTGGTAGAGCATCTTGTCTAGTAGGTGGGAGTTAAAACTCTAGTATAAAACAAAATAAAACCCCAAAAGCCCTGAAAACAAATACCTACAAAGAAGGAAGGAAAGAAGGGAGAAGAAATGGAGGGGGGGAGGGAAAGGAGGGAGAGACCATCTGCTATTGGATGTTAGCATAGGTAGAGCGTTTACTATGGAGTTTAGTTTGTCAGTCATGGGGGCTGGGCACTGTCCCTCAGCTCTTCAGCTCAACTCGGGCACTTTACCTCTTAAGCCACAGCGCCACATACGGTTTTCTGGTGATTTATTGGAGATAAGAATTTCATGGACTTTCCTGCCTGGGCTGGCTTTGAACTGTGATCCTCAGATTTCAGCTTCCTGAGTAGGTAGGATTTACAGGCATGAGCCACTGGTGCCTGGCTTATCTATTATTTTTAAATTTTTAAATATTTTAAAATGCTTGACACAATAATGTGATGTGAATCTCATAAGATACAAAGATTTGCTAAAAAAAAAAAAAATCACCCAAAACAACATATACTGTGTGATGATGTCAGAATGAACCCCTCCTTGGGTCAGCTAATTATGCTAATAAATACTGAAGCTGGGACTATTGGCTCATGTTTATAATCCTAGCAACTCAGGCAGCTGAGATTTGAGGACTGCTGTTCAAAGCCAGCCTGGTCAAGAATCTCCAGTTAATCACAGGAAAAGCTGGAAATGGTGCTGTGGCTCAAGTGGTATAGTGCTAACCTTGAGCAAAAGGAGCTCAGGGACAGACCCCGGCCCAGAGTATAAGCCCCAGGACCAGCAAAAGAAAAACAAAAACAAAAAGCAAGGAATAAACAGTACAAAACAAAATCACATCCCTGTCTTTAGTTATCTAGGACAGTCTTTCAGATTGTAATTACATTTTTTTTCTTCTTGTCTGTACTGAGGTTTGAACTCAGAGATTCATGCTATTACTTGACCTTTTTAGTCAAGGCTGGTGCTAACTTTTGTTGTTGGTGGTGGTTCATTGGAAATAAAAGTCTCACAGACTTTTTTTTTTTTTTTGCATAGACTGGATCCTGGGAGCGCATCCTCCCAAGTAGTTAAGATTACAGGCATGAGCTACCAGTGCCTACAAATTGCCACATTCCTTTTGATACTTCCAGAGGTATATTCTTTTGGGTACTCTGACATGGTTCTTACTTTCTTACTCTTTTTTTTTTTTTTTTGGGTCCGGTCGTGGGGCCTGAACTTTGGGCCTGGGCGCTGTCCCTCAGCTCTTCAGCTCAAGGCTAGCTCTCTACCACTTGAGCCACAGTGCCACTTCCGGCTTTTTTCTTATGTGCTGCTGAGGAATCAAACCCAGGGCCTCGAGCATGCAAGGCAAGTGCTCTACCACTGAGCCACCTTCCCAGCCCACTTTCTTACTCTTAACTTTAAAGTTGAATATATGTTTCTGTTACGTATATATTCAAACCCATGGCCTACTCTAGTTCACTATCATTGAACTAAATTCTCAGCCTGTTCTTTTTTCGTTTTTTAAACTTCATTTGCTATGGTAACAATAATAAAAAAAAAGATCATTGTATATTTTATGTGTATAGCTGCTTTGCAGTTGGCATTCATATTTAGAGATGTTAAGTGAGTCCCCAAAATTTGCACTTTGAGTAGTTTCTCGAAGCAGTACAATTCCTTTCTAGTACTGGGACCATCTCAGAGAGCTCACTTCTCTCCTCTGTAGAGTATCCATTCCTCTTTAATCTGATGAAAAGCAGGGCTTTAGTACTTAATAGGAAAAATAACAAACATGTGTTTCCTATATTCTACATGAAAACAGGAACAATTTTGGGCCTTTTATATAAGATATTACAGATGTTATGATTACAGTAATAGCTTATCTCAGATAATTGGCCCAAGGCACTTACTTACATGAACAATGTAAGCATAAAGAACCCATTCTATTTAGTCCTTTCTTTTAATAGATAGTTAAAACGTCATCCACATGTTGCAGTAATTTATTTATTTATTTATTTTTGTCATTAGGCTTGAACTCTGGGCCTAGATGCTGTCTCTCAGCTCTTCAGCTCAAAGCTAGCATTCTATCACTTGTGCCACCGTGCCACTTCCAGTTTTCTGGTGGTTTATTGGAGATAAGAGTGCCACGGACTTTCCTGCCTGGGCGATCCTCAGATCTCAGCCTCCTGAGTAGCTAGGTTACAGGTGTGAGCCACCAATGCCCAGCATATGTTTTTCTTTAAAAACCAACAAATGGGCTGGGAATGTGGCTCAGTGGTGGAGTGCTTATCTAGCATGCATGAAGACTGGGTTCCATTGCTCAGTACCACCTAAACAGAAAAAGGCAGAAGTTGGTGCTGTGGCTCAAGTGGTAGAGTGCTTGAGCCAAAGAAGCTCAGAGACAGTGCGTAGGCCCTGAGTTCAAGCCCCAGCACTGGCAAAAATAAAAACCAACAAACATTTTATTTTCTAAAACAACATAGAGTGTATTTCCCCTTTCTTTGGTAAGATTTAGTCCTACAAACCATATTGTATCAACGACTTTATAGGACCTTACTGCACTATATAATATGGAAGTTTTTTTGTTGTTGTTGGTCATGAGGCTTGAACTAGGCTTGGGCACTATCCCTCAGCTCTTCAGCACAAGGCGAGCGCTCTACCGCTTGAGCCACAACACCGTTTCCAGTTTCCTAGTGGTTTATTGAGATAAGAGTCTCATGGAATTTCTTGCCCGGGCTGGCTTTGAACTGCAATCCTCAGATCTCAGCCTCCTGAGTAGTTAGGATGACAGGCATGAGCCACTGGCCCCTGGCTTGGCCTCATTCTTTATTTGAAAGAAATAATGTGGGGCTGAGAATGTGACTTAGTTGGTAGAATGCTTGTCTGGCATGCATGAAAACCCTGAGTTTGATTCCTTAGTACCACACAAACAGAAAAAGCTGGAAGTGGCACCGTGATTCAAGTGGTAGAATGCTAGCCTTGAGCAAAAGAAGCTCAGGGACAGTGCCCAGGCTCTGAGTTCAAATCCCAGGACTGTCAAAAAGAAAAAAGAAATAATGTGTGATCTTGCATGCCTGTAGTCCCAGCTCTTGTTGAGTCAGGAGGACGGTAAATTGGAGGCCAGTATGGGCTCTCTAGTGAGACCCTGTCTCAAAGAAAACAAAAGATGTAATACAGGTCAACTATTTTAAAGTTTGCAACACAGCAGAATTTATGATCGTAAGTTCTGATGTCAGACTGCTTTGGACAAGTTTGTTGTTGTTTTTGGTTTGCCAGAATTGGGACTTGAACACAGAGCCTAGGCCACTGTCTCTTAGCTTGTTTTTTTTTTTTTTTCCCCACTCAAGGCTGGCTCTTTACCTTTTGAGCTACACCTCCACCTCTGGCTCTTGAATAGTCAATTGGATGTAACAGTCTCAAGGCTTTTCTACTCAGTAGGAGTCCTCAGATCTCAGCCTCCGAGTAGTTAGGTCTACAGGCGTGAGCCACAGGGTTCCTGGCTCAAATTCTTTTTATATTTTATCTTATTTTATTTGTATTGTCAGTGGTGGGGCTTGAACTCTGGGCCTGGGCACTGTCCCTGGGCTCTTCAGCTCAAGGCTAGCACTCTACCACTTGAGCCAGAGTGCCACCACCTTTTATCTTTTGTAAATAGTTTTCTATTTATCTATTATTAAGTAACCTCTTTTTCCTGGGATTGTGTTCAATGCTTTCTAAACTTAGAACAGTGGGTAGCACATAGTAAATGCTCATTTATTTTTGTCAGAACTAGAGAGTAGGAGTAAAGTCAGCTGGTTTTGCATGTGCAGTAGTGACAGACAGGCTGCAAAGGTAGGCAGAGACCATTGTTCTCTGGGAGGGATGAACTTTTCCTTCTGGCTGCTAAGCTGAGTTGATTTGTATTTATTCTCTTGCTAATCCTTTAGTGCTTATTTTAAACTTCTTTGTTAAAAAAATAGTTGGGCTTTCATAGCACTTCTTTGTCCATTTTTTGCATTGCTCGCATCACCTGGATTCTTCTGTTTCACATTCAGTAGATCTGGGCACACAGGTGCTCTTTTCTGTTCCTTCTTAATGGTTCCACTTGAAGAAGTGATGGTGGCATTGCTCTTTAAAGAAGAAAAGATAAGAGAAGGATGGTAGTGGAATGTGATTAAACAGGGCTTGATAAATTATGTAAGGGACCATTTGGTTTTGTTCAGAAATTTAGTTGTCAGCCAGCTGCAAGTGAACCCATCTGGCATACTTTGTCATTATTCTTCTGAAATATTCATGGGCTCCAACAGTCCCTGCCTTGTTTCACTTAGATCCTGTGAACTGTCTCCGCTTGCTAGCCCATCCCATGTGGAGCTGCAGCGGGTTGCCCTGGTTTGTTTCTGTGTTATAAGGGTGTCATTGGTATAGACATGCAGGGAAAACTGACTGCTCAAATTCTCCTGCAATATAAGCTGTTGAGCAAAGTAAATAATGTAGGGAAGAGAAAACTGATAAAGTAATCACCATAGTTTGTGCTGTACGGTGCTTTTCACATGGTACTTCAAATACCTCCTCTGAACACTAACTCAGACCCTTCATTTTCATTAGAGAAATTCTAGTGTTGAAGAGACTCTCTCTGCCCACCTGCTATGTGTCAAGAAGGAGATGGTCCTCTTTCTCTTCATAATCTCCCTACTTTACCTAGTTTGTTAAATAAAGCTTTTTTAAAAAAGGAATTTCAACCGGATGCTGGTGGCTCATGCTTGTAATCCTAGTTGCTAAGGACGCTGAGATCTAGGGTCACGGATCAAAGCCATGAGTCTCTTATCTCCAATTAACCATCAGAAAAAAAACAAAAAGTGGTGCTGTGACTTAAGTGGTAGAGTGCTCACCTTAAGCTGAAGAGCTCAAGGACAGTGCCCAGGCCCAGACTTTAAGCCACACGACCAACACAAAAAAAGGAAATTTCATTTTTTATTTAAACAACATAAACTTAAAATTTAAGTTTTTTTTATTTACAAAAGACATTTACATGTTCATCATTGTTAGGAGATCTAATGTTCTCACAGGATATAGTTCAAAAGAGATCTTATATGATCTTAGTTATTTCTACTGCTTTTTTTTGTCGGTCTAGGGCCTGGGCGCTGTCCCTGTGCTCTTCAGCTCAAGGCTAGTGCTCTACGGCTTGAGCCACAGCACCACTTCTGGTTTTCTAGTGGTTTATTGGAGATAAGAGTCTCACGGAGTTTCCTGCCCGGGCTGGCTTTGAACGGTGATCCTCAGATCTCAGTTTCCTGAGTAGCTAGGATTACAGGTGTGAGCCACCTGCATACGGCTTCTACTGCTTTTTAAAGAGGACATTGCCACATTGTCTTTGAATTTAAAATATATTATGTGGGCCGAGTGCTGGTAACTCATACCTGTATCTAGCTATTCAGGAGGCTGAGATCTGAGGATCAGGATCCAAAGCTAGCTTGGGCAAGAAAGTCATAAGACTCTTATCTCTAACTACCAGAAAACCAAAAGTGGAGCTTTGGCACAAAGTGGTAGAGCACTAGCCTTGAGCAAAAGAGCCCTGAGTTAAATCCTGGCAACCGATAAATTAAAAAACCCCAAAAAACCATTTTGTATGTGTGTTTTGGGGCTTGAACTTAGGGCCTGGGCACTGTCCCTTGACTATATCTGCTCAAGCTGGTACTCTACTGTTTATACCGCTACTTCCTGCTTTTTGCCGGTTAATTGGAAATAAAAGCCTCATGGGCTTTCCCACCTAGGCTGGTTTTGAATTGCAGTCCTCAGATCTTGGCTTCTTTTTTGGGGGGGGGGTTGGTGGGTTTTTTTGGGTAGGTTTTTATTAATTTAGTCTTGATCGGTTATGGGGCTTGAACTCTGGGCCTGGGCACTGTCCCTCAGCTCTTCAGCTCAAGGCTAAGGCTCTGCCACTTGAGCCACAGCACCATTTCTAGTTTTCTGGTGGTTTACTGGAGATAAGAGTCTCACAGACTTTCCTGCCCAGGCTGTTTTTGAACTGTAATTCTCAGATCTAAGCCTCCTGAGTAGCTAGGATTAAAGGCCTGAGCCACGGGCACCCAGCTGCATTACCACCTTTTAAACAGAGATTGGAGGCCTTCCTAACTGCCCAACTGGCTTTTGAAGTTTGCTGCAGTGAATTTGCAAAAGAAGTATTAGGGTAAAAGGAAGTTTTTCTACACAGTATTTAAAATCTTTTAAAATAGCAACATCAAAACCTAATTTCTAGGGGCTGGGAAGGTGGCTCAGTGGTAGAGTGCTTGCCTTGCATGCATGAGGCCCTGGGTTCGATTCCCTAGCACCACATAAGCAAAAAGAAAAAAAGCCGGAAGTGGCACTGTGGCTTAAGTGGTAGAGCGCTAGCCTTGAGCTGAAGAACTGAGGGACAGCACCCAGGCCCAGAGTTCAGGCCCCATGACCGGACCCCAAAAAAAAAACAAAAAACAAAAACAAAAACAAAAAAACCCCTAATTTCTACATAAAAACTTATATGGTATTTTGCTTGACTGAGTACTGCACTTGGCTGGCACACAACATACAAGGCCAGTCCCCATCACCACCAAAAAAAAAAGATTTTGTATTGTATTACATATCACCTGAGTTTTCTTCTTGTGCAGTAAGAAGAAATAAACTAGACAAACATAAAACTTTGTTCCTAACAATTAAATCAAAGTTATTACAGAGTATCTGTTCTAGAATAGAGAGAAACTGAAAGTTAATCACTGCTTTCATTAGTATTTTTCATCATGTTGTTTTCTTGAAAAACCACTCTGATTATACAGATTAGATACATTACTAGCCATTTATTTATTTATTCATTCATTATTTAATATTAAATTTGGGCTGAAGACATGATTCAAGTGGCAGAGCGCCTACCTAGCAAGCACAAGGTCTTGAGTTTAAACTCAAATATCAAATGCCAAAATATCAAAATGAAAATTATGAATAAATTAAATTTGGGGCTCAATGGTAGAGTGTTTGCTTAACACACACAAGGTCTTGGGAAGGACCCCCCCAGGGAATAGTTCCGTGGTGTAAGATACGTTACACTTTGCAGGGGGCGGGGAGTGGAGAGAACGGGAAGGGGGAGAAACAAAAGGGAAACAAAGGAGGAGGCTACAATGCTTGATAAGAAATGTACTCATTATCTTGCCCATGTAATTGTAACCCCTCTGTACAGTATTTTCTTTGTTTTTTTTTTTTTTTTGTTTTTGGGTCCGGTCGTGGGGCCTGAACTCTGGGCCTGGGCGCTGTCTCTCAACTCTTCAGCTCAAGGCTAGCGTTCTACTACTTGAGCCACAGTGCCACTTCCGGCTTTTTTCTTTTTGCTTATGTGGTGCTGAGGAATTGAACCCAGGGCCTCATGCATGCAAGGCAAGCGCTCTACCACTGAGCCACCTTCCCAGCCCTGTACAGTATTTTCACAATAATAAAAAAAAAAGATATGTTACTCTTTATCTAGGGGTAATTTGGCATCTTTATTTGTCAGGTAGATCTACATATTTATTTTCTTTCTGTTTTTACCTTTTTTTAAAAAAATTGTTTTTGGTTGGTCTTCTTTTTGGAACTGAAGATCAAACCCAGGACATTGCACTTGGTAGGCAAGTGCTTTGCCACTGAGCTACATCCCAGCCTTGGCTCAAAGCTTTGTAAAAGGTCTTTACTCACTTCTAGGAAGAGATTGAAATGCTGATTGTTTCATTTGTTCATAAAATTCAGTATCTGTCTGCTCAGGAAGTTTCTAGTTTGAATTTGAAATAGTAAAAGTTTTGATTGCTAAATGGATTTCATAATTGCAAGATTATTTTTGTGTTGTACTATTATAATTGAGCTCTTTTAGGAGGAGGAACGTAGGGGGGAGATTTTAAAAGTTAGTTTTCTTTTTTTGGGGGGGGTTGGTTGTAGAGCTTGAACTCAAGGCCTGAGTGCTGTTCCTGGGCTCTTTTGCACAAGGCTAGTGCTCTACCACTTTGAGCCACAGCTCTACTTCCAGTTTTTGAGTGGTTAACTAGAGATAAGAGTCTGATAGGGACTTTTCTGAACAGGCTGGCTTCAAACCCAATCCTTAGATTTCAGCCTCCTGAGTAGCTAGGATTACAGGAATGAGCCACCAGTGCCCAGCTCTAAAGTTTGTTTTCTTTTGTGTTGTTTTGAGACAGTGTCTATGTAGCCCTTCTGACCTCCAAATCAGATCCTTCTTTCTTTTGAGATTACTATAGGCAAAACACCATTTCTTTCACAAAGATGGATAGACTCAGATGTATCATATCTGTCAGTATAAGTGCTTTTCTTGTTTCCTTCAGAAAAATAATGGGTTCTGAGAAACTTTAAAAAATACCAGTTTTAGGGCTGGGAAGTTGACTCAGTGGTAGAGTGCTTGCCTTGCATGCCTGAGGCCCAAGGTTCGATTCCTCAGCACCACATAAGCAAAAAGAAAAAAGCCGGAAGTGGTGCTGTAACTCAAGTGGTAGAGCGCTAGCCTTGAGCTGAAGAGCTGAGGGACAGCGCCCAGATCCAGAGTTCAGGCCCCACGACGGGACCCCCCCCCCCCCCAAACAAAATACCAGTTTTATTTACATAGGTCAAAATATACCATGTAAGTAAAATTTTGATACTTAGCTGTAAACTAAAAGACTAGGAATGAGAGCTATTTAGATTTGTAGAATGTCTTTAGAATTCTTTTTAAAAATTTTATTGTTGGCCGGGCGCCGGTAATCCTAGCTACTCAGGAGGCTGAGATCTGAGGATCGCGGTTCAAAGCCAGCCCGGGCAGGAGAGACCGTGAGACTCCTATCTCCAATAAACCACCAGAAAACCGGAAGTGGCGCTGTAGCTCAAGTGGTAGAGCGCTCGCCTTGAGCTAAAGAACTGAAAGACAGCGCCCAGGCCCAGAGTTCAAGTCTGGGAAGGTGGCTCAGTGGTAGAGTGCTTGCCTTGCATGCATGAGGCCCTGGGTTCGATTCCTTAGCACCATATAAGCAGAAAAAGCTGGAAGTGGTGCTGTAGCTGGAGTGGTAGGCGCTGGCCTTGAGCTAAAGAGCTGAGGGACAATGCCCAGGCCCAGAGTTCAGGTTCCATGACCAGCAAAAAATAAAAATAAAAATAAAAAATTATTGTTATTATAAAGGTGATGTACAGAGGGGTTACAGTTCATAAGTCAGGTAAAGAAGAGTACGTACATTTTTTTCAGGATAATGTCACCCCTTCCCTCGCTCTCTCCCAGTGTCTTCAGAATTCTAAGAAAAGTTTTCTGTTCCAACTTGGAGTTCTGTGAGTTTCTAGAGGTCAAAGAGTGTTTAGCTTGTAGAGTTGCCCATGGCTCATGCTTGTAATAGTTACTTGGGCTGAGATCTGGGATCATGGTTCAAAGCGAGGCCAGGAGGAAAAGTCCATGAGACTCTATCTCCAGTTGACCAACAAAAAGCTGGAAGTGGAGTTGTGGCTTAAGTGATACAAGGCTAGACTTCAGAAAAAAGGCTTAGGGGCAGCACCCAGGCCCTGGACTGGCATGGGGGGGGGAGGAGGGGGGACACGCACACACGCGCGCGCACAGACACACACACACACAGTGACAGTCTGAGAGACAGAAGAGGGAGGGAGAGAGGGAGAGAGAAAAAGAGAGAGACAGAGAGGCTTGAGTCTCTGGATTCAACCCCTAGTACCAAAATCAAATACTGGGAATTATTTTTCTTATTTTTCTGTTGCTTTTTCTGTTGCTTGTGATAAGGCTTGATGGGAAAACTGAATTCATGTCACTGTAAATTTACCAGTGTAATCGTCTGTTGTTTGCAGCTGAAGTGAGGGCTTCAAATCCATATTATGTGTCACATATCAGGAGATTTAGAATTACCTTCTCAGAGTTACTGAAAGGATGATAGACATGTGCTCTGGGAAGGTGGCTCAGTGGTAGAGTGCTTGCCTTGCATGCATGAGGCCCTGGGTTCAATTCCTCAGAACCACATAAACAGAAAAAGCTGGAAGTGGCGCTGTGGCTCAAGTGGTAGAGCACTATCCTTGAGCTGAAGAGCTCAGGGATAACATCCAGGCTCAGAGTTCAAGCCCCACCATCAACAATACAAATAAAATAAGATAAAATATAAAAAGAATTAAAAAAAAAGACTTTTGTTTGAGCTTGGAGAGGTTTATCAGTAACTTCCTTTCTGTACTGCTTTTGATGTGGCAGAAGTGGTAATTCTCTGGTTTTCACAGGTTGTAAATTGCAGATTGTTCCTGCACTTTTTGCCTTTTCTTTTTCTCTTTTCTCTTTTTTTCCCAACTCACCAAGAAAGCTACAAATGTCATAGTCAAGTAGATAGAATTTTGTACTTATTGCAAAGCTTTCTTGTGTACCCTAGGCTTTGTGGTTGCTGACACATGATTTTGTTGAGAATTTAAGCAATACTGGAAAATAACAACTTAATCATTCAGAGATAGCTACTGATATGTGTTAGTAGATATCATATCTCTACCTGTAAGACAGGAGAATGCAAACAACATATAAGTAATTTATATTTAATATAAGTAGCTCTAATACTTATGAAATAGGATTTGAATGTTAATCTTGAATATGCCTTAATAATTGTATGCAATAGAAGTCATTATAAAAAACTATCTTGAGCCGGGCGCTGGTGGCTCACGCCTGTAATCCTAGCTACTCAGGAGGCTGAGATCTGAGGATCGCGGTTCAAAGCCAGCCCGGGCAGGAGAGACCGTGAGACTCCTATCTCCAATAAAACCACCAGAAAACTGGAAGTGGCGCTGTAGCTCAAGTGGTAGAGCGCTTGCTTTGAGCTGAAGAGCTGAGGGACAGCGCCCAGGCCCAGAGTTCAAGCCCATGACCGACAAAAAAAAAAAAAAAAAAAAAAAACTATCTTGAATTTTTTTTTGCCAGTCCTGGGACTTGAACTCAGGGCCTGAGCACCATCCCTAAGCTGCTTTTTGCTCTACCACTTGAGCCACAACACCAGTTTTTTTGTTTATGTGGTGCTGGGGAATTGAACCCAGAGCTTGTGACTGTTAGGCAAGTACTCTATCACTAAGCCACATTCCCAGCCCATATTTTGAACTTTTTAAACTCACTGTATAATGGAGGCAATTCCATTTTTATGTATCTTTTTCAGTGTGCAATTCTATGTATTTTATGGATGGACCCTTATTTATAGATTTTTCTTGCCCTAGATTCTTTGGCTTTTGAGGTTTTTTTTGTTTTTTGTTTTTGGTGAAAATACTGTACAGAGGGGTCACAATTACACGGGCAAAGTAATGAGTACATTTCTTTTTTCTTTTTTCTTTTTTTTTGGTCGGTCGTGAGGCTTGAACTCTGGGCCTGGGCGCTGTCCCTCAGCTCTTCAGCTCAAGGCCAGCGCTCTACCACTTGAGCTACAGCGCCACTTCCGGTTTTCTGGTGGTTTATTAGAGATAGGAGTCTCACGGTCTCTCCTGCCCGGGCTGGCTTTGAACCGCGATCCTCAGATCTCAGCCTCCTGAGTAGCTAGGATTACAGGCTTGAGCCACCAGCGCCCGGCTCTTTGTTTTTTTTTTTTTGGGTCCGGTTGTGGGGCCTGAACGCTGGGCCTGGGCACTGACCCTCAGCTCTTCAGCTCAAGGCTAGCGCTCTACCACTTGAGCCACAGCGCCACTTCCGGCTTTTTTTTTTTTTTTTTGCTTATGTGGTGTTGAGGAATGGAACCCAGGGCCTCATGCATGCAAGGCAAATGCTCTACCACTGAGCCACCTTCCCAGCCCCATGAGTACATTCCTTATGAAGCTTTGTTGCCACCTCCTTTGTTTCCCCTTTCCATCCCTTCCCATCTCCCTCCCCCACCCCCCACCTCCGCTCCCCTCTTCCCTCCCCCGCCCCAAAGTTGTAAAGTTCATTTTTCGACATAGTCTTGTACATCTCATTGTTGCAATGGGTCCATCTGTATCCCTATGTAAACAATTTGTTTTTTTCCCTTCCCCTCCACAAATTATGCCAACATCAAATACAGTGAAAACAGGTTATACTGTGGGGGAGGGACATACAAAGCAACAAAGAAATCATCTTATAAATAGAGGTGTTTTTCTTTTTAATCCTGAAAAATAGTATTCAAATTTGCACATATTTTTAAATGATTTCTTTAGGTCTGGTTCCAGCCCAGGCCAGCTGTCTCTCCCATCAAATAAAGTTAGACCAGTGCTGGTGAAGGCAGATAGAGTTTTAGTGAACACAGCCACATTGGGAAGACAAAAGGACCCCCAGAGATCCCAAGATGGTCTTTTTTTTTTTTTTTTTTTTGGTCCGGTCGTGGGGCCTGAACTCTGGGCCTGGGCACTGTCCCTTAGCTCTTCAGCTCAAGGCTAGCACTCTACCACTTGAGCCACAGCACCACTTCCGGCTTTTTTTTTCTGCTTATGTGGTGCTATGAAATCAAACCCAGGACCTCATGCATGCAAGGCAAGCGCTCTACCACTGAGCCAACTTCCCAGCCAAGATGGTCTTTTTTTTTTTTTTTCTCTTTGCTAGTCCTGGGGCTTGAACTCTTTTGCTCAAGGCTAGCACTTTACCACTTGAGCCATAGTGCCACTTCCATCCTTTTCTGTGTATGTGGTACTGAAGAATCATTCAAACCCAGGGCTTCATGCATGTTAGGCGAGCACTCTACCACTAAGCCACCTTCCCAGCCCCCAAGATGGTCTTCTTTAGGCTTACGTGACAGAGAGGAATGTATGTGCAGTTAGATGGTCCTGGTCAAAGACATGCTGGGTTGATCATTATCCCAGGATGGGCAAGTGGACCCAAGGAGGCATAGTTTGTCTGTTGGTGCTTTGGCTTTTTTTCATAAGATGTTTACTCATCCATCTTTCCTTTCTCTCCCAAGGAGACTGTGAGGGAAGAGAGATTCGAATAAAAAGAAAAGGTTAAAGTGATAGACAAAATGGAGCTAAGCTACTGTCCAACACCCTCCTTAAACATTCCTAAGAGGAACTATTGGTCAAGATGCATACCTAGAGCTGGAAAAGTGGCTTAGAGGAAGAGTGCTTGTCTTGCATGAATGAGGCCCTGGGTTCGATTCCTCAGCACCACATAGGCAGAAAAAGCTGGAAGAGGTGCTGTGGCTCAAGTGGTAGAGCGCTAGCTTGAGCTGAAGAGCTGAGGGACAGCGCCCAAGCCCAGAGTTCAGGCCCCAAGACTGACCAAAAAAAAGAAGAAGAAGAAGCATACCTAGTCCCTTCTCTCCTTCTCTTCTTTCCTCCCTCCCTCTTTCCTTTCTTGTACTGGGGATTGAACCCAAGACCTTGTTCATGTTAGACAAGCTATTACTTGAGCTTCATGCCCCCAAGTTATGTTTTGTTTTGTTTTATTTTTTGGGTCCGGTCGTGGGTCCTGAACTCTGGGCTTGGGCGCTGTCCCTCAGCTCTTCAGCTCAAGGCTAGCGCTCTACCACTCGAGCCACAGCTCCACTTCCGGCTTTTTTCTTTTTGATTATGTGGTGCTGAGGAATTGAACCCAGGGCTTCATGTGTGCAAGGCAAGCGCTCTACCACTGAGCCACCTTCCCAGCCCCTATATTTTATTTTATTTTATTTTTTTTAATTTTTTTATTGTAAAGATACTATACAGAGGGTTACAGTTACATGAGTGAGGTAATGAGTACACTTCCTCTTGAACATTGTTACCCCCTCCATTGTTTTCCCCCTACCATCCCCTCCCTCCCTCCCTTCCCCAAGGTTCTTTTTTTTTTTTTTTTTATTGTGATTAAGTGATTACTTAATTTCCGGAAATTCACAGTATTGTGGAATAATGATGCTCATTTAAAGTCACAAGTTCATTCTAACTTTCCTGGAGCAAATTGTCTATCACAGTCTGTAATATATAACGGTGCTCACATGTTATATACCATATATGTGATCAGCAGCATGGGGATATTTGGTAGTGGTTCAACCAGATGAGTGGGAGTTCTTTGTTTCTTAAGTCCTGTTAGTTTTGTCATATCACCTAACATTTTGGATTTATCATCCACTTATCAGGGAGACTGTTTGTCTCTTCGTTCTTCGCTTACCTTGCTCAACATGATTCCTTCTAGCTCCATCCATTTCCCTGCAAATGCCATTATTTTGTCATTTCTAATGGCTGCATAATATTCCATTGTGTATAGATACCACAATTTTTGGATCCATTCATCTGTGGTGGGGCATCTAGGTTGTTTCCATATCCTAGCTATTGCGAACAGTGCTGCAATAAACATGGAGGTGCACGTGTCCTTGTATATTGGTTCCTGTTGTTCAGGGTAGATGCCTACAAGTGGTATGACTGGGTCGTAAGGGAGGTCAATCTTTAGCTTTCTAAGGACCCTCCAGACTGCTTTCCAAAGTGGTTGTATGAGTGTACATTCCCACCAGCAGTGTAATAGCGTTCCTCGTTCTCCACATCCCCTCCAGCATTTGTCGTTGGCTGATTTGTGGATGTGGGACATTCTGACTGGGGTAAGGTGGTATCTCAGGGTTGTCTTTATTTGCATTTCCTTCACCACCAGGGATGATGAACATTTCCTCATGTGTTTCTTTGCCATTTTTATTTCTTCATTTGAGAAGTCCCTCTTTAGTTCCCTTGCCCATTTAGTAATTGGTTTGTTAGGTTTGGGAGGGATTAGTTTCTTGAGTTCCCTGTATATACAGGATGTTAACCCCTTGTCTGATATATTGCTGGTAAATATTTTTTCCCAATTAGTTGGTTGTCTTTCTAGCTTGGTTGCGATAGCTTTATCTGTGCAGAAGCTTTTTATTTTAAGGTAGTCCCATTTGTCGAGTCTCTCTCCAATTTGTTGTGACCCTGGGACTCTGTTCAGGAAGTTCCTTCCTGTGCCTATTAGTTCAAGTGTCTCTCCTACTCTGTCCTGCAGTAGTTTCAGAGATTCAGGTTTAATGTTAAGGTCTTTAATCCATTTTGAGTTGATGTTGGTGCATGGTGATAGGCTGGGGTCCACTTTTAGTTTTCTGCATGTGGCTGCCCAGTTTTCCCAGCACCAGCGGTTGAAGAGGCTGTGTTTCTTCCATTGTATGTCTTTGGCTCCTTTGTCGAATATCAGCTGGCTGTAGGCCTGTGGATTTATTTCTGGATCTTCTATTCTGTTCCATTGGTCTTCGGGTCTGTTTTTGTGCCAGTACCATGCTGTCTTTGTTATTATAGCTCTGTAGTAGAGTTTGAAGTTCGGCATGGATAGCCCTCCCATATTGTCTTTATCCCCTAGAATTGTTTTGGCTATTCTAGGTCTTTTGTTGTTCCATATGAATTTTTGGATTGTTTTCTGTATTTCAGTGATGTACGTCATTGGGATTTTAATAGGAATTGCGTTGAATTTGTATATTAGTTTTGGAAGTTAATTACCATCTTTACTATATTAAGTCAGCCAATCCAGGAGCATGGGAGGTCTTTCCATTTCCTAGTGTCTTCTGCAATTTCTTTCTTTAACTTTTTTTTTTTTTTTTTGTCGGTCGTGGGGCTTGAACTCTGGGCCTGGGCACTGTCCCTCAGCTCTTCAGCTCAAGGCAAGTGCTCTACCACTTGAGCTACAGCGCCACTTCCAGTTTTCTGGTGTTTTATTGGAGATAGGAGTCTCACGGTCTCTCCTGCCCGGGCTGGCTTTGAACCGTGATCCTCAGATCTCAGCCTCCTGAGTAGCTAGGATTACAGGCGTGAGCCACCAGCGCCCGGCTTCTTTAACTTTTTATAGTTCTCATTAAATAGTTCTTTTACATCTTTGGTTAGGTTAATTCCTAAATATTTTATTTTTCGGGAGGTTATTGTAAATGGGGTTGCTCCCTTTATTTCCCTCTCTTCCTGTACATTATCAGTGTATAGGAAGGCAACTGATTTTTGTGGGTTTATTTTGTATCCTGCTATTTTGCCGAAGTGATTTATGATTTCTAAGAGTTTGGGGATGGAGTTGTTGGGATCGTGGAGGTATAGTATCATGTCGTCTGCAAAAAGGGATAGTTTAACTTCTTATTTCCCTATGCGGATCCCTTTAATGTCTTTTTCTTGCCTTATTGCCCTGGCTAAGGGTTCTAGGACTATATTGAAGAGGAGTGGAGACAGTGGGCATCCTTGCCTTGTTCCTGATTTTAGGAGAATTGGTTGTAGCTTTTCCCCATTAAGTATAATATTGGCTATTGGTCTGTCATAAATGGCTTTTATTGTTTTTAGAAATGTTCCTTCTATTCCTATTTTCTCCAGAGCTTTTAGCATGAATGAATGTTGAATTTTGTCAAAGGCCTTTTCTGCATCTGTGGCGATAATCATGTGATTCTTGACCTTGGCTCTGTTGATATGTTGGATTACATTTATTGACTTACGTATGTTAAACTATCCCTGTGTCTCTGGGATGAAGCCTACCTGGTCATAGTGAATTATTTTTTTTATGTGTTTCTGGATTCTGTTAGCTAGAATCTTGTTAAGGATCTTTACATCTGTGTTCATCAAGGAGATTGGCCTGTAATTCTCCTTTTTGGTTGGGTCTTTGCCTGGTTTGGGGATGAGTGTGATATTGGCTTCGTAGAATGAGTTTGGGATAGCTCCCTCCTTCTCTGTTTCTCTGAAGAGCTTGAGGAGTATGGGTATTAGTTCTTGTTTAAAGGTCTTATAGAATTCTGCTGTGAATCCATCTGGTCCTGGGCTTTTTTTTGTTGGAAGACTTTTGATAGCTTCCTGTATCTCATTATGATATTGGCTTATTTAATTGGTTAACTTCTTCTTTGCTCAGTTTGGGCAACTTGTATTTCTCTAAAAATGCATCCATTTCTGCCCGATTTTCTTCCTTTAGAGAGTATAGGTTTTGAAAGTAGTCTGTTAGAATTGTTTGGATATCTTGGGTACGTGTTGTGATGTTTCCCGTGGCATCCCTAATCCTATTAATATGGGTTTCCTCTCTTCTTTTTTTAATTAATCTAGCCAATGGGCCATCAATTTTGTTTATTTTTTCAAAGAACCAGCTTTTTGTTTGGTTTATTTTGGTTATGGTTTTCTGATTTTCTAATTGGTTAATCTCTGCTTTTAATTTGGTTATCTGGCTTCGTCTAGTAGCTTTAGGTCCCATTTTTTCTTGTTTTTCTAGCTGTTTTAATTGCAACATGAGATTATTTACTTGGTCTGTCTCCATTCTCTTGATGTGGGCACTGAGGGCAATAAATTTGCCCCTCAGGACTGCTTTTGCTGTGTCCCACAAGTTTCTTTGTGAGGTGTTTTCATTTTCATTGAGTTGTAGGAAATGCTTTATTTCTTCTCTGATCTCTTCTGTTATCCAGGCATTGTTAAGGAGTGTGCTGTTCAATTTCCATGTATTAGAGAAATTTCTGCGGTATGCTTTGTTATTGAGTGCTAGCTTGATTCCACTGTGGTCAGATAGGATACAGGGGATTATGTCGATCCCTTTGTATTTGCTTAAGTTCCTTGCATGAACTATGATATGGTCTATTTTGGAGAAAGTTCCGTGAGCTGCTGAGAAGAATGTGTACTGTGTTGTTTTAGGGTGAAATACTCGGTAGATGTCAGTTAATTCCGCTTGAAGTATGGCCTCTCTTAATTCGGTAGCTTCTTTGCCAATCCTCTGGTTGGTAGACCTGTCCTTTGGTGAGAGTGGTGTGTTAAAGTCTCCTAGTATTATCGTATTGGGATCTATTTTATTCTGTAAGTTTGAGAGCATTTGTTTGATATATCTGGGTGCACCAATATTTGGGGCATATAAGTTGATGATGGTTATATCCTCCTCTTGGATTGTTCCCTTTATTAACATGTAGTGTCCGTCCTTGTGTTTCTGTACTGATTTTAATTAAAAGTTTATTTTGTCAGATATCAGGATAGCTACACCTGCTTTCTTACTGGGGGCGTTTGATTGGTAGATCCTTTTCCACCCCTTCACTCTGAGTTTGTATGTTTGGCTGAGAGGTGGTTCTCCTGAAGGCAACAGATGGATGGGTCTTGTTTTCTGATCCAGTCCTCAGTTCGTTTTCTTTTAATTGGAGAATTCAGCCCATTTATATTAAGAGAAAGTATAGAGAGATGCATCGTTGTCCCTGCCATTCCGTTTTCCTAAGTTTTTCTTCTTTCCTTTCCTCCTGTGCTTGCTCAGTTAGACTTTGAGTAACGCCTGTTTGGGGCAGGCCCCAGTTCCTGGCTGCTTTCTTCAGGTTGTGTCCCCCCTCTTAGAATTCTTTGTAATGCTGGCTTAATGTTTATGTATTCATTTAGTTTTTCTTTGCTATTAAAAGTTTTCAGTTCTCCATCGAATGTGAATGCTAACTTTGCCGGGTATATCAGTCTGGGTTGGCAGTTATTGGCTCTGAGGGCTCGTATGGTGCTTTCCCAGGCTTTTCTTGCATTCATTGTTTGTGGAGAGATCTGCAGTGATTCTTTTTTTTTTCCCGTTGTAGTATAGCTCCTTCTTCATTTTTGCTGCATGCAGGATTGTTTCCTTATTATTCAGATCTATCATTTTTACTATAATGTGTCTAGAAGTGTTTCTCCTGGGGTGTTGCTTGTTGGGTGTTCGATAAGCTTTTGTGATGTAGTTAAGATGGTCGTTTTTGAGGTGGGGAAAATTTTCATTGATTATATTGTTAAATAGGTGTTGCATTCCCTTGCTCTGGAATTCCTCACCTTCGTCCACTCCAATTATGCAAAGGTTAAATTTTTTAGCATTATCTGCTTGCTCTTGAATATCCCTTTGGTTTGAGTGATTTTTCCATATCTGTCACTTTTTGGTCCAGTTGGTGTATTCTGTCTTCTGTATCTGACACTCTACCTTCCATTTCATTCACTCTGTTGACAGTGGCTTCTATTGTGGTTTGCATGGAGGAAATGGATCCCTTTATGGATTCAATGTTGGTTCTCAGAGTACTGATCTCACCTCTCAATGAGGTATGCATTACCTCTAATTTGGCGTTTATCTCACTTCTTACTGAGGTTTGTGCAGCTTCTATTTTTGCATGCATCTCTTGTTTGATACCCTGTATCTCTTTGGATAGTTCATCCTTGTGCTCTTTCAATTTCTGATCAATTTCTCGCTTTATTTCTTGAGTCATTGCCTCCAGCAACCCTTGGATGTAGCTTTTGTCTTCCATTCCTGCTTTGCTCCCATTGGGGCTCTCCCCTGTGTGGCTGCTGGCTTTTGAGGTGAGCTTGCTGTCCTGGGTGGTGGTAAACCTTGTGATTTTTCTCTGTGATTTTCGCATGGAGGTTCAGGAGACTGCTCTTCAATTTTGTTTTGGTGTGTCTGTCTTTGCTTGGTTGCTGATTCTGTATTGGTAGAGAGAGTCTGTGCCTGATCTGGGTTCTGTTGGGAGCCTATTTCCAGCTGCTATTCTGACTTACTTAGGATTCTCAGCTCTCTGCTGTAGATTGCTGGCAGTTCCCGCCTTTGGAAGGGTTGAGCAGCCTAGACTGCTTGTGTTTGCTCCTATGGGTGCTCTTGTGAAGAACAGATGCTCTGGATGCACTCTCCCAAATACTGGAGTCTGCTATGGGCTCCTGATGTGTTTTTGTTTGTTTGTTTTGGGCTGGTTGTGGGCTTGAACTCTAGGTTTAGGTGCTGTCCCTCAGCTTTTCAGCTCAAGGCTGGCACCCTACTATTTGAGCCACAGCACCACTTCTGACCCTTTTTGCTTTTGTGATGCTGAGGAATCAGATCCAGGGCCTCATACATCCAAGACTATCACTCTATTGCTGAGCCGCCTTAACAGTCTGAGCTCCTGCTTACTATCAGGTGCTGGCAGCCTGTGTTGCCCAATTCCCAGTCTAGGGATATGGGTGGAGTTTTGGTGGGGTTTGGGCTTCTCTTGTCCTGGGCCTCCAGATCTTTTGTTGTCACAGGCGTGCTTCCCGGGGAGTGTTGTTTCCTGGTTTTCTCCCCTCTGTTGAGGTGTATGCTCAGCTTTTTACTTCAGTTGGGAAGAGTTGGTTGTGTTGTTCAGGCGCCGGATCCCCGGGCCTGGTTCCGGCCCCAGCCTGGAGCTCGCTCGTTAGGCCTGTGCTGATGTGTATACCACCTAGGTTATGCAGCCTGGAGCGCACTCGTTAGGCCTGTGCTGATGTGTATACCACCTAGGTTATACAGCCTGGGGGACACAGTTCAAATTTCTTCTACTGTTGGTAGTCTTGACCCAGGGGCGCTGTTCCTGGCTTGGGCATTTAAGCTCCCTTCCAGGGGCGCTCTTGCTCTAGCCTGGCCAGCTGAGTGTGCTCCACGGGCTGGTGGAGCTCTCAAACAGTTCCCAGTTTTAGTGGGTCCTGTGGTCCGGGTGCTGGGGTAGGGAGTCTAGGTCAGGGTCTGGGGATTCCCTCCAGCTCTGGTCTCCCTTGAGGGATACACTTACCCTGTGGGGTACTCACCCTGGAGCTGGTTGTTTCTGTGTGGTGTAGGTCGTCAGTTGTTGTTGCTATCCGAGTTCGGTTGGGGTGGTTGCGGGCTGGGTTGGGCGGTTGTGGCTCTGTGTGATTCTTTTCTGTCTCCGCCTCTGTCGAAGCTGTCGGGTCAAAAGTGTCCACGCTCAGGCAGCTTCTTTGCGGTGTCTCTGGGGCCCAAGCGGCCCCGCCGGGTCGTTGCTATCGCGATTGGGCGGGTGGTCTGCCGACAGGGTCCCTTTGTTGGATGCTGGTGCGGAGCGGCTTTGGCGGGATGGAGCCTCTCTGCTCGGGTGGAGAGTGAGGGGTGGGTGTGGGATCCTCGTGGAGACTTCCGGCTGGTAGGTTTCTCTGTTCCTGGCGATCTGCTGTTCTGCAAACCGGTACCTGGTGATCTGAAAGTGGCCCCCTGTGTCTCTGGGGCTCCCGCAGCCCCCGCCGGGCTGGCTGGCTGGCAGCTTGGCGCACTGCCGCGCCGCCAGTAAAGGTTGGGGGAGGGGTCTTCGCTTTTTTCTGTTCCGAAATTCTTCTTTTTCTCTTTCTTTTTTTGTTATTCTCCGCCTCTGGTTTTTCTCTGAGTGTTCGTCTTTTTGTTGTTGTCGGTCTCTTGGGGAGATTAAGCATTGGAACTCGGACTCTCTTTTTGGTTGGAGAGAGCTGTGGCGTTTCCCTACTGCCCCGTCGCCATCTTGGTACTATATTTTATTTTTAAGGTAGGATCTTTTTAAATTTGCCTAGGCTTGATCTTGAACTCTTTTATTTTCTTGCCTTCACCTCTCTAGCAGCTGGGATTACAGGCATGTACCACCACACTTGCCCCATATTTCATTTTAGACTTCATATTGCCAATTTACTCTTCTTTTGATATTTTTTATTTTTTTAAGATGTGGGGCTTAAACTCAACTTAGGTGCGGTTCCTAAGCTCTTTTGCTCAAGGCTAGTAGCACTCTACCACTTGAGTCACAGCTCCACTTCCAGCTGCAGCTCCACTTCCACTTTTAGTAATTTATTGGAGATAAAGAGTCTCATGGACTTTTGGGCCTGGGCTGGCTTTAAACTGTCATCCTCAGATCTCAGCCTGAGTAGGATTATAGGCATGAGCCACTGGCACCTGGCTAGCTAAATATTTTATTTATTTTTTGGTCAGTCATGGGGCTTGAACTCTGGGCCCAGGGGCCTGTCCCTCAGCTCTTCAGCTCAAGGCTAGTGCTCTACCACATGAGCCACAGTACTACTTCTGGCTTTTTCTCCTTATGTGGTGCTGAGGAATCGAATCCAGGGCCCCATGCATGCAAGGCAAGCACTCTACCACTGAGCCACTTTCCTAGCCTAGCTCAATATTTTTATGAACCACAATTTGTATTAAGTCATTGAAATACTGTATATTAAAAGGGTTTCCCACACAGTATTTTTCAATAATTTTCAAAAGGTGATTGTATCCCTTTTCTAGACTGAACCTGCATCTAATATCAAAGAAGAATAATAGGAATGTAGATCTGAGCATTCATATATTTTATAATATTTGATAGTTTTTTTCCCCCTGTTGTGGGGCTTGAACTCTGTGCCTGGACACTGTCCGTGAGCTCTTCAGCTCAAGGCAAGCCCTCTGCCACTTGAACCGCAACATCACTTCCGGTTTTCTGGTGGTTAATTGGAGTTTCTGGGAATTTCCTGCCTGGGGCTGGCTTTTAATTGTGATTCTTAGATCTCAGTCTCCCTGAGTAGCTAGGATTATAGGCATGAGCCACTAGTGCCAGGCTATGTTTTATAATATTTCATAGTTACTGTGAACTTAGGTATTACTTCTTTATCTAGGTCATGAGTATGAAATCTAAGACTAGAAGGTCAGAGTCTCAACCTATATAAGAAAGAACTTTGGAGATGGTGCAGCCCAAGTTCATGAATTAATAAGTCTCAGAAAACTGATCCCCAAGGAAATTGTGACTTGTTAAAATCAGACGTCATTTTGTAATGGCTGACCCAGAACTTGATCCCAGATCTTATCATCCTTTAGTAACCTTTTCTCTCATTTTATAAAATCATATTCAGTTAGACAGTTTTGTTTTTTTTTCTAAGCTAGAACATGGTCTCCTTCACCTCAAATAAAAAATTTTGTCATTATTCTTTAATAAGTTAGTACCACAATCTAGCCAGTTGCGAAAGTCAGAAACCTAGAGTTATCCTCCCTTGTTTCCCTCGTGAATTTTTTTTCTTCTTGTGCTGGTACTGGGGTTTGAACTGAGGGCCTGGGTTCTATCCCTTAGCTTTTCACTCAAGGCTTACCCTCTACAATTTTTTTAAACTTTTTTTCTTTTTTTTTTTTTGTCAGTCATGGGGCTTGAACTCTGGGCCTGAACTCTGTCTCTCAGCTCTTCAGCTCAAGGCTCATGTTCTACCACTTGAGCTACAGTGCCATTTCTAGTTTTCTGGTGGTTTATTGGAGATAAAAGTCTCATGGACTTTCCTGTCTGGGCTGGCTTTGAGCCGCAATCCTCACATCTCAGCCTCCTGAGTAGCTAGGATTATAGGCGTGAGCTACCGGTGCCCAGCTTTTTTACATTTTTAAAAATTATCATATAAAGTAGTTGTACAAAGAAGTTCCCATTCTACAAAACAGTATATGGGTACAAGGAATCTGACAACATTGTCTCCCATCACTCCTAACCCATACCTTCTCTCACTTTTTCTTTAATTGAGATTAGGTGATTATATAAATTTCACATATTTTTTCACAGTATTGTGGAACAGTTATACTTAGTTAAAGTCACAAACACATTTTAACCTTCACAAGGCAAATCATCATTATCATGGTCTATAAAATTTGTGAATTCTGTGAGCTTTGACAATACAAATTATTTCTTCCACGTCAGGTGATGATTACATTTCTTTCCTTTTGCTTAGTGTAGACTGTTCCCTCCTTCCCTCTCATTCCTCCCTTCCCATCGCTGTCTTTGGGTTGCTTAGGTCTTTTTCTTCTATGTCCAGTGCAGCTGATGGACCCCTTTATTGTATGTTGTTCCGTTTCCACTTATTCTGTTCCCCCTTCTCTGGCTTCCTTCCATTGCAAGCATATATCTCCCATATATATGGTCAAGAACATGGAGTCATTTAGCAATGATATGACAAAGTGGGTGTCTATCCTTTGTTTCTTGAATCCTGTTTACTTTGTCATATCTTGCATTTTGACTCTAGCATCCTCATATCAGGGAGACATGTGGTGTTTGTCTCTTTGTTCTTGGCTTACTTCGCTCAAAATAATCAGCTCTAGTTTCATCCATGTCCCTGCAAATGCCATTATTTTGACCTTTCTAATGGCTGCATAATATTCCATTGTATACAGGTACCACAATTTTTGGATCCACTCATCAGTAGTGGGGCATCTGGGTTGTTTCCAAATCTTGGCTCTTGTGAACAGTGCTGCAATAAACATGGAGTCGCATGTGTCTTTGTATACTGGCTCCTGTTGTTCTGACCCTCTACAATTTGACCCACAGCTCCACTTCTGGCTTTTTGATGGTTAATTGGACACAGGAGTCTCATGGGCTTTTCTGCTCTGACTGTCTTTGAACCATGATTCTCAGATCTCATCCTCATAAGTAGCTAGAATTATAGGCATGAGCCATCAGCACATGACTTTCCACATCTAATTTTATCCTTGGGTCCCTTTGATTTTATCACCTACATAGACCTCATTTATTCACTTCTCTCTATTCTTCCACCTTCCTACTTTACTATTGAATAACTGGCTAATTTTCTCTCACATCCATTCTGGCCGACCTCCATTCTGTTCACACCACAGCCAGAATGCAATTTTCAAGATGGAGACTTTTCTCTCTGTCTGCCAGGTCACTTATATTCCACTTAAAACCATCACATGTGATTCAAGTGATAGAGACCTTGCCTGGTAGAATGAGGCTGTGAGTTTTAAATCTTGAATACAGAAAACATACTACTTTATTTTAATTTAATTTTGTTGGTTGTGGGGGTTGAACTCAGTGCCTCTTTGTGCTCAAGGCTAGCTTTCTACCACTTGAACCACAGTGCCACTTGCAGTTTTTTTGAGTAGTTAATTGGAGATAAGAGTCTCATGGAGACTTTTCTGCCCAGGCTGGCTTTGAACCACAGTCTTCTCAGGTCTCAGCTACCTGAGTATCTAGGATTCCAGGTGTGAGCCACCAGTGCCCAGCACAACTTTATTTTTTATTTTTAGCATCTCACTTTGTAGCCCAGGCTGGCCTGGAACTCAGAGATGAGATCCCCACATCGCAGCCTTTCCAGTGCCCAGATTATACACTTGACTATTCTATTTTGAAGTAATTTCAGATTTGTGGAAGATTTCCAAAGACAGTACAGACCTCCAAATATTATGCTTGTTAGATAGACTAATCAGACTTCATCCCTGAGGCCAAATACCTGATAAAAACACTTAAGTTAGGCAATAATGACTCACACCAGTAATCTTAATGACTTGGAGACTGAGATCTGAGAGTTGTGATTCAAAACCAGTCTGTGAAAAAAAGTCCCTGAGACTCTTATCTCCAGTTAACCACCAAAAAAGCTGCAAATGAAGCTTTGGCTTAAGTGATAGAGCTCTAGCCTTGGGCCAGACAAGCTCGTGGACTGTGCCAGGCCTGAGTTCAAGCCTCGACTGATACATGCAAACACACACACTTAAGAGAGGAAGGGTTTCTTTTGGCTCATGGTTTCAGAAGTTAAGAGTCCTCAGCTGCTCCCATCTCTGTGATCCTGGGGGTAAGCATCATGGCAAGGTCATGTAGTGGAGCAAAGCAGCTCACTTCCCAGTAGAAAGAGCAAGAGAGAACAGAGAGTGATTAGGGATAAGGTATAGTTTTTCAGGGCACTACCCTGTGACATTTCCTTCAGTTAACCCCATCTCCTAAAGTTTCTGTCATCTCTCAAAAACCTTCACACATGAGCTTGTTGGGACAAACCAAACCAAAATACTAGGCTAGTGCTCACCCATTGAGCTGTCTCCTATTCATCACACTGCACTTACTTATATGTCTTTACTTTCTTTGAATTTGTAGAGAGCTGCTTCTGAAAAGATTGTAAAATTAAAGGTGTATCAATTGTAACACTTTGCAGCTTGTGCATTATTTTACAACTGACTACTTCTAAAGGAAATAAGGATGATAGAATAGAGCATGCATAGCCAGAGGTCACTAATGGACTTGAGACAAGAAGGTCATAGGATTTCACATTTTCTGGGTTATTTTTGTGTATATCTAGTCTGTTTTCTTCAGTGGTCTGAGCTTCCCAATATATGTTGTCAATTGAAAAGATGAGTCCTAGGACATCTTTTTTGCTCAAGGCTTACCACTCTATCACCTGGAGCCACAATTTCAGTTCCAGTTTTTAGGTGGTTAATTGGAGATCAGTATCTCATGGACTTCCTGCCCTAGCTGGCTTTGAACCATGATCCTCAGATCTCAGTCTCCTGAGTAGCTAGGATTACAGACATGAGCCAACAACATCCAGCAACATGTGACTTGTTAATGGATAAATTAGGTTACATGGATTTAATTTCATTCATATTTTTCCCATACATCACTTTTTTTGTTTCCTTCCTTCCTTCCTTCCTTCCTTCCTTCCTTCCTTCCTTCCTTCCTTCCTTCCTTCCTTCCTTCCTTCCTTCCTTCCTTCCTTCCTTCCTTCTTTCTCTCTCTCTCTCTCTCTTTTTTTTTTTTTTTTTGTCAGTTGTGGGGCTTGAACTCTGGGCCTGGGTGCTATCCCTCAGCTCTTCTGCTCAAGACGAGTGCTCTACTTGAGCCACAGCACCACTTCCAGTTTTCTGAGTGGTTTATTGGAAATAAGAGTCGCATGGACTTTCCTGCTTGGTCTGGCTTTGAACTGCAATCCTCAGATCGCAGCCTCCTGAGTAGCTAGGATTACTGGTGTGAGCTACCAACACCTGGCCCATATGTTACTCTTTGAGTGTAATCTGTAGTACAATAAAGATGGAAGAAGATGGGCTTAGATGTTGGCTCAGTGGTAGAGTGTTTGTCTAGGATGCATGAAGCCCTGGGTTCGATTCCTCAGTACCACAAAAGGAGAAGTGGCGCTGTGGCTCAAGTGGTGGGGCTCAAGCCTTGAGCTGAAGAGCTGAGGGACAGCACCCAGACCCAGAGTTCAGCCCCCACAACTGACTAAATAAATCAATAAATCAATAAAAATAAAATTTAAAAAAGATGGAAGAAGCTTAAGAATTGGCCTTACATAATACACTAACTAGATTGAGCCCTGAGAAGAGGGATTAAGGAAGAATTCTTTTACTGTTTAAAAGCTTCGATTCTGATTTAGGCAATGTGTAACAGACTAATACTGCTGCATTGACAGCACAGACATCATTTTGACTGAGGGAAGTGGGGAATAGGGGGACAAGTCATATTTTGAACTAGTTCTTATATAGTGTCCATAGAATTTTTAGGCCAGCTATACTGAAATGATTTCTATGTATTATCGACACACTAAACATCTTTTTATTTTTTTATTTTGTGTTAGTAATGGGGTTTGAACTTAGGGTCTTTTTTTTTGGGGGGGGGTCCGGTTGTGGTGCCTGAACTCTGGGCCTGGGTGCTGTCCCTCAGCTCTTTTCAGCTCAAGGCTAGCGCTCTACCACTTGAGCCACAGCCCCACTTCCAGCTTTTTTCTTTTTGCTTATGTGGTGCTGAGGAATCGAACCCAGGGCCTCATGCATGCAAGGCAAGCGTTCTACCACTGAGCCACCTTCCCAGCCCAAACTTAGGGTCTTATACTCTCTGATTTTTCACTTGAGGCTACCACTTGAACAACACCTCCATTTGTGGATCTTTGATGGTTAATTGTAAATGAGTCTCCTAGACTTTCCTACCCCAGCTGGTTTTGAACCACAATTCTCAGAATCTCAGCCTCCTGAGTAGCTCCTGGCTCAAAAACATTTCCTTCCTTCCTTCCTTCTTCCCTCCCTCCCTTCCTCCCTTCCTTCCTTCCTTCCTTCCTCCTTCCCTCCCTCCCTCCCTCCCTCCCTCCCTCCCTCTCTCCTTCTCTCCCTCCTTCCTCTCTCTATTTTTTTCTTTTCTTTCCTTCTTTTTTCTGTCAGTCATGGGGCTTGAACTCAGGGACTGGGTGCTGTCCCTGAGCTTTTGTTATCAAGGCGTTACCACTTTGAGCTACAGCACCACTTTCTGTTTTCTGTGGTTATTGGAAATAAGAGGCTCGTGGCCTTTCCTTTCCTGGGCTGGTTTTGAACTGGGCTCCTCAGATCTTAGCCTTCTGAGTAGCTAGGAGTACAGGCATGAGCCGCCAATGCCCAACTTCAAACATATTTAAAGTGAACAAATCAGTGGTTTTACATACAGTCATGGAGTTGTACAATTGTCATCACGATCAATTTTAGAATATTTCCATCTTCCCCAAATGAGACCATATACCTGGTTGAGAACAGTTGGCCAAACCTGTAATTCTAGCTAGTGGAGAAGCAGAGATTGGGGGATCAAGGTTTGAGGCCAGCTCAGTCATAAAAGTTCAAGGCTCCTTCTCAACTGAGCATGGTGGCACACCTGTTATCCTAGCCACAGGGAAAGCACAAGTGGGCTTACAGCTCAGGCTATGCTAGGCAAAGAGAAAAACACGGCCTGAAAAAATAACCATTGAATAAAGGCATGGGAGGTGTGGCTTAAAGTCTTAGATTGCTGCTTAGCAAGCATAAGGCTCAGTTCAAATGCCAGTACCACACACACAAAACAAAGAAACCCTATACCTGGGATAGAAATGTAGCTCCATTGTAATGGACACTTGAGTAGCTTATATGCAGGCCTGGGTTCAGTGCTCAGCAACAGCAACACACACACACATACCACAATTTATGCTTATTCCCCATTTTCACTTTTCTTCAGTCCCTGACAACAAATCTACTTCATATTTCCACAGAACTGTCCTGTCCTGCCTGTTTCGCATAAATAGAATCATATGATGTTTGACTTTTTTTGGGGGGGGGTCCAGTTATGGGGCCTGAACTCTGGGCCTGGGCGTAGTCCCTCAGCTCTTCAGCTCAAGGCTAGTGCTCTATCACTTGAGCCACAGCGCCACTTCCGGCTTTTTACTGTTTGCTTATGTGGTGCTGAGGAATCGAACCCAGGGCCTCATGCATGCAAGGCAAGCGCTCTACCACTGAGCCATCTTCCCAGCCCCTGATGTTTGACTTCAAGGTTCATTTCTGTTGTAGCACATATTGGTACTTCTGTTTATTGTGAGATGTCATTCCATTTTATAGAAATAACTACTTTTGCATTGATCAATTATGCATTTAGATTTAAAAAAAAATACTTATTATAAAGGTGATAGTGGAGGATTATAGTTAGTATAAGGTAATGAGTACATTTCATTTTGAACACTGTTATCCCCTCTCTCCTTTTCTCCTGCTTTCCACTGTCCTCCCTTAGATTACTGCCACTTTTTTAGCTCTTATAAATAGTAGTCCTGTGAACAATTGTGTGCTGGCTTTTGCATGAAGTATATTTTCAATAATTTTGGGTATGGAATTGCTGGTTCATAAACATCTATATTTAATTATTTAAGAAATGATCAGGGACTGTGAATGGGGCTTAGCAGTAGAGTGCTTGCTTAGCATGCATGAAGCCCTGGGTTCAATTCCTCAGTACTGCGTAAACAGAAAAAGCCGGAGGTGGTGCTGTGGCTCAAGTGGTAGAGTACTAGCCTTGAGCACAGAGAGGCTCAGGGATGACGCGTGCGCGTGTGTGTGCACGCGCACACACACACACACACACACACACACACACACACACACACACACACACACACACACACACACACACACACACACACACACACACACACACACACACACACACACACACACACACACACGGAATCAGCCTGTTTTCCAGGGTATATATAGTTACATACAAATGCATATAGTATTTTCTGTATTTACCATCTACATTCCCACCATCAATGTGTTGGGGCAGTTTCTGTAAATCCTAGTTAACATGTTAATGCCTATTCTTGTAGCCTTTCTAGTGGGTTGTGGTCTTGTGTGGTTTGGATGTGCATTTACCTGCTACCTGAGGAAGAATGTTGAACATCTTTTTATGTGTGTACTGGACATTTGTATATCTTCTTTAGAGTTTTTTTGTTTTTGTTTGGTTGTTTTTGGTGGTCATGGGGCTTGAACTCTGGGCTTGGATGCTGTCCCTGTGCTTTTCAGCTCAAGGTGAGCGCTCTACCGCTTGAGCCACAGCACCACTTCTGGTTTTATTGGAGATAAGAGTCTCATGAACTCTTCTGCCTGGGCTGGCCTTGAACCGAGATCCTCAGATCTCAGCCTCCTGAGTAGCTAGGATTACAGGTGTGAGCCACTGATGCCCAGCTTTTAGAGGTTTTTTTTTTTTTTCTTTTTTTTTTTTGGGGGGGGGGTCCGGGGCCTGAACTCTGGGCCTGGGCGCTGTCCCTCAGCTCTTCAGCTCAAGGCTAGCACTCTACCACTTGAGCCATAGCGCCACTTCTGGCTTTTTTCTTTTTGCTTATGTGGTGCTGAGGAATCGAACCCAAGGCCTCATGCATGCAATGCAAGTGCTCTACCACTGAGCCACCTTCCCAGCCCGAGGTTTTTTTTGTTTTGTTTATTTATTTATTTACAGTACTGAGTTTGAACTCAGGATATCAAGCTTGCTATGCAGAAGTCTACCTTTGAGTCTTGGCTTCAATTATTTTTTTTTGAGTTGGAGGCTCACTTCTGGCCCAGGCACTACTTAGTACCTTCCTCCACCTATTTTAGGCTTCCCATTGTAACTGTGCTACCATGCTTACCTTCTTCCATTGGATGGAGTCTCATGGACTTTTACTATCTGAGCTGGATTGGAACCACAGTCCTCATAATCTCAGCCTTTCAATTAGCTAGGATTACAGATAAGAGCCTCTATCACATTGGCTGAGGGGTGGAATTTTAACAGATGAAGAAAGGGAGCAGGAGAATAGGGACACAGGCCTAAGAAATGAGAGAATCATTAAAGTTAGTAAGAGAGGACAGGGAAAACATTCTCTGTCTCTCCTTACTTACATTGTCCTCTGCTTATCTTAAATGCACATTACTCAAATTTCAAGGATATTTCTTCTTTTGCAAATATCAAAGTGTTGTGGCTAGCTCATTTAATTTGATTCATCCATCCAGGCTTAAGGAAATAATTATTGAAGGTCAGTTTTAATGCAGGCATTCTGGGACCTGTTAGTGAGGTCAGACTAGTTAGCAAAACCAGACAATATCCTTGCTTTCTGTGGAATTTATTTTCTAGAGAGATTATCATGTGTGAGAAAACACTGTCTTATTTGAGGCAGCCTTTATCCCAGTTTCATTAACAAATCTGGGTCTACTTTGTTCTTGCTTTTATTGATTTTACTGGTTTGAGCTATAACTCTTTACAGCATTCACCTTTTCAGACTAACATTTCCATCTTTTTAATTTTTTTATCTTTATTTTTTGCCAATCTTGGGGCTTGAACTCAGGGTCTGGGCACTGTCCCTGAGCCTCTCTTTGTTCACTTTATCTATCACTTGAACCACAGTGCCACTTTCTGCTTTTTCTGTTTTTTTTTTTTTTTTCTTTGTTTCTTTTCTGAGGAATCAAACCCAGGGCTTCATGCATATTAGGCAGGTACTCTACCACTAAGCCACATTCCCAGCCTAACATTTTAATCTTTAACACATGCACAGGCATGCATACACATTTAGCAGCAGCAGCAGCTCATTATCTATCCTTCCTGGCATTTTAGTTTTTGTGTACTATAGTTGAATTCTCTTCTCCTACTGTAGTCCTGGCCATCTAATAAACTGTTAAACTGAAGTATAAAAATTCACATGAACATTTTTATTTATTCTTGTTGGTCATGGGGCAGGATGCTGTCCCGTCCCTTGAGCTCTTTTTGCTTAAGGCTAGTGTTCTACGACTTAGAGCCACAGAACCACTCTGGTTTTTTTTTTGGTGGTTAATTGGAGATGAGTCTCATGGAATTTCTTGCCTGGGCTGGCTTTGAACTGCAATTCTCAGATCTCAGTCTCCTGAGAAGCTAGAATTACAGATGTGAGCCACAATGGCCTGGCTTAATTGCAATTATTTTAAAATTTTACTTTTTGAGTTTTTTTTTGGTCTTTTGTGGGGCTTAAACTCGGCCTGGGCGCTGTCCCTCAGCTCTTCGGCTCAAGGCTAGCACTCTACCACTTGAGCCACAGCGACGCTCCTGGTTTTCTGGTGTTTTATTGGGAGATAAGAATCTCACGACGCAAGGGCTGGGAAGGTGCCTCAGTGGTAGAGCCCTTGCCTTGCATGCATGAGGCCTTGGGTTCGATTCCTCAGCACCACATAAGCAAAAAGAAAAAAGCCAGAAGTGACGCTGTGGTTCAAGTGGTAGAGTAGCCTTGAGCTGAAGAGCTGAGGGACCGCGCCCAGGCCCAAACTTCAGGCCCCACTACCGGACAAAAAAAAAAAAAAAAAAAGAATCTCATGCAAACTTTTTTCTCCCTTCCTCCCTCCTTCCCTCCCTTCCTCTTTCTTTCCCTTCTTCTCTTCCTTCCTTCCTTCCTTCCTTCCTTCCTTCCTTCCTTCCTTCCTTCCCTCCTTCCTTCCTTTCTTCCTTCCTTCCTTCCTTCCTTCCTTCCTTCCTTCCTTCCTTCCTTCCTTCCTTCCTTCCCTCCTTCCCTCCTTCCTTCCTTCCTTCCCTCCTTCCTTCCTCTTCCCTCCCTCCTTCCTGCCTTCCTTCCTCTTCCTTCCCTCCCTCCCTCCCTCCTTCTTTCCCCCCCTACTCCCTTTCCCCCTCCCCCCTCAAGAAACCGTTGTCCTTTGTCTGCCAGCCTGGTGCACTCCAGGGGAAACCCGGCCACTCTTCCGCTCTGTCCTGTGCTGTGTTCTCCACCCTGGCACTGGGGATAAAGATGCACACCCTCCCCTTGACCCTCCACCCTGCTCTCCACCATACCCCATCTCTCCTCCACCAAACCCTAAAATAAATATAAACTAAAAATTATAAAAAATAAAGAAAAAAAAATAAAAAATATATAAAAGAATCTCACGCAAAAAAACAAAAAAGGGGCTGGGAAGGTGGCTCAGTGGTAGAGCGCTTGCCTTGCATGCATGAGGCCCGTGTACGATTCCTCAGCACCACATAAGCAGAAAAAGCTGGAAGTGGTGCTGTGGCTCAAGTGATAGAGCACTAGCCTTGAGCTGAAGAGCTGTGGGACAGCGCCCAGACCCAGAGTTCAGGCACCATGACTGGCAAAAAGGAAAGAAAAAAAAAAATCTCATGGACTTCCCTGCTTTCCTGCCTGAGATGGCTTTGAACCGTGATCCTCAGATCTTAGCCTCCTGAGTAGCTAGGATTACAGGCATGAGCCACCAGCACCCAGCAAAAGTATGTTACTTTTGGACAATGTCATCCTTCCCTCTCTCTCTCCCAGTTTACATGCATATTGTAAACATTCTCTTAAGGACATACATGTATGTTTCTATGAACTTTTTGTTTTAGAATCAAGGCTTTTCCTTTGAATAAGGATTCTGCCAACTAATGATTTTTGTACACTGCTTTACATAAACATTGTCAATAATGAGCTATCTATAATTTTTAGTTTTTGTTTCTTTTAAGTCAAGTGTGCAAAAATCCTAGTTTTCTTATTTGTGTTGTTCATGCAAATTATATAGGTTTGCTTAAAAGGGGAATTAAATTGTGAATGTGGTACAACTGTATTAGAAGGTTGGAAATGACCCTTGGAAAGCAGATTTAAGCAGAGAAAGCATGAGAGCTATTGTCCCTGAGCACATAGCCAGCCAGGACCACCCAGCTGTTGCAGGTCCCAGGGGAGGACATTAGTACACGTGTCAGTTAAGGAGGGAGAACTTGCTTAAGAACACATCTGTGTCCTTTTTTCTTTTTCTCCTTCTTTCTTTCTTTCTTTCTTTCTTTCTTTCTTTCTTTCTTTCTTTCTTTCTTTCTTTCTTTCTTTCTCCTTTCTTTCTTTCTTTCTTTCTTTCTTTTTTGTCGGTTGTGGAGCTTGAACTCTGGGCCTGGGCACTGTCCCTAAACTCTTTAGCTCAAGGTGAGCACGCTACCACCTGAGCCACAGCACCATTTCTGGTTTTCTGAGTGGTTTATTGGAGATAAGAGTCTCACAGCCTTTCCTGCCCAGGCTGGCTTTGAACCACGATCCTCAGATCTCAGCCTCCTGAGTAGCTAGAATTACAGGTATGAGCCACCAGTACCTGGCTTGTCTTTTTTGAGTACACATTAGTTTACTCTTTTACAACATATATTCCACTAGTATGATTGCTTTGTTTTCTTTTTCTTTTTCTTTCAATGAAGAAGATTGAAGGCATGGCCTCACACGTGTAAGCACACATTTTCCCACTGAGCTCATTCACAAGTCTAATTGTTCACTTTCCTCATGGGATTTTTTTTCAGTTTTTGAGGACATTCCCATTTTGTTATAATTCAGTTCCTAGTACATAGATCCTTGGCATATACTTATATATTCACTTCAAGAACAATTGACTGTAAACTCAATGTAATTTAACTATGATGAGGCAAACATGAAAAAGTTCAGTGTGATTCTTTGTTTCTACTCTCTTCAGAGTAAGTCCACCATATCTGCACTTGTTGAGCTTGGGTGTCAGATTTTATTTTTTGCCAGTCCTGGGTTTTGAACTCAGGGCCTGGGTGCTGTCCCTAAGCCTCTCTGTGCTCAAGGCTGGCACTCTACCACTTGAGCCATGGCGTCACTTCTGGCTTTTTCTGTTTATGTGACACTGAGGAATCGAACCTAGGGTTTCATGCATGCTAGGCAAACTATCAGTATGCCACATTTGAGGCACCCCCCCTTTTTTTTATGTGCCAGTCCTGGGGTCTGAACTCAGGGTCTGGGTACTGTCCCTGAGCCTCTCTGTGCTCAAGGCTAGCACTTTACCACTTGAGCCACAGCATCACTTCCAGTTTTCTGGTAGTTAAGAGTCTCACAGACTTGCCTGCCTGAGCTGTGATCCTCAGATCTCAGCCTCCTGAGTAGCTAGGATTACAGGTATGAGCCACTGGCATCTGGCTCTGTGAGACTCTCATAATCACTTAACTACCAAAAGCTAGAAGTGGAGCTGTGGCTCAAGTAGTATAGCACTGGTCTTGAGCAAAATTAAAAGGTTAGGGACAGTGCACAAAGCCTGAGTTCAGGCCCCAGAACTGGCATAAAGAGAAGAAAAAGAAAAAAAAAGAAAAATAATTTCTGTTTTATTTTCCATTTACAGGAATTCTTTAAAATTTTGGCCATAATTTCTTTTTTTCCAGATATAAGGGCATTTAATTTTGAAAGTTACAAAGTTACAGCTGGGCACCAGTGGCTCATGCCTGTAATTTTAGCTACTCACGATACTGGGATATGAGGAATGAGTTCAAAGCCAGACAGGGCAGCAAAGTCCATTAGACTCTAATCTCCAGTTAACCACCAAAAAAGCCAGAAATGGAGTTGTAGCTCAAGAGGTAGAGTGCTAGCCTGAGGTCAAGCCCCAGGACCAGCACCAAAACAAAACAAAACAAAACAAAACAGTTCAATTTAGAGATTTTAAGGATTCCTTAGGGAACTCAGTGATTGGTCAGTTTATTACTGGCAGGAGTATAATTCCAGTCCTAAATCTAAGGTTTGGGGGGAAAATTGACTAGAGTGTTAGAATATATCAGTTATTTATTACTTCATTACTGATTATCTTAAAGAGTGGTTTAAGCCATCAATGAAATACTATTTGTTATGGTGTATAGGCTGGGAGGCAGTTATTCTATTTCTAGTACTGTTGGTTGGGATCGTTGACGTGGCTGGTATTTGCATTGCTTCTCACACTGATTTGGTAGCTGTAAGGCTGGCACTAGCTGGGCTTCTCCTTACTTCTCATGTCATCTCTTTAGATGGCAGCTAGATTCCAATAATAGGAGTAGCCAGGACTCTTAGAAGCTGAATTTGGTTCACTGGAACATTTCTGCTACATTCTGCTTGTTAAAGCAAGTCATATAAGGCCAGCCCAAACTTCTCTTGGTGGAAGTAAAGGGGCATGTGTATACAGGGCAGGAAAGAAGTAATGTGGGCTATGTTTTGAGACATTTTATCTGAAGGAAGTACATAAAGAATGCCCGAAAAAAAGATTGTTTAATTAAAAATAAGATTATCATCCTCCCTTTCTTTACTTCCTGGTTGCTATTCTGCTCCACCACTTCCTCCTCACCAAACCTCAGATCAGATGCAGGTGTTGTCTGTGTAGTGCTGTGTACAAAGACAGTGATGGCAGGGAGACAAAGGTGGGTCATCCGAGAAGGCCAGAGAGGAAGCTGGTGGGAAAATGGGGAGTCAATTTTCCTGGAGAACATTGTGACCACCTGTTGACTGTGATCTCTGTAGAGTGTATGAAGAAACTTACTTCTCTTGGCTGCCTGTTCAGTCGTGGAGGAAGCTCTGAGAGGAAGGCTATTCACATAGGAGATCTCACTTCCTGTGAGGGTGGTGGAGGGTAGGACTGAGCAAGTCTGCCTATTAGCATCTGTTTGGGCGTGGGTGAGCCTGTAAGGAATCCCTGTTACTTGGCATTTCTGACACCCTTATTACCTTGATTAAATAAAATTGCTAATGAAGATTTTGAGACTCTCAAAAATAGGATAGTTTTTAACATCCATGTGTGCTAGGAATCAGCCTTCTTTCCTTCTAACACACTAATTTGCCCTTTACCACATATTCTGCTTCTAGTGTCCTAACACGTGAGCAAAAAGTGAGATTAAAAAGGCTTGGCGGGGGAAGTGGCGCTGTAGCTCAAATGGTAGAGTGCTAGTCTTGAGCTGAATTGCTCAGGGTCAGTGCCCAGGCCCAGAGTTCAAGCCCCAAGACTGCCAAAAAAAAAAAATATCCAATCTCTTTGGGCTGGGAAGGTGGCTCAGTGGTAGAGCGCTTGCCTTGCATGTATGAGGCCCTGGGTTCTATTCCAGCACCACATAAAGAAAAAAAAAAAGAAATGTACTCAAAAAGGCTTGGCGGGGCTGGGAAGGTGGCTTAGTGGTAGAGCGCTTGCCTTGCATGCCTGAGGCCCTGGGTTCAATTCCTCAGTACCACATAAGCAAAAGGAAAAAAGCCGGAAGTGGCGCTGTGGCTCAAGTGGTAGAGCGTTAGCCTTGAGCTGAAGAGCTGAGGGACAGCGCCCAGGCCCAGAGTTCACGCCCCATGACCGGACCCCCCCCCCAAAAAAAAAAAAGGCTTGGCATAGCCAGGTATTGGTGTCTTAAGCCTGTAATCCTAGCTACTCAGGGGGTGGAGATCTGAGGATTGTGGTTCAAAGCCAGCCCAGGCAGGGAAGTCTGTGACACTCGTCTCCAATTTGCCACCAGAAAGCTGTAAGTGGAACTGTGGCTCAAAGTGTAGAACACTAGCCTTGAGCAAAAAGCTCAGGGAGAGTGCCCAGGCCCTGAATTCAAGCCCCAGGACTGGGAGAGTGGAGGGGAGGCTTGGCAGGAGGATCAAGATTTTGAGGCCAGCTTGAACTACACAATGAGACCCCGTGTAGTTCAAACACAAACACAACACACAAAACAAGCAAAGCCCAATAATTTTTGCTCAAGACAAGAAAGAGGCTTACTGGGCTATTATAGCTGTTAATAAGAACACTATAGTACCACTTTACTGATGAGCAAACTTACCTAAGCACAGCCAAATAGCTAAGTATGCTGACATTTGCAATAGCCACTCTTGTTGCATAGTCACTCCAGCAGTCAGGATCAGCATGCTCTTTCTGGGTTTGGTTATAGACCCAAGTGTGTCATATACATACCTGTGAAGGAAAACATAATGACCTGTTAATACTGCAGTGGCTCACATGCCATTTTAAAAATTGAGGCAAAATTCAAATAACAGACCTTTTATTTATTTTTATGCCTGTACTGGAGCTTGAGCTCATGTCCTGGGGGATGTATGTAGCTCTAGGCCATAGCTTGAGCCATAGCTCCACTTCTGGCTTTTAGGTGGTTACTTAGAGATAAAAGTCTCATGGAAAGCCAGGCACAGGTGGCTCACACCTGTAATCCTAGCTACTCAGGAGGCTGTGATCTGAGGATCATGGTTCAAAGCCAGCCCGAGCAGAAAAGTCTGTGAGACTCTTATCTCCAGTTAAGCACCAGAAAACTGAAAGTGGTACTGTGGCTTAAGTGGTAGGGACAGCACCCAGGCCCAGAGTTCACCCACAACTGACCAAAAAAAAAAAAAAAAAAAGTCTCATGGACTTTACTGCCTTGACTGGCTTTGAACCTTGATCCTCACATCTCAGCTTCCTGAGCAGCTAGGATTACAGGCATGATTCAGTATCTTGCTCTGTTGTTATGTTTTTGTGAGATCAAGAAGGAACTGGAGAAATTAATGTGTTTAAAGATGTAAGATTTTTTTCCACACATCTCTATTAGGTTAAAGAATGAACTGCCACCTCCCTTGACCTAAAAAGAAAGGTATAAAAAGAAAAATAACTTCTTTAGATAGTAGTACTCCAGTGATGTAAAAGAAAACAAACACATGACTGTGGACAAGCAGCACTGGTGATTATGGGACACACTAGGAATAATATTAGCAATCTTAATAGCTTTCAATTTCTGAACCAGCCACATTCCTTCATTTATGAAATCAGGATCTTCCAACTCTCAGAGGAAGGTACATGCATTTAGGACTGCAAAATACAGCATATTTCAGTTCCCAATATGACCATGTCTTCCTAAGAAGTTTCCAAAGATAATTTGACTTTGATTTTAGCCCAATAGTGTACTATACAATGTGATATAAATTCAATAAATGAAAATTTAGAGCAATGACTCTTGTAAATGGGGAATGTTTCAATGGAAATGTAAACTGAACTAGGAGCAAATGTTTGCTAAATAGGCAAGGATTGAGGGGAAGATATTTTTTTTGTGGGTGCTAGGTCTAGGGCTTGAACTCAGGGTCTCAGCACTGTCCATTAGCTTTTTTGTTCAAGGCTGGTTCTCACAACTTGAGCCATATCTCTATTTCCAACTTTTTGGTGGCTAATTGGAGAAAAACCCAGGCTCACTTCAAACCTCAATCCTCAGCTCTCAGCCTCCTGAGTAATTAGGACTACAGGTGGGAAGGGAGGATATTTTAAAATGAAGGATAACATTTGTAAGGGCACAAAAGGGTGAGAGGATGACAGCAAGTTAATTACTATAGCTAATATGAAAGAGAAGAGAAGGGCGACTGAGGAAATCAGTGATGAAATACAAGTTTTATATTACAGACTAAGGAATTTAGACTGTTATTCAACCCATAAAGAGGTACTGAAATTTTTTTTTCTGTCTCCTCCCACCCCTAAAGCTTTTTTTTTTTTTCTTCTTTTTTCTTTTTTTGTCAGTCATGGGGCGTGAACTCTGGGCCTGGGCTCTGTCCCTCAGCTCTTGAGCTCAAGGCTAGCATTCTACCACTTGAGCCACAGTGCCACTTCCAGTTTTCTCATGGTTAATTGGAGATAAGAGTCTTAGAGACTTCCCTGCCTGGGCTGGTTTTGAACAGCGACCCTCAGATTTCAGCCTCCTGAGTAGCTAGGATTATAGGCATGAGCCACTGGTGCCTGGCGCTTCTTCTTTTTTTGGTGCCAGTCCTGGGGCTTGAACACAGATCCTCTGTGCTATCTCTAAACTTCTTTTGCTCAAGGTTAGTGCTCTGCCACTTGAGCCACAGCTCCACTTCTGGCTTTTTGGTGGTTGTTAGGTTTTTAAAAAGAGGTAGGTGAGTAAGAACCGCACCAGCACGCACGTGGTATTCAGGTAAGGGGTAGGTTTATTCAGTAGACCTGCTTGGACCAGGCAAGGGTGGCACTCCACGTGGCTGGGAAAGGCCTGGGAATGAGAGAGCTGGGAAGAGAGGAAAGAGAGAGAAAAGAGCAGAGAGAGGGGTAAGAACAGTAGCACTCACGTGGTATTCAGGTAAGGGGTAGACCTGCTGGGACCAGGCAAGGTTGGCACTCCACGTGGCTGAGAAAGAGAGAGAGCAAGAGAGCAAGAAAAGAGCAGCAAGAGCTAGAAACGAACAGAGAGAAAAAAGGGAGAGTCTGGGCCTGGGCTAGGCCTTATGTAGGGTATGGGTGGGGAAAGGTGTGGCCACATCAAATTCAGATGTGACCTCTTCCAGGTGTCCCAGTTGCCTAGGTAACGCAGGTACTGGGTGGAGACTTTGCTGCGAGGAGGGTGGAGTCTGCTCGCCATCCAGGTGCAGACCTTACAGTGGTCAAGTGAAGATGGAGTCTCACAGACTTTCCTGCCCAGTCAGGCTTCAAACTACAGTCCTCAGATCTCAGCTTCCTGCATAGCTAGGATTACAGGCATGAGCCACTGGTGCTCAGTAGTACTGAAGCATTTTAGGAAGGGAATTTTTGTGTGTGTGTGTGTGTGTGTGTGTGTGTGTGTGTGTGTGTGTGTGTGTGTGTGTGTGTGTGTGTGTGTGTGTGTGTGTGTGTGTGTGTGTGTGTGTGTGTGTGTGTGTGTGTGTGTGTGTGTGTGTGTGCAAGTGCACGCGCACTTAAACTAAGGGCCTGAGAACTGTACCTATTATAAGCTTTTTTTTTTTTTTTTCCTCAAGGCTAGCACTGTAGCACTTGGAACTCTACTTCCATAGGCAGGGAATTAATGCTTAGGCTAGCATATTATTAAGAAAATGGTTTTGACAGCAGTATGGTAGGAGTCTAATTCACATGGAGAAGGAGAGGAAGTTAGCATTGCAGGTGGTTACTTAAATATGCTGGGTGTGGGGGGTCAGGAAGCTGGAGGAAGCAGGAATCCTTTAGAAATCAGTGATCAGCTTGGATGGTAGAAGCCTTCACTGGTATAGAATACCAGGAATAGAGAGGCCATTTACATCTCTCCCTCTCCCCCCCAACACACACACACACACACACACTTTTCTTGGGTTTTGTTGGCATCTTGTATAGGACAGCCTGATAAAAATACAAGTGTTTTTTAAGGTTGAACTGAAAAATAGTCACTGAATTTTCTGATTAATAGAATACCTACCTTCTACAGTTTAATCTATAAAAATAAGTATTGGTTAAATTTTTAATGCTAAAATGAATAACAGTGGTATATCCTATATCTGTACAGTAGAATTTTAGGCTTTATCTCTGAGCTTGTATATATCATTGACATTGATAAAACCTTCCCTCTTGTCTATGACCCTTATTCAATTAATTTAATTCCCTTGACATTTTTATTTCCAGGTGATCCTTGATGGTGAATTCAAACGAAACTACACTCAGTGATCTCAGGCTGTGTTGCTCGGCATGGAAGCCACTTAGTCTCATGTGCCTATTGAGTATTTGACACTTAGTGCAAAATGAGATATCTATAGATGTCAGATCCTTACTGAATTTCAGAGACTTGCTATCTTGCTAATAGTTTTGCATATTGATTATATGTTGAAGTAATATTTGGGTATAGGGATTAAACATAACATTAAATCATTATTATTTTGCCATGTTCAGTCTAAGAAATGTCTGAATGGATAACAAACACATTTAGCAGATAGGGCAATATGATAGAGAGATATCAGAAAGTGACTTTTTTTTTTTTGTCAGTCTTGGGGCTTGAACTGTGGGTGTGGGCGCTGTCCCTTAGTGCTTTAGCTCAAGGCTAGCACTGTGCCACTTGAGCCACAGAGCCACTTCCCATTTTCTGGTGGTTAATTGGAGATTAGTCTCATGGACTTTTCTGCTTGGGCTGGCTTTGAACAGTGATCTTCAGATCTCAACCTCTTGAGTAGCTAGGATTACAAGTGTGAGCCACCAGCACCAGGCATGAAAGTGACTTTCTTATTAGAAAGTTTCTGCTAATGGGTTCAGGATTACTCTTGAGGTGATGAAAGTATTCTAAAATTCGATAATGCTGATGTTGCATAACTCAGTAAATATAATAAAAATCACTGAATTATGTACTTTAAAAGGGCAAATGGGATTGGAGGCATAGCTCAAGTGGTAGAACACTTGCTTAGCAAGTAACCTCCCACATAAACAGAAGGGCAAATAGTAGGATATGTGGGATATATCTCAATAAAACTGTTAAGAAAAACAGCTCATAGGCTCATGCCTGTAAATCTTGGCTATTTAGGAGGATGAGATCTGAGGATCATGGTTCAAAGCCAGCCCAGGCAGACAAGTCTGTAAGATCCTACTTCCAATTAAACACCCAAAAGCTGGAAGCACATGTGTGACTCAAGTGATAGAGCACCTGCTTTGAGTGAAAAAGCCAAGTGAAAGAAGGAGGTCCTGAGCCGGGCGCTGGTGGCTCACGCCTGTAATCCTAGCTACTCAGGAGGCTGAGATCTGAGGATCGCGGTTCAAAGCCAGCCCAGGCAGGAAAGACCGTGAGACTCCTATCTCCAATAAACGACCAGAAAACCGGAAGTGGCTGTAGCTCAAGTGGTAGAGTGCTCGCCTTGAGCTGAAGAGCTGAGGGACAGCGCCCAGGCCGAGTTCAAGCCCCACGACCGACAAAAAAAAAAAAAAGAAAAAAAAAAAGAAGGAGGTCCTGAGTTCAAGCTTCATACCACCACAAAAACAAAACAAGAAATTTGAAGGGGTTCAATTTGCACTTGCATATGTTGCAGTAGTTACTTATTGGCCTTTTAATAAAACTTGCGTGAGCAGACACAATAAGCAACTATATGCTCAAGATTTATTATGATTAGACAGGAATGGACTGTCCCATTTAACTCATTTGCTAGCCTCACAGATCTAGTTGTGTTTTTAGGAAACTGTAGTGGCCACTTTCTGTGGGTAGAAAGAACCCAGCAGGTGAATAGGGAAAAGTTTGTACCTACTATTTGAGGAATCTAGCCTTTAACAGAGGTATTCGATATTCACTATGTTCTGGATCTTGTTAGACATGCCTTCCCTAATACTTTAGATTCATACTGCCAAAAAAGTCTCCTTCCTCCAAGTCATTCATGCAAATTTCTTTCCCATTTGCTATTATCTGAAGTTACTAACATTGTCCAGCTAGTCACCAAGTAATCCAGAAAGAGATCCAGTACATTTGATGCATCTCTTTTCCTAATACCCCCTCTCCAAGTGATTTCTTCTTTTTTTTTGGGGGGGGGGTCCAGTGGTGGGGCCTGAACTCTGGGCCTGTGCGCTGTCCCTCAGCTCTTCAGCTCAAGGCTAGCGCTCTACCACTTGAGCCACAGTGCCACTTCTGGCTTTTTTCTTTTTGCTTATGTGGTGCTGAGGAATCGAACCCAGGGCCTCAGGCATGCAAGCAAGCGCTCTACCACTGAGCCACCTTCTCAGCCCCTCCAAGTGATTTCTATAGAAGTGCCAAAGTACAGAAAAGAAGCTGGGCTCCAATTTTACTCTTATGAACAAAAACTCTTTGCATAAATTTTACGCAGCAGCTGCATTTGTCGTAGTCCCTTCCTGAGCAGCCTTGTGGCTGCTTTCCCAACCTTTCTGACACAGGTTTTAATGCTGATGAGTCCCAAAAAAATTGTAGGACAGAGCTCCCTGCAGAAGAAAGGATGAATACAATTACACACACGCGCACACTCACACACACACGCATACGCATGCACACCAGCTGCAGGTGCAACAATTCTAGGCTGTCAAATGAGGACTGTTTCCTTGTTTTTGAAGATGAGGTAAAATTAACACAAACAGAAAAAAAAATAAGATTTAAGAAAAGAATAAAAGCAAACTAGTCACCCATATCAGTTACGATGCAGTAGGTATGAAATCCAGATGCTTTTTAAGTCACTTGGAGAAGGAAAGGTAATATACAGTACGAAGGTTTAACTAAAAGTCATGTGAAGCCAGTCATCAGTGGCTTACACCTGTAACTCTAGATACTCAGGCTGAGATCTGAGGACCACAGTTTGAAACCCAGCTCAAGCAAGAAAGTATGTGAAACCTTCAATTAACCACCAAAAAAGGTCCAAGTGGAGCTGTGACTCAAGTGGTAGAGTGCTAGCTGTGACTAGCTCAGGAACATCTCCCAGGCCCTGAGTTCAAGCCTCAGGACCAGCACCAAAAAAAAAAAAAAAAATCAAGTGAAAGATTTGCTTGCTATTCATCCTAGAAAAGTAATATATTTGAATTGTGCTTCAAAGCCCACATATTATATTTAAGAAACAGTGCTTAGCCCAGCTCTATGTGCTTCATGTGCAACCCTTGTCTTAGCCTAAGGATTCAGGGTGGTCATTTAATACTGGAGGACACAACCTTTGGGTATCTGGGTAGTTTAATTCAAGTCAAAGTTGTCTTTAACCGTAGACCACAGAACTGCGCATCTGGATCCTCCTAAGGTAAAATAAGAGTGGAGAAAAGGATGGATTGCGTAGTCTCCTTAAAAGTTATTCTAGCCCAACACTGTATAAACTATTTCTTTAGGCACTGTTATTTTCTAAATTATTTGAAGCAAATATTATTTACAGAACAATCTTTGATAGAGGTAATTGTAGCAGAGAGGAAGAGTTAAGAGGAACCATGTAATTAAAGAACCCAAATGTAAGAGGTATCACTTCCAGAGGATCAGTTTACAAGGTTCCCATCTTCCCCTTTTACTCTCTCCCCTTTTCTCCATCCTCTCTCCTCCTCTCCCTGCTACTGTTCCAATTTGCTCACAGATCTCACACACATGTGCACATATGTGCTGGTACCAAGTCTTGAAATTCAGGGCACTGAACCCTGGGCACTGTACCTGAGCTTTTTTGCTCAAGGCTAGTGCTTTACCACTTGAGCCATAGCTCCATTTCCAGCTTTTTTTTGATGGCTAATTCCAGAGAATAGTCTCACAGACTTTGCTGCCTAGACTGGCTTTAAACCACTATCCTGAGTAGCTAGGCATGAGCTACTAGTACCTGGCTGGGACTCTCAACTTTTAACCCCGATAGAAGGAGTTGAGCATAGGAGGATCCCCTTGTAGACTACAGGGGCAGAGTACATAGCTGAGAGTAGGAAGGACGGGTACACAAAGGGAAAAGGGGAGTGTGGAGATAAGGGTGTGAGACAGAAAGGCATAGGGAAGGTTAATGCTGTAGTGGTATTCCATGACATCTCTTAGATCCCAGAGTAATGGTTCATCTCCCAGCATTTGTGAGCTCTGCATTTGGAAGCTTCTAGACTTTGATATCAGCTCCTCTAACTTCTCTATTTTACCTTCCCAGTTTGGGATCAGTAAAATCTATTCATTTAAGCTAGGGAGATAAACACAACTGTTTTAATAACATTGTTCCTTCGGGAAATGAACTCTTCCACATTTTACAGACTGTTTGTTAGTCAGCTTTCTATTGCTATGGTAAAATACCTAAGAAAGTCAAGTTAAAGGAAGAAGGATTTATTTTGGTTTCATGGTTTCAACCCACAGTCAGCTGGGCCCAATGGCTTTGGGTCTGAGATGAGTCAGAACATCACTGTTGTGGGAATGGGTGGAGGATGAGACTAATTTATCTCATGGTGACAGTAGGGACTGGTGACAAGACACTCTCCCAGTGACCTATTTCGCCCAACTAGGCCCATCTGCTATGAACTTACAGTTGGCTAACCCACTGATGAAGTTAGTGCCATGCAGTCACCATCTGGGGACATAGTCTTCAATGCATGTCTTTAGGGGACCTTCCACATCCAAACCATTCATTGGAACATCAGTGAATAGAACCTTCAGTAAAATTGAGAGTATTAACTTTAAAGCTTGTGATTTTAGATAAGTCCTTCCTTTTTATCAACTCATCTGTCTATGTACTTCTCACTCAGATTGTATGATTGTTTTCACTGTCCTTTTTTTTTTTGCTCATCTTGACTAAGATAGTTTCACCTGTGTCTTAAGGGAAAAATAGCAGTAGCCAAGACAAAATTAGGACACTGGGCATTTAGTCAGGGTGTTAGCTACTCAGAGTTCACTCCAAGGTCAAGCTGGAGGAACTTATCACAAAAGAATATACAGACAGATTTGCCTGAATTAGCTAATAGAGAATGGATAGGGCTTAGGGATGAGAGGCTCTTGTGGACTATAGTGGGCTGTAGAGTGAAGTTATTACTAAAATAGAGTAGAGCAGACAAGCTGGCAGTCAGAGCTCTACACTTAAAGTCAGGGAAAAGTACAAAGGGACTTTCATCCTATCTCTGACATTTTATTTGTTTTGAAAAATGTGAAGCAAGTAAATGTGAAATAAGTTGTTCGTTATTTATGTTCTGTGTGAAATATTTTCTAGTTATCAAAAGCAAAATAATGGCTGGGTGTGTAACTCAATGGCAGGGCATCTGATTAATTTAGCAAGGCCCTGAGTTCCATTTCAGGATGGGGGTTGGGAGGTAGGGGGAGAAGATGTGACTCAAATGGTAGAATGTCAGCTTTGAGAAAAAAAAAAAAATCTAAGTGAACTGAGCACTAGTGGTTCATGCCTGTAATCCTGGATACTCAAAAGGCTGAGATCTGAGGATCCTGGTTCAAAGCAACCCAGGCAGGAAAGTCGGTAAGACTTTTGTCTCTAATTAACCACCAAAAAGAAGTGGAGCTGTGGCTCAAATGGTAGAGTGAAAAAGCCTGGGACCAGCACCAAAAAAACAAAAAGATCTAAGTGGGGCTGGGAATGTGGCTTAGTGGTAGAGTGCTTGCCTAGCATGCATGAAGCCCTGGGTTCAGTTTTTTTTTTTGGTGGGTCATGGGGCTTGAACTCTGAGCTCAGGCACTGTCCCTATACTCTTCGGCTCAAGGCGTGCACTCTAACACTTGAGCCACAGTGCTACTTCCAGTTTTCTAGTGGTTTATTGGAGATAAGAGTCTGATGGACTTTCCTGCCCAGGCTGGCTTTGAACCATGATCCTCAGATCTCAGCCTCCTGAGTAGCTAGGATTACAGGAGTGAGCCACCAGCGCCCAGCTTGTGTTAATTCTTCAGTACCACATAAACAGAAAAGGCCAGAAGTGGTCCTGTGGCTCAAGTGGTAGAGCACTAATCTTGAACAAAAGAAGCTCAGGGATAGTGCCTAGGCCCCAAGTTCAAGCCCCAGGACTGGCAAAAACAAAGATCAGGACTCTCCCTGAGTTCTAGTCCCAGTACTGGCATGAGAATAAGGAAGGAAGAGAGGGAGGGAGGGAGGAAGTGAAGAAGGAAAGAAGGAAGGAAAAGAAATTACCTTAAAAGTTAATTGCACAAGAGACAAAGGAAAAGAACTTAATATACAAATTGGATTATTAGCTTTTGAATAAGCAGTTATTAATGGCAATCACTTGAAGGAGCATGTAAATGCTACACTTGTTCTGCAGTAAAAGAATTGATAAAGATCATCCAAAATGAAAGAACAGATGCAATGAAGAAGTGAAAATAAATAAGTGGGGGGAAAAACAGCTCAAAGCTCCTTTATGGCTTGGGCTTAACTTCTTTTAGGCATGATATATTCTAGCATTCATTGTGTATCATTAGAGGATATAAATATGTAAAAAGAGCTGGACACAGCTGGCTCATGCCTGTAATCCTAGCTACACCGGAGACTGAGATCTGAGAATTGCGGTTCAAAGCCAGCCCAAGCAAGAAAGTCCATGAGATTCTTATCTCCAATTAACCACCAGAAGTGGCGCTGTGGCTCAAGTAGTAAATGGCTAGCCTTGAGCTGAAGAGCTGAGGGACAGTGCCCAGGACCAGAGTTCAAGACCCATGACACTCCCCCCCCCAAAAAAAAAAAAAAAAAGCGAAATCAAATTCAAGATTACTGCTGGGCGCTGGTAACTCAAACTTGTAATCCTAGCTACTCAGGAGGCTGAGATCTGAGGATTGTGGTTCAAAGCCAGCTGGGACAGGAAAGTCTGTGAAACTCTTATCTCCAATAAACCACCAGAAAGCCGGAAGTGGCGCTGTAGCTCAAGTGATAGAGTGCTCGCCTTGAGCTGAAGAGCTGAGGGACTGTGCTCAGGCCCAGAGTTCAAGCCCCATGACCAACAACAAAACAAAACAACAACAACAAAAAAACCTGTACACCTAGTGTTTGCATCCATACACTGATAGGAAGAAGAATATCTTTTTTGGAAAGGCAGAGTCAGATAAATCTTTTGGCTAGCCCATATACAAAATTTCTCATTTACTTTTTTGTGTATGTGTGCACAGGTCTTGAGGCTTGAACTCTGGGTCTGGGTGCTGTCCTTGAGTTTTTTAGCTCAAGATTAGTGTTCTGTACTACTTAAGCCACAGCTTTACCTTTCTCTTATTTTGGTGATTAATTTAGGATAGATTCTCACATACTTTTCTTCCCATGGCTGGCTTTGATCTACAGACCTAAGATCTCAGCCTCCTGAGTAGTTTAGAAGAACGTGTATAAGTCACCAGCACTTGTCTCTTATTTACTCTTGCAGTTTCTGCTATACTACATTCTATGCAGGCCATAGGGATTTGATGGCAAACCTCATAAACCTCTACCCTCAAAGAACTGAACATTTTCCCAGATAAAAAGCACTGTACACTTAGATTTGGCCAAGAATTTCCAGGTGGGACAACAGGGCACTGATGGGAGAAGTGTTTTTGGCAAACAGAACAACACATGTAAAGGCTAAGTTGAAGCATTGTCGCACATTTGAAGATCAGCTAGAAATTGCTTAAGTACAGAGCACAAAAGGGATGGGAAAGGCCTGCAGAAAGGATTAAGATATAAACAGATTTTGAAGCCTTGAGCAGGTTCTGAAATCAAGTTAAGGAATTTTACACTATTCCTTAGCATGATGAAGCACTACTGAATGAGAATATTACCAGGTTTGTATTTAGAAGATTTCTCACCTACATTATGGTATAGAGGTCAATGGAGAGACAGTTAGAAGGTAAGCAGAAGAAAGATGATATTTGTAATAATTTACACGAGAAGTCACATTGCATTGTAGTAAAGTTTCAGAAATGGTTAAATAGATTTCCTTAAAATTGCATGTTAATGGGACAGAGTGGCATGGGCCAGTGGTATTGACCTTCTCCCCTAAAATGTGGAGGCTAAATCAGTAAGATAAAATGGTTAATAATTAAATGTGGGTAGTAAAAGGGAGACATATTAGGAATTTCTTCCAACTCCGAATCAGTGCTCAATTGTAGATGTGGGTTAGGGACATTTTTTCTAGTAAAAAATTGATACAATTACATAACTAACTATAAGGCAAGAATGCTGTTAAATACTCTTGCGGTCATGCTTACTTATTCTTGAAAAGTATTTTCATAACATTTAGGGAGGAGTTAAAAATGGATACAAGGATCTTACCTTTATAGAAACTGGGCATGGTGGAACATGCCTTTAGTTCCTGCGCTCAGAAAGCTGAGATTCACTTGAGACCAGGAGTTAGAGACCAGCCTGGATAAGAACCCTGTCTCAAATAAATAGTCAAGTCATCATATTTACTGTTTATTTATTTTTTTTGGTTGGTCATGAAGCCTGACCTCTGGGCCTGGGTGCTGCTGTCCCTCAGCTCTTCAGCTCTAGGTGAGTGCTCTACCACTTGAGCCACAGCACCACTTCCGGCATTTTCTGCTTATGTGGTGCTGAGGAATCGAACCCAGGCCTCATGCATACAAGGCAAGCACTCTACCACTGAGCCACTTTCTCAGCCAGTTACTGTCTTTTTGTGTGTGTGTGTGTATACTGAGGAATTGAACCCAAGACATTGCACTTGCAAGACAAATGCTTTGCCATTGAGCTAACTCCCAGCATATTTACTGTTTTATGACATAAAAATTCACTTGTCATTGCCATTTTCCTTCCTGGAAAACACAGAAAGGCATAAATAGCTTACTCAGCAAGCATCACATATGGCTGAGTCATCATGTATTTATGCTCTGGAAACCGAACACTAAGATTCATTTTCCACATGATGAAACCCGTCATTATCATAGAACATGATTCTTATGCTAAAGGAGGACATCGTTCATTCTAACGTACTTTCCTCAGCCTTGTGCAAGAGTAGAGCCAGTAAGCCCCACATTTGTGTCATTAATTGGCACAAGGATCAGAGGAAAAAGAAATAGTCTAGGAGATATAGGAGTGATTCACTTTTAGATATTTGGAGATTTGGAACTTGTGGTAGAGGTTTCCAATAGGCAGTAGAAATGCTGGCCTGAAGAGAATCAGGGTGGAAATAAGTATATTTGAAAAGTCATGATATGAGTATTAGCAGAAGCTAGCATGTATAGATAGAATAAGAAGATACAAGCAAAGAGAATACTATGAAAATGAAATATGCGTAAGGAACAGTAGAAGAGGAAATCTATAGAGGTGGCTGACAAACAAGCATTCTTAATAACTGCCTGCCTCCCCCTTTTTGCCTGCCTGCCCACCCACCTGCCCTCTCTCTCTCTTTCCTTTCTCTTTCTGTTCTCTCTCTTTCCATTCTTTCTTTTTCTTTCTTCCTTTCTCTCTCTCTCCTCTCTCCCTCCCTCCCTCCCCTCTCTTTTTCTCTTCCCTCCCTCCCTCCCTCCCTCCCTCCCTCCCTCCCTCCCTCCCTTCCTCCCTTCCTCCCTTCCTTCCTCCCTTCCTCCCTCCCTCCCTCCCTTCCTCCCTCCCTCCCTCCCTCCCTCCCTCCCTCCCTCCCTCCCTCCTTCCCTTCCTTCCTTCCTTCCTTTCCTGTGTGTGCATATGTGTGTGCTTATATGCCAGTACTGGGGCTTGAACTCAGGGCTAAGGTGCTCTCCCTTAGGTTTTTGGATCAAGGCTGGTGCTCTACCACGTGAGCCACAGCTCTGCTCCCAGATTTCTCTGGTTAATTGGAGATAAGAGAATCACAACTTTTCTATCTGTGCTGGTTTTGATCCTTAGATCTCAGCTTCCTGAGTAGTTAGGGTTATAGGCATGAGCCACCAGCACCCAGCTCTACCTATAATAATGTTGTTGCTAAGCTCCCCTCTGCTTGAGATCTCTCTCTTTTTTGGGGGGGGGTCTGGTCATGTGGCCTGAACTCTGGGCCTGGGCGCTGTCCCTCAGCTCTAGGTTAGTGCTCTACCACTTGAGCCACAGTGCCACTTCCAGCTTTTTTCTTTTTGCTTATGTGGTGCTGAGGAATAGAACCCAGGGCCTCATGCATGCAAGGCAATCGCTTTACCACTGAGCCACCTTCCCAGCCCTCTGCTTGAGATCTCACCAATCTGCTGTCCTCACTATGCTTGACTTTGGGAATACAGCTTCTATTTTACTCACTGGCCTCTCTTTACTCTTATAGCTGAGCATAGTAACACATTGCCAAATTTTAGAGAAAACAAAAGAAAATCGTAAGTGGAAAAATAACAATGAGTTTAAGGAAATGTTTCTGTGACTGCATTCATTGTTCCTAGGACCAGGTGGTCATTTGGAAAAACCTGTTCAGAATTCATTCTTCCTCAGATACAGAGTTGTCTTTTTGTTAGAATCAAGATGTTACTCCCATGTGGGAGAGATTCTTTTTCTCTTACCAGTGAAGAAAGTGATTACATATATTTGGACCACCAGTGATCTGGCTGTAAAGGAACAAGATCCCAGGAGAAAAAAAAGTGTTCCTTCAGTGAAATAAGGAGTCATTGACAAAAAAGAATCAAACATTTATCTGGCCTGCATATTCAAAAAAAAATGAGTCTAGGTAATTAAATGGAATCCTGGACATGTGACTTCTAATGGGAGCACACAGCCCTGTTTAGGAAGCAGTCTTGCCTTCTCCAAAAGAAAGAATAAATAAATAAATACCCAAATCTACTCAAGCTTCTAAATTACCATTGCCCATAGAACTTTTTGTTGTGATGAAAATACTCTATTCTCTGTGTGTAATATGGTAGCAACCAGAAATGTGGCTGATGCAAGAAAGGAACTGAACTTTAAACACTAGTTAACTAAAAGTTTAATTTAGGCTGGGCATTGGTGGCTCAAACCTGTCACCTTAGCTACTCAAGAGGATTTGAGGATTCTGGTTAGGAGCCACAGCAGGCAGTAAAAAACTGGATGTGGTGGTGTGGCTCAAGTGGTAGAGTGCCAACTTTGAGTAAAGTACTCGGCTTGAACTCAGGCCTTATGTTCTTGCTTGGTTTTTCTCTCAAAGCCTGTACTCTACTGCTTGAGCCACATCTCTGCTTTTTGCTTTTTGCTGGTTAATGTCAGAGATGATTCTTTTAGATATGTCTGCCATAGCTGGCTCATTACCTCAATTCCTAGATCTCAGCTCCCTGAGTCTCTAGGATTATAGGCCTAAGGCACTGAGTGCACCTGGCTTTAGTTTTGTTCTGATTTGAGGCAGTCTTGCTATGTATCCTAGGCTGGCCACAAACTTGAGATTTTCCTGCCTCAGCTTCCCAAGTGCTAGGATTAAAGGCATAATACCCCCATGCCTACCCTTATGTTGTACAAAATTATTTATGAGGTGTTGGATGTATGGCTTAGGTAGTAGACCACCAGCCAGTAAATGAAAGCATCAGATTCCAAGTTTGAGTCAAGTTCTGGTATTAGACTAAAAAAATTCATATATTTATGAAATGCTGATTATAAGATTTGATATAATGTGCGAAGTTATCTTGAATATTCAGATATAAGTGGAGGTTTGTTGTTGTTTTTAGTGATGAGGTCTCATTGTATTGGAAATTCGTAGCAGGGACTGCCAATTAGATTCACTCTCATATCCAACTTTGAAATGTAGCTTTTGCAGTATACATACCTGTTCTTCTATAGTAGTTTTATATTTACAGAAAAAGAGATAATCAATCACATGTAGTTTACCAATTATTGATGTTTTGTAGTAGTGTGGTACAGTATTGATGCATTAATGTTAACTCAATGTATCTCATTTAGATTTTCTTAGTCTTACCTAATGTCCTTTCTCTCTTGGAGGATTGAATCTAATATACAGTATTCAGAAATTTTATCTCTCTAGTTATTGTCCTAGCTGTCTTGATTGTGACAGTTTCTCAGACTTTTGTTGTTTTCCATGTCTTTCACAGTTTTGATGAGAACCTACAGGTATGTTATAGGTTGTCCCTCTTGGAATTTGGTGTTTTACTCATAATAGACTGAAATTATGGGATTATGTGTATCAAGATTGTGTTTACCCTTATAAGAATTTGCCAAACTGTCTTGAAAAGTGGCCCTCACATTTTGCATTTCTGTCAACAATGAATGGGATTCCTTCTCATTCCACATCCTTGTCAGCATTTGGCACATTTAGGTTTTTGACTTAAACAATAATAGGTGTGCAGTGGTTGGGATACAATTCCCCCCTCCCCCCCCCCCCCGCTTCCTTTCTTCCCTCTCTCCCCTGCCTCCCTCCCTCCCTCCATTCCTTCCTTCCTTCCTTCCTTTTTTTTTTTTTTTTTTTTGGTGGGAGAGCAGTTCTAAGAGTTTTACGTTAGGGTCTCATGCTCACTAGGTAGGTGCTCTACCATTTGAGTCACACATAACCCAGCTCTTTATCACTTAAGTTTTTTTCAGTTAGGGTCCTGAATTACTGACTAGGACCAGCTTCAGACCATGATTCTCCTACATAGCTGGGATTACAGGCATGTACCACCATGCTCAGATTACTAAGTTTTGTTGTTGTTTTTGCCTGGTCTTGAACTATAGTCCTCTCGGTGCTTCTGAGTAACTGTAATTACAGATGTGAGCCACCATATCTGGCTTGAATACATTTCTTAAAGTTAGTCATTTATTCTTTTTTTTTTTTTTTTTTAACCAGTCCTGGGGCTAAAACTCAGGACCTGGACAATGTCCCTGAGCTGCTTTTGCTCAGGAATAGCTCTACCCCTTGAACCACAGCACCACTTCTGTCTTTTTCTGTTTATGACTGAAGAGTTGAGCCCAGGGCTTCATGCATGCCAGGCAAGCACTCTGCCACTAAGCCACCTTCCCATCCTTCCCTAGTCATTTATTCTTTTTTTTTTTTTTTTTTGTCGGTCGTGGGGCTTGAACTCTGGGCCTGGGCGTTGTCCCTCAGCTCTTCAGCTCAAGGCGAGTGCTCTACCACTTGAGCTACAGCGCCACTTCCGGTTTTCTGGTGGTTTATTGGAGATAGGAGTCTCACGGTCTTTCTTGCCTGGGCTGGCTTTGACCCACGATCCTCAGATCTCAGCCTCCTGAGTAGCTAGGATTACAGGCATGAGCCACCAGCGCCCGGCCCTAGTCATTTATTCTTACTGTCATACTTCATTATATCTCACAGAGACATTAACTTTCTCTTGATATTTTTTTTGAAATTAGCTTTAATATAGGTGTGCTTTTTCCCACACAGATACCTATTACAGATGTTAAAGCGGCATTTCACTTACTGTGTTAAAAATGACTCATTCTCTTTGCTTTCTCTTACTACTTATAGTTTATAAGCTATATTACAGTGATCTTGAAGTGAATGTCTCCTGGTCTCATGTTGAATTGCTTTTGCTTAATTTTTGTATTCTCATTTTCCATTCTTCACAGCCATTTTGCTTTTTCATGTTTGTTTTTGTTTCTTTGTTCATAAAGCTTTTTGTTTCTGTTACATCATGTAGTTTTGTACCAATGGCTAGAAGCCGATCGCCATGGCAAGAGCCAAGATGCTGCAAATACGACTTCAGGTAAAAATAAGTTAGAAAAGAACTAGTACTAGAAGTCATTATTATCTTCATTCACTCCATACCAGTTTAGAAATGTTGCTTTATTCTGTTTTGCTTGGACAAACCTACAGTTACTTATTCTGTTCTGTTATCTGCACCCTAATTTGCATAAAGACCTCATTTGCTTCCAAGCTTGAAAAAATATATTCGCTAGGCTTTCAGCTGTCTTGACATATGTTTCCTACTTTCTTAGGATGAAGGTTTTAATCTGTAGGTTATGATTATAGGTTACCCAGCAGGATTTATGTTTATGTCTAATTTACAGCAAGGATATTAATTAAGGAGCTAATTTTTTGGCAGTGTAGAGACTTGAACCCAGGGCCTCACAAGGATATTAAGATTGGTACAAGTTTGTTTGGTCCTTGTTTGTTTCAGGACAGTATCTAAAATTTCAATAAGGAATGTTGTATAATTTCTACTTCTGGAAATTTAAATTCCCAAATATAGTCATTTTTCTTGCTTACTCCTGGCAGTAAATTTTAAGCTACAATTTTATAAACCTAGCATTCAACATGGAAGTAGGTTGTTCCTCTCTAGCTTTGCCTAAAAGACATCTCCATGACTCTTTGCTAGCTGGTACTAGCCCTTATTGAGGATTGAGCTGTATTACTCAGTCCTTACCAGTGATAGCAGAATTCATAAGTATAGATTCTTAATTTCCTTCAAAGTATTATTTGTCAAGACAGCTGAATATGTAACAATGATCTTTCCTTGTGCTCCCTTTTTTAAGTATGAGAGATGGTGGTGGTACTGGTGCTGCTTGCTGCTGCTGGAGTTGGTGATGGTGGTGGTTTATTTCTCTTGTTGGTATTTTGTAGGCTTTCTGGTTTTGTGAGATTCTTTCTGGAGGTAATTTCCTTTTTTCTCTCTTATTGATTCATTGTGCTTCAAAAAGGTATGATGTTCCTTATGTAACAGAACAATTACAGTGACAATGAAACTGTCATGCTTTCTTTATTTTCTCTTCTGTCCCATTCATTCCTTGACATATAAGTGAAGATAATGTTACTATTTTAAATCAGACAGGCAAAAACTCATTGAAAGGTAAGTGTTATAAGGATTCATAACCTAGGTTGGTGTCAGTTATGACCTGCTTCTATTGTGTTTAGTATTTTTCTTCTATTTATGGATGATAAGAAGCATTTTCTGTCATTAGTGGTGTGTGTAGGACAAGGCTTCCAAAAATATGCAGACTGCCTGCACACTCAGAACCAGGAGATTGTTTTTTTCTTTTTTTTTTTTTCCCCGTGAACTCACAGTGAGTAGAATGTAACCTTTTTTTTTTTTCTTACAAATAATCTAACCTTCTTAGTGTTATGGGAAAATCTAGCATAAGCCTGGGGATGTCATTTATCCACAAGTCCACAGCGCTAAACTGTCTCTGTCCTCAGCCACACTGTTTCCCATTTATCCACTGACCTTTTGATGTTCACGGAACCTAAGACCTACTGCAAAAAGTGGTACCCTCTCCTTAGGAATGCTGCCGGCACTTTCTCTTATGGAAGTAAAAGCTTTCAAGTCTTAAAAAAATGGGACTGTGCAGTAAAAAAGATAGAGCAATGATGTATGTGGTCCTTGGTTAAATGAAACAGAAAAATCTCAAGGAAAATGATCACTAGCCACAGACTTCCATTAGAAGCAGTAGTTTCTTTACCTTAGCAAATAAATTTAAATTATGTGTCCTTATTTTTTTTTAATCTTCTATTTCATACTGCAGTCTCCAACAAGATTTTCAAGTGTGACTTTTCCCTCCTGTTATCTGTTAAGTTTTGCACTCACTTAAAGGTGTGTTAGTATCTGTCTTCATATTTTTCCCAAAATGGAAACTGAGTTTAACAAGATGTCAGCATATCACTTACAAGTTAGATTGCTTTGCGGTGTTCTTAATTGTGCAAGTACTGGTAAATTACATTTATATTTTGCTATAAATTAGTAGTTTACACTTTATTCCAATTTAGAAAAATAGAAAAATGCAGGACACAGATTGAAATTACTTCAAGGTCTTCCAATTCCTTGATCTCAGCTTTTTTTTTTTTTTTTTTGGTCAGTCATGAGGCTTGAACTCTGGGCCTGGGTGCTGCCCCTCAGCTCTTCAGCTCAAGGCAAGCACTCTATCACTTGAGCAACAGTGTCACTTCTGGTCTTCTGGTGGTTAATTGGGGATAAGAGTGTCACAAACTTTCCTACCTGGGCTGGCTTTGAACTGTGATCCTCAGATCTCAGCCTCCTGAGTAGTTAGGATTATAGGTGTGAGCCATTGGTGCCTGCCCTCAACTTTTTGACATTAGAAATTTAAGATCATCCACATGAAAATGTTTTCTGAAACTGAGGCATTTAGAAATAACAGAATAATGGAATTCATTTGACTAAGAAGATAAAGAACTGATCTGATAGCTGTTACTGAGTTTTCTTATGTAAAACAGTGTACATTTTTATCTTTTCAGAACTTTTGACAGATAATGAATTTGGTTAGCTCATTTCTTTTAGGAAGTTTATCTAATATATCTGTCTACTGGCAAACTCAGCAGTGATATTCATAATTTTGTCCCGTTACTGAGGAGCCTGGATATAAAGCCATATGTACCAGAGATTTTTGTTGTAACACAAATAAAATTGCCTTTTCTGTGACTGAAGCATTGGGTCTGTATATTAAACTTTATCAGCCTATGAAGAGGTTCCATCAATGTTTCTTTAGTGTATGTTAAAATGATTATGGTAATTACATGATCACAGTGACTATATTACCATGTTTTGATGTTTAATGTTGATTGTATAGCTAAAACTTAAAAACTCAGAGTATAAACTGTTAAGATTTCTTATTTTACTTCTTTTCTAGTTGTCCACTAGACAACTCTTAGCAGAGTTAGAAACTTAATTTGCATTTCAGCAAATATATTTCTATAAATATATATCTATATACGCAAATAATTATAAAACAATGGAGATAGTACTGAGGAAGTCAGTTATTTATCAATTATTATTTGTTGTAGGTGAAAATTTTGACCAGAGTCCTTTGAGAAGAACATTCAAATCCAAAGTTTTGGCGCACTATCCTCAGAACATAGAATGGAACCCATTTGATCAAGATGCAGTAAACATGGTCTGTATTTATTTTTTTCTCCATTTTCTCTTTAGCCTTCCTTTTATTTTAAGATAGCAGTAGTTTGAATGACATTATTTCATTTCATTTCAATAATTGCATGAGAAATAGACTATTATCCACATTTTACAGATGTAGAAACTGAAGTTCAGAGAAGTTAGGGTGCCCACCCAGGGTTCCCAATGGCTAATAGCAACGTCAAAGCCAATTATGTTTCCTACTCTTGAGCTGTCTTGTTGGCTTGTATTAATATAAAGAAGTATTGATAAACAGTGGTAGTACCTTGTGGGGTTACAGTTTGTACATTTCAAGGAACGATGCCCAGTGGGCCTGTAATTAATCTTCCTAGATAACAGGAAGCTAGAAAGGAACATAAATGTGTCATTTAAGCCATAGTTGGAATTTGATTATAAGGAATCTGAATCCATGTACTTAGTTAACTACCAATAGCAATTAGAGAGATTTTTAGAAATGAAGCTCATTGTTTTCTGGTCACTTTAAGTGCTTAGAAGCCTTGATAATATTTTAGACTTCCATTGACTTTGTGCTTACTTAATTTAGGAAACCCCAGGATACAGATCAGAGATCTAGCATGGTAAACAAAGAAATGATCTATGGTAGACTAAGCCCCTGGTACAGGCATAGTTCACTTTAAGAATTTTTATTTGTTTGTTTGTTTTGTTGGTCATGGGGCTTGAACTCTGGGTCATGCTGTCCTGAGCTTTTCAGCTAACCGCTAGTGCTCTATCACTTGAGCCACAGTGCCACTTCCGGTTTTCTGGTGGTTTATTGGAGATAAGAGTCTCATGGACTTTCCTGCCTGGGCGGGTTTTGAACCCTGATTCTCAGATCTCAGCCTCCTGAGTTGCTAGGATTATAGGGGTGAGCCATCAGCAACCGGCTTAAGAATTTTCAAGTTAGAACTGAAGACTCATTCTTGCAATACTCTAAGGAAAAGAAGTTAGTATTTATTGAAAGCCTGCTAGGTGTTTAAGCTTTGTTATTTTCACTTGCACGTTTATATTGACCCAGTATGACTTTCGTTCAAGTTTCGTAGAGTAACATGTCCAGAATCACGTAGTGGGTATAAGAAGTAAATACAGATAGTTTTTACTTTCTTTTTTTTTCTTTTTTTTTTTTTTGCTGGTCCTGGAGCTTGAACTCAGGGCCTGGGCACTGACTTTGAGCCTCTCTGGGCTCAAGTCTAGCACTGAGCCACAGCTCCACTTCTGGCTTTTCCTGCTTATGTAGTACTGAGGAATTGAACCCAGGGCTTCATGAATGCTAGGCAAGCACTCTACCACTAAGCCCATTCCAAGCCCTTTAAATAAAATTTAAATTTTTTTTATTGTAAAAAGTGATATACAGAGGGATTATACTTACATAAGTAATGAGTACTTTTCTTGTTGAAATGTTACCCCTCCCTTTTTTCCCCCACTTTTCCTCCCTCCTCACTTTTACTTTCTATCTTGATTTCTTTTTCCTACCTTCTTTGGTACCTCCTTAAAAGAAAGACTAAAGGGGCTGGGAAGTTGGCTCAGTGGTAGAGCGCTTGCCTTGCATGCCTGAGGCCCTGGGTTCGATTCCTCAGCACCACATAAGCAAAAAGAAAAAAGCCGGAAGTGGCGCTGTGGCTCAAGTGGTAGAGCACTGGCCTTGAGCTGAAGAGCTGAGGGACAGTGCTCAGGCCCAGAGTTCAGGCCCCACAACCGGACCAAAAAAAAAAAAAAAAAAAAAGAAAGACTAAAAACTATGTTTTAGCCAGGCTCTGGTGGCTCACACCTATAATCCTAGCTACTCAGGAGACTGAGATCTGAGGATCACGGTTGGAAACCAGCCTGGGCAGGAAACTCCATGAGACTCTTTTTTTTTTTTTTTTTTTTGGTCGGTCATGGGGCTTGAACTCTGGGCCTGGGCGCTGTCTCTCAGTTCTTTAGCTCAAGGCGAGCATTCTACCACTTGAGCTACAGCATCACTTCCGGTTTTCTGGTGGTTTATTGGAGATGGGAGTCTCACGGTCTCTCCTGCCCTGGTTGGCTTTGAACCTCGATCCTCAGATCTCAGCCTCCTGAGTAGCTAGGATTACAGGCGTGAGCCACCAGTGCCCAGCTCCATGAGACTCTTATCTCTAATGAATTACTCAAAAAGCCCAGAAGTAATGCTGTGGTTCAAGGGGTTAGAACATTAGTTTTGAGCACAAAGAGACTCAGAGACAGTGCCTAAGCCCCAAGTTCCTGCCCCAGGACTGACAAAAACAAAACTATGTATCTTAGTGATTTAATTTGCGTTAGAAATGATATTGGCCATACTGGCCCCTTAGTGATATTTCTGCATCATAACAAAACCTTTCCAGTTTGGGTTTGCTCTGTTCCAGCAAGCCATTAGCATATGCTTTTGGTAAAGACAGATGCCTAATGCAGTTGACTTTGATTTTTTTTTCTTTTTCCTGCAGGTCCTGGGGCATGAACTCAGGGCTTAGGTGCTGTCCCTGAGTTTTTGTTCTCAAGGCTAGGGCTCTACCAATTGAACCACAGCTCCATTTATGGCTTATTTGGTGCTTAGTTGGAGATAAGATTCCCATGGACTTTGTTGCCTGGGTTGGCTTTGAATCTCATCCTCTTGAGCAGCTAGGATTATAGGTATGAACCACTGGTGCCCAGCTTGACTTTGATTCTTTACAGAGCACAGTGTAGTCCCAAGTTTACATTTTGATAATACTGTGGATGTTTAAGATCATCTTTGATGAAGAGAGTACTATAGAAATTGAATAATGCACAACTCTAAAGTTATTTTTATGAGACTCACAGTCTAAACAAGTTTCTGAATAGTTAACCATCAGTAGTGATAAAAAGTAATCTGTCGCTGGGCGCTGGTGGCTCACGCCTGTAATCCTAGCTACTCAGGAGGCTGAGATCTGAGGATCGCGGTTCAAAGCCAGCCCGGGCAGGAAAGACCGTGAGACTCCTATCTCCAATAAACCACCAGAAAAACCGGAAGTGGCGCTGTAGCTCAAGTGGTAGAGCGCTCGCCTTGAGCTGAAGAGCTGAGGGACAGCGCCCAGGCCCAGAGTTCAAGCCCCACGACTGACCAAAAAAAAAAAAAAAAAAGTAATCTGTCAGCTGCCCATGCCAGCAAAACATAAAGTGTTAGTGGTTCTAACCAAAGCACTGAAAACATGGTTAAGAATGTGAATAAATGATAAAACATGATCTTATATTAGTTAGATATTCAAAGTATAAATGATGTTGTGAAAAACCAGAATCATTTTTAAAACTATGTTCTTATTACAATATGATTTTGTAGTCCTTCAGAACAAAGTGTCAAAAACACTCATCATGTTTTCTTTTTTAATCATTTGAGTGAGCAGTAAGCTACCCATAATATCTTTTGTCTCCGTATGCAAAACATTCATCTTTAAAGCAATTATCAGCTTCCTTGATTTGTCTTTGATTTTTTTTTTTTTTTGGCCTCTGCCACTTTTTTTTTTTAATGCAAACAGCAGAAGTCTCCCTGGGAGGAATAGATATCAAGGCTGGGTTTTGGTTATTAAATACCACATGACATTTTGCTTTTTGCTGCAATTCTAAAAAGATTTACTATCATTCCTTGAAAATCTCCAAAAAAAAAATCCCATTTTACTAGTCTGAATTTGGGTTTTATATACTGCCCTTAATTTCCTCTTTGATTCATTAGTAAGTATTTTATGAGGCTATAATTTATTCTCATCTAAAGGTTAAAGCATTGTTTTGCCTTTAGCAAAATCCCACCCCCAAGGCATCACTTTAGAGTTACTCCTCTAACAAGCTACAGTGGTGCTTTGAATGATCATCATATAAATTAGATACCCGAAGCAATGGACTTGGTTAAATAAAACATTGCATTGCAAATGTAATAGAAAATAAATATGAGTGACAGGTGAAATTGTTACTGAATTCATTGCCCTTTTTAAAATCTCAATTGCTGATTGAGAGATTTTTTAATGAAAAATAAGGTGAAATAATCATGAAACATCACATACCCAAAATCCAGGACTAACCTGTGTAAACATTAACATGTTTATTTCAGATTAGTACCTTTAATCCTTTTTTTTCATTTTCTAGTGGTATATATTAGCTGTACATGGGGAAATTTCATTTACACACATGTATACAGTATATTGCAATCAACTCCCCCATCACTCTCCCTTATCTCCTCACCCCTTCCTAATACAATTTCAACAAGGTTCATTGTTCTGTTTTCATATATGTGAACAATGTTTTCACTGTATTCATCCTCTTTAACCCCCATTAGCCGAGCCTCCTCTTTGTACTAGTATTTACTAGTATAGCAGACCCCTGTTTCTGTTTCCTCTCTCCTCCAGCCCCCTATTGATCAACAGCTTCCTTTAAGCACGTTTAATCCTAGAGGAAACAAAATCTGCAAAGCAGATCTGAAATTCTCCCATTTCCTCCCCCAGTCTCATTTTCAGATCTCTTAGAGATAATCTGATGTTGACATCCATAATTACCATACTTTATAATATTTGAATAGATAAATTTTAACCTTGCTGGGTGCTGTTGGTTCACACTTGTAATCCTGGCTACTCAGGAAGTAGAGACCTAAGGATCCTGGTTCAAAGCCAGCCTGGGCAGACAAATCTGAGAGACTTTTTTTGTGTGTGTGTGTCCGGTCATGGGCCTGAACTCTGGGCCTGGGCGCTGTCCCTCAGCTCTTCAGCTCAAGGCTAGTGCTCTACCACTTGAGCCATAGCGCCACTTCCGGCTTTTTTCTTTTTGCTTATGTGGTGCTGAGGAATCGAACCCAGGGCCTCATGCATGCAAGGCAAACACTCTACCACTGAGCCACCTTCCCAGCCCCTAAGAGACTCTTTTTTGTTGTTGTTGTTGGTCATGGGGCTTGAACTCTGGGCCTGGGCACTGTCCCTCAGCTCTTTAGCTCAAGGCAAGCACTCTACCACTTGAGCCAGAGTGCCACTTCTGGTTTTCTGGTAGTTAATTGCAGATAAGAGTCTCACAGACTCTCCTTGATCTTCAGATCTCAGCGTCCTGAGTAGCTAGGATTACAGGTGTGAGCCACTGGCACCTGGTGCCTCTTATTTTTAACTAACCAGTAAAACACCAGAAATGGAACTGTAGCTCAAGTGGTAGCACTATCCTTCAGCAAAGAAGCTTAGAAACAATGCCTAGGTCCTGATTTCAAGTCCCACAATCAACACACCACCATCCCTCCCGCCTCCCCCCCCCAAAAAAAAATCCAGTGTAATAAAGCTGGGAACTGGTGGCTCATGCCTGTAGTCCTAGATGCTCAGGAGGCTGAGATCCGAAGATTGTGGTTCACAGCCAGCTTGTCAGGAAGTCTGTGAGACTCATATCCAATTCAGAAATCTGAAATCTGGAAGTAGAACTATGGCTCAAATGGTAGAGTGCTCAGGGACAACACCTGGGCTCTGAGTTCACCTCCAGAACTAGCACACACACACAAACACACACACAGTGTAATGATAAATTTACTGTTTACTTTGATCACAAAGAAAGTTGGAGTGGAATGAAAAACAAAGAGTGAAGGGTGAAAGGTCAGAGAAAACTATCAAGATCCCTCACTTTGCACACTCAGCAAGTACTTGAATTTGAAGTAGATAACCCCAAATTCTATTCATAGGTTTGACATTAGAAAGTAATCCCTTATTATGATTATGATTATTATTTATTTTTAGTAAGCCCTCATTTTGACCCAAGTGTAAGCTCTCATCTTAGAGTAAACTCAGAGTTGGGAATCTTCGACAACCATTACTGGAAAAGCAATCTCCTCTTCATATTACAGCTGAAATATTTCACTAACATCACCAACTCACATGTCCAAAACTCTTCCACACTGCTTTTTTTTGTTGGTCATGGGACTTGAACTCTGGGCCTGGATGATGTTCCTGAGCTCTTTCGCTCAAGGCTAGAGCTCTACTACTTTGAGCCCAGTGCCACTTCTGGCTTTCATTGGTTAATAGGAGATAAAAGTCTTATGGACTTTCCTACCCTGGCTGGCTTTGAACTGTCATCCTTAGATCTCAGTCTCCTGAATAGCTAGGATTACAGGCATGAGCTACCAGAGCCCAGTTACACTCCTTTCTATTAATCTTGTTTAGCAAATGATACAGCCAACTTCCTGAGTGCCTCAACCAGAAATCTATAAATTAGCCTTGAAAACTCACTCCCTTAATTAATCCCATCTGCAGACTATTTACTGTTTGCTTCCCTCTGTTTCTTCATACCCACCATGGTCCTAACCACCACAATCTCTTACCTGGACTGCTGCAGTTACTGTCTAACTGGCTTCTGCTCTTATTTGTCACACTGTCCCCTTGCTTATGCTGATCTACATCCCCTTTCCTCCCACATGCAACTCAGGGCCCTAGGCATTGTCCCTGGGCCTCTTTGTGCTTAAGGCTAGCCGCTCTACCACTTAAGCCACTGTGGGCTTTTTCTAGTAGTTTATTAGAGATAAGAGTCTCACAAGCTTTCCTAACCAGGCTGGATTCAAGCTGCAATCCTCAGCTCTCAGTATCCTGAATAGCTGGGATTATAGGCCTGAGCCACCAGTGCCCAGCTAGTGAATTCTTATCGAGCCTTAAGATTTTATTTTAAATAATTATCAATTTTGTGAGTTAACAATACCATGGTAAGAAAACCTTGATTTGTATCTCAGGTTTCTGAGAAGTAAAATGTCTTTTATTTCCCAGTAATTTATATAACTGTCTTTTTTTTGTTTTGTTTTGTTTTTGTCGGTTATGGGGCCTGAACTCTGGTCCTGGGCACTGTCCCTCAGCTCTTCAGCTCAAGGCTAGCACTCTACCACTTGAGCAATAGTACCACTTCCGGCTTTTTCTGCTTATGGTGCTGAGGAATGGAACCCAGGGCCTCATGCATGCAAAGCAAGCACTCTACCACTGAGCCACCTTCCCAGCCTATATAACTGTCTTTTAAAAGTTAAAAATGGGGCTGGGAAGGTGGCTCAGTGGTAGAGTACTTGCCTTGCTTGCCTGAGGCCCTGGGTTCCATTCCTCAGTACCACATAAGCAAAAAGAAAAAAGCCGGAAGTGGTGCTGCGGCTCAAGTGGTAGAGCCCTAGCCTTGAGCTGAAGAGCTGAGGGACAACGCCCAGGCCCAGAGTTCAGGCCCCACGACCGGACCCCCCCAAAAAAATAAAAATAAAAGTTAAAAATGAAATAGTATTTTCCAATTCATGGTTCCCAGATTACAAATATAATTTTTACTTTTTTATTTCTGGGAAAGAGCATTTAAGAAAAATTCTTACATCTGTTATCTGTGGCACAGGAAGTCTTCTCTTTTTGAGCACAACTTTTGGCAAGCCTTTTCTGTAAATGTTTGACTGTGTGCTCAAGAAAGCTACAAATCCTTAAGACTATTTGGATGCTTTTCAAAAACTATCATGAGCTGTAATTCTATGGTTTATGATATCTGGAAAGCCTGTCAATAAAATGAAATCTTTATTTCAGTGACTTTGGAGGTAACTGTATTTCTACATTGCCTAGTTGCAGAAAGAAAACTTTCTTGGTATACAAAGAGGCTGAATCAAGAGATGAATTAAGCTGGGCATGGGTAGTTCTTGCCTAATTTTAGCTACTCTAGAGGCTGAGATCTGAGAATCAAGATTCAAAGTTAGCCTGGGCAGGAAAGTTTGTGAAGCTCTTACTTCCAGTTAACCACCAAAAAGGAAATGGAGGGGTAACTCATAGTAAAACACTAGCCTTGAGTGGAAAAAGCCAAACATGAGTGTAGAGCCCTGAGTTCAAGCCTCAATATTTCTCTCCTCCTTACCAATAGTCACTTTCAAGAAATATTAAGTTTGGGAGGCTGGGAAGGTGGCTCAGTGGTAGAGCGCTTGCCTCGCATGCATGAGGCCTGGGGTTCGATTTGTCAGCACCACATAAGCAAAAAGAAAAAAGGCAGAAGTGGTGCTGTGGCTCGAGTGGTAGAGCGCTAGCCTTGAGCTGAAGAGCTGAGGGACAGCGCCCAGGCCCAGAGTTCAGGCCCCACGACCAGACCCCCCCCCCAAAAAAAAAAATTAAATTTGGGAGTTGGCAGAATATATTTAAAATTGTGGAAGAATTTGTTTGGGAAATGAGCTTCATTAGCAAATAGAACCAGACTGTGGCTGTATCATTTGGTGATATGAGCTACAAAGACTAGGACTTTTATGGAAGAGCCTGGTCTGAAGTAGCTATATGTAGCATTTATGTTACCACTTGCCTTCATTCTCAGTGAGAATTTTGTTGCATTAATCCCTTCCCCCTCTTCTCCTCCTCCACCACCTCCTGGTCCTCCTCCTCTTCTTCTTGTTGTGCTGCTTGAACTCAGGTCTAGGGCACTGTCCCTGAGCTTTTTCACTTAAGGTGCTCATTCTACCACCTAAGTTATACCTCTAGTTCTACCTTCTTTTAGTGGTTAATTGGAGATAAGATTGACACAGAAGCTGGGAGCCAGTGGCTCATGCCTGTAATCCTAACTACTCAGGAGGCTAAGATCTATAGATCATGATTTGAAGCCAGCTGGAACTGACAGTCCTTGTGAAAGCACTTTTAATCTCCAATTAACTACCAGAAAACCAGAAGTGGCACTGTAGCTCAAAGTGGTATAGCATTAGCCTTGAGAATAAAAGCTTAGGGAGAGCACCCAGACCTCAAGGTCAAGCCCATGACCGACCAAAAAAAAAAAGGTGTCAGGAATTTTTTCTTCCCTAGCCACCTGAGTAGCTAAGATTTTAGGCTTGTACCACCAGTGCCCAACATCTACCTAGCACCTTCATTTTACTAACTGCATGCACCATTGGGTTCCCATTTGAACTTAATTTTTACCTGATAATTCTCTTTTCTTACTGTTCCCCCCCCCCCCCCCCCCGCCCATAGAGGCCTGCACTTCCAACTGTCATTCTTTTTTTTTTTTTTTAAGGTAAGGAGTAGGTTTATTCATCATTCCGGCTGGCACCAGGCCATCTTGGTCCTCCACGCAGTGGGGAAAGGCCTGGGAAAGAGAGCTGGGAGAGAGAGAGAGAGAGCTGGGAAAGAGAGGAAAGAGAGAAAAGAGCTAGAAAAGAGTAGAGAGAGAGAGAGCAGAGAGAGGGCATCTTAGCCTGGGCTAGGCCTTATCCTAGGGTATGGGCGGACAAAGGTGTGGCCACATCAAATTCAGATGTGACCTCAGGGGATGCATATGTGACCTCTTCTAGGTGTCCCAGTTGCCTAGGTAACACAAGTACTGGGTGGAGACTTTGCTGTGAGGAGGGGTGGAGTCTGATAGCCATCCAGGAGCTGACCTTACATTCCAGCCTTTTAATAATCATGAAATTGGGCACGGATTCTCTCTGGTTACTTCCTGCTGACAAGGGGCGTCGACAATAGGGGTAAAAGGCTGGAACTTGGTCCCCTCCCAGAGAAGGCAGTGAACAGCAGCTGTCCCTTAATGGCATGAGTCCTTAGATGAAGTCTGGAGAAGTCTCATGAGCATTGAGGGGCTGGAAAAAAAAATACTAGAGAGCAAATAAATGGCAAGAGGAAGGACTTGGGGCTGAAAATGTTGGTAGAAATGTCCCTAGCTACTTCTGACATCTAGCAACTAGGTAGAGAAGTCAGATGACAAAGGCAAGAATATAAATTCCTGTTCAGTTAATAGGTAGACAGGTATAGACATTGGATGGGCAGGCTTCTTACTTCTACTGACCTCCCGGCTCTGGTTAATTTTGAAAAGGCAGGCACAAAGTAGCTGATGTGACAACTCCTCTTACTCCTCTCCATGTTCCCCTCTTCCCCAGACTGGCTAGTCTAGGTGCTCATTGCTGGGTATGTAAGGAGGTTTGAACTCAAGGCCTGGGCACTGTCCCTGAGCACTTCTGCTCAAGGCCAGCACTGAACCACTTTGAGTTATAGTACCACTTGCAGAGTTTGGCTGGTTAGAGATGAGAGTCTTGAGCCATGCTTCTAGCCAGGCTCTTTGCAGGTGAGCTGGGAGATTGGAGTCTTAGGGATTTTTCAGCCCTGGCTGGCTTTGAACTGAAATCTTTGCCACAAAAACCCTTTATTATTTCCAATTAAAGCAACAAGGAGATCAAGTAGAATAAGTAGAGCTTACCTGTTCCTTATCAAGAATTGCCAACAAATTTTCTGAAATGACAAAACTCATTAGATGTGATGAGAATTTTAGCACAGATATGCCCAGTATTTTAGAACCATGTAGTCAGTAGTACACAACACAAAACAAAAAAGGCAAAACTCAAAACCTAAAATTTTGACAACAATGTTTAGACATCTTTGCTAACAAAGCACATCACATGATTTGGCCTCAGTTACCAGGGCCTGTGAAAAGAGCAACTTGTTAGCAAGGCATCTTAGAATAGATGGATGGAGTAGTAAGTTTGGTGGAAGGTTAAGGGCCAGATGGGGCCAAACCCTTAACCCACCAAGATGTGGCCAAGATGGCGAATTTCTGAAAAAAATGCAAAGAAACCCTGAACAAATAGATCAAGCCTACATTGGCTAGCCTTTGAGAGGGAGCCTAGAGGGGGGTCCCAGGGACCCAGCCTGCATCACACTCTTCAGGGCACAAGCCAAAATATAGAAAAGAGAAAGGGAGAGATAGGGAAAGTTGGACATGAATGGCAGAGAGAGCAAAGAGAGCCCAAAAGTAAACAGACTTCTGACCATTTACCATTGCAGTAGCAAAAACTGTGCACATCTGAGACTGGCATAAAATTAGGCTCTCTGGCTTTCCAGGGAGCTCAGGAGGCATTTCAAAGGGGTTTCATGGCTCAGGCGTGATTTGCAGCACCCCATTAAAAGAGTAGGAGAGTCAGTCTGGTGAGTAAAGGAGAGCTGACTAGGCAGAAGCAGCATCTCGACTTCCTCCAGAGCCCTCTAGAGAGAAATGGCCAAGCCCCCAAAGCCAAGCGTCCTCGGCTTCAGAGGTGACCGGCCTTTCAGCTAAAGGCCGTAGGAGCTCTCTGGCGTGGCGCCATGTCTGGACAGAGACTGAGCAACAGAGAACCATAGAAAGTAGTTTCACTCACCAGAGTAGAGAAGTGGTGTGGACATGGATGTGAAGCCCAGCAATGGTATCGAAGCGCTGTGTCCGCAGCAGACAGATGGGTTCGCAAAAGGCCATCAGAACTGTGGGTATTCCTCAGAGCAGAAAGGGAAAAACAAACAGAAAAAGAAAAAAGGAAAAAAAACAGAGAGGAATCCCAGCTATCCTGACTTTAAGCCCTTTATCCGAGTCATGGCACCATTTACGTTAGGTTTTTAAAAAGGTAGCCGAGTAAGAACTGCACCACGCATGTGGTATTCAGGTAAGGGGTAGTTTATTCATCGTTCCAGCTGGCATCAGGCCATCTTGGTCCTCCACACGGTGGGGAAAGGCCTGGGAAAGAGAGCTGGGAGAGCTGGGAAAGAGAGAGAGCTGGGAAAGAGAGGAAAGAGAGAAAAGAGCTAGAAAAGAGCAGAGAGCCCAACTGTCATTCTTAAAGCCTGGGAACTCCACAGAGGGTGGGACCAAGTCTTTCTCAGTTCTGTGTCTTGATCACAGGGCCTAGCTACTAAAGGCACTTAATAAACATTTACTCACACTTTGAGTGGAGGATCTATAACTTTAAAGATTAATTACATTTTCTTAGTAATGTGGAGACTTGGGAAAACTTGTAAGTTTTGCACCAGATTTGGTTATTAAATATAGAAAGTATTAGAAAAGTATAGGGTATGATAAAGTTATGTTTATGTAAAAAAGCATCTAGTAGAGGCTATGGCTTAAGTGGTAGAGTACAAGTGTGAGGCTCTGAGTTCAATCTCCAGCACCCTTCATTAATGAAAAAAATAAAAAAGGCATGTTAGAATACAAAAGTAGAGGAGGCTGGGAAGGTGGCTCAGTGGTAGAGTGCTTGCCTTGCATGCATGAGGCCCTGGGGTCGATTCCTCAGCACCATATAAGCAGAAAAAGCCGGAAGGTGGCACTGTGGCTCAAGTGGTAGAGTGCTAGCCTTGAGCTGAAGAGCTGTGGGACAGTGCCCAGGCCTAGAGTTCAGGCTCCACACCTGACCAAAAAAAAAAAAAAAGTAGAGATATATAAAAGCAAATCATAGTTTGTTAGAATTAAAAGTTCTGTTGTTCTTAGTATGTTTCAGATTTTCTATAATTTATTTAGAAGAGTTGAAGGAATTATAATTTCTCATGCATTTTAAGCATTTTATATATATCTCCTAGCTCCTTGGGTAATTTTGTTCCTGAGTTTGACTCAATCCTGGGTAGTTCCCAAGAAGGAGAGCATAATTTCCATTATAGTTAATCTAAAATATCTTGCTTCTGCTCTTCTTCAGTAAATCAAAGATTTTTATTTTAAAGTTTGTTTTTCTAAGACAGCAAAGATGAAACCAGTTGCCTTTCTTTTTAAATTCTTTTTCCGTTTTTCAAATAAGCTTTCAGCTATTTCCCATTTCCTCTGAAGCACCATCACAATTACAAAAAAATACACTTAATGATCTGTGTTCAAATTCTTGATGTAGCAACTCCTGAAGACAGAAGCTGAGGTCCAGAGCAATTACATGACCTGTTCCAGGTCACAAGCTTGATTAGAGGCTTAACTGAACCAAACCAAAGATCTCATTCTTAAACATTCCACACAGTAAATAGCTACACAGTAAATATTTTTTCCTTTTATGTATTTATATGTGTATTTCTTTAAAGAATATTTTTATGCATGTATAAAGCAAGACTTAATATTTGTGTGTGTGTGTGTGTGTGTGTGTGTGTGTGTGTGTGTGGGTTTGGGACCTGAACTCTGGGCCTGGGCGCTGTCCTTCAGCTCAAGGCTCACACTCTACCACTTGAGCCACAGCACCATTTCTGGCTTTTTCTGCTTATGTGGTACTGAGCAATTGAACCCAGGGCCTCATGCATGCAAGTCAAGCACTCTACCACAGAGCTACCTTCCCAGCCTCTCCCTTTTTTTGTTTTTATCTTCTCTTTTTTGGTACTGGGGATCAAACCCAGGGCATTGCACTTGCTAGGCAAACACTTTGCCACTGAGCTACATTCCAGCCCATGTATTTTCTTTTTACTTGAGCCATACCTTCACTTCTATCCTTTTTTTTTTTTTTGGTCAGTTGTGGGGCTTGAACTCTGGGCCTGGATGCTGCCCTTCAGCTCTTTAGCTCAAGGTTAGTGCTTTACCACTTGAGCCACTTCTGATTTTCTGGTAGTTTATTGGAGATAAGAGTTTCACAGGGACTGGGAAGGTGGCTCAGTGGTAGAGTACTTGCCTTGTGTACATGAGGCCCTGAGTTTGATTGCTCAGCACCATATAAGGAAAAAAAGCTGGAAGTGGTGCTGGCTCAAGTTGTAGAGTGCTAGCCTTGAGCTGAAGAGCTGAGCGACAACACCTAGGCCCAGAGTTCAGGCCCCACAACCAACCAAAAAAAAAAAAAAGTTTCACAGACTTTCCTGCCCAGGCTGGCTTTGAACTGCAATTCTCAGATCTTAGCCTCCTGAGTAGCTAGGCTTACAGGTGTGAGCCACCAGTGCCCAGCTCACTTCCAGCTTTGTACTGGTTAATTTCAAACAGGAACCTTATAGACTTTTCTATCTGGGCTGATTTTGAACCTAGATACTCAACTCTCAGCCTCCTGCTTAGCTAGGATTATAGATGTGAGCCACTAGCACCAGACTATAATGTGTTTGAACTGAAGTCTCCTGCAAAAGTCAAATCCCCTTAAATAAGTTGAATCCATTTTATTTTCTGAAGTTGCTTGTATGTTGCCTTCTGATGCCTTTCCTCCCTTCCTCCACAGTTGTGCATGCCGAAAGGTCTGTCTTTCAGAACACAGGCTGACAATAAAGACCCTCAGTTCCACTCATTTATAATCACCCGTGAAGATGGTTCTCGCACATATGGTTTTGTTCTCACTTTTTATGAAGAAGTAAGCAGCAAGCAGATCTGCACGGCCATGCAGACGCTCTACCAGATGCACCATGCCGAGCAGTACAGCGGCCTGTACGCCTCGTCCTCCTGCAGCATGGACTCCCTGGCAAGCAGTATTGATGAGGGAGACACAACGTCCCTCCTGAAACTCCAGCGCTACAACTCCTATGATATCCACAGAGACACCCTTTATGTGTCCAAGAGCATATGCTTGATCACGCCACTGCCTTTCATGCAGGCCTGCAAGAAATTCCTCATCCAGCTTTACAAGGCTGTGACTTCCCAGCAGCCCCCACCCTTGCCACTGGAGAGCTACATTCATAACATTCTCTATGAGGTCCCCCTTCCGCCACCAGGGAGATCCCTGAAGTTTTATGGTGTTTATGAACCTGTCATCTGTCAGCGGCCTGGGCCCAATGAACTCCCCCTCTCTGACTACCCTCTTCGAGAGGCCTTTGAACTCCTGGGATTAGAGAACTTAGTGCAGGTGTTTACCTGTGTACTTTTAGAAATGCAGATCCTTCTCTACTCACAAGGTAGGTGTCCTCAGCTGCTCTATTTCCTGGAGCTGCAGTCTTAGAATCTGACAATGCACTTTCAGGAGTCTCTTCTGGTTTAAAGAAAAAGAGCAGGCATGGTGGAGCCAAGTGGGCAGCATTGATTCTCTTTGAGGTAGCATTGCTGTGGAGAGAAACAGGAATATGCAGAACTTCCTCTTCTTAAACCAGGTGCCAGTGGCTTGCACCCGCAATCCTAGCTGAAATCTGAGTATCATAGTTTGAAGCCAGCCTGGGCAGTAAAATTCATGAGAAGCTTACCTCCAATCAGTCACCAAAAAGCTAGAAGTGAATGAATTCACACTTTATAGATCATGATAATGACAATTTGCCTTGTGAAGGTTAAATGTGTTTGTGACTTTAACTAAGTATCACTATCCCACAATACTGTGAAATTTATGTAATCATCTAATCTCAATTTTAAAAAGAGAAGGGATGGGTTAGGAGCAATGGGTGACAGTGTTGTCAGGCACCTTGTACTCATATACCGTTTTGTAGAATGGGAACTTCTTTGTACACCTACTTAAAGATATAATAACAAAAGTAAAAAATTTTAAAAATAAAAAAATTTTAAATAAATTAATTTTAAATAAATCAATAATTTTTAAAAGAAATAAAATTTTATTTATTAAAATGATTTTAATAAGTAGAACAAATTTAAATTAAAAAAAAAAACTTCCTCTTCTTAAGCCCGGTGCCAGTGGCTTGCACCTGCAATCCTAGCTGAAATCTGAGTATCATAGTTTGAAGCCAGCCTAGGCAGACTCTTACCTCTGATCAGTCACCAAAAAGCCAGAAGTGAAGCTGTGGTTCAAGTGGTAGAATACTAGCCTTGAGCAAAAAAGCTCAGGGACAGAGCCCAGGTCCTGAATTCAAGCCCCTGGACATTCTCTATCTTTCCCTCCCTCCCCCCCCCCCCCCCGCCTCTTACTCTCTGTCTCTCTCTGTCTCTGTCTCTGTCTCTCTCTCTCTCACACACACACACACACACACAAACACACACGCACACACACACACCTCCTGTTCTTTAGAAATTACTAATTGTCCACATGGAAATGTAGCTGGCCTTGGACAGGCTAAGTGAGACTGTTTACTCTGCAGCCTGTTCCTGTAGTCAGCTCTGCCTGTTAGGTGCATTCCACGTGAATGTGCAGAAGGTAGGTGTGTGTGTATGACCCAGATGCCACTTTACAAGCTCTGCAGCAGTTCTGCATAGAGTTGTGTTGTATGTTTGGGGGAAAGGGGATGCTTCAATACCAGAAGGAAGTTATCTCTGTGATACCTTCCTTCCTTCCTTTTTTTTTTTTTTTCCCCCGTCAGTTGTGGGTCTTGAACTTTGGGCCTGGGCACTGACCCTCAGCTCTTTCAGCTCAAGGTGAGCGTTTTACCCCTTGAGTCACAGAGCTACTTTCAGTTTTCTGGCAGTTAATTGGAGATAAGAGTCTCACAGACGTTCCTGCCCGGGCTGGCTTTGAACCACAATCTTCAGGACTCAGCCTCCTGAGTAGCTAGGATTACAGATGTGAGCCACCGGCGCCCAGCCCATTTTCTACCTCTCTCTCTTTCTCTCTCATTTTCTCTACCTCTCTCTCCCCCCCTCTTTCTTTCTCTTCTCTCTCCTCTTTCTCTCTTTCTCTCTCCCCTTTTTTTGTTGGTCATGAGAGCTGAACTCTGGGCCTGGGCACTGTCCCTCAGTTCTTCAACTCAAGGGCTAGCCTCTACCACTTGAGCCACAGCGCCACTTCCTGCTTTTTTCTGCTTATGTGGTACTGAGGAATTGAACCCTGGGCCTCATGCATGCGAGGGAAGCACTCTACCACCATTGAGCCAACTTCCCAGCCCCTTTCTTTTTGGTGCAGGTACTAGGCTTGAATTCAGGGTCTTGCACTCTCACTTGCCTTTTTCACTCAAGACTGGTGCTCTGCCACTGGAGCCACACCTCTACTTCCTCTTTGTGATATATTTTATTCAAAGGTCTCCCAACCCACATTTAAGATACTATCAAACAGATTTATTTGACCAGTGCATTTATGAAAACTAAATGGGGAACCTAGACTAAGGTACCAGTTCATATCTGAATATGAATTCACAAATGAAACACAGATAATATATCTTAATGAATAGTGAATTGAAGGGAATTATAAATCAGAGCACTTGAATGCATTGGTGCTTTAAAAAAAACCAATGTGAGACAAACGTTTGGGTTAGTGTTCTTTTAACTATTTAGGCTGACAGAATTGTAGCAGTCTCCCAACTGCTGCCGTCAAGCTTATTTTATCACCTCTCTTTTTTTTATTTTTCTATTTTAAATTGGAGGAAAAGCTGAGCCAAGTCGGCTATATTTGTACTTCCCCGTCTTGTGTGTATGTTGACACTATTTGTGTGTTGACAGCCCTTCACACGGTTGTTTTCCTTCAATTTGGCCTACATAATGTTCTTTGATAATGGGTTCCAGTTGTTAAGAAGTTCTCCACTAGCCAATCATAATTCTTCCTTTTCTTCTTTTTTTTCCTTCCCTTTCCTCTTGCTCTCACTTTCTTAGTGCTTATCATTACCTGTATATCACTAATTCTTTCTCGTTTTCCTTTTTTACCCTAAAGATGATAGTGTTGCAAAGTCATATAATGTCACTCTCAAACAAGTTTCAGATTTTTTATGTGTGTACAAGCTAGTATTGGGGTTCAAACTCAGGACTTCATGCTCTCCCTTAGCTTTTTTGCTCAAGGCTGGCACTCTACCACTTGAGCCACAGCTCCACAAAGGGCTTTTTGCAGGTTAATTGGAGTTGAGTCTTTCAGATTTGGGGCTGGGAAGGTGGCTCAGTGGTAGAGTGCTTGCCTTGCATGCATGAGGCCCTGGGTTCTATTCCTCAGCACCACATAAGCAAAAAGAAAAAAGCTGTAAGTGGTGCTGTGGCTCAAGTGGTAGAGCATTAGCCTTGAGCTGAAGGGCTGAGGGACAGCGCCCATGCCCAGAGTTCAGGCCTCACTACCAGATCAAAAAAACAAAACAAAACAAAACCAAAGAGTCTTTCAGATTTGTCTGCTGAGACTAACTTTAAATTGTGATCCTCAGATCTCTTTCTCCTGAGTAGCTACGATTACAGGCATCTGGCTCTGGTAACAATTCTTGATTGAAGTCTCTACACTCTGTCATACTAACTAAACGGCAACTTACTTAGTTTTCCAAAGGATTAGTTTTCCGAGTTAAGTTATGTCTGTTGGGATAAGTTTATCTATCAACATCATTGATTTATTGTGCAGGTGTTAAGCAAGAAAATTTGTACAAATACTAAGTGTACACTTGGCACTGATAGGGCTGGGAAGGTGGCTCAGTGGTAGAGTGCTTGCCTTGCATGCATGAAGCCCTGGGTTCGATTCATCAGCACCACATAAGCAAAAAGAAAAAAGCTGGAAGTGGCGCTGTGGCTCAAGTGGTAGAGCGCTAGCCTTGAGCTGAAGAGCTGAGGGACAGTGCCCAGGCCCAGAGTTCAGGCCCCACGACCAGATCCCCCCCCCCAAAAAAAATTGGCACTGATAGCTGATGTTATTGTTATTATTAGCACTGTTAGTCCCATAGAATCCACTATACATCATGCTTAGATTGTGACAGCCTAACATACTACTATTTAAACTATAACTTTGTAAAATTAAATAGTCAAGGTATTTATTTAGGCTGATGCTGTAGCTCAGTGATAAGAGTGCTTGCTTAGCACTTATGAGGTCCCTGGGTTCCATCCCCTGTACTGGGCATTGGTTCCAGGATTAAGAAGCCAGTAAATGGGTGACGGGTGAGTGGAGAGCATCTCTCCAACATGTTTGAGGCCATGGGTTCCTTCTCCCACATTGCAAAAATCCCTAATAAACGTTCTTTCATACTGTGTGCCATACTTTATTTTTAGAAAGGAAAAAAAAAAACTTCCCATTATCTCACTTCCTTTTTAAAAGAGAACTTCATGTCTCACTGCTTGTCTGCCCCGAGACCTCAGCTTTTTATTCTGTTTGAATAGCTTGTCCCATTTTGTTTAAGGAATCTGTTGAGAAGTGTTAGTTGATGATTATCTACCAATTAATTTTAGTTTCAAATGAAGAAGAGTGAATATTTATGAACATGATTTTGGTACTCTATTTTTTTGTTGTTGTTGCTAACTTAGTCAACTAAGAACAGAGTGAATTCTGAAATAATGGAAGTATATTTTTTTCAGTCTGTCATGGGACTTAAATTGGGCTTGGGCACTATCCCTGAGCTCTTCAGCTCAAGGCTTGTGCTCTACACATTTGAGCCACAGCGCCACTTCCCGTTTTCTGGTGGTTTATTGGAGGTAAGAGATTCACAGACTCTCCTGCCCAGGCTGATTTTGAACTGTAATCCTTAGGTCTCAGCCTCCTAAGTAGCTAGAATGACAGGCAGGAGCCATCAGCATCCGGCTTTTTTTTTTGGATACAGGATCTCACTGTGTTGCTAAGGCTGGATTCTTATCTTCCTGCCTTAACTTCCCAAGTAGCAGGGACTATAGTCATGCCCCATGGTGCCTGGCTCCTAGAACTAGATTTTTTTTTCCTCTCAGTGTCATACAGTATAAAGAGCCCACAACAGTAAGTTTATAACCACTCTCGTTGAGAATTGTGCTACCAAAGTGAATTATTTAATCCCTTCACACGTGAGTTAGTGCTATTATCTGTATTTTATCAGGGAAGAAATTGAGGCTCGGGGAAGTTGGGTCTGCTCAGTCTTTGCCCAAATACTGAGCCTCCATAGTAGCTGTACTGGGACTGTACTTAACCTTTTCTTACCTGTCTCAATATTTATTTTTAAATCATTAACTCATTCTTCAGCTCTGTTAAGGAGGTATCATGCTAAATACTTGTGGAATATGAAATGAAACCTCTGGAAAATGCCTCTTGCCTTAGAGAGATTTCATTTAGGTGAATGTGGTAAGAGAGTCATTACATTGATTTATTCTCTGGTGATCTCTTTCATCCTTCCTGATTCTGTAAGGGACATTTAAGAGCATACTTCATTTTTTATTCACTGATAAAACTTCCATAAAATTTAAAGATGTTCTGCACACTAAATAATTACCACGAAAACCCACCTGCATGAAGGGAGAAGGATTCCAGTGATAAAAATGTCCATTCAGACTGATTGGAAATTCTGGTCCATGACCTGTTGAAACAGATTCAGTCTATCATCTCAAGATATGCACACAGGTGTTACTTTACTGGTAATTAGCTAGAATCTGAAGTAGAAAATGTTCTCAGGAGGTGAAGGCTCTTTTCTGAGGACTCCCACCCCCAAATTTTTTAAAGGCACTTTGTTTTGCAGCCATGAAATCTATGAGCAGTAGAGTGGGAAGAGGGGAGTGTGACCCTCTTCAAAAGAACAGTAGAGGAATAAAAGATGGGGAATCTAAACACCAGTGTCTAACTTTTGATACCACTAATTAAAGCCTCTGGAACATTTCTGCTTACCTCCTTTAGCTGTTGACAAAGAAAATAAGCAGTTAGGGCTGCCTACGGCGCTCTGTGCCTTGCAGCACTCTGCTCTCTTCTCTTGTAAATGGTGTGTGGATTAACCTTGCCAGAGTCAAAGCTCTTTCTTGATAAATTGTTAGTTATGCCCAAGCAAATACCAAAAGTTGTTGATTCTGGAGTTTATAAATCATCAAAGCAAAACTAGTATGCTGATGACAGAATGTGGGATTCATATGAACTGCATTTTTAATGCAGTAGAATTTGACTAGCTTTGACCAGTATTTTAATGTTACTGGTAGGTGGTCTCTGAGGTGAAGATGGCAGATTATTGGTATGTTGAGCAAAGAATTGAACAAACAGACACAGAAGTAAAGTTGCAAAGCAAGGACTTTATAGAGGAAGCTAGAAGTGTAATGGCAATGATGGGCTCAAGCTAGGTGACATAAGAGCAAGCACATAGTTAAAAGCAGTTTTTTTAGGGTTCAGGTCATATGGGAGGAGTTCATGGTAATAATAGTGGGCTGAGCTTAGGAGAATGAGGGATCATGATTTGGAAGGGATCTGGGCATATCCAAAGATGCCATTCCAGGATTTTAAATATATGTATGAGATGCAGCCAACATGCATGACACCTTAAGTAGTCATTTGTTCTAAAAAGGTCATGCTCAGAACACATGAGTTTCTACTGCACATGTGCCTCAGTTAAATTAGACCTGAGATTGTCTACTTTTAATGAGAAAGTTCTAGGCAAACTGACCGCTTAATTACTCCCAAGCAGCAGTGACCTTGGGGTTTGGGGGGGGGGAGTTAAGAACACTTGGGTGTTTCTCAGGGCATGACTAGGAGAAAGAATCAGTTTTAGCATTCTTTTTCTGTAGCTAACCTGCCTCATTAATACTATTAGCTTTATTTTATGATAAGCTTAAGAGCATATTATGATAGTTCAGGGTAGAATGCTTGCCTAGTAATGTGCAAAGGGCCTGGATTTGATCCCCAGCACTGCAACAATAACTACAAAGCAAAATGTTACCATAAACAGCCAGCCCCACCTTGGCTCATGCCTGTAATCCTAGCTACTCAGGAAGCTGAGATCTGAGGATCCTGGTTCAAAGTCAGCCTAGGCAGGAAAGTCTATGAGGTTCTTTTTTTTTTTTTTTTTGGGTCCGGTCATGGGGCCTGAACTCTGGGCCTGGGTGCTGTCCCTCAACTCTTCAGCTCAACGCTAGCGCTCTACCACTTGAGCCACAGCGCCACTTCTGGCTTTTTTCTTTTTGCTTATATGGTGCTGAGGAATCGAACCCAGGGCCTCAGGCATGCAAGGCAAGCGCTCTACCACTGAGCCACCTTCCCATCCTCCACTTCCTGTTTTCTAGTGGTTTATTGGAGATAAGAGTCTCACTGAATTTCCTCCCTGGGCTGGCTTTGAACCATAATCCTCAGATCTCAGCCTCCTGAATAGTTAGGATTACAGGTGTGAGCCACCAGCACCCAGACCTATTCATGATATTTTTTAAACACTAAGGTTGGCTGAGATAGATATGGGAGACTACCCCGTATAGGCATCCTTTTATTAGTCTGACTTTTTATTGCTCATCTACCTGACCATGTTACCAGGCCATTGGCCACTGCCTATCAGTGATTATAAACCAAGAAACTTGGGCTTTTACCTTTGTTCAGCTCTTATGTCATTGTTAGGGAAAAAAAGTGTGTGAGTCAGTCACCAGCTGAGCTCACTACCTTTTAAACAGGATGTGGCCATTCATCTGATACCTGCTATCCATAAAGCAAGCAGTTCTGTTTTTTAGTCTGATGAAAAGTGACAATAAACCTCGCAATTTCGCACTGAGTTCCAGTCAGTCCTGGGGGAAAGAGGCTGCCTTGCCCTCATCTTGGTAATGAGTGTCAGTAATAAATTATTCCCATCTCACTGGGGAACTCTTAGGCATTGCCCTCTCCCATCAGAGTATTTTCTGACCTCACTGATGATATCATGAATATTTTAGGTTTCACAATTCGATGCATTTCTATCATGGCAACAGTTTCAGTTCATCTCTGAATACAAGGTCAGAATTTTCCTTCTGATGTAAACTTTCTAGCCCATTGTCCCAGTAATTGCCACTGAAAGCTGCTTGGCAGGCTTTTGGCATAGCCACAAAGTGGCTATATACCAGCCACTTTCCCTTCCGTTCTGTTTTTTGGGCTCATGGAGACTTACTCCATTCATACTGTTTTAGGGAACATCTCTGTGCTTTCTGTGCTATAGTAGAGGATGAGGAAAGCATTTTCTAGGCTTTCCTTCAAACCACTATCCTCAGATCTCAGTCTCTTTAGTAGCAGGATTTCAGGTATGAGCCACTAGTACTTAGCCCAGTCACCATTTATTGAAGGATTTGTGTTTTTAGAAGATTGGACATTTCCCTCAATAATAGTTCAGTAACCAGATTGCTAGGAATTTGATTTGACTACTCAAATCCCTGTGCCTTTCATCTTAGGTCCAACTAGGAGACTGAAACCATATAGTACTTTGAATAGAAGCATGTTAAGTATAATAATACTCTAATAGAAGATTAACTGTGGAGACATAAATAAAACTCTAAAGAATACCCCAGAAATGACCAACACTGCCAGGCACTGGTATCTCATGCCTGTAATCCTAGCTACTCAGGTGACTGAGATCTGAGGATCGTAGTTCAAAGCCAGCCTGGGCAGGAAAGTCTGTAAGACTCTTATCTCCAATTAACTTCCAGAAAACTGGAAGTGGTGCTGTGGATCAAGTGGTAGAGCACTAGCCTTGAGCTGAAGACCTCAAGAACAGTACCCTGGCTCACAGTTCAAGCCCCATGACCAACCAAAAAAAAAAAAAAAGGACAAACATGGAAATGGCACCCACATTCTAAGCCTGTAGTTTATGCCTCACTGAAGAAATTGTGTTTATAAAGAAGGGAGACCTAGCCACTGGTGGCTCACTCCTGTAATCCTGGCTACTCTAGAGGCTATCTAAAGGATATAGTATGAAGTCAACCCTAACAGAAAAGTCCATAAGACCCTTATCTCCAGTTAACCATGAAAAAAAAGCAGAGTTGGAGCTGTGGCTCAAGTGGTAGCAAAAAAGCTTAAGAGACAACACCCAGACCCTTAGTTCAAGTCCCAGTACAGCATAGAAAAAAACAGAATAGAGATAGTCAACACACCTAGGCCAGAACTGATGTTGGTTATTGATCTAAGACAAACCTCCAAGACACAAGTTGCTATTAGGGGCACCACAGTGGGTGTGAGTACAGAATGTACAGTGTCTTGTTGGAATGGCCCTGAGAAGGTGGCCATTGAGGCCAGTTACTGGAGCACTACTCTCTCTGGGCGTGGGATAATGTTCCACCAGATGTTTTCATATATTCATACCACTAGTCAATAAGTAGCTGAACACTGCCCATTGCACACTATGGTATCTCCATTGCCCTCTATTGGCAAAGCTAGGTATTGTAAAGAAAGGTGCTTAGAAGCCAGCCAGGTATCACTAAAACACATACGTACTCAGTGGGTTTGCCACTGAGAGCACTGTGGTGTTGGAATTGATCCAGTGCTCACAGCTAAACCATGTTGTTCTTTAGTAGGACATGTAGCCTCACTAGAATAACATCTGTCTGTATAACCTATAAAATATTCAGCGTCCTCTTTTTTTTTTATTACATTAACATCTGATACTTGCTAACCAGCCTTTTTGTGGGTACAAGGACTAGGGCTTGAACTAAGGCCTCAGACTCTTGTAATCTCCACTTCTGACTTTTTGTTTATATGCCAGTCCAGGGACTTGAATGCAGGGCCTGGGCTCTGTCCTTGAGCTTTTTTGCTCAAGTCTATGCTCTACTACTTGAGCCATGGCTCCCCTTCTGTGTGTCTGTGTGTGATTAATTGAAAATAAGTGTCTCATAGACTTTTCCTGATGGGCTGGCTTTGAATCATGATCCTCGGATCTGTCCTCCTGAATAGCTAGGATTATAGACATTGGTGCTCAGCTCTCAAAGCTACTTAACTTTTTTATTTACCTGTTTCTGTGGTACTGGGAATCAAACTCAAGGTTTCACATACACTATGGAACTGGGCTACATCCCTAGCTTTATTATATACTCTATCTTCCCTCCTAATAAATAGATCAGATTTATTGGAATATCTACACTGTCACAGAACTGTCTTGATTTCTGAGAGCTCACAATTCAAAGCAAGTCTTCATTTTCTTAGACCCTGTCCAGAATTATCTAATGAAAGCCCAAATACTGTACAAGAGTCTTTTTTCACTGATATTTCCCTAAGGGTGTGCTTTCCCCTTCTCTGAAATGAGTAATGTACACACCCAGCTTGCTCAAGTAGAGATCTGTTACTGGATCTTTTTGACTGAAGGGCATTGATAAAAGACATGTTTATAAAAGTAATTTTGTGTGTGTGCATTTGTGTGTATGTGTGCGTGCATGTGCTGCTGGTACTGGGATTTGAACTCAAAGCCTCATGATTTTTCTGTGAATGTTGGCATTCTGTCACTTAGGCCACATCTCCACTTCCAGGTTTTTAACTAGTTAATTGAAGAAAAGAGATTCATGGTCTTCTCTGTCTGGCTTAGCTTTCAACCTTAATCCTGAGATCTCAGCATTCTGAATATAAGTAATTCTTAACCAAATAAATCTTCTTCCTTTTTTCATAAAAGGAAAAAAAAATTAAGGCATTCTGAAGTTGGAAATGAAATATGCCCCTACTTTAAATTATTAGAGGGACTTTAAGTAATTCTCTTTTTCCTATTTAATGTTCTTAAAAACCATAGTTCTTTTTTTAAAATCTAGAGTTTCACTTTAGGGAGGTTTTATGATTTGGTTTGTTTGTGGTGCTCACACCTGGTAAGCCTGCACTCTACCACTGAGCTACTCTCCTAGTCCATGTCATTTTTTGTTGTTAGTTTTGTTTGGGTATTTCATTTGCTATAAATATGGTCTCACTATGTATCCCAGGCTAGCCTGGAACCTGTAATTCTCCTGCCTCAGCCTCTTGAATACTGGGATTATAGGCATGTGTCAACATTCTTAGCTAAATAGTTCTTAACCTCCTGAGAACAAAAATCGATCTACTTAACATTATAAAACTTGCAGATTTGTGCATTTTTATCCAAATAAGTTACTAATTTACTCCAAAATAAATTGAGCTGAGTATAGTAGCTCATACCTGTAATTGTAACTACTTGGGAGGCCCAGGCCATACCTACTAGTGTGGGCAGTGGTGCTTGACTGTCATCCCAGCTACATGGCTAGATAAGATTAGAAGGATCATGGTTCCAGGCAAGTCTAGGCAGAAGAATCCTTGAGAATGCATTCAAAAGAAGAAACTGAGTGTCATCCTAACAAAGATGGAAAACAAAATTAGGTGGTTTGAGGTCCAGACCCCTGCCAGGACAAAAAGTGATACCCTAAGCCAGGTGTATTGATCTAAAGTCTATAATGTTACTTAGGTAACAGAGATCTAGGGATATGTTTTGAAGCCAGCCCAGACACAAAGAAGTTTGAAAGCCATCTCAGCCAATGGCGGGGCTTGGTGGTACATGCCTGTCTTCCTAGCTATAGGGGAAGCACTGTCTGGGCACTGTGGTATATACCTGTAATCGCCAGTGACATAAGAAAGTAGGATTGCAGCCCAGGCTGCATAACTCAAAACTACCTCAAAAAAAACCAATGCAAAAAGGGGATGGAACCAGATGCCAGTGGCTCATGCCTATAATATTAGCTACTCAGGAAGCTGAGACCTGAGGATCATGGTTCGAAGCCAGCCCAGGCAGAAAAGTCCATGAGACTCTTATCTCTAATAAACTACTCAGAAAAAGCTGGAAGTGCAACTTTGTCTCAAGTAGTAGAGTACCTTGTCTAGCCAAACAGTACTGAAAACAGAGTGAGAGGCCCTATCTCAGAATAACCAATGGAAAAAAAAAGTACTGAAGGCATGGCTTAGCAGTTAGAGCATATAAGTAATCACAAGGCCCTGAATTCAAAACCCAGTGTGTGTGTGTGTGTGTGTGTGTGTGTGTGTGTGTGTGTGTGTGTGTGTGTGTGTGTGTGTGTGAAAGAGCCTACATTATGTTAGATATTGTGCTAAATACTGAGGTTACAAACTTTTTTAGAAAATAAAAACTAATCCTTGACTGAAATGGATGACCACAGAATAGAATCTAAGGATATTTCTCTAAAATTTTTTTTGTAATTAATTACAAGTCTGTCTTGCCTACACTGGGGGAGAGGTGGTGTGCATGTGTGTCCATTTGTCCATGCCATGTCATGTAATTGAGTTATCTCTGTGCTCATATGACTGACTTGGTGTTTGTTTTAAAAATATTCATGTAAATAGCTTTTTCCCTAAATCTTGGTCTTAATTAATCAAATAAGGAATTTTTATCAGCAAGGGATTTTCATTACATTTCTACACATGCATATAATGTATCCTGATCAATTTCCCTTCCTCTATCATATCCCTCCATTCCCTTGCCCCTTCTTGAAATGATTTTAATAGTTTTCCAAATAAGGACATGTGTTTGTGCATGCATGTATGTGCATATGAGTGTGCCAATCCTGAGGCTTGAACTCAGGGCCTGAGTCCTGTCCATGAGCTTTATCACTCAAGGTTAGCACTCTGCCACTTGAGCCACAGTTCTACTTCTGGCTTTCTGGTGGTTAATTGGAGATAAAAGTCTCAGGGAAGCCAGGCGCCGGTGGCTCACACCTGTAATCCTATTTATTGAGGAGGCTGAGATCTGAGGATCGTGGTTCAAAGTCAGCCTGGGCAGGAAAAGTCTGTGAAACTCATCTCCAATAAGCCACCAGAAAACCGGAAGTGGCACTGTAGCTCAAGTGGTAGAGTGCTAGCCTTGAGCTGAAAGAGCTGAGGGACAGTGCTCAGACCCAGAGTTCAAGTCCCATGACCAAAAAAAAAAAAGCAGTCTAGGGACTTTCCTGCTCAACCTGGCTTTGAACCATGATCCACAAAGTTCAGCCTCCTGAGTAGCTAGGATTATTGGCATATGTTACTGGCACCTGGCAAGGACAATTTTTTTCAGTACACTTGGACTGTAGACAATTCACTGCAAAATCCCATTGTAGACTGTTGAAGACAGTCATTTAAAAATTGTAAAATGACAAAAGCCAACTTAAAAATGGTCAGCATTAGCCGGGCGCCGGTGGCTCACACATGTAATCCTAGCTGCTCAGGAGGCTGGATCTGAGAAATGTGGCTCAAAGCCAGCCCCGGCAGGAAAGACCATGAGGCTCTTCATTAAACCACCAAAAAACGGGAAGTGGTTTTGTGGCTCAAGTTGTAGAGTGCTAGCCTTGAGCTGAAGAGCTGAGGGATAGCACCCAAGCCCAGAGTTCAAGCCCCACAACCAAAAAAAAAAAAAAAGTTCAGCATTCTGTTTATGCTTGGTCATGTGTTCATTGAATTGATAAGTAGCCTCCACATTTTTTTCTTAAAAATCCTCCCTCCAGGCTGGGAAGGTGGCTCAGTGGTAGAGTGTTTGCCTTGCATGCATGAGGCCCTGGGTTCTTTTCCTCAGCACTACATAAGAAGAAAGAGCCAGAAGTGGCACTGTGGCTCAAGTGTGGTAGAGTGCTAGCCTTAAGCTGAAGAGATGAGGGACAGCACCTAGGCTGAGTTCAGACCCCATGACCAGCCCCCTCCCCCGCAAAAAAATCCATCATCTGCTGTCATCAATCTTTTTTTTTTGTCATCAATCTTAAACTCCAAAATTCTGAACCTCATTGTAACTGAAAATCATTTTGTAACTCATGTATCACCAAAACCAGATATGAACCAAAGTGTGGCCCTATTTGTAGTCTCTGGTTTTTCTGCCCTATTGAAACACTTGCATGATTTTCTTTAAAAATATTAAGGTATTTTATTACAATGGCTGCCCTAGGTTATGGCTTAGACACCAAATTACCTTTAAAAATTTTTAAAACTTAAAACTGACTCCACAGATTTTATTAGAGATTGTGGATTATAGATTGTAGGGATTAATTCATATGAACAAAAAACAACTAAAAAAATCTAACCTTTAGTTGGGCTCCAGTGGCTCAAGCTTTTCAGGGGGCTGAGATGTGAGGATCACAGTTCAAAGCCACCCTGGGCAGGAAAGTCCATGAGATACTTATCTCCAATTAACCAGCAAAAAGATAGAAGTACAGCCAGGCTGGGAAGGTGGCTCAAGTGGTAGAGTGATAGCCTTGAGTGAAAAAGTCAAAGGATAGTACCCACATCCTAAGTTCAAGCCCCAGTACCAGCACCAAAAAAATAATATTAAGGAAATCATTGAACTTTTCAATTATACAGTTAGGATGGGCCAGAACTGACATATTTTCTACAGGATCATCCAAAAACATTTTGTCTGTTTTGCTTATTTTTAGCATCACATTTTTGTGATACTTTCAAGCTTACTGCAGCAATATGTGTTTACTTGGACTCTTCCCTTCCATTTCTCCTTGTCCTGTGCAGATTATCAGCATTTGATGACCGTGGCAGAAGGCATCACTACACTTCTCTTCCCATTTCAGTGGCAGCACGTTTATGTGCCCATCCTCCCTGCCTCTCTACTACACTTTCTTGATGCTCCTGTCCCTTATCTGATGGGTCTTCAGTCCAAGGAAGGAACTGACCGTTCTAAACTGGAACTTCCTCAAGAGGTAAACTTCCAATGAATGATGAACCTTTTGCTGTGTGTTCATTCAAGGTCCAGATGTGGTTCAGTAGCTTTGTCTTCCTAATGTGTCCTATGACAGTGTCCCATGTATAGCTAGCTTAGGGTCTGAGCCCTAGAACGCATGGTGGTTCCTAATGGTTGCTGCAACATAACCATTTAGCCTGGACAGCTGCGAGCCGATAGCAAAAAAAAAAGGATAAGCATAAAATTTCACAATTTTTGAAGGTTGAGTAATAGTAGCATGATCTCATTGTTTTATTATTCTAATGACACTTCATTTTAAGCATAGTGTCCTAAGTTTAATATCCCTCTGAAATCATTGTTGTGAGGTGAATTTGTGTTGTGAGTATATGCGCGCACGGGTGCGCGTGTGTGCATGTGGACATGCACATGGGCCCCACTCCTGGGGCTTGACCTCACAGCTTCATGCTCTGACTTGGCTCATTTGCTCAAGGCTGACACTACTACTTGAGCAATACCTCCACTTCTGGCTTTTTGGAGATGTGAATTTCACACTTTTCCTACTGGGGCTGGCTTTGAACCTCAGTCCTCACATCTCAGCCTCCTGAGTAGCTAGGAGCTGAGCAGTTGATGCTAGGCTTGAATTTGACTTTTGACTTGTTAATATCTTCCAACTAGCTGGATTGATAATGGAAATATCAAATGCTTTATGCTCTCTATTTTTTAAGTATGAGACTATTTTATCAGTCTATTCTAAATGTTATAAATTAGTATGATCAGCAAAACAAAAGTTTTATCCCTTTTTTGCCACCTTAATGTTACTATGTTTCCTGTGGGGTTTTTTTTTGTTGTTGTTGTAATTCTTAACTAGCATATATATGTGGGGGTGGGAAGATCATTGAGACATTTCCATGCATGTTTACATTGTATACCAATCAATCTCATCCCCCCCCCACACACACACATCCTCCCCTCCCCACTTTCCCCTTCCTAAAGCAATTTCTACAGTTTCATCATTTCTGTTTTTTGTGATGCAAATGATCTACTTCAACAGGATTCACCCTCCTTCATCCTCCTTGTTACCCCAAACCACTTTTCCTAGTACCTATCATGTGTACTATATTTTTTTTTTAAGTGTTGCTTTTGTTTTTTGTGTACTGGGTCTTATGCTTGATAGGCAGGCACTCTTACTACTGAGCCATATCCCCATCCCTGCACTGGTTATTTTTGAAATAGGTGTTACTTCCTGCTTGGGCATGTGCCTAGACATCTGGCCAACTATTCTAGCTTCCCATCATAGCTGAATGACTGGCAAGTGTTGCTGCATCCTCTGTTGAGATGGAATCTTTTATTTTTTTTTCTGCCAATCCTGGGGTTTGAACTCAGGGCCTGGGCACTGTCCTTGAGCTTCTTTTTTTTCAAGGCTAGCACTCTATCACTTGAGCCACAGCGCCACTTTTGGCTTTTTCTGTTTATGTGGTACTGAGGAATCAAACTCATGGAGTCATGCATGCTAGGCACTCTACCTTTAAGCCTCATTCACAGCCCTGAGGTGGAATCTTGTGAACCTTTCTGCCTAGACTGGTCTGAAACTGCAATCCTCCTTATCTTAGCTTCCCAAGTAGCAAGGATTATAGGCAATGAGCCACCTCACTTGGCTCAACATGTTTAAGAGGAAAATAAGCACAAATTCCTCAGATCATTTTGAGGCTAATGTTTATTTTTAATGGCACTGAGAATTACAGTACAAAGCTTTGAAATGAAATATTGATGAGAGTCCTATTACATTATATTATTAGCTGTTTAATTAGCACCTTTCTTAATAAAAACCCTCTTGCTGTGCTTCCCTTTTGTTCATGTTTCCCATAGAGATTCTCATTTTAATAAGTGAATTTAACACACTAAACCACAGTCATACTCAGTAATGATTCCTGTAATCATCTACTGTTACTCTTAATCTAATGAATGTTTCCATATGAGAATTAATATTTGTGTTCAAGAAAAGAGAGCTTGACTCAAGCCAATATCAAGTACAGACATGTAGCGTCCTGTTTGGACTTCTTTGCTTTCTCCTCCCTGCTTTGCCCTTTTCTCTGTTTTCCCACTTTTCTCTTTCATTAAATTAATCTAGTGTCTTGTGGGTTCCCAAGTAAAGCCTTAAAATTTTCAAGGAGAAAGACATAGATCTGCCAAATGAATTTTATTTCAAGATTTAATGACATGTTTTAGTTTCTTGTTGCAATATATGTTAATCAAATGATGTTCTCTAAGACAGTTTAGGTACATAAGTATTGTTTTTCCATTTAACAGGAGTAATTGTTGAAAAGAATTTTATGCCTTCTTAATATTTTTGTAGCTGGAAAATCTGAGTCTGTGTCTGCCCTTGGACTCTAAACATAAGTTAAAATTTCTAAAAGCTCTTGTGATAGCTATGATTTTCTCAGTTTTCAGCCAGGAGCTCAACACAATTTAATAAGTGTGTGCACTAGTCTAGGGTAGAATGACATGAAATAGTCTGAATCACTGTGAAAATAGCAGTGCTGTGTAGAAACTAGAAATTAAGTGCATCATTATATGAGAAGAAAAGACTAGCAGTTTTGTCACTGTACTCATATCTTTGTGCAATGACATAATCTGCTGCACATAATTTAGGGGAGGAAGTAAATATTAAAATAGCCATTTTAAGCGAGCCCCAGTGGTTCATACAAGTAATCTTAGCTATTCAGGAGGTTGAGATCTGAGGATCAGATTTGAAGCCTGCCTAGGCAGGAAAGTTCTTGCAATTCCCTTACCTCCTATTAGCCACCCAAAATTAGGAAATGGAATTGTGGCTCAAGTGGTAAAAAGCTCAGGGGACAGTGCCCAGGTCCTGAGATCAAGTTCCAAGATACACACACACACACACACACACACACACACACACACACACACACACACACACACACACACACACACACACACACACACACACACACACACACACACACACACACACACACACACACACACACACACACACACACACACACACACACACACACACCAGGAACAGTGCCCAGGTCCTGAGATCAAGACCCAAGACACACACACACACACACACACACACCAGGGACAGTGCCCAGGTCCTGAGATCAAGACCCAAGATACACACACACACACACACACACACACACACACACACACACACACTAGGGACAGTGCCCAGGTCCTGAGATCAAGCCCCAAGATACACACACACCAGGGACAGTGCCCAGGTCCTGAGATCAAGACCCAAGACACACACACACACACACACACACACACACACACACACACACACACACACACACACACCAGGGACAGTGCCCAGGTCCTGAGATCAAGACCCAAGATACACACACACACCAGGGACAGTGCCCAGGTCCTGAGATCAAGCCCCAAGATACACACACACACACACACACACACACACACACCAGGGACAGTGCCCAGGTCCTGAGATCAAGCCCCAAGATACACACACACCAGGAACAGTGCCCAGGTCCTGAGATCAAGCCCCAAAATACACACACACACACACACACACACACACACACACACACACACACACACACACACACACACACACACACACACACACACACACACACACACACACACCAGGAACAGTGCCCAGGTCCTGAGATCAAGCCCCAAGATACACACACACCAGGGACAGTGCCCAGGTCCTGAGATCAAGCCCCAAGATACACACACACCAGGAACAGTGCCCAGGTCCTGAGATCAAGCCCCAAAATACACACACACACACACACACACACACACACACACACACACACACACACACACACACACACACACACACACACACACACACACACACACACACACACACACACACACACACACACACACACACACACACACCAGGAACAGTGCCCAGGTCCTGAGATCAAGCCCCAAGATACACACACACCAGGGACAGTGCCCAGGTCCTGAGATCAAGCCCCAAGATACATACACACACACACTTTAAAAAGGAATTTAGCTTGTGGCCCATGCCTATAATCTGGGCTACTCAAGAGTCAGAGATCTGAGGATCACAGTTTTGAAGCCAGCCCAGGCAGAAAAGTCCATGAATCTCATCTCCAACCAGCAAAAGGCCAGAAGTGGAGGTGTGGCTTAAATGGAAGAGTTCCAGCCTTGTGCAAAGAAGCTAGGGGAGAACACCCTGGCCCTGAGTTCAATCCTCAGGATTGGCAGAAAAAAAAGGGGGGAGGTGAAAGGCTTCTAAAAACAGTTATAAAAATATGTTTAGCTGGCTCACTCATATAATCCTAGCTACTCAGGAGGCTGAGATGTGAGGATCACGAATCAAAGACAGCCAGGGCAGAAAAATCCCAGTGAGACTCTTTATCTCCAATAAACTACTCAGAAAAAGCCAGAAGTGGTAATGTGGCTCAAATTGGTACAGTTCTAGCCTTGACCAAAAGAGCTCAGAGATTGTGTCCAGGTCCTGAGTTCAAGCCCCACAACCAAAAAAACCAAACCAAACAAAAAACAGAAGCCAGACCACAGTGCCTCATACCTGCAATCCTAGCTACTTAGGAGGCTGAGATCTGAGGATTACATATTACAGTTCGAAGCCATCCCCGGTAGAGAAGTATGTGAGACTCTTATCTCCAATTATCTGCTAAAAATGCTGGAAGTGGCACTGTGGCTCAGGTAGAAGAGCACTAACCTTAAGCAAAACAAAGCTCAGGAACAGCGCACAGGCCCTGTATTTGAGTCCTAGGACTGGCAAAAACAAAAAAACAAAAACACAAAAACCAAACCAAAAAAAAAAAAAAAAAACTGAGAAAAACAGAAACAGAACTATTTGCTTTCTTTTTTCTTGTTCTTTTTATCCTTTTGTCAATTGGTTTTTGAGTGGTTAATTGGAGATAAGAGTCTCACAAGGACTTTTATGCCCAGGCTGGCTTCACACCACAATACTCAGATCTCAGCCTTCTGAGTAGCTAGGATTACTGGTGTGAGCCACTGGCTCCCAGCTGCAGGTCGTTCTTTATGCAACAGTATTACTTATTTACCTTTTTTTTTTTTTGAGGGGGTAAGGTAGCAGCAGTACTGGGTATTTAACTTGGGACCTCATACTTGCTAAGCAAGGCGCTCTACCACTTGAGCCAGTCTTCTGACTACCTTTTGCACTGGTTATTATTGTCAAGATAAAGTCTTGATGTTCTAGAGCCTATGCTACCTGAGCTGCAGTCTTCCTGCTTGTGTTTCCCTGAGTTGATGGAGATGACAGGAGCACACCAGTATGCCCAGTGTGTGCTTCCCCCCCATAGCTGGAATAACAGGCATACAACACCTAGCCACTGGTTAAGATGGCTGGCCTCAAACCACAGTCCCCTGATTTCTGCCTCCAAAGTAGCTAGGATTACTATGTCTGGCTTAGTTACCTTTTATGTGGTGCTAAGGATCAAATCCAGGGCCTCATAGGTAATAGTTCAAGTACTCTACCACTGAGCTACACTTAAGTCCCCAAGGGAATGTTTTAATGTTTGCCTGTGCTATGCCCTCTGAACAACCCCCAGGCATTGAGAAGAAAACCTGTCCTAGATAGGTTTCTTTTTTTTTTTTTTAATACTTCCTGCACCTGTCTTCATTTTGGGGATTCCTTCAAGTGGGCATCACCTTGGGGCTTTATTTACCAATTTGTGTAAATATCAAGACAAATAGAGTTGTTTTCATTTTAAAAGAAATGCAAACTGAAGCCCAGTGCTGGTGGCTCACATCTGTAATCCTTGTTACTCAGGTGGCTAAAATTTGAGGATCATGATTCAAATCCACTCTAGGTAGTAAAGTCCTTGAGACTTTTATTTCCATGTAACCACCAGAAAGCCAGAGTGGAATATGGCTCAAGTGTAGAGTGCTAGCTTGAGCATAAAAGCTCAGGCATTGTGCCCAGACTCTAAGTTCAAGCCCTAGGACCAACATGAATGAATGAATGCAGGCATGGTGCTGGTGGCTCATGCCTGTAATCCTAGCTACTCAGGAGGCTGACATCTTAGGATCATGGTTCTAAGCCTCTCAGGGCAGGAAAGGTTGTGAGACTGTAATCTCCAGTTAACCAGCAGAAAGCTGCAAACAGAGATGTTCAAGGGGCTGGGAAGGTGGCTCAGTGGTAGAGGGCTTGCCTTGCATGCATGAGGCCCTGGGTTCAATTCCTCAACACCACATAAGCAAAAAGAAAAAAGCTGGAAGTGGCGCTGTGGCTCAAGTGGTAGAGTGCTAGCCTGGAGCTGAAGAGCTGAAGGACAGCGCCCAGGCCCAGAGTTCAATCCCTATGACTGACAAAAAAAAAAAAAAAGTATTAGGAGTAAATAAAAAAAGAGGATGACAGGTAAGAGCCTTCAAGGTAGAGACACAGGAAGGCTTACAAGAGTTAAGTTTTAGTCCTTTGTTCTCTTACTTTTGAGGGAACTTGTCTTGATTATTTCTTCTGGTGCTACAATCTGAACTAGGCTGGCTCATATTACGTAAGTACTCTTAATAGTAAGCTACACCCTCCAGTCATGGTGTTGCTTGTGACTAGAAGTCCATGATAGCTTTTGGTTGGAGCTGATCAATAGAAACATGGTATTTAGTTCTCACAGCATGTTTATTTGAGTTGTTCAATATAGTTTTAATTCATGTGTACAGTACTTCTTGGGATCTTCTGATAGAATTTTTTAAATTTAATGATGTTAGGAGAGTGGAAGCAACTTTGCATAATTCTGTTGTGTGAGATTTGGCTTTCTTCAGTAAGTTTTCCTAGCACAAGTTTGTATTTCCTGTTTCTTCTTTCTGAGAAGACATAGCGGAGCAAAGGAGACCTATGTGGGAGTATGCAGACAGGCCAGTAGCTGTGACACTGGGACTCCTATCTGACTATAACCTTTTAGTCGGTAGAGTACAGTTTCCTAGTGTATTCTTGCTTCTCATGGGAGAAGCTGGGATGCAGAGGGATAACAGGAAGATACCATACAAAATGAAAATGGAGCTAGATACTGGTGCCTCATGCCTGTAACTCTAGCTACTCAGGAAGCTGAGATCTAAGGATCATGGTTTGAATCCAGTCTGAGCAGAAAAGTTCATGAGATTATTTTCTCCAGTTAACCAGCAAACAGCCAGAAGTGGAGGTGTGGCTCAAGCAGTACCAGCCTTAAGCAAAAAAGCCAAGTAAGAAGAGCACAAGGCCGGAGTTCAAGTCATATGGTACTGACACAAAAGAAAAAGTCTGAGCCTTGAAGTGGCTAACATAAAAGACAATGTGGGGGAAAAAGTGGATCAGAAACAAAATTAAAGAAAAATGCAGCTGAATGCTGATAGCTCATCCCTGTAATCCTAACTACGCACCAGACTGAGATCTGAGTATCACAGTTCACAGCCAGCCAGGGCAGGAAAGCCCAGGAGATTCTTAACTCCAGTTAAATACCAGAAAGCTGGAACTGGAGCTGTGGCTTGAGTAAACACAAAAGCTCAGGGTCAGTATCCAGGCCCTGAGTTCAAGCCATAGGACTGGTACCAAAAAAAAGATAAATGCAATATCATCTTTTTTTTTTTTTTTTTTGATTTGTCAGGCCTGGGGCTTGAACTCAGGGCCTGGCCTCTGTCCTGAGCCTCTCTATGCTCAAGGCTAGCATTCTACCTCTTGAGCTACAGTGCACTTCCAGCTTTTTCTTTCTGTGTGGTACTGAGGATTCAAACCCAGGGCTTCATTCTTGCTAGGCAAACACTCTACCACTAAGCCACATTCCCAGCCCCATGTTGTTGTTTAAATAATATTTGTTGAGAATATTTTAGGCCATAAATTCCTTTACTTTCAACTTTTGTATTTCTTTTTCCTTTTTCAGGCTAACTTGTGTTTTGTGGATATCGATAACCATTTTATTGAATTGCCTGAGGAGTTTCCACAGTTCCCCAATAAAGTTGATTTTATCCAGGAACTCTCTGAGGTTCTTTTTCAATTTGGCATTCCTCCAGAGGGCAGCCTCCACAGCAGTGAGAGTGCCACCAAATTGAAGAATCTAGTTCTGAAAGATCTGGTCAATGACAAAAAGAATGGCAATGTGTCCACCAATAACCTCAGCATGTATGAGCTCCTGAAGGGCAATGACACTATAGCCCGCCTGCAGGCTCTAGCCAAGCGGACTGGGGTGACTGTAGAAAAAATGGACCTCTCCTCCTCTCTGAGTGAAAAAGAAAAGGATTCGAAGCTGCAGTGTGAAGAAGTGGAGCTTCGGGACTACCAGCTCAATGTACAGCTGCGAGAGGTCTTCGCGAACCGTTTTACTCAGATGTTTGCTGATTATGAAGCATTTGTGATTCAGACAGCCCAGGACATGGAATCTTGGCTCACCAATCGGGAACAGATGCAGAACTTTGACAAAGTAAACAAAGCCCTACCTTCCCTTTCCATATTCGTGTGCCAGACTGCTGTGTGTGTGTGTGTGTGTGTGCGCGTGCGTGCGTGCGTGTGTGTATGTGTGCGTACACGTGTGTGCGCGTGTGCACACACGCTTGCACTAGAGCTTGAACTCTGGGCCTGAGCATTCTCCTTGAGCTTTTTTGCTCAAGGCTGGCACTTTACCACTCCCAACTTTTTGATGGTTAGAGATAAAAGTCCTGTTGATTTATCTGCCTGGGCTGACTTCCAACCTGTCTTCAGATCTCAGCCCTCTGTCAGGTGGCTAGGATTTGTTTTGCGTAGCTAGAATTATAGACATGAGCCACTGCTGCCCAGCCTTGAGACCTCCCATCCAAGTACTAATCAGGTCCAACCCTGCTTAGCTTCTGAGATCAGACAAGATCTGGCACATCACATTCAGGGTGGTATGGCCATAGGCACTTAGCTCTATTACAGCTTTTGTTCAAAATACACATTTTTTGTCTCTTCTATCCCATTAGGAACTTCTGTTTACCAGTATTTTATATTAGGAGAGTTTCTTTAACTTTTTTAAAAAAATTTTGCCATTCGTGGACTTGAACTCAGGGCCTGGGCACTGTCTCTTAACTGCTTTTGCTCAAGGCTAACATTCTACCACTTGTACCACAAAGCCACTTCCAGCTTTTTCTGTTTATGTGGTACTGAGGAATGGAACCTAGGGCTTCATGCATGCTGGGAAAGCACTCTACCACTAAGTTATATTCCCAGCCCTTACATTAGTTATAGTAATTTTTCAAGATTGCAAATCATAAGGCTAGTCATTGACTTATGTTATCAAACTGCTATAACCTTTTCTCTATACTTTGATAGTGCTTAAATTATAGACATGCTTAAATCTCACTGGTTTTCTTGTTGTTGTTGATGTTGTTGTTGTTTTGTCAGTCCTGGGACCTGAACTCGGGGCCTGGGCGCTATCCCTCAGCTCTTCAGCTCAAGGCTAGTGCTCTACCACTTGAGCCACAGCACCACTTCGACTTTTTTCTTTTTGTTTATGTGGTGCTGAGGAATCAAACCCAGGGCCTCATGCATGCAAGGCAAGCACTCTACCACTGAGCCACCTCCCCAGCCCAATCTCACTGGTTTTCTAACCTTGTAAAAGTACCCCCCCACCCCCCACCCCAGTCATGAGGCCTGAACTCTGGGCCTGGGCACTGTCCCTCAGCATCTCAGCTCAAGGCTAGCACTTTACCATTTGAGCCACAGTGCACTTCCAGCTTTTTCTGCTTATGTGATGCTGAGGAATCGAACCCAGGACCTCATGCATGCAAGGCAAGCACTCTACCACTGAGCTACCTTCCCAGCCCCTGTAAAAGTCTTATTCACACCTCTCCCTCCCTCCCTCCCTCTCTCTCTCTCTCTCTCTCTCCCTCTCTCTCCCTCTCCCTCTCTCTCCCTCTCCCTCTCCCTCCCTCTCCCTCTCCCTCTCCCTCCCTCTCCCTCTCTCTCTCTCTCTCTCTCTCTCTCTCTCCCTCCCTCTCTCCCTACTTCCCTCCCTCCCTCCCTCCCTCCCTGAGCTTTTTTGCTCTAGACTAGTGCTCTATGACTTTGAACCAGAACTCCACTTCCAGCTTTTCGGTGTTTCATTGGTAATAAGAATCTCACAGCCTTTCTTGCCTAGGTTGGATTTGAACCGCAATCCTCAAATCTCAGCATCCTGAGTAGCTAGTATTACAGGTATGAGACACCAGCACCTGGCTTATTTTCTCTTCTTTTATAATTAGTCTAAGTCTACTAAAATGAAGCTTATTCCTCTTCCTTGCAGGTGCCAGGGCTTGAACCATGTTGAGGCTTGCTCCAGCTTTCTTGCTAAAAACTAGCTCTTGAGCCACACCTTCAGCCCAGTCTTCACTGGTTAGCTGGAGAGGGAATCTTGTAAACTTTATTGCCCAGGCTAGTTTCCAACCAAAATCCTCCAGGTCTTAGTTTTCTGAGTAACATACTAGCATCTGGCTTAAAGCTATTCTCTTTTTTTTCTTTTCTTTTTTTGTCTGCTGTGGCACTTGAATTCAGGGCCTGGGTTCCTTCCCTGAGCTCTCTTGTTCAAGGCTAGTGCTCTTTCATTTTGAGCCACAGCTCCACTTCCAGTTTTCTGTTGGTTAATTGGAGATAAGAATCTCACAGACTTTCCTGCCCAGGCTGGCTTTGAACCATGATCCTTCAGATCTTCCTGAGTAGCTAGGATTACAGGTGTGAGCCACTAGTGCCCAGCAGAAATCTTTTTACTTATGTTCAATCTTTCCCTTATAATAAGGTCATAACTTACTCTTTAAAAGGTAGCAAATAGTTTATTTTCAGAAGCCAAGGTTGTATCATTGTAGGATCCAAAAAAGATAAAGAGTAAATTAGGTTTGATTGCTGTTAGTGTAAGACTGTGTTCTGAAGTTTGGGAACACGGAAGACAGAAAATGACAGAGCTTTTGATTGTCATCCTGCAGCTTCTTTCCAACATTCACAACATCCTTCTGACAGATGTTCCTCACTGATCCACCACCTCTTTCCACCAGACAAAAGCACTCAGAAATGTGCATTAACTATTTTAGGTCCCTTGGGTACAGTCTGTCCCTGCTGCTGTAACTGCCCAAGCCTGAAGCTGTTGTTAGGTTGAGTCATCACTTTCACTAAATTGTTTCTTTGTGTCTTGGAAAAAAACCTCCCTAAGGTGGAATCCCTAGAGGTTAATCTACAACCTTGGGGCAGCTGTCAGAGAAAGATTAAGTAATTGTATAAAGGTATGCAGCATAAAAGATTGTTTTCTGATTTCACCTGGTATTTTGTACTGGATGTTACTGTATGATGATGTACAATCAGAACTTGCTGATGTACTTTATGTTTGACTAAACTCTAAGATTAAAATGCCATCACTTCAAATATACTCCTTCTCTGAGGTACCATCTCATTTACTTAACAATATTTTAACATATTTTTATCCAACTTGAACATAATTTGTATACATTCATGATTTATTCTTGGGGAAATTCAAGTTCTAATTTAAATCAAGCCCTGGACTTTTCTTCCTTCTTAATCTTTATGTAGTTTCAGACTAGAAGTGGGATTTATTTATTTATTTATTTATTTATTTATTGTCTGTTGTGGGCTTGAACTCCGGCCCTGTGTGCTGTCCCTCAGATCTTCAGCTCAAGGCTAGTGCTCTACCACTTGAGCCACAGCACCACTTCTAGCTCTTTCTGCTTATGTGGTGCTAAGGAATCGAACCCAAGGCCTCATGCTTACAAGGCAAGCTTCTACCACTGAGCTACCTTCCCAGCCCATAGAAGCACATTTTTTTTTTTTAATGTAACTCCTAAAGGAAAGAAAGTTTTATGGGTTGGGAAGGTGGCTCAGTGTTAGAGCGCTTGCCTTGCAAGCATGAGGCCCTGGGTTCGATTCCTCAGCACCACATAAGCAAAAAGGAAAAAGCCGGAAGTGGCACTGTGGCTCAAGTGGTAGAGTGCTAGCCTTGAGCTGAAGAGCTGAGGGACAGTGCCCAGGCCCAGAGTTCAGGCCCCACTACCGGACCCAAAAAAAAAAAAAGTTTTATTTTCAATTTCAAAAGACTTGTGACCATCTCATTTTTCACTAGGAAAATATTTAGGGCACACTAGACCTGATCTATGAACAAGTTTTATTGACTTTAAATCTTGTAGTCCATTAACATCTGAACATCAAAAGCCAGATATTTTGCCCATTTTGTTTTTAAAGGCTATTTGTACTATAATAAGTAAAATTGTAGCCAGGTGCTGATGGCTTACACCAGTAATCCTACCTACTCAGGAGGCTGAGGATGAGGATCTGAGTTCGAAGCCAGTCTAGGTAGGAAAGTTTGTGAGACTCTTACCTCCAGAAGTGGAGGTGTAGCTCAAGTGGTAGAACACCAGCCTGGAGCAGAAAAGTTAAAGAATACAAAACCCCAGTATCAGCACATACATACATACACACACACACACACACACACACACACACACACACATCATATATATATATATATGTATATATGTATATGTATATATATATATGTTTTGAGAGGTAAGATCAATGCTAAAGACATAAGTGTCCTAAAACCTATAATTTTAGAAGGCAGAAAAAGTAGGTTTTTAGGAATTTTTAAAAATTTCAACTCAGATTCATATATTATGATTTTTTTAATGATCTTAGCAATAGATCATTTTCAGGTTCATCCTATATTATTAAGATGGTCTTACTATAAAAATAATTTTCTAATTATCTCATTACAGGCTTCTTTCCTGTCTGACCAGCCTGAGCCTTACCTGCCATTTCTTTCACGCTTCATTGAAACTCAGATGTTTGCCACCTTTATTGACAATAAAATTATGTCTCAATGGGAAGAAAAAGATCCTTTGCTTCGGGTCTTTGACTCTCGGATAGAGAAGATGAGATTGTATAATGTAAGGGCACCTACCTTGCGGACGTCTATCTATCAGAAATGCAGCACTTTAAAAGAAGCAGGTACATTTGACATGCCTTTGAAAATGAAAACCCATGATCATTCCTTTTTATGTATTGTTGGCCTCATATACCACAGAATTAATTTTCAGTTTTAGACTTCCTGGTATTAAATCAAGTTATGGTGCTAGCCAGATACCAGGGGCACATGTTTGTAATCATAGCTACTCATTATCTCCAATTAGTTAGCAAAAAGCCAGAAGTAAAGGTAGCTCAAGTGGTAGGACACCAGCCTTTAGCAAAAAAGCCAAGGGAAAGTGAGAGGCCCTGAGTTCAAGTCCTAATACCAATACACACACACACACACACACACACACACACACACACACACACACACACACACACACACACACACACACACACACACAGAAGTGATATAGTTTTTTTTCTGTGCATCCCCATTCTTATGATATTCCTCTTAGTTAAAAGAAGAAAAGCATAATAAATTGGAGGTAAAGTAGAAAATTGCTTTGATTTCTCTTAATCTTTTTGTTTCAGTGGAAAAAAATTTGTCTTGCTACTGATACTGGGTTTTTCTTAACCTCTCACTTCTTTTTTCTTTATTCAAGAAAAAGTATGAATTTAAACCAGGAAATCTAAAGCTGGGAATAGATGTATACACCTACAATCTCAGCACTGGGAGGTAAAACAGGAAGATTACAAGATCCAGGCCAGGCTGGGCTAGTCCCTGTGTCAAAAAAAGAAAGAAAGAAAGAAAGAAAAGAAATATAAACTTTGAGATGCTGTCCAATTTACATAACTAAAACAGATTATATTTGCCTTATAGAGGTTTGTTCCCTGAAATTCAGTTTCTGGATTCTGGCATCCAAGTTAGAGGTTCCCTCAATCCTGACAACCAATTTTTCCCTCATGGAATCATGAGTTTGGTTAGTCTTCTCTGCCAGTTTAATAAAGTAATCATTGATAGCCAACAACTGAGTATTATATGCTCCAAGTACTTCACATGTGTTTCTGTGTATGTGCAAGCCAGTCCTGGGTCAGGCCCTGAGTTCAATCCCCAGTACCCGCACCAAAGAGAAAAAGAGAGAGAAAGCTCAGCCATGTGGAGCTCTGAACTCTGTCTGCTTTTGTTTCTGGCCTTTCCTACCTTCCTCTTTCCCTTAAGAAAAGAAGTATTAGTGTCTTATGTGGCCATTGAGATCTCTGATATATCACCCTGTGCTATACCTCACATCCTTGAGCCGGGCATTGGTGACTCACCCCTGTAATCCTAGCTACTCATGAAGCTGAGATATAAGGATCTCGGCTCAAAGCCAGTCAGGGCAGGAAAGTCCATGACACTCTTATGTCCAATAAACTACTCAGAAAAAGCTGGAAGTGGTTCTATGGCTCTACTGGTAGAACACTAGCCTCGAGCACAAATTGGCTCAGGGACAGTGCCTAGGCCCTGGGTTCAAGCCCCAGGACCAGCAAAAACAAAACAAAAACAAACAATAACAAAAAAAAATCCTTAGAGCTCTACACAAAGTGACAGTAATCTCTGTATCTCTAGAGATTGAAGTAGAATAAAAGTTATTTGTGCCTGTGCAAAGAACATTATGACTTCAGTGCTTTAAAAGCCATGTGAAAAGCCAGGTGCCATGGCTCATTCCTATAATCCTAGTTACTCAGGAGGTGGAGATCTGAGGATTATGGTTCAAAGCCAGCCTAGACAGGAACGGCCTTGAGACTCTTATCTCCAGTTAACCACTCAGAAATCCGGAAGTGGCTCTAGTGTTAGAGCACTAGTCTTGAGTTAAAGAGTTGAGGGACAGTGCCCAGGCCCAGAGTCCAAGCCCCATGACTGACAAAGAAAAAAAAAAAAAGCCATATGAATTATACAATGCCTTTTTGAGCAAATTTTATTTCTCCTGACAGAATTAGTAAACTAGAATTAAGCACCAGTTTCTTAATGTCTGTGCTTCTAGAAAGTCTTTCCAACTGGTGGCACATGCCTATGAAACTGGCTATTCAGGAGGCTAAGATCTGAGGATTGAGGTTCAAAGCCAGCTCGTGCAGGAAAGTCCATGGGACTCTTATCCCCAATTAACCACCAGAACACCGGAAGTGGTGCTATGGCTTAAGTGGTAGAGAGCTTGCCTTGAGTTGAAGAGCACAGGGATAGTGACCAGGCCCAGAGTTCAAGCCCCATGACCAATAAAAAGAAAAAGAAAGTCTTTCCAATTAAAACTGATTTCTTTCAACCTCTCAGTCACTTTGATACTTCTACTGCCTTTCCAAAAATTATATGAAACTCTTGAAAAGTACCTTATAGATGTAACCCATATGAAAATTAAATAAGATGAAGGCTTTCATTTCCTAGGAATTTATCAAAGAACTTTTTTAGCCTAGGGCTAATTTTTTTCTTTTCAAGCCTGAGGCTTGAACTCATTGCCTGGCAATGAGTTTCTTTCTCTCTTCTCTTCTCTTCTCTTCTCTTCTCTTCTCTTCTCTTCTCTTCTCTTCTCTTCTCTTCTCTTCTCTTCTCTTCTCTTCTCTTCTCTTCTCTTCTCTTCTCTTCTCTTCTCTTCTCTCTTCTCTTCTCTTCTTTTCTTTCTGTCGTGGGGCTTGAACTCTGGGCCTGGGCGCTGTCCCTTAGCTCTTTAGCTCAAGGCAAGTGCTCTACCACTTGAGTCACAGTGCCATTTCTGGTTTTCTGAGTTGTTTATTGGAGATAATAGTTTTACAGACTTTCCTGCCTGGGCTGACTTTGAACCCCAATCCTCAGATCTTAGGCTCCTGAATAGCTAGGATTACAGGCCTGAGCCACCAACACCTGGTGGCAATGTTGCTCAAGGCTAGCACTCTACCACTTGAGCCACAGCACCACTTCCAGGTTTTTCTGCTTATGTGGTATTGAGGAATTGAACCCAGGGCCTCATGCATGTAAGGCAAGCACTCTACCACTGAGCCACCTTCCCAGCCTCAAAAAAAATTTTTAAAGACAAAAAAAGGCAGTTGGTTGTGAATGTAAATACTCCTCCCACATAATACTGTGGGGTTTTTTTTTTGTTTTTTGTTTGTTTGTTTGTTTGTTTTTGTCGGTTTTGGGACCTGAACACTGGGCCTTGGCTCTGTCCCTCAGCTCTTTAGCTCAAGGCTAGCACTCTACCACTTAAGCCACAGCACTATTCTGGCTTTTTCTGCTTATGTGGTGCTGAGGAATCAAACCCAGGGCCTCATGCATACAAGGCAAGCACTCTACCACTGAGCCACCTTCCCAGCCCCTGTGATTTCTTCTATCAGACAAAATTGTCTTCTCCCCGTCTCCCCCCAAAAAGATGGAGTGTGTATGTACATGTTACAGGTACATATATATATGCAGTGCTCTTGCTGTTGCTTTTCCTCTAACTACAAAAAAATTGATTTTTAGGGGAACTCTTTAGGCTCTCTGAGTTGATATTGTATCACCAGAACCTCTTGATTTCTGTGCAGAAAGATGAGAGGTGGATAGTAATACAGTTTGCCTTGTACTTGACTACTGCAAACCAATAGTGACACAAGCCTTTGACAGTCTTAACAACAGAGCCCTGATGTCTGAGGCAGGCATTTGATCACTTCTACTTTTTTTTTTTTTTTTGCCAGTCGTGGGGCCTGAACTCTGGGCCTGGGCACTGTCCCTCAGCTCTTCAGCTCAAGGCTGTGCTCTACCACTTGAGCCACAGCGCCACTTCTGGCTTTTTCTGCTTATATGGTGCGGAGGAATCGAACCCAATGCCTCATACATGCAAGGCAAGCACCTTACCTTCCCAGCCCATCACTTCTGAATGTCCAGTACTCACTGACAGTATACTCACTGGAAAGCATCACTGGATTATTCTCATAGCAATTTTAAATATATACTCAAGGGGAAGTGGCAGGACTGGTGATTTAGTTGATGCCTATAATCTAGCTACTCAGGAGGCTGAGGAAAAATGGATCATGGTTTAAAGCCAACATGGTTTAAAGTCCAAGAGACTCACATTCTCCAACTAACTAGCAAAAGGCCCAAAGTAGCAGTATGGCTCAAGTGGTAGCACCAGCCTTGAGTGAAAAAGCCTAGTGAGAGGGCAAGACCATAAGTCCAAGCCCATTGCCAACAATTAAAAAAAAATTCAGTTCTTAAAGTCCCTTAAAATTAAAGTTGCTTTGTTTTGTTTTGCCAGAAAAATAGCTCACTTTCTTGGGTCTTTGAGACAGTCTCCAATATTCCCAGTTTAAAGTGTTTTCGTTTTGTTTTGTTTTGTTTTTTTGTCAGTTATGGGGCTTGAACTGAGCTTTTTTGCACTCTTCCACTTTGAGCCACAGAGCAACTTCTGGTTTTCTTGTAGTTACTTGAAGATAAGAGTCTCATGGACTTTCCTGCTTGGTTTGCTTCAAACCATGATCCTCAGATCTCAGCTCCTTAGTAGCTAGTATTCCAAGTAAGAGCCACCAGCACCTGGCCCAATTTAAGGTGTTTTAAAAATAGAAGTGTTGAGGAATTCTTGTCTTCTGACTTTGGCTTATTTTATTTAAGGCTAGTTTCTTCTGGACACGTAAGAAATGCATGTTTATTTGTCTGTTCTTGATCTAATAAACACTCCTAAATGATTCCTATTATGAGCATATGATAGTTGCTAAAGTAATATAATAAACTTTACATAGTTCCTTGATTGTGCACACAAAGAACCATGAATATTTCATAGGTCTTTGTAGAAAAAAATAAAGCAATAAGGCTATTGTACGTACTTCTTCCCTCCCCCCCCCCCAATCTGGGGCTTGAACTCAGAGTCTGGGCATTGTCTCTTAGCTTGTTTGCTCAAGGATAGCACTCTATCACTTGACACATACCTCCCTCTGACTTTCTGTTGGTTAATTGGAGGTAAGAGTCTCAAAGAGTTTTCCGTCTGTGCTGGCTTCAAACCCCAATCCTTAGATCTCAGCATCCTGAGTAGTTATGATTACAGGCATGAGCCACCAGTGCCCAGGCTTGGCTTTTCTTTATATTGTATTTCCATCATTTTCTTTAATGTTGCCCTTAAATCAAGTACAAATTTGTTAAGGATATTGAATTACCCACTTAAGAAAACTGTTTCAATACTAAATTATAGATTTTTCAATCCTGCTGCCTCATGTTTGACAAAGGCAGAAAATACCATAAAAATAACCATCGAATATTTACTTAAAATGAACACTCTTATCCTTACTGATTTTTGAAGAAACTGTATAAAAATCTGTTTCAGAGTGTCAGGATGATTGAGTCTTCTGTAGGTGCACAAGGGGGAGAAGCTTTATTTTAGAAGGTTTCCCATTGAAATGTCTAATTTGTTATAAATTTAACTTGTAGCCCAATCAATTGAGCAAAGACTGATGAAAATGGATCACACTGCAATCCACCCGCATTTACTGGATATGAAAATTGGTCAAGGCAAATATGAGCAAGGGTTCTTTCCAAAGTTACAGTCTGATGTCTTGGCAACAGGACCAACCAATAACAAGTAAGCATGTTCTTCACTGGAGTGACTGCAGGAATGAAGGGCAGGGTGGTCTGCAACTCTAATCAGGCTTATCTATCTGATTCTTGTTTTCTCCCTCCCTCCTTCCCTCTTTCCTTCTTTTTTTGTGCCAGTACTGAGGCTTGAACTCAGGGCCTTAGACTCTTGCTTGGTTTTTTCCATTCAAGGCTAGCGCTCTACTATTTGACCCACAGCTCCACTTCCAGCTTTTTGCTGGTTAGTTGGGGATAAGAGTCTCTCAGATTTGTCTGCCTAGGCTGGGAACGTGGCTTAGTGGTAGAGTGCTTGCCTAGCATGCATGAAGTGTTGGGTTTGATTCCCCAGTAGCACATAAACAGAAAAAGCCAGAAGAGGTGCTGTGGCTTGCGTGGTAGAGTGCTATCCTTGAGCAAAAAGAAGCTCAGAGACAGTGCCGAGGGCCTGAGTTAAAGTCCCAGGACTGGGAGGAAAAGAAAAAGATTCATTTACCCAGGCTGGTTTTGAATTCTGATTCTCAGATCTCAGCCTCTGGAGTAGCTAGGATTACAGGCGTGAGCCACTGCCATCCCAGTGTCTTTTTTTTTTTTTAATAACCTGAAAGAAATGACAGCCTTGCCACTTGCTCATCAACTAAAGATGGCTGTTCAGATTGTTTCTGAACTATATTAGAATTTTCTATTTACTTAGGTTTAAATAGAAAGTTACTGTGGAGGGGCTGGGAAGGTGGCTCAGTGGTAGAGCGCTTGCCTTGCATGCATGAGGCCCTGGGTTCGATTCCTCAGCCAACACATAAGCAAAAAGAAAAAAACCAGAAGTGGCGCTGGGGCTCAAGTGGTAGAGCGTTAGCCTTGAGCTGAAGAGCTGAGGGACAGTGCCCAGGCCCAGAGTTCAGGCCCACAACCAGACCCCCAAAAAAAAAGTTATCGTGGATCCAGGCACTAGTGGCTCACCCTATAATCCTAGCTATTGATCACGGTTCAAAGCCAGCCCAGGCCCATGAGATTCTCACCAGAAAACCAGAAGTGACACTATGGCTCAAGTGGTAGAGCACTTGCCTTGAGCTGAAGAGCTGAGGGACAGCACCCAGGCTCAGATTTCAAGCCCTACAAGTGACAAAAAAAAGTTACAGTGATATCAAGTATATGTGGTTTGAGGAGGCAGTCTGTGAACTTAAAGGAAAGAGTTCTAGTGTAGTATACATTATGGGTTGAGCTTTCAGAGTCTTTATTTTTGGTGATTTTATTTTATGTATGTATTGTTCTCCCCCCTGCCACTTATTATCTTTAAGTAGTTATACAAAGGAGTTGCCATTCAGCAAAGCAGTTGATGAATACAGTGGATCTTGATCAATGTTATCCTTTTCAAAATTCTCATTCATCCCATCTGACCCACCCCTTCCCTCACTTTTCTCTATTTGGTAGGATATAGTACATTGAAATTTTTTTTTTTTGGTCAATTGTGGTCAACTCTGGGCCTGGGCACTGTCCCTCAGCTCTTCAGTTCAAGGCTAGCACTCTACCACTTGTGCCACAGCACCACTTCTGGCTTTTTCTGCTTATGTGGTGCTGAGGAATTGAACCCAGGGCCTCATGCGTGCAAGGCAAGCTCTCTACCACTAGGTCACATTTCCAGGCCCAGTACATTGAATTCTTTATCAGCGTCTTAATTAAAGCAGCTTCCACCCATTACAAGTATCAGTCAGAAAACTTGAAAATAATTATCATTTCTATATTTAAAGTAATTACTATTCTTTCTAATAACTTTTTTGTGATTAGAAATATACCTTTCCTGCCAAACACATCAGCTCATTAGTCATTATAAGTATCCATGTATATAAACTTTATATTTTACTTATCATATAAAAAAAAGGTCAGAGAGGGTAAACCATTTATGCCAAGATCACAAAGCTAGAAAGTAGTGAGACTAGAATTAAAGCCTAGGTCTGTTGATTCAGCAACCCACACCCTATACATAATGCCTGCCGCTCTAAGAGAAAGGCACAAGATAATTTTTGTTCTTTAAGATCTAGAAACTCTTTGGTAGACCTTAAGAAATTTTTATTTTATTTATTTATTTTATTTATTTATTTTTTTGTCAGTGGTAGGGCCTGAACTCTGGGCCTGGACGCTGTCCCTCAGCTCTTTAGCTGTAGACTAGAGCTCTACCACTTGAGCCTCAGCCCCACTTCCGGCTTTTTCTGCTTATGTGGTGCTGAGGAATCAAACCAAGGGCCTCATGCATGCAAGGCAAGCACTCTACCACTGAGCCACCTTCCCAGCCCAAATTTTGTTTTATTTTATGTTACTTTGTATTTCATTTTTGTATGACTGGGGATCAACCTGGGTCTTGCAAGTGCTCAGGCAAGTAAGTGCTCTACCACTGAGCTCCATGCCCATACCCAAGCAAATCACCTGAAATACAGTACTGAGTATAAAAGAATTTAGCAATAGCTGCTGAGCTGGTAACCTGCTTCACCTTGTGCCTACAACTGAGCTGTCAGGAAAGGTGGATCCAAGAGAGACAGAAGTGTGGGAATCAATGTGCAATCTCATTTGTCCCTCTGCGCCCCCCCCCCCCGCCCCTGCCCCCACCCTCCTTCTGTGTGCCTTTTTTATGCAGTGCCACAACTGTCTAGGACTTGAACTCAGGGCCTCAAACTCTTATTAGCTTTTTCATTCAATGCTGACCCTCTACGACTTGACCCACATCTCCACTTCTGGCTTTTTGCTGAATAATTGGAATAAAAGTGTCAGGGATTTGCCTGCCCAGACTGGCTTTGAACCAGAGTAGCTAGGATTAAGGATTACAGGTGTTAGCCACAGGTTCCTTCCTGGCTTATCTTCTGTCTCTTTTGTTGTTGTTGTTATTGTTGTTGTTGTTGTTGTGGGGCATAAACTCAGGGCCTGAGTACAGTCCCCTAAGCCCTTTTTGGCTCAAGGCTAGCACTCCACCACTTTGAGCCTCACCTCCACTTCTGGTTTTTGAGTAGTTGATTGAAGGTAAGAATCTCTCAGAGACTTTTCTGCCCAGGCTAGCTATGAACCACAGTCCTCATTTCTCGGCCTCCTGAGTAGCTAGGATTACAGGCATGAGCTATCTGGTGCCCAGTTCTTCCTTTACTTTCTAAATTCATTACCTAATGCTTCATATTTTTACTGTTCATTTTGATTGCCCTGTCCCTTAACCCTATTTTTTGTTAGATCCTTGAGCAAATTTTGCTCTCAGTACCAAATTTTTTTGGTCATAGGGCTATTTTCAAGGCTTCTACGTCAAGAGTACATTTTGTTTGTTAATTTATCTTCTCTTCCTCTGTGTTTATTATATAAGCTCCTCGGATATTTATGTGGTGGTTTAGTTTTTCTAGGAATAAGTTGTGGAATGAGGTTTTGTGTTACATTCATCAAGTAAGTGGTAGTACTGAAAAATTAAGTGAGACAGTTGCAGTAGTCTTTAGGAGTACAGGGAAGAGCTGATGAAAGAGCAAATAGAGCGGGGCTCAATAGTTCACACCTGTAATACCAGCTACTCAAGATCTGGGTATTAAGGTTTAAAACCAGTTCAAGCAGACAAATCCAAGAGAGTCTTATTGCCACTTAACCAGCAAAAAACCACAAGTAGACACATGGCTCAAGTAGTAGAGGGCTACACTAGCCTTGAGTACAAAAGCTCAGGGACAGTACCCAGGCCCTGTGTTTAAGACCCAGTACACACACACACGAACAAAAACCCTGATAAATATGAGCTACCATTTTACAGAAACACAGTCATACAAGATTAGAGCAAAAGAATCACAGTGGCCAATGGGCTAATCCTTAGACCTTATAGTAGAGGACTTACTCTTTTTTTTTTTTTTTTTGGTTGCTCATGGGGCTTGAACTCTGGGCCTGGGTGCTGTCCCTCAGCTCTTCAGCTCAAGGCGAGCATTCTGCCACTTGAGCCACAGCATCACTTCTGGTTTTCTGGTGGTTTATTGGAGATAAGACTCTCACGGCTGATGTTGAATCATGATCCTCAGATCTCAGCCTCCTGAGTAGCTAGGATTACAGGCGTGAGCCACTGGTGCTCAGTTCTTTACCTTTGTTTTTAGTTTTAGTTTTTTGTTTTTTTTTTTAAAAGAATTCATTGTTGGGGGCTGGGAATGTAGCTTAGTGGTAGAGTGCTTGCTGGCATGCATGAAGCCCTGGGTTTGATTTCTCAGTATCATATAAATAGAAAAAGCCCGAAGTGGTGCCTTGGGTCAAGTGGTAGAGTGCTAGCAAAAGAAGCTCAGGGAAGTGTCTAGGCCCTGAGTTCAAACCCCAGGACTGGCCAAAAAAAAAAAAATCATTGTGGTGATGGTTGCACATTATCTGTGAATATACTAAAACACATTGGACCAAGTGCTTTGGATATGAGGATTGAATGGTATTTTGATTATGTCTTAATAAAGCTGTTATATATTTGTAAAATAATTGATTGCAAAGGAGGGGATGTCCTTCTTTTGTCGGGAACAGTTTATCTTGCTGTGTGAAAGATAGAGACCATTCTTTGGTCGGTTGTCTAGACTCAAGCTACCCTGGATGTGGGGTTTTTTGTTGTTTTGTTTTTTTAGTCGCTGGGTCAGCCGCAGTGCCACCACACAGCGCAGGAAAGAACGCCTTCGCCAACACTCAGAGAACATTGGACTGGACAACGATTTGAGGGAGGTATGTAGGTTGTCTGGATGCAAAGCTAGGACAAGGCCCACCCAGCCAGCAGGGTTCTTTGTGTGGGTCCTTTCATGTTCTCAAAAAAAAAATTGTCCAATTGTATTTGAAAATATCCTTTGGGTACTGATTTGTGAAAGACAACTTTTTTCCATTTTTGTAATTTCGGTCCTTCAGCAAGAGGATCACAGTTCAAAGTCAGCACAAGCAAGAAAGTTCTTGAGACTCTTCACTAACCTACAAAAACAAAAAACAAAACAAAACTGGAATCGGAGTTGTGGCTTAAGTGGTAGAGCACTAGCTTTGAGCAAAAGAGCTCAGGGACAATGCCCAAGCCCTGAGTTCCAGTCACAGAACCAGCCAAAAAAAAAAAAAAAGTGAATGGTAAATTTGGGAACAGTAGTCCTTGGTTTCAGTATAATTTAATTTAAATCTAGTAAGTAAAGGAGCATTTACCTAAGCTTTGTCCTGGCGGCTTGCTGACACCATTTAAGGGAAATTTTGAGCGATTTTCAAATTAAAATCCATATGCTTTATTTGTACTCTTTGAAAATAAAACTGTAATTATACAACTGAGTAATTTTAAGTAAGTTTTTGTTTCATATGATCAAAAGAAAATGCGGTAAGAAAGCCTGTTAATTGTTTTCTAAGCTCAAATGTGTAGAAATAAAGCAGAAAACAGCATTGTAAACATCTTTGGCTTTTTCTTAGTGTGTTCATCCATCCATACGTGATTTTGAACATTTGCTTAAGAACTGAAGCATCCTGTCTTAGTGCCTTCCTTTGGCAACTGTATTTCTTTTCTTTTGCCCCTTTGCTGTGGTTTTCTCATGTGCATGCTTGTTTTGCCTATCTATCTCCCCCTCTCCTTTTTATTTTTTGCTTTTCTGCCATTGGCACTTCATGCTCTTAGCCTTCCGGGGACCTTTCAGTCTGTCAGAACTTCATGGGATTCTGGGAGTGGGAGCAGGGTCCACCTCCTCCTGCACGGCTTCCTAAAAAGTCCTTCTCTGAGTGCTGCCTGGTATGTCCTCTGCCTTGTAAGTGCTGCATCAGATGTGCCCACGTGTTGCCCTTGGTATTGCCTGATGATGTGCGCGCACGCACGCACACACACACACACACACACACACACACACACACACACACACACACACACACACACACACACACACACGGGAGTTCATGTAGCTGTAGAGTGCTTCCCATCACTGTCACATGAGCACTCCATCTCCCTGCTTTGCCTTCTGCGTTCCCTTGTGTGTGATGCTATTTTGTTCTGTGAGTGTTAACGTAAATAATCCCTGTTGACAGTGAAACTGTCCCTATGCAGTGGGAATTTTTTTTTTCTTCCATTACTGGAACTTGACTCAGGGTCTGATTCTTTAGCCCAAAGGCTGGCACTTTACCACCTGATCCATGTCTCTACCTCTGGGATTTTTTTTTGGCATTAGTCCTGGGACTTGAACTCATGGCTGGACACCATCTTTGAACTTTTTTTTTTTTCTCAAGGCTAGCACTCTACCACCACTCAAGCCGCAGTTCCACTTCTAGCTTTTTGGAAGTTAATTAGAGATAAGAGTCTCACAGAATGTGTGTGTACCAGTCGTGGCTTGAACTCAGGGCCTAGGCACTGTCTCTGAACTTTTATGCTCTACCACTTCAGCTACAGCTCTACCTCCTCTTGGGATCTTTTTTTTTTTTTTTTCAATAAAAGCAAATTGTGCTGGTGCCTGTGGCTCAGGCCTGTAATCCTAGCTACTCAGGAGGCTGAGATCTCAGGGTCACAGTTCAGATCCAGCCCAGGCAGGAAAGTCTGTGAGACTCTAATCTCCAATTAACCACTGGAAAACCAGAAGTGGCGCTGTGGCTCAAGTGGTAGAGTGCCATCCTTGAGCTGAAGAGCCCAGGGACAGGGCCCAGGCCCAGAGTTCAAGCCCCACGACTGACAAAATAAAAATAAAAATAAAAAAATAAATTGTTTTTATTTCAGAGAGGGAAAAATATATTCAATATACAAATTCCCTCTTACTTATATTTTTTTTCGTTTTGAAGAACAAAAGTATTTGAATTTTGGCTTTTCTCTCTTAGAAATTTGTCTCCATAGCAATTTACTTTCCTAGTATACATTGTATGTTTCAGGAAATGCAGTCATCAACATCGAGTATTGAATGCTAAGAAGGAACCCTAGAGTTCATCTTATCCAATCTGACATAATTAGCTAAGGTCCAAGACAGTTGACCAAAGGTTAAATGGACATACAAAAGCAGAGTTGGGCTTGGAGCCCAGAAATCCTGATGTCCAGCCAGTTTTTCCTACTGACCCTACATGCCAGCTTGCATTCACCACTGTTTTCCTGAGAACACAAATAATTTAGGAGCCTTGCTCATATTTTTTCTCTGTTTATGTCATTAAAGTTTAATTTTATGAAAGATCTTTTCACAAGTTCAGCAGCAATTTAAGGGATACGAGTGTTTATTAGAAAACTAAGGAGGAGTCTATATTAAGTAGCACTTAAGCTAGGCACTGGTGGCTGAAGCCTGTAATACTAGCTACTCAGCAGGCTGAGATCTGGACATTCAGAAGCCATCCCATGGAGCTAAGACTTATGAATCCAGAAGCCTGGGTTCTAAGCCAGCCAAGGCAAGAAAATTTGGAAGACTGTGATCTCCAGTTATTCACCAGAAAGCCAAAAGTAGTCGGGGCTCAAGTGGTAGAGTATTAGCTTTTGGCAAAAAAAGCTAAGAAAGTATGCAAGGCCTTCAATTCAAGCCCTCCAGTACACACACACACACACACACACACACACACACACACACACACACACACACACACACACACACACACACACACACACACACACACACACACACACACACACACACACACACACACACACACACACACACACACACACACACACACACACACACACACACACACACACACACACACACCTCGAATATAAAAACATTAGTTGTTATGCCTAATGTCTACTCAGTTCTAGAACTTCTAGATTTACTGTTGGGATGTTAATTAGAACTGGTCAAGCTAGACAGATATGTGAAGTTCTTGTGTGGAGAGAGGAGTGGAGGAAAGAAATGATCTGAGACCCACTAGGCTTCTCCAGAATTTGCACTTAAAACCAGATACCTGCCTTTTCATCCGTCAGGTAATCTAAGTCACTAAACTAGGTGTCTTATACCTGTAATCCTAGCTACTCAGGAGGCTGAGATCTAGGATTGAGGTTCGAAGCCAGGGAAAAAATAGTCCGGTGGAATTCTTTATTTCAAATTAACCACTCAACACTCAGAAGTGGCTCTGTGGCTCAAAGTGGTTAGAGTGCTAGCTTTGAGCAAAAGAGCTCAGAGACAGCACCCAGGTCCTGAGTTCAAGTCCCACGGCCAACGAAAAAATAAATAGAAAATAAAAACTAAACTAAGCCCAGTGCTGGAAGCTCACACTTGAACTGTGTTTCAGAGCCAGTCCAGGCAGGAAAGTCCTTGAGGTACTCTTGTGCATGCGTGTGTGCTCTCTCTTTCCCTCTCTCCCTCTCCTCCACCCTCTCCCTCTCCCTCTCTGCCTCTCTCTCCTTCTCCCTCCCCCCCTCTCTCTTTTTCTCCCTCTTTCTCTCTTGGTCATTGTGGAGCTTGGTCTGGACCTGAGTGCTGTCCCTGAGCTCTTTAGCTCAAAGCTAATGCTCTACCTCTTTGAGCCACAAGCACTACTTCTGGTTTTCTTGTGGTTAATTGGAGGTAAAAGTCTCATGGACTAGCCAGGCGCAGGTGGCTCACGCCTATAATCCTAGCTACTCAGGAGGCTGAGATCTGAGGATCACGGTTCAAAGCCAGCCTGGGCAGGAAAGTCCATGAGTCTCTTATCTCCAATAAACCACTAGAAAACTGAAAGTGGTGCTGTGGCTCAAGCGGTAGAGCACTCACCTTGAGCTGAGGAGCTCAAGGACAGTGCCCAACCTCAGAGTTCAAGCCCCATGACTGACCCACCTCCCCAAAAAAGGCTCATGGACTTTCCTGCCTGGGCTGGCTTTGAACTGCAACCCTCAGATCTCAGTCTCCTGAGTAACTAGGATTACAGGCATGAGCCATTGACACCTGGCTTGAGACTTTTATCTTCAGTTAACTATATAAAAACCAAAAAACTGCAAGTGGAGCTGCTTCTTAAGTGGTAGAGAGCCAGCCTTGAGCAAAAAGGCTAAGGGATAGTACTGAGCCCTGAGATCAAGCCCCAATACTGGAGTGCACAAACACACACACGTGTGTGCGCACACACACACGCACACACACATACACACACAAGTACTAAGTAAGCTCCACATGGTTCTGAATGATTTTAAACTTTAAATTAACAGATTTAGGAGAGCACAGCACAACACTTTCTCCAAAGTGCCACACGCTAATCCAGCCTGTCCGTATCTCGCTTATTCCTCTATTTGTTGGTATAAGGTTAAGTAGAACAGAAAATGATACTTATATATTTTTAAATACTCTTAATTTTTAGAAATATATGCAAGAGGCACGAAGCTTAGGAAAAAACCTGAGGCAACCCAAATTGTCAGACCTCTCTCCTGCAGTAATTGCACAGACTAACTGGAAATTTGTGGAAGGCTTATTAAAAGAATGCAGAATGAAGGTATGTATTACTGATGCTGGACAGTGTGAATTTACACTTGTGCTGGGGATGGGAGGTATGGCTAAGAGGAGATGAGTCAATCTCCACTGGGAACATAGCTTCCCTAAAAGGAATCTTGCATGTATTCTTACATGAAATCCCACCATACCAGTAATCTAGGAGCCCCACATAGTTTTTCTCATCTTTGTGTTCTCTGCCATCAAAAGACATTGCCAGGTTCTGGTGGCTCACTACTATAATCCTAGCTACTCAGGAGAATGAGATAAAATGATCTTGGCTCAAAGCCAGCCTTGGAAAAAAGTCAGCAAGACTTTTTATTTTCCAATTAAGCACCAAATAAAGCTGGAAGTAGGGCTGTGACTCACGTGTTAGAGTGCTAAACTTGAGCAAAAAGAGCTCAGAGATAGCACCCAGACCCTGAGCTCAAGCCTTTTGACCCACAAAAAAGAAAATTATTGTATAAAAGCTCTTTTCCTACATGGGTATGTTATGCAAATATCTCAGTCTCTCTTTAGTGTCTCTCCATTTCTCTGACATAATAGTAATACTCAGATGATATTATTGCAGTTAGAAATCAAAACATTTCCCTAGGGTATTAAAATATCTGTAATTAGGCTGGGTGCTAGTGGCTCAAGACTGTAAACCTAGCAACTCAGGAGACTGAAATCTAAGGATCATGGTTCAAAGCCAGTCCATGAAACTCTTAGCTCAAGCAGTAAAGGAGTCGAAAGTGTGAAGCTGTGACTCCCGTGGTAGGGTACTATCCCTGAGCACAAAAGGGACAGTGGCTATGCCCAGAAAATAAGCCCCAGGAACAGCACACACCACACACAAACACACACACACACACATACAATGCAAATCTGTAATTAGACAACGAAGGGACGCCAGGTCTCTTAGGCTGGTAATTGACTCACTTATGGGATGGATTAAAGACTGATCACATGTGATATTTCAGACAAAGCGCATGTTGGTAGAGAAGATGGGACATGAGGCAGTGGAGCTGGGCCATGGGGAAGCAAACATCACTGGTCTGGAGGAGAACACCCTGATCGCCAGCCTCTGTGACTTGCTGGAGAGGATATGGAGTCATGGCTTGCAGGTCAAGCAGGTAACTGCTCAGGTCATAGTCCATTAGGAGATCTGTAAGAAATGTGACATAGAGAAGGAGATGTCATTAAAAGGCCATCTTTAGTTGGGTGCTTATGGCTCACCCCTGTAATCCTAGCTACTCGGGAGGCTGAGATCTGATGATCATGGTTCAAAGCTAGCCCACACAGGCACATCCATAAGACTCTTATCTCCAGTTAACCACCAGGATACCAGAAGTGGTGCTGTGGCTCAATTGGTAGAGTGCCTGCCTTGAGCTGAAGAGCTGAAGGACAGTGCCCAGGCCCAGATTTTAAGCCCCACCACCGACCAAAAAAAAAAGCAGGGAGGGGGGCGTGGCGGGGGCGCTGTCTTCAGACAGGCACTTAGGACTTGCGCCTATAATCCTAAATTTACTTGGAAGTCTGAGATCTGAAGATCAAGATTCAAAGCTAATCCTGGAAGGAAAGTCTGTGAGAAAATCTCCAATTAACCAGAAAAAAGTCAAAAGTGGAGCTGTGACCTTGAGGGGGAAAAAAGCCAATAAGGAAACAAAACAAAAAAAGCCTATGTTGCTTTGTCTTTTGTTACAAATGACTGGCAGTGTATCACCAGTTTTGTTTTGTTTTGTCCATAGTGGGGCTTGAACTCTGGTCCTGGGCACTGCCCTTTAGCTCTTCAGCTCAAGGCTAAGGCTCTACCACTTGACCTACAGCATCACTTCTGGTTTTCTGGTGGTTTATTGGAGATAAGATCTTACAGATGTTCCTGTCTGGGCTGGCTTTGAACTGTGATCCTCAGATCTCAGCTTCCTCAGTAGCTAGGATTACAGATGTGAGCCACCAGCGCCCAGCTTGTGTCACCAGTTTTTTAATGCCAGAAAAGGGAAATATAATCAACAATCAGGCAATGATTTGGGAACAAATGATAAAATGATAGCAAAAGAAAATCCCACACTCACTGCATGCTCATTGCTCTGTGGGACCCACACAATGTGTGATACAGTGTTTAAGGGTGGAAAAGTTTAGATAGTTTCTTTGCTCTGGTCCTCAGTCTCCTTTTCTGATGGGACTCCCCTTTCTCTTTATCTGGTTATGCCAGTTTTCTTCCTTCTTTCCACCCAAATATTCTACATATAAATATGTATTTTGTGCTACTAGAGCCCCTTAATTCCATGGATACTAATGTAACCTAATTATATCCAACAAAGTGACAGTCAAGCTGACCTCAATCATCTCCATGCCAGTCCTTCTGGCCTTCTGCTGAGCTAAGTCTCTTGCCAAGCTCCTCAACAAGGTGAAGGAGTTAGATGCTCAAAATGTCACTAGGCCTCTGTGTGTTGCTTAGTAGTTGTGTGCCTACAATGTACAGGGCCCCGCTTCAATCCTTAGCTCCACCAAAAATAACTGTAAAAATGATGCTAGGCTGGCTGGGAAGGTGGCTCAGTGGTAGAGCGCTTGCCTTGCATGCATGAGGCCCTGGGTTTGATTCCTCAGCAACACATAAGCAAAAAGAAAAAAGCCAGAAGTGGTGCTGTGGCTCAAGTGGCAGAGTGCTAGCCTTGAGGGACAGTGCCCAGGCCCAGAGTTCAGGCCCCACGACCAGACCCCAAAAAAAAAAAATTAAGTCATGCTGGGTACCAGGGATAATACCTATAGCCTCACTACACAGGAAGGTGAGAGCTAGAGGATCACAGTTCAAATCCAGGGAGAAAAAAGCCACAAGATGGGGTGGGGGAATGTAGTCATAGAGATGGGAGGACAGGGATGGTAGGGAAAAAACAAAGGAGGAGGCAACAATGCTTGATAATTACCTTGCTCATGTAATTGGGCCCCTCTGTACAGTCTTTTTACAATAAAAACCTTATTTTAAAAAAAGCCACAAGACGACATCTCCACAGGAGCTCTTCAGCTCAAGACTAGCGCTCTACCACTTGAGCCACAGCACCACTTCCGTCTTTTTTCTTTTTGCTTATGTGGTGCCGAGGAATCAAACCCAGGGCCTCATGCATGCAAGGCAAGCGCTCTACCACTGAGCCACCCTCCCAGCCCTTCTTGATTCTTTTTTTTTTTAAGTAAAACTTTATGAACCTTTTATTTTCAGGGGAAGTCAGCCTTGTGGTCACATTTAATTCAGTTTCAGGACAGAGAAGAGAAGCAAGAGCACCTTGCAGAATCACCAGGTGAGTGGGCACTGGTTTGGGATAGATTGTTTCCACAGAGCAAGCAGCACCAGACCATAGGGAGCGTCAGTTCTGGGAAGCTGTGTTTGTCTCTTCTCTGTCTCAAGTGAAACTTACCCATCTTGCCAGAAGTAGAGTAAAGCAGAGGTGATCAATGGGATTTATTAAATGGAAGGCTGTAGAAAGCCACTTAACCTCTCTGATCTTCTGCCTCCTTACTCATAAGACAGGGAAGGTAATGTTGGCTATACCAAGTTAGTCGTGTCCATCAAAAAATGTAACACATATGAAAAACTCATAAAGTGTGAAGGACAATGCCAGGGTACATTTTTGTCTTACATAAAAGATGGGTGGGCTGGGCACCAGTGCTCACGCCTATAATCCTAACTACTCATGAGGTTGAGATCTAAGGATCACAGTTCAAAGCCAGCCCAGGCAGGAAAGGAATGAGACTTTTATCTCCAATTAACCACCAGAAAACTAGAAGTGGCGCTGTGGCTCAAAGTGTTAGAGCACTAGCCTTGAGCACAAAAACCAAGCAATAGTACAAGGCCCTGAGTTTAAGCTCAAAAACAAAAATCCTCTCCTAGAGTCATAATCTTTTTCCATCATTACTTAATTGCTTATGTATGTATGTATGTTATTTATCTATTTGTGAATGATGGCGTCTCACTGTAATACCTAGCTAGTTTCAAACTCCTAGGGTCAAGAGATCCTCTCACTTTAGCCTCTCAAGTACCTGGGGTGTATAGCTTATACACACCTGTATACAGGTATGTACCACCACACTCAGATTAGAAGTCAAATTCTCTTACAATTTATAGAAGATATCTCATGTTAGAAGTATCATAATTCTGCTAATTAAAAGTACATGTGGCTCACACCCATAATCCAGAGATCCGAGGAATGGGGTTTGAAGCTAGCCTGGGCTGGAATGTCCATGAAATTCTTATTTCCAATTACCCACCAAAAAATCTGGAAGTGGAGCTGTGGCTCAAGTGATAGAGAGCTAGTCTTGAACAAAAAATCTCAGAGATAATGCCCAGGTCCTAAGTTTAAGCTTCAGGACACCCTCCTTCCCCCTCCCCCCCCCAAAAAAAGGATGTTTATGTGGTTCTGTGTGTATTTATAGCAGGGAGCTTGCTTGCTTTTTGTTTGTTTTGTTTTTGGGTTTTTTTGGCGGGGGGAGCAGTCCTGGGGCTCAAACTCAAGGCCTGGGCACTGTCCCTGAGATTATTTTTGCTCAAGGCTAGCACTGTACCACTTGAGCCACAGCATCACTTCCAGGGCTTTGTGCATGCTAGACAAGCACTCTACCACTAAGCCACATTCCCAGCCTTGTTTGTCTTTTCTTTTCTTTTTTTTGCCAGTCGTGGGGCCTGAACTCTGGGCCTGGGCGCTGTCCCTCAGCTCTTCAGCTCAAGGCTAGCGCTCTACCACTTGAGCCACAGTGCCACTTCTGGCTTTTTCTGCTTATGTGGTGCTGAGGAATCAAACCCAGGGCCTCATGCATACAAGGCAAGCACTCTACCACTGAGCCACCTTCCCAGCCCTGTCCCAGAACTTTTTAAGCTCAAAGCTAATGCTCTACCACTTTGAACCACAACTTCAATTCTGGTTTTCTAGTGATTAAATGGAGATAGAATCTCATAGACTTTCCTGCCCAAGCTGGCTTTGAACTGGGATCCTCAGGTCTCACCCTCATGAGTAACTAAGATTACAAGCATAAGCCCAGCCTGTTTGTTTTTTGTTGTTTTTATGAGTTGTGGGGCTTGAATTCAGGGCCTGGGCACTGTCCCTGAACTGCTTTTTTTGCTCAAGGCTAGTGCTATTCCCCTTGAGCCACAGCAGTTTCCGGTTTTTGAGTGGTTAGTTGGAGTTAAGAGTCTCCTGGGGACTTTTCTGCTCAGTCTGGCTTAGAACCTCGAGCCTCAGATCTCATCTTTCTGAGTAGCTAAGATTACAGACATGAGCCACCGACACCTAGCTTGCCTTTTTTGTTGTTGTTGTTTTTTGTTTTTAATCAAACCAGTGACCAAAAAGATGCTCTACCACTGAATCACACCAGTTGTTCAGAGCTTTCTTTTCTTTTTCTTTGTATTTGTGTATGTATGTATGTATGTGTACATGCATGTGAGCTACTAGAGCTTGAACCCAAGCTCTGAGAGCTATCCCTTTATTCATTCAAGACTGGCACTTAACAACTTGAGCCACAGCTTCACTTCCATGTTTTTGGTGATCAGTTGGAGATAGAGTCTCACAGACTTTCCTGCTGGGTGGCTTCAAACCATGATCCTCAGGTCTTACCCTCCTAAATAGCTAGGATTACAGGTGTGAGTCACCAGTGCCCAATCTAACATGTTATTTTATTTTTAGCACTTTTTCCAGATTTTAATCTATATATTTCTACTTCATGAGTCCAGAGATAAAGATTGACATACCTAGTACCTTAATTTAGAGATTGTTTTCTGTAATTATGCTATTAGAATGAGTAGCTGTAGAAAATGAGTAGTCATTAGGGCCAGAATTTGCACACTTTGCCTTATTTGCTAGGTGAACTTCTATAAAAATTATTGTAACTGTCTAAATATAGCCACAGATTAAAGTTCTTTCTGTTATTTTTTTCTAATTAATATTTTGCTGATGCTTTTCCATAGTTGTCCTTGGACCAGAAAGAAGAAAGTCTGACTCAGGAGTTATGTTACCTACACTCAGGGTCTCTCTCATCCAAGACATGAGGTATTTTTTGCATATGTTAAAATGATGATAACTTGAAAGTATTTTATAGTTTATCACCTAACTAGCTCAAATATATATGGCTACATGTATTTTTCCTTACATATTCAGAAGAAAGCATTTTTTAATCATTGATTTATCTTTTATTTTTAATTGGTCATGGGGCTTGAAGAGCTGTCCCTCAGCTTTTCAGCTCAAGGCAAGCATTCTACCACTTGAGCCACAGCGCCACTTCCAGTTTTCTTGTGGTTTATGGGCGATAAGAGTCTCTTATACTTTACTGCCCTGGCTGGCTTTAAACTGGGACCTTCAGATCTTAGCCTCCTGAGTAGCTAGGATTACAGGCATGCGCCACCAAAGCCTGGCTTGATTTATCATTTCTATCACTGATTGATCACTGATGTCTATGCTATTATATTTTTTCTGACATTAAATCCAACTGAGTTTTCTAAACTATTTCTTATCTATTATATAATTTTTGTTTGTTTTTTTTTAACTCCCTTAAATATCAACTATCTACAGATACAGGCAAAAAAAAAAAAGGTGGTCAAATAATAACAGGTTACTTGACTCTAAACTTACTGTCAGCAGATTTTGTTTGAAACAAATACAAATTTGAACTTTTTTTTTTTTTTTTTGGTCCGGTCGTGGGGCTGAACTCTGGGCCTGGGTGCTGTCCCTCAGCTCTTCAGCTCAAGGCTAGCGCTCTACCACTTGAGCCACAGCGCCACTGCCGGCTTTTTTCTTTTTGCTTATGTGGTGCTGAGGAATCGAACCCAGGGCCTCAGGCATGCAAGGCAAGCGCTCTACCACTGAGCCGTCTTCCCAGCCCTAAATCTGAACATTTTTATTTCTCACTAACTGGCCTTAGAAATCTTCAGAGGTGCCGGGCACCAGTGACCCACGCCTGTAATCCTAGCTACTCAAGAGGCTGAGATCTGAGGATCACGGTTCAAAGCCAACCTGGGCAGGAAAGTCCGTGAGACTCTATCTCCAATAAAGTGGAAACTAGAAAACTGGAAGTGGCGCTGTGGCTCAAGTGGTAGAGTACTCACCTTGAGCTGAAGAACGCAGGGACAGTGGCCAACCCCAGAGTTCAAGCCCCACGACCGACAAAAAGAAGAAAAAAAAAAGAAATCTTCAGAGGCATTAAGATATCCAAAACAGCCAGGCACCTGTAATCCTAACTACTCAAGAGACCAAGATCTGAGGATTACAGTTTCAAGTCAGCCAGGAAGGAAAAGTCTGTGAGACTCTTAACCATCAAAAATCCAGAAGTGGAGCTGTAGAAGGCTAACCTTGAGTAATAAATAGATAATAAAAATTAAAAAGCAGGCTGGGAATGTGGCTTAGTGGTAGAGTGCTTGCCTCACATGCATGAAGCCCTGGATTCAATTCCTCAGTACCACATAAACAGAAAAAGCCAGAAGTGGCACTGTAGAGTGCTAGCCTTGAGCAAAAAGAAGTTCAGGGACAGTGCCCAGGCCCTGAGTTCAAACCCCAGGACTAGCAAAAAATACATAAAATAAAATTAAAAAGCTCAGGAAGAGTACCCAGGTCCTGAGTTCAAGTCCCAGAACTGGCACAAAAAATAAATCCCAAATAGATTTTTTTCAGATGAAGAAGGCTTTTTTTTAAAAAAAAAAAAAAACATTTTAGGCACAGTACTCAGCTCTTAAGATGTATAAGTCTAAAATGAGTGTCATACCATTTGTAACAACAGTAACATTTATGGTTTGCCTTATAAATATTGTTGATACTTATTTGCTTTGTTAAATATTTGCAGCTCTTAACAACTAGTACTCAAACATAGTGGTGACACATCTTGTCTTTACCTCTGGCTACCTGTGTGACCATCCCTGTGCCTCAGTTTCCCCAGGTCTCAAGTAGACACAGGAACAGCACCCATTTCATACCATTTTTTTTTTTTTATCTTAGCCACAGTGAAAGTTCCGTGAAGCCAGGCAACAGTGGCTCACGCTTGTAATCCTAGCTACTCAGGAAGTTGAGATACAAGAATTGTGGTTCAGAGCCAGCCCAGGTAGAAAGAACTGTGAGACTGTTATCTCCAATTAACCATCAGAAAACCAGAAGTAGCACTATGGCTCAAAGTAGTAGAGTACTAGCCTTGAGCAAAAGAGCTCAGGGACCGGGCTGGGAAGGTGGCTCAGTGGTAGAGTGCTTGCCTTGCATGCATGAGGCCCTGGGTTCGATTCCTCAGTACCACATAAGCAAAAAGAAAAAAGCCAGAAGTGGCACTGTGGCTCAAGTGGTAGAGTGCTAGCCTTGAGCTGAAGAGCTGAGGGACAGCGCCCAGGCCCAGAGTTCAGGCCCCACGACCGTACCCAAAAAAAAAAAAAAAGAGCTCAGGGATAGAGCACAGGCCCTGAGTTCAAGTCCCATGACTAACAAAAATAAGCGGGGGAGGGAGGAAGGAAAGAGGAAGAAAGGAAGGAAAGAGAGAGAGAGAGATCTTGGCTCCTGTAACTAGCTTTGCAGGATTAACATTTTCAGCTGTGCTGTTAGCTAGCTCTACAGCCAGGAGCCTATAAAATATGGTGATGAGACATCTTCAAATGTTGGAGTAAATATTCAGTAACTTAATAAATGCAGATTACCCAAAGTAAGCATGAAAAATGCATATTTAGATACTAGTGCTTACCAGCTACATTATACATGCATCTTTACATTTGTTTCCATCTTTACCTGTGTATGTATTTTGTCATAATTGTACACAGGAATTTTCAAACTGTGAGTTAATGATGTCTCTCATTTCATATTAGTACCAGGGGTCCTTCTTTCCTTATTAGTAATTTTTTTGTCCAACAACCAGAGATCTGATTCTTGTTATGGACAGCATATTTGCTTATTGTGCAAGCCTCGTAAGTCATGGCTCAATGACCAGCCCATAACACTCTGGACACTAGTTCATAACTGTTTTCATCTACTTCTACTTTTGTTTTTCAAGTTTCAGGTCCAGTCAAAATACTAGTTTCCAAAGCTTAGGTTTTAAAAGTGTTTTTTCTTCATTCTCTTCAGTGTATTGCATTATTTATTTGTAAAACTGTTCTGTTAGGCCAGTTGCTGGTGGCCCATACCTGTAATCTTAGCTAATCAGGAGGCTGAGATCTGAGGATTACAGTTCAGTCAGCCAGGGCAGAAAAGTGTATGAGACTCTTACCTCTAATTAACTACTAAAAAGCCAGAAGGAGGGGCTGGGAAGGTGGCTCAGTGGTAAGCGCTCACTGTGCATGCTTAAGGCCCTGGGTTCAATTCCTCAGCACCACATAAGCAGAAAAAAAAGCCGGAAGTGGCGCTGTGGCTCAAGTAGTAGAGTGCTAGCCTTGAGCTGAAGAGCTGAGGGACAGTACCCAGGCCAAGAGTTCAGGCCCTACTACCGGACTCCCACCCCCAAAAATAAAAATAAAAAGCCAGAAGTGGATGTATGGCTCAAGTAATAGAACACCAACCTTGAGCCAAAAAAAAAAAAAAGACTAGAAAAAAAAGGTCAAGGATGGTACTGGCTCAAGCCCTGAGTTCAAGTCCCAGGACCGGCATACAAAAAAATAATTCTGATGGGGTTGGAAGGTATGGCTCATTTGGTAGAACACCAGCCAGTGAGCAAAAGTGCCAGGTACTAAGTTCAAATCCCAGTCTTGGACAGAAAAAAAAAAAAGCAGTTCTGTTCTTATTTTGTATTCTATTTAGAGTTCCCTTCTTATCCTGGTTGACCATTTGTTTTGCTTTGTTTCCCTGAAATTTATGTATGATCAAATTCATTGTTTGTTAGTGTTCAGTGCTGTGGACCTTACAAATAACACAACCATGGTACAAAACAGTTTCATTATCCCAACCCCCAGGCTCCTCCTTGTTAGTCAGCCCCTCTCCTATTGCCTGGTTCTGACAGTAACTGGCATATTCTAAGCTTTCTCCCTTGACAGGAGCTAGAGGAAGCATTCCCTCAGCCATAGTGAGCATACCTACCACCCATTTACTGGTTTTCAAATATTCTCTAATGAGAAGTACCAGGCAGGGGACAGGAGGGGATGACACCAGGGCTACAGATGGAAAAATATAGGAAGAGTCCCAGGCATCTTGTAATGCCAGAACATAAAGACACGATCAGAAAATAATAGTGGCTTTAGCTAAGAGGTATTTCAGTTACTAAACATCAAGGAATGTAGTAGAACATGTAGTTGTTGAAAGCTGAAGTCCTGTGTCCTGATTGGATGAAGTCTGCAGGGCTGAGAGAGAGCCTCCATTGTTTTAGAGGCTCACCTTGAAGGGAAGGTGTCTGGATCCCCAGGGACCCAGGCTGCTGCTACCACCAGTGTAAGGCAAAGCCCACAGAGGTCGTGCTTAACACAGATTCTCATGGCTATGTAATGATCCCTTTAGAATAAGTTTGTTATAAATTCTGAAAAATTATTAGAGGTGAGGTGGATTGTGGCCAAGCTCCACAAAAATGGTAAGGGTCAGGTGCTGTTGGCTCACACCTGTAATTCTAGCTTCTCAGTAGGATGAGATATGAGGATCATGGTTAGAAGCCAGCCCAGGCAGGAAAGTCGGTGAGACTCTTTGGGTCCGGTCGTGGGGCCTGAACTCTGGGCCTGGGCTCTGTCCCTCAGCTCTTCAGCTCAAGGCTAGCACTCTACCACTTGAGCCACAGCGCCACTTCCAGCTTTTTTCTTTTTTGCTTATGTGGTGCTGAGGAATGGAACCCAGGGCCTCATGCATGCAAGGCAAGCGCTCTACCACTGAGCCACCTTCCCAGCCCCTCCGTGAGACTCTTACCTCTAGTAAACTACCAAAAAGCTGGAAGTGGCTGTGGCTCAAGTCATAGATTGCTAGTCTAAGGTAGAAGAAGCTCAAGGACAGTGCAAGGCCTAGAGTTCAAGCTTCAGGACTGGCACACAAAAAAAAGACAAAAAGCAGATTGTATTTGATGCTAATTCTTTTTTTTTTTAATCTTTTTTTTTTGGTCAGTTGTGGGACTTGAACTCTGGACTCACTCTTCAGCTCAAGGCTAGCTAGCACTTTACCACTTGAGCTACAGCACCACTGAGCCACCTTTCCAGCCCAGTATTCATATATTTTTGCTTTCATGCAATTGTTTCTAACATATTTATAAGGTGATTTCTTTGTTGTATGTCCCTCCCCCATGGTATAACCCCTGCTTTTACTGTATTTAATGTTGGTATAATTTGTGGAGGGGAAGGGAAAAATCAAATCGTTTAAATAGGGATACAGGTGGACCCATTGCAACAATGAGATGTACAAATTGTTATGTCAAAAAACGAACTTTACAACTTTGGCTGGGGGGGTGGTAGGAAGGGATGGGAAGGGATGGGAAGGGGAAACAAAGGAGAAGGCAACAATGCTTGATAAGAAATGTACTCATTATCTTGCCCATGTAATTGTAACCCCTCTGTATGGTATTTTCACAATTAAAAAAAAAAACAAAAAGAGTCTCACGGACTTTCCTGCCCGGGCTGGCCTTGAACCGAGATCCTCAGATCTCAGCCTCCTGTGCAGCTAGGATTACAGCGCCCGGCTCCTGCTAATTCTTATTAGTCCACAAGTGTTGGAAGAGATTTTTGTAACTATAAGGGAAGGAAAAAAAGGTAGACCTGGGGATGACAGAAACAGCCTCCATGATGCTACTCTGCCGTGCTTCACAGCCTATCCTGTCCCTACGCCTGCCTTGCTCTTGCTCTTGCTCTTCTTCCTTTCCTTCCTTCCTTAGGAGGAAAATCATTTAGGAAGATAGATTCAGACTCACTGGAATAGTATTTATGTACATATGCAATAGTTCATTGATGTCAGGTACATCATTTTTGTAATGTATAATTACCATGCAATTTTCCAAGCCTCTTCCAATTTTTTTTTGTGTGTGTGGGGGTGGTTGGGCTTGAACTCTAGGCCTGGGCACTATCCCTTGGCTCTTCGGCTCAAGGCTAGCGCTCTACCACTTGAGCTACAGTGCCACTTCTGGTTTTCTGGTAGTTTATTGGCGATAAGAGTCTCACAGACGTTCTTGCCAAGGCTGGCTTTGAACCACAATCCTCAGATCTCAGCCTCCTGAGTAGCTAGGATTACAGGCATGAGCCACCAGTGCCTGGCCCAGTTTTTAAGATCATCAACACAGTATAGCTGGACTTACCTAATATCCTAAACAGTAAGATTTTGTATTTTCTACGTAATATCTGAGACCACATGAAAAATAGCTCAGTAGATTAAACTTGTGGCAAAAAGCACTGTGAATACAAACTTGACTATTCTGATTGTCTTATTTTTTATCTCTTGAGGGTCTGGAATAAGCAAATAAATATTTATAAGTGTTTTGAGACCAAAACAAAGAAAAATCAAAAGCCTTAAAAAGTGGGTTGGAGGGATGGCTTTCAGGAGGCAGAGCACCTGCCTAATAAGCTCAGAGCCCTGAGTTCAAAACTCCAGTACTGCCATAAAAATAAAAAAAAATACATAAAGCTGCAAAGCTCATGAGTGTGGATAATTCCTTATAAGATGCTGCCTGTGAGCTCGAGTTGCCATGCAGAGGTGACATGGGCTGGCTTTGTGAATGCAGACTGGCTGAGTTTAGCCAGCCTTCACATTGTGGGTAATGGCAAAAAGAGCTTTCCTGTCTTGTGGTTCCTGTCTGTAGTCTGTCCATAGGCTCCAAGCCACACAGAGCCAAGCCCTCATTGTTGTCTGTGTTCTCTAGGCACATTCAGAGCATGAGTGAGATCAAGACTGATGTGGGGCGTGCTCGGGCATGGATCAGATTGTCCCTGGAAAAGAAGCTTCTGTCCCAGCACCTCAAACAGCTGCTCTCTAACCAGCCGCTCACCAAGTAAGACCAGGCCTTTCAGAACCATTTCTGCTCCCCTGAAGTGTGTGCTGGTAGAGCACATTGTGACCGTATCATGTAAGCTGACTAACTGGTGTCTCGGTGTGAATTGCTAATTCACAAGCCACGTGTATTATTACTGTCCTATAGACATGTGCTCCAGAAACTTCATGGTTGTAAAACTTCATGGTTGTAATACTTGATCATTCTGGGAGTGCACACCAGATTGCACAGCCAAAGAACAGATTGCTGTGCTGTAATGGGGTGCGGGAGGAAGCTGACTAGTCCACACAAGCTGACAGTAACATCTGAAGGATACACGAATTAATATAAACCTTGTACTGTAAAACTCACAACAAAGCCTGGAGTGACTGGGCAGGGCATGGTTGATCACATCTATAATCCCAGCTTACTCAGTCACACCTAATACTAGCTACTCCAGAGGCAGAGATCAGAAGAATTGAAATCTGAGGCCAGCCTGGGCACAATGGTAGCAAGAACCCATCTCAACAAAGCTGTATATGGTAATACACATTTTTATAATCACAGATACAGCGGAAGGCCTAGGTAGGAGAATCATAGTCTAAGGCTGGCCCTGAGCAAAAAGATGAGACCCTATTGAAAAATACCTAAACCCAAATAGGACTAGGGGTGTGATTCAAGTGGTAGAGTGCCTGATTTGCAACCACAGATTGCTAAATTCAAACCCCAATTTCCTATCCTACCCTACCCCCCCCAAAAAAAAAAAAAAACTAAAGCCAAAAGCTGCTGGCTCATACCTGTAATCCTTCTTATAGCCTTTGTTTTATTTTGTTTTTGGTGGTTGTGGGACTAGAACTCGGGTCCTGGATGCTGTCTCTGAGCAATTTTTGCTCAAGATTAGCTCTCTACCACTTTAAGCTACAGCTCTACTCACCCCCTCTCCCCCTTCCCCCCCTCCCCCGAGCTATCTGGAGATAAGAGTCTTATGGAAGGGCTGGGAAGGTGGCATGAGGCCCTGCGTTCAATTCCTCAACACCACATACACAGAAAAGCTGGAAATGGTACTGTGGCTCAAGTGGTAGAGCACTAGCCTTGAGCTGAACAGCTGAGGGACAGCGCCCAGACCGAGTTCAGGCCCCACAACCAGCAGGAAAAAAAAAAAAAAGAATCTTATGGACTTTCCTGCCCAGGCTGGCTTTGAACTTCTATTCAGCCTTCTGAGTAGCTAGGATTACAGGTGTGAGCCACTGGGACCTGGCTCTGCCATTGTTTTTTTTGTTATTGTTATTGTTGTTGTTTTTTTCCTTGGTTGTGGGGCTTGAACTCTGGGCCTGCGTGCTGTCTCTCAGCTCTTCAGCTCCAGGCTAGTGCTCTACCACTTGAACCACAGTGCCACTTCTGGCTTTCTCAGTGGTTTATTGGAGATAAAAGTCTCATGGCCTTTCCTGCCATGGCTGGCTTTCAACCGAGATCCTCAGATCTCAGTCTCCTGAGTAGCTAGGATTACAGGAGTGAGCTACTAGCGCCAGCTTCTGCCATTGTTTTTAAACCCTTGTCAGTATGATCAACAGTTTACTGGTGGGCACCTGTAATCCTAGCTACTCAAGAGGCTAAGATCTGAAGTTCATGGTTCAATGTCATCCCAGGCAGGAAAATCCCTGAGACTCTAATCTTTAACCAGCAAAAAGCTAGAAGTAGAGTTGTGGTTCAAGTGGTAGAGCTCCAGTCTTCAGTGGAAAAACCTAAAGGATCCACCCCAGGCCGTGGAGTTTAAGCCCCAGTACTAGTACCCCCCCCCCCCAAAAAAAAAGTCAGCTGGGCATGGCAGCTCACACCTGTAATCCTAGCTACTCAGGAGGCTGAGATCTGAGGATCATGGTTCAAAGCCAGCCCTGGCAGGAAAGTCCATGAGACTCCTATCTCCAATAAATCACCAGAAAACTGAAAGTGGCGCTGTAGCTCAAGTGGTAAAGCATTTGCCTTGAGCTGAAGAGCTGAGGGACAGTGCCCAGGCTCAGAGTTCAACCCCCACCACCAACAACAAAAGTCTTTAACTGGGGGAAGGTGGCTCAGTGGTAGAGTGCTTGTCTTGCATGCATGAGGCCCTGGGTTGGATTCCTCAGCACCACATAAGAAAAAAGAAAAAAGCCGGAAGTGGCGCTGTGGCTCAAGTGGTAGAGCACTAGCCTTGAGCTGAAGAGCTGAGGGACAGTTCCCAGGCCCAGAGTTCAGGCCCCACGACCAGACCCCCCCCCAAAAAAAAAAGTCTTTAACTGTTGATATGTTCATTGTTTGAATTATCTGTATGAGATGAAAGTCTCTTGTTTTATATGGTAGATGTATTAATGTGGAATCAAGGCATAATGGAAAGTATATCATGTGTTTGTTTTCCCCTTTAGGAAGCTCTATAAGCGCTATGCTTTCCTGCGTTGTGAAGAAGAGAGAGAGCAGTTTCTGTACCATCTCCTCTCCCTCAATGCCGTGGACTATTTCTGCTTCACCAGCGTCTTTACAACCATCAGTAAGTCTGGAGAAAGGGGAATCATGTTTTCAAAAGTGAGACTGCAGCCAGGTGTTGTGGCTTACACCTGTATTCCTAAATACTCAAGAAGCTGAAATCAGAGGATCAGACAGAGTTCAAAGCCAGCCAGGCAGAAAACCTGTGAGACTACAGAAAAAGCTTGAAGTGAGCTGTTGCTCAAGTAGTAAAGCGTCATCCTTGAATGAACATCATCCTTGAAAGAAAAGGCTAAGAAACAGTACTCAGGCCCCGAGTTCAAACCCCATTACACATAAATCTTTAGGATCTGTGTTTTAAAAAAACTAATTTTCCAGAAGTATCCCACTAAACATCATTAACATTTTATAGGCCAGAATTATGAAGATTTGGCTTTCCAGTCTCTGGTAGAGACAAACAAGGAGAAAGGCAGTTATAATGTCTACTAATAGGACCAACCTGTTTTTGAGGTTACTACAGGTTTAAGAATCCAAAATACAAGCTGGGTGCCAGTGGCTCACGCATGTAATCCTGGCTACTAAGGAGGCCTCTGAAATCTGCCAGCTTGGGCAGGAATGTCCATGAGACTCTTACCTCCAATTAACCACTAGAAAACTGGAAGTGGTGCTGTGACAGCTCAAGTGGTAGAGTGCTGGCCTTGAACTGAAGAGCACAGGGACAGTACCCAGGCCCGGAGTTCAAGCCCCACAACCAACAATAATAACAAAAAGAATCCAGAATACCATCTCTTATGTCCAGGATTTTATCCCAGTGCAGGGGATGGGAAGAATGTAAAGAGTAAAGATAGAGCATGCTGATGTACTCTTGTAATCCTAGAAGGTAAGAGGCTGAGGCAGAAGGATCATAAATTCAGGGCCAACCTGGACTACATAATGTAGCAAGACCTTATCTCAAAAAGGGGGGGGGGGGACTTGGAATATGACTTAGTGATAGAGTGCTTGCCTAGCATGCACAAAGCCTTGGATTCGGTTCCTTAGCACCAAATAACAGAAAAAGCCAGAAGTGGTGCTGTGGCTTAAGTGGTAGAGTGCCAGCCTTGAACGAAAGAAGCTCAGGGACAGTGCCCAAGCCCTAGGACTGGCAAAAAAAAAAGTCTCAAGATACTATTTACATTTTCATTGTTTTTGTGCCAGTGCTAGGGCTTGAATTCAGAGCCTGGACTCTGTCACTTAGCTTTTATCTCAAAGCTTGTGCTGTACCCCTTGGTGGTAAAGAGTCATGGACTTTCATGCCTTGACTGGCTTTTGAATCATTATCCTTATATCTCAACCTTCTGAGTAGCTAGGATTATAGGCGTAAGTCACTTGCATGTAGCATTGCAGTTTTAAAAGAAGAAAAACCCATTTAGGATTCCTAGGTTTCTCTTTATCTGAAGAATTGAACTGCTTCATGAAAAAAAAAGTATTCTGGTTTAATAAGATTGCTATTTTTATACTTAAACTGTGAAATCACTGTTGTGCCATTGTAGGCCTCTGCAGCCCTGACTGCTGACCTTACCTTGGCCTTTTCTAATCCTAGCAATGCAAGACATGAACTCCATCTCTAGCACTCCCTTCTGCTTTCCATTTCAAAAGTCATTTGACTAAACCATGAAAGGATGGGCTTTCTCTAGCAATTTCCTGCCTTCAACAAAAATTAAAAGGATCAGAAAGGAACTTATCCACCCAACAGATAGTCATTTTTGTACATTTAGGGAGATGAACCATTTACTCTACCCACTTTCCTGATAAGAGTTGGCTGATCTTGAGCTCATATTGTGAAGCTATATCTATTTTGCCTTGTCTGGAGTGAGTTTCCCATCCTGTTTGCATCTGTCTCTAGGATTAGTCCTAATGCCCCTCTTGGGACTGTGTAGAAATCCCAGAAAGTTATAGAAATCTGTCAAAAGTATTGATTCACCAGGCATCAGTGAATCACACCTGTAATCCTAGCTGTTCCAGAGGCTGAGATCTGAGGATCATAGTTCCAATCCAGCCCAGGCTTGTACATGAAACTCTTGTCTCCAATTGACCACTGAAAAAAGCCAGATACTGAGCTGTGGCTCAAGTGGTAGAATAACAGCTCTGAGTGAAAAAGCTTAGGTACTGTACACACAACTGAGTTCAAGTCCCAGTACCAATGTACACATGCACATGCATACACACAGATATACAAATAAGTTTGAGTTAACCCCATTTGAAAAGACAAAACATGTAATGTCTAACTTCATGCTGCCAAGCTTGAGCCAATATCTGTGGTAGGACAGTGACATCTAGTGGCCCATCATTAGAAGAACCTGGTCAGTATGATCAACAGTTTATTCATGGGCACCTGTAATCCTAGCTACTCAAGAGGCTAAGATCTGAGGTTCATGGTTCAATGTCATCCCAGGCAGGAAAATCCCTGAGACTCTAATCTTTAACCAGCAAAAAGCTAGAAGTAGAGCTGTGGTTCAAGTGGTAGATCTCCAGTCTTCAGTGGAAAAAACTAAAGGATAGCACCCCAGGCCGTGGAGTTTAAGCCCCAGTACTAGTACCCGCCCCCCACCCCCCCAAAAAAAGTCAGCTGGGCATGGTAGCTCACACCTGTAATCCTAGCTACTCAGGAGGCTGAGATCTGAGGATCATGGTTCAAAGCCAGCCCTGGCAGGAAAGTCCATGAGAGTCTTATCTCCAATAAACCACCAGAAAACGCAGTTTGAGCTGGGTTCCTGTGGCTTATTCCTGTTGTGAAATCCTAGCAACTCCAGAGTCTGAGATCTGAGGATTGAAGACAAGCCTAAGCAGGAAAGTCCATGAAACTTTTATCTCCAGTTAACCAGAAAAAAGTCAGAAGTAGAGCTGTGGCTCAATTGTAGAGGGCTAGCCTTGAACAGAAAAGCTAGGGGATAGAACCCCTATACGCTTAGGCTCTGAATAACCACCAAAAAGCTAGAAGTGGAGTTGTAATTCAAGTGGTAGAGCACTAGCTTTGAACAGGAAAGCTCAGGAGCCAGGTGCCAGTAGCTCATGCCTTTAATCCTAGGTACTAAGGAGGCTGAGATCTGAAGATTGCATTGGTTCAAAGCCAGCCAGGGCAGAAGTGGTGCTGTGGCTCAAGTGGTAGAGTGCTATACTTGAGCAAAAGCAGCTCAGAGACAGTGCACAGATCCCTGAGTTCAAGCACCAGGACTAGCAAAAAAAAAAATCATACAAAGCAAGTTATCTCTGAAAAGCAAATTAATAGATATTGATACATAGATTGGATTCATGGGTGGGTACATAGATGCATACATAGATAATAATCTCTAATTATATTTTTTCATGAATTTCTACCTTTTTCTTTCAGTGATTCCCTACAGGTCAGTGATCATCCCAATTAAAAAGCTGAGCAATGTGATCATCACGTCAAACCCCTGGATCTGTGTGTCAGGAGAGCTAGGAGATACAGGAGTAATGCAGATTCCCAAAAACCTCCTGGAGATGACTTTTGAGGTAAGTCAGCTCATCTCAGTCCAAACAGAAAGTGTCCTATTTCCTCTATAGGAGTCTAGTTTTGCTTTCATTTTTTTCTTTGAATCAAATAAAATAAAGAACACATAAGCAGACCAGATTATTTCTGCATTCATAGGCTATTATATCATAGGCTGTTGTTACCTAATGCAGCTTACATTAGTCTAGTCTTGTCACTATTTTCTTTGTTAAGTGCTACCTTTCTGCTTGTAATGGGCTATACCCGGTCTTATTCCTTGATTTCCAGTGCTGGACATAGATCCTCCCAAGCAGAGAGCATTGGAAATGCTTCTTCCAATCCTGGATCCAGCTATCCTTAGACACAGGCACCAGAGTCCCAACACTTACATGCTCATGGCTTTTAGAACTGCTGTAAGGAAACTCAGTTGGCAAGATAAGAGAAGCCACCACTTAAAAGGCCAAATTAGCTGGGAAGATGGCTCAGTGGTAGAGTGCTTGCCTTGCATACATGATGCCCTGGGTTCGATTCCACATGAGCAGAAAAGGCCAGAAGTGGTGCTGTGGCTCAAGTGGTAGAGCGCTAGCCTTGAGCTGAAGAGCTGAGGAACAGCGCCCAGGCCCAGAATGCAGGCCCCACAATCGACCAGAAAAAAAGAAAAAAGGCCAAATTATGAGTCTTTATTGGAGAGCTGGAGGACTGCTGGTAGACTCATGTCTCAAAGACCAGCAGCCCTGAATGCAGCTAGCACAAACCTTATAAAGGCCAAATCCACATAAGGTGTGTAGAATCAAACCCAACAAAAGTGTTTTACATGAGCAAAGCAAACCAGATGAGGATACTTGAACCTAATAGAAAAGCAAACCATCAAAAATCAGGGGAAGGGCTGGGAAGGTGGCTCAGTGGTAGAGTGCTTGCCTTGCAAGCCAGAGGCCCTGGGTTCAATTCCTCAGTACCACATAAGCAAAAAGCCGGAAGTAGCACTGTGGCTCAAGTGGTAGAGCGCTAGCCTTGAGCTGAAGAGCTGAGGGACAGCGCCCAGGCCCAGAGTTCAGGCCTCACAACCGGACAAAAAAAAAAAAAAAAAATCAGGGGAAATCAAGGGCCAATTATGAAGAGGAAGCATAGACCTAGTCTCCTTCAGAACACAGAGAGACACCAAAAAAAAAAAAAAATCTAACATACCACTTACTTCAAGTGATTTTATAAAATTCCCTTTTAGGCAAGCACCAGTGGCTCGTGCATGCTTGTAATCCAAGCTACTCAGGAGGCTAAGATGTGAGGACCCAGGTTTGAAGCCACCTCAGGCATAAATATTGCCCAGAGAGTCAGTCTCTCTCTCTCTCTCTCTCTCTCTCTCTCTCTCTCTCTCTCTCTCTCTCTCTCTCTCTCTCTCTCTCTCTCTCTCTTTTTCCTCTTTTTCCGTTGGTCATTGGGCTTGAACTCTGGGCCTGGGCACTGTCCCTTAGCTCTTCAGCTCAAGGCTAGTGCTCTACCACTTGAGCCACAGTGCCACTTCTGGTTTCTGGTGGTTAATTGGAAATAAGAGGCTTGTGGACTTTCCTGCCCGGTCTGGCTTTGAACTGAGATATTCAGATCTCAGCCTCCTGAGTAGCTAGGATTACAGGCATGAGCCATCGGTGCCCCAGCTCTAGAGAGTCTCTTATCTCCAATTAACCAGCCAAAATTGGAACTGTAGCTCAAATGGTAGAGCACCAGCCTTAAGCTAAATGATAGCTCCCAGGTCCTGAGTTCAGCTCTAGTACCAGCAAACACACAAAAAAAATAATATTATAATCAGCTTTGTGGTCTCATCTGGTGAAGGATTCCTTTATTTGAGTCTACATGCAGGTTAGTTCTGATACATAGAAAGACCTGTTTGGTTTTCAGGAGGGAAGTAGATCTAACTTCAAGTCTCTCCTCCTGTTCCTGGGCTCTAAGAATAGCAATTTCTACTTCCAGTTGTAGCATTCTGCAGGAGTAATGGACTCACAACCATCTGTTCATGAAAGATTAAAGGTCTGTGTTATAGTATTGTGAGATAGTGATACTTAAAGTCACAATCACATTTTAACCTTCACAAGGCAAATTGTCATTATCATGGTCTATAATGTTTGTGACTTCTATGAGCTTTGACAATACAACTATTTTTTCCACATCAGGTGGTATTTACATTTCTTTCCTTTTGCTTATCTGTTCCCTCTTTCCCTCTCATTCCCTCCTTCCTATCGCTGCGTTGACTTGCTTAGTTTTTTTTTGTTTTTTTTTTTGGTTGGGTCGTGGGGCCTGAACTCTGGGCCTGAGCGCTGTCCCTCAGCTCTTCAGCTTAAGGCTAGCGCTCTACCACCTGAGCCACAGCGCCACTTCCGGCTTTTTTTCTTTTTGCTTATGTGGTGCTGAGGAATCAAACCCAGGGCCTCAGGCATGCAAGGCAAGCGCTCTACCACTGAGCCACCTTCCCAGCCCTTGCTTAGTTTGTTTTAATCAATGTTATACACCCTCTGTTATACACCTTCTGTTGTATATTTTCCCATTTCCCTCTGATTCTGTGCCCTCCTCCTAGTTTCCCTCAGATGTGTACATATATACCTTATATGTGGTCAAGAATATTGAATCAATTAGAAATGATACGACAAATTTAGTGGAGGTCCTTTGTTTCTCGAGTCCTGTTTACTTTGTCATATCCTTGCATTTTGGATTTAACATCCACATATCAGGGAGACCATGTGCCATTTGTCTCTCTGCTCTTGGCTCACTTTGCTCAAAATGATTTCTTCTAGTTCCATTTCCCTGCAGATGCCATTATTTTGCCTTTCTAATGGCTGCATAATATTCTGTTGTATATAGGTAGCACAATTTTTTGATCCATTCATCTGTAGTGGGGCATCTGGGTTGTTTCCATATCTTGACTATTGTGAACAGTGCTGCCATGAACATGGAGGTGCATGTGTCCTTGTATCCTGGTTCCTGTTGCTCAAGGTAGATGCCTAGGAGTGACATGGCTGGGTTATAGGGGAGGCCTATATTTACCTTTCTGAGGAACCTCCAGACTGCTTTCCAAAATGGTTGTATTAGTGTACATTCCCACCAGCAGTGAAACAGGGTTCCTCCTTCTCTGTATCCCCTCCAGCATTGTCATTGGCTGAATTTAGTATGTGGGCCATTCTGACTGGGGTAAGGTGTTATCTCAGGGTTTTTTCTTTGTTTTTTTTGGTCTGGTCATGGGGCCTGAACTCTGGGCCTGGGCGCTGTCCCTCAGCTCTTCAGCTCAAGGCTAGCGCTCTACCACTTGAGCCACAGCACCACTTCTAGCTTTTTTCTTTTTTCTTATGTGGTGCTGAGGAATCGAACTCAGGGCCTCAGGATGCAAGGCAAACGCTCTACCACTGAGCCACCTTCCCAGCACCCTCAGGGTTGTTTGCATTTCCTTTACAACCAGGGATGATTATCATTTCTTACTGTGTTTCTTTGCCATTTTTATCTCTTCCTCTGAGAACTCTCTCTTTAGCACCTGTGCCCATTTAATGATTGGTTTGTTAGATTTGGCCTTTGTCTGATATATTACTGGTAAATATTTTTTCCCAATTAGTTGGCTGTCTTTCTAGTTTGGTTGCTATGTCTTTAGCTGTGCAGAAACTTTTTATTTTAAGGTAGTGCTGTAGAGAGCTGCGTGAGGCCGCACCTGGAAGATGGCGCCAGCTTCCGCCCTCCGCCTTTCCGATGGCGAGTGCTCTCTGTGGTAAACAACTCCTTATATGGCTAAGGCAAAGAATCTGGCTTGCTTCCGCGTACCTGAACATATTGGTGATTCCCATGTAGCGTATCAGGGTTGGCTACCCAGGGGGTACTTAAGGCTGTGGGGAATTCTCCCCGGGGTTGGGGTCAGAAGATTACTAAAAGGTCCTGGATAAACTGCAGAGAGAAGAGTTCGGTGTCACGTCTTCCTTGCTGGTCAAGGTGGTAGCGACATAGTGCCATAAGTATGTGATTTTATTTTTGGATCTTCTAATCTGTTCCATTGGTCTTTGGGTCTGTTTTTGTGCCAATACCAAGCTGTCTTTGTTAATATGGCTCTATAATAGAGCTTGAAATCTGTTATTATGATCCCTCCTGACTTGTTTCTTTTTTTTTTTTTATTGTGAAAATACTGTACAGAGGGGTTACAATTACATGAGCAAGGTAATGAGTACATTTCTTATCAAGCATTGTAGCCTCCTCCTTGGTTTCCCCTTCCCATCCTTTCCCATCCTCCCCACCCCCCACCCAATCCTCCCTGCGCCCCTCCCCCCCAGTTGTTTCTTTTGCCTAGAATTTTTTTGGCTATTCTAGATCTTTTATTGTTCCATATGAATTTTTGGATTGTTTTCTCTATTTCAGTAAAGAACGTCATTGGGATTTTGATGGGAATTGTATTAAATTTGTATATCATGGCCATTTTCACTATATTAATTCTGCCTATCTAAGAACATCGAAAGTCTTCCCACTTGCTGGTGTCCTCTCTGATTTCTTTTTTTAGGCTTTTATAGTTTTCTTTTCTTTTCTTTTTTTTTTTTTTTGTCGGTCGTGGGGCTTGAACTCTGGGCCTGGGCGCTGTCTCTCAGCTCTTCAGCTCAAGGCAAGCGCTCTACCACTTGAACTACAGTGCCACTTCCTAGTTTTCTTTTTTTTTTTTTTTTTTTTTTTATAGTTTTCACTAAATAGTTCCTTTACATCTTTGGTTAGGTTAATTCTTAGATTTTTTTTTTTTTAGGTCATTGTGAATGTGGTTATTTCCTTCATTTCCCTTTCTGCTTATACATTGTTGGTGTACAGAAAGGCAGCTGATTTTTGTGGGTTAATTTTGTATCCTGCTACTTTGCCAAAGTAGTTTATAAGCTCTAGGAGTTTGGGGTTGTAGTTTCGGGGATTGTTAAGGTATAATATCATGTCATCTGCAAATAATGTCCTTTTCTTTCCTTATTGCACTGGCTGAAGATTCCAGAACTATATTGAAAAGGAGTGGAGACAGTGGGCATCCTTGCCTTGTTCCTGATTTTAGGAGAATTGGTTGTCGTTTTTTCCTGTTTAATATAAGATTGGCTATTGGTATGTTGTATGTGGCTTTTAAACCATCCCTTCATCTCTGGGATGAAGCCTACTTGATCATAATGTATGATTTTTTCTTATATGTTTCTGGATGCTGTTGGCTAAAATTTTATTGAGGAACTTTACATCTGTGTTCATCAAAGAGATTTGTCTATAGTTCTCTTTTTTTGTTGGGTCTTTGCCTGGTTTGGGATGAATGTGATATTGGCTTCATGGAATGAATTTGGGGTTGCTCCCTCTGTTTCTATTTCTCTGAGTAATTTGAGGGGTATAGGTATTTTTCTCTTTAAAGATCTTGTAGAATTCCATTCTGAATCCATCTGGTCCTGGGCTTTTCCTTGTTGGAAAGTTTCTGATTGCTTCCTCTATCTCATTGTAAGCTATTGGCTTATTTAATTGATTTATTTCTTCTTGGTTGAGTTTAGGCAATTTGTATTTCTCTAAAAATTCATCCATTTCTGCTAGGTTTTCCTTCATTAGTGAGTATGGATTCTGGAAATAGTTCTTTATAATTGTTTGGATATCTTGGGTATTTGTTGTAAGTTTTCCTGTAGCATCCCTGATCTTATTGATTTGGGTCTCCTCGCTTCTTTTTTTTAATTAATCTTGACAGAGGTCTGTCAATTTTATTTATTTTTTCATAAAAACCCAGCTTTTTGTTTTATTAATTTTATTTATAGTTTTCTTAGTCTCTATCATTAAGTTCAGCTCTTATTTTGGTTATCTTACTCCATCTAGTAACTTTGGTTTCAATTTTTTTCTTGCTTTTCTACCATTTTTAATTGCATCATGAGATTATTTACTTGGTCTGTCTCTGATTTCTTGATAAGGACACTGAGAGCAATAAATTTGCCCCTCAGGACTGCTTTTGCTGTTTCCCATAGGTTTCTTAGTGATGTATATTCATTTTCATTGAATTATAAGAACTTTTTAATTTCTTCTGTGACCGAGGTGTTGTTCAGAAGTATGCTGTTCAATTTCCATGTGTTTGAGTAATTTCCATTGTATGCTTTGTTATTGAGAACTAGCTTGATTCCACTATGGTTGGACAGAATACAGGGGATTGTGTCAGTCCTCTTGTATTTGCTTAAATTGTTTGTATGAACTATGATATGATCTATTTTTGGAGAAAGTTCCAGGGCTGCTGAGAAGAATGTGTACTGGTTGTTGTTGGGTGGAAAACTCTGTATATGTCAATTGAGTCCACTTGAAATATGGTATCATTTAATTTGGAGGCTTCTTTGTCAATCCTTTGGTTGGTAGACCTGTCCTTTGGTGAGACTGGAGTATTAAAGTCTCCTAGTATTGAATTTCATCTGTGTTTTTCCTGTAAGTGTGAGAGTATTTGCTTAACGTATTTGGGTGCTCCAATGTTTGGATTGTATAAATTGATAATGGTAATATCCTCTTCTTGGATTATTCCCTGTATTAATATGTAATATCCTTCTTTGTCTTTTTGTATTGATTTTAATGAAAAGTTTGTCAGATATCAGGATGGCAACTCTTGCCTTATTGCTGGGAGTATTTGCATGTTAGGTCTTCCTCCATCCCTTCACTCAGAGTTTGTTTTTATCCTTGGGTCTCTTGAAGGCAACAGATAGATCCAATCTGCAGTTCTTTTTCTTTTGATTAGTGAATTGAGCCCATTAATATTTATGGTTATTATAGAGAGATGCATTGTGTTTCCTGTCATTTTCCTGCTTTCCTGTGTTTCTTCTTTCCTTTCCTCCTGTGCTTACTAAGTTGGTCTTCTAGAGATGTCTGTCTGATGTGGATTCCTGATCCTGATTGTTTTCTTCAGATTGTGTTCCCCCTCTTAATATTCTTTGTAGTGCTGGCTTGTTTATGGATTCATTTAGTTTTTCTTTAGTATTAAAATTTTAGTTTCTCTGTCAAATGTGAATGCTAGCTTCACTGGATATAGCAGTCTGGGTTGGCAGTTATTGATTCTCAGGGCTCAGATGGTACTTTCCCAGGCTTTCTTTGCATTCAGTGTCTGTGTGGAGAGGTCGCAGTGATTCTGACTTTTGTTCCCATTGTAGTATAGCTCATTCTTTGTTTTTGTTGCATGCAAGATCATTTCTTTATTGTTCAGCTCTAGCATTTTTACTATGATGTGCCTAGAAGTGTTCCTCCTGGGATCCTGTTTGCTAGGTGTTCGGCATGTTTCTGTTATGTAGGTCAGATATTCTCTTTTAAGATTAGGGAAATGTTTGGCAGTAATCTTATTGAATATGTGTTGCACCTCTCTGTTCTGGTATTGCTCGCCTTCATCAATCCCAATTATAGGAAGGTTAAATTTTTTGGCACTGTCTGCTTGTTCTTGGATTTCCCTTTGACATATTTTGAGTGTTTTTTCCATATCTATGACTTTTATTTCCAGTTCCTGCATTTTGTCTTCAGTACCTGATAGTCCATTTCATTCACTTTATTAACTGTGGCTTCCATTGTGGTTTGCATGGAGGAAATTGAATCATTTATGATTTCTATGTTGGTTCTCAAAGTATTATTTTTTTCTTTTAAAGAGGTGTGTGCTGCATCTATTTTTGAATGCATCTCTTGTTTGAAATTTTGAATCTCTTTTGATAATTCATTTATCTTACTTATTTTTCAATCTCTTTCTGTCCAAACTTTGTTTTTTCATTCCAGGCTGAAGCTCTTACCACTTGAGCCACACCCCCACTTCTGGGTTTTTGGTTATTAATTGGAGATAAAAGTCTTACAAGCCAGATGCTGGGGGCTCATACCTGTAATCCTAGCTACTCAGAAGAATTTAAGGATCATAGTTTGAAGCTAGCCTGGGCAGGAATGTTCCTGAAACTCTTCCTTCAGTTAATCACCAAAAGCCAGAAGTAGAACTGTGTCACAAGTGGTAGAGAATTCAAGCCACAGGACCAGCCAAAAAAGTCTCAGATATTCCTGCCAAGGCTGGCTTTGAACCTTGATCCTCAGATCTCAGCCTCCTAAATAGCTATAGTAGATTACGTGCATGAGCCACCAGCACTTGGCTTCATTTTTTTTTCTAGCTAGCACCCTTTCCAACTTACTGAAATCCCTGTCATCCTTCAAGACAAATCACTGTTTTGATGATGAATAAGGTTTCTAGGTTCCTCCATAGCTTTCTTCCGCCCTTGTTAGGTCTGTAGTCTGGCACTCACCATGATGGATGGCCAGTGTCCATCGTTCTCCTGTCTCTCCATGGGGCTCCCTAGTTTGTTTCTCTAGAGCAAATGCACAATAGGTCTCTAGTTATGAGATGGAGCTAAGTTCTACTGCAAAGCTGAGAAGAATGCAAAGCTGAGGTGGGATCACGGTTCTGATTCAGCTATGGTCCTGTCTCTGCAGTGCCAGAACTTGGGGAAGCTTACCACTGTTCAGATCGGTCATGATAACTCCGGACTGTTAGCCAAATGGCTAGTGGACTGTGTTATGGTCAGAAATGAGATCACAGGACATACATACAGGTAAGCAAGTGACCTCAGGAGCTGGTGACACGTTGTGAATGGTTTTTGTTCTAAAGCTTTTTCTACTACCTTTTTTTTTTAACTTATGAGGTTTGAATTCAAGGCCTCCCAGTTTTTAGGCAGGTACTCTACCACTTGTATATTGCTTTATTTATATAATATAAAGTTAAATACTCATTACCTGATTTATGAAACTATATTCCCTCTGTATATCACCTTTATAATAACAATTATAAATAAATACAAATTAAAAAGCTGCACCTGGTGGTCACACCTATACTTCCAGGATGTGGGAGGGGAGAGTTGGAGGCCAGCCTTCAAAAAGCATAAAGGAAGCTTAAAACAATTAAGAAAGACGTCCTCTCAGCTGTCACCTGCACTACCCTATGTGGACATCCTTTTCTTTGCTTCTGTGACCTCCTTCTAGCTGGACTTGTGCTTTCAAAAGAATCTGCCCAAAAGTAACCAGACAGAACCAGGCACTGGTGGCTCACAATTGTAATCCTAGCTACTCAGGAGGCTGAGATCTGAGGATTGCAGTTCAAAGCCAGCCTGGGCAGAAAAGTCCATGAGACTCTTATCTCCAGTTAACCACCAGAAAACCAGAAGTGTGGTTCAAGTGGTAGAGCATTCAACCTGAGCTGAAGAGCTAAGGGACAGCACCCAGCCCCAGACCCACAAAAATTCAACAAGAAAAAGAAGCACATGGCAAAATGTTAAGTCTGTGATAAGAGTATGGATGTTCACCATACTCCTCTCTACTTTTCTGTATTTTTCATAAATAAACAACCTTCGGGCATTAACATACTAGGCTTTACCATTTCCATCTTAAACATCTAATTAAAATGAATAAACCAAAACAACAACTGAGCAGGCGGTGTGCCCTGCAGATTCCCATGCGGGCGGTGGCTGGGCAGAGGCATTGATGACGGGAGCCTGGAGAGGGTCCTCATCGGAGAGCTCATGGCATCCACATCGGACGAGGACCTGGCGCGGCAGTGCCGCACTCCCCCACAGCAGAAGTCGCCCACAAGTGCCAGGAGACTGAGCATCACCTCCCTGACGGGAAAGGCCACCAGTGAGTACTGAGGTCTCTGCTTTCCAGTGTGCCTCAAAAGTCATATGTGGCCTCCAGCCACTAACAGACAACAGCTGCATTCATGCTATGGCCAGGAGATTAAGAAAGAAAATCGATGCCAGGCACCAGTGGCTCATGCCACTGGTAGGCTAAGGTCTGAGGATTATGGTTCAGAGCCAGCCTGGGTAGAAAAGTCTGTGAGACTCTTACCCAATTAACCAGAAAAAAGCAGGAAGTAGAGGTGTAGCTCAAGTGGTTCTGTCCAGTACTGGCACACAAAAAAAGGGGAAGGAAAGAAGAGAGGGAGGAGAAGAAAGGGAGGGAGGAAAGGGAGGAAGACCTTTGCCTTTACCCATCCAGGAGACCAAAGGTGGGGAGCATCTGAGAGACATAGGTAGGGATCTTCCCCACCAGCTCCTCACACCTAGAGAACTAATAGCATTTTGTGACAGGCTCCAGGCCAGGTGACTTAAGCCTCACACATAACAGGTGTTTTGTCAGAGGAGAGCAGTTGCGTGGCTTGCGTTAGAGGTTGTAAGCCATCGGCTGAAGTTGAATCTAGGATCACTTGGATTCCTTTAAATCTATCTCAGGCTGATTGTGAACCAGGATCCTCAGAATCTCAGCCTCCTGAGTAGCTAGGATTACAAGCCACTGGTGCCCAGCCTAGATTCTTTCCATTGTGCCAAGATAAAATCCTTGGCCAAGCCAGCCTACTCCAGTGCAGTAGTTCCTGCAGAGTGGCCACCAGTGACATCCCATAATACTTGGCTTTGTTTATCTCTCATGAGAATGCAGCCACTGTGTTCATTCTTTTCCAGAACCCAATGCTGGACAGATCCAAGAAGGAATTGGAGAAGCTGTGAACAACATTGTGAAGCATTTTCACAAACCTGAGAAAGAGGTACTAGGGCCATCACATGGGCCTGAGGGGTTTTGCACACTGCTCGTGCAGGTGGCGCAGTGGGCAGTGCACATACTGGGTTCTCCTGGGTAAGCTCTGGGCTGGCTACAGAGACCTGCTCCCTTAGCCCTGGTACTGTGTGTGATGCTTCACAGAGAGGGAGCCTCACTGTGCTGCTGTGTGGAGAAAACGGACTGGTGGCAGCACTCGAGCAAGTTTTCCACCATGGGTTCAAGTCCGCCCGCATCTTTCACAAGAATGTTTTCATCTGGGACTTCGTGGGTAAGTTAAGCAAATAGTCATTGTTAGAAGGTCATTGAGGGGGCTGGGAAGGTGGCTCAGTGGTAAAGTGCTTGCCTTGCATGCATGAGGCCCTGGGTTCGATTCCTCAGCACCACATAAGCAAAAAGAAAAAAGCCAGAAGTGGCGCTGTGGCTCAAGTGGTAGAGCGCTAGCCTTGAGCTGAAGAGCTGAGGGACAGCGCCCAGGCCCAGAGTTCAGGCCCCATGACTGGACCCAAAAAATAAATAAATAAATAGAAGGTCATTGAGAGGCTTCTTGGAAAACTCCAGTATGTATAAATTCAAGTGAATAGGGCTAGTGATTAGGGAGGGGTTTTTTTTTCTTTTGTGCTGGTACTAGGACTTGAACTCAGGGCCTGGACACTGACCCTGAGATTTTTTTTTTTTTTTTTTTTTTTTTGTCGGTCGTGGGGCTTGAACTCTGGGCCTGGGCGCTGTCCTTCAGCTCTTCAGCTCAAGGCGAGCGCTCTACCACTTGAGCTACAGCGCCACTTCCGGTTTTCTGGTGGTTTATTGGAGATAGGAGTCTCACGGTCTCTCCTGCCCGGGCTGGCTTTGAACCGCGATCCTCAGATCTCAGCCTCCTGAGTAGCTAGGATTACAGGCGTGAGCCACCAGCGCCCGGCTGACCCTGAGATTTTTCACTCAAGGCTAATGCTCTAGCACTGGAGTCACAGCTCTACTTCCAGCTTTTTTGGTAGTGTAGTAGAGATAGGAGTCTCATGGACTTTCCTACCCCTGGCTGGTTTTGCAATGAGATCTTCAGTTCTCAGCCTCCTAAGTAGCTAGGATTACAGACACAAACCACCAGCACCCAGCTTGTGAGTTTTTTGGTCTGTTTTTTTTGGCTTGAACTCAAGGCCTAGACACCGTCCCTGAGCTCTTTTGCTCAAGGCTCTACCACTTTGAGCCATAGCAAATTGATATAGGAGGATAAAGAGCTTAAAGGGACCCTGAGCTCCAGAGCAAATTTGAGGCCAACCTGTATACCTGAGTATACAACAAATGCAGGCAAGGATGAGGGGAAAGAAACCCACATACACTTAGTGCTGCTATGATGGAAGTCTGCTCTTCTCCAATTAAACACCAAAAAAGTCAGAAGTGGAGCTCCAGAAGCTACCTCAAGTGATAAAGCACTAGCCTTGAACAAAAACACTTACGCAAAAGTCAGATGGAGCTTTCTCAAGAAACTAACAATAAAACTACCTAGCTATGCTCCTCCTGGCTGTGTATCCGAAGGCATGCAGGTCAACAATCAATGTACCTCACTCATGTTTATTTACAACATTACTTAAAATATCCATGCTATCGAATCCACCTGGCTATTCATCACCTGATAAATGACTAAAGTGTGGTAAATATACACCACAGAGTATATCATCCATAAAGAGGATGAAGTTGTAAATTTTTAGGAAAAATGAGTAGAACTGGCAGGCATTATATTAAGAAAAACCAAACTAGAAAGAGAAATACCACATGTTCACTGTCTTATGCCAACACTAGACCTAAAAAAAAAAAGCATAAAACAAGGGGACTATTTGCAGATACTAGCAAGCAGAAGTGACAACAAAAAAACAAAAGGAGAGGATACAAGGGTATGATCACAATATTCATATTCATATATGAAAATAGACTAAATCATTTCAAGGGAAGCCAGATGCTAGTGGCTCATACCTATAATCCTCGCTACTTATGAAGCTGAGATCTGAGGATTACAGTTCAAAGCCAACTGGTGCAGGAAAGTCCATGAGTCTCCTATCTCCCAAGTAAGCACCAAAAATGTCAGAAGTGCAGCTCCAGAACGTGGCTCAAGTGATAGAGCACTAGTCTTGAGCAAAAGAAGTTTAGGCAGGGGCTGGGAAGGTGGCTCAGTGGTAGAGCGCTTGCCTTGCATGCCTGAGGCCCTGGGTTCGATTCCTCAGCACCACATAAGCAAAAAGAAAAAAGCCGGAAGTGGTGCTGTGGCTCAGTGGTAGAGCACTAGCCTTGAGCTGAAGAGCTGAGGGACAGCACCCAGGCCCAGAGTTCAGGCCCCATGACCGGACCCCCCCCCCCAAAAAAAAAAAGAAGTTTAGGCATACCATCCAGGCTTTGAGTTCAAGTCCCAGGACCAGCGCACAAAAAGAAAAAAAAAACTTTAAAGTAGGGGAAATGAGTAAGAAAGAGTAGTGGAATAGAATTTGATCAAAGTACATCATATGTATATATGGAAATACTACAATAAAATCCCTTAGTATAATTAGTATATACTAGTAAACAAGAAAAAAAAAACTGGGGATATAGATCAGTGGTAGAATGCTTGCCTAGAATGCATGAAGCTACAGGTTCAAACCCCAGTGCCATAGAGTAAACTTTCCAATCTTCTTAGAATGCAGCCTTGGTTAGAAAATTCCTTACTGGGAGCATACTGTGCTGCCATGAAGCATGGGTCCGTGTGGAAGCCATTCTCCCTTGCATGATGAAGTCATGATTTGAGCTAGAGGACCGGCTCCAGAATAAGATAAATGATGAGTCGTGCTGTATGGGAAGCATTGGTGTGGTTGCTTTCTTTCCTCAGAGAGAGCTGTGGCTTATTTCGAAACCACTGAGCAGATTGTGTACTGTGAGGCTGATGCCCTTGTTCAGAGGTCATCCTGCAAAACCTTCTGCCACTACGTGAGCTCAATCAACGCCGCACCTAGGAGCATCGGGAAAGACGGCAAATTTCAGATCTTAGTTTGCCTTGGAGCCCGGTACAGTGCCACTTTCTCACTTTTCATTTCTGTGGGGGTGTGGGGAAGTGGTACTATGGCTCAGACTCAGAGCCTGTATGCTGGCCTTTAGCTTCTTCACTCAAGGCTGGCACTCTACCACTTTAGCCACACCTTCATTTCTGGCTTTTTGTGGTTAATTGGAGATAAGAGTCTTAGGCATTATGCTTTTCTTTGAACCACTATCCACATATCTCAGCCTCCTGAGTAGCCAGAATTATAGATGTGAGCTACCAGTGCCTGGTACATTGTGGGATCTTGCTGTGTGTTTTCTTTAAGACTGTTTCCTATCCCTTTACTTTTTATTTTACCTTACATTTTTATAGTGTTCAATATCAGACTTAGAGCTTGAGCATGCTGGGCAAACACTGTACCACTAAGCCATGCCCCCTAGCTGCCCCTTATTTTGTGACTCATACATTGGTGGGCTGAACATGTGGCTCAAATAGTAAAATATTTGCCTAGCAGGCACAGGTTCCTGAGTTCAAACTCCAGCCCCTCTCTCTCTCTCTCTCTCTCTCTCTCTCTCTCTCTCTCTCTCTCTCTCTCTCTCTCTCTCTCTCTTACACACACACATACATATATACATACGTACAGATACACATAGGAACTATACAATTTATTAATTTTTAAGCAGCTCTCAGAATTGTAGGTTCTACACATGGACCTTAAAAGATTGGTGGAGGTGTGCACATATGGAGGAGGGGGGAAGGCACAGAATCAGTGGAAAACAGGTGAAAATATGCAGTGGCAGGGCGTACCTCCTGCACTGGACATTGATGATAGTGAACCACACATCTCATGGACAGAGATGGGAGGGAGAGAATGAAGGAACAGATGGTATGAAGCAAAAGGTACTTGTTACTTGACATATGTAAAGGTAACCCTGCTGAATACCACCTTTAGAACAACAATAAAGTAATTTTTTTAAAAAGATTGGTGGAGGACAGTAATGGGCTCTGAATTCAAGACCTCATGATTGCTTGGCAGGTGTTTGAGATAGGGTCTCACTCTTGCTAAGACCTGTACCACAGTCCTATGCTTCTTGAAGGAGCTGGGATGATGGGCACATGACACCACATCCAATGATTGCTTGAGAAAAGGGGGCTAGGGCTGGGATTATAGGCATTAGCCACCACATTTTCTCCTAAGCTTTAAGAGATTCACAGTGGCCTTTCTTTGGTTGTCCTTGTCATGAAAGGTATTTGGAGGGAAGCTATAGATGCTCAAGCCACTAAGCAGCAAAAGATGTGACTTGTCCTGTAGAAACAGCTGGCTTCCAAAAAACCCAACCCAGCTTCCCTATTTCTTCATAAAAGGGGCCCAATTTCAGCTGTGCTTCTACATTCTTTTTAAGTATGATCTGTGTCTCCATTTATTTCTATATTGCTCAATTTATTAGACCCACGCAAACCCTCGTCTGGGTTTCAGGATCTGCTGCTTGTGTTTCTGCTGTGATTTTGTTTCTCACGTCATTACATGAATTTTGTTATTAAAAAAAAAAAAAAAAAGCAGCCCCTGCGGCCATGCAGGGCAGCAGTTCAGTAAATAAACTTTTCCTGCCTGAAAAAGAAAAAAAGAAGGACTGGCCTTGTAAGACAGTGAGTGTTGCATAGCATGTGTGAGACCCTGGGTTTGAGCCCTCATACCACAGAGGGGTGGGAGAAGCAGCATCAGTGGCTTATGCGTATAATCCTAGCTACTCAAGAGACCTGGAAGATCATGATTTGAAGTTGTCCAAAACAGAAAAGTCTGTGAGAGTTCATCTGTAGTTAACTAGCAGCATGCTAGACTGGAGGCTTTGCTCAAGTGGTGAGAACACCAGCCATAAGTTGGCTGGCTGAGAGCCAGAGGCCTTGAGTCAAGTCCTGGAACTGGCAACAAAAATTAGAAGCTAGGTATGAAGGCTTAAACCTAAATCTAGTAATCCTAACTACTTGGTAGGCAGAGATCAAGGGACCATGGATCAAGTTCAGTCTGGGCAAAAAGAAGTTGGCAAGCCAGGTGCCAGTGGCTTATTCCTATAATTCTAGCTATTCAGGAGGCTAATATGTGAGGATCTCAGTTCAAAGCCAGCCCAGACAAATCTGAGAATTTTTTATTTCAAATTAACCAGCAAAAAAGCTGGAAATGGAGGTGTGGCTCCAGTGGCAGAGCACCAAACTTGAGCAAGAAAATGCTAAGAGTCCAAGGCCCTGAAGTTCAAGTCCTGGTAGTAGCGCGCACGCACGCACGCACGCACGCACGCACGCACGCACGCACGCACGCACGCACGCACGCACGCACGCACGCACGCACGCACACACACACACACACACACACACACACACACACACACACACACACACACACACACACACACACACACACACACACACACACACACACACACACACACACACACACACGATATTCTGGGACAAAGGGCATGGCTTAAGGACCTGCCTGCTAAGCACAAAGCTCTCAGTTCAAACTTTCCTACTACTAAAAAGAAGTGTCCCTTGCCAGGCACCGGTGATTCACGCCTGTAATCATAGCTACTCAGGAGGCTGAGATCTGAGGATTGTGGTTCACAGCCAGCCCATGCAGGAAAGTCCTGAGACTCTTATCTCCAATAAACCACTCAGAAAACTGGAAGTGGTTCAGTGGCTCAAGTGGCAGAGCGCTAGCCTTGAGCTGAAAAGCTGAGAGGGCAGTGCTCAGGCCCAGAGTTCAAGCCCCATGACCAACAAAAAAAGAAGAAGGATCCCTCTTCTTACTACTGTTACTACTGTTGATTCTGTCCTGCATGGGTCTGGGGTGCTAGGGCAGCACTCTACTCCTGAGCCACATACCCAGTGCTTCTGCTTCTTTTTGTTTGGGTTTAGATCAGACAGGCTCAAACTTTCAGTCTCCTGCTTATACCACTCAAGTAGTGGGACTACAGAGAGGTGCCACCCTGCCTTCATTTATTTATTTATTTATTTATTCATTCATTCATTCTTTAGTTGTAGGGCTTGAAATCAGGGCCTGGATGCTTCTCTGAGCTCTTTTACACAAGGCTAGCACTCTACCACTTTGAGCCACAGCACCACTTCTGGTTCTTTTCTTTTCTTTTCCTTTTCTTTTTTTTCGTCGATTGTGGGGCTTGAACTCTGGGCCTGGGCGCTGTCCCTCAGCTCTTCAGCTCAAGGCTAGGGCTCTACCACTTGAGCCAAAGTATCACTTCCACCACTTCTGGGTTTTGTTTTGTTTTTTGAGTGGGTAGTTAGAGATAAGAATCTCGTGGGGGCTTTTCCAGCCTAGCTGGCTTTGAACCATGATCCTCAGATCTCAGCCTCCTGAGTAGCTAAGATTATTAGGCGTGAGCCACCGCACCTGGCCTAGCCCTACCCTTCTTTTTTTTTTTTTTTTTTTGGTCGGTCGGTTGGCGTGGGGCTTGAACTCTGGGCTTGGGCACTGTCCTTGCGCTCTTCAGCTCAAGGTGAGCACTCTGTCACTTAAGCCACAGCGCCACTTCCGGTTTTCTAGTGGTTTATTAGAGATGAGTCTCATGGACTTTCCTGCCCAGGCTGGCTTTGCACTGTGATCCTCAGATCTCAGCCTCCTGAGTAGCTAGGATTACAGGCATCAGCCACCAGCACCTGGCCCTACCGTCTCTTTTTTTGGGGGGGAGTGGGGGATCCGGTCGTGGGGCCTGAACTCTGGGCCTGGGCGCTGTCCCTCAGCTCTTCAGCTCAAGGCTAGCGTTCTACCACTTGAGTCACAGCGCCACTTCTGGCTTTTTTCTTTTTGCTTATGTGGTGCTGAGGAATCGAACTCAGGGCCTTGTGCATGCAAGGCAAGCGCTCTACCACTGAGCCACCTTTCCAGCCCCCCTACCTTCTTTTAAAAAGTGGTTGAAACCACAATAGGGAATTTCTTTCATGTAAGTTGATTTTCTAATATACTGTTAGAATCTGATGGATTTTTCTATTAGTCTTACTCTTTTTTTTTTTTTTTTTTTTTTGTCAGTCATAGGGTTTGAACCCAAGTCTTATGTGCTGTCCCTGAGCATTTGTGCTCAAGGTTAATGCTCTACCATTTTGAACCACAGCTCTGCTTCCTGTTTTTTAGTGGTGAATTGGAGGTAAGAGTCTCACAAGCCAAGCACTTGATGGCTCATGCTTGTAATGCTAGCTACTGAGTGGACTGAGATCTGAGGATCCCAGTACAAAGCCAGTCCAGGCAGGAAAGTCAATAAAACTCTTATCTCCATAAACTACTCAGAAAAAGCTGTTGCTGACGCCCTAGAGTGTTAGCCTTGAGCACAAAGAGGCTCAGGGACAATGCCCAGGCCGAGTTCAAGCCCCAGGACCAGCAAAAAAAAAAGTCTCACATACTTTCCTGCCCAGGATGGCTTCAAATCACAATCCTCAGATCACAGCTTCCTGAGTAGCTAGTATGACAGGTGTGAGCCACCAGCATGAGGCTAGTCTTACTCTGACCAGTAAATGTCCAACGTGGTAGCTTTGGTTTTCTCCAGCAGAATTTCCAGGTCTGTAGATACTGTGGCAGGGCTTCTTAGGGGCCCTCTGTGCTCAGACCTTGTCTGTGTTTGGGTCTGCAGGGACCACCTGCTCCCAGAGTGGATCCCCTTGTTGGCTGAGTGTCCTGTGGTTTCCCGGATGTATGAGGACAGCGCGATCCTGCGAGACCACATGGCCGTCAGCACCCTCATCCGCGTCCTGCAGACCATCCAGGACTTCACCATCGTCTTGGAAGGCTCTCTCATCAAAGGGGTGGATGTGTAGCCTCGCAGTCCTGACCCTTGGCTTGCTGTCCCTTCTCCAGCCGTGGGGACCCCACTTGGGCCTGTAGCTGTGGTGAGCACCGGCAGGGCTCCCCCACCATGGCCCCCATGCCCAGCTCTACTCTGCAGCCTAGGCAAAGTGCCCTATTGTAGTTCATTTGAACCTGGAATTTAGTATAAAATAGAGTATTTTCATGTGTTAGATGTGTGTAAATATGCTATCTTCTTTAAGAAATTCTATTACTCTAATAAGATACTTTTCCTAGATTGACTATTCCTGTGATTTAAAAAAAAATGAAGTAGCTTAAAGTGGGGGGCATGGGGTGGGGAGCGTGGTGCTAGTCAGGAAGAAGCCAGTGAACCTGTAAATCCCCCACCACCAGCCACCCAGCAGTTCCAGATGCAGCCGTCCTTCTGTCTGTCCATCCACCCACTCTGCTGTCCTGTTCCCTGTGTGGAGAATGAATGTATGCACCATACCTGCTGTACCATAGTCCTTGCTGTGTTCTAAGTTATAAACCATTTTATAAGTCTTTTTGAAAATTGTTTTCAGTCGACACAAGGAAAAAAATCTAATTCCAGTATTGAAACCCGGGCTGGGGCTGCTGAGCACAGGGTAGGAAGCCCTGGGGAAGCCAGGCCAGCTTCATCCTTGGCATTTTTGTTACTGTTATTTGAGGCAGGGTGGGAGATAAGAGTTGGAGCATTAGGGTCATTGGAGTCATAATGCCTCAGGAAGCACTTGATTCCCCTGTGTAAACCCACCAGCTGGCCCAGCCCCCTTTTTGGTTAAGTCCCAGCCCCTCAGAAGGAATGGCAGGGAGGGGAGGAGGTGGCATAGAATGTTTTTGTGAAAGTATTTGTTAGCCATAATAACTCAAATATCAGAACTAGAGGGAGGTGGAGCCCTTTCTGGGTGTCTGAAGGCAAGCTTTGTGTTCCTAGAGAGAGAAAAGACTAGCCCAAAAGGACAGAAGACAAAAAGCTTTCCAGTGTGGTATTTATAAAGACACGCAGTCAGCCCAGAGGCTTACACCTGAGTCCCAGCTCCTCGGGAGACTGAGGCAGTTTGAAGCCATCTGAGTAGGAAAGTCCAGGAGACTTTATTTCCAGTTAACCACCAAAAAACTGGAAGTAGAGCTGTGGCTCAGGTAGTAGAGCAAAAAAGCTCAGGGACAGTGCCCAGACACTGAGTTCAAACCCTAGGAGAGAAGGAAGGAAGGAACAAAGAAAGAAAGTCAATGAGCAGTTAGCTGTTGTCTTGAGATCATCTTCTGATTGGCACTGATGCCTGGTTAGCAGCAAGATGGCCTCAAACCCAAACCCACCCTTCCATCTTCCCATCTTTCATGTGAGGGCCACACCATTCCGCAGCCCTAGCAATGCGCTGCTGAGGACGCGCTGAGAAACCTGCTGAAAGGGATCAGAAGATGGCTCCAGAGAGACCAAAGGTTTGTTTACCTCAAAAGAAAGTGTAGCTGCCCTAGAGATACCAGAAGCGTCCTGTGGGCCACCATAGCACCTGGCACCCTATATGCAGGGATGCGAGTCGATCTGCCACTGTTCCCAATGACACAGTCAGCACGCAGGGAATGGAGGTGACCTCCTGCCCCTCCCCAGCTGCCCTGGACAACCAAGGCCTGAACTACACCAAGCTGCAGGAAGCACCCAACCTCAGGGCATTCTAACCCAAATTCCTCCTGGATCTTTATTCATCCACCCATACAGATAAGAAATAATAACCCCAGCAGGGCACAGTGGCTCCTTCTTGTAATCCTAGCTACTCAGAAGGCTCAGGACTGAGTCCAGGCAGGAAAGCCTATGAGACTTTAACCTCCAACTAAGCAAAAAGCTAGATGTGGAGGTATGCTTCCAGTGGTAGAGTGCCAGCCTTGAGTGGAAAAAGGCAAGTGAGAGTGTGAGGTCCTGAATTTAAGCCCTAATATTGGCGCATGTGTGTGCATACGCGTGTGCGCATGCACACACACATGATTTGTCCTAATGCTCATTTATGAAGACTATGAATTATTTTAACAGATTGCTCTGGAGCTATTAAAAGTATCATTTGTTGCAAAAACTGGGAGCAAAGTTGCATTCAAGCCTGTGAATGAAAGTATCATTTTACATGTTTCATCCCATCTTGTGAAGTATGACTGTACAGGATCATGTCTAATTAAAAACCTTGGCCCTCTTCCCCAGGGAGGCTCTTCCTCCCCCTGGGACAGTCCCTCACCTCCACCCCCACCTCACTCCGCACCCCCCAACAATGGGAAATCTTGGCCTTATTGAATAAATGTGTTATTTACAAGCAGCATCAAATCATTAAGATGCAAGTGTGAGGAGTAAGAAGTAGCCTTGCCCCCAGCCACGGCTTACCTAGTGAGTGTCAAGAAATCAGACTTCAGCCAGGCACTGGTGTCCCACGCCTATAACTATTCAGGAGGCTGAGGTGTGAGGATCACAGTTTAAAGGCAGCCTGGGCAGGAAATCCCATGAGACTTATCTCCAAATAACCACCAGAAAACCAGAAGTATTGCTGTGGCTCAAGTGGTAGAGCGCTGGCCTTAAGCTGAAGAGCTGAGGGAAAGCACCCAGGCCCAGAGTTCAAGCCCCATGACTGACCCAAAAAAAACAAAAAACAAAAAATTAAACTAAGACAATTCCAGGCCCTAAGTTCAAGCCCCAATATTGGCAATAAGATTAAAACAAAAAGGCAATAGACAAGAATATCAGATCTGAGACATCAGAAATTCCTAAAGTATTTATTGAAGCTCTGGGAATCTAGCTCTTTATAATGGAATATCTTCTTTCTGCTAAGAATTACAATTTTAGGAAACTGAATGTTTTCTGTGAGGTTTACACGTACTTGTCACAATGTTGGAAAGACAATCAGAACTTTGCCTGTTTATGTTTTAATATTACCACACCTTCACTGCCTAAGAATGGAGTCCAGAGCTCTTCCCTGCTTTCCTAAAGGGAAATGCATTTCCAGGCCATCTGTGTCTCTAGCCATCTCTATTTCCTATATAGTTTGACATGTAGTTAGGGCATATAGTTTGGGCATAAGTAGGAAACCAGAAAGACAAATTAGTGCATTATTGATATGAAAATACATCGGCAAATCTGTCGAATAAGATGAATTCCAACTTTAGAAGATGTTGCTGTGATAGTACCATCAGAAGACTTAAGGCTAGGCACTGGTGGCGCACACCTGTAATCCTAGCTACTCAGGAGGCTGAGATCTGAGGTTGTAGGTTCAAAGCCAGCTATGGCAGGAAAGGATGTGAGACTACTCAAAAAGCTGGCCGTGGTCCTTATGGCTCTAGTGGTAGAGTGCTAGCCTTGAGCAAAGAAGCTCAGGAACACAAATACAATCTAAGGAAGGCCTGGGGTAGGATATATTCTAGAGTCCCTGGCTTCAGAAAAAAACAAGGATTCCCAAAACTCCTTAGAGCTGGTGTCCAGTCAAGGATAGGACCAGCTTCAAAAAACATACTAGAAAAACACTGATGTTTGTAATCCTAGCTACTGGGGAGGCCGAGATCTGAGAATTACAATTCAAAGCCAGCCCAGGCCAGAAAGTCTGTGATTACCTCCAGTCAACCAGCAAAATGCTAGAGGTAGAGGTGTGGCTCAAGTGGTGAGTGCTAGCCGTGAGCAGGAAAAGCTACTGGACAGTGCAAACATCAGAATGAATCATTACTATCAGAGAGGGAAAAAGTTTCCTTAAAAAAGTTTTGAAGGGATCCATGCACCCTGAAGTGGTACATGGGGAACTCGAAAATGTCTTGGTCCCAAACTTTACTGTAAACACCAGATTCTGTTGAGAGTAGACATATCCATCCAAGGATTTCCTGTTGTCAATTAGATGAAGGTGTGAAACTTAGAAAAACCCTCTGTGCTACTTGAACCGTGTCACCATTTCTTGTCTTTTTTTTAAATAGCATTTCTGCATTTAAATTATTGTTTTCATTTGTATTGTTAACACAATATATCAGAACTGGAATTTCTTTCCCTCATCTGAATATAACATGAAATTTAAAGAGTATTGTGATTTTAAGCACTTTAACATATCAGACAAACCGACGTGGGTTTTTCAGGGTTTGGAGTACATTTCAATATGACTTTTCATGCTTTGTTCTTTACAAATAAAACTGTGGGGTTGATACTTAAGTGTTGCTTCATTTGGGGAATCTGTTTCACAGGGCTTTAAAAAAAAGTCTTTGGGCCGGCTGCTGGAGACTTTTTATCTCCAATAAACTACTCCAAAAAAAAGAGCTAGAAGGGGCACTGTGGCTCAAGTGGTAAAAGACTATAGCCTTAAGCACAGAGAAGCTCAGAGACAGAGCCCAGAACCCGCCAAAAAATAAAAATGAGTAAAAAGTCTTTGGGAAACAGAGATCATATCCAAACCATTATATAGTTTTAAAAAGCCCTACCAGGGGCTGGGAATGTGGCTTGGTGGTAGAGTGCTTGCTTAGCATGCACTAAGCCCTGTTTTCCATTCCTCAGTACCACATACACAGGAAAAGCCAGAAGTGGTGGCTGTGGCTCAAGTAGTAGAGTGCTAGTCTTGAGAAAAAGAAGCTCAGGGACAGTGCCCAGGCCCTGAGTTCAAGCCCCAGGACTAGGGGGGTGGGGGGAGACGGTGGGAAGGGGGGGGAATCCCTACCAGGCAACTGGTTATCCAGAAGTAAGAAAAGATGAACCCTAGCCGGGCACTGATGGCTCACACCTGAAATCCTAGCTACTCAGGAGGCTGAGATCTGAGGATCTCGGTTCAAAGCTAGCCTGGGCAGGAAAGTCTGTAAGAGTATCTTATCTCCAATAAACCACTAGAAAACCAGAAGTGGCGCTGTGGCTCAAGCGGTAGAGCGCTCAGCTTGAGCTGAAGAGCTAAGGGATAGCGCCCAGGCCCAGAGTTCAAGCCCCATGACCAACAGAAAAAGAAAAAGAAAAAAAAGATAAACCCTAAGCTGGCGCCAGTGGCTCACACCTGTAATCCTATCCACACAGGAGGCTAAGATCTGAGGATCATGGTTCAAAGCCAGCCCAGGCAGGAAAGTCTGTGAGACTCTTATCTCCAATTAACCACCAGAAAACCAGAAGTGGGAAGGCCATGAGACTCAGTATCTCCAATTAAACACCAAAAAGCTGGAAGTAGAGCTGTGGCTCATAGTAGAGCACTAATTTTTTTATTTACTTTTTTGTCAGTCATGGGGCTTGAACTCTGGGCCTGGGCGCTGTCCCTGAGCTCTTGAGCTCAAGGCAAGCACTCTACCACTTGAGCCACAGAGCTACTTCTTAGAGCACTAATCTCAAGTGGGAGGAAAAAAAGGCTCAGAGACAGTGCCCAGAGTTCAAGCTGTAGACACACACACACCAAAAGAAGAAAAACAACAACAAAGAGAAAAACAGGGAAAGGAAGGTAGCAAGCATTGGAAAGTCGAAGCGTGGCTCAAGGTGTAGAGTACCAATCTTGTACCTAGAGTGAGGCCCTGAGTTCAAGCCTGAGTACCAACAGAAAAAGAGAAAAACAAGGAAATAAAAGAATTTTAGGACAGGCACCAGTGGATCATTCCTGTAATCCTAGCTACTCAGGAGGCTGAGATCTGAAGATCATGGTTCAAAGACAGCCCAGGTAGGAAAGTCGGTGAGACTCTTATCTCCAATTAACCACCAGAAAACCAGAAGTGGCACTAACAGAATTTTAGTTACTATATGGATGTAGCATGCTCCATTTGACATTTAAATTTTTCCTAATTCTGCACCTTATTGCTGCTATGATGCAAACTATTCGGCCATTCTGATGGTTCACTATTTTGAACAAACTACAATGCATAAGAATTCCTGTCTTCTGAGAAATTACTTTGTAGGTCAAAGTCAAATGTTGACAATTGTCTGATTCAGCCTAATTTTTTTTATAATTCTTTTGCTTATCCTGATAGGCATCATAGTTTTATTAAAAATAGATGTTCTAACCTAGATGGGGCAATTAATCTGGACTGCAAAGTCTAAAATAAGTCACTCAAAATTAGAGCTGACAAGTACATCAGTTCTGTCCCACAATATATCATTTGCTTCCTAATAACCTATGTTCTTAAATGCCTCAAAACTTTTAGATTCCTCAGTAATATCCTGGTCAAAAATAGCCAGCAGGGGCTGGGAATGTGGTTTAGTGGTAGTGTGCTTTCCTAGCATGCATGAACCCATGGATTTGATTACCCAGTACCACATAAACAGAAAAAGCCAGAAGTGGCTCTGTGGCTCATGTGGTAGAGTGGTAGCCTTGAGCAAAAGAAGCTCAGGCACAGTGCTCAGGCCCTGAGTTCAAGACCCAGAACTGGCAAAAAAAAAAAAAAAAAGAAAAAAAAAAAGGCCAGCAATGGTGACTCACTCATGCAACCCTAGCTACTCAGGAGGCTGAGATCTAAGAATCATGGTTCAAATGCAGGAAAATGTGTGAGACTCTTTAACTATCAAAAAGCTGGAAGTGGAGCTGTGACTCAAGTGGTAGAGTATGAGCCTTGAGCAAAAAAGCCAAGTGAGAACAGGAGGGCTTGAGTTCAAATCCCAATACTGTAACAAAAAACAAAAGGAGTTTTTAACTCTCATTTTCTATATCGGGAGCAACTAGAACAGTTGCTAGAACAGAAACAGTGCCCAGGCCCTGAGTTCAAGACCCAAGACCAACAACAGCAACAAAAACGTAGATTGAAAATGCAAGCTCTCCTCCTCACTTTCTTCTTCCCTCCTCCCTCTCCCTCTCCCTCCCTCTTCCCTCCTCCTTTTCACCTTCCCTCTTCTCCCTCCTTTTCCCTGTTCTTTGTTTTGTTTTGTTTTTTTGTTTTTTGTCAGTGATGGGGCTTGATCCCTGGGCCTGGGCGCTGTCCCTCAGCATTTCAGCTCAAGGCTAGTGCTCTACCACTTGAGCCACAGCATCACTTCTGGTTTTCTGGTGGTTAACTGGAGTTATAAGTCTCTTTGACTTTCCTGCCCTGGCCGGCTTTGATCCAAGATCCTCAGATCTTAGCCTCCTGAGTAGCTAGGATTACAGGTGTGAGCCACTGGTGCTGGCACAACCTAGTTTCTTAGCTTGTTGTGCAGTACCCTATTATGACTCTTAAAACTTTCCTGCCAGGTGCCAGTGGCTCATAACTATAATCCTAGCTACTCAGGAGGCTGAGATCTGAGGATCACAGTTCAAAGCCAGCAGGGGCAGGAGAGTCCATGAGACTCTTTTCTCTAATTAACCACCAGAAAACCAGAAGGGGCATTGTGGCTCAAGTGGTAGAGCGCTTGCCTTGAGCTGAAGAGCTCAGTGACAGCGCCTAGGCCCAGAGTTCAAACCCCACAACTGACAAAAATAAAATAACACTTTCCTGAAAACTCCTTGCCTTGCTGGCCATTAATCCTAAACTAATGTATTACAGCCACACTCATCCTAACCAAGCCTCCAGGTCCACTGGTCACCTGCCTTAGGCTAGTTTTCTGAATCCAAGTAAACAGCCAGACTTGCTATTTCCCCTCTGACCTAACTACCAAGTCTCTTCCCAACAGGCTGAAATAAACTGTTTTGATAGTAATTCAGAAAGTCACCTTTTAACATTGCTCTCTTTTTTGCCAATACAGTGGACTGAATTCAGGGTGTAGGTGTGCTTGACTTGTTTAACTTGGCACCACTTGAGCCAGCTTTTGCTGGTTAATTGGAGATGGACTCTTGGGACATTTCTGCCCGGGCTGGCTTCAAATCTCAATCCTCCAGATCTTTGTCTCCTGAGTAACTAGGATTACAGGTATGAGCCACAAGTTAGCTGTCAACATTACTAAACATGACTATTTCTTCTGAATTATTTTTGTAATCTTTCCCAATATTTTATACACACACACACACACACACACACACACACACACACACACACACACACACACACACATACACTGGGCCTTGAATTCGCACAGCTTTTTCCACTCAAAGCTGGTGCTCCAGCACTTGAGCCACACCTCTACTTCTGGATTTTTGCTGGCTAATTAGAAATAACAGTCATGCATTTTCCTGCTTGGGCTGCCTTTGAATCACAATCTTCAGATCTCAGCCTCCTGAGTAGGATTACAGGCTAGAGCCATGCCCACCTTTTTAAAAATATATATTTTTTTATTATAAAGATACTGTACAGAGGGGTTGTATTTACATGAGTAAGGTAGTGAGTATATTTCCTGTTGAGCATTGTTACCCCTTCCTTTGTTTTTCCCCTACATCTTTTTTTTTTTTTTTTCGGCCGTGGGGCTTGAACTCTGGGCCTGGGCGCTGTCCCTCAGCTCTTCAGCTCAAGGCGAGTGCTCTACCACTTGAGCTACAGCGCCACTTCCGGTTTTCTGGTGGTTTATTGGAGATAGGAGTCTCACAGTCTCTCCTGCCCGGGCTGGCTTTGAACCGCGATCCTCATATCTCAGCCTCCTGAGTAGCTAGGATTACAGGCGTGAGCCACCAGCGCCCGGCTCATCTTTTTGTTTTTTAACATGAGTTTTTTTTTTTATTCTATACTTCAATTCATCTTAAGCAGTTAATTTTCCATTTGCTCTAATATGTAAATATTTTGTTTCTAATTTCTGGTGTTATTTTTGGGAGGGAGGGATTAAACCAGGGCCTCTTGAAGGCTGGGCCAAGTGCTTACCATTGAACTAACTTCTGGTACTTTCTATTACATAGAATTGTTTCACTTTTTTTTTTTTTTTGGTTGTTTGTGGGAGTCTTGAACTCAAGGCCTGGGTGCTTCTCTGAACTCTTTCACTCAAGGCTAGCACTCTACCACTTTGAGCCACAGTGCCACTTCTGGTTTTTGAGTTGTTGGCTGGCTTCAACCACAACCTTAGATCTCAGCCTCCTAAGTAGCTAGGGTTACAGGTGTGAACCACTGGCACCTGACAGAAATGTTTCACTTTTGGCTAAACACACACATACCTAATGTTTAGCTTTCAATTATTTATAAAAGTAGTTTTTAGAATCCAGGCCCAAAGTCCAGTAGTCCCAAGTTAGGTCTGCCCACTTGTCCCCTTATACCAAATAAACATGGTGAAGAGAACAGGAAAGGAGGTATGGCAGCCATGGGAAGACAGCACTTCAGTGCATCTTCAGCCATCTTCCTGGCATAGACATAGGCTTTAGTTTTAAATAGACAAATAAATAAATTAGGGGATGGGGCAAAAGCATACATAACAATTAAAACAGTCCTCATGCTGGGTACCGGGGGCTCACACCTGTAATTCTAGCTACTCAGGAGGCTGAGACCTGAGGATCACAGTTTGAAGCTAGCCTCAGGCAGGAAAGACATTGAGATTTATCTACAATTAACCACCAAAAAGCTGGAAATGGAGCTGTCACTCAAAGTGGTAGAGCTCTAGCTTTGAAAAGCTCAGGGACAGCACCCAGGCTCTGAGTTCAAACCCCAGTGCGCACGCACACACACACACACACACACACACACACACACACACTAGTCCTAGTTCAGGGACAGCACCCAGGCTCTGAGTTCAAACCCCAGTACACACACACACACACACACACACACACACACACACACTCTCAGGGACAACACCTAGGCTCTGAGTTCAAACCCCAGTACACACACACACACACACACACACACACACACACACACACACACACACACACACACACACACACACACACACACACACACACACACACACACACACACACACACACACACACACACACACACACACGTCCTAGTTCCAAGCAGCCTGGTCTGGCTCTCCCAGTTCCGGCTCTGGGGAGCTTCTTAACAGCTGTCATCACTTGAGAGGAGCAAGCTGGTTTCTCTAGGGTGATCTGGTGCTGCCTCAGCCTTCACTGGGGAATGGGGAGGGGTCTAGCCTGTGCTTTTAGCTTCTCTTCATTGGGGCCTTCAATCACAGGGTAATAAGAAGGTACTGCCCGTCTGAGCAGCAGTTTCTCCTTTGTCACAGGATGCTTACCCATAAATTTGCCCATCTTGGAATGCTAAGGTGGCTAGGGGTAGGGGGAGAAGGAAGCAAGTGGGAGGGACTCTGAGGGAAGGACCTACAAACAAAATGGAGGCTTGTATCCTGCCTTCAATTAATTGAGGGGCCAAAGTTAATAGTCAGTGCTTTTCAGCCAAAGCAGCTGTGTGTGTGTGTTTTGTTTTTTTGGTCGGTCATGGGGCCTGAACTCTGGGCCTGGGCGCTGTCCCTCAGCTCTTCAGCTCAAGGCTAGCGCTCTACCACTTGAGCCACAGTGCCACTTCCGGCTTTTTTCTTTTTGCTTATGTGGTGCTGAGGAATCGAACCCAGGGCCTCAGGCATGCAAGGCAAGCGCTCTACCACTGAGCCACCTTCCCAGCCCTGGACCCTCAAACTTTAGACTAGAAAAATGTCAGCCAGGGGCTGGGAAGGTGGCTCAGTGGTAGAGCGCTTGCCTTGCATGCTCAAGGCCCTGGGTTCGATTCCTCAGCACCACATAAGAAAAAAGCCGGAAGTGGCGCTGTAGCTCAAGTGGTAGAGCGCTAGCCTTGAGCTGAAGAGCTGAGGGACAGCACCCAGGCCCAGAGTTCAGGCTCCACGACCGGACCCCAAAAAAAAAAAAGAAAAATGTCAGCCACACAGTAAGAGTACAAGAATGTTAACACCCCTCTTTTAAAAAAAATCCCACCTCAGGGGCTGGGAAGGTGGTTGCTCAGTAGTAGAGTGCTTGCCTTGCATGCATGAGGCCCTGGGTGTGATTCCTCAGCACCATATAAGCAGAAAAAGCCAGAAGTGTAGCTGTGGCTTAAGTGGTAGAGAACTAGCCTTGAGCTGAAGAGCTCAGGGACAGCGCCCAGACCCAGAGTTCAGGCCCCACAACTGACAAAAAAAAAAAAAAAAAAATCCCACCTCCCTGTAAACTCTCACCTTGACCAGCCCCATGAAGTCATTCTTTTTTCCTCCTCCCACTCAGCACCTCCATGATCTGTCAAAGAGCTTGTTCACCTTTGGGCAGCCTTATCCCTCTTAGAATCCAGGGAGCCCTCAAGTTTTTCTCAGAGATAAGCACTAGTGACTCACTCCTGGCAAGTCAGGAGGCTGAGATCTGAAGATCACAGTTCCAAGCCAGCCTGGGCAGAAAAGCCCATGAGACTCTTATGAGCAACTAACCAGCAAAAAGCCAGAAGTGGAGGTGTGGCTCAAGTGGTTGGGCACCAACTTTGAGTGAAAAAGCTAAGGGACAGTACCCAAGCCTTGAGTTCAAGTCCAGTACTAACTTAAAAAAAAGAAGCTGGGCACCGGTGGCTCATGCCTGTAATCCTAGCTACTCAGGAGGCTGAGATCTGAGGATCGTGGTTCAAAGCCAGCCTGGGCAGGAAAGTCCGTGAGACTCTTATCTCAATAAACCACTAGAAAACCGGAAGTGGCCCTGTAGCTCACACAGTAGAGCACTTGCCTTGAGCTGAAGAGCGCAGGGACAGCGCCCAAGCAGAGTTCAAGCCCCACAACCAAAAAAAAAAAAAGAAAGAAAAGAAAAGAAAAAGATATTTTCTGGAAAAATACACCCAACTGTCCACCCATGCAGACAGTCAAAGAACTCTGACACAGACTCCACTCCCAAATTACTCAAGCTGATTCAAAACTTTGGCAAAGTAGCAGGTTATAAAATTAACCCCCCAAAATCAATGGCTTTTCTGTATGCCAACAATGAGAAAAGTGTGGCTGAAATTAGGAAAGCAACTCCATTTGTAATAGCCCCACAAAAAATAAAAAACCTAGGAATTAACTTACTAAAGAAGTGAAGGACCTCTATGATGAAAACTTTAAAATCTTGAAAAAGGAAATCAACACAGAACTAAAAAAAATGGCAAAGCCTCCCATGCTCCTGGATTGGAAAGATTAACATCGTGAAAATGGCAATACTTCCCAAGGCTATCTACAAATTCAACGCGATACCTATCAAAATTCCAACCTCTGTAGCTCAAATGGCAGAGTGCTAGCCTTGAGCTGAAATGCTGAGGGACAGCACCTAGGCCCAGAGTTCAAGCCCCATGACCGACAAAAAATAAATAACTAAATAAAATAAAATCCATGGCTCCCAATTGCTTCAAAGCAGCAAAGCACATAGCACATATCTCAGGAAAGTCCCTGCGTGAAGTGAAGCTTACTGAGGGGTCAAAGTCCAAAGCCGGCTCAGTGGATGGGGCACCTCTGGGTTTCAAATTCCACCTCTCAGGCTCTTTCCAGGATGGATTTATGACTAACTACAATCCTAACAGGGAAGGGCAAATGGCAGGTCCAAGGCAAGGGGAAGTAGGGATGGTTTACAAAGGAAAGCAGAAGGCTACTATGAAGTGAAACTTCTAAATCAGGTGTCAGTAGGTCACACTTTTAATCCTAGCTACTCAGGAGGCTGATCTCTGAGGATCATAGTTCAAAGCCAGCCCAGGCAGAAAAGTCTGTGAGAGTAATCTCTAACTGACCACCAAAAAAAACCCAGAAGTGGCACAGTGGCTCAAGTGGAAGAGATCTATCCTTGAGCACAAAAGCTCAGGGAACAGAGCTCAGGCTCTGAGTTTAAGCCCCAGAACCAGACCAGCGAAAAGAAGAAAGAGAAAGGGGGAGGAGGGGGGAGAAAAGAAAGGAAAAAAGGAAGGAAGGAAGGAAGGAAGGAAGGAAGGAAGGAAGGAAGGAAGGAAGGAAGGAAGGAAGGAAGGAAGGAGCTGGGCGCCGGTGGCTCATGCTTGTAATCCTAGCTACTCTGGAAGCTGAGATCCGAGGACTGCAGTTCAAAGCCAGCCTGGGCAAGGAAAGTCTGTGAAGCTCCAATAAACCATCAGAAAACTGGAAGTGGCTCTGTGGTTCAAGTGTAAAGTGTTTGCTAGCCTTGAGCTGAAGAGCTTAGTGACAGCACCCAGACCCAGAGTTCAAGCCCCATGACCAAAAAGAAAGAGGGCTGGGAAGGTGGCTCAGTGGTAGAGTGCTTGCCTTGCATTCATGAGGCCCTGGGTTCATCAGTACCACATCAGCAGAAAAAGCCAGAAGTGGCGCTGTGGCTCAAATGGTAGTACACTAGCCTTGAGCTGAAGAGCTGAAGAGCTGAGGGACAGCGCACAGGCAGAGTTCAGGCCCCACAACCGACAAAGCAAGAAAGCAAGAAAAGAAACTAATAGCTAACATACATGCATGTGATTGATTTATCTTATCTGTCTCCTGCTCCACCAGCCTAGCTGCTACCTCCTACCTTCATTATTATCTACTCTGCTGGGTAAATGGCAGTGAGAAAAACACTGGAAATAAAGGGGAAGAGCCTGGGGTCTGGCCACTATCAATCACTTCTTGTGGTTCTGGGGTTTTTGCTTTGTTTTTTTCTGCCAGTCCCAGGGTTTGAATCGAGGCCTCAGCCTGCTTGGTTGGTGCTCTACCATTTGAGGCACACCTCGACTTCCAAGAATTTTGCTGGTTAATTGGAGATGAGTGTCTAGCACTTCCCTGCCAAGGCTGGCTTGGAACCCTGATCCTCAGATCTCAGCTTCCTGAGTAGTTAGGATTATAGAGATGAGCACCAGCACCTGGCTATCTAGCCCTCTTGATAGAACAAAAATTAGATCTCACTTTCTAGGCATCTCTTTGGAGATTTGTTAGTTTGAGATTGGGCCAATTTTGAAGAAATACACCAAGGAGTTCGGAGAAATCCTTGAGGGGCTGGGAGCACGGGAGAGCAGTGCATGGAGACACACCCTGTCAAGTGAGGTGGGACCGAGGGCCCTCGGGTGACTTCCTGTAATGAGCTTAATGAATACATCTGTACCTGCCGGGTCAGCTTCCCTGAGCCAGGCCCTGAGCTGTGACTTACATGAAAATTGATACACTATATACCACCTGGCACCAGCCCTCACACCTGTCATCACTAGCTCCTCAAGAGGCTGAGATCTGAGGATCATGGTTTAAGGCCAGCCTAGGCAGGAATGTCCATGAGATTCAGCTCCAATTCACTACCAAAAAGCTGGAAGTGGTGCTGTGGCTCAAAGTGGTAGAGCACTAGCTTTGAGCACAAAAGCTCAAAGACAGTGCGAAGGCCCTGAGTTCAAGCCCCAGGACTGACCAGCACAAATACGCAAAAATAAAGACTATATGCATCTCCTTAAGGACTACAAGGAAGGAGAGGAATGATTTCAGCTCAGTCATGGGGGGAGAGGAGGGTGGGGAGAGGGGCAAACTATCCAAGAGACTTTCCAAGAGATGAGTTATGTCCCTGGAGGTGTTCCTGCTGCCAGCCTGGAGAGGGAGGGAGGAGCAGAGGCCCTTGGAAAGCTCTAGAGACTTTGTATTGGAAAGGCTGTAATTTGGTTGGGAAGGGACTCCCCCTCCCCCACGTACCACTGCCCCAAGGACTTGGAAAGCCCTTCAATTGACTGATTTATTTATTTATGTTGCCAGTTCCAGGGCTTAAACTCAGGGTCAGAGCATTGTCTCTGAGGTGGTTTTGTTTTTTTTCCTCAAGACTAGAACTCTTCCACTTGAGCCACAGCTCCACTTGTGGGGTTTTTTGGTGGTTATTTAAAGAGTCTCAGACTTCCCTGCCCAGGCTAGCCTCATACTGCAATGGTCAAATCTCAGCCTCCTTAGTAGCTGTCAGGTGTGAGCAACTGGCACCCAGCTAATTGTGGTCTTATTTATTTTTATTGATTTTTTTGTGCTGGTCCAGGGTTCTGATATTTGTTCAGTAAAACTCATAGTCCTAATTATGGTCTTCAGCATTTTCTTTTTGAAAAAAAAAAAAACCTTTGGTTCCCATTTCTTGGAGTTCATTTCAATAAATATTATTTTATATGATCAGAGGAGCATTGTCTTGATAATAAATACATAGGATTTTTTGGGGGGGCTGATATTGGAATTTGAACTCAGGGCCTTGCTAAAGGTTGGCACTTTGCCACTTGAGCCACATCTTCATGTTTGCTGTTCATTGGAGATGAGAGTTTGGAGAACTTTGCTGCTTCAAACAGTGATCCTCAGATCTCAACTTCTTGAGTAGTTAGGATTACAGGTATGAGCCTCCAGTGTTGGGAGTTTTGTTTTAAATTATTATTATGAAGGTGTTGTACAATGAGGTTACAATTTCATAAGTCAGGTAAAGAGTTCTTTTTTTATTTTAACGGATTGTGGGGTTTAAACTCAGGGCCAGCACTGTCTCTGAGCTTTTTTGCTCAAGGCCAGTGCTCTACCATTTGAGCACCACTTCCAGTTTTCTGGTAGCTAATTGGAGTTGATTTTCACACCTGCCCAGGCTGGCTTTGAACTATGATCCTCAGATCTCAGCCTCCTGAGTAGCGCAGATTACAGGTGTGAGCCACTGGTATCTGACTCATGAAACTCTTATCTCTAATTAACCATCCCAAAGTTGGAAACAGCTATGGCTATAGTGGTAGAATACTAGCCTTGATCAGAAAAGCTCAGGGACAACACGTAGGCCCTGAGTTCAAGCCCCAAGACCATCACCATTCAAAAAAAAAAAAAAGTCTTACACTTTCTGGGTCCTGCTGGACTCCCTTTAGAGCTACCCAAGAAGCCACATCCACCCAGAACAAGCACTCTACTCAGCCATGCTGAGTTACACTGCAGCTCCATACCCAGCTCTCGCTTGCCTCTTCTGCCTGGCTAGCTGCTATCTATCTGCCTGTTTATGGGAGTTGTAGGTCTCAGGTCCAGACTCCTCGATTTCATACATGTCAGATCCTGCTACTTGTCCCAATAAGCTGAATAAAAAGACAAGTAAAATATGCCAAATAAATAGGTAGTGGTGGAGGTCACAGAAAGGATGTTCATTAACTTGTCAAAGGCAGGCTGAGAGAAAAGGATATTTCAACCCATCTTCTTCAAAGGTTTTAGGTTTAAATAAGAGGAAGAGTTGGGTGCTAGTGGCTCATACCAGAAATCCTAGGTACTCAGGAAGCTAAGATCTTGAGGACCAAATTCTGAAGCCAGTTGGGTCAGACAAATGCTTAGAGACTCTTATCTCCAGTTAACCACCAAAAAGCTAGAAGTAGTGAGGTGCCAGTGGCTCACACCTATCATCCTAGCTATGCAGAAGGCTAAGATGTGAGGATCACAGCTTGAAGCCAGCCCAGGCAGGAAAATCTGTGACTAATCTCCAATAAATTATGAAAAAGAGCTGAGAATGTGGCTTAGTGGTAGAGTGCTTGCCTGGCATGCATGAAGCCTGGGTTCAATTCCTCAGCACTACATAAGCAGAAAAAGCCAGACATGGTGTTGTGGCTCAAAGAATGCTAGCCTTGAGCAAAAGAAGCTCAGGGACATCGCCCAGGCCCTGAGTTCAAGCGCCAGGGCTGGCCAAAAGGAAAAAAAAAAGGTGTGAAAAAGCCGCAAGTGGCCTGTGGCTTGAGTGGTAGAACACTGGCCTTGAGCAAAAAAGCTCAAGGGCAGTGCCCAGGCCCTGAGTTCAAACCTCACAACGGACCTCCTCCATTCCCCCACCCCACCCCAAATAAAAAGGAGCTCGTTACAAGCCTCCAGGTCTGGGTTTCACTGTGGTACCGTTCAGGCAGCCCCTAAGATGGTCACTAATGAGGCCTCCCAACCTGCTGGCTTGGTGCCTTCGGGTACTGGGAAACAGAACCACTGCGGGAGTGATGGGTGTCAGCTGGGCTTAAGCCACACTAAACCTGGGGCCTCCCTCTTTGGGGGTCTCGGCTGTCCTGGGAGGAGAGCCACAGGACAAGACCTGCTCCACACCTGCGACTCTTTGGAGAGGGTTTGGGCACGGGGGTGTCCCACCGAGCCGCGGTCACCCCACCACCTGGCAGTGCCCGGCGGGGCCCAGTCCTGGGGCCCTGGCCCTCTGGAGCCGAGACGATCACACAGCCACAGATAAGCAATGGCACCTGTGGAGCCCGCCACCCGCACACCACGCTCAACCCCTTGAAATGCCAAAGCCGGTGTCCTTCCTCCCCGTCCTGGCCCTGTCGGCGTCGCTCAGGCTGTCACTTTCCGCATCTCCGCGGTCACTCCCGGAGAAAGGGAAGAGGAGGAGATCTCTTGACCACCTGCAGGGCTACGGCGTCGGGGCCCAGGGTCCGGTGGTTCCCGAAGCGGCTGCTAGGAGGAACCCCAGCCGCTCGTCTCCACCCCGCCCCTCCGCCCCGCCCCCTGAGGGCAGGCCCCGCCCTTCTGCGGGCCGCCTCCGCCCCGCCCCCTGCACGCGGGCCACGCCCGCCGGCGGCTGCGCGTGCGCACTAGCGCTCTCAGGCGCGCGCTCGTGCACCGCTCTCTCGCCGACTTCGGAGCAGGCGGGGTGGAGTCTTTCCACTTGCTCGGGCCACGCGGCTATGGCTTTTCTCAATGAAAAGGAGGTCGGGCGGGCTTCCGGTGTGAGGCTGAGCGATCCGGACGCCGATCCTCCACCTCGACTGCCGCACCAGCCTGCAGTCCCCGCAAAAAACCCAAAAGGGTGGGAGGGAGGAGAAAGGGACAAACCCGAGGCCCGCCCCAGGGCCTCGAGCCCGGCCTCCGGCCACTGGCTGGCTCCGCCCCACACCCCAGGGCGACGGCGTCCCTCCCCGCCCTCGGCCCGCCCCATCGCAGTGTGAGGCCCCGGACCCAGGACCCCGGCCGCTCTGCCGAGAGCAAGAAAAGCCTGAATGCCGGGGCCGGTGCCACACTGAAATCCCAGCCACTCCGCAGGCTGGGATCCGAGGATCCGCGGATCCAGATCCGAGCCAGCACGGGCAGGAGAGTCAGGGAGGCTGTGTGTGTGTGTGTGTGTGTGTGTGTGTGTGTGTGTGTGTGTGTGTGTAGAGTCAGGGAGGCTGTGTGTGTGTGTGTGCAGGAAAGTCAGTGAGGCCATGTGTGTGTGTGTGTGTGTGTGTGTGTGTGTGTGTGTGTGCCGGTCCTGGGTTTTGAACTCAGGGCCTGGGTGCTGTCCCTGAGCTCGTTTTGCTCCAGGCTAGCACAGCACTGTGTCTGGCCTTTTCTGTGAGAAATGGGACTCAGAGCTCGGCCTCCTGAGTAGTTAGGATACAGGTGTGAGCCACTGGCACTCACCTATTTAAAATTAAAATAAAATAAAATTCGGTGCCATTCCCGGGCTTCCAACTCAGTGTCTGGGTGCTGAACCTAAGCTTTTGTGCTGAAGCCTAGTGAGCTACAGGTCCACTCCTGACTTTTTTTTTTTTTTTTTAGTTAATTGGAGACAAGAGTCTGGACTTTAATGTCCAGGCTGGCTTTGAACTGTGATCCTCAGATCTCAGCCTCCTCAGTAGTTAGGATGACAGGTGTGAGCCACCAGCGCTTGGCTATTTCAATATTTTTTGTTCTCAACCCAATATGAAAAATTGTCAAATCTGTAAGTTAGGGTATACTCAATAGGAAATCAAAATATTGGTGGGTGGGTAAGACCTTGCTGTGTAGCTCAGGCTGGGCCTCCAACTCAGGATACTACTGGGTGCTGGGATTACGATTTGCATAATTCATTTTTTTTTTCCAGTCATGGGCTTTAACTCTGAACCTGGGCACTGTCCCTGAGCTCTTCGGCTCAAGGTGAGCTCTCTACCACTTGAGCCACAGCACCACTAATAGTTTTGTGGTGGTTAACTGGAGATAAGAGTCACATGGACTTTCCTTCCCAGGCTGGCTTTGAACCGCAATCATCAAATCTCAGTCTCCTGAGTAGCTAGGATTGAGCCACTGGCACCCAGCTCATTTTTTTCCCCCCTAAAAAGCCCAAAGTGGTGCTGTGGCTCAGGTGGCAGAGCCTTAAGCAAAAGCAGTTCAGGGATAGCAACAAGTTCCTAGTTCCTGAGTGAGTTTAAGCTCTAGGACCAGCACCAAAAAAAAAAAAAAAAAGCAGGGAGCCAACGCAGCAGGGACATTCATGAGACAATATATTGGAAATGATCTGTACAACTTGGGGGGAATGAGGGAAGGAAAGTAGAAAAATGAGGGAGGGGTAACAAGTTCAATAAGAAATGTGCTTATTACCTTCTTACATAACTGTAACCCCTTATACATCACTTTAACAATGAAAAAAATTTAAATTTTTTAAAAAATCAAAAAGAGCTGGGTGCTAGTGGTTCACACCTGTAATCCTAGCTACTCAGGAGGCTGAGATCTGAGGATTGAGGTTCAGAGCCAGCCGGGGCAGGAAAGTTCATGAGACTCTTTTTTTTTTTTTTGGTCGGTCGTGGGACTTGAACTCTGGGCCTGGGCGTTGTCCCTTAGCTCTTCAGCTCAAGGAGAGCGCTCTACCACTTGAGCTACAACGCCACTTCCGGTTTTCAGGTGGTTTTATTGGAGATAGGAGTCTCACGGTCTCTCCTGCCTGGGCTGGCTTTGAACCGCGATCCTCAGATCTCAGCCTCCCGAGTAGCTAGGATTACAGGCGTGAGCCACCAGTGCCCGGCTTCATGAGACTCTTATCTCCAATAAACTACTAGAAAATTGGAAGTGGTGTTGTGGCTCAAAGTGGTAGAGCATGAGAACCAGGGCAGGAAAGTTCATGAGACTCTTATCTCCAATAAACTACTAGAAAATTGGAAGTGGTGCTGGGGCTCAAAGTGGTAGAGCATGAGCCTTGAGCACAACTGCTCAGGGACAGCGCCCAAGAGACGGAGGTCAAGCCTCATGATCAGCCAAAAAAGAAAAAGGTTTTACAGTGGCTGACTGAACTTTAGAGTTCTCATAACTAAAGTCAGTACTTAATAATTCAGAGGAGCACCTACTTTCAGTCAGTATCTATTATGTCTCAACTTGCCCTCAATTTAAGCCATTTAGAGTTGTTTGCCATTTAAAATAATAAATACTGGTTATCACTCATAATAATTGGTACAGCATTTAAAACAAAGATGTTGAGAAGAAGCCAAGTGGACCTGAAACACTGCTAAGCCAGGACTGCACAACTTTTATTTAGGTCATAATGGCAGAGTTTTCAGCTTTAGAGATTTCAATAGAGCAGCAGAGGCTGTTACTCAGGGTGAGAGTGACCAAACCCCTATGAAACTAGTATGCTAGCTAGATGTTCTTTTGTAGTTTTACAGTAAGAAATATAATGCTTCTGGAAGCCAGTGGCTCATGCCTATAATCTTAGCTACTCACGAGGCTGAGGTCTGAGTATTGAGGTTGGAAGCCAGCCTGGGCAGGAAAGTCTGTGAGGCCCTCACCTCCAATTAACAACCAGAAATCCAGAAGTGGAACTGTGGCTCAAAGTAGAAGAGTGCTAGCCTGGAGCAAAAAAGCTCAGGAACAGCACATAGGCTATGAGTTCAAGCTCCATGACTGATAAAAAAAAAAAAAAGAAGAAATGTGGAGATGTGGCTCAAGTGGTAAAGCACCAGTCCTTTTTTTTTTTCTTTCTTTTTTGCCAATCCTAGGCTTGAACTCTGGGCCTGGGCACTGTCCCTTAGCTCAAGGCAAGTGCTCTACCACTTGAGCCTAGTCCCACTTCCGGTTTTCTAGGGATTAATTGGAGATAAGAGTCTCAGGGACTTTCTTGTCCAGGCTGGCTTTGAACCACAATCCTCAGATCTCAGCCTCCTGAGTAGCTAGGATTACAGGTGTGAGCCGCTGACAAAAAACAAAACAAAACAAAAAACCAGCACTCTACTACCCCTCAAGTCAGCACCACTTCTGGCTTTTTCTGTCTATGTGGTACTGAGGAATTGAACCCATGCATGTTAGGCAAACACTTTACCACTAAGCCACATTCCCTGCTCTAGAGCACCAGTCTAGAATGAAAAAGCTAAAGAACAAACCCCAGGCCCTGAGTTCAAGACCAGTACTGGCATACAAAGAAAAAGAAGCCAGGTACCAGTGGCTCACACATTTAATCCTAGCTGCTCAGGAGACTGAGATCTGAGGATCATGGTTTGAAGCCAGCTTAGGCATGAGACTAATCTCCAATTAACCACCAAAAAAGCTGGAAGTGGCGCTGTGGCTCAAGTGAGAGAGCACTAGCGTTAGAAGCAAAAAGTTCAGAAACAGTGCCTAAGCTCTGAGTTCAAGTCCCAGGTCTGGTGCGTGCACGCACGCATACATGCGTGTACACAACAGAATAGAAAAAGAAAAATGCGTTAGGAAAAGTGTATTTTACCTCCTTTCTGGCCATCATAATAGAGGTTTGATCAAGTTGAATTTGTTCAGCTAGGTATCCGTGGAAGCTGCTTTGTTTGGCTTTGTCCCTGCGCTCTGAATGTCAGTGACTAATCCTGTCCCTGTCAGATCCGTGGGACAAAGGCCACTAACACAGAGTCCACACAGTGGAACCTATTATTGTGTCAGCTGCCTGTGAATTATGGCCATGATATTTGCCCAACATATGGCACAAGGTTGTCATGTTGTAAAAGCAACTCATTTGAAGCACAGCCTCCATAACCCACACACATAGCTTCTTACACACACACACACACACACACACACACACACACACACACACACACACTATCCAACGCTACACCTAAATAACAGCAGAACTGATATATTCAGAGTATTTTACATTCTTTCTTTTCTTTTCTTTTCTTTTTTTTTTTGTGCTGGCCTGGGGCTTGAATTCAGAACTTCGCACTCTTACCTAGCTTTTTAACTCAAAGGGTGGCCACTCTACCATTTGAGCCACACTCTACTTCTGGCTTTTTGGTGGTTCATTGAAGATCAGAGTCTCATTAACTTTCCTTTCCAGGCTGACTTTGAACCACAATCCTCAGATCTCAGCTTCCTGAGTAGCTAGGATTGCAGGTGTGAGCCACTGTTGCCTGGGCTGGAGGGACATAATTGAAGCAATAGACCGCTTATTATTTCTGCATAAACTGCAGAGAAGTACAGTTCTGTGCACGTCACATCCTACTGATATCACTTCTGAGGAGGCAATTCTTTCCTCCTTTTCTTTTTCTTTCTTTTTTTTTTTTTGGTTGGTCATGGGGCTTGAACTCAGTACCTGGGTGCTATTCCTGAGCTGTTTTACTCTACCACTTTGAGCCACAGCCCAACTTCTGGTTTTCTGGTGGTTAATTGGAGACAAGAGTTTCACAGCCTTTCCTGGCCAGACTGGCTTTGAACCATGATCTCAGCCTCTACGTAGCTAGGATTACAGGCATGAGCTATTGGTACCCAGCCCTAGGACTCTTTTTGTTTCAAGTATGGAACCCAACAAGCCAAGAGGAAGTCTGACTAGCACCTGGAGCAGTCTGTCAGCTGAGATCCTGTCTTTTGTTTATTTACTTTGTACTGGTACTGGGGCTTGAACTTAGGCCTCCCATTGTCAATTGGCTTTTTCACTCAAGGCTGGTGCTACTTGAGTCACAGCTCCACTTGTCTTTTATTGATGGTTAACTGGAGTTAAAAGTCTCAAGGACTTCCCTGCCTGGGCAAGCTTTGAACCATGATCTTTAGCTCCTCAGCTTTCTGAGTAGCTAGGATTGAAAGCGTGAGTCACTGGTGCCCAGCAAGCTCATCTCCATTTGGTTTCACCTTCTCCTCATGCCCAACTCTCACATTCTACACAGGAGAGAAATTTTCTTTAAAAAAGAAAGGTTCCTAGCTGGGCATCAGTGGCTCATGCCTATAATCCTAGCTACTCAGGAGGCTGAGATCTGAGGACCATGGTTCAAAGCCAGTCCAGGCAGGAAAGTCCATGAGACTCTTCAATAAACCACCAGAAAACAGGAAGTAGTGCTGTGGCTTAAGTGGTAGAGTGCTAGCCTTGAGCTGAAGAGTGCAGGGACAGTGCCCAGGCCCAGAGTTCAAGAACCATGACTGACAAAAAGGAAAGAAGGAAAGAACCAACGAAGACAAAGAAAGGTTTTAGAACGTGACCAGCATTGGCCTGGTGGGTTACCCATCAGTCCTGTGTGGCCAGGGATGTGGACTCCAGGTCTGGAATAGTGAGGAACATGTCCTGCAAAAAGGGAGGAGAGAAGCCAGGCTCTGGTGGTTCATGCCTGTAATCCTAGCTACTCCAGAGGCTGAGATCTGATGATGTGGGTTCAAAGCCAGCCTGGGCAGGAAATTTCCCTGAGACTCTTATCGCCAATTAACCACCAGAAAATAGGAAGTAGTTCTGTGGCTCAAAGTGGTAGAGTTGGGCTGGGAATGTGACTAGTAGTAGAGTGCTTGCCTAGCATGCGTGAAGCCTGGGTTCAATTCCTCAATACCACACACACAGAAAACAGCCGGAAGTGGTGCTGTGACTCAAGCGGTAGCCTTGAGCATAAAGCAGCTCAGGGACAGCACCCAGGCCCCAAGTTCAAGTCCTAGGACTGGCACACACACACACAAAAAGTGATAGAGTTCTAGCCTTGACCACAAAATGGCTCAGGGACAGCTCTAGGCCCTGAGTTCAAGCCCCATAACTGACTAACACACACACACACACACACACACACACACATCCTAGGAGACAGCATCTTGGTGGAGACCAAAGAGATGGAGAATTAAGTGGGCCCTTAGGGCATTCCCATTCTCCATTCTCCACAGGGAAGGCCCTGAGAAAAGCCCATTAGGAGGTAGCATCCTTCCAGATCAGAGGGGCTGGGTAGAAAAGAGAGACGAAACCTAAAAAATATGTGAAGGGTATTTTGGGGGCAAGGTGTGTGTCTATGGGAGAAATCAATCATTTTGATCTTTTTCTTTTTATGTGTGTGCTGGTCCTGGGGTTTGGACTCAGGGCCTGAGGGCTGTTGGCGAATTGTTTTCTTTTTTGCGGGAGGTGGGGGGGGGGGTCAGTCATGGGACTTGAACTCTGTGCCTGGGGGCTGTCTCTGAGCTCTTCAGCTCAGGGTGAACACACTACCACTTGAGCCACAGCACCACTTCCAGTTTTCAAGTGGATAATTGGAGATGAACCTCATGGACTTTGCTGCCTGGACTGGCTTTTAACTGTGATCCTCAGATCTCAGCCTCCTGAGTAGCTAGGATTACAGGCGTGAGCCACTGGCACCTGGCCTTGTCCCTGAGCTTTTTTGCTCAAAGCTATCACTCTACCACTTGTCCACAGCTTCACATTTCTTTCTTTCTTTCTTTCTTTCTTTCTTTCTTTCTTTCTTTCTTTCTTTCTTTCTTTTTTTACTAGTTTATTGGAGTCTTGCAGACTTTTTTGCCCAGTTTGGCTTCAAACTACAATCCTTAAATCTCAGCCTCTTGTGCAGCTAGGATTACAGGTATAAATCACTGGCACCTGGCTTGCCATTTTGGTCATAAAGCTCATTGGAATTAATTATGCCCCAATGGAACCTAAGGCTACTTGAAGTTGAAATGAGAAGAGAAATTATGAACTGCCTGGTAAGCCTAGAATCCTAGCCATAGGAATACACACCAGCTGGGTAATCTGAGTATTTCCTGGTATCAGGCTATATTTTGCAGTAAAATACGTGTACCAGGATGACATTTATATATTCATATCAACAAATATTAAACCAGGTGCAGGTGACTGATGCTTGTAATCCCAGCTACTCAAGAGGCTGAGATCTGAGAATTGCAATTCAAAGCCAGCCCAAATAGACAAATTTGAGCAATTTTTTTTTTTTTTTTGTCGGTTGTGGGACCTGAACTCTGGGCCTGGGCGCTGTCCCTCAGCTCTTCAGCTCAAGGCTAGCGCTCTACCACTTGAGCCACAGCACCACTTCCAGCTTTTTCTGCTTATGTGGTGCTGAGGAATCAAACCCAGAGCCTCATGCATGCAAGGCAAGCACTCTACCACTGAGCCACCTTCCCAGCCCCAAATTTGAGCAGTTCTTATATCTAATTCACCAAAAACAAAAAAACAAAAAACCAGTGACACACAAAAAAAACAAAACAACAACCTGGAAATGTGCTGGTGCTGGTGGCTTACAGCTATAATCCTAGCTACTCAGGAGGCTAAGATCTGAGGAGCACAATTCAAAGCTAGCCCAGGCAGGAAAAGCTGTGAAACTCTTATCTCCAATAAGCCCACAGAAAACCGGAAGTGGTGCTGTGGCTCAAGTGGTAGAGCCTCTAGCCTTGAGCTGAAGACTTGAGGAACAACGCTCAGGCCCAGAGTTCAAGCCTCATGACCCCCCCCCCCACACACACACACAAAAACAAACTGGAAATGCAGGTGTGTTTCAAGTGGTAGCGTGACAGCTTAGAGCAAAAAAGGCAAGTAAGAGTACAAGGCCTCAACTTCAAGCCCCAGTCCTCACACAAAAACAACAAGAAAACTCCCAAATATTAAAGCGCTAGTATGTCTTAGGCACTTGATGCCCCCAAAATATGTGATTTCTCATGGAACTTTCAATTCACGTGGAAAAGGACTTCTTTATTCTATAAATAACTATTCAAGTAAAAGCATAGTTATAAATTGTAGTAAATATTCTAAAAGAAAGTGATGAGAGCTGGGCATTGGTGGCTCACACCTATAATCCTAACTACTCAGGAGGCTGAGATCTGAGGAGTATCATGGTTCAAAGCCTGGGCAGGAATGTCTGTCAGACTCTTATCTCCAAAAACTGCCAGAAAACCAGAAGTGGCACTGTGGCTCAAGTGGTAGAGTACTAGCCTTCAGCTGAAGAGCTGAGGTACAGAGCCCAGGCACAGAGTTCAAGCCCAACAGCTTACAAAAAAAAAGAAAGAAATTAAGAAAAAAAAGAAAGAAAGAGAGAAAGAGAGAAGGAAAGAAAGAAAGAAAGAAAGAAAGAAAGAAAGAAAGAAAAAAGAAGAAGAAAGTAATGAGAAAGCATAAAAGAAGACCTATTTGGCAATATTAGAGTTTTAAGCGATTGCCTTACATTTGGTAGACCAGTATTGTCCTACGTGTGTCCTACATGTCCTACAACCTAAGAGGGACCTATTTTAGGTTGAGACATTATGAAAAAAAGAACCTCTTGCTCAGTGCTGATGGTTTACTCCTACAATCTCAGCTATTCAGGAAGCTGAGATCTTGGAAGCCAGCCCAGGAAGGAAAGTACATCAGACTTTTATCTCCAATAAATCACCAAAAAAGCTAGAAGCGGAGCTGTGGCTCAAGTGGCAGGCAGTAGTCTTAAACACAAAAGCTCAGGACAGTGTTCAAGCCCTCCCCCCCCAAAAAAGAAAAGAAAAGAAAAAGAAAAAAAATCTCTCTGGAAAGTGTATATAGAAGTACATACCTATAATCCAAGCCCTTTAGAGACAGAGTCAGGGGACTGTCAGTTTGAGTCCATTCTGTTATACTGCAGGACCATCTCTCACAATTGCTGCCAACTACCAGTGGCTCACACTTGGAATTCTTGCTACTTACTAGTGTAAGATCTAGAGGATAACATTTCTAACCCAGCTAGAACGGAAATGTCCTTATAAAACATAACCAACAAAAATGCTAGAGTGGTAGCTGAGCAAGCAGGTGGAACTTCGAAGCCCTTAGTTCAAAAAAAATATTCTTTTAAAGAATCCACCTAGGCCCCAGTGACCCACACGTGTAATCCTAAATACTAAAAAGGTTGAAATCCAGGATCAAAACCAGCCACAGTAGAAAAGTCCAAGCAACACCATTGCGAACAGTAACCCGCAAAAAACTCAAGTGTGGCTCAAATGGTAGAACAAGGAAGCCCAGTGAGCTTGGGATCCTGAGTTCAAAGCTTTACATTTTTGCTTGGCTTTTGTGCTCAAGGTTGGTGCTCTACTACTTGAGACACAGCTCTACTTCTAGCTTTTTGCTGATTAATTGGAGATAAGAATCTCTTGGTTTATCTTCTGGCTTTGAATTAGGGTCCTTAGATTTCAGCCTCCTGAGTAGCAAGAATAACAAGGGGCACCCAGCTATAGTTTATTCTTTTTTTTTTTTTTGCCAGTCTTGGGGCTTGAACTCAGGGACTGGGCACTGTCCCCAAGCTTCTTTTGCTCAAGGCTAGCACCCTACCACTTGAGCCACAGCACCATTTCTGGCTTTTTCTGTTTATGTGGCACTGAGAAATTGAACCCAGGGCTTCATGTATGCTAGGCAAGTACTCAACAATTAAGCCATATCCCCAACCCTATAGTTTATTCTTTTTTCTTTTTCTTTTTTTTTTTTTTTGGTTGGTTGTGAGTCCTGAATTCTGGGCCTGGGCACTGTCCCTCAGCTCTTCAGCTCAAGGCTAGCGCTCTGCCATTTGAGCCACAGCGCCACTTCCAGCTTTTTCTGCTTATGTGGTGCTGAGGAATCAAACCCAGGGCCTCATGTATGCAAGGCAAGCCCTCTACCACTGAGCCAGTTTCCTAGCCTCTATAGTTTATTTATTTATTTATTTTGGTTGGTCATGGGGCTTGAACTCTGGACTCGGGTGCTGTCCCTCAGCTCAAGTCTAGCGCTCTACCACTTGAGCCACAGCGCCACTTCCTATAGTTTATTCTTTAGGAAAAGTTTTCATCTTTCTTAGTTATTATACTGATGAGAACTTTTCTGTCCCAACATTCCAACTATATTCTGTAGGCAGCCCAGGTGGTAGGGACTGGAAAAAATCTAGTGAAATTTAGTCTTGTGCAAGAGCCCATAACAACTAACTTAAATATCGGTTACCTTTAATAAGCATTTATATATTTATTTGTTTATCTTATTTATTTTTTGGTCAGTCATGGGGCTTGAACTCTGGGCTTAGGTGCTGTCCCTCAGCTATTCAGCTCAATGCTAGCGATCTACCACTTGAGCCACAGAGCCATTTCTGGTTTTCTGGTGATTTATTGGAGATAAGAGTCTCACAGCCGTTCCTGCCTGGCCTGGCTTTGAACTGAGATCCTCAGATCTCAGCCTCCTGTATAGCTAGGATTACAGGCCACTGACGCCCAGTTTATTAGCATTTTTAAAATAATTTTTATTGAGGGGCTGAGAAGATGGCTTAGTGGTAGAGCACTTGCCTTGCATGCTCAAGGTCCTGGGTTCAATTCCTCAGCACCACATAAGAAAAAAGCCGGAAGTGGAACTGTGGCTCAAGTGGTAGAGTGCTAGCCTTGAGCTGAAGAGCTGAGGGACAGCGCCCAGGCCCAGAGTTCAGGCCCCACGACCGGACCCCCCCCAAAAAATAATAATAATTTTTATTGAAATTAAGTGATTACATAAATTTCACAAATTTCGTAGTATTGTAAGATAGTGACACTTTAAAGTCACAAACACATTTTAACCTTCACAAGACAAATGGTCATTATCATGGTCTATAATATTTGTGAAATCTATGAGCTTTGACAATACAACTTTTAATATGTATTTTAACACTTCAGATATCACTCATTGAATCTTCACACAATGTTTTTTTTTTATCTCTCAAAGATGGAGAAATAAGAACAATACTCCTGTCTACCTACCTTACTTCCCACTATTTTGTTTGTTATTTTTTTGCAGAGCTGAGGACCAAACTCAGAGACTTGCACTTGCTAGGCAAGTCCTCTTCCACTGAGTTAAATCCCTAACCTCTATGCCCCATGTTTTTAATGGTATCCTAATAAAACTTTGCTTGCTCTTTAAAAAAAAAAAATTAAGGGAGAAAGCAAAGGAAGGGGTGACATTGTCCAAAAAGAAATGAACTTATTACTTAACTTAAAAAATGGTACCCCCCACAAAAAAAAAAAAAAAAAAATTGGTAATCTGGCCAGAAATGTGGCTTAGTGGTAGAGTGCTTGCCTAGCATGCATGAAGCCCTGGGTTCCATTCCTCAGTGCCACATAAGCAGAAAAAGCCGGAAATGGTGCTATGGCTCAAGTGGTAGAGTGCTAGCCTTAAGCAAAAGAAACTGAGGTACAGTGGCCAGGCCCCAAGTTCAAGCCTCAGGACCAGCAAAAGCAAACGAACAAACAAAAACCAAAATGGTAACCCCTCTTTAAATAAAAAAAATTAAATTTTTAATTAAAAAACATAAAAATAAGGCAAAAATGAGGCCTGGTGCCAGCGACTTACACATTTGATTCTAGCTATTCAAGAGGCTGTGTTCTGAGATTGCAGTTCCAAGACAGCCCCAACAGACAAATCAGAGACTTTTATCTCCAATTTACCAGTAAAAGTTAGGGATGGTGGTATGGTTCAAGAGCTAGTACATCTATGTTGAAAGCATGAAGTCCAGAGTTCAAAGCCCAGTATCACCAAAAAAAGAAAAAGGAGAAACCAGAAGACATTAAATAATTTTCATGATTACAATATCTAAGAGGCACTGGTAGCTAGCTCCCTCCTGTAATCCTCGCTACTGAAGAGGCTGAGATGTGAGGAACATAATTCACAGCCAGCCTAGGCAGGAAAGTCTGAGAGATTATTATTTCCAATTAGCTACCAGGAAACTGGAAGTGGAGCTATGTTTTAGAGTGGTAGAGACTAATTTTGAACAAAAGACAGTACCCAGGCCACAAGTTCAAGCCCCTCAACTGACAAAATAAAAAAGACGACAATATCAAATATAATGGCATATTCTGGATAACCTGACCCCAGCATTTCAAGAAAAGGTTTGAGTTTATCTTTCTCCCTGTTGCTTCATGGCTTTGAGGTTGATGTCCATAACATAATCATAGACATCCCAACCATACCCCTTAGCCAGGAACTTCTAAGCTCAGGCAGGGACAGAGAGAAAGACTTAGGAGAAGAATAGCAAAACTCCAAAGATGAGCTCAGAAGGAACTTGCAACTATGTGTTATGAATTCATCATTTGTGAATCCCTTTTCCCCCCTAGGCCTGGGGCTTGAACTCAGGGCCTCAGCACTGTCTTTGATCTTTTGTGCTTAAGGCTAGCACTGTACCACTTTGAGCCACAGCACCATTTCCAGCTTTTTATAGTTAATTGGAGATAAGAACTTTCCTGGGGCTGGGAAGGTGGCTCAGTGGTAGAGTGCTTGCCTTGCATGCTTGAGGCCCTGGGTTCGATTCCTCAGTACCACAAAAGCAGAAAAAGCCAGAAGTGGTACTGTGGCTCAAGTGGTAGAGAGCTAGCCTTGAGCTGAAGAACTGAGGGACAGTGCCCAGGCCCAGAGTTCAGGCCCCACGACTGACCCTCACCCCACCCCCCCCCCAAAAAAATAGAACTTTCCTGACTAGACTGGTTTTGAATCAAGATCCTCAGATCTCAGCCTCCTAAGTAGCTAGGATTACAGGCGTGCACTACCAAAGCCCAGTGTTTGCAAATATTTTATAGGACCTTAGCATGTGTCTCACAAGTTCAAAAGAGTCTAAGGAACAATCTGGTTCCTGTGGACAGACAGACTGGAATCATGTGTTTATTAATTGTCAGTGAACATTGCTACAGGATTCTCTCTCTCTTTCTTTCTCTCTTCCTTCCTTCCTTTCTTTCTTTTTGTGAGGATCCTGGAGCTTGAACTCAGGGTCTGCACACTGTCCCTGAGTTTGTTTTGTTTTTTTGCTTTATTGTCAGTTGTGAGGCTCTGTCCCTGAGCTATGGTGACACTTCCAGTTTGTTTTTTGGTCAGGTGTAGGGCTTGAAATCGGGGCCTGCCTGTCCCTCAGCTTCAGCTCAAGACTAGCATTCTACCACTTGAGCCACAGAGACAGTTCTGATTCTCTGAGTGGTTTATTGAAGATAAGAGTCTCATGGATTATCCTGCTTGAGCTAGCTTTGAACCCTGAACCTTAGATCTCAGCCTCCTAAGCAGTTAGGATTACAGACATGAGCCACTGGTATCTAGGGGGATGATTCTTTTCTAGAACTCAGAATAGAAGTTTCCTGACACCTTTATTTTCTGAGAAGGGTGTTTGAAGTTTGGATGAGATCATAGATATAACATTTTAAAAATAATCCTTCCCTGGGATGAGGTAGTGTTTTGTTGGCAGTGGTAGCTCATTGTATTAGTAAGTAATGAGCACTTTGTTGAGCCACAACCCACCTGTCACCTTCACCTTGTTTCAATGGCTACCTTTTCTTCTTCTGCTACACCAAAGAGTTTCAAAAATGGAAGAAAACCCAGGCATCTGTGGCTCATGCCAGTAATCCTAGCTACTCAGGAGGCTGAAATCTGAGGATGGTAGTTGAAAGCCAGCCCAAGCAGGAAAGTCCCTGAGACTTTTATTTTCAATTAAGCAGTAAAAGTGGAGCTGTTGGGCTGGGAATGTGGCTTAGTGGTAGAGTGCTTGCCTAGCATGCAGGAAGCCTGGGTTCGATTCCTCAGTCCCACATCAACAGAAAAAGCAGGAAATGGTGCTGTGGCTCAAGTGGTAGAGTACTTGCCTTGAGCAAAGAAGCTCAGGGAGTGTGCCCAGGCCTTGAGTTCAAGCCCCTGGACTGACAAAATAAAAGTGGAGCTGTTGCTCAAGTGGTAGAGCACTATCCTAGAGCACAAAAGCTCAGGCGCAGCACCTAAACCCAGAGTTCAAACCCCAGGACCACCACCACCACCAACAACAAAAGGGAAGACATGTCAGGTGCTAGTGGCTAACACCTATAATCCTAGCTAGCTACCTCAGAGTCTGAGATCTGAGGATCAAGGCTCAAAGCCCACTGGGATATAAAAGTCTATGAGATTCTTTCTTTTATTTTCTTTCTTTCTTTCTTCCTTCCTTCCTTCCTTTTTCTTTTTCTTTCTTTTTTTTTGTCGGTCATGGGGCGTGAACTCTGGGCCTGGGCGCTGTCCCTCAGCTCTTCAGCTCAAGGCTAGCGCTCTACCACTTGAGCCACAGCGCCACTTCCAGCTTTTTTTTTCTTTTTGCTTATGTGGTGCTGAGGAATCGAACACAGGGCCTCAGGCATGCAAGGCACGCGCTCTACCACTGAGCCACCTTCCCAGCCCCTACCTCATGAGATTCTTATTTCTAATAAGCCAGCAAAAAGCTGGGAGTGTTGCCTGGTACTGCTGGCTCATATCTGTAATTTTAGCTACTCAAGGGAGTTGCAGCTCCAGGACTGGAAACACACACACACACACACACACACACACACACACACACATGCACATGCATGCACACAAACACACACAAACATACAAACAGGAGAACAACTGAAACAGGAGAAAAACTGCAAAGCAGTTTTCTTTGTATCAGTTTTATTTATTTACCTTTTTTGTGGGGGAAGGGGTAGTGGTAGTACCAGGTATTCAACTTAGGGCCTCATACTTGCTAAGCAAGGTGCTCTACCACTTGAGCCAGTCTTCCAGTCACTTTTTGCACTATTGTCAAAATACAGTCTTGCTGTTTTTAAGCCTAGGCCAAAAAAAAAAAAAGTTAAATAGTCTTTGAATAAAATTGAATCCTCAAGAAGATGTGTCACATTTTCATGGGATACTTTATACCCTTAAAAATACTGTAACATCGGGCTGGGAAGGTGGCTCAGTGGTAGAGCACTTGCCTTGCATGCCTGAGGCCCTGGGTTCGATTCCTCAGCACCACATAAGCAAAAAGAAAAAAGCCCGAAGTGGCACTGTGGTTCAAGTGGTGGAGCACTAGCCTTGAGCTGAAGAGCTGAGGGACAGCGCTCAGACCCAGAGTTCAGGCCCCATGACCGGACCCAAAAAAAAAAAACAAAAAAAAAACTGTAACATTGAAAAGTCAGATTAAGAAAAATCATTTTAGGTTGGGTGCCAGTGGCTCACACCTGTAATTCTAGCTACCCAGGAGGCTTAGATCTGAGAATGGAAGTTCAAATCCAGCCTGAGTAGGAAAGTCCAATGAACTGGCAAAAAGTTGGAAGTGGAGGTATGGTTCAAGCAGTAGAAAGCACTCAACCTTGAGTGGAAAAGCCACGTGAGAAAGCTCCTGAGTTTAAGTCCCAGCACACACTAAAAATCATTTTTTTTTTTTTTGGGTCCGGTCCTGGGGCCTGAACTCTGGGCCTGGGCGCTGTCCCTCAGCTCTTCAGCTCAAGGCTAGTGCTCTACCACTTGAGCCACAGTGCCACTTCTGGCTTTTTTCTTTTTGCTTACGTGGTGCTGAGGATTCGAACCCAGGGCCTCGAGCCTGCAAGGCAAACGCTCTACCACTGAGCCACCTTCCCAGCCCTAAAAATCATTTTTAACACATGAAACAGAATCTGTCCTAGGGGCATCAAAGTTCAAAGTTTTGAGTTAAGATTTGCTTAAAACCGTTGATTTTTGAAGCAAAACCCACTTTGCAAGAAGATTCACTCCTATGTTTCCAGTCTTTTTCTTGAGCTCATGTGGTTTCATTTTTCAGAACCAGTTTATCAAGACCAAAGACTAAGGCCAAGGCTGTTGGCAGGCCTGCTGAAAACAAAGCCATTAATGATAGTTAACATATTAATTGCAGAAAGTACTTCTTCAAGTTTCTGTTGGCAACAAGTTACTATCTAACAGAGGCAGTGAAGTGCATCCAAACTCAATTTACAGCCTGGCTAGGCGGGGGTTTTAATCTTCATGCTTCAAGTTTTCCTTATTATAAGTGCCAAAATTCAAAGCTTATAATTTACAGGTGGTACCCACATGTCACTTGAATGCAAACCTAAAACTAGAAATGAAACCTTAAGAAAACACCAATCCAGATAAATAAATCATGTCAAAACAGAGAAAGCTTGGGAGTCTGTGTTCAAGGTTATATTGTGTACATTTCAATTGATGAAAACAAGGGCATTTAGCAGCCAGCCAGGACTTCGCCACAGCAAACTTCCAGAGCAAGCTTCCAGTCTCTCTGAAGGCTTACTCTATAACAGTCAGTGTGAGGACGGGGCGCCAGTGGCTCACACCTGTAATCCTAGCTACTAAGGAGGCTGAGATCTGAGGATCACGGTTCAAAGTCAACCCGAGCAGGAAAGTTTGTCAGACTCTTATCTCTAATTAACTTCCAGAAAAACCAAAAGTAGTGCTTGGCTCAAGTGGTAGAAGAATGATTGTCTTGAGCTGAATAGCTCAGGGGCAGCCCCTGGCCAAGAATTCAAGCCCCACAATTGATGAGGAGGGGGAGGAGGGGAAGGAGGGGGAGGAGGACGAAGACCAAGGAGTAGGAGGAGGAAGAGGACCAAGGAGGAGGAGGACCAAGCACTGGTGGGTCATGCCTGTAATCCTGGCTACCAAGGTGGCTAAGATCTGAGGATCAAGGTTCAAAGCCATCCTGGGCAGAAAAGTCCCCATGAGACCTTTATCTCCAATTATCGACCTGTGACTTAATTGGTAGAGCACCAGCTTTGAGCACAAAGAGGATCAGGGACAGCACCCAGGCCCTGAGTTCAAGCCCAACAGCCAACAAAAACCAAAACCATAAAAAGAAAAAAAAAGAAAGAAAAGGGGGGGGTAAAAAAAAAAAGAAAAGAGTATCAGAACTGGGTCATAGGGCTGGGAATGTGGCTCCGTGGTAGAGTGCCTAGCATGCATGAAGCCCTGAATGCGATTCCTCAATACCATATAAACAGAAAAAGCCAAAAGTGGCACTGTGGCTCAAGTGGCAGAGTGCTAGCCTTGAGCAAAAAGAAACTCAAGGACAATGCCCAGACCCTGAGTTCAAGCCCCAGGTCTGGCAAACAAACAAACAAAAAAGTCCCCGGCTCCTAGCTGCTTAGGAGGCTGAGGATCACCTAAGGATCACCATTTAAAGCCATCCCAGGAAGAAAAGTTCATAAGACTCTATCTTCAACTAAGGCCTCCCCCCTTCCCCATCCCTGCAAAAATAGAGTGTCAGCCTTGAGCAGAAAGCCAAGCAAGAGCATGAAATCCTCAGTTCAAGCCCCAGTATACACACACACACACACACACACACACACACACACACACACACACACACACACACACACACACACACACACACACACACACACACACACACACACACACACACACACACACACAGAGTATCAGTATTTCTCCCTATCCTAGTAACTCCTTAGTTTGTTTGTCATGGGGCTTGAACTCAGGGCCTAGGACTGTCTGAACTTTTTTGCTCAAGAGCCACCAGCACGTTGGCTCTAATAATTCCCTTATAAAGCAGATGAGTGCTTAGGGGAAATAGGGGTTTTGTTGCTTCTACTCCTAATACAAAAGTACCAGTCTTGGCTTCTTCTCTTAGAAAAGCCAAAGGGTTAGTGGGGTGGAAGTGGTAGTGTGGTCTCTTTGCCAGGGTTCCTGTCACATTGATATTTAATGTAAAAGGTTGATTGAAGAAAGTGACTCATAAGCCAACTGCTGGTGGTGCATACTTGTAATCCTAGCTATTCAGGAGGCTGAGATCTGAGGATTTTGGTTCAAAGCCAGCCTGGGCAGGAAAGTCACTCCAATGAATCACTAAAAAGGCCAGATGTAGAGCTGGGGTTCAAGTGGTAAAATGTTAGCTTTGAGCCCAAAAACTCAGGAACAGTGCGCACGCACACACACACACACACACACACACACACACACATACCACACACACACACACACACACACACACACACACACACTGCATTAAATTATTTGGCTAAGAATTGGAGATCTCACCTAAAGGGGTTCCCTTCATAGGCAATTCCTCAGATAAGAAACATACTTTAGGTGCTTATGTATGTGGTCAGTCTTGTTCAACCACATTCCTGTCATCATCTCCTTACATCACAATCTCCATCCCACATCAATTTATTCTTTTTCTTTGGAAGCACAGACAGCCAAATCTTGTCATCTTACAAGTTTGGAGGAATTCCAGAAAGCCAAGACAATTTCTGCATCCTGCCATATATCCTAAGTATTTGCAAGTAGGTACAATCTGGACAAAAATGAGTGTGTCCTTAAAAGGAAAGAGAAAGAAGAGCCAGCCTTGTAGGGCTGATAGCTTCTAGGCAAATGACCCAAATGGCTTGTTTTCATTCTTTGGGGATGTTTGTGTTAATAATTCAGGTGTATCTCTGTCACATTTATGTCACCTTTTGCTCTGTAGATCACTCTCCATCTCCCTAAAGCTTAAGCTACATGTCAGGCTGCATCAGCCAGATACTTGCACTTGAAGTCTACAAAAGACAACTCTGATGCCAGGTGCTGGTGGCTCATCCTTATAATCCTAACTACTCAGGAGGCTGAGACTTTATGATTGTGGTTCAAAGCCAGCACAGGCAGGAAAGTTTATGAGACTCTTCTAACCGATTAACTACTCCAAAAAAAAAAAAAAAAAAACCCAGATGTGGAGCTGTGGCTCAAGTGGTATAGCACTAGCCTTAGCAAAAGAACACCAGAGGGCTGGGAATGTGGTTTAGTGGTAGAGTGCTTGGCTACCTGGAATGCATGAAGCCCTGGGTTTGATTCCTCAGTATCACAAACAGAAAAAGCCAGAAGTGGTGCTGTAGCTCACGTGGTAGGATGCTAGCCTTGAGCAAAAGCTCAATGACAGTGCCCAGGGCCCAAGTTCAAGCCCCAGAACTGGCAAAATAAATAAATAGCAGGTGGCTGTTAAAAAAAAAACCTTAAGGAATTCAAATTACTTTTTATAAAGATTTTATTCCTATCCTTACAAAAATTACCCAAATTATTTTTGATCCTGTAGTTCGGACGCAGAGGAAATTTTGTTATATGGTTGATCTCAATGTCAATGGTCACTTCTAGGTTTTTGTCTTTTCTTTTCTTTTCCTTTCTTTCTTTCTTTCTTTTTTTTTTTTTTTTTTTTTTTTTTTACTGTGCATGTACTGGGACTTCAACTCAGAGACTTCTACTCTTAATTCGCTTTTTCCCTTAGGTGGGCACTTCACTATTTGAGTCACACCTCCACTTCCAGCTTTTTGTTATTTAACTGGAGATAACAAGACTTTTGGATTTGTCTGTCCAGGTTGTCTTGAGCTGTAACTTGAAGGAAAAGTTAAGGGACCTGCCTAGGCCTTCAGTTCAAGCCCTAATACCAGCACAAGCATGCATGCACACATGCACACACATGTGTATGCACATACACACAGAGGGCATTGTATTAATCAGGACAGTCAAACTTATTTTAGTTCAAATGCAAAAATTGTAAAGCTGGTTTGAGATAAACCTTTTTTTTTTTTTTTTTGTCAATCTTAGGGCTTGAACTCTGGGCCTGGGCGCTGTCCCTCAGCTCCTCAGTTCAAGGAGAGTGCTCTACCACTAGAGCCACAGCACCACTTCTGGGTTTCTAGTGGTTAATTGGAGATAAGAGTCTGATGGACTTTGCTGCTTTGGCTGGCTTTGAACCATGATCCTCAGATCTCAGCCTCCTGAGTAGCTAGGATTACTGGCATGAGCCATGGGTGCCTGACTGAGATAAACGTTTTATGAATTTAAAAAATATCCATTAATATATCATTTTACAAATAACTACCCAGAATCCATTCCTTACTGGGCATGATTTTAGGTACTAGAATACAAAAATGAACTAGATAAAATCTTTGCCCTTAAGGAGTTCATATTTTTAGTGAGATGTGTCAGAGGTTTTTTTTTTTGTTTCTCCACAGGTATTTAAAAATACAGTTTCTATATATAGTTGCAGTAATAGTATAATTACAGAACCTAATAAAAAGAAGCAATACTTAAGAACTTCACAAGTGAGTTTGTACTCTATGTTTTAGGAGTTGGCTGTTAAATTAGCCAAGTTATCTATTTGTGTGTTTGTGTGTGTGTGCTGGTACAGGGCTTGTACTCAGGGCCTGTTGCTCTTGATTAGTATTCTCCCCTCACCTCAAGACTGGTGCTGTACCACTAGGGCCACACCTTCATTTCTAGCTTTTTGCTGGTTAATTGGAGATGAGTTTCACGTACTTTTCTGTCCATGCTGACTTCAACCTGTGATCCCCAGATCTCAGCTACCTGAGTAAGTTTTCTATTTAAATCCTATTGTTGATCCTAACTTGGAAGCAGCAAGTCTTGTCAGCTGACAATCAAATTTTATGGTTGCTTTTTACACTTTGGTAGCTTGGGACCAATATTCAATTTCTGGGAAAAAAGTTCTTCTCTTTGGGGCCCTCTCATTGTCCTTAATCCCTTTTCTGGAGCTACTTGTGTTCTTGGAATAAATGTGTACTGTGCACCTCATATTTAGTTATTTACTTATATTTTTTCTTTCCTGCTTTGCATTTGAGTTTTACTTCATCTTTTTTTTGGGGGGGGGTCTATACTTGCTTTTATGGTTTAAGACTATTACATATTCCGAGGGAAAGTGTGTGCTCCACTAACTCCCTTAATTCCCAGGTTCGCCAGTGAGCGGAATGATTTCTGGGGGAGTGGAACCACCCTTTACAAGCACCTGGAGGAGAGATGGGCGAGTCCAGTTTCCTGAGTGTGCACCGGTTAGGTTAGTCTTTTAAGAAAGCCATGCTGTTCTCACAAAAAGTAACCCCTCCGATCCCAGGAGCTGGAAATCTATGGCCAACGTGGAAGATAAGAAGAAAATCAATCCGGGCGCCGGTGGCTCACGCCTGCCATCCTAGCTACTCCCAGCAGGCTGAGGTCTGAGGAACGAGGTTCAAAGCCAGCCCGGGCAGGAACTCATCACAGAAAAGCTCGAAGTGGCGACGTGGTTCAAATGGTGCAGCACCAGAGCCAAAGCGAATAGCGACAGCACCCAGGCCCTGAGTTCAAGCCCCACGACTGACAAAATTTACAAACACCACCAAACGACCCAGACGTTCATTTCAAGCAGACGTTAGGAAAGGCGGATTCGTACCAGCTCAGCCAGGGTGCTTGCAAGAACCCCACCACCGGGTGCGGGCCGCGAAAGAAGCTTCTAGAAGTATTAAGTCACGGGAGCGGCAAGACCTCAGAACGTGTCGGGGGAAGCGCACCCCAGGTACCGGGCTGACCTTTCCGCCACTGTCGCGCCGCCACACCCCCTCCGCCGCGGCCCGCAGTGGCGAGGCGTTTGTTTGTGGGACGTCCGCCGTAGTAAGCAGTCCCCGCCCCGCGTCTCCCCCTCGCTGCCTCGTTTCCCGCGCCCAGGGGTTGCTCCCCTTAAAAGGACAATGGAGGCCTCGAGAGCGCGCACGCACGCCGGCCCGCCGGGCGTTCTCCCCTCCCCGCCCACGACGCGCGCGCGCCCGTATGCAAATAAGCTCGATTCAAGAGAATTTGGTCCCGGCGGCGGCGCACGCGCAGTGGGAAAGCGGAATCTACACCTTCCCGGCCAGCGGTAGCAACTGCAGAACTGCAGGAGACAATCTTTCTAGACAAGGCGGTTGGCGGCGGGGAGCAGGCGCTTGCGGGAGGCTGGCCGGGCGGTGCTGGCTGCACCTCGGGGACGTCAGTGCGTGTGGATCGGCCGCTCGTGGGAGGTGAGTGATCCCGAGCGTTACTTGAGTGGTGCCAAGTTGTCGGTGTGAAGATCTGATGTCGGAGTGATCTTTTTTCCTTTCGCTTCCCCCTCCCCCCTCTGGCCGCACGCACGCACACACAAACACGCGCACACACAGGAAGTTTTGTCTTGGAGGTGGCATCGCGGCGCGCCGTGTGCGTGACTCCGGAGCCCAGTTCTTTTGTGCACGCGTTTGGATGTGCTCGGTACCGGGGCGGGCTCGTGAGGTAAACCGAAAGTCCGGGGCGGGGGCGCGGGGCCGGCGGCCACGCCGAAGGTGACAATGACTCCCAGCCGCAGTGTTCCGACGGGGGGAGCGGGCGGCCGCGGGGCGCGGTGCCCGGGCGGGGAGGCCGCGCTTCGTCGCTCCCCGCGCGGCGGGCTTCTTCCCACAGCCCGTGCCCGGGAGCGGACGGGGACGGACGGACAATGAACGCCGCCGTGCAGAAAACTTGCAAAGTTGCGGGCCCCGGGAAGTAGGGGCCGGCGCGTGTCGGGGTGCGGGGACCGGGCAGCGGGGTCGGACCGCCCCGCCGCGCGCGCTGCCGCGGCGTTGGCCCGGCTTGGGAGGGCTGCGGCTGCGACAATGCGGCCGGCACGCGGTCGCCCTCCGCAACCCGCGGCCACGCGCGCCGGGCTCGCCGCCCAGGGCGGGGGCACCGGGCGCGGCACCCCCGCCCCAAGTTTGGCCGGCGGCCGCGTGCTCACCTGTAGCCTCGGCGCGGGCACTGACGTCCCGGCTACGGCGCCGGTGGAGCGGAGCTGCTCGGCCGAGGCCGGAGCGAGCGAACTCCGGAGGAAGGCACCGCTGGGGTTTGCACGTTCGTGTGCTTGCATGCGTGCGCGCGTGTACGTGTGTGTGTGTGTGTGTGTGTGTGTGTGTGTGTGTGTGTGTGCTCGGCACCGCAGAGCACGTGCTCCTGGGGCCCCGGCCTAGGAGCGGACGCCCCGCTGCGGGGCGGGGACGCGGGCAGGCGGGCGCGGGGCTCGGCCCGCAGGACAATGTGATTTGCAGATGATGGCGTCTCGCCAGTTTAAAAGCCGGAGTGGAGAAGTGGCGGCCCCGCCCGCGCGGCGCTCGCGGGGACGCGGAGAACTTTGGCTAACAAGCCGACGGCCGCGGGGGAGCGGGGTCCGCCGCCCGGGGACGCCGGGGCCCCGCGGGGTGTCGGCCAGTGCGCGCCCCCCCCGCCCCCGCCCCCGCCCCGGGCCCCGCCGTCCCCGGGGCCGCACGTACGCAGTGCCGGGGCGGACGGAAAACAAAGAGCGGCGAATGCCCGAGCGGGCCTGGGGCCGCGGCGGGGGGCGGCCGCGGACCCCGAAGTTCGGGCGACTTTGCGGAGGGGCTTTTGTCCCCTGAGCCCTGGCGGAGGAAACTTCGGCGCGAGCGCGGGGTGAGCTTGGTACCGGGGGGCGAGCGCGCCCCGCACTGCAGCCGCGGCTGCACCGGGCGGAAAGGGGAGGCCGGCGGCCACGGACCCCGCTACCGGCGGCCCGGGCGGGAGTCTGGGAGGTCTGTGGATTCGCCTTTGAAGTCGAACTGTTGCCATGTTTGAATTACGTCAGGGCAAAGCCATGAGGAGGAACAAGCCCCGGCCGGCCGCGCGGCGTGCGGGGGGCGCGGCCTGCGGGCGGCGCCAGCGGGGGGCGGCGGGGCGGGGCGGGCTCCGGTTCCGGGGCGGGGGAGGGGAGCGGGAGCCCGGCGGGGACCCCTGATCGCCGCAGCCCCTGCCCTCCACAGGACCTCACTCGCCACTGTCGATCCCCCCCCCCTTTTTGTTTTCAAGTTTTTAGATTGCGGTCGTCAAGGTGATGGGCCGGGGGGTCCCGGGTGCGGGACGCCGGCGAGAGCGCGTTTCTTGTCGGGCATTGTCGCCCCTCTCCTCGCTCTCGGGGTTTTTCCTCCCACAGGTTGTGTAGCTCGGCGTGACGCCTCGGTTACCGCCGCCCTCGGGCGCTTCTGTTCGCTGCGGCTCGCGGTGGCCGCGGGGTGCTCCGGGGTCCCGGGGGTGTTTGGGGGGCGATCCTGTTCGGGGAGGCGGCATTTGGAGGCGTTCCGGGGGAAGCCGGCGAACACGGAGATTGCGGATTCCTCCATCCACTCGGTGGCTGGCACATCCAGCCCCCTGCCCCGCGTCACCCGAAAACCACTGTGGGGGAGTTTGGGCCTCCCCCCGGACTGTCCTGAGGAAGTGAGCACTGTGGGCGATTGTTCCCGTTTCACGTTTGTGTGTGGCCGGGAAGGCAGGTTTGTTTGGGTTGGGAGATTTGGAGTGGTGCAGAGTTTGTTCTGCGAACTAGGACCCCAGCGGACTTCTTTTGCTTCCTAACTTTGCAGTACTCGCAGGCACTTGGAAAATCAAGGAATGATGACTGGTAAGCCAGCCGCTTTGCCGCAGCGACCCAATCCCCCTTTTTCACGTGGTCCTAAGGAAAGGAAGGTGAAGACAACTTTTTGCTCGGCCTAATTCTTTGAATAATTCAGATGAATTTGACCCTGTCAATGAAAAGACTTACTGAAAGCACCTGCTTTTTTAACTGAAGTTTGCCCGACTTGAAAAGCCTTTTTAATAATGTATTGTTGCAAAACACAACACGTTTTTAAGCTGCCCAATCTAAATGAAGGGCTGGAAGTTGTTTCTGGTGGAGTTCAGAGCAAAGCCTGCTATTTAAACAATTTATGTGATAATTTGGAAAAGGGGATTTTTTTTCCTTAAAGTATTCCAGACTCAGTGTTTGATCATTTTTCTCTGCTTTTATCTCAAGATTACCTCAAGGAAGCAAGCATTTAGGGGATTGAGAGGAAGTTGCTTAGGGTAATGGCTACCCAATAGGGCTAGTTTCTCCCCAGTTCCTTTGAGCTAGAGTTGACCTTCTGGTTACCCCTCGTAGGTTTTCTTTTCAAGCTTTTTTTGTTTTGTATGTGGCCCCAGGCTTAGCTCAAAAATTATGCTGGTTTGACACATGGGTGCTTCTTTAGTATTTGGGGTTTGCCTACAGTCTAGACATCCGATAAGCAACACTATCTGTTGATCCTTTCCTGAGTTCTGTGTTTGAATCAGCTTAAGATGTTTTGCCACACCAAGAAAAAAAATCCATGCAAGTTGAAATCCATTTTCCCCCTGTTCTTATTAAGTAAACACATTCCTCTCAAGTTTTGGTTGACCAAATCACAAACAGAAAGGCAACCAGAATTAGTACATTTCTGAAGTGAATTAAAAGAAAACATGTCAAAAACTTGGTTTAAGAACTTTGACTTTCCTTTGGGTAACTCTTTGGGTCCTGTATTTAAAAGGTACTTCGCAAGTACACACAGATTCTTTATTTTCTTTCATGTCGTAGGCCTATTATTGCAAGAATTTCAGGATCCTGGAAAATTTCAAACATAACATGTAGAGAAAAATATTTTGCTTTTAGATATTAGAATGACTTATAAAAACGAATGATTTGTGAGTGGAAGAACAAAAAGACGAGGACTCAATTCAATGGTCTTCTCTTTGTATTACTTTTCCAGAAGGAATGTATAATACCATCTAAGTGGGGTTAATTCTATGTGTTTGGACACTGGATGGTTAGCGATAAGGCCTTGGGAAAACATAACTGGTGGAACTTAAATTATGATCACACATTTATGTCAGCAAAGAGATTATGAATGATTTCATGTGTAGAATTAAGTGACTACACATGTAAAAGTTTTTCAGTGGGGAAAGTTTCAGCTGACTTGAAACCTAAACCAAAAATGTTACAAACCTATTAAGAAGACACATTAATTCATTTACTTACCTGGCACTTAGTATTTAATGCCATTTTCTCTTTTCTTTTCCTTTTTTTTTTTTGGTCAGTTGCAAGGGCCTGAACTCTGGGCCTGGGCGCTGTCCCCCAGCTCTTCAGCTGTAGACCAGCGCTCTACCACTTGAGCCTCAGCCGCACTTCTGGCTTTTTCTGCTTATGTGGTGCTGAATCGAACCCAGGGCCTCATGCATGCAAGGCAAGCACTCTACCACTGAGCCACCTTCCCAGCACCTCATTTTCTCTTTTCATAGGGAAGCTGGGCTAGCTACTCAGGAGGCTGAGATCTGAGGATCACAGTTCGAAGCCAGCTGGGCAGGAAAGTCTGTTAGACTTACCTCCAACAAATTCAGAAAAGGCCAGCAGTGGAGCTGTGGCTCAAGTGGTAGAGCACTAGCCTTGAGCAAAAGAAGCTCAGGCCCTGAGTTCAAACTCTATCTTAGGATGGTAGTTCGAAACCAGAGGGCGGGCAAATCTAGGAGACTCTTATTTCCAGTTAGCCAGCAAAAACTGGACGTAGAGGTGTGGCTCAAAGGGTAATGAGCCTTCGGTGAAAAAAGCCAAGCTAGAGTGTGAGGCCCTGAGTTCAAGCCCCCTACACAGCACACACACAAAAAAACCCAAAACAAATCAAACAAAAAAACAACCCACTAAAACACAACTAAAGCCTGGAGTGGAAAGAAAGAATGTGTTTGGTCCCTTCCCCCACCTCCAGAAACCAGTTCTGGAATGACTGCCTTCTACTCCTGTTAGCTTTTCCAATTCTTATTCAACCGTTTTTTACATTTTTAAAAAAGTCCCTGAAAGACCCAGAAAAGGTTGTGTTCTTTCTTCCTGATTTCTCCACCTTCTGAATTAGCCTTGTGTTTCCTGTGGGGATTTAAGTTGAAAATACCTTGGTTTCACCAGCTTTTCTTTTCATTGTATCTGCAAGTAAAGTTTTTGGTATTAGGGGAATAATCTGGAAATCAAGTCCAGAAGAAAGGCAGGGAGGTATGTTTGCTTGCAGTTACTGGTTCAAGTATAATGGATTAAATCGTGTCTGTTTCTGTGTACTGTAAGCTTCATCATTTACTATAACAATCATCTGATTGATTTTTTTAACTTTGGTAATGTTAGTACACACTGAATTGAGGAACTTTTCCTCCCTCCCCCTACCACCCCCACTCCTGCGTTTAACTCAGGGCCTAGTTGCTGTCCTGTAAGCTTTTTTTCCCCCTTAATGCTGGTGCTGTACCACTTGAGCCACAGCTCCACTTCTAGTTCTTTGCTGTTTAATTGGAGGTAAGAGCCTCACTGATTTATCCCTGGCTGACTTTCAGACTGTTTTCCTCAGATCTCTGCCTCTGCATAGCAAGGACCCCACTACCAGTGCACCCTGCTTGAAGTAACTCATTTTGATACTAACTTCTCTAGATTTGGGACTAATTCTTCCTCCCCACACTCCCTCTTGAAATAGCACAAACTAGTTTCTACCAGTTATGAAAATAGATGGCCATTTCATTCATTTTTTTCTCCATAGTAATTCATTTGTTATGCATTTCCAGATATAATTTATGTTGTCCCTTCAGCTTTTTTGTTCAGGGCTAGCTAGCATTCTACCACTTGAACCACAGCTTCCCTTCTGGCATTTTGGTGGTGAAGTGGAGATGAGTGTCATGGACTTTCCTGTCTGGGCTGGCTTCAAGCTGTGATCCTCCAATCTCAGCCTCCTGAGTAGCTAGAATTACAAGTGTGAGTCATCGAGCCTGGCTACATCAGGACAACTTTTGTTTTTCTACAAAAGTCCATAGACCAAATGTTAAAAAATAACCTCTTTCAGATCATCTTGTGCTTTTCTCTTTATTGTGGGCGCTGTTTCCCATTCATGCCTTTCAGATTCATCTTGGCTATCCCAATTCTTTTTCCATCGTTAGCAGATTCCACCTGTTTCTGTGGACTGTGTGTAGACCACACCTGGCTGTAACCTAAGACTTACTTCCTGTAACAGGTTAGTAACCCCTGCAACGGCTATTGAAATAACCTAGGAGATAATACAGTAAATAAATAAGTGAAATCTTTTTAGATCAGTGTTCTAAGAAAGGGTTGGGAAAATATTGCAAGATAATTTAGTTTTGCAGGCTGAGAGAATAGAGAGGTGGTAGTCTCCAGACAAATACCAGCCAAAGGACCTTATTAAGGTGGCAGCAAAGGTGGTTTTAGCGTTCTTGGGCAGCCTGGAAATACCCCTTTGTTCTTTGTCAAGGAGTTTAGTTATTCTCCTGAAGCTAGACTTGATAACTTCATAGAGAGAAAAGGAAGAGAGTAATTGATTTCCACACTTATTTTTATTTATTTTTATTTTTATTTTAATTTTTTTATTTTAATTTTTTGCCAGTCATGGTACCTGAACTCTGGGCCTGGGCGCTGTCCCTCAGCTCTTCAGCTCAAGGCTAGTGCTCTACCACTTGAGCCACAGTACCACTTCCAGCTTTTTCTGCTTATGTGGTGCTGAGGAATTGAACCCAGGGCCTCATGCATGCAAGGCAAGCACTCTACCACTGAGCCACCTTCCCAGCCCCTTATTTTTTATTTTTTAAAGTTGAATTCTAAAGGTGTGATGTACAGGGGGGTTCCAGTTACATAAGTCAGGTAAAGAGTGCATTTCTTTTTGTACATTGTTTCCCCTTTAGCTCTCCCAGTTTTTGTCTTCCTATCCCCACCCTTAAGTTGTATAGTTCATAAATAATTTTTGTGCTGATACTAGGGTCAAACTCAGGGCCTTGTGCTTTGGCTTGGCTTAATTCCCTTGAGGTTGTTGCTCTACCACTTGAGCCACAGCTCCACTTCTGGCTTTTTTCTGGTTAATTGGAGATTAAGAATCTCAAGGATTTTCCTGCCTGACTTATTTCAAATCATGATCCTCAGATCTCAGGCTCTTGAGTAGCTAGGACTATAGGCATGAGCCACTGGTGCCTGGCAGTATCTATTTAGGGCAAAAAGGACAAGTTGGATCAAGAGCTGTGTGCTGAGAAGTACCATTGAGAGTATTAAGGGTATTAGCAACTTTGGCAAACTAACTGCCCAAACAGAAGGCAAAATTATAAATTGAAAAAACTTCCAGCCGGGCACTGGTGGCTCACACCTATAATTTTGCCTATCTTTGAGCACAAAAGCTCAGGAACAGCGCCAGGCCTTGAGCTCAAATGCCAATACTGGTGCGCGCATGTGCGTGCATGAGTGTGTGTGTGTACATGCACACGCACGCACGGTATCAGAGCTGACTACCAGCCATGTGCTAGTATTTCACAGATTTTCAAAAGTTAAGGTTTATTCCTATTTTAGTGATGATAAAGGAGGTAGGGGGTGAGACACATAAAGTCTATTTCTTGAAGTTTGAGTCAGATCAGATCTGTGTGCCATCAATACCCCCTTCTTAACATTGTCACCTTGGAAATGGAAAAAGCCCAAGAGGCATGCAAAGCCTGGAGTGCAAACTCCAGTAAAGGCAGGAAAAGAAGAGACAATACACAGTGGTATTTTCATGTACTTCAGAGAGAAGTGAGATTTCATCTCAATGTTTCCCAAGGGGCAAATGAAATTAGAAGGGACTTCTTATTTCTAAGACAGAAGCAGAAGTGGAGTTCTTGCCCTTCACTTACAATTTGCATTTTGTACTGCTCATTATTCCTGCCTTTTACAAGAAAATTCATAAATCCAACTTTCTCACTTCCTGGAATCACTCTTGAACTCAAGGCCTCATGCTCTCACTTGCCTTTTTCACTCAAGGCTGGCTGTACTGCTTGAACCACACCTCTACCTCCTGCTTTTTTGCTGGTTCATTGGAGATAGGAGTCTGAGACTTTTCTGCCCCAAGTGATTTCAAACAGCCAACCTTAGATCTCAGCCTCCGGAGTAGCTAAGGTTGTAGGTTGGGATTTATTTATTTTTTGTGCCAGTTCTGGGACTTGAACTGGGCCTGGGTACTGACTGCCCTATCTATTGCTCTTACTAGTTGAGCCACAGTTCCACTAACCACTTTTTGGTTGATTTTTCCTGTCCAGGCTGGCTTTTCTAACTTGGATCTTCAGATCTCAGCCTCCTAAGTAGCTAGCATTACTGGTGTAAGCCACTGTGGTGAGGGTGTGCATTTATATTCAGAACTTTGAATGCTGGGAAGTAGGCAGATAGTTAGAAGCAGATGAAAACAAACATTAATGTTTTATTACTCATGGCTCTTTGTAAGTGCTGATAAAATAGTCTCATTATGGGAAATAATTGCAAGCAAGTGACATAGCAGAAAAACACAAAACACTCAGTTCTATTGACCCTTTATGAAGAATGTTGAAAAGTGTTGCTCTAGTTACAAGGCTGGTATGGACCAGATCCTGTACCTTACCTACAAAGGTAACTAGAGTATGTGATTGACTAAAATGATCAGTCAGGGATTCCCACAGCATGTGATCACGTGTGTTTTTTATTTCTTCCTTTTCCCATTCTGTCATTTCAGGGTCTTTTCTAATCTGGGTGCTAGTCATAGTCACACTTTTCATCCTAGCTACTCAGGAGGCTGAGATCTGAGGATCAAGATTTGAAGTCAGCTCGGGCAGAAAATTCTATGAGATTCTTACCTCTAATTAAGAACCAAAAAGCTGGAAGTGGAGCTGTGCCTTTAAAGACAGTGTTTGGGTTCTGAGTTCAAGTGCCCGTACTGGCAATAAATAAGTCACAAAATAGGGGGCAAAGTTCGTTTCACCTGGTTCCATATTAAAAAGTATTAAAAGCTAACAGCTACTATGTGTGTATACACATAAGTGTGTGTGTGTGTGTGTGTATGAATCATGTATATACACACAAAATACATCTGTACATACTCAGGATTGGTTCTATTTCCTAGTTGGAGCTTAAGCTCAGCAAGGATGGTATTTATAATAGATTTATAATAATCAACTTTAAACTTCAAGATGATCAAAAAGCATTTTTTGTTGTTTTGGTTAGTTGGTTGGTTCAACTGGGTTTCACTGTTTACCAGATTTCCCTCCCACCCCCACCCTCAGGGGATTACAGGCTTGCCATACCATAGCTGGATAGAAAAAATTCTTCTGTAATTACGTTCCTTTGGTTCTTTTTTTTTTTTTTTTGTCGGTCATGGGGCTTGAACTCCAGGCCTGGGCGCTGTCCCTCAGCTCTTCAGCTCAAGGCGAGCGCTCTACCACTTGAGCTACAGCGCCACTTCCGGTTTTCTGGTGGTTTATTGGAGATAGGAGTCTCATGGTCTCTCCTGCCCGGGCTGGCTTTGAACCGCGATCCTCAGATCTCAGCCTCCTGAGTAGCTAGGATTACAGGCGTGAGCCACCAGCGCCCGGCTTCCTTTGGTTCTTTCTCATTTATGTTAAGCAAAGTAAACTTAGGTGTATTGAATTAAATGTAAAGAGTGATAATGTCTATTCTCTGTCTTCATAATCTCATTAAGTTAGAATAGGATTGACCTTATTTATATGCTCTTATATTTTTATGTACTTATTTAGCCAGTCCTGGGGCTTGAACTCAGGGCTTGGGCACTGTCCTTGAGGTTCTTTTTTTTTTTTTTTTTTTTCCTTGGTCGTGGGGCTTGAACTCTGGGCCTGGGCGCTGTCCCTGTGCTCTTCAGCTGAAGGCGAGCGCTCTACCACTTGAGCCACAGCGCCACTTCCAGTTTTCTAGTGGTTTATTGGAGATCAGAGTCTCATGGACTTTTCTGCCCAGGCTGGCTTTGAACCGTGATCCTCAGCTCTCAGCCTCCTGAGTAGCTAGGATTACAGGTGTGAGCCACCAGCGCCCGGCTGTCCCTGAGGTTCTTTTGCTTAAGGCTACCACTCTACCATGTGCCATAGCACCACTTCTGGCTTTTTCTGTTTATGTGGTACTGAGGAATTGAACCCAGGCCTGTTGGGCAAGCTCTTTACCAGTCAGCCACATTCCCAGCCTGAACTTTCATTTTTAAATGTTAAGTATTGGGGCTTGAACTCAGGGCCTCAGGCACTTGCTTAGGACTTTTTGCTCACACCTGGGGTTCTGCCACTTGATCTACATCCTTTTTTCTGGTGGTTACTTGGAGATAACTGTCTCACAGGCTTTCCCCCCTGAGCTGGCTTTGACTTCTATCTTCGGCTCTCAGCCTCCAGAGTAGCTAGGATTACCGGTATGAGCCACAGGCACCCAGCAAGAACTAATTTTTTTTTTTAACCAATTTTAGAGCTGGAGACAAAGCACAGCGGTAGAGTGCTTGCCTCCCATGTCCAGTGTCCTTGGTTCCATCTCTATAAGAGAACATAGCAAGACAAAAGTGCTCTCTGCATTTCCAGTGGTTTTCTCTTTATACATATACCACTAGACACTAAGAAATAGAAGGAAATTTAGAAGATCTTACCAGATCCTGCATGTTTGACTTGGTCAGGAAATATTATGGTGCTTTGGGGGTGGTGTGGTTTCTTGATATGTGGTTTCAAATAAAGTTGTGTCCATTTTCTTGACTTTACAGACCTTCACCTAGAAGAAAAGATGTTTGGTTTTCACAAGCCAAAGATGTACCGCAGTATAGAGGGCTGCTGTATTTGCAGAGCTAAGTCATCAAGTTCTCGATTCACTGACAGTAAACGCTATGAGAAGGATTTCCAGAGCTGCTTTGGGTAAGATAAGTTGATCTGTCTACACCATTCTCTTTTATTGTTATTTATTTTTTGCAGGTTCTGGGGCTTGAACTCAGGGACTGGTTTGGTACCTGAGCCTCTCTGTACTCAAGGCTAGTGCTCTACTACTTGAGCCACAGGGCCACTTCCTGACTTATTTGAGTAGTTTATTGGAGATAAGAGTCTCAAAGGAACTTTTCTGCCCATACTGGCTCTGAACTGTGATCCTTAGATCTCACCCTCCTGAGTTGCTAGGATTATAGGCAGGAGCCACCAGTGCCCAGCTGATGTTTGCACCATTCTTACAGAGTAAAACAATTACAGAAAAGGAAATATTTCTGAGCAAAGCAATTACAGCAGTGTGCTAATAATTCATATCACTTATTTTTTAATCTAGCTTTTAAAAGATCCTAATCTTAAAATTAATCCAGACAATTGTCCCTGGGCTCCTTGAAGTTAGCCTGCTATCCCTTGAGCCACAGTGCCACTTCTGGCTCTTTCTGTGACTAATTGGAGAGAAGAGTCTCAGGGACTTTACTGCCAGGCTGTCTTTGAACCATGATCCTCAAATATCAGCTTCCTAGCTAGGATTGCATGTGTGAGCTACCAGCACCAGGCTTTCCTGAGCTTTTTTGCTCAAGGTTAGTACTCTTATCACTTGACCCACACAGCTCTTCTTCTGGCTTTTTGGTGCTTAATTGCAGACCAGAGTTTCACGAACTTTCCTAACCAAGCTGGCTTTGAACCATGCTCCTCAGATCTTAGCCTGAGTAGCTAGGATTGCAGGCATGAGACATTGGCTCCCAGTTAGCACTAGTTACTGCCAAGTTAGTTAGGAAGCTCAGTATAGTTTAAGACAGATCCTTTTTTTAAAATTTCACCATAGGTAGATTTTACATTTTTTCCCCTTATTCTCTCTAATAGCTGCCCCAATATTTTTTTTTCTGCTTTGTCTTTTTTTTTTCCCAAGTCATGGGTCCTAAACTCGGCCTGGGCGCTGTCCCTCATCTCTTCAGCTCAAGGCTAGCGCTCTACCACTTGAGCCACAGCACCACTCCTGGCTTTTTCTGCTTATGTGGTGCTGAGGAATCGAACCCAAGGCTTCTTGCATGCTAGGCAAGTACTCTACCATTAAGCCACCTTCCCAGCCCAAATAAATTTCATTTTTTTTTTGTCTTATTTTGTGGGTCATGGGGCTTGAACTCTGGACCTGGGCACTGTCCCTCAGCTCTTCAGCTTGAGCTACAGCGCCACCTCCTCTGCATTGTCTTTCTAGGCAGTAGAGATATTTTTTTGTTGTTGTTACTGGTTGTGGAGCTTAAACTCTAGGCCTGAGTGCTATCCCTCAGTTCTTCAGCTTAAGGCAAGTGCTCTACCACTTGAGCCACAGCACCACTTCCAGTTAATTGGAGATAAGAGTCTCATGGACTTTTCTGCCCAGGTTGGCTTTGAACTGTGATCTTTAGATCTTACCCTTCTGAGTAGCTAGGATTACTGGCATGAGCTACCAGCACCTATCTAGAGATACATTTTAACCTAACTTACCAAGGAAGATATTGATAGTGTTCTTTCCTGAAATTATCAAGGTATTCTTGCCTGCATCCTTATTGTTTTACTCGGTTATCTTACCTCTATTCAGTAATATGGAATGTATTTTCCCACAACTATCTGGTTTTAAAAAGAAAGTTTAATGTTGAGCCCATTTTCCATGTTAGAAGTTAATTTTACTGGGTCATTTTTATTTCTTTTCCTTTTATGCCAGTCCTGTGGCTTGAACTCAGGGCCACACATACTGTCATTAAGGTTTTTTAGCTCAAGGCTGGCATGCTACCAGTGGAGCCACACCACACTCGGTATTTCTTGGGTTTTTTTTTTTTTTTTTGCCAGATAATTGAAATAAGAGTATCACAGGCTTTTCTGCCTGTATTGGTTTTGAACCTTAATCCTCAGATCTCAGCTTCCTGAGTAAGTAGCATTACAAGCATGAGCCACCACTGCCCCATTGATCATTGATTATTCATTGTAACATGGTAATTATTTAGAAGGTTGACAGTACCATTTATGTCTTTGCAAATTGAATTTTTCTTCAGTTCTGATGTTACATGTATCAGTACTCTAATATGTATACAGACAAGTTTTGTGAGGAAAAGAGTTTTAGAACCTGCTATTGATCTTTTCTTTTCTTTTTTTCTTCCACACAGCTACAAAAATCCTCTAGCAGGGCTGAGAATGTGGCTTAGGGGTATAGTGCTTGCCTAGCATGCATGAAGCCCTGGGTTTGATTCCTCAGTACCACATATACAGAAAAAGCTGGAAGTGGTACTGTGGCTCAAGTGGTAAAGTGGTAGCCATGAGCAGAAGAAGCTCAGGGACAGTGACCAGGTCCTGAGTTCAAGCCCCAGGACTGGCAAAAAACAACAAAAAATCCTCTAGCATTATGCAACTGGAATATCATAGCACATTATTTTTTAGTTAATTCTTTTTTGTGCCAGTCTTGGGGCTTGAACTTGGTGCTTGGGTGCTATCTCTAAGCTTTTATTTTATTTTTGTCAGTCATGGGGCCTGAACTCTGGGCCTGGACACTGTCACTGAGCTCTTCAGCTCAAGGCTTGCGCTCTACCACTTGAGCCATAGCACCACTTCCAGCTTTTTCTGCTTATGTGGTGCTGAGGAATCAAACCCAGGGCCTCATGCATGTAAGGCAAGCACTTTACCACTGAGTCACATTCCCAGCCCCTCTTTAAGCTTTTGTGCTAAATCTAGCACTCTACCATTTGAGCCAGAACTTCACTTCTGGCTTTTTGATAGTTAATTGGAGATAAGAATCTCATGAACTTTCCTGCTTAGGCTGGCTTTACACCTTGATTCTCAGCTCCCAGCCTCCTGAGTAGCTAGGATTACAGGAGTGAGCCACCAGTACCCTGGGTCTATTTTTACTTTCAGAGTGACATTTTGTTACCTAACTTAATGAAGTATATGTGTATTCTAAGAAAGATTTGACTGCATTCTTCAAAACCACTGTAGTAACCAGAGTCTCTTGTAGGACCAAAGTTTTACTGGTACTTAATTTAAAAAATACATTATTTGGGGCTGGGAAGGTGGCTCAGTGGTAGAGCACTTGCCTTGCATGCCTGAGGCCTTGGGTTCGATTCCTCAGAACCACATAAGCAAAAAGAAAAAAGCCAGAAGTGGCGCTGTGGCTCAAGTGGTAGAGCGCTAGCCTTGAGCTGAAGAGCTAAGGGACAATGCCCAGGCCCAGAGTTCAGGCCCCACAACTGGACCCAAAAAAAAAACCAACCAAAAAATCATTATTTATGTGCTTTTGTTCTTTATCTTTAAGCTAGCAGATTGAAATAGAATAGTTATTGGTCCTATAGAGGGTAATTATATTTCAAACAGTGGAATAAGATTATTTAGCATGATGAGAAATTGCATCTTGGGACTACAAATGGATGGTTAGATGGTTTTCTGGGAGAAGTGAACTTGCATGAATTCTTAAAGGTAAAGGAGCCTGATCCAGGTTTGTTTTCTTTATCAGGTTGCATGAAACCCGTTCAGGAGACATCTGCAATGCCTGTGTTTTGCTTGTCAAAAGATGGAAGAAATTACCAGCTGGATCAAAAAAAAACTGGAATCATGTTCGTTCCCTTTTTTTTTTTCAATTCTAATTTTATGTATCCACATACCTTTTTCTGTGTGTGCGCTGGTATTGGGGCTTGAAGTCAGTGTCTCACTAGACATTTTTGCTCCTGGCTGGCTCTGATCTACCACTTGACTCACCTCCAGCCTGGCTTTTTGCTGGATAATGTTCAGTCTGTATACTTGCTCTGTGCTGGCTTTGAACTAGGATCTTCAGACTTCAGCTTCCTGAGTAACTAGAATTATAGGTGTAAGCCACCTGTATCTGGTATATTAAGCTTTTTGTTGTTGTTGTTAACTTTCAAATACTGTGTAGAAATACTAGGTTTTTTTTATTTTTCTTAATTTTGTTGTGTCATCCACTGATGATTAACCAATACATATAGCAGATGCTTACTCTTATTCACTTTTTTTTTTCTTTTGTCGGTTGTGGGGCCTGAACTCTGGGCCCGGCACTGTCCCTCACCTCTTGAGCTCAAGGCTAGCACTCTAGCACTTGAGCCACAGCGCCACTTCTGGCTTTTTCTGCTTTTGTGGTGCTGAGGAATCAAACCCATGGCCTTATGCATGCAGGGCAAGCACTCTACCACTAAACCACCTTCCCAGCCCCATCTACTACTTTTTTATTCTCTCTTTAAAGTGAGTAAGAGTGGGGCCCAGAGTTCAGGCCCCACAACCAACCAAAAAAAAAAAAAAAGTAGTAGATGGCATTTATTACTTAATATTATATGATGATTAAAAATATACTTTGAAACTCCTTTCCTCCTGTTCATGTGTGTATGTGTGCGTGCCAGTCCTGGGGCTTGAACTCCAGGCCTAGATGCTGACTTTAGTTTTTTTTTGCTCAAGTAAGCCACAGTCATTTTGTTGGTCTTTTGAATGTAAGTATTTAGCCTGGTGCTAGTGGCTCATACCTATAATCCTAGCTACTCAAGAGGTTGAGATCCAACGATTACAGTCCAATGCCAGCTTGGACATGAAAGCCCATGAGACTCTTATCTCTCCAGTTAACCACCAAAAAAACTGGAAAGGGGCCATATGGCTCATAGTGGTAAAGCACTAGCCTTGAGCAAAAGAGTTCAGTGACAGTGCCCAGGTCCCAAGTTCAAGCCCCATGACCAACAAAAAATAGAAAGTATTTAAAGGACTTTATTTGCTGGGGCTGTCTTGGAATTGCAACCCTCATCTCTTACCATTTGGAGTAGCTAGGATGATACAGTCTTGGCATTCTACCTCAAACATTCTTTCAGTATAAAATTGTGCTTTTCAAATAGAATTAGGCTGGGGGCTGAAAAGGTGGCCCAGTGGTAGAGCGCTTGCCTTGCATGCATGAGGCCCTGGGTTTGATTCCTCAGTACCACATAAGCAAAAAGAAAAAAAGCAGGAAGTAGCACTGTGGTTCAAGTGGTAGAGTGCTAGCCTTGAGCTGAAGAGCTGAGGGACAGTGCCCACAACCAGACCCTCCCCCCCGCAAAAAAATAGAGTTAGGCCTGAACCAAGAGATACATACACTGGTATCAATGCTTAGGTAACATTAAATATTCATTATTTTCTTCCAGGTGGTAGATGCCAGAGCAGGTCCCAGCCTAAAGACTACCTTGAAACCAAAGAAAGTGAAAACTCTATCTGGAAACAGGATAAAAAGCAACCAGATCAGTAAACTGCAGAAGGAATTTAAACGTCACAGTAAGTTTCGAACCTTGGTATATCAAGTGGTTTTCCAGTTTATTTTTGGTTGTTGTTGATGAATGGTATATTCAGATAACTTTCTTCTTGTTTGTTCCCTTTTTGACAGGGCTGAGGATCTTGCATGCTAGGGACCAGTTATACTCAAACACCTTCCTGCTTCTTTCCTTTTTTACAGGGCCTTAAAATCAAGGCCTTGTGTTCTCACTGCTTGCTTGCTCATAGCTGGTTTTCAACTACTTGAGCCATACCTTCAGCCTGGCTTTTTCCCCTAGTTGTTTGGGAGATGGAGTTTTCCATCTGCCAGGACTGACTTTGAACCACAATCCTTTAGATCTCAGTCTCCTAAGGAGGCCAGGATTATAGGCGTGAGTCACCAGCACCTATCTAGGAACTGAGGTCTTAACATAGAGTCCATTGCCTAAAATGCCTTTTACCTCATGATTCTGAAACAAAAGGTCAAAGAATTTGTTTTGCTAAACTGACTGGTAGAGGAAGAATTGGCTAAATGGGCAGAGTAGTGACTAATAAATGACCATGAAATGCTGTATAAAGAAATAGGATTATTTGTTAGATTTTTTGGGAGGGTGGGGGGAATGCCATTCTTAGGATTGAACTTGTGGCCTGGGCATGGTTCCTGAGCTTTTTTTGCTCAAGGCTCTACAACTTGGGCCACAGATACACTTTTTCCACTTTCTAGCAATAAACATCTTGTGGACTTTCCTGGTTTGAACCCTGATACTCTGATTTTAGCCTCCTGAGATTAGCTAGGATTACAGACAGATGTAAGCCACCAGCATCTGGCTAAGAAACAGGATTTTTCATGAAGCTCATCTCCAAAGGGAAGTGTGATATATATCAAGTACACATAGAGCAGATTTTAAAGTTCCCTGAATTCGGTGCTTGGGCTGCAGTCATTCATTGAGGTGTAGGCATTGGGTATACACCTACCTTGTTCTAATAAGGAAAAAACAGATGATGGAATTAGCAGTAAACAGTGTGACTGAATATGGGAAAATATCAAATGAGATTCACTCAGACTCTCACATGGCCCTAAGGAAAGGAGCTAAATGGTTAGGTGTCTTTTGGGGCTCACACCTGTGATTCTAGCTACCGAGGAGGCTGAGATCTGAGGATCGCAGTTGGAAGCCAGCCTGACATGAAAGTTCATGAGACTTTTTTTTTTTTTTTTGGTTGTGGGGCTTGAACTCATCGTGGGCGCTGTGCCTTAGTTCTTCAACTCAAGGCTAGTGCTCTACTACTTGAGACACATTGCCACTTCTGGTTTTCTGGTGGCTTATTGGGGATAAGCGTCTCGGGTCTGGGAAGGTGGCTCAGTGGTAATGTGCTTGCCTCACATGCATGAGGCCCTGGGTTCGATTCCTCAGCACCATGTAAACAGAAAAGGCTGCACTGTGGCTCAAGTGGTAGAGTGGTAGCCTTGAGCTGAAGAGCTGAGAGGCAGCACCCACACCCAGAGTTCAGGCCCCATGACCACCACCAACAACAAAAAGTCTCACGGACTTTGCTGTCCAGGTTGGCTTTCAACGTGGTCCTCAGATCTCAGCCTCCTGAGTAGCTAAGATAACAGGCGTGAGCCCCCACCTGTGGCTCATGAAACTTAAACCACAACAAAGTCAGAAGTAGAATGTGGCTCAAGTGGTAGAGTGCTAGCCTTGAGCAAAAACAAAAATCTGGAAATGAGCTGTATGGCTCAAGTGGTACAGCATTATTCTTGAGTGAAAAAGCCAAGCAAGAGCATGGTCATGGGCTGGGAAGGTGGCTCAGTGGTAGAGCGCTTGCCTTGCATGCCTGAGGCCCTGGGTTCAATTCCTCAGCACCACATAGGCAAAAAGAAAAAAGCTGGAAGTGGTGCTGTGGCTCAAGTGGTAGAGCGCTAGCCTTGAGCTGAAGAGCTAAGGGGCAGTGCTCAGGCCTAGAGTTCAGGCCCCACTACCGGACAAAAAAAAAAAAAAGAGCATGGGTCATTAGTTCAAGCCTTCGTACAGGCACATGCAACTTTAATTTTATCTTGGTTATCAAGTGATAACTAAGGTTTTAGTGATAAAGCTAAGGGAGAGCCTTACTTAGTTCAAGGCTCAGTGTTGGCACCTAAAACAAATTCTGTTCTTAGCAGGTGCTGGAGGCTCACGCCTATAATACTAGCTACTCAGGAGGCTGAGCTCTGAGAATCACAGTATGAAGCCAGCCTAGGCAATAACACTCTCCTTCCAGTTAACCACCAGAAAACCCAGAGTGGCACTGTGGCTCAAAGTAGTAGAGCACTACCCTTGAGTGAAAATGCTCAGGGACAGTGCCTAAGCCCTGAGTTCAAGCCCCTTGACCAACAAAAAAATTACTCTTGGGCTGAAGATGTGGCTCGGGTGGTAGAGCACAAACCAGTGAACAAAAGCAAGCATCAGATAGCAAGTTTCCCAGTCTAGGACAAAAAAGTGTTCTTTAAAAAAAGGTATATTTAGCCGGGCGCTGGTGGCTCACGCCTGTAATCCTAGCTACTCAGGAGGCTGAGATCTGAGGATCGCGGTTCAAAGCCAGCCCGGGCAGGAGAGACCGTGAGACTCCTATCTCCAATAAACCACCAGAAAACCGGAAGTGGCGCTGTAGCTCAAGTGGTAGAGCGCTCGCCTTGAGCTGAAGAGCTGAGGGACAGCGCCCAGACCCAGAGTTCAGCCCCCACGACCGGCAAAAAAAGAAAAAAAATGTATATTTAGCCAGTTGCAGGTTCATGCCTGTAATCCTAGCTTCTCAGGAGGCTAAGATCTGAGGATCACAGTTCAAAGCCAGCCTGGGCAGGAAAAGTCTGAGACTTAGATTTCCAGTTAGTCACAGAAAAAAACCAGAAGTGGACCTATGGCTCAAGTTGCAGAGTGCTAGCCTTGAGCAAAAAGAAGCTCAAGGGACAGTGCTTAGGCCCCAAGTTCAAGCCCCAAGACCAGTAGGGAAAAAAAATAGTATGCTTACCAAGGGATTTGTTGGGGGTGTTCCAGCCCCTGTAGTGGCTCTTAGACATAATAAAGTGGAAGGGTTTTTTTTTTGTTTTGTTTGTTTGTTTTTATTGCAGATTCTGATGCCCACAGTACCACCTCAAGTGCCTCGCCAGCTCAGTCTCCTTGTTATAGTAACCAATCAGATGACGGCTCAGATACAGAGATGGCTTCTGGCTCTAACAGGACACCAGTTTTTTCCTTTTTAGATCTTACATATTGGAAAAGGTGAGTAACAGAAAATATCACACACTCCCACAGACTTGTTACATGATTTATGATGGGCGAAGTTAAAAAAAAATTGCTAGGATATGTTCCAAAGCATGGAATAAATATGGAAGAATTCTACTTGAGTTTTTTCTTCACTCCACATACAAGTATCAATTACCTAGGCATTAAAGTAGAAAACAAATACAACAAACAAGACTCGAGAAACAAGGTCCTCCACTCATCTGGTCAAATCATTACTAAATGACCCCATGCTGCTGACCACATACATGGTGTATATGTGCACATTGGAGGGAAACTAGGAGGAGGACACAGAACCAGAGGGAAACAGGGGAAAACATACAACGGCAGGATCCATCAGCTGCACTGGTCATTGATTAAAACGAACTAAGCAACTCAATGGCAGTGATGGGAGGGAGGGAATGAGTGGGAAAGAGGGAACAGTTGACGCTATGCAAAGGAAAGGAATGTACATATCACCCGATATGGAAGAAATAACAGTATTTTCAAAGCTCATGGAACTCAAACTTCATGGACCAAGACAGAGGCAATTTGCTCCACAAAGGCTACAATGTGTTTGTGACTTTCACTAAGTATCACTATCCAATAATACTGTGAAATTTATGTAATCACAATAAATCACAATAAAATTAATCACAATAAAAAAAATTGCAAAAAAAAAAAAAAAGACTCCAGAAAGGTGGGGGGAAAAAAGTAGAAAACAAGCTTGGTGCAGGTGGCTCATGTCTATAATCCTAGCTACACTGGAGGCTGAGATTTGAGCATGCAAAGCCCATCGAAGCAGGAATGTCAGTGAGGCTCTTACCTCCAGTTAACCACCAGAAAAGCCTGAGTGGTATTGTGGCTCAAAATGGGAGAGTGCTAGCCTTGTGCCCAAAAGCTCAGGGACAGTGCCCAGGTCCTGAGTCCAAGCCCCAGGGTTAGCCTAGGTGAGTGCAAGTGTGCGCACACATACACACACAGAGAAATAACTCATTAAATAAAAACATGTTCAAATATTTCTATAATCTTGGAAGTACAAATCTCAGTTTCCTAGCTACATTCTTCCAGGATCCCTATCATGTGGAAGTTGTTAATACTGTGGAAAGTGAGTCTTTTGATCATGTTGGACTAGTTAAAATGGTGGGTAGGTTTCCTTCCCTCCCTCCTTTCCTTTCTTTGTTTTGTTTTTGCTTTATTAGTATTTCTTTTTTCTTTTTCCTTTTAGACAGAAAATATGTTGTGGGATCATCTATAAAGGCCGCTTTGGGGAAGTCCTCATCGATACCCATCTATTCAAGCCCTGTTGCAGCAATAAGAAAGCCAGCACTGACAAGCCGGAGGAGCCGGGCCCAGAGCCTCTGCCCATCTCCACTCAGGAATGGTGACCGAGGCTCACGCAGAAGCCATTGGAAGTTTCAGAGACCACAAGCAACCAACTGACCCTCTTCTTTTGAACTTGGATCCCTGCTATTCTGCCAAAAGACATTTTCTAGAATAGTTTTTTTGAATGGTTTTTCTTTTCCCTCCCTAGTCCCACAAACTCTAAAGCCAGTGTCTACTTACTACAAATAAGAAAAAGGAAAAAAAAGAAGTGTACATAATATTTAAGATGCTGAGTATTTCATAGGAAAGCTGAATGCTGCTGTAAAGTGCTCTTTAAGTCTTTTTTTTAAATCCCCTTCTAATGAATAAAATTAGGGGAAATTCAGGGGACAGAGATGGGATTTGTTGTATGCTAAGCTGTATGTAGTTTTAGTTTTTCTCTATCGGGAAGCCGTGGTTGGGGGCATTTTCTTCGATGGCTGGATGCACCTGTTTTCCCTCCCGATTCTACATTTGTAACATGACCTGCCCCTAGATAGAGGTGGCTGTTGGTAACTTTGGCATACTTAGGTCTTGCCATAGTTTTGATGACTCAAACCTATACTACTGATTACTAAGCAGGACAGCGAGCTTTGGGATGCATGATAGCTTGATGGAAGAGGTATGTCTAAATCATAGGGAGCTTGACTGTATATGTTGCATCTTTTGTTACCTCCCATCATTAATATTGGATGCAGGTTTTAATTCATGTGGAAATCTGAAAGCAGAATCCAAGCACCTCATGTGGAAATGGCAATTCTCTAGGGTAGGCAAGACGAGATCCTGTCTGAACTGGTACCAAAGCGTCACCGCCTGGCAGAGCAAAAGGCTTTGACTATAAATGTTAAGCTATATGAATAAAAGGTGCAAGTTTTCAGGATGGGATGGAACAAAAGTGAGTGCTATTTAGGGCACATTTCTCTGAGGGCTTGCCCGTGTGAATGACTGGTGTTGCTTGTGTTATGTGGCTGTTCCTCAGATTCCTGAAATGTGCACAATTCAGTTTTAGCTCTGGATTGCTTCCACTGACCTTTGTGAAGGTTTTATCTACACAGATGGCATTTGGCTTGTTTTAACCTATTAAGGGTTTGTTTTTTTTCACTATTTAAGGTTTTTTAAAAGAAAAGGCATATGTTAATGCTAAGTAGATTGGTTTGGGGTTCATTCAGATTTTTCTTTTTCCTTTTTTGAATGAGACTTTTGAAACTACAAGGTATACTGAAGTTGGAGCCCCTAATTCCCATATCGTCACTAAAAGCCTCACTTATGAGGCGCTGGTAGCACAGGTCTGTAACCCTAGTTACTCAGGAGGCTAATATCTGAAGATTGCAGCTCAAAGCCAGACTGGACAGAAAAGAGACCTTTTTTGGGGGGGGGGGTCCCGTTGTGGGGCCTGAACTCTGGGCCTGGGCGCTGTCCCTCAGCTCTTCAGCTCAAGGCTAGTGCTCTACCACTTGAGCCACAGCGCCACTTCCAGCTTTTTTCTTTTTGCTTATGTGGTACTGAGGAATTGAGCCCAAGGCCTCAGGCATGCAAGGCAAGTGCTCTACCACTGAGCTACCTTCCCAGCCCAGAAAAGAGACTCATCCCTGTTAATCAGCAAAAAGCTAAAAGTGGGGGCAAAACTCAAGTAGTAGAGTGCCATCCTTGAGAGAAAGTTAATGAGTTAGTTATTGGAGAGTACCCCACCCCTGAATGAGAAAAGAGAAAGAAAAAGGCCTCTGTTAACTTGAACCTAGTCCAAAGTCTCCTCATTGCTTTTCAACAAGTTCAGGAAAAAATAGCTCTACAATTTTCCATAATAAGGGGTGGAGCCTTGGGGTATAATAATCTGGTTTAGTGCTCCTTTTTAAAACTGGATTGAAGCTAGTGGTTTCCTCCATATAATCCTAGCTACTCAGGAGGCTGAGATCTGAGGCAGATCAAAGTTCAAAGTCAGCCCTTGGCAACAAAGTCCATGAGACTTTCACCTCCAGTTAACCACCAAAAAAGCCAGAAGTGGAGCTGTGGCTCAAGTGGTAGAGCCCTAACCTTGAGTAAAATAGCTAAGGGATAGCCATAGTCCTGGTGGCTCACACTTGTCAGCCTAGCGACTCAGGAGGCTGAGATCTGAGGATTTTGCTTCAAAGCCAGCCCAGGAAAGAAAGCCTGTAACATTTTTCCATCTGTTGAAACAGCAAAAAGCCAAAAGAGCTATGGCTCAAGAGGGAGAGTGCCAGCCTTGAGCAAAAAAGCTCAGGAACAGTACCCAATCCCTAAGTTCAAATCTCAGGACCAGCACCAAAAGAAAGCAAGCTTAGGGACAGTGGGCAGTCCCTGATTTCAAGCCCTAGTGCCTGCAAGCATGCATGCATACACACACTAGTATCACAAAATGGAGTGAGCCACTTTCAAGGAGAACCCTATAGTTTTATAGTTATTTCTTTTGAAAAAAAAAAAAAAAACAACCAATATGCTACAAGCCACCGTGGGCACAGACTGCACAGTGAGTTGGGCACGCTCGGCCATAACCTTTTGAGTTTCATAGTGAGTCCAGCCATCGTCTTCCTCCTGAGTTGTTTGGAAGTGGTTTGTTTTTTTTAAAAAACTTTTGTACATTTGGCTGCAGTATTGGTGGTAGGATATACTATAATGTTGATCATCTCAACTTCTGTATTTATTTATTTATTACTAGACCTCAACCACAGTCTTCTTTTTCCCCCACCTCTCTTTGCCTGTAGGATGTTCGGTATTGTAGTCATGCACTTTTTATTAATATATTAGAAATCTACAAAATCTGTTTTGTACTTTTTTATACTGTTGGATAATTATAATCAAAACTTTTACTAGGGTATTGAATAAATTTAGTCTTATTAGAAAATTCAAGACTGGTAGCTTTGTGTCTGTTTAGAATAACTAAAGGTTTGGTTTTTCACAGATACTCAGTGGAAAGCCCTTACAATTATTACGGGCTATAGCCAGGAACCAGTTGCTCATGCCTGTAATCTTAGCTATACACCAGAGGCTGAGATGGTTCAAAGCCAGCCTGAACAGAATCCCCAATTAGCTACCAAAGAGCTGGTAGTACATATGTGGCTCAAGTGGTAGAGTGCTAACTTTGAGCTGAAGAGCTCAGAGACAGCACCTAGGCCATGGGTTCAGGCCCCAGGACTGGCACAAAAAAAAAAAAATACAAGTGATGTGAAGAGAAAGATTTCACTAAAGCAAGGTGCTGGTGGTTCACACCTGTAACCCTCTCAAGAGAAAGATCTGAGGATCATAGTTTGAAACTAGCTTGTGCAGACATATTCAAGGAACTCTTATTTATGATTAACCAGCAAAAAATGAAGTGAAGGTATAGTGCCAGCCTTGAGTGAAAAAGTCAAGTGAAGGGCTGGGAAGGTGGCTCAGTGGTAGAGCGCTTGCCTTGCATGCATGAGGCCCTGGGTTCGATTCCTCAGCACCACATAAGCAGAAAAAGCCAGAAGTGGCACTGTGGTTCAACTGGTAGAGCGCTAACCTTGAACTGAAGAGCTGAGGGACAGTGCCCAGGCCCAGAGTTCAGGCTCCACACTGACAAAAAGTCAAATGAGCTTGAAGACGAGGTCAGATTCCATTACTGGCACACAAAATTCACTAAAAAATAAGGACAAGCCAGGGGCCAGGGGCTCACGGCTGTAATCCTAGCTACTCAGGAGGCTGAGATCTGAGGATCATGGTTCAGAGCCAGCCCGGGCAGGAAACACCATGAAACTCATCTGCAGTTAACCACCAGAAAACTAGAAGTGGTGCTGTGGCTAAAGACAGGCTGAGAAGGTGGCTCAGTGGTAGAGTGCTTGCCTTGCATGCATGAGGCCCTTGGTTTGATTCCTCAGCACCACATAAACAGAAAAAGCCAGAAGTGGTGCTGTAGAGCACTAGCCTTGAGCTGAAGAGCTGAGGGACAGTGCCCAGGGCCAGAGTTCAAGCCCCACAACTGACAAAAAAGACAAGCTTAGAATAAAGGATATTTTAGCTGAAATGTACAATAATTTAGTATCTTAAGTTTTAACAGGTACTTCCTTTAATCCTAGCTACTCAGGGAGGCTGAGATCTGAAGATTGCCATTCAAAGCCAGGCCAGGCAGGAAAATATGAGATCTCCAATTAGCCAGTAAAAGGAGAAGTGGAGCTGTGGCTGATGTGGAAGGCCAGAGGATCCCATAATTTTTATAATAACTCCTTTAATTTGGGTTTCTATACCCCTTTAATAGAAGGAGGGCACCGGTGGTTCATGCCTGTAATCCTAGCTACTCAGGAGGCCAAGATCTGAGGACCTCAGTTCAAAGCCAGCCTGGGCAGGAAACTGTGAGACTCTTATCTCCAATAAACTACTCAGGAACCCGCAAGTGGCATGGTGGCTCAAGTGGTAGAACACTAGCCTTGAGCCGAAGAGCTGAGGGACAGCACCCAAGCCCAGAGTTCAAGCCCCATGACCAACAAAAAGAAAAGAAAGAAAAAAAGATATATCCCTATACTGCAGGAGTAGCAAATGTAGCAAAAGGGCTTTCCCATTATGAAAAGCTTAGCATAGGCCAGGAACTGTAAAGTAAAAAAATTAATCCAGCTGGGTGTTTGTGGCCCAGGCCTGAAATTCTACTCAGGAGGCTGAGATTCTGAGGCTCATGGCTCAAAGCAAGCCTGAGCAGTAAAGTCCATAACTCACTCTTCTTTTTTGTCAATTGTGGGGCTTGAGATGAGGATCTGGGCGCTATCCCTGAGCCTCTTTGTACTTAAGGCTAGCGCTCTACCACCTGAGCCTCAGTGTCACTTCCCAGTTTTGAGTGGTTAATTGGAGATGAGTTTCATGGGGATTTTTCTGCCCAGGGTAGCTTTGAACTGTGATCCTCAGATCTCAGACTCCTGAGGATCTAGGGTTACAAGTGTGAGCCACTGGCACCTGGCTTCTTTTCTTTTTTCCTTTGTGCCGGTCCTGGGGCTGGAACTGAGAGCCTGGGTACTTGTCTCTAAGCTTCTTTTTGCTTTACTACTTGAGGCACAGCTCCACTTAAGGCTTTTTCTGAGTAGTTTACTGAAAGTAAGAGTCTCACAGACTTTCCTCTGCCCAGGCTGGCTTTGAACTGTGATCCTCAGATCTCAGCCTCCCAAGTAGATAGAATTACAGGCCTGAGCTGCCAGCATCCTGCTCCATGAGTCTTCTTATTTCCAATTAAGCACTAAGATACCAGAAATGAAGCACAAAAGCTCAGCAGTGCCCAACCCCTTACTCACGTGCTAGGATCACAAAAACCTAATCCACAATTGAAGAGAGGAGCAAAGAAGGTAATGTAACTTGAATAAAATCTGCTTTTATTCCAAAACCCTGTACTGAAAGTTCTGTTGGAGAAATGCCATCTTAATCCATTTGGGGGAAGGGACAGTGTCCTACTCTCCTCTGCTGTAGGTTGATTACCCTTACACAGAGATTGGCCCTTGTCCAATTCCTCTGTGTGTGTGTGTGCGTGTGCGTGCTCACGCACCAATCCTTGGACTTCATATTCAGCCTGAGCATGGTCCTGAGCTTTTGTGCTCAAGGCTAGCACTTTGCCACTTGAGCCAGAGCTCAAGTGGGCTTTTTTTTTTTTTTTGATGGTTAATTGAAAATAAGAGTCTCAGCAGCTTTCCTGCCCAAGCTGGCTTCAAACTGTGATCCTGCTGGGCACTGGTGGCTCACACTTATAATCCTAGCTACTCAGAAGGCTGAGATCTGAGGATCATGGTTCAAAGCCAGCCTGGGGAGAAAAGTCCATAAGACTCTTAGAGACTCTTTTTTTTTTTTTTTTTTTTTGAGTCCAGTCATAGGGCCTCAACTCTGGGCCTGGGCACTGTCCCTTAGCTCTTCAGCTCAAGGCTAGCGCTCTACCACTTTAGCCACAGCACCACTTCCGGCTTTTTTCTTTTTGCTTATGTGGTGCTGAGGAATCGAACCCAGGGCCTCATGCATGCAAGGCAAGTGCTCTATCACTGAGCCACCTTCCCAGCCCCTGAGACTCTTATCTCTAATTAACCACTCAAAAATGGGAAGTGGCACTGTGGCTCAGGTGGTAGAGCACTAGCCTTGAGCATAAAAAGAGTCAGGGACACTGCCCAGGCCCTGAGTTCAAGCTTCACAACCAACAACAACACCCGTAAGTGATGACCACAAAAATTAGGGTATCTGGAGCACACTAACTGTTCTACAAATGAAGAATGCATGAAGCTCAGGGATGCCCCTTATCTAGTGGTGCTGATGTGGCTTCCAATGTTCCAGTTATAGTATTCTCATACTCTGCTGATTATTTTTGTGTGATGTTCAGTGAACTGGGAAGAGAAGAGAAAGCCAAATTGTATTAAAGGTAGATAATTTTGCAGGCTCATGTTCCCAAAGAAAGGGACCCAACCATTCTGTCTAACAATTTCTCAGGCTGTGGAGTTAGGTTACTCATTGTAATCAGGAGAAAGCTTTTGGAATCAAGTTCCTTACATGGTGAATTTTTAAAAAATGACTTGTTAGCACTGAGAATGTGCCTTAGTGGTAGAGAGCTTGCCTAGCATGCATGATGTCCTGGGTTCGATTCCTCAGTACCACATACACAGAAAAACTTCTGGTGTTGTGGCTCAAGTGGTAGAGTGCTAGCCTTGAGCAGAAGAAACCCAGGAACAGTGCCTAGACCCTGAGTTCAAGCCCCAAGACTGGCAAACAAAGAAAAAGAAAAACATTATTGGATGCTGAGTTGAAGATCTTGGACAAAATAGTTTAGAAGATTTAATATAAGAGAATTTAATCATTCCATTTAGAGAACTATTGAAAAGCATTTATTAAAGTATCGCCTTCGTCTTGGTATCTAAATTGGGAAAATTTTGCTGTGCTACTATGTCTATTCCTGGCCAGGTGCCAGTGCCTCATGTCTGTAATCTTAGCTTCTCAGAAGGCTAAGATCTGAGGATCAGAGTTTGAAGTACAGGCCAAAAAGTTTGTGAGACTTATCTCCAATAAATTACTCAGAAAAAGCCAGAAGCGGTACTGTGGTTCAAGTGGTAGAGCACTAGCCTTGAGCACAAAAAGGCTTAGGGACAGTGAGTGCCCTGAGTTCAAGCCCCAGGACTGGCAAAAAAAAAAAAAAAAAAAAAAAAAAAAAAAAAGTGTGTCTATTCCTTATGTTGCTTATAGACAATTGCTCTTGTTTAGAATAGCTCCAATTTCTTTTTTTTTTTTTTTTGGGGGGGGGGTCCGGTCGTGGGGCCTGAACTCTGGGCCTGGACACTGTCCCTCAGCTCTTCAGCTCAAGGCTAACACTCTACCATTTGAGCCACAGCACCACTTCCGGCTTTTTTCTTTTTGCTTATGTGGTGCTGAGGAATCGAAGCCAGGGCCTCATTCATGCAAGGGAAGTGCTCTACCACTGAGCCATCTTCCCAGCCCTAGAGTAGCTCCAATTTCTTTGTATATGTGTCTCTATATTTGCACATCCATTAACATGAATACTGAGACTTGAACTGTTCTTGCTTAGATTTTCACTGAAGGCTGGTGGCTCTACCACTTGAGCCACATCTCTACTTCTGGCTTTTTGCTAGTTAATCAGAGATAAGAGTCTCTCAGATTTGTCTGCCTTGCTGGCTTTGAATGAATGATATCCTCAGATCTCAGGTAGCTAGGATTACAAGCATGAGCCACCTATGTCTTACTCTGTGATGTTAAGGTTGATCACTTTATTAAGATGGGTACTACTAGATTGTTTACATTGTTTACATGTAAGACACATTGTGTGTGTGTGTGTGTGTGTGTGTGTGTGTGTGTGTGTGTGTGTGTGTGTGTGTGTGTGCTGGTACTGGGGTTTGAGTTCAGGGTGCCATCCCTGGGCTTTGTTTGTTTTGCCAGTTCTGGGGCCTGAACTCTGGGCCTGGGCACTGTCCCTGAGCTTCTTTTGCTCAAGGCTAGCACTCTACCACCTGAGCCACAGTGCCACTTCCTGCTTTTTCTGTTTATGTAGTACTGAGGAATTGAACCCAGGGCTTCATGCATGCTAGACAAGTAGTCTACTACTAAGCCACATTCCCAGCCCTCACTGGGCTTTTTTGCTCAAGGCTAGCACTCTACCATTTGAGTCACATCTCTACTTATGTATGGCTTTTTAGTGGTTAATTGGAAATAAAGAGTTTTATGGGTTTTCCTACTCTGTTGGGCTTTGATCCTCAATCCTCAAATATCAGCTACCTGTGTAGGTAGGATTATAAGCACCCAGCTACATTTTTTTCTTTTGTCCCCAAATAAAGTAATCTATACATTGATATTGTAAGATTTTTAATTCAAACTTTTTAAAATTTAAGTATTTACTGAGCATCTATCTCCAAGGTCTCTTTACTAAATGACAGTTGACACTGAGAAACCACATGGCTGGACTCCCTTAAATTTTTCTAGAGTATTGGCCTGGCATATGCCTGTGATCCTAGCTACTCGGGAGGCTGTGTTCTGAGTTTGAAGCCAGCCTAGGCATGAGCCTCCTGTTTCCAGTTAACCTGCACAAGGCTGAAAGTGTAGCTGTGGTTCAAGTTGTAGAGGACCAACCTTGAGCAAAAAAGCTAAGGGATACTGCCTGGGCTTTGAGTTCAAGCCCCAGAATGTGAACACATGCAAACAACAAGAATCCTTACATTGCTGCGTACCCGTAGCTCATGCCTGTAATACTAGCTACTCAGGAGGGAGAGATCTAAGGATCGAGGTTCAAAGCCAGCCTGAGCAGGAAAGTCTGTGAGACTCTTAGCTCCAATTAACCACCAGAAAACCGGAAGTGGTTCTGTGGCTCAAGTGGTAGAGCACTTGCCTTGAGCCAAAGAGCTCAGGGACAGTACCCAGGCCCAGAGCTCAAGCCCCCTGACCAACAGCAACAACGAAAAGAATCCTTAAATTCACTAAAATGGTTATTATAAACTCAGTTTTGTGACCATAACTTCTAGAAATACACCCAAAGTCTAGAAATAGGGGTAAATCTAGGGGGTAGATCAATCATAGAAACACTTTGTGTTTGTCTGTATACACACACACACACACACACACACACACACACACACATGTCACAGACATGTGATGTGTGTGTAATATGTCACAGATGTGTGTGTGTATTCACACACCTACTATTTTTAACATTTTTTGTTTGGTACTGAGGATTGAACTCTGACCTTCAAAGCACTTTACCACATGAGTCACACTCCCCAGCCTTACTTCATTCTTTCTACTTAATTGTGTCTGACATTTAGTTTCTTTATTCAGTTAATATTTGACACAAGAGATTTTTAGATAATATCACTAGGGAATAATATCAACAGTGAATTTAACATACAGGAATTCAAATCTTGGATTTTCTACTAATTAGCTTTATTATCTCTGTTGAATTTTGTGAGTTTGTTTTCTCCACAGGCTGGAAGAAATAATACAAAACCACTATAATGAAAATACTGTGAGACCTGGGCATCTGTGGCTCAGGCCTATGATCTTAGCTACTCAGGAGGCTGAGATCTTAGCTCTGAGGAGGCTGAGATCTTGGTTTGAAGCCATCCCTGGAAGACAAATCTGAGAGACCCTTATCTCCAACTAACCACAAAAGCCAGCTATGAAGCTGTGGCTCAAGTGGTAAAGTACTAGCCTTGAACATAAAACCTCAGAGACAGCACTCAAGCCCTGAGTTTAAACCCAGGACCGGTACAAAAATTGTTTTTATTATGTTTACATAGTTCTACAAAGGAGTTTCCATTTAACAAAGCAGTTTATGAATACAGTGCATATTGATCAATGTCATCCATTTCAGCGTTCTCATCCACCCCTCCCAATCCACTCCTTCCCTCACTTTTCTTAATTTTGTAGGATTGTTTTCCTGGCAGGCAAATCTGAGAGACCCTTATCTCCAGTTAACTACAAAAAGCCAGATGTGAAGCTTAGCTCACTGGAAGAGCACCAGATTTGAACAAAAAAAAAAACGAAGGGAACTGGGCTGGGAAGGTGGCTTAGTGGTAGAGCGCTTGCCTTGCATGCTCAAGGCCCTGGGTTCGATTCCTCAGCACCACATAAGCAAAAAGAAAAAAGCTGGAAGTGGCGCTGTGGCTCAAGTGGTAGAGTGCTAGCTTTGAGCTGAAGAGCTGAGGGACAGCTCCCAGGCCCAGAGTTCAGACCCCACGACCAGACCCAAAAAAAGAAAAAGAAAAAGAAAAAAACCGAAGGGAACAGTGCATAGGCCCTGAGTTCAGGCCCAAATATCAGCATACATATATGCACTTACACACACACACACACACACACACACACACAATACACACACACACACAGGTGAGGGATGTACCCTCTTACTGTTTTGCACAGCTTTCACCTGGGCTCAGTGGCTTCCTTCATCTTGTTATTATATTAATGTCCACCAGGGTTACTAGTCATGAGAAAAAAAACCACTCAGAATATACATATGTATACATACATGCAGACAGACTGACAGACAGACAGACAGATAGACAGACAGATAGATTTGAGTACAGTATTGAGGCTTGAACTAGGGCCTAGGTGCTGCCCTGAGTTTTATTGCTTCCAGCTAGCATACTACTACTTGAGCCACACTCCACTTCTGTTTTTCTGGTGGTTAATTGGAGTCTCAAGGACTTTCCTGCCTAGCCTGGCTTTGAACCACGATCCTCATAAGTAACTATGTTTAAAGGTATGGTTCATTTAATTTAGCATTTTGTTTTGATTTTTTTTTCCTGTCCTGGGGTAGTGCTATATTACCTGAGCACTGGAGCCAACATATCCACTTCCAGCTTTTTGCTAGTTAATTGGCACTAAGTCTTTCAGATTTGTCTGGCCAGGATGGTTCTGAGCCGAGATCTTTAATGTCAGCCTCCTGAACAGCTAGGCTTACACATACTGTATTTATTTATTTAGTCAGCTGTGGGGTTTGAACTCTGGGCCTGGGTGCTGCCCCTGATCTTCACCTCAAGGAGAGTGCTCTACCATTTGAGCCACAGCACCACTTCCAGTTGTCTGTTGGTTAACTGGAGATGAGTCTCACAGACTTTCCTACCCCAGCTGGCTTTGAACCACGATCCTCAGATTGTAGTTAGGATTACAGGCATGAGCCACAGGCGTCCGGCAAATTTCATATTATTTTAGTGCCCTCATTTTAGATGAAGAAACTCAGGATGCTCCATTTTTGTTCTTCTGAACTAAGCTTGGCTTGTCTTATTTCTGACAGGAGGGCTCTGGCTGCCTTGTGGCATGGAGTCTCTCCAGAGCCCTTTGAGTTCAGTTGAGCTCCTTGTTACCCGTGTGTCAGTGAAATTGGAGTCCCTTGTTCAGAGGCAATCCTGAGGTTTTAGGTGTCTTTGAAACCGTTGTGCTGTCAATGAGCAGGGAGAGCCAGGCACTGTTGCTCATGCTTGTCATCCTGGCTTCTCAGGAGGCTGAGGTCTGAGGATTGTGGTTCAAAGCCAGCCTAGGCAGGAAAGTCCATAAGACTCCAATTAGCCACCAGAAAACTGGAAGTGGAGTTGTGGCTTAAAGTGGTAGAATGCTAGTTTTGAGCAGAAAAGGTCAGGGATAGTACCCAGGCCCTGAGTTCAAGCCCCATGAAGACAAAATAAATAAATAAATAATAAACAATCAGGGAGGAATGTAGACAGAAACTAAGGTGTTTGTGTCGGAGATCAGTGCTGTGATTCACTGAAATGCTGCATCTCGTTCAGTAGGGAGGATTCTGTCTAGTATAGGAAAAAGAAAACTAATAAGGCAGAAGGACAGTTTGTCTAAGAGTATACTTACATTAATGTAAATTTCCTGTGTTAGTCTTAGGCTGTGTGGCTGGCCACTCTGGCTGTGCTGGAAGGTCCTATAGGACTTCATTTCTGGCTGGGTGCCGGTGGCTCCCACCTGTAATCCTAGCTACTCAGGAGGCTGAGATCTGAGGATCATGGTTCAGAGACAAGCCCAAGCAAGAGAGTCTGTGAGACTCTTATCTCCAGTTAACTGTGAGAAAACCAGAAGTGGCGCTGTGGCTCAAGTGGTAGAGCACTCGCCTTGAGCTGAAGAGCTGAGGGACAGCGCCCAGGCCCAGAGTTCAAGCCCCTCTCTCTCCAGTCAGTAGTTTAGCCAAAGCATCCTTAGAGCCTTGATTGCTGTCCTCCCAAAACAAACATAAACATCTCCATGTTTTACAGAAGCTTCAAGGCCCGCCTGGTCTCCAGGAGATGAGAATGGCCTTGCCTCCAGGTGGCCATGGAAGGGGACTCCCACAGTGTCCTCTGGCAGGGAAAGTAACATCTCCTCCCAGTGTGAGGCCTGGTTGTGAGAATGACCTCACAGGGCAGCCGGCCCTATTCTACCATTCCTGTGTTACTAGTTTTTGTATCATAAACCAGCAGGATGGACCAGGACTGTCCCAAACAGATATTGTAAGTCACCAAAAACAGCTTATACATGTAATTTATATTACATATATTAATTATATATGTAATTTCTTTTTTTTCTTTTCTTTTCTTTTTGGTCAGTTGTAGGGCTTGAACTCTGGGCCTGGGCGTTGTCCCTGTGCTCTTCAGCTCAAGGCGAGCACTCTACTGCTTGAGCCACAGCGCCACTCCCAGTTTTCTAGCGGTTTATTGGAGATAAGATTCTAACAGACTTTCCTTCCCGGGCTGGCTTTGAACTGTGATCCTCAGATCTCAGCCTCCTGAGTAGCTAGTATTACAGGCGTGAGCCACCAGTGCTCGGCTTATATATGTAATTCTTTTCTTTTTTTTTTGCTCTTGGTTGTGGGGCTTGAACTCAGAGCCTGGGAGATGCCCCTGAGCTTTTTTTTGTTTTGTTTTGTTTTGTCAGTTGTGGGGCCTGAACTCTGGGCCTGGGTGCTGTCCCTCAGCTCTTCAGCTCTAGGTTAGTGCTTTCCACTTGAGCCACAGCACCACTTCCAGTTTTTCTGCTTATGTGGTGCTGAGGAATCGAACCCAGGGCCTCAAGCATGCAAGGCAAGCGCTCTACCACTGAGCCACCTTCCTGGCCCCAAAATTGTATTTATTTATTTTATTTTTGCCAGTCCTGGGGCTTGAACTTAGGGCTTAAGCTCTGTCCCTGAGCCTTCTGTGCTCAAGGCTAGTCTCTACCACTTTAGTCACAGCACCACTTCCAGCTTTTTCTATGTGATACTGCGGAATGGAACCCAGGGCTTCATGCATGCTAGTCAAGCACTCTACCACTGAGCCACATTTCTAGCCCCCCTGAGCTCTTTTTACTCAAGGCTAGCACTCTACAACTTTAGCCACAGCGCCACTTCTGGTTTTCAGGTGGTTAATTGCAGATAAAAGGCTCAGACTTTTCAACTGGCCTAGCTTTGAACTGTGACCCTCAGATTTCAGGCTCCTGAGTAGCTAGGATTACAGGTGTGAGCCGCCAGCAGCTGGCTAATTTTCTAATAGCTTCCTTTTGTAAGATTAACAGAACCAGGAGAAATGAATTTTAATATTATATTTTAGTAAACCAATAATATGTAACATGAATCATTACAACATGTTTCAATGAAAGATTATTGAGACATTTTATACATTATAGATGTGCTACCAGTAAGTATACTACACTCTTTATTTTTCTAAACATAAAATAATGTTTTGGTGTGTATTTTTCAATTACAGCATATCTCCATTTGGAATATCCAAGATTTTTCTTCATATCTATTCAGCTTAATGTTTTTTTTTTTCTTTTGGTGAAAAATACTGGGGCCTGAACACTGTCCTTGAGCTTTTTTTTTTTTTTTTTTTTAAACTTAAGGCTAGTACGCTAGCAGTTGAGTCACACCTCTACTTCCAGGTTTTTGGGGTTATTTGGAGATAAGAGTTTCATGGACTTTACTGCCCAGGCTGGCTCTGAACTGAAATCCTCAGATCCCAGCCTCCTGAGTAGCTAGGATTACAGGCATGAGCCACCAGTATCTGGCCATGTTTTCCTTTTTTGTTAAAATTTTATTCTGATTTCTCTCTTCAATATGCTGGCCATGGCACTTTATTTTATTTATTTTTGCCAGTCCTGGGGCTTGAACTCAGGGCCTGGGCAAAGTCCCTGAGCTTCTTTTGCTCAAGGCTAGCACTCTGTCACATGAGCCAGAGAGCCACTTCCGGCTTTTTCAGTTTATTTGGTACTGAGGAATCAAACCCAAGGCTTCCTGCATGCTAAGCAAGCACTCTATCACTAAGCCACATTCCCAGACTTTGCTATGGCATTTTGATAGAAAATTTACTATTGCTGGTATAAAGTTCAATGCATTTTGAGAAATGCAGATTTATGAATATACAATCATATAGCACAAAACAATGCACATTAAATAATGTAAAACTACCTCCTAAAATAATTACTATATACAACATAAAACATTCCATTCAGCCAGGTGCTGGTGGCTCATGCCTATAATCCTAGCTACTCAGGAGGCTGAGATCTGAGATTGTGGTTCAAACTCAGCTGAGGCAGAAAAGTCCATAGGACTCTTATTTCCAATTACCCACCAGGAAACTGGAAGTGGTGCTGTGGCTGAAAGTGGTAGAGCGCTAGCCTTGAACAAAAAAGTTCAGGGACAGCGCCCAGAGCCTTAGTTCAAGCTCCACAATGGACAAAAAGAAAGAAAGAAAGAAAGAAAGAAAGAAAGAAAGAAAGAAAGAAAGAAAGAAAGAAAGAAAGAAAGAAAGAAAGAAAGAAAGAAAGAAAGAAAGACAGGAAGGAAGGAAGGAAGGAAGGAAGGAAGGAAGGAAGGAAGGAAGGAAGAAAGAAAGAAAGAAAGAAAGAAAGAAACATTCCATCCCTCCCAGATTCCATTGTGAAGAACTTTGTCTTTTGTCATAACCCTTACCCCTCCCTTTAGACTTTAGCTGTAACCATCCTTCTGTGTTTCAGGTTTTATTCTGCTACTCACCTCCATATCCCCACTGTGGCCTATGAACATATAAACCATCAGTCTTGCCAGACATCAATGGCTCACATCTGTAATCCTAGCTGCTCAAGAGGCTGAGATCTGAGGATTGTGGTTCACTTAGCTGCCATACCCTAATGTGCCAGTAAGAGGACAGCAGCCCCCAGTGGCCAGCCTGTGCCCACTCTGCCCTCTACTGGTAAGGACTTTGGTAGCAGGGACTGGGTAGCAGGCACAGAGTGGCAGAAACTGGGTAGCAAAGACCAGGCCAGGATGGCAGGGGTAGGGAGGCAGAGACAAGGTAGCAGTCAGAGTAGGAGGGCCTAGGGTGGGAGGGAATCAGGTAGCAGAGCTCGGGGAGGTAGGAACAGAGAGGCAAAGGACAGGGCAGCAGAGTCCTGGCCCCACCTTTCCAGATTTGGCTATGGGATCTTTAGCCAACCACTACTACCTCTAAAACCTCTTCTTCCCCCTCCTCCTGGTAGGGGAGGTGGAGGGGGGGAGGAGGTTATTAAAGGCTTTGTCCTGGCATTCCACTATCATGGGTGGCAGTTGCAGGATCTCCCATGCACTGAGGTCTCTAGGGGCAAATCCCCCTAAGGCTGTAGGACAGGCTCCACATAGGGAAGGCTCCTTCTAATTACTGTCAGGCCCCAGGGATGTGAACTGGGCTAAGTAGGAGGGTTTGGAGTGTCTGTCAGCTTCTAGTCCTGGCACTGTGGGCGCTCCCTCCTCCTCCTCCCCTCTCTGGACCAGGGCAGGCCTGCCATCCTGCCTCAGATGAGGGGGTCTCTAGCTCCAGTCCATGTTCTGTCTCCTCTGTCATAGCACCTGTCTGCTCCAACCCCGCCACCCCATCTCCCTCCTCACCCTATGTGGTGCTCTCCACCTTCACACCCTGTGAGTCCTTCACGTTCTCCATTTGTGTTGCCAGTGGCTGGGGCAACGGCCGGTTATGACTTGACACTTGATGGAGCAGTTCTGGCACCTGCACTGCCTTGTGCAGCTCCTGGATTTTCAGCTGCTTCGCGGCAGCTTTCTCACTCAGGAGAAACAGCAGCTGCACCTGCAGCTGAGTTGGGTTCCTCCAGGTCAACATAGCTTCTGTTCCTGTGGAGCTGCATCTTCTCATCATCCGGGTCTTTGTTGAGCACTGGGTTGTTCTTGATCAGTCTCATTCTGCATAGTGGGGATTGTAAGGTCCATTCCTGGATGGCAAGCAGGCCCCGCCCAGTATCTGCGTTACCTAGGCAACTGGGATACCTGGAAGAGGTCACATCTGCATCCGCTGAGGTCACATCTGAATTTGATGTGGCCATACCTTTCTCCCACCTGGCCCCACCTCCTCTTACCTGGTCCCACTTCCCTTTACCTGGACACACCTTTCCCTGCCCCTCCCTTAGGTAAGGCCTAACCCAGGGCCCTCTGTTGCATATAGCCCAGGGTAGAGCACAAACCAGATTTCTCTGAAATCTGGTTTATAATGTTGGTATATAATGTTGGTTTTGCCTCAGAGCTCCCTGCTCACAGGCCATCTTCTGGTGGCATCCATTCTGTTTCTTCTATGGATCCTGCATGTCTTCCTTTTGCTGCTTCAGTTTCTCTAGCTCCTTCCTGAGCTGCTGGCTTTGCCCTGGAGGTCAGTGTAGCCACCAGCTCCTTGGCTGTCCAGATTCTCTGGGGATAGGAGGCCCTTGCCCTTGACACAGCTGGAGACTCAGGCACGCTACCATGGACTGGTGGAGACTGTGGATCTAGGCTCTTGGTGGGTGGCAAAGTTGTGGTCATAGCTGTGTGATGAGGGCCATTGTCCGCTGGGTGGTTTTTCAGTGAAGGGCTTCTTTGGGGTTCCAGGGTCAGCGGAAGGGACGCTAGCAGGTGTGAAAGCCTGGGAAGCAGGTGGCGGCTCAGGGTCATCGAGGTCTTTGGGTGCCTGATGGCGTTTCCACTCCTCTTTTTCTTCCTCCTCTCCTGTTCCTCCTCGCTTTCCTCCTTTTCCTCTGTTGGAATTCTTGTGCATTTCTTTTCTTGGTTCTGGCTAGTTTTCTCCCTCTTGTTTATTCTAACAGGTCAAGGCTGGGATGGGGAAAACAGGGCACATTCCTTGGACCTCAGTGATTCTCACAATCACCTCACTTCCAGGGATAACCAGGAAGTACATCTGCCTCTTAGCGCTGCTGGTGGAGGTGTGAGCCAGAAGGGTGGATCCAAGGCACTGCTAGCCAACTAGGAATGTGGGTGTGGTCTAAATGCTCCCAAGCTGTTGGTCAGTAAAAAAAGGAAAGAGGGTGTGGCCAGCATTCCCCACCCCTCAAGGCAGGAGGAAGGTGTGAGAAGTCCCAATGGAGTCATCTGACAGTTTCTCCCCACAGTCCTGCCCCCATTCTATTTGAAGGTGAGACCTGGCCAGCTGTCTTTGGGAGCAAGCCCGGGTTTGTAAGGTGAACAGCTGTGGCCTCCTGTCATTATTACAGTCACCTGATGAGCTTGAGAGGTTGCCCTCTGCCTGTTGTTCTTGTGCTGGAGGCCCTGCAGCCTTGAGAATTCCACCTTTGATCTCAAGAAGTGAGCATGAATGGGGCAGTAAGGGCCTGTACATCACTTAAAAGTCCCTTTCCTAAGCCTGCGCTGGGGGCTCACACCTGTAATCCTAGCTACTTGGGAGGCTGAGATCTGAGGATCACCGTTTGATTCTTCCCAGGGCAGGAATCAAGTAGTCTGTGAGATTCTTATCTTCAATTAACCACTTGAAAACTGGAAGTGGAGTTGTGGCTCAAAGTGGTAGAGTGCTAGTCTTGATCAAAAAGAGCTCAAGCCGGGCGCTGGTGGCTCACGCCTGTAATCCTAGCTACTCAGGAGGCTGAGATCTGAGGATCGCGGTTCAAAGCCAGCCCGGGCAGGAGAGACCGTGAGACTCCTATCTCCAATAAACCACCAGAAAACCGGAAGTGGCGCTGTAGCTCAAGTGGTAGAGCGCTCGCCTTGAGCTGAAGAGCTGAGGGACAGCGCCCAGGCCCAGAGTTCAAGCCCCACGGCCGACAAAAAAAAAAAAAAAAAAAAAAAAAAAAAAAAAAAAAAAGAGCTCAGAGATAGTACCCAGAGTAAAAGCTTAGGACTGGTACAAAAGAAAAGTCTCAGAGACTATCTGTCTGGCTAGATTCAAATGGTGATCCTCAAATCTCAGCCTTCTGTGTAGCTAGGATTACAGCATGAACCATTAATATCCAGCTAATTTTCCTGGGATGATGGACTTTCCAGACTCTTGATGCCACCTTTGATCACTTTGTGTGTGTGTGTGTGTGTGTGTGAGTTGTGAGGCCTGGGCGCTGTTCTTGAGCTCTTTCACTCAAGGCTAGCATGCTACCACTTTGAGCCACAGATCTACTTCCAGTTTTCTGGTGGTTAATTGGAAATAAGAATCTCACAGACTTTCTTGCCCAGGCTGGCTTTGAACAGTGATCTGCAGATGTGAGCCTTCTAACTAGCTAGGATTACAGGTGTTGTATATGGGAATTCAATCAAAAGATACAGAGAAGCCACATTTTGATAGGTCAGATTGTGAGTCTTTATTAGAAAGCCAGCAACTGAAGGCACACACATGTCCCCACAAGACTTGCAGCCTCCAATACACTTAGTACTGTTAGGAAACTGAGCCACAAGGGTAGTAGAAAGAGCAGAAAAACAATCTCAATAAACCAAATCAACTCTAGTGGATGTAAGGAAATTGCCACATAGTTCAGGCAGAAAATAACTTATTGGCGGGCTAGGAATGTGGCTTAGTTGTAGAGTGCTTGCCTAGCACGCATGAAGCCCTGGGTTCAAATTCCTCAATACCACATAAACAGAAAAGGCTGGAAGTGGTGCTGTGGCTCAAATGGTAAAGCACTAGCCTTGAGCACAAAGAGGCTCAGGGACAGAGCTCAGGCCCTGAGTTCAAGACCCAGGACCAGCAATAAACAACAGCAACAACAAAAAAAGGAAAAGAAGCCGGGCGCCCGTGGCTCACGCCTGTAATCCTAGCTGCTCAGGAGGCTGAGATCTGAGGATCGTGGTTCAAAGCCAGCCTGGGCAGGAAAGGCTGTGAGATTCTTATCTCTAATAAACCACTAGAAAACTGGAAGTGGTGCTGTGGCTCAAGCGGTAGAGCACTTGCCTTGAGCTGAAGAGCTGAGGGACAGCGCCCAGGCCCAGAGTTCAAGCCCCACGACCGACCAAAAAAAAAAAAAGGAAAATATTTTATTGGGGGGAGAGTATACTGCTGGTCTGCATAAGATGGAGGTGTATGGAGAGAGGAAGGGAAGAAAAGGGCAGGGGAGGAGAGAAGAAGGGAGGGAAGGGGAAGGAAGAGACAACTTCTGGTGGGATTGGGGTTAATGCAGGGAGAGGGTATGGCCACAGAGAATGTGGATGTGACCTCAAGGTCTGGGAACTCCTAGGGTCCAAAGGAGGTTCCAGGGGGTGGTGCCGGATGTGACCTCAGAGAAAGGGGAGGTAACTTCCCCCAGGTGTGCTAGTCATCTGGGTGATGCAGGTGCTGGTGAGTGTGTATGTGTGTGTGTGGGGGGGCATCTAGGGAAGATATGTGCTGTTTTGCATGGAAAACAAAGCGGGAGGGGGAGTCCATGTGCACATTCCCACAGAGAAAAGTGGCTCTTCCAGCCTCCCCTGCAAACCTAACATTCTGGCCTCTTGATCATTGTAGAGGGATGCTGACTCTCTCTGGCTACTTCCTGCTGGCAGGGGGTATCAACATTGGGGTAAAAGCCAGGATGTGGTCCCACCTGGAACAGGGCAGCAAGCAGCCACTGTTCCTTGCTGGTGGAGGCATGTGCTGTAAGGTGAATCATCCCAGAAGCACATCTTAAAATATAGAATATTGGAGTCTTTATTATACAGTGAACAGGCTGCAGATCGCCAGTTGTTAGAAAGGCCTACAGCACCTAAATACACATAACCAAGCTAGGAAATATGTTAAAGAGGAGATATAAAAAGAGCAATACCAAGCCAATTCAACTCCAATGGAGAGCTCAATTGGGACTCCATGCTGACTGGAGACAAGCCAGGAGTCAGGACACAGGACATGATCACAGAGACACATGTGGCATGGAGTCCTGGAGGCTAGGCTGGTCAGGGCCTAAATAGGTCGACGCAGGGGTCAGATCCTCAGGAAATTCCCAGTCCCAGGCACTAGACTGACAGATTCAGCCAAGTGCCTGCCCCTGCCTCCAAGGGTCCGTGTATGCCCATTACCTGGGAGGCAGGTGATGGGGGGGGGAGAGGGCATTTCCCTCCCCCAGCATGAAGATAAGATGCCAGACCCTACCATCCACCATGTGGCCAATATGGCACCGACCAGCCCTGGCCTCCTTACTTCACATGTATGTGTCATTCTCCCTATATATCAGTTTCATTATTAGTTCTGCCTCTTTTTGTTTTTCCCCTGGCCCCTTGCAGCCTTTCCTTAGCCCCTTCCCTTCCTCTTTCCGTATACCTCCATCTTGTGCGGGCAGGCAGTATGCTCTCCCCTATAAACATTTTTCTGCCTGAACCATGTGGTGGTTTCCTTTCAGCTAAACCTTACAATGATTGGAAAGCTGAAGTGGTACACCATGGTGACCTGAGGAAAGTCAGGAGACATGAGGCATGGCACAAAATGCCAGCTGAGCTGGCTGGGGCCTAAACAGGGTCATGGGTCAGGGTCACAGTGGGCTCAAGAGTTCAAAGAGTCTTGTGAGTTGGTGGCACAGTTCTGGCAGGTCCAGTAACTTATAGTCCAAGTCCTACCCCTGCCTCTAGGAATTCAGGCATGCCTATCACCTGGATTGGGCTTCACCTTCATCTACTAAGAAGCTAATATGGCACCAGTTAGACCCCCAGTATCCTTATTTCAGCATGAGCCTTATTTCAGTGCTCTTGAAACAGGATGGGCAAGGGGAAAATGAGGTATGATAAAATAACAGCAAATACAGGATTTAGTCTTTCATGTACAAGCTGGATGCCGGTGGCTCATGCCTGTAACCTAGCTACTCAGGAGGCCAAGATCTAAGGATTGAGGTTCAAACCCAGCCCAGTTCAAAGCCAGCCTGAGCAAGAAAGTCCACGAGACTCTTATCTCCAATTAACCAACAGAAAACCAGAAGTGGCACTGTGGCTCAAGTGGTAAAGTGCTCACCTTGAGCTGAAGAGCTCAGGGATAGCGCCCAGGCCCAGAGTTCAAGTCCCATGATGGACCAAAAAAATATTAAGGGAACAAAGTCATTTTGTTGTATGGCAGGAAAACCAAGAGGCCACATTATGAGAGATTGAATTGGGAGTCTTTATTAGAAGGCTAGCGATGGCAGGTAAACTCTTGTCGCAAAGATCTGCACCTCCACAAATACACTTAACATTGTCAGAAAACAAGAGCAGGAGAGGAAAGAAAGAGCAGAAAAACAATCCAGATCAGCTCCAATGGTGAGCTGAAGTGGGATGCCATGTTGACTGGGAGGAATGCCAGGAGACGGGACCGGAGCAGACAGGAGACATGTGGCATGGCGTACCCTTGCTTGAGCTGGTCTGGGCCAAAATAGAGTCAGAGTCAAGAGCAGGGTCACAGGAAACTTCAGTGTCCTCTAGGAATTCAGGCATGCCCATCACCTGGGAGGTGGAACTTCTCCTTCCTCCACTACGAAGACAAGATGGCGCCAGTTCAACTCAATACCCTATCATCCACCACGTGGCCAAGATGGTGCTGGATAGATTCAGCTCCCTACTTCAATTTTAGGGGAAATGAAGCTGGGAGAACAGCTTTTCTACCCCCTTTTCACCTGCCTGAAACCACTAATCACCTTGAAACCGGATAAACTAGGGAAGAATGAGGTACGGTCAGTTAGCGGCAAATACAGGAGATATTCCTTCATATGCTTCCATGAAGATGGCTCAGTGGTAGAGTGCTTGCCTTGCATGCCTGAGGCCCTGGGTTCAATTCCTCAGCACCACATAAGCAAAAAGAAAAAAGCCGGAAGTGGCGCTGTGGCTCAAGTGGTAGAATGCTAGCCTTGAGCTGAAGAGCTGAGGGACAGCGCCCAGGCCCAGGGTTCAGGCCCCACGACCGGACCCAAAAAAAAAAAAAAAAAAAAAAGATTAAGGGAATAAAAGCCATTTTAGAAATGAAGCAGGATAACTTAAGGAAACTGAGGCCTGGTGAAGGCAACTCAGAAATATGGTAGTTAGAGCCGGGCGCTGGTGGCTCACGCCTGTAATCCTAGCTACTCAGGAGGCTGAGATCTGAGGATCGCGGTTCAAAGCCAGCCCGGGCAAGAAAGACCGTGAGACTCCTATCTCCAATAAATCACCAGAAAACCGGAAGTGGCGCTGTAGCTCAAGTGGTAGAGCGCTCGCCTTGAGCTGAAGAGCTGAGGGACAGCGCCCAGGCCCAGAGTTCAAGACCCACAACCGACAAAAAAAAAAAAAAAAAAAAAAGAAATATGGTAGTTAGAAACTTAAAATGCTATCTTTGCTTCAAAGAGAGAAAACTGAATGCATTCTTTCCTGAGGGATGCATTTCTTACCCAAGAATTCACAACTGCCTGACAGGATGCCCCTGTCAAATGCAGATAGCAGGGTACCTCCTGGTTTCAAGGATAAGGATCTGTTTTATGGCAGGATGCATTCTTACCTGGAAACTCAAAGGAATAACACCAGGTGTGGTTAGAGCAAAGACAAAGCGTCTAGCTTTGCATAACTTAAAGCTAGACCACCCCTGCCTTTACCCTATAAATATCCCAACAGCCCAAGGGGCTGGATGTCTCCCTGGGTGTCTCCTTGTGTGTGTATCTGTTTCTTTGTCTCTCCCTCTGTGTGTGTGTGTGTATGTGTGTGTGTGTGTGTGTGTGTGTGTGTGTGTGTGTGTGTGTGTGTGTCCCTATGAGAGCACCCACACTCTGCTGGAGTGTGCCCTGCCCTTCTGTTGTCTGCTTTTTGCCTATTTGTCTGCTTGTCTGCTTGTTTTCTTCCTCAATAAAGCTCTGCCAAGTTTTCTTACCAATGTGACTTGTCTAGAAATTCTTATTCTGCAATCAAAGTCAAGGACCTTAAGTGAAGAGTTTCTATATTTAAAGGAAAGCTTCACTAAACCTCCCATCTATCCTGTAACAACCTGACTGTCAATCACCTGACTGTGAGTGAGCACAGGACCCCAGACTCTGAGGTACTTCCTCATCTGCTGAGGTCACTTCCTGAATTGCCCCCCATCACACCTCCCTCAGACAGTGAGAGGTTCCCCAGGCTCTGTGACCACTTTCACATCTGCTGTGGTCCCACTGCCCACCTTTCCCTATATAATCCCACTCACCCACAAGTTCCCTCTCTCTTTTTCTCTTCTCACTTCACATGCCGTCATTTTGTGTGGGCCTTTCATCTTGTGTGAATGGGGAGTTTGCTTCCCTCTCAATAAACTCTTTTCTGCCTCAATCTTGTGGCAGTCTCCTTTTGGCAAACCTTACAGAAGCAGGATAGACAAAGGGAAATGAGGTACAGTCAGGTAACAGCAAATACAGGAGATATAAAACCATCTACTTCCCCAAAGACTAAGGGACCAAAGTCATTTAGGGGAAAATGAGGCAGGACAAATTGAGTAAAATGAGGCCTGGTAAAGGCAGCTCAGAAATATGGTATTTAGAAACACAGAAGTGCCATCTTTACTTCAAAGAGAGACAACAGGACAACAGGATGCATTCCTTCCAGAGGGATGAATTTCTCACCCCAAGAATTAACACTTGCCTGATAGAATATATGCCTTCCTAAGAAAAATGCTTCCCCCCAAAATGCTTCCACCTACTCCAAAATGCAGATAACAGGCACCTTCATTATCTCAAGGGAAAGGATCTGTTTTATGGCAGGATGCATTCCTATCTGGAAGAAATGTCTCAAACATCCAGAAACTCATAAAGTAACACCAGGAATGATTAGAGCAAAGATAATGATCACCTATCTTTGCATAACTTTGAAGCCAGACCCCTGCCCTTTCTTTTTCTTTCTTTCTTTCTTTCTTTTTTTTTTTTTTGTCTGTCATGGGGCTTGAACTCTGGGCTTGGGGTGCTGTCCCTGCGCTCTTCAGCTCAAGGCAAGGGCTCTGCCGCTTGAGCCACAGTGCCACTTCTGGTTTTCTAGTGGTTTATTGGAGATAAGAGTCTCACAGACGGACTTTCCTGCCTGGGCTGGCTTTGAACCATGATCCTTGGATCTCAGCCTCCTGAATAGCTAGATTACAGGCGTGAGCCACCAGCGCCCGGCGACGTGGACTTTCTTTGCCCAAGCTGGCTGGCTTCAAACTGTGATCCTCAGATCTCTGCCTCCTAAGTGACTAGGATTATAGGTATGAACCATTAGCGCCTGGCAGTTTTCTCTTTTTTCTTTTTTTAAATTTTACTTTATTGTAAAGATGCTGTACAGAGGGGTTACAGTTACTTGAGTACGGTAATGAGTCCATTTCTCGTTGAGTATTGTTACTCCCTCCTTTGTTGTTCTCCTACTATCCCTTCCCTCCCCACCTTGTTCACTGATGTTGAAATATGGATACTGGAGCTAAGTAACACCATCTTGGCATCTTGATAGATGTTATTAGAAGATGGGGACTTTCTGAGAACTCTAGAGATAATAGAGGACATTTTTTGGGTTGCAAAAATGTCATGAGTTGTTGAGCTCCGGGAAACTCATGCTCCCTCTAGATACTTGGGTCCTGACGGCCCCTGATTGTTCCCCTGGATAGTCTGCTCTGCCTATGTTTAACACTTTTGTTAGGATTAAGTATGCTAGTTTGCTCTGCATATGAATAACATTTTTGTTAAGTTTAATTTCTTACACTGGTTATGTGGTTTCTGCTTTTATAAGCTTTGTGCTAACTGCATTCAGGGCTGCAGGTCTTTGTGACAGGAATCGGCCTGCAGTTGCTGGCTTCCTAATAAAGACTCCTAATTCAACCTCTCAAGATAGGTCTTCTCTCTCCCGATCTAATTCCCATATAACAATGGTATCCCCAGCTGATGAATGAAGGCTTACTGGTTTCTATGAAAAGTCACAAGTCCCTGAGATCCACTCCTGAAAAACATTTCACAGTATTTCACAATGGGAAAGTTTAGCAAGGATTAGTTTTAATAGTAGAGGAAGACTTAGGAAAAAGGATCGTTTTCCCACTCCCAATGTGGGAAATGGGAGTACCAAGACTCAAACTGGTGGTTACTATCTGAGGTCTTTCTACGATCTGAGCTGGCAGAAGTCATGTAACCAGGTGTTCCAACAACTCATAATTCTCAAACAATGATTCTGGGTGAGTGAAATGGGAGTTGTTTATTTTTCTAAAATATGGAGAAGACCTGGGTGCCGGTAGCTCACGCCTGTAATCCTAGCTACTCAGGATGCTGAGATTTGAGGATCACAGTTCAAAGCCAGGCAGGGCAGGAAAGTCTGTGATACTCTTATCTCCAATAAACCACTAAAAAACTGGAAGTGGCACTGTGGCTCAAGTGGTAGAGCGCTTTCCTTGAGCTGAAGAGCTGAAGGACAGCACCCAAGCCCAGAGTTCAAGCCCCACAACCAACAAAAACTAAACTAAACTAAACTAAACTGGCTGGGCTTACTGAAAACACTAGGAGACAGGTAAGGGTTAACCCTGCCTTTCCCCAGATAAGCTACTCACCTTCCCATATGGAATCTTTTGTTTTTGGCGGGAGAAGCCAAATTTTGAGAGGTCAAATTGGGAGTCTATTGGAAAGCTGGTGAATGCAGGCAAACTCCTGTCACAAAGGCCTGCAGCCCCACGAATACAATTAACACCATTAGAACATTGAGTCATGAGAGCCAGAGAGGACAGAAAGAGCAGAAAAACAATACCAACAAGCCAGATGAACCCCATGGATGTAAGGGATATTAAGCAGGTAGGTTTCATTAAGTAGCCAATGAAGAGAACACCACACAGACTTCAGGCAGGAAAAGAAGTTTATTTACTGAACTACCCCCACCGCCATGGTGGAGAGGCATGGCCAAAAGGGACCCAGGGCCAGGACTTATCTAGGCCTGGGACAGGAAGAGGTGTGGCCAGCTGGGGAAAAGATGTGGCCATACTGGATGCTGATGTGGCTCAGGGCCTGGGACCCTCCTATGGTCAGATGGGAGGTGTGGCCCAGGAGGAAACTTAGCAGGAGGGAGAGGTGACTGCTTCCAGGTGTGCCAGTTACCTAGGTAACAGATACTGGGTGGAAACAGCCCAGGTAGGGAGATGTCTGCGCAGGGCCTGCATGGTCAGGGCAGACCTTACAATGGGGAGCTGAAGTGGGATGCCATCTTAACCGGAGGAGAGCCAGGAGACAGGACAGGAGCACAGGGCATGGCATCAGGGCATCTGAGCTCTTCTGATCCTAAAATAGGGTCAGGTCAAGGAGCAAGGTCACAGGAAACTTGAGAGTCTCCCAAGTTCAAGGCACAGGAGTGACAGGTCCAGTAACCTATCTTCTAAGTCCCTGCCCCTGCCTCTAGGAATTCAGGCACATCCATCACCTGGGAGGGGGGATTTCTCCTTCCTCCACCATAAAGCAAGATGATGAAGGCCAGACTCAACTCCCTACCATTCACCTTGTGGCCAAGATTGCACCAGCCAGACCCAGCATCCCAACTTCACTTTCTTGGATCACTTACAGCTTTTTACCATTTTAAACAAGAAAATGTCACTCTGAGACTATAACTTAGCATTTAGAGGGCGCCACCATGGAAGGGAGATGGACTGCTTTTCAGTTTACTTTCTGGTTCTAGCTTCTGAGTCTGGTCTCTCGGATTTTTAAATTTAGGTAAAAGCCAGTGGCTCACACCTGTAATCCTAGCTACTCAGGAGTCTGAGATCTGAGGATAGCAGTTAGAGTCAGCCTGGGAAGAAAAGTCTTAGACACTTATCCCCAACTAACCAGCAAATAGATAAAAGAGGAAGTGTGGCTCAAGGCAGAGCATTAGCCTTGAACAAAAAAAGCTCAGGGACAGCATCTAAGACCTGAGTTCAAGCTCCATGATTACCAAAACAAAAAATCCATTTGCTAATCCTGGGGCTTGAACTCAAGGCCTGGATGCTGTCCCTGAGCTCTTTTGCTCAAGGCTAGCACTCTATCACTTTGAGCCACAGTGCCACTTCCAGTTTTCTGGTGGTTAGTTGGAAATAAGAGTCTTATGGACTTTCTTGCCCTGGCTGGTTTAGAACTGTGACCGTCAGATCTTAGCTTCTGAGAAGCCAGGATTATAGGCATAAACCACCTGGCTCTTATTGCTAGTTTTTGTTGTTGTTGGTCATGGAGCTTGAATTCTGGGCCTGGGTGCTGTCTCTGAGCTCCTCAGCTTAAGGTCTATTGGAGATAAGAGTTTCAGGGACTTTCCTGCTGGGCTGGCTTTGAACCACGATCCTCAGATCTTTAGCCACACCACCATTTCTAGTTTTCTGGCAGTTAATTGGAGATAAAAGTCTCCTGGACTTTTCTGGCCAGGCTAGCTTTGAACTGCAATCCTCAGATCTCCTGAGGATCCTGAGGATCCTCCTGAGTAGATAGGATTATAGGTGTGAGCTACTGGCGCAGACTCTTTTTGCTAGTTTGAGATAATATTTTCTCAGATTTGTCTGACTGGGGTGACTTTAAACCTTATTGCTCATATTTAAGCCTCCTGAATAGCTGAGATTACAGACAGAAGCCAATGGTACCTGGCTAACCTAATGGTGTGTGTGTGTGTGTGTGTGTGTGTGTGTGTGTGTGTGTGTGTGTGTGTGTGTGTGTGTGTGTGTTGGACCTGGGACTTGGACTCAGGGCCTGTGTGCTGTCCCTGAGCTTTTGTGCTCAAGGCTAGCACTCTATGGTTGTATCAGAATTTAGTCTGGAGAAAACAGAGAAGCCACATTTTTGTTGCTGTTGTTTGTTGATCATGGTGTTTAAACTCTGGACCTAGGTGCTATCCCTCAGCTCTTCAACTTAAGGAAGGCATTCTACTACTTGAACCACTGTGCCACTTCTGGTTTTCTGGTGGTTTATTGGAGATAAGAGTTTCCGGGACTTTCCTGCTGGGCTGGCTTTGAACCACAATCCTCATATCTCAGCTTCCTGAGCAGTTAGGATGACAGGTATGAGCCACCAGCTCCCGGCTAGAAGCCACATTTTGAGAGGTCAAACTAGGAGTCTTTATTGAAGAGCAGGCAGTGCAGGTAGACTCCTGTCTCAAAGACCTGCAACTGCCTTGAATATTCTTAACACTGTTAGAAAACAGAGCCATGAAAAAAGGAGAGGAGAGAAAGGGCAGAAAAGCAATCCCAACAAACCAGATCAACTCAATGGAGAGGTGAAGTGGGATGCCATGGTGACCCAAGGAGAGCCAGGAGACATGAGACATGGTATAATGGTGTCTGAGCTGGTCTAAGTCTCAGCAGGATCAGGGTCAGGGGGCAGGGTCACTGGGAGCTCGAGAATCTCGTGAGTTCAAGGTACAGGATGGATAGGTCCAGTAACCTATGGTCCAAGTCCATGCCCCTGCTTTTAAGAATTCAGGCATGCCTCTCACCTGTGGGTGCAACTTCTCTGTCTCTACCATGAAGACAAGATGGTGCCCACTAAACCCAATTCCCTGTCATTCACCATGGTGGCCAAGATAGTGCTGGTTAGACTCAGTATCCTTATTTCACTACCACTTAAGCTGCAGCTCCACTCCAACTTTTTGGTAGTTAATTTGAGAGTCTCATGGACTTTCCTGCCCAGGCTAGCTTCCAACGGTGATCCTCAGATCTCAGCCCCTTGAGTAGTTAGGATTACAGGTGTGAGCCATCAGTACCAGGCCCCCCACCTTGATTATTTTATAGGCCACAAAATAGGGGAGCTGGAAGGGAATTTAAGGTTATAGAGTCTGGTTCTAGTCGTAAACATGCAGATAGAACATTACATCTGGGCTGGGAAGGTGGCTCAGTGGTAGAGCGCTTGCCTTGTGTGCCTGAGGCCCTGGGTTCGATTCCTCAGCACCACATTAAGCAAAAAGAAAAAAGCTGGAAGTGGCGCTGTGGCTCAAGTGGTAGAGTGCTAGCCTTGAGCTGAAGAGCTGAGGGACAGTGCCCAGGCCCAGAGTTCAGGCCCCACGACCAGACCAAAAAAAACCAACAAACAAAAAAAACAAAGAACATTACATCTGAATATGTGACAGCTGCACAAATAATTCAAGTATTTTCAAAATGTTTGGGTAAAATAAATGAACGTATTTGAGCTCACCTGAATTTTCACTAAAGTCTAACCTGTTTTTCAACTGAAAATAGTTGAAGTGTAATAAAAAATTAAAAAAAAATCAGGCTTGCCCTTGGGGTTAGCCTCAAGTGGTGCACAGGCGTGGTTCTTTCTCAGCTGCAGGGTCCTCACTGCCCTGGGCCTCGCTGCCTCCAGTCGGTTCTTACAGCGGTGTGTCCTTCCTTCACACCGAACTTGACCTTGGGGCCCCGCAGAGGTGCCACTCTCCGGTGCCAACCTAAAGCCAACAGGCAAGCTTTCCCCGCACAAAGGGAATGCGGGGCGGGGTAGGTTGAGAAGGGCCTGGCCTGGGGAGAGCAGAGCTCATTCATTCAGGAGCAGTGGGGTTGGAGAACTTGGTCGTGTTCACCCCAAGTCAGTGGAGCAGCCAGGGCCTGCGGAGGGGATGGGAGGGATGCTGGACACATACGCACTACACCCTTCCCCTGGGTGCCAGACCTGCACACACATGTGTCCAATGGGTATGGGACAGTGTGCACACATGCACATGCACACATGCACGCACGCACTTCCCCTGGTGCAGGACAGTGCGTGTGCACACACACACACACACACACACACACACACACACACACACACACACACACACACACTGTTGTAAGGTAAATCATCCCAGAAGCCACATTTTAAAATATAGAATATTGGAGTCTTTATTATGCAGGCCGCCAGTTGTTACAAAGGCCTGCAGCGCTCAAATACACATAACAGCTAGGAAACATGCTAAAGAGGAAAGAAATAACAAAAACAATACCAACAAGCCAATTCAGCTCCAATGGAGAGCTGAACTGGGACTCCATGATGACTGGAGATGAGCCAGGAGACAGGACACAGGACATGATCACAGAGACACACGTGCATGCAGTTTGGCAGCTAGGCTGGTCCGGGCCTCAATAGGTTGGCACAGGGGGCAGATCCTCAGGAAATTCCCAGTCCCAGGCACTAGAATGACAGATTCAGTAACCTATCAGCCAAGTGCCCACCCCTGTCTCCAGAGATCTGGGCACCCCCATTACCTGGGAAGCAGGTGTTGTGGGAGGGAGGGCGGGGGGAGTTCCTTCCCCCAGCATGAAGACAAGATGCCAGACCCAACCATCTACCATGTGGCCAATATGGCAACAGCCAGCCCTGGCCTCCTTACTTCATTCCCTCCTTTTTTTCTTATGTACATGAAATCAAATAATTGATTTCTCTGTAAAAAAGAACAAATATTTGCCTAGGCCCTTTACTCCTGTAATGTATGGAGTCTCCAGCAGTTAAAAGTTGGCTCCATTGGCTGGGAAGTTGGCTCAGTGGTAGAGTGCTTGCCTTGCATGCCTGAGGCCCTGGGTTCGATTCCTCAGCACCACATAAGAAAAAAGCCGGAAGTGGCGCTATGGCTCCAGTGGTAGAGTGCTAGCCTTGAGCTGAAGAGCTGAGGGACAGCGCTCAGGCCCAGAGTTCAGGCTCCACAACCAGACCCCCCGCCAAAAAAAAGGTTGGCTCCATATGGTTGGTACCCAGACAGTCAGGGGACTTTGACCTGCTTTCCCATGTCAGGCAGGTTATGCTGTACAAATCTATGTCCCTCAAAAAGAATGTCCTGCAACCAAAGTCTTAGGTTAAGCAGATCCAAAGCAGTCTTTCACCAAGAATCAAGCTGCAGGTGATAGAGTCAGGCAAGAGACAGTCCAGTCCCCGTTTGTTGGGTCTTCGTCCGCCCCACAAAAAATGGACGGGGTCCGAGGAAAGGTAAGTGCGGCGCTCGCCCGTTCCCTAGCCTCCCTCAGCCCAGGAGACAATCAGACACAGCGGGGAGCCAAATCCAGCAGGTAGAAAAACTCGTTTATTAACAGAGAGCAGCCCCTTTTTTAAAGACAAAGAGGGTGGGTGGTATGGTAAGGGAGGAAGAGGAACCAATCACTGTCAAGGTCACACCCTATCATTCACCTGAGCCTTCACGGGCTGATTAGGTACTGATCAGAAGATCAATTGGGGTCTGCCCACTCAACCCTCTCCCAGAGCCATCTTGGCTGGCCATGTGCTCCACACCCGTTGACCACAGTAGAGGTGGTGAGGATGATGATGTAGTCTCCTCCAGATGATGCCAGGCTGTTTTTGAGCTTTAGCCAACAAGGTGGGCAGCAACAGCAGCAGCAATGTCTCCCAGTGGCTCTGGTAGATTGTCAGACCTCCTGCTGAGGTACCTGCCATTTCTGCACAAACTGGTTAAAGAAGCATAACCTAAGGTCTGACTTAGTGCAATTTCCCACTACCTTCCTGGCTCTTGCAGCACTGGCTCTTGCAGACTATAGCCCTACTGGTTTTTAAGGCAGTTTAGGCAGTGGCTTCTCCTGGGTAACTTACCAAGGAGACAACTTTTTATTAACCAGAGATTTTCTTAAATAAGGCTGGTTTTTCTAGGCAGACATGGAGGGCTTGGGCTTGTAACCATTTTTAAGTAGTCTCTACATTTGTCCATTTATTATCACTATTATTTCCATGACTCCTTTAATTTATCCTTCATTTTTTTCAAATTCTTTATTGTGATTAAGTGATGACATAATTTCACAAATTTCACAGTATTATGGGATAGTGATGTTTAGTTAAAGTCACAAACACATTCTAACTTTCATGGGGCAAATTGTCTACCGTGGTCTATAGTTTTTGAGTTCTATGAGCTTTGACAATACAGTTATTTCTTCCACATCAGGTGATCTGTACATTCCTTTCCTTTTGCATAGTGTCAGCTGTTCCTTCTTTCCCACTCATTCCCTTCCTCCCATCGCTGCCATTGAGTTGCTTAGTTCAGTTTGATCAATGTCCAGTGCAGATGATGGGTCCCACTGTTCTATGTTTTCCCGATTCCCTCTAGTTCTGTGTCTTCCTCCTAGTTTCCCTCCGGTATGCACATATACACCATATATGTGATCAGCAGCATGGGGTTATTTAGTAGTGATTCAACTAGATGAGTGGAGTCCTTTGTTTCTCATCTTGTTAACTTTGTCATATCACCTTACATTTTGGATTTAACATCCACTTATCAGGGAGACATGTGCCATTTGTCTCTTTGCTCTTGGCTTACCTCACTCAATATGATTTCTTCTAGTTCCATCTATTTCCTGCAAATGCCATTATTTTATCCTTTCCATGGCTGCATAATATTCCATTGTGTATAGATACCACAATTTTTGGATCCATTCATCTGTGGTGGGGCATCTGGGTTGTTTCCATATCCTGGCTATTGTGAACTGTGCTGCTATGAACATGGAGGTGCATGTGTCCTTGTATACTGGTCCCTGTTGCTCAGGATAGATGCCTAGGAGTGACATGGCTGGGTCATAAGGGAGGTCAATATTTAGCTTTCTGAGGACCCTCCAGACTGCTTTCCAAAGTGGTTGTATAAGTGTACATTCCCACCAGCAGTGAAATAGGGTTCCTCTTTCTCTGCATCCCCTCCAGCATTTGTTGTTGGCTGAATTTAGTATGCAGGTATTCTGACTGGGGTAAGGTAGTATCTCAGGGTTGTCTTTATTTGAATTTCCTTTACAACTGGGGATGGTAAACATTTCCTCATGTGTTTCTTTGACATTTTTATCTCTTCTTCTGAGAAGTCTTTTAGTTCCCTTGCCCATTTAGTAATTGGTCTGTTGGGTATGGGAGGGATTCGTTTCTTGAGTTCCCTGTAGATACTTGTCTTTTTTTTTGGGGGGGGGGTGGTCCAGTCGTGGGGCCTGAACTCTGGGCCTGGGCGCTGTCCCTCAGCTCTTCAGCTCAAGGCTAGAGCTCTATGACTTGAGCCACAGTGCCACTTCCGGCTTCTTTTCTTTTTGCTTATGTGGTGCTGAGGAATCGAACTCAGGGCCTTGGGCATGCAAGGCAAGTGCTATACCACTGAGCCACCTTCCCAGCCCAACCCCTTGTCTTATATATTGCTGGTAAATATTTTTCCCCAGTTAGTTGGTTGTCTTTCTAGCTGGGTTGCTATGTCTGTAGCTGTGCAGAAACTTTTTATTTTAAGGTAGTCCCATTTATTGATTCTCCAATTTGTTGTGACCCTGGGATTCTGTTCAGGAAGTTCCTTCCTGTGCCTATTAGTTCAAATGTCTCTCCTACTCTGTCTTGCAGTAGTTTCAGAGATTCAAGTTTGCTGTTAAGGTCTTTAATCCATTTTGAGTTGATGTTGGTGCTGGGGTTTACTTTTCGTTTTCTGCATGTGGCTGCCCAGTTTTCCCAGCACCAGTAGTTGAAGAGGCTGTGCTTCTTCTATTGTATGTCTTTGGTTCCTTTGTCAAATATCAGCTGACTGTAGGCATGTGGTTTTATTTCTGGATTTTCTATTCTATTCCATTGGTCTTCCAGTCTGTTTTTGTACTGTTTTATGGCTGTATAGTAGAATTTGAAGTCCGGCATGAGATCCCTCCCATGTTGTCTTTTTTGCCTAGAATTGTTTTGGCTATTCTAGGTTTTTTGTTGTTCCATATGAATTTATGGACTGTTTTCTGTATTTCAGTAAAGTACATCATTGGGATTTTAATAGGAATTACACTGGATTTGTACATTAATTTGGCAGTATGGCCATTTTCACTCTATTAAGTCTGCCTATCCAAGAGCGTGGAAGGTCTTTCCATTTCCTGGTGTCCTCTATAATTTCTTTCTTTAGGTTTTTATAGTTTTCATTAAATAGTTCTTTTACATCTTTGGTTAGGTTAATTGCTAAATATTTTTTTGGGGGGGGAGAGTGTTTGTGAATGGGGTTGTTTCCTTTATTTCCCTTTCTGCTTATACATTGTTGATGTACAGGAAGGCAACTGATTTTTGTGGGTTGATTTTGTAACCTGCTACTTTGCCTAAGTGGTTTATAAGTTCTAAGAGTTTGGGGGTATAGTTTTTGGGATCATGAAGGTATAGTATCATGTCATCTGCGAAAATGATAGGTTAACTTCTTCCTTCCCTATGCAGAGCCCTTTAATGTCTTTTTCTTACCTTATTGTTCTGGCTAGGAATTCCAGGACTATATTGAAAAAGAGTGGAGAAAGTAGGCATCCTTGCCTTGTTCTGATTTTAGGAGAAATGGTTGTAGTTTTTCCCCATTAAGTATAATATTGGCTATTGGACTGTCATATATGGCTTTTATTGTTTTGAGGAATGTTCCTTTGCCAGAGCTTTTAACATAAATGGATGTTGTATCTTATTAAAATACTTTTCTGATGAAGCCGGGCGCTGGTGGCTCACGCCTGTAATCCTAGCTACTCAGGAGGCTGAGATCTGAGGATCGCGGTTCAAAGCCAGCCCGGGCAGGAGAGACCGTGAGACTCCGATCTCCAATAAACCACCAGAAAACCGGAAGTGGCGCTGTAGCTCAAGTAGAGCGCTCGCCTTGAGCTGAAGAGCTGAGGGACAGTGCCCAGGCCCAGAGTTCAAGCCCCACGGCCGACAAAAAATAAAAAAATAAAAATAAAAATAAAATAAAATACTTTTCTGCATCAATGGAGATAATCATGTGGTTCTTGGCCTTGGATCTGTTGATGTGTTGGATTACATTTATTGATTTAAGTATGTTAAACCATCCCTGCATCCCTGGGATGAAGCCTACCTGGTCATAGTGTACAATTTTTTTAAATGTGTTTCTGGATTCTGTTAGCTAGAATTTTGTTAAGGATCTTTGCATCTGTGTTCATCAAGAAGGGTCTGTAGTTCTCTTTTTTTGTTAGGTCTTTGCCTGGTTTGGGGATGAGTGTGATATTGGCTTCATAGAATGAGTTTGGGATAGCTCCCTCTTTTTCTACTTCTCTGAAGAGCTTGAGGAGTATGGGTATTAGTTCCTCTTCAAAAGTCTTACAGAATTCTATTGTGAATCCATCTGGTCCTGGGCTTTTCCTTGTTGGAAAACTTCTGATTGCTTCCTGTATCTCATTGTAAGATATTGGCTTATTTAATTGCTTTCTTCTTTGCTCAGTTTGGGCAACTTGCATTTCTCTAAAAACACATCCATTTCTGCTAGGTTTTCTTTCTTTAGTGAGTATAGCTTTTCAAAATAGTTCTTTATAATTGTTTGGATGTCTTGGGTATTTGTTATGGTTTTTCCCCGTGGCACCCCCATTCCTGTTAATTTGGGTTTCCTCTCTTCTTAATTAATCTTGCCAAAGGTCCATCAATTTTATTTATTTTTTCAAAAAAACACCTTTTTCTTTTATTAATTTTATTTATAATTTTTCTTTTCTCTATCTTGTTAATTTCAGCTCTTACTTTGGTAATCTGGCTCTGTCTAGTAACTTTAGATTCCATTTTTTCAGGTTTTTCTAGCAATTTTAATTGCAACATGAGATTATTTACTTGGTCTGTCTCTATTTTCTTGATTTGGGCACTGAGGGTGATAAATTTGCCCCTCAGGACTGCTTTTGCTGTGTCCCACAGGTTTCTTTGGGATGTGTACTCATTTTCATTGAATTGTAGGAACTTCTTAATTTCTTCTCTAATTTCTTCTGTTACCCAGGTGTTGTTTAGAAGTGTGCTGTTCAATTTCCATGTATCTGAGTAATTTCTGCGGTATGCTTTGTTATTGAAAACTAGCTTGATTGATAGGATACAGGGGATTATGTCAATCCCCTTGTATTTGCTTAAGTTCCTTGCATGGACTATGATATAGTCTATTTTGGAGAAAGTTCCATGAGCTGATGAGAAGAATGTGTACTGTGTCATTTTAGGGTGAAATATTCAGTAGATATCAGTAAGTTCTGCTTGAAATACGGCTTCACTTAATTCGGTAGCTTCTTTGCCAGTCCTCTAGTTGGTAGACCTGTCCTTTGGTGAGAGTGGGGTAATAAATTATCCTAGTATTATTGTATTTGGATCTATTTTAGTCTGTAAGTTTGAGAGTATTTTGTTTAACATATTTGGGTGCTCCAATGTTTGGGGAGTATAAGTTGATAATGGTAATATCCTCTTTTTGGATTGTTCCCTGTATTAATATGTGGTGTCTTTCCTTGTCTTTTTGTATTGATTTTAATAAAAAGTTTATTTTGTCAGATATCAGGATAGCTACTCTTGCTTTCTTTTTTGTTTTTTGTTTTTTGGGGTCGGGTCGTGGGGCCTGAACTCTGGGCCTGGGTACTGTCCCTTAGCTCTTCAGCTCAAGGCTAGCGCTCTACCACTTGAGCCACAGCACCACTTCTGGCTTTTTTCTTTTTGCTTATGTGGTGCTGAGGAATTGAACCCAGGGCCTCAGGCATGCAAGGCAAGCACTCTACCACTGAGCCACCTTCCTAGCCCTACTCCTGCTTTCTTACTGGGGGCATTTGCTTGGTAGATCCTTTTCAACCCTTCACTCTGAATTTTTTTTTTTTTTTTTTTTTGTCGGTCATGGAGCTTGAACTCTGGGCTTGGGTGCTGTCCCTCTGCTCTTCAGCTCAAGGCGAGTGCTCTACCACTTGAGCCACAGCACAACTTCCAGTTTTCTAGGTTTATAGGAGATAAAAATCTCCTGGACTATCCTGCCCAGGCTGGCCTTAAATGATGATCCTCAGATCTCAGCCTCCTGAGTAGCTAGGATTACAGGTGTGAGTCACCAGCACCCAGCTTCCAAGTTTTTTTTGTTTTTTGGTTTTTTTTGGGTCCGGTCGTGGGGCGTGAACTCTGGGCCTGGGCACTGTCCCTCAGCTCTTCAGCTGTAGACCAGCGCTCTACCACTTGAGCCTCAGCGCCACTTCTGGCTTTTTTCTTTTTGCTTATGTGGTGCTGAGGAATTGAACCTAGGGCCTCATGCATGCAAGGCAAGCGCTCTACCACTGAGCCACCTTCCCAGCCCCATTCTTTTTCTTTTGATTGATGAGTTGAGTCCATTAATATTTATGATTATTATAAAGAGATGCATTGTGTTTCCTGTCCATTTCCTGTTTTCCTAAGTTTTTCTTCTTTACTTTCCTCCTGTGCTTCCTAAGTTGGACTTCTACTAATACCTGTCTGATAAGGATCCCTCTTCTTGATTGCTTTCTTCAGATTGTGTTCCCCTTCTTAGTATTCTTTGCAATGCTGGCTTATTGTTTATGAAATCATTTAGGTTTTTTTTTTTTACTATTAAAAATTTTAGTTCCTCCATGGAATGTGAATGCTAGCTTTGATAGGTATATCAGTCTGGGCTGGCAGTTACTGGTTCTCAGGGCTTGGACCATATTTTCCCAGGCCTTTCTTGCATTCAGCGTCTGTGTGGAGAGATCTGCAATGATTCTGATTTTTTTTCCCCATTGTAGTATAGCTCCTTTGCTTTTGCTGCATGCAAGATTGTTTCTTTATTATTTAGATTTATCATTTTTACTATAATGTGCCTAGAAGTGTTTCTCCTGGGATCCTGCTTGGTAGGTGTTCTATAATGCTTCTGTTATGTAGGTAAGATGTTCTCTTTTAAGATGGGGAAATTTTCATTGATAATCTTGCTGAATAGATATTGCATTCCCTTCCTTTGATATTCCTCACCTTCGTGCACTCCAATTATACAAAGGTTAAATTTCTTGGCACTGTCTGCTTGCTCTTGGATTTCCCTTTGACATAATTTAAGTGATTTTTCCATATATGTGACTTTTTTTTCCAGTTGCTGCACTTTGTCTTCTGTATTGGACACTCTAAATTCCTTTTAATTTACTCTGTTAACTATGGCTTCCATTGTGGTTTGTATGGAAGAAATTGATCCATTTATGGATTCTATGTTGGTTCTCAGAGTACTAATCTCACCTCTTAGTGAGGTGTGTACTGCCTCTATTTTTGCGTGCATCTCCTGTTTGAAATCCTGCATCTCTTTCAATAGTTCGTCCCTGTGTTCTTTAAAGTTCGGATCTATTTCTTGCTTTAATTCTTTTTTCTTTTTTGGGGGGGCCCGGTCATGGGGCTTGAACTCTGGGCCTTGGCACTGTCCCTCAGCTCTTCAGCTCAAGGCTAGCACTCTACCACTTGAGCCACAGTGCCACTTCCAGCTTTTTTCTTTTTGCTTATGTGGTGTTGAGGAATCAAACCCAGGGCCTCATGCATACAAGGCAAGTGCTCTACCCTTGAGCCACCTTCCCAGCCTTTGCTTTAATTCTTGAGTCATTGCCTCCAGCATCTCTTTGCTTGGTTCTTGGTTGGTTCCTGGATCGATTGATGGAGCTCATTCTCAGTCCTGGGTTGGCTGAGTCTGTACCTGGTCTTGGTTCTGTTGGGGGGAGAGGCTGACCTCCAGCTGCTAGTCTGACCCACATAGGGCTCTTGTCTCTTGTCTGTTGTAGATCACTGGCACTTCATGCCTTTAGAAAGACTGAGCAGACTAGACTACTCCTGTGTACTTCTACAGGTACTCTTGGCAAGATCAGGTGTGCTGGATGTACTCTCCCAGTTGCTGGAGTCTGCCATGAGCTCCTATTTTGTTTTATTTGTTTTTTTGATCAGTTGTGGGCCTGTACTCTGGGCCTTAGTGCTGTCCCTCAGCTCTTCAGCTCAAGGCTAGTGCCCTACCATTTGAGCCACAGCGCCACTTCCAGCCCTTTCTGCTTATGTGGTGCTGAGGAATCAGACCCAGGGCCTCATGTATGCAAGGCAAGCACTCTACTGCTGAGCCACCTTACCAGCATAAGCTCCTGACTATTATCAGGTGCTGGGGGCCTGAGTTGTCCAATCCCTGTCTTGGGATATACGGGTCAGGTTCTTGCAGGGTTTGGACTTCTGGTTCTCCTGCCCTAGACACACAGGACTTTTGCTGTCACAGGCATGACTCCCAGGGAGTGCAGTTCCCTTCTTCCCCACCTTTCCTGAGGCACGTGCTCAGCTTCTGACTTCACTTGGGAAGATTTGGTTGTGTTGCTCAGGCACCTGTTCCACAGGCCTGGTCCTGGCTCCCGGACCTGGCCTGGGGCATGCTAGTTGGACCTGTGTTGCTGTGTATCCCACCTGAGTAATACAGTCTGGAGTACACAGTTCGGGTTTCTTCCACTGTTGGCTGTTGTGATCTAGGGGCGCTGTTACTGGCTTGGGTGTTTAAGCTCCCTTCTAGGGGCGCTCTTGATCTAGGCTGGCTGGAGCTGGAGCTGGTGGAGCTCTTGAACAATTCCCAGTTTTAGTGGGACCTGTGGTCCAGGTGTTGGAGCAGGGTTCTGGGTCGAGGTCTGGGGGATTCCCGCCAGCTCTGGTATCCCTGGAGAGGGGATACGCTGTCCTCTGTGGGGTACTCACCCTGGAGCCAGTTGGGAACTCTCCAGCTGTTGTTTCTGTGTGATTTAGGTTGCTGGTTGCCACTGCAATCTGCATTTGGTTGTGATGCTTGTGGGCTGGGCTGGGCGGTAGCTGCTCTGCATCAGTGTTTCTCCCGACTCGGTCTCTTGTTGTTGTCCGGGTCAGCTCCGCTGGATGAGCTGGCCTCTGGTGCCTCAGGTTGCACAGGCCTCCGGCCGAGGGGTGGGAAAGGGGTCTCCGTGCAGGTTCTGAATGCTGAGGTTTGTCTCTGTTTGCGCTCTCTGGATCAGCACCAGGACCTTGAGGGTCTTCTGCCCTGGTGTTCTGCAGACAGGCCTGTAGTTTTGGGGTTCCCTCCCCCTATGGGGCTGTGGGGCTGAGTGGCTTTGGCAAGGTGGAGCCCCTCTGCTTGGAGAGTGAGGGGTGGGGGTGGGATCTTTGTACAGACTCCCAGCTCCCCAGTTTCTCTGTTTGCCGCGATCAGTGGGTCTGGCACTGGTATCTCAGGCGGCTTCTGCACAGGTGATCTGCAGGAAACCCCCGCGTCTCTGGGGACTTGGGCAGCCCCCGCTGGGCTGGGCCTGCTGCGGCTTGGTGCATTGCTGGGGGGCCAGTAAGGATTGGGGGAGGGGTCTTCACGCTTTTCCATTCTGAAATTCTTCCTTTTCTTTCTTTCTTTCTTTTTTTTTCCCGCCTCCTGTTTTTCTCTGGGTGTGCACCTTTTTGTTGTTGTCGGTCTCTTGGGGAAATGAAGCATTGGAACTCAAACTCTCTTTTTGGTTGGAGAGAGCTGTGGTGTTTTCTTACTGTCCTGTCGCCATCTTGGTCCCCCTCTCCTCCTTCTTCATTTTTCAAAATGACTCTGGTCCCTTGAACTTAAGGGGGTTGATGGGCAAAATCCATATTCTGTAACTTCTTCAAGCTGACTCAGGGGCATTAAGATGACTTCGTCAGGAACCTATAGCCTTAGCCTATTTTACGGGTTGCCAGGAGGAGATGTTTTTAGGAGCAATATTTTACTCCAAACTGGAAATTATATACAACATTTAACTTTTAACAACGGCACAGACCTTTTCTCTGGCCTCAGCAGTGTAGCTTGTTTAGCACTTGGGCTTGCAAATGCATCTTTCTGGCTGGCTTAGGAACATGATCTCTAGTGACCTAAGTTATCTGTGTAGGCCTTTAGACAGATCTCAATAGTGACACAATCTCAGGTCCACAACCTTCTTTCCTGAATATATGAATTTAGTTGGCTGCTGCCAGCCCAGAAGTAACTGCCAATGAGAGTCTTGAGAAAATACAGGGGAGTTGGGATTTTAAACTATCCCCCACATTTTACAACCTTAGCTTTTTACTACTATTACAGATGACTAGCAAGTTCCTGTCCCTTTACAAGGTAGGTAGTCATGGACATGAGGCATGCTTAAAGACTATCTTCCCATGACCTCCTGGCTCTGACCAATTTTTGAAGGGCCACGCACAAATGACTCTAGGATCTGACACCACTTCTGCCATCTGAGCAGTGGCTTACTGCCTCAGGATGCTCCATCATTTGCCAGGGTTGCAGGAGTGCCTTTCTCCAGGCTGGGATAATGCACCCTTGGCATTTTGCTTGGTCAGTGGTTGGACTTGAACTCAGGGTTTGAGTGTTACCCCCCAGTTCTTCAGCTCAAGGCTAGCACTCTGCCACTTTCAGCCCCAAAGCAACTCTGCTTTTCCAGCACTTTGCTGGTGGATTAGCAATGACAATCTCACAGGAACCTTTCTCTGCCTGGCTGGCTTCAAACCAGTTTTCAGATCAATGAGTCTATACATAGGGCCACTGTACTCCAATAATGAGCAACAAGGATTGTCATTGGGAGTAGTTTTTAAGCATGGTCTTACATGGAACTTTTTTGTTAGTCATGGTGCTTAACTCTGGGCCTGACACTGTCCCTCAGCTTTTCAGCTCAAGGCAAGTGCTCTACCACTTGAGCCACAGTGCCACTACTGGCTTTTTCTGCTTATGTGGTGCTGAGGAATGGAACCCAGGGCCTCATGCAAGCAAGGCAAGCACTCTACCACTGAGCCACCTTCCCAGCCCTCAGCCAAAAGTTTTAAACTAGCCACTTTTTTTTCCCTGCAATCTGAATTACCTTTAGGAAATTAGCAGTTTTTCTTAATGTAAGGATTATGGGGCTGGGAAGGTGGCTCAGTGGTAGAGTGCTTGCCTTGCATGCATGAGGCGCTGGATTCGATTCCTCAGTACCACATAAGCAAAAAGAAAAAAAAAGCCAGAAGTGGCACCGTGGCTCAAGTGGTAGAGCACTAGCCTTGAGCTGAAGAGCTGAGGGACAGCGCCCAGGCCCAGAGTTCAGGCCCCACAACCAGACCCCCCCCCCCAAAAAAAAGAATTACAAGTACTAAGGCTGAATCAAGAATCTAGATGGGCTGGGAAGGTGGCTCAGTGGTAGAGCGCTTGCCTTGCATGCATGAGGCCCTGGGTTCCATTCCTCAGCACCCCATAAACAAAAAGAAAAAAAGCCAGAAGTGGCACGGTGGCTCAAATGGTAGAGTGCTAGTCTTGAGCTGAAGAGCTGAGGAAAAGGGCCCAGGCCCAGGGTTCAGCCCCATGACTGGAATCCCCCCTCCCCCAAAAAAATCTAGCCTGGGGGGGTGTAGGGGGAGTGAGGGGGGTTGATATAGGAAGGGATGGGAAGGGGAAACAAAGGAGAAGGCAACAATGTTTGATAAGAAATGTACTCATGGGGCTGGGAAGGTGGCTCAGTGGTAGAGCGCTTGCCTTGCATGCATGAGGCTCTGGGTTCGATTCCTCAGCACCACATAAGCAGAAAAAAAAAAGCTGGAAGTGGTGCTGTGGCTCAAGTGGCAGAGCACTAGCCTTGAGCTGAAGAGCTGAGGGACAGCACTCAGGCCCATAGTTCAGGCCCACAACCGCCCCCCCCCTGCAAAAAAAAAAAAGAAATGTACTCATTATCTTGCCCATGTAATTGTAACCCCTCTGTACAGTATTTTCACAATAAAAAATAAATCTAGACTTAAGATCTTTCTGTCTTTAAAAATAAAACACATCCAATTGCAAAAATAGCATAGACATCAAATTATATCACATAAATAAACTCACTTAAACTCTTCTTTAAAACTTTTTTTTCGGGGCTGGGAAGTTGGCTCAGTGGTAGAGCGCTTGCCTTGCATGCATGAGGCCCTGGGTTCGATTCCTCAGCACCACATAAGAAAAACAAGCCGGAAGTGGCACTGTGGCTCAATTGCTAGAGCGCTAGCCTTGAGCTGAAGAACTGAGGGACAGCGCCCAAGCCCAGAGTTCAGGCCCCACGACTGGACCCAAAAAAAAAAAAAAAACAACTTTTTTTTCAATTTACATACATCCTAGAGGGCAGTTTTAGAAATATCAATTTTTACCATCAGGTTTCCAGTGTGCATCTGCATGGAAAGGAGACAGGATGAAGATGGGCTAGTTGGCCTGACCTACAGAATGGGCACACACGCAATCTGACTCTTTAGGGTTACATGAACTGCCTTTGTGCCAGCTTACCCTCTTCTACTATGTGTGAACTCCCCCAGGGCCTGTCTTACCACGCATGGAGATGCTGAGCTGCACCTTTGCCAGAGCATCCTTCACCCCTGAAGATAGGCACCAGGCATATCCTAAATTTTTCCTGTCCTTTTAAATCTCTGACTGAGGAACCAGTTTAGACACTCAGAAAAAGCAATGTCTTTAACAGTGGTAAATAAAACATTACATCCAAATTTCTAACACTCCCAAATTTTAGCAGTGGTGGGAAATAAATCTCAAGTTTCCGATGCATTTTTTTCCTAAGCCAGACAACTTGATTATAATGCAAACAGCCTTATGCATCAAAACATTAGGTTTTTTTTTTTTTTGGTTTCCAAATTAAAGAATCCTTACAAAATCTTCTAACTAAAGTTCTTTAAAACAATGCATCAATCCTTTTTACATTTTTGCTAATGTTCAAACTTGCTGACCTTTCTTGCAGTTTAAACTTAACTCATACATTTTTAACATCATGATGACAATTTTTATCTTAACAAGTTCATACATACATTTTTGTGCACCAAGATCTTAAAGTGTGCAAAATGAATACCAGCCATACATTTTTTTTAAAATTTTTAGTGGAAAGAGATCTTTTTGCCAATCTTACTCTCCATGACCAAGATTTAAGACAAATTTTTAACGAATTACTTTGCTGGTTTAATTTTTTCAAGGCTAGATTGTTCTACCAAGGCATATTAACATATCAAATATTTCTATTGAAGAATGCTGGGTAGGGGTTCCTTGGTGCCCAAATTTGACCCACCCAGTACTTGACTCTAGTTTTGCCCCAATTGTCTAGAGCATTTTACACATCAATTGACCTTTTGAATACTATCTATTGGAAGAAGGAAGAGGTACCTGAAGCTAATCCCTCAGCTGCCTATTTTTTTTTTTTTTTGGTCAATTTTAGCTAGGAACACTTAATTTTATTTATTTATTTATTTATTTATTTATTTATTTTTGGTTGGTCATGGTCATGGGGTTTGAACTCTGGGCCTGGGTACTGTCCTTCAGCTCTTCAGCTCAAGGCTAGCTCTCTACCTCTTGAGCCACTGCACCACTTCTGGTTTTCTGAGTGGTTTATTAGAGATAAGAGTCTCATGGACTTTCCTGCCTGGGCTGGCTCTGAACTGCGATCCTCAAAGCTCAGCCTTCTGAGTAGCTAGGATTACAGGTGTGAGCCTCCGGTGCCTGGCTTAGGAGCACTTAATTTTCAAACTGGTAAGATTAGCTACTTGTTTGAACCAGGCCCTCAGCTCCCTGCACACTCCCAACTACCTCCTTGCAGAAGGGGGTACAGCACATAGCAGGCTTTCATTTCCCCTATAAAAACACAAGTCCAAACACAAGAAGAGACCAAGACCAAAGCCAACACAGAAAAAGCCGGCTGAGCTGGGGCCTCTCCCATCGTAAGTGGGGACTCCCCCCCAACACAACTGTATCCAGAACTCTCTCCTGTATGAGAGTCTCAGAAGCTGTAAAACTCTCCACAGTAGCAGAGTCTGACAAGTGAGCCTCTCCCACTCAGCATCACCAGAACCTCCCAGACCTGTTGGTCAAGAGGACGGGCGGGTATACCAAGATGGTCTGCTCCCCTATCCTCTTCAATTTCCAGATGGACCAGCCCCCAAGTTTCAGAAAAACATAAACACAGCGTACAGGACAGAGAAACAGAGACTTACTTCCAGATTTCTAAGTGACTCCTAAAAGATGTTTAGAAGGCAAGCCTGGAGTCAATGCACTGGCTGTCAGAGTGGCGGGAAGACCACAGGGGGCCCTGGAACTTCCCAGGGGGTGTGCCTCCCCTGTAAGGTTTCTGTCCCATGTCCTGGCCAGCTGAGACCATCTGCCAATGGCTTCAAGGAACCCAGATGCCCTACTTGGCACTGGGGCCCCATGTTGGGTGCCATATGTTGTAAGGTAAATCATCCCAGAAGCCACATTTTAAAATATAGAATGTTGGAATCTATTATACAGTGAACAGGCTGCAGGCCGCCAGTTGTTACAAAGGCCTGCAGCAGGCAAATACACATAACACAGCCAGGAAACATGCTAAAGAGGAAGAAATAACAAGAGCAATACTAACAAGCCAACTCAGCTCCAGTGGAGAGCTGAACTGGGATGCCATGATGACTGAAGACTGTAAGTTTTTAGGCAAGGAACGAACGTGCAGGAGAGGATAAAGGTGAAGAAAGGAAAGTTTATTGGGGTACACTCCTGGGCAAACTCCCCGGTCAGGATGAGAGAGGTCATGCAGGAACTGGCTGGGGTCAGCAGGAACTTTTAGCACATAACTTGTGCGAGTTTGAACCGTTTCGGGCTAGTGCCCCCGAAGAATGATTGGGACAGGTGGTGTATAAGGAAGTGGCTTTTCTCAGCTGCCTCTGCCCTCCAGCGGCCTGTCAGCGACAGGACACAGGACATGACAGAATCACAGAGACACATGTGGCATGGTGTTGGTGGCTAGACTGGTCCAGGCCTAAGTAGGTGCACAGGGGGCAGATCCTCAGGAAATTCCCAGTCTCAAGCAGTGGACTCACAGATTCAGTAACCTATCAGCCAAGTGACCACCCCTGTCTCCAGAGATCTGGGCACACCCATTACCTGGGAGGCAGGTGATTGGGGGGGGGGGGGTTCCTTCCCCCAGCATGAAGACAAGATGCCAGACCCAACCATCCACCATGTGGCCAATATGGCAACGGCCAGCCCTGTGCCTCCTTACTTCAACACACTCCCTCTGGGTGTGGACAGTGCACACACACACTCATGCTCCCTCTGGGTTTGGGACAGTACACACATACACACACACACACTTCCCCTGGGTGCAGGACAGTGCACACACACACACACACACACACTTCCCCTGAGTGTAGGACAGTGCACACACACACACACACACACACACACACACGCTTCCCCTGAGTGAAGGACAGTGCACACACACACACACACACTTCCCCTGAGTGTAGGACAGTGCACACACACACGCTTCCCCTGAGTGAAGGACAGTGCACACACACGCCTCCCCTGAGTACAGGACAGTGCACACACACACACATGCTTCCCCTCGGTGCAGGACAGTGCACACACACACACATGCTTCCCCTGGGTGCAGGACAGTGCACACACACACACACACACACACACACACACACACACACACGCTTCCCCTGGGTGCAGCGCATCGTCCCCCGCCCCCTAACCTGTTCTCAGCTCCCAGTGAGAGCCAGGGGCTCCCCGGGCCCCAGTGGAGATCCTGGATGGAGAACCAAGAGTCTGAGGACAAGAGGCCCCAAGGACGCGGGGTGCCGTGGCGCGGGCGGATGCCCCAGAAACGCTCCTCAGAGGTGCGGTGTGGGCAGCTAGGCGGCAGCCGAGGTGCAGCGTGGCCCCAAGTTCCGTGGGGAAGTCTCCCGGTTCCACGCACAGCTGCCCCGGCATCGGACCAGCCACCCGCGGGGGAAGCCCTTCAGGTAGGGCTCTAGGAGGCTGCGAAGCCTAGAGCCTCGGCCTAGTCCGGGCCGCGCCCCGCCCTGCCCCGCCCCGGCCTAGTCCCGGCCCCGCCCCCGAGGCCGCGCGCCCGGGCCAGGCCTCCTCAGAGGCCTTCCTGCAGCCGGCAGGCCGCCCGCGGGCTCCGTCCCTCCCGGTGCTCTGACCCCTCCTCTGCTCTCCTGGCCTTTCTCACGACTCCGTGCTCCGACCCGCGGGTCTCCAGCCGGCCGTGAATTCCCCTTTTTCTTCATCGCTGCCATCCCGTCACAGGGTCCACTCCACCGTCACGCGTGCTCGCGTGGGGACGCGCTGAAGGTTCGCCCTGGCCCCGGGGACTCGCCCGGCAGCGGCGTGGCCGCGGTGTGCTGGGGTTCCAGCCGCAGGTTACTTGGGGGAGGCCATGGCCGCGTCGGCGCGCGGGGCAGCCCCCGCGAGGCAGGGGGGAGGCCGACCCACGCGTGGCGCCAGAACCACAGGTGCGTGGCTAAGCAGGAGGACTGGCCAGTGATGGCCTTTGAGGACATCCTTGAGGGTCTTCCACGGCATGTGACACTAAGGTTCATGTGTGTATGGAGGTGTGTGCATGTGTTGCTTTGGTTTCCTCTTTGTGTCTTGGTGTCTCTTCTGTTTTTGCTTCCTGAGTGACTACAGTCATTTGTCTTGATTCATTTGCTGTGTAAATGGATTTTTATTGACCATTCTGGCTTTTCCCTTTGCAAGCACTCACTGATTTCTATATTTTATTTTATTTTTTTCAAAAAAAACAAGACTTGTAGGGCTGGGAAGGTGGCTCAGTGGTAGAGTGCTTGCCTTGCATGCCTGAGGCCCTGGGTTCGATTCCTCAGCACCACATAAGCAGGGGAAAAAAAAAGCCGGAAGTGGCACTGTGGCTCAAGTGGTAGAGGGCTAGCCTCGAGCTGAAGAGCTGAGGGACAGCGCCCAGGCCCAGAGTTCAGGCCCCACGACCGGACCCAAAAACAAAACAAAAAAAAACAACCGCAAGACTTATAAATATGCATTGGTGAATTACTAAAGAAACAGGCGGAGGACACCAATGGCTCACACCTGTAATCTTAACTACTCAGTAAATCTTTTTATTTTGGGTCCGGTCGTGGTGCCTGAACTCTGGGCCTGGGCGCTGTCCCTCAGCTCTTCAGCTTAAGGCTAGCACTCTACCACTTGAGCCACAGCGCCACTTCCGGCTTTTTTCTTATGTGGTGCTGAGGAATCGAACCCAGGGCCTTGAGCATGCAAAGCAAGTGCTCTACCACTGAGCCACCTTCCCAGCCCTACTCAGTAAATCTTGAAGTATAGGGATCACAGTTGGAAGCCATCCCATGCAAGGATCCTTAAGACTCTTATCTACAATTAAATGCCAAAAACGCCAGGAGTGGATCTATGGCTCCTGTGGGAAAGCTACAAAGCTCAGAGACAGGGCTAAGAATGTGGTTTAGCATAGCTGGTGGGAATGTACACTAATACAACCACTTTGGAATGCAGTCTGGAGGTACCTCAGAAAGGTAAATATAGACCTCCCCTATGACCCAGGCATGCCATCCCTAGGCATCTACCTTGAGCAACAGGAACCAGGAGACAAGGACACATGCACCTCCATGTTCATTGCAGCACTATTCACAATAGCCAAGATATGGAAACAACTCAGATGCCCCACTACAGATGAATGGATCCAAAAATTGCAGTACCTATATACAATGGAATATTATGCAGCCATTAGAAAGGACAGCATAATGGCATTTGCAGGGAAATGGATGGAACTAGAGCAAACCAGTTTGAGCAAGGTAAGCCAAGAGCAGAGACAAACAGCACGTGGTCTCCCTGTGGTGTGGATGTTAAAGCCAAAAGACAAGGAGATATGACAAAGTCAACAGGACTCAAGAAACAAAGGACTTCCACTCATTTTGTTGTATCATTGAGAAATGACTCCATGTTCTTGACCACATATGCACACCTGAGTGAAGCGAGGAGGACACTGAATCAGAGGGAAACGGGAAAACATACAACAGAGGGGCCCATCAGCTGCACTGGACACAGATGAAAATAAACTAAGCAACTCAATGGCAGCAATGAGAGGGAGGAAATGAGAGGGAAAGAGGAAAAAACTTACACTAATCAAAAGGAAAGAGATGTAAATACCACCTAATGTGGAAGAAATAGTTGTATCATCAAAGCTCTTAGAATTCACATGACAATGACAGTTTGCCTTGTGAAAGTTAAAATGTGTTTGTGAGTTTAACTGAGAATCACTACTCCACAATACTGTGAAATATGTGATATTTAGGCAATCACCTTGTAGTAGGAAGACCCCTACTCAGGCAGGCCAGCCCACCTAGTTATCCGGAGTGACAGAGCCCACCGCAACGAAGTTGTTAACAAAGAAGCAACTTTATTGAGAAGGTTCCTACACTGACCGGCCAGGGCCGCAGCACAGGCTCGGGAGCTGATACTGCAACCCGGAGCCGCCCTCATTCTTTGGTTTTTAAAGGCAAAATCCATGAGGTCAAGCCTGGTCATGCGCAGGTGACCAATGGGATCATACCACACAAAGGATTGTACGGTCATACTGACCACACACAGTTGGCAAATAGGCGGAGTTTACCGTAGCATATGCAGGGTTTACCATAGCATGTGGTGTTGCCAGTTGGAGCCATTACACCCTATCTGTTTTATGGGTTAGTCCTTAACTGAACAATCAAGGTGGGTTAGGCTGTTAAGGGGAGAGGGACCTAGAGGCATTCTTTCCATTCCAGGAACTGGGCTGATTGGAGCCAAGGTCTAGTTAACCTTCTTTAAAGATTTTTTCTAAAATCCCTAAAACAAAGGCAAAGCCTGGAAAGAAGCTGTATCAGTTCAAGCCTCTCAGGGCCTACTTCAACCTAATGTCAATTAAAAAAGAAAAAAAGAAAAAAAGGAAGGTGGCTCAGTGGTAGAGTGTTTGCCTAGCATGCATGAAGCCCTGGGTTCAATTCCTCAGTACCACATACACAGAAAAAGCCAGAAGTGGCGCTGTGGCTCAAGTGGTAGAGTGCTACCCTTGAGCAAGAGCAGCCAGCTTAGGAATAGGGCCCAGGCCCTAAGTTCAAGCCCCAGGACTGGTGGGGAAAAAAAAACTCAGAGACAGTAGCCTGGCCTTGAATCCAAGCACCGTACCGCAGAAAAAGAAAAAAAAATGACCAAAAGCCGTGATACAAATCTAAACTTGTGATAAATCTGAATAACCTTCTAAATTTATGATTTTTTTTTTTTACAGCGAATGGGAACTGTGTAGTAGAGTAATGTGTTTTTGGCATTGCCTTGGCAAGGGTCCTTCACAGGACTATGGAAAGTGATGACTGGGAAAAGACTACTGGGGTATGCCTTTGTTGCAGTTAATGTAAATTTCTTCAGGGCTAGGAAATGCCACACTTAGGTTCCTCTTGTACTTGCTACATACAATGATCTCAATAATTAACAAAACTATATTCTTATTTTCAGAATAAAACAAAACACAAAAAACAAAAACCTCCAGCAGATGCAAACAAGATTTAGAAACAGTACACCGATATTTAGGCCCTGAAATTGAAGCTAGGTGAAGTATTTATTTGTAACTTCTGCCATCTAGTGGCAAGCTTCAGAAACTACATGATTCACTAGGAATTTCCTGTGCACTAATTCTCCCCAGCACCCCCCCCCCCCTCCTGCTCAGGACTTGAGTGCTGTCTTTCAGCCTTTTTGCTCAAGGCTAGCGTGCTACAACTTGAGCCACAGCTCTACGTTTGGCTTCTTTGGGGGGTCAGTTGGAGATACGAGTCTCACAGACTTTCCTGCCTGGGATAGCTTTGAACTATGATCCTCAGATCTCAATCCTCCAAGTAGCCAGAATTATAGGTGTGAGTCACTGGCAACCAGCTAGTAAAATTTTTTTTGCCATTCCTGGGGCTTGAACTCAGGGCCTGGGTGCTGTCCCTGCTTCTTCTTTTTTTTGGGGGGGGGTCCGGTCGTGGGGCCTGAACTCTTGGCCTGGGCGCTGTCCCTCAGCTCTTCAGCTCAAGGATAGCGCTCTACCACATGAGCCACAGCGCCACTTCCGGCTTTTTTCTTTTTGCTTATGTGGTGCTGAGGAATCGAACCCAGGGCCTCATGCATGCAAGGCAAGCACTCTACCACTGAGCCCCAGCCCCTTGAGTGAAAATCTTAAGTGACAGTATTCATGAATTGAGTTCAAGTCCTATTAAATGCATGCACTGCACATACACAAACACATACACACCCTTCCTTCCTTCCTTCCTTCCTTCCTTCCTTCCTTTCTTTTTTTTTTATTAATACGTTTTTTTTTTTTTGGGGGGGGGGGGGTCCAGTCATGGGGCCTAAACTCTGGGCCTTGGCACTGTCCCTCAGCTCTTCAGCTCAAGGCTAGCGCTCTACCACTTGAGCCACAGCGCCACTTCCGGCTTTTTTCTTTTTGCTTATGTGGTGCTGAGGAATTGAACCCAGGGCCTCAGGCATGTAAGGCAAGCGCTCTACCACTGAGCCAACTTCCCAGCCCCTAAGTGTTTTTTTATTGTGCAAATACTGTACAGAGGAGTTACAATTACATGAGCAAGGTAATGAGTACATTTCTTAATTGTTGCCTCCTCCTTTGTTTCCCCTTACCATCCCTGCCCTCCCATCACCCTCTCCCCCAAAGTTGTAAAGTCTGTCTGTCTGTCTGTCTTTCTTGCTTGCTTGTTTGCTTTCTCCCTCTCCCTCCCCCTCCCTCTCCCTCTCCCTCCCCCTCTCCCCTCTTCTTTCTTTCTTATCCTGAGGCTTGAACTCAGGACTGTCCCTGGGCTTCTTTTGTTCAAGGCTAGCACTTTACCACTTGAGCCATAGCAACCCTTCTGGCCTTTTCTATTTCTGTGGTACTGAGTAATTGAACCCAGGGCTTCATGCATACTGGGCAAGCATTCTACCACTAAGCCACATTCCCAGCCTCTGAGTAGTTTAACTAAAGATAAAAGTCTCACACATTCATGGCCAGGAGGGCTTCGAACCATGATCCTCATATCTCAGCCTCCTGAATAGTTAGGATTACTTATCTCTGTGAGAGAAATGTCTGAACAGGGCCCTTGATTACAGCCTTGCAAATGGGGGCATTTTCTCAGAGAAGGAGCCCTCTCCTGGCATCCTACTGGGTAGCCACAAGGGGTGAATACAACAGAGATCTCTCTGTCCATATACACATTACAAGTCTCTTCTTGCAATATCCTCAGTTGCTCTTCCAGGGACAGACCTGAAGCATCATATGTGGGAATATGCGTCTCATATATATGTATGTGTGTGTGTTTTGTCAGTCCCTGAGCTCTTTTTGCTCAGGTCTAGCATTCTACCACTTTGAGTTACAGCTCCACTTCCAGTTTCCTGGTAGTTTATTGGAGATAAGAGTCTCATGGACTTTCCTGCCAGAGCTGGCTTTGAACTGTGATCCTCAGATTTCAACCTGACTAGCTAGGATTATAGTCATGAGCCACTGGCACCTGGCACCACTTCATATTCTCTTCCAAAAATAAGTTCTTATATAATGCAGAGTCAATTTCTTATAGAAAAATTTTGAAGATGTTGGCTAGAGCATTTCCTTTAACTGATGCCATCTCTTCCACTTGCCTCTCTCCTCTTCTGGTCTTTCATCTTCCACATGAAGGAGTGCTGACACAGTATCATTCACTGTGTGGTGAGAAGGATTCCACTCTGAGCTGGTTGTCTCACCAGGCTTCTACTAGAGCCTATTTCCAGAGCATCTTTAACCCTGGCATGTTCATAAGGACTGTGTCTTCTTGAGAACTTTCTCTGGGTCCAGAACAAACAACTGATGAGTCAGCATTTTCTTTTCTTTTGCTCAAGGCTAGCTCTCAAGGCAAGGCTGGCTTTGAACCTCAATCCTCAGATCTCAGCCTCCTGAGTAGCTAAGATTACAAGTGTGAGCCACTGGTGCACACACCTGTAATAGCACTTTTAGATAGCTAAAATCTTTTAGGTCAGATTTCCCATCTGTTCACACAAAACTGGATTTTCACCACTAAAAAAAAAAAAAAATCAAATGATAAATGAACTATTCTAGCCTCCCGGAGCTGGTGGGACTTGAACCCGTGATCAGCAAAAGGAGTCACCAACACTCAGTCAAACTGGCTGGAAGCCTTTTAATTAGCCAAGGGGAGTCTGTCCATAGTCCGCAGAGCTGAAGAACAGCCCCATTTGCTTTTCATGGGAGATTTTTATAGAAAAGGTGAGAGGGTAAATTAGACTCAGCCAGAAAACCATGCAGACATCCAGGTAGGAAGAACAAAGGAAAGATTTATTGCCAGTAAGGGGACCTGCAAAACCCCATCTCACCAGGTGAGAGGAAGTGAGAAGTGCCAGCTATTGTCTCAGGACACCTTTATAACCTCCAGGATTTGGGGGACCTCACTGTCTTATATGGTCATAGCTACCCCAACAGGATGCTCTCTCAGGGAAGGGGGGTAGGGGCTGATTATTTGCTGCCTTTTCTACATGGACCTAGTGTTGCCTAGGGAAAGAGCATGTTATGAGGGAGGAGGCTTCCAGGCTAACAAAGGGGTTTCACACAGGTGATGTTTACCAAAGCAAGCAAGCAAGGTTATAGCAAGCAAAACATAGCCTTGAGTCCTAAGAGCATAGACAAGACCTAATTTTGACTTAGTCAGCACGATCCATACTATCAATGCTACTAACATTATTACAAGAAGTCAAAACATATCCTTGGCTTACAGAAGTCAAAACATAACCTTGGGAAAGGGTAGTATATTTTAAATCTCAAAACATTAGAAACTCATTCCCATGGCTCTCAAAACATTAGAAACTCATTCCCATGGTTGGGGGTGCACCAAAATTTTCCTTTCAGAAATGATTTTTATTATAAGCTCCTGATTAATACAGCAGCTCAGTACAGCTGGTGATAAGCCTCAAGGTTGTCGGTGGCCTTCAGCAAAGTTTGTGGTAAACTGCAAAGCTGCCAGCCTGGCAAACTTGAGAGGGGGAGAGATGTTTGCTTTTTAGCAAGGATGTTTCTGAGTTCACATCTTTGCTCCCACAGATATCCTTTTTTTTCCAAGGGAAAGGGGCTCAGGGGAGAGAGTAAGTTTCCTGCAGCAGGAGGGACTGAGGCTAGAAATAAAAGGAATTTTTTTGGCTAGTGAATAGTAACTCAGATACCTTGAATTTTTGGTGGGGATTATCACAAACTCCTCCTTACACACAATTCACAACACCTTCATGGTATTTAGATGAATCTCTTCTAAATGATGAAGATATTACTTAATACTCTATGGGATTCAACCTTTTAATTTAAACCTATTAAACCTATAATTTAAACCTATGAAACCTTTTACCCATAATCTGATAAAAAATAACTAACCCTAAATAACTGAAGAAGTTTATGAATTTGTGAATGCATTAAATTTCTTTCAAAGAGTTTGTATTCTCAACATTTTAAGCAACTTTGGAACATCTAGAGTATGCCTTTAATTGGCTTCTGATGACAAGCAATGAACACTGTGTATGGGGCCAACCACTGATTATGCCACACAACTTAAAGCACGCAAGCTTTGACCATGGTAAGCACTTTAACAGGACATCCAAAACATTCTCGTTTTATTCTAGCTAACACAAGTCATTACAGTCTCCTATGGTTAACATTACCTGAAACTTCACATAGCTAAGTATTACAGTATTAAAATCAGGTCGTATTCATTTCTATGAGCTTTTGGACAAGACAGCGTCTGAAGCTTTATGGGGACTAAGCCTGATAGGGTATTTGTGATGAATGAATTTTCCTGAAAGCTCACCCACCTTCTCTCCTGCCTTAGTTAAATACTGTATGTTTCCACTTTACTATACCTGGTCAATGGGCAACACTTTCCCCATGAACTTGTTCACCATAAAATTTAACAACATGCACTCTTTATACTACATGAGAAAATTTAACCTGCTCTTCATTTAAGGGCCGTTCTGTTATAAGTCATGTATAATTAAGGAGTAATGCATGTATCTAAAGACATTCCTCTTGTTATTGCAAATGTCTAACAACATATTGTGTTAACAGAGCAGATGGTATCTCATGTACTAGTGATTTACTAGCCTTTCTGAAAATGCTCCAAAACTTTTCAAAATATAATTCACCCACAAAATTACACTGCATAGAATTCATACCACATCCCTTCACAAAATTTTAAGGTTTCCACAATAGGCTCTCCTTCCTTCCTTCCCTCCTTCCCTCCTTTCCTCCCTCCTTCCCTCCTTCCTTCCTTCCTTCCTTCCCTCCCTCCCTCCTTCCTTCCTTCCTTCCTTCCTTCCTCCTTCCCTCCCTTCCTCCTTCCCTCCTTCCTTCCTTCCTTCCTTCCTTCCTTCCTTCCTTCCTCCTTCCCTCCCTTCCTCCTTCCCTCCTTCCTTCCTTCCTTCCTTCCTTCCTCCTTCCCTCCCTCCTTCCCTCCTTCCTTCCTTCCTTCCCTCCCTCCCTTCTTCCTTCCTTCTTTCCTTTCTTCCTTCCTTTTTTTTTTTTTTTGCAAGTCCTGGGCTTGAACTCAGGGCCTGGGCACTGTCTCTGAGCTTCTTTTGCTCAAGGCTAGCACTCTACCACTTGAGCCACAGCTTTTTCTGTTTCTATGGTATTGAAGAATTGAACCCAGGGCTTCATGAATGTTAGGCAAGCACTCTACCACTAAGCCACATTCCCAACCCCTCCTCTCTTTTTTTGGTCCGGTTGTGGGGCCTGAACTCTGGGCCTGGATACTGTCCCTCAGCTCTTCAGCTCAAGGCTAGCGCTCTGCCACTTGAGCCACAGCACCACTTCCGGCTTTTTTCTTTTTGCTTATGTGGTGCCTCAGGTATGCAAGGCAAGCACTCTACCACTGAGCCACATTCCCAGCCCCACAACCCCTCCTCTTTTTATTTTTATTTATTTTTATTTTATTTTGTCAGTCGTGGGGCTTGAACTCCGGGCCAAGAAATTGTCCCTCAGCTCTTTAGCTCAAGGCTAGCACTTTTGAGCCACAGTGCCACTTCAGGTTTTCTGAGTGGTTTATTGGAGATAAGAATCTCACAGACTTTCCTTCTTGAGCTGGCTTTGAACCACAATCCTCAGATCTTAGCCTCCTGAGTAGCTAAGATTACTGGCGTGAGCCACCAGTGCCTGGCTCTCTTTTATTTTTTATTTTATTTATTTGTTTGTTTGTTTATTGCCAGGCCTGGGGCTTGAACTCGGGGCCTGGGCTCTATCCCTGAGCCTGTCTGCTCAGGGCTAGCACTCTACCAGTTGAGCCACAACACCACATCTGGCTTTTTCTGTTTATGTGGTATTGAGGAATCAAACCGAGGGCTTCCTGCATGCTAGGCATTCACTCTACCACTAATCCATATTCCCAGCACCACTCTTTTTATTTTTAATTTATGGAAGTACTAAGGGTTGAACCCAGTCTCTGACTCAAATCAGGAGAGCGCTCTAAAATTAAAACCATGTTGTTGAGAACATGTCTCACTAACTTGCCCAGGTTGGCCTCATTCTGGAGATTATCTAGAGTGGCTGGATTATAGCTGAGTACCACCATGTCCACCTATAAACTCTAAATTACTGCATTTTATTCTTTGCAGATTCAAATATTATAAGATGAATTTATTTTATGAATTAACATGGTGAATAGTAACTCAATGTTACACTTCAATTAGACTTTTTGGAGAAAATAATATAACAATAAAAATCTTTTTTTGACTGTGGGGCTTGAACTCACAGTCTAGGTACTGTCCCTGAGCTCTTTTTTTGCTCAGGGCTAGCTCTCTACCACTTTGAGCCACAATGCCACTTCCGGTTTTTGAGTGGTTAATTAGAGATAAAAGTCTCACAGAGACTTTTCTGCCGGAGCTGGCTTTGAACTGTGATTCTCGGATCTCAGACTCCTGAGTAGCTAGGATTACAGGGGTGAGTTACTGGTGCCTGCCTCAATGAAAATTTTGATAGAAAAGCAAGAAGCTCCCAGGCCCCATGGCTCATGTCTGCAATCCTTGTCGCTCTGAGATCTGAGGACTGCGGTTTCAAGCTAGCCCAGCAAAAAAAATCTATGAGATCCTTATCTCCAATTCACCAACAAGATACCAGAAGAGGATGCATGGCTCAAGTGGTAGAACACCAGCCTTGAGAACAAAAAAACGATAGGACAGCACCCAGATCCTGGGTGTAAGCCCTAATACCAGCACAAAGATAAGAAGACAAGAAAGAAAAGAAAGAAACGAATAAAGAAAGAAGGAAGGAAAGAAACAAAGAGAAAGAAAGAGAACGGAAGGAAGAAAGAATGAGGGAGAAAGAAAGAGGGAGAAAGAAAGAAAGAAAAGTAGAATGTTGAAATTGTTTTTAAAATAAGATGTGATAAAGAACAAGTGAGAAAGAGAGGATTAGTTTACTACTGAATGCTGGCTGAAAAGAACCATGCTAACAGCTACATGCATTTGTGTGTGTGTGTGTGTGTGTGTGTGTGTGTGTTGTGTGTGTGTGTACATTTGTATTTTGTTCTTTTGTTCCAGTCCTGGAGCTTGAACTCAGGGCCTGGGCTTTGTCCCTGAGCTGTTTTGCTCAAGACTGGTGTTCTATCATTTGAGCCACAACTCCACTTCTGTCTTTTTGGTGGTAAGAGGCCTTCCCAGGCTGGCTTTGAGTCACAATCCTCAGATCTCAGACTTCTAAGATTATAGGTATCAGCTACCTGTGCCTTGCTGGCACTGGATAGTCTGGAATTTCCTGTTGGACCTGGCTGTCTGTCTGAAAGAGAGATCCTGGGTATGGCAGTCATGGAGAAATGGTGCCTAGACATGCAACTCCAGTGCAGCTGTGCAGATGTAAAGATCTTCATAGGTGAGATGGGTGCTGCTCAGGAGGCTGAGATCTGAGGATCACAGTTCAAAGCCAGCTAGGGCTGGGAATGTGGCTCAGTGGTAGAGTGCTTGGCTAGCATGTATGATGCCCTGGTTTTGATTCCTCAGTATCATATAAACAGAAAAAGCCAGAAGTGGCACTGTGGCTCAAGTGGTAAAGTGCTAGCCTTGAGCAAAAGAAGCTTTGGGACAGGGACTGGGAAGGTGGCTCAGTGGTAGTGTGCTTGCCTTGCATGCATGAGGCCCTGGGTTCGATTCCTCAGCACCACATAATCAAAAAGAAAAAAGCCGGAAGTGGCGCTGTGGCTCAAGTGGTAGAGCGCTAGACTTGAGCTGAAGAGCTGAGGAACAGTGCCCAGGCCCAGAGTTCAGGCCCCACGACCGGACCCTCCCCCCCAAAAAAAAGAAGCTTTGGGACAGTCCTAGGCCCTGAGTTCTAGCCCCAGGACTGGCAAAAACAAAACAAAACAAAAAACACCAAAACAAAAGCCAACTAGGACAAGAAAGTCCATAAGACTCTTACCTTCATTTAACTACCGAAGAGCCAGAAGTGGGCTCAAATGGTAGAGCATAAATCTTGAGCAAAAAAGCTCAGGGATAGTGCTCAGGCCCTTAGTTCAAGCCTCATGACCTATTTAAAAAGAAAAAAAAAAATCATAGGTGGTAAACTAGGACAGGGTATGAGTGGGAATCATGCCCTAGCAAGGCAGTAATCTCAGAGGTCTGACAGAGGGTGTTAGAATCAGCTATGATGTGAGGTATCAATGCTTTGAGGGGGATATTCACCAGTGCAATCCTCTATACTGCCTCCTGGGTGATGTATACCTAGATTCTCACAGTTATAAACTGTGGTAATAAAACTGAGGACTAGGAATGTGGGTGTGGCCTAAGGGCTCCCATGTCATTAGTTAGAAAGATTAAAGAAAAGGGGCCACACCGAATAGGAAGCATTTGAAGTCCTCTGGTCCTTTCAGCTGGAAGGAGTAAAGCCTGTGTCCAGAATCCCCCCAAATGTCTGAAAGAGTCAGCTGGAGAAGGTCCAGCTTTCTGTTTCTTCACACAGCAATAAACAAAAAAAAAGATCAAGAACCAAAAGAAGAAGGCAGGCATCTGGGGCCTTAGGACTGGCAAAAAAAAACAAATTACTTTGAATCCTTTTCTTTACATAACTGATGTATTCTTCCTTGTTAAATGAAGACTTTTACCTCTCAAATATTTCTTGATGATTAGGAGAGGGAGGAGGAGGAGGAGGAGGAAGAAAATGGAGGAGAAAGGAAGGAAACAGGCCGTACTCAATCTTCAACAGACGAGGACTGTTTATTGAGCTAGAGCAGTGAGGGACACAGCCTTCCCGTGGGCTTGGAGACTGTGTGTCAGAGCCGGGACCGAAGCTGCGTTGTGAGGTATGAACAAGGAGGCAGAGGCAGAGGTTAATGAAAAAGCCACTAGGTCAAGGGAGGTGGGGAGCTTCTCGGTTGGGCCCATGATGGAATGCTTACAGCCAGGCTTAGATAGATTGCCCTGCTGGAGTCAGGCAGTCTGCACTTATCTTTGTGTGTTGCTTGGTATGTGTAGACACCTGGGAAAACAGGGTAGGGGTCAATCCTTCATATTCCATCTTTGCATACATAGAAAGAATGAGCCTAGAGAGGAGAGGCAAGTCTTTCTATTGTTGTTGTTGTTAGTCCTGGGGCTTGAACTCTGGGCCTGGGCACTGTCCCTGAGCTTCTTTTGCTCAAGGCTAATGCTCTACCACTTGAGCCACAGTGCCACTTCCAGTTTTCTGGTGGTTCATTGGAGATAAGAGTCTCAGAAACTTTACCAGTCTGGCTTCAAACCATCATCCTCAGATCTTTGACTGTAATCCTATATATAGGATTACAGGCATGAGAAACCAGTCCCTGGCTTATTATTTAAGTTTCCCACTTCTTTATTCTCCCAAACAGGAAGATGAGGGCAGCTCAATAGAGTGGCAACAAGCTGGGAGATGTCATTGATTTTAATCACTTTCTTGACTATGAAATTGATAATTGGGCTATTTGGTGTGTGTGTGTGTGTGTGTGTGTGTGTGTGTGTGTGTGTGTGTGTGTGTGTGTGTGTGTGTGTGTGTGTGTGTGTGTGTGTGTGTGTGTGTGTGTGTGTGTGTGTGTGTGTGTTTGAGGGCTTGAACTCAAGGTCTGGGCACTATACCTGAAGTTTTTGCTCTCATCTAGTGCTCTACCATTTGAGTCACAGCTCCACTTCCAAGTTTTTTTGCTGGTAAATTGGAGAGATTCTTATGGATTTTCTTGCCCAGGCTGGTTTCGAACTATGACCCTTAGATCTCAACCTCCTGAGTAGCTAGCATTATAGGCATGAGCCACCGGCTCCTGGCTTCATATTTCTTTCTCCTAAAGTTGCTGCATTTCTTCCAGATAGGAGTTGGCTCACAATTCATTTAAACTCTTCTTTTTGTTTGTGCTGGTACTGGGGCTTGAACTCTCTTGGCTTTCTTGCTCAACGTGGGGACTCTGCCATTTACTGCAGCAACAGCTCTACTTCTAGCTTTTTGGTGATTTATTAGAGATAAGATCTCAGCCTCCTCAGTAGCTGGGATTACAAGTGTGAACTTGGGGTGCCTGGCTGTGGGCTGTTTTAATGAAGCTGCTCTGTCTGCTCTGAGGACACTCTACAATAGAGCTGGCAGGAGAGGGAAGCAGCGTGCATCACCACTGTAACCTCAGCTGATCTGGAGCATAGATTTCATGCCAAATACCGAAATATTTAGATTCCATGAGCCCAGTTGTTCCTATGGCTCGTACTGGATCATCCATGAGCCCAGTTGTTCCTATGGCTCGTACTGGATCATCCTATTTCTTAACTAGTGGAAGTTATAATATGGAAATTGGCAGCTCAGCCTTACCAACAGAGACCCTGCTCCCAGCTCCCTTGCCTTGCCCTTTCTTCTCACCTGCATCAAAACCACCTCCTGAGCTGGAAACAGGGGGCAGGGATTAGAGAAGAACGTGCCTGGCTCACATTTTGCTGGGAACCTGAAATTGCTTTTAACAATGCAATCTATTCATTTAACCAAATAAAACAAAACTGCTACTAGGCACAAGTGATAGAGGGCTAGTTTTGAGTACAAAAGCTCATGGACAGGGTGCAAGCCCTGAGTTCAAGCCTCAGGACCAGCACCAAACAACAAGAAGCGAGATACCAGTGGTTCACAACTGTATTTCTAGCTACCCAAGAGGCTGAGCTCTGAGAATCTCAGTTCAAGCCCAGGCAGGAAGGTCTGTGAGACTCCTAGCTCCAATAAACTACTAAGAAAAGGCTGGAATTGGTGCTGTGGTTCAAGTGGTAGAAGCAAATTGGGAACAGCCCTCAGTTTAAGACTCATTACTGGCACAAAAAAAAATCACTTCAGTGCCTGTGGTTCACTTTGTAATTCTAGATACTAAGGCAATTAAGATTTGAGGATAATGGGTTCGAGGCCACCCCAGGCAGGAAAAGTCTATGAGACACATTTCCAATTAACTAGCAAAAAGCTGAAGGTAAAGCTGTGACTCAAGGGACAGCAAGCTCAGGGACAGCAAGTAGCCCATGAGTTTAAGGCCAAGGACAGGTACAAACCACACACACACACACACACACACAATCTGCCTCCTAACTTGTTTACTTCATTCATGGATGATAAACACAAGATAAAATCCTTGGATGATAAAACCCTTGTCTGACCTAATCTTCAGCATTTTAAACTTCTTTTGTGAGCTAGTGGTTCTTGTGGCTCCCAATCTCCAAACCACAGCTACATTCTTTTTTTTTTTTTGTCAGTTGTGGGCTTGAACTCAGGGCCTAGGTGGTGTCCCTGAGCTTGTTTGTGTTCAAGGCTAGCGCTCTACCACTTGAGTCACAGTGCCACTTCCGGTTTTTGAGTGGTTAACTGGAGATGAGTGTTCCATGAACTGGTGGCTCACGCCTGTGATCTTAGCATTCAGGAGTCTGAGATCTGAGGATTGCAGTTCAAAGCCAGCCTGGTCAGGAAAGTCTGTGAGACTCTTATCTCCAATTAATCACTAGTAAGCCAGAAGTGGCACTGTGGCTCAAGTGGTAGAGTGCTAGCCTTGAGCTGAAGAGCTGAGGGACAATGCCGAGGTCCAGAGTTCAAGCCCCACAATTGACCCCCCCAAAAAAAAATCAGTCTTATGTGGACTTTTCTGCCCAGGCTGGCTTCAAATTGTGATCCTCAGATCTCAGCCTCCTGAGTAGCTAGGATTACAGGCGTGAACCACTGGCACCCGGAAACATTCTTTCTTCTTTGCTCCTATCTCTGCAGCAGCAGCAGGATTCTTTCTGCACAGTGGATACATCTTTTTCTTTACCTCCACACATCTAATCCAGTGTGAGGCCTGGTGTGGAGAATGACCCTGGCCCTCTTCTTCCTTTCCTGTCAACAGTGTTGTATCCTGAGCTGGCAGGATGAACTGGCCCTATCCAGACACAGCGTGCAGATCACCAGAGTCACATATGCAATGTCAAATTTTCTAATAGCTTCTCTACTAAGCTAAGAAGAGCCAGGAGAAATGAACTTGTATATATTTTATTGAACAAAAAATATGTGACACACACACACACATATATATAATTTCAACATGTTTCATTGAAAATTATGTTTCCTATCTATAGTTATTGTCTCTAGAAGTCTGTATTACATTTTTATTTTTGGATTTCACCAAAGTTCTATTTTTGGTGTGCATTTTATCCTTGCAGTACATCTCCATTTGCACTTCCCACCTTTTCTTCAAATTTTCAGATTTAATATTTTCTGTTCTGTTTTAGTATTATTCTGTATTGTAGTATTAATATGCCTAGTATGTTTGGCTCTTGTAACATAAAAACAAAAGTTCATTGTTTCTATACAGAATCCAGTGCATTGCAAAAAATGTAAATATAAATATACAATGTACATGCACACGTAGGTAAATGCACAATATACAATGTAAAAATGTAACTATGCAACCAAATAGTGACAATGAATATCCCCAATAAATAATATAAAACTACTCCATGGCTGGGCACCGGTGGCTCACGCCTGAATCCTAGCTACTCAGGATACTGAGATCTGAGGATTGGGGTTCAAAGCCAGGCGGGGGGTGAAGTCCGTGAGACTCATCTCCAACCAACCACTAGAGAACTGGAATTGGCGCTGTGGCTCAAGTGGTAGAGCATTGGCCTTGAGCTGAAGAGCTGAGGGACAGCACCCAGGCCCAGAGTTCAAGCCCCAGGACCGACAAAACAAACAAACCAACCTACTGCAGCGATTATTACTATCGAAAGTAGCGTACGTCTTCCATTCTTTTCGCTTCCACCAGCCCTTCTCCTCAGACCTTTAGCCCGAACCTTCTTTCTTGTTTCAGGTTTTGTTCTGTCTCCCCGCGGTGACCTCTGAACACAACACCCCGTGGTCAGCCGCCCCCAGATCGTGTGAGTTCAGCGCCACACCACGAATGCAGTCATGCGAGTGCTTTTTGGAGCTGATATGGTTCACCTATCATTGGGCTCTATAAATGACACACAGTTATGAACCTATGAAAGTCACTAGTTTAACAGCCTACGTAAATCTATTCCACCCCCTCCATGCCTGTGTGACACCTGGGTCCTCCCCTCCCTTGGTAATCACAAATGCAGGTCCGAGCTCTCCCTGGAGTCCGGGCCCTGGCGCGGGCGGCCCTGTCCATGACAGTGATGCCGGGAGATGCGGGCCCGCGCTGCTGCTTGTGGGCAGGCGAGGGCGGCGCGCGAGGGTGCGGGCTGGGTTGCGGGATCGGCCGTGCCGCCTCTCCGGGCTGCTCGGCTCTTAAGGGGGCACCGCCACTGCCACCAGCTCGTTCCCGGGCTCAGGGGCGGGCAGGCTGCCGTCCACGCACGCCCTCGCGGGCATCGCGGCAGCGCTGAGGCTCTGCATCCGCACGAAGTCCTTCGGGGACTCCACGCGTGTCTGCGGCCGAGGGCCGAACCCTGGGGGCTCAGCGTCACCTGGGACCTGAATACGTAGCCGGGGCATCTCTGCTACCGCCCGCAGCTGTCGGAGCTCCACGTGCAGGACGCGCTCCAGCCGCTGGCTCCGCACCGCAGGATCCAGAAGCCGCGCGGTGCGGGAGGGGGCCTGCAGCACGCGGGCCAGGGCGCTGCGCACAGCGGCTTGCTGGGGGGCCCTGGGACGCTCTGCGGAGCGGGTGGCGGCTCCTTTGGGACTCGGGGTCCCCGCAGGTCTGACAGGTCTTTGTCTCGGTGGCTCTGGGGCGGACACCGCCAGGGCAGCTCCTTTAGGTGTTCCCGCAGCTGCGCCTTGGCTCTAGCCATGATCAGGGATTTGTGTTTCCAGACATCAAGGGGCTGGGAAGGGGAGGTGTGGGCCCACTCGGCACGTCCACCAACCACTCAGTGACCGCTGCTCCGACAAGCACCGGGGGCTGAGTCTCCCTGGTCCACCTGCTGGTCACCTTCGGTGAGCCCGAAGAATGGACTCCAGGGTGGCTCTAGGCAACCAGGCTTGTGGGCGTGGCCTGGATGCTCCCACGCCATTGGCTGGTTGGAATGATGCAAAACAAAAGGGCATGGCCAGTCTCCTGTCTCTTACCACCAAGCCAGCAGGGATGGGTGACATCACAATGGAGTCACCCGACCAACCCTGGCTGATTTAGGGGCCACAGCAGGATCAGATGCAGCAAGGGGCATGCGCAGATTTGAAGGACACCTCTCAGTGCCTCCACCTTCCTATATTATCTCCTGGCCATTCTCAGGCCAGCCCTAGATTGTCCTGTGCTGCTAACCCCCAGCACCCCTACACACACCCCAGGCCTGAGGACATGTTTGAAGGAGGATGTGGCCAATGTTTTATACTATTCTGAAGATGTGCTGGAAGTTAGTCTTCCCATGGCTGCCACCTAATCAACAACCTTTCTCTATGCTTCCCCATGTCTATTCAGCATAAGGGGGCTAATGGCTAGTTCTAACTAGGGACTCTTGGAATTTGGGCTGGAGTTCTAAAAATGCATTGGGTGACCATGCTAACTCCAACATTTTCCATTCCTGCATCCTAGGGGGAGCTAGGAAGTTGAGATAGAAATGTGAACATATTCATTCAGTGATGCCTAGAGGAAGTGGCACTGACTGAAGTGGTAGAGTGCTCCCTTTGAGCTGAAGAGCTCAGGGACAACACCCAGGACCAGAGTTCAAGCCCCATGACTGGAAAAAAAAATCTAGGAATGATGCCCTAAGAATGTGAAACGAGATCTGCTATATCTAACAAGAGATCAGTAGGTGGAACACACAAAACACTCCTATGAAGGAAGTAAAAGCCAAAGCAAAGAAATAGGGGCATACACAAAATTAAGGGACTGGGCAGGTGGCTCAGTGGTAGAGTGCTTGTCTTGCATGCATGAAACCCTGGTTTCAATTCCTCAGAACCACATAGGCAGAAAAAGTGGGAAGTGGAGCTGTGGCTCAAGTGGTAGAGCACTCACCTTGAGCTGAAGAGCTCAGGGACAGCGCCTGGGCCTAGAGTTCAGGCCCTACAACTGACAGAAAAGAAAGAAAGAAAGAAAGAAAGAAAGAAAGAAAGAAAGAAAGAAAGAAAGAAAGAAAGAAAGAAAGAAAGAAAGAAAGAAAGAAAGAAAGAAAGAAAGAAAGAAAGAAAGAAAGAAAGAAAGAAAGAGAAAGAAAGGAAGGAAGGAATAGCTCATTAAAAGAATGTAAGTAGGACATTCATTGGTGGCTCATGCCTGTACTTCTTGCTATTCAGAAGGTTCACATTTTGAAGCCAACCCAGGTAAGAAAGTCTGTGAGATTCTTATCTCCAATGAGGCACCACAAAAGCTGTAAGTGTAGTTGTAGCTCAAGTTGTAGAGCACAAGGCTTGAGCAAGAAAGCTCAGGGAGAGCACCAACATCCTGAGTTCAAGCCTCAGGACCAGCAATGACAAGAGACAGAGAGAGAGAGAGACAGAGGGAGAGAGAGAGGTGGGGAGGGAGAGAGGGAACATGTTCAGCCAGGCTCCACTGGCTCACGCCTGTAATCCTAGCTACTCAGGAGGCTGAAATCTGAGGATCATGGTTCAAAGCCAGCCAGGCAGGAAAGTCTGTGAGACTCATCTCCAATTAACCACCAGAAAACCATAAGTGGCGCTGTGGCTCAAATGGTAGAGCGCTTGCTTGCCTTGAGCTGAAGAGCTGAGGGACAGTGTCCAGACCCAGAGTTCAAGCTCCATGACGGATCAAAAAAAAAAAAAAAGAAAAGAAAAGTAAAGTAAAAGAAAGAACATGTTCATCTTTTTCCTTAACTGTGAAATGCAAATCCCAGTTTTCTAGCTAATTGACATCGCTCTAGGATCCCTACCATGTGGGGGTTGGTAAGATTGTAGAAAGTGAATCTTTTGATAAAGTTGGTCTAGTTAAGTACTGCAAGATGTTGGCTGAAAAGAACCATGCCAACAGTGAGGTGATTGCTTGCATTTGTGTTTCCTTTTTCTTTTCTTTTTTTAGTGCCACTTTTGGGGTTTGAACTTAAGGGCCTGGAGACTGTCCCTGAGGGTTTTGTTGTTGTTGTTGTTTTGTTATGTTTTTGCTTAAGGCTAGCATCTACCTTTTGAGCCACAACTCCACTTCTGGCTTTTTAGTGGTTAAATGGAAGTAAGCATCTCATGGACATTCCTGTTTCACCTGAACTTTAATACTGATCTGTGGATCTCTGCCTCTTGAGTAAGCTAGGATTGTACGCATGAGCCACTAGTGCCTGGCTGCATTTTTTTCCTTTGGCTCTTCTGGATGTCTTTTTTTTTTTTTGCCAGTCCTGGGCTTGAACTCAGGGCCTGGACACTATCCCTAAGCTTCTTTTTGCTCAAGTCTAGCACTCTACCACTTATACCACAGTGCCACTTTTGGCTTTTTCTTGTTTATATGGCACTAAGGAATCGAACGCAGGGATTCATACATGCTACGCAAGCACTCTACCAACTAAGCCACATTCTTAGCCCTTCTGGAAGTCTTTCAAGGTAGTTGTTACTATCTTAGTGTGTAGGAAAGTCTCATAAAATCAGGTACTATAGGTAGTGTGGCTGAGGATGTTTCATTGTGCAACTTGGGTCCTTCAGGACTAGGTTCGTCTAGCAGGTGGAGCAGCTTCTGCCTGATGCCTCTCAGCTATCCATTGCTATTCTAAGTCAGACACTGAATGAAGTGTATGTTCATCTCTTAGGAAATGATAGCTAGGTCTTTTTTTGCCAGTCCTGGGGCTTGAACTCAGGGCCTGGGCACTGTCCCTGAGCCTCTTTGTGCTCAAGGCTAGTGCTCTACCATGGTGGTCACTGCTCCACTTCCAGCTTTTTCTGAGTAGTTTATTGGAGATAAAAGTCTCATGGACTTTTCTGCCAGAGCTGGCTTCCAACCTTGATCCTCAGATATCAGCCTCCTGAATATCTAGGATTGCAATCATGAGCCACCTGCACCCAGTTAATAACTAGTTCTTGGGGGAGGGGGATAACAAATATTTGTCCACTTTGCCCCAATTAGGAAGATGTTCTAGAAAGGCCTGTGCTGGTTAATCTAATTGGATGGTGAGAACCTAGGAAATTAATAAAATACGCCTCTTACTGGGTTTGGGACAGCATTCCCAGAGTAGATAGAGACATGAGCACTCTGAGCTAATCAGGGCTTTAATTCACTGATAGATTCCAAATTTCTTTTTTTGTGCCTGGCCTTGGGCTGGAACTCTGGGCCAAGGTGCTGTCCCTGATTTTTTGCTCAAAGCTAGCACTGTACCACTTGGGCCAATAAGCCCTGCTTATTAGCTTTCGAGTGTTTAATTAGAGATGAGTCTCATGGACTTTCCTGTCCAGACTGGTTTTGACCTTTTATCCTCAGATCTCAGTCTCCTCAGTAAGAGCTAAGATTGCAGGTGTGAACCATCAGTGCCTGGCTGAATTCCAAATCTGAATTGAGGTGATAGAACTGTGGAAGGTAGGGCCAAGTTGGAGAAAGTGTGTTGCTGGAGATGTCTGAAAGCAGTATCTGTGCCCTGGTCCCTTCTTGTCAAGCTCTCTGCTTCGGGGCTACTATGAGGTAAGCAGCTGTGCTGCACCTTCTGTCAGCCACAATGTTCAGCCTTACCACCAGGGACTGATATCATGAACCCAAATAAGTCTTTTCTCCTTAAATTTGTTTCTCTCAGGGACTTTTGCACAAGTCCCAGTAAGGAGAGAGTGACTGGTGCAGGTCCAAGGGCTCATGACATGCTGAGACCCTGGTGTAGTTCCACTTTTCTTAGCCAAACCTTTCCTCTATAAACCCTCAAGGGGGCGCTCTTCTGCCATTCCTCTCTAACAACCTGTGTGTAGAAATCTGTTTCCCAGTAGATACAAGTTACAATGGTTGGCACTGGATAAAGCCTGGGAACCAGCTCTAAAATGAGATTTCTTTGTTGGTTCTGGTTGTCTGTCTGAAGGAGACATGGACACATCCTGGGTACTGCAGCAGATGGAGTATTGCTGCTCAGGCATGCAATTTCAATGTTAGATTTTTCACAGGTGGTAAACTAGGATTGGATATAAGTGGGAATTATGCCCTATCAAGGCAATAATCTCAGAGGTTAGAGAAAAATTAAGGACAGATAGAGGATGTTCGAATTAGCCATGATGTGGAGGTAAACAATGCTTTGAGGGTGATATTTACCAGTGTAAAGGAAGTCTAAATCTCATATACACAGCTGGGAAGATTCTCACAGTTACACTCTGGTAAATACAACTGATGACTTAGGAATGTAAGAGCAGCAAAGTTGCTAGGTGCTGATGGCTCACACCTATAATCCTAGCTCCTTCAGGAGGCTGAGATCTGAGAATTGTGTTTTGAAGCCAACCAGGCAGGAAAGTCCATGAGACTCATATCTCCAATTACATACCCAGAAACAGAGAGTAGAGTTGTGACTCAAGTGATAGAGCACTGGCCTTGAGCAAAAACAAAAAACAAAAAACAAAAAAAACCCTCAGGGACAGTACCCTGAGTTAAAGCTCCAGACTGGCACTCCTCCACCCCCGAAATTGTAGCAAAGTTTTAGAAAATATTGTGTCTCAACTTCAGCTGGTTCTTCTGAATTGGGGAGGAGTAAGCGGCTGAAACTTTGAATGAGGACATCTGGGCACATGCATTGAGTCTTGACCCCTCAGCTTCCAATGCATCCTTTGGGCCTGCAGAGGTGACTCACTTTTCCTTGTTCAAAGCTGGTGCCTCCTGTATGTTTGAAGGTGTGGCAGAAGACTCTGTTTTGAAAACCTGTGTCCTGCTCAGGATTATTTTGTCTGTTGTGGAGCTTGAACTTAGGCCTGGGAGTGGCCCTGAGCTTTTTTTGTTGTTGTTTAGAGCTAGCACTCTACCACCTGAGCCACAGCTCCACTTGGGCTTTTTTGCTGGTTCATTGAAGATTAGTGTCTCAAGGACTTTCCTGCCAGAGCTGGCTTCAAACTGTGATCCTCAGACCTAAGCCTCCTGTGTAGTGAGGACTACAGGCATGAACCACTGATGCTGAACAACTTCTTTATTTGTTTATTTATTTTGTTAGTCGTGGGCCTGAACTCTGGGCCTGGGCGCTGTCCCTCAGCTCTTCAGCTCAAGGTTAGTGCTCTACCACTTGAGCCACAATACCACTTCTGGCTTTTTCTGCTTATGTGGTACTGAGGAATCAAACCCAGGGACTCATGCATGCAAGGCAAGCACTCTACCACTGAGCTACCTTCCCAGATCCTAAACATCTTCTTTAAATTATCTACCTAAATGTAATCGCTTACAACTTGAAATCTCTTCCTCTTGAAGGTATCACTATGAACTATTGTGGTGATGCTAGAAAAGGAGCAATTTGCAAATCACTGTCAAAAATTTACATAGATTGAGCACTGTGGCTCTATTATCTATTTAGCACTCAAAGCAATCCTCTACCATGATGTGGAGAATAATTTCACAGTCTGCCCAATAATATTTATTTTCATATTAGTCATCACATGGAGAATGATGAAATTCTGTTTCATATCTTTTTAATGAATATGGGTTGTATTTTTCCATTTGGATGATAAAGACCTTACTAACAGTGAACAGTGAATTTCAAAAATACTGAATCCTACAAACCATAAAATAACTAACTTATTTAAATAAATTCTAAGAGGTAACTTAAAAGGTACATTTGCTTATGAATCTGTTTTTCTTTCTTTTTTTTTTTTTTTGTTGGTTGTGGGACTTGAACTCTGGGCCTATGTGCTGTCCCTCAATTCTTCAGCTCAAGGCTAGTGCTCTACCACTTGAGCCACAGCGTCACTTCTGAAATAAGAGTTTCACAGTCTTTCTTGCCTGGGCTGACTCTGAACCAAGATCCTCAGATCTCAGCCTCCTGAGTAGCTAGGATTACAGGTGTGAGCCACCAGCGCCCAGCTTGCTTGTGAATCTTAAGAAGAGAAAGAACAGAAAAACAGATAAGGAAAAATAGAGAAGGATGAAAGTCCTATTGTTTTAAAATGAACTCACCCCCATATTTCCTTCACTGCTGCCTAAGTTTCTAGACCCCACAACCAGGAGCTTAAGAGATTAAACTTATCTATCTATTTATCTATCTATCTATCTATCTATCTATCTATCTATCTATCTATCTATCTATATCTATTTATTGCTTGCCAGTCTTGGGCTTGAGCTGTGGAGCTGGGCATTGTTCCTGAGCTTTTTGTATTCAAGGTTAGTGCTCTGCTACTTGAGCCACAGCTCCCCTTCTGACTTTTTTTTGGAGGGGGGAGCATTAATTGGAGATAACTGTCTAATGGCCTTTCCTGCTTGGGCTTGCTTTCAAACCACAATCCTCAGATCTCAGCCTCCTGAGTACCTAAGATTACAGCCATGAGTCACTGGCACCCAGCATTTTTTTTTGTCCAGTCCTGGAGCTTGAATTCAGTACCTGAGCACTGTCCCTGAGCTTCTTTTGCTCAAGGCTAGCACTCGACCAAATGAGCCACAGCACTACTCTCGGCTTTTTCTGTTTATGTGGTACTAAGGAGTTGAACCCAGGGTTTCATGCATGCTAGACAAGCACTTTACCACTAAGCCACATTCCCAGCCCGAGATATTATTTATTTATTTATTTATTTTACTAAAGGCAACTAGGGCATAATTGGAGTGTCATCTGGGCAGTTTCTAGACCTACTGAGCCTTTCAATACCTAATTGTCAGAAGAGCTAGCCATAAGGCTGCCAAGACACATCTACGGTGCTTGCTGTGGTGGGGCCCAGGAAGAAGAAACCTGTCTGATGCCCAAATCCAGGCACAAAAGGGTCAGTAGGGTGATGTTGGGGGTCTGTATCTATTAAGTTTTCAGTTCTTTTTTTTTCCTGCCTGAGCTGGCTTTGAACCTTGATCCTCAGATCTCAGCCTCCTGAGTAGCTAGGATTATAAGGCATAGCCACTGGCAACCAGCCCCGATTTCCTCTGTACTTTTGGCATATAAATGAAATTATTTGAATACTTCCTATTTATTTTCTTAGAAAAATGCTATACACAACAGAGGAAAGTTGTGGTCATCATTTTTTTTTTTTTTTTTGAGTAAGGTCTCAGCTGGATGAGTAGTTTGACAGGTGACAGGTGGAGAAATGTAGAAACTGCAGCACGGAGGTCTGTTAGTCCAAAGACAATGTGAGACAAGGACTTATATCTTGCTGAATTGTCTTGAGAGTGTAAAGGTTGTAGACAAGTTGTGTGTGCACATGCACACACATCAATACTGAGACTTGAAACCAGGGCCCTGTGTTCTCACTTTTTTTTTTCCTATTTCAAGTGGCACTCTGTTACTTGAGCTACACCTCCACTTCCAGCTTTTGCTAGTTAATTGGAGCAAAGAGTTTCACAAACTTCCCTGCCTCACCTGACTTCAAACCAGTATCCTCAAATGTCAGCCTCCTGACAAAGTGTTATGAGCATTAAGGAACTCAAGGAGCAGGGTGCCTTTTGTTGGGTCACGTCTGTACCCTTACCTACTCAGGAGGCTGAGATCTGAGGATTATGGTTCAAAGCCAGCCCAGGCAGAAAAGTGTGTAAGACAGTAATCTCGTTAATTACCAAAACATCCAGAAGTGGAGATGTGGTAGAGCACAAGTGGTAGTGTGCTAGTCTTGAGCAACAAAGCTCAAGGTCTTTGCCCAGACCCTGAGTTCAAGCCACAGAACTGGCACCAAAAAGAAAAGAACTGAGAATAGAGATGACAGTGGCCCCAGTGGTAAAGGACTTGCCTAGCACTATACAAGGTTCTGAACACTACAAAGAAAAAGAAAAAGAAAAAAAAACTGGACAAAGGTGGCTCATGCCTGAAATTCTAGCTACTTAGGAGTCTGAGATATGAGGATCACTGATCAAAGCCTGCCTGCCAGAGCAGGAAAATCCCTGAGACTCTTGTCACTAATTAACTACATGAAAAGCCAGAAGTGAAGCTGTGGCTCAAGTGGTAGAGCACTAGTCTTGAACAAAAAAGCTCAGGAACAGTATCTAGGCCCTGAGTTCAAGCCCTAGGACTGGCACAAAAAAGAAGAAAGAAAATCCTTCTGAGAATATTGCTCCCATGAATTCTTCCTTTAGCATATACTAGGAAATTAGCCTCAAATAATGAATATTACTAAAGAGGCCAAGATTTAAGGATGGTGGCTTTGATCATTAATACCAAAAGGGAGCTTCAAACATTGTGTACTTCCTGTGAAGCAGGAGTGTTCAGAATAATTGGCTCTAAGTTTAATCATGATGCAAAACTAATAGAGGAAGAAATAATTTTTATCTGTCTATCTTAATAGATCTATCTATTTTTGTGTTTGTCCTGGGGCTTGAACTCAAGGCCTGGGCAACTCTCCTTTTGCTCAGGGCTAGTGCTCTATCACTTGAGCCACAGGTCCACTTCTAGTTTTTGGTGGTTAATTGGAGATAAATTTGATTTGTCTGCCTGGGCTGGCTTTGTACCTCAGTTCTCAGATTTCAGCCTGCTGAATAGCTAGGATTACAAGTGTGAGCCACCAGTGCCTTGTTAGGGAGAGGCCAATTTGAGGGACTATTTGGAGTCACACAGATGCTGGTTCCAAAGAAGAAGAGGGAAGGGGATGAATCAAGGTGACAGTGACTTGTGTGAAGGTCACTTTCCACTTTTTATCTTTGGTTGATGACATCAGGATTTCTCCTGTGGCCTCTGAATCACACAAATTGTTTTGACTTAATTCTGGATCTCAGATGAGGAAGATTGAGTTAATCACACAGCTCAATTCCTAGTGCATTATCATGACTAGTCTGTGCCAGACCCTTCTCCTGTTCGATTTATTTCCTATTAACCCAATGCCACTTGCATATCTTTCCTCTCCCAAGGCCTGCATTCTAATTTACTGAAGGTGGATGTGATTGCCTGATTTCATACAATTAGCATCTGTGAGTCTGTGTGTGTTTCTTTTTCTTTTGTGCCAGTCCTAGGGCTTGAACTCAGGGTTTGCGTCCTGAGCTTTTGTGCTGAAGGCTAACACTCTACCACTTCAGTTACAGCTCCACTTCTGGCTTTGTTGCTGCTGCTGTTGTTAGTTGGAGATAAAAATCTCACAAATTTTCTTGACCAGACTGGCTTCAAACTGCAACCTTCAGATCTCCTGAGTAGCTAGGATTACAGGCATTGAGCCACCAGCACCCAGGCACATGTATTTTTGTTCACAAAACATGTGCATAATGTGCATCTGAGCACTGTGCTCCAGTGCTGTGAGTGCAGCCATGCTGTAACATGCACACTGGATCTGTGGCTTCTAGCAGTCCATGAGGACAAGCACCAATTTCAATAAACTATTGGCCTGGGCCAAATTACCTCTCATTCGGTATGCCACAAATACTGCCTATGTCCCCTTATGTACCTGACACTATTTGTCTTGCAAAAGTCTAAATACCGTGCAGGCTCATAAGAGCAAGTATTTACTGATGTTACATATAAGATCAGACACAGCACCAGGTCCTGGGCTGAAAATGGAAAACAAGACAGACAATGTGCTTGCTCTCCCACACTTTTATCAGGATGTATAAAAACAATAAAAATTTTATAGGTAGTAAAAAAATCTTTATGCAGAGAATTGTAACATGATGTGGTACTGATTGTTACTTCTATTAGGTACATAAGAATAACCTAGAGGGGGTGCTGGTGGCTCATGCCTCTAATCTTAGCTACTCAGGAGGCTGAGATCTGAGGATTGCAGTTGGAAGACAGCCTGGGCAGGAAAGTCCATGAGACTCTTATCTCCAATTAACCACCAAAAAGCTGGATATGGAGTTGTGGCTCAAATAGTAGAGTATTAAGCCTTGAGTGCAAAAGCTCAGGGACAGCTCCCAGGTCCTGAGTTAAAGTCCCAGGACCAGCACAAAAGAAAAGAAGAGAAAAGAATAACCATTAGAGATAACACCTTGACTGATAAGAAAAAGTCTGCTAAGCATGGCACATAGAAAGGTCCTTAGGAAGAAATAACTTGGACAATTGGGGGAGCAGCAAGAAGGCCAGGGTAGGTAGATTGCTAGAAATAGAGTAAGATGGAAGATAATTGTACCCATATTCATTATCACAAACTTAGCAAGTTAAAGCAAATGTGTTCCTCACAGTTTCTGTGGACGAGGAATTCAGGAACAGATTAGCTGGATCTTCTGTCAAGCTGCAGTTAAGATGTAGGTCAGGTTGGCACTAGCACTGGTGGCCTCACATGTGTGATCCTAGCTACTCATGAGGCTGAGCTGTGAGGGGCCCAGTTTGAGGCCAGACCAAGCAGGACAATCTGAGACTCTTATATCCAATTCATCCCTAGAAGCTGGAAGTGGAGCTATGGCTCAAGTGGTAGAGTGCTAGCCTTGAGCAAAAAAGCTCAGAAACAGTACCCAGGTCCTGAGTTCAAGCCCTAGAACCGCCCTCCCCCCCACGACATTGGCCAAATTCTTAAGGATCTGCTTCCAAGCTGAAGTAGTTGCTACCAATCCAAGCTGTAGGGTTGAAGGACTCAACGTCTTGCTTGCTGCCAACTAGAGATGCCCTCAGTGCCTTGTTGGGTAGGCTTCTCGACATGGCTGCTTGCTTCCTCCAAACCAACAGAGGGCTCTTCTAGCATCTAATATAATGCTATTATAGATGCAATACCTCAGGCTGGGAATGTGGCTTTGTGGTAGACTGCTTGCCTACCATGCATGAAGCTGTGGGTTCAATTCCTCACTACCATATAAACAGAAAAAGCTGAAAGTGGCGCTGTGGCTCAAGTGGTAGAGCACTAGCCTTGAGCAAAAAAAGTTCAGAGATAGTGCCCAGGACCTGAGTTCAAGCCCCAGGATTGGCAAAAAAAAAAAAAAAAAAAAAAAGAAGAAGAAGCAACATCTCATCCCCTGTGTTGTATACCATGGCTAAATCACATCCAGGCCTGGCCCTTCCCATGGGGCAGGGAATATACAAGAAACAAACATCTAGAGATGGGTCCACTTTAGATTGTTGGAGAACTTCTCTTTGGAAGGTTTTTTTTTTTGTGTGTGTGTGTGGGGGTGCCAGTCCTGGGTCTTGAACTCAGGGCCTGGACACTGTCCTTGAGCTTTTTTGCTCAGGGCTTAGTGCTCCACCACTTGAACCACAGCTCCATTTCTGGCTTTTTGGTGGCTAATTAGAGATGAAGACTCTCATAGTCTTCCCTGCCCAGACTGGCTTTGAACCGTGATCCTCAGATCTCAGACTCTGAATAGCCAGGATTGTGTGAGCCATTTGGTACCTGGCAATATCATTTTTATCTTAGGGTGCTAATAGTTGAACCTAGGGTTCCCCATATGCTGTGTATTTTATTTTTCGGTAGTCCTGGGGCTTGAATTCAGGGCCTGGGCACTGTCCCTGAGCTTCTTTTGCTCAAGGCTAGCACTCTATAACTTGAGCCACAGCACCACTTCCGACTTTTTCTGTGTACGTTGTACTGGGGAATTGAACCCAGGGCTTCATGCATGCTAAGCAAGCACTCTACCACTAAGCCACATTTCCAGCCCACATATTATATATTCTACTGCTGAGCCATACCCCATACTACCATCTTAAGTAATATTTTTGTTTGTTGGTTTGTTTTGTTGCTAAGCAGGATGGATAACCTTTAGGAGTTTTGTTTTGTTTTTTTTGGTTGGTCATGGGGCTTGAACTCTGGGCTTGGGCGCTGTCCCTGTGCTCGGCAGCTCAAGGTGAGTGCTCTACCGCTTGAGTCAAAGCACCACTTCTGGTTTTCTAGTGGTTTATTGGAGATAAGAGTCTCACAGACTTTCCTGTCCGGGCTGGCTTTGAACCACGATCCTCAGCTCTCAGCCTCCTGAGTAGCTAGGATTACATGCATGAGCCACTGGCAACCGGCTCCTTTAGGAGTATTGAGCAAGGTATTCTGCTCCACTGTCTAGAGGAAATGATAGTGGGGCCATAAGATGGTAAGAAATCCAGGGGAAGCTGCTGTCATAACCTGTACTTCAGGGATAGCATATACAGAGAGAGGTGGGCAGAATAGACATCAACTTGACTTATTGCAAATTATGTTTTTTGCCTAAGTTCAGAAACTCCTTAAAGAAGCCAGAATTAGAACTGCCTATTTGGTTTCAATCCATTTCTCCTCCTACTGTGCCATGACAGGTGCTATGACATAGATACAGCATGTTGTTTCTATTCCAACCTGCATTTCCTGCTTCCTCTCTCACCTCCAATTTAGTGTGACACAAGCAAGCAAGCTTGCTGATGGTTAATTGGAGATAACAGTCTCAGGGACTTTCTTGCCTGGGCCAGTTTTGAACTGTGATACTCAGATTTTAGCTTCCTGAGTAACTAGGATGACAAGCTTGAGCTACCAGTACCTGGCTTGTCTCTTCACTTAGTTATAGACTAAATAGTTGTTACCAAGGATTTCCTAGATAGGACTGAAAACAATTCAATTTGGTGAAATACTTGGACACAGGACAAGTAATTATTATTATTATTATTATTGGTGCCACTCCTGAGGCTTGGACTCAGGGCCTGGGTGCTGTCCCTAAGCTTTTTAAGACTAGCACTCAACCACTTGAACCACAGCTTACTTCCGGCTTTTCTGGTGGTTAACTGGAGATGAGTCTCATAGACTTTCCTGCCCAGGCTGGTTTCGAACCATGATCCTCAGATCTCAGTCTCCTCAGTAGCTAGGATTTGCAGGTGTGAGACACCTGCAACCTTTTCTTCTATTTATGCAGTGATAATTTTATGCAACCATATGTTGTTGTTGTTGTTTTTTTACCAGCTCTGATTGCTAATGAATGAAACTCTTTCAAAGCTACAAATAACACAGGCTAAATAAAATCAAGCCTATTCCTGAAGGCTGTAAAATCACCTACTCCACTGGCCCGACCAGGACCTGGGCTTTCCGCTCCCCTCCGTCCCTCCTTAAAACGTGCCCTGGGGGCCTTTCAACCGTGGATACCCACTCTAAGCCACATGGGCCTGAGGGCCAGTTTAAGTGGCAATGCCGCCAAGGTGGCGCGGCTCCCTGGCGGGATTGAAATCACCTGTTCAAGGCGGGGCAGTCGGTTTGCGGGTCGCGCCTGGAAGACACAGCTCCTGCCAGCCGGTGCTCCGATTCACTCCAGCCACCTGGCGGCCAGCGATCTGCGCAAGCGCGAAGTCACGCGCCCTCTCCCGCCAGACTGACCGCCCTAGATGGGCGGGGTCACAGGAAGGAGGCGGGACCACAGGAAAGAGGCGGGCCTGGGGCCCCGGCGCGAGCGCCTGAAGGGGCGGGGCCTAGGGCGAGCCCTATAAAATTGGTGCGCGCGCTCGGCGGAAAGGGCGGGCCTGGGCGCGGGCGGAGGCGGCTGAGGCGGCTGAGGCGGCTGAGGCGCGGAGTCTGTGGTGCCTGTGGTGCCGCAGACTCTGCGGGCGAGGCCGGGCGGGGACGCGGGAGGAGACTGGAGGACACTCACGAGTGCGGGGTGGCGCCGGTCCACCTGCGCGGCTCGCCTGGCTCCCGCTGGCTTTCGGAGGCGGGCGCGGGCTGCGGCGGGCGCGGCGGCCAGGGGAGGTGAAGCCGGCCGGTGGCGGCCTCGGTGGGCGCGGTCGGCGTGGCGAGGGCCGGGGTGGGGGCGCCACGTAGAGCGGGGTCGGCATCCGGGGCAGCGGCGCCTGCCTTCCCCCAGCCCTGCCTCCCAGCGGCCTTGCAAGAGTGACCCCCCGCGTCCCCAGGGCGGTGGGAATGGGAGGCGTGGGCCCTGTTAGGGCCGGGAGACCCCTCAGCTCTGTCGGGGTGCAAGGAGCCCTGATGCCTTGACATTGGGGTTCTCCAGAGAGGAACGGGGTGGGGTGCCTAGCTACCCGGGGCCACTGATGGGCTCAGTGGAGGGCTCACTCACCTCAGTGATAAGCTGGTAGGCCACCTGGGTTGTGAAGCCACAAGAAATGATGATGGGGTGCACCTCTGGAGAGTTGCCTGGTCATCTGCCTAGCAATGATGAACTTATTTCTAGGTCTTAGAGACCTAACCAGAGCTGTCCTAGGGAATTGAGCTTTCTGTTCTAGAAACTGTTGGGAGATTGTCATTTACCTGTTTTTCATGACTGAGGGTGGGCAGTGAGGGGTTTGAAAGAGGGTCCAATGGCCATCCCTTGACCGTAGAAAATCCAGCATGTTTTGTCCTTCTGTGATGAGAGGAGCTGGAAGCTATTGCTTGATTAGCAGTTCTTCCTCCCTGTGGAAAATCGAACTTCTGGAAGCATCCTCGATGTTGTAGATTTTGCCAACATAAAGGCAATCCTTACTGGCTTCCGTTTTGCCATAATCACCTTCAAAGTTGTGGGATAGAAGTGCAGCATCTGAAGCACTATTAGGTCCTCTTACTGTTTGACTGAATATTCTTGTCTTGTCCTTCAGCATCATCTGTTTCCATGGTGCGACTCTCTTCATCCCCTTGTAGTTACCAGTCACCTTCAGGCCATTCAGAGGAGGGAAGAGACCGGAATATGAAGTCAGCCAAGCCCCAAGTGAATCACAGTCAGCCTGGGGAAAGCCAGCAGGCTACCCTTGTTTCTGCTGCATCTCCTTCCCAGGCATATGAGACCTATATCGATAATGGACTCATATGTCTTAAACACAAAATTAGAAACATCGAGAAAAAGAAGGTAATTTTCCCATCTTTCAGACTTGTATATGCACAAGTTTAAAGAGCTGACATTTTCTTTATATCAAATATCATAGGTCTTCCTTCCTGACAGTTTGACTGACCTTGGGATTTACTTGCCTGAGAATAAACAAGCAGGCTAAATGGTGGATGTATGAAATATTTGTTTCATCTGTCATCACAGCTGAGAAATGATATTCTTTAGAGTAAAATTATGAATGCTGAGCTTGAAATACATTAGATATTTTAGGTTACATGGATTCTTTGAGTGTAGTATTAATGTGTCTTCTAGATGAATAATGTGTTTTTTTTTTTTTATTGTGAAAATACTGAACAGAGGGGTTACCATTACATGGGCAAGGTAATGAGTGCATTTCTTATCAAGCATTGTTGCCTCCTTTGTTTCCCCTTCCCATCCCTTCTTATCTCCCCCCACCCCCAATGTGCTGATTTTTAAGCATGCTTTCCTATGACTTTCTGCAGAGTGGATATTGCAGTAGAGCTGCTGCAGTCCTTGGAAGCTTTAACTGTGGTGGAGCCAGAAAAAATGTTTCAACACTAATTTTTGTGTTGCTAGGTATTGGTTTAAGATTGGTTTGTGAAAGTATTGTAGACAGCTTTGTAAAGAAATTCAGGATTCATCATCAGCCTGATGTTACAGTAAATGCTGATGCAAAGTCATTCCTGAGTCATGTAGCCTGTGAAACAGTACTTCTTGTTGCTTTGTTGTATCATGATTCTTTTGCTTTCAACAATTAAGCAGCTAATTAAGGCTGAATGATTCACTATATGGCCCTATGTGCTGGCAGACATTTTTTTGTCTAAGTCCTAGTTAAACCTTAGGAAAGTTACTTTTACTGGAGGGATTTGAAGAAATTTGTGCGTGTGTGTGTGTGTGTGTGTGTGTGTGTGTGTGTGTGTGTGTGTGTGTGTGTGTGTGTGTGTGTGCGTGTGTGCAAGTGTGTGCGCACACGTTTCTGTATGGGTTTTGGGGCTTGAATGCAGTCCCTGAGTGCGGTCCCTGAGATTTTTTTGCTCAAGGCTAGCACTCTATCACTTGAGCCACAGCTTCACTTCTGGATTTTTTAGGTAGTTAATGAGTCTCATGGACTTCCCTGATTGGGCTGGCTTTGAACCATGATCCTCAAATCTCAGCCTCTTGAGTAGCTAGGATTACAGGTGTGTGTCAACCAGATTCTGTCTCCCTGCTGTGCTTTTAAAAGCTAGAGAGGTGTGAAGGAGGGTCAGTTGCTAATAGCTTTTCTAGCTCTCACTGTTTTTCTCTTGAATACAGTTGGTCACTGTGGGATAAAGTGGGTTTTCCCATTCAGTACAAATCCCTACCACTATGAGAACTAGTGAGAGCCAGATGTACTAGTGGAGATTCACTAGTGGCTTTAGTCTTTTAAAAATAGTAAGTGGAGAAACTGCATGTGTGGCTAGCTATTCTCTCTAGAATAACTATGGTACTTCTTTCTATTTGAATTCCTATCTGGAAGTACTTGTGCCTTTGTCTGAAGCTTCTGGAACAGTGTTTTAAGACTATTTATGTTTGTGGAGCTTGAATTCAGGGCCTGGGTGCTATCCATTAGCCTCTCTGGGCTCAAGGTTAGCACTCTACCATTTGAGCTACAGCACCACTTCCAATTTTTGAGTAGTTAATTTGAAATAAGAGTCTCACAGAGACTTTTCTTCCTGGGCCACCTTCAAACCATGGTCCTTAGATCTCAGCCTCCTGTGTAGCTAGGATTACAAATGTGAGCCATCAGGGCCCAGCTGTTTTAAGACTTTAAAGCCAATGTAAAAGAAGTCTGAAAAATACCTGTAGAATACTATAAATATAGTTGGTCTTTGTCATTTATGGACCAATAAATGCAATTTATTTTTCATGCATTACCTTAAATAGCAAATCTAGTATAAACATAGCTTTACAATGTAGCTTCTATAGTGCAAGAAAAAACAATTTTACATTTCTGTACTTGCATTGTAAAGTTTTTTGTTAGGGAAAGACCACATAATTCTATGTATCTGAACTAGTACTAGTGGTTTAAGAATGAAGTTACAGCAGGACTGTTCAGCATGGACACTACTGACATTTTTTTGCCAGATAATTCCTTGTTATGAGGCTGTCTTGGAAATTGTGGGGATATTTAGTGGTGTCTCTGGCCAGCTTTTTCTGTTTATGTGGTACTGGGGAATCTAACCGAAGGCTTCATGCCTATAAGCACTCTACTGCTAAGCCACATTCCCAGCCCACTTACCCCATCTTCAGTAAAACGAGACTGTTACCTATATCAGAGTTGTGAAAAGGGAAGCTACACTGCTTTTCACCTCCAGCACAGTCCTGCTGCTTTCACTTTGGGGTGGATCTTGGATACATGGCTCCTACAGGCATATTTTACCCCATTAGAGGCACTTTCCTATTCCAAGAGTGGTAAGTGGGTAAGTCAGAATGTTTGCAATGTCAGCATCAGAGTATCCCAGAATTCATGACTTGTAATTGTATTTTTTGATATGTTCTGAGAGCTGAGGCCCCTGGACCTTTGGAGAGAAACTCCTGAAGCCCAAAGTCAGCCTGGCTGGAAGGGGAAGTTTCTCATTTTTCCTTAGCCAGTGTCCAAATGACAAATGAGCCCCCTTGATTCCATGGGACAAAGTCCAGCTACTCAAAGCAGGCTGTGTGTTTTTCTCCTCCAGACTAGAACTCATATACAGTAGCTGTATGTCTGTAGTAAAATACTATTTTTACAGATTGACAGCTTACTTTTTTCCCCCAAAGGAATACTATCTTGTATTGTTTATTTGCCTTAATTTTATAACTGACTATAATAGATGTTTTGTTTCATAGCTCAAACTGGAAGATTACAAGGATCGCCTAAAAAATGGAGAGCAACTTAACCCAGACCAGTTGGTAAGTGGCTTATATGATCCTTGGTCAGACCTGGTTTCTTTTTCTCATTAAAACTCTAGGTGGCTTTAATGATAGGCTGAAAGGGAGTTAGAATCTACTGGCTCTCTCTAAAGACGGTGTCATATTTGTTTATGATGTCTTACAGATTGGCTTTATTTCTGCTGTCTGATAGGTGGTTTCGGTTAAATAGGATGAAAATATAGAGCAGCTCAGTTACTATCTAGAATTAAATTTATGCTAGGGTGGCAGTACCTGCGTTACCTAGGCAACTGGGATACCTGGAAGAGGTCACATCTGCATCCGCTGAGGTCACATCTGAATTTGATGTGGCCACACCTTTCCCCGCCCATACCCTACATAAGGCCTAACCCAGGCCCAGACGCTCTCTTGCTCTTGCTCTTGCTCTTCTTCTCTTCCTCTTGCTGCTCTTTTCTTGCTCTCTCTCTTTCCCAGCCACGTGGAGTGCCAACCTTGCCTGGTCCCAGCAGGTCTACCCCTTAACCTGAATACCACGTGAGTGCTACTGTTCTTACCCCTCTCTCTGCTCTTTTCTGGCTCTTTTTTCCTCTCTCTTTCCTCTCTTCCCAGCTCTCTCTCATTCCCAGGCCTTTCCCAGCCACGTGGAGTGCCAACCTTGCCTGGTCCCAGCAGGTCTACTACCCCTTACCTGAATACCACGTGCGTGCTGGTGCAGTTCTTACTCGGCTACCTCTTTTTAAAAACCTAACAGTTTCCTCATGTTATTTATAATTTAAGGAAGCTCAGTGCCAGACATTACTATTTTCTGTAGTTGTATGTTACAAGATCTACATTCATTCCCATGGAATGTTTTATTTTTGTTGGGTGTGGTGGTCCTTGTACTAGGGCTTCAACTCAGGACCTGGTAATGTCACTTCAGTTTTTTGCTCAAGGCTGGGACTCTTCCACTTGAGCTACCTCACTGCTTCTGGCTTTTTAGTGGTAACTGGAAATAAGACTGGGTAGGTTATGGAGGGGGTATGACTGTGATACATTGTATCCATGTATGGGAACTTCACAACCTCCTTCTTGTACAACCAATACTTGCTAATAAAAAGAAAGATAATAAAAAAAATAAATTTATGCTAGGGTGGATTGAAGGAGAACTTTTTTCAGTATTTTTTCCTCAGTATTTACTATAGCTTATCTCTGGTTTCTCCAGTTGCTTATCCATGTTTTTTTTTTTTTTTTTCTTTTTTTCTGTCGTGGGGCTTGAACACTGGGTCTGGGCGCTGACCCTGAGCTCTTCAGCTCAAGGTTAGTGCTCTACCACTTGAGCCACAGCGACACTTGCAGTTTTCAGGTAGTTAATTGGAGATAAGAGTCTCACTGATGCCCCCCCTCTCCCTCTCTACCCTCAGCCTCCTGAGTAGGTAAGATTACAGGCATGAGCCACCAGTGCCTGGCCCTGTGGTTTTTTTTTTTTTTTTTTTCTCATGGTTTTCCTGTACTTTTTTGCCTTGGATTTCCATGACCCTGGTAGACGCGATTATCTGATAGCTGTCTGGCTTACCACCTCTTTTTTTTGGTCCTGGAGATTGAATTTAGAACTTTATACATGCCAAGCATATGCTGTACTTCTGAAGTATACTCCTACCTCTGATACCTAGCTTTTTAAAATTTAACCTTAGTGAAGTTGAGTGCTGGTGGCTCATTGAAATCCTAGCTCTTCAGGAGGCTGAGATCTGAAAATTGAGGTTCAAAGTCAGCCCCAGCAGGAAAATCCATGACACTCTAATTAATCTCTAAAATTGGATTTTCTCTGCTTAGTCACTAAAAAAGCAGGAAGTAGAGCTATAGCTCAAGTGTAGAGTGCTAGGCTTGAGCAAAAAAGGTCAAGTACAGTACCTAGCACTCAGGGCCCTGACTTCAAACCCTAGAACCGGCACATGCACAAAATTAACATTACTGTATGAAAGTGGAGTTGAAGCATGGCTCAAGTGGTAGACACCAACCATCCTTAAGCACAAAAACAGAGAGAATTACTCTTTGTTCAAGTCTCTGGTATTGACATTCACATCCACACATAAAAATCTTTACTGTAAATATAGAAATATGTATCTTTTTTCCTTTACATTGTTTAACTTGGTTCACAGTATACCTGGTAACGGCAAATTTTAACTAATTTGTAAAAAAGAGTCTTTACAATATGGAATAAAAGAATACTTCCTTGATTTTTTTTTGTTTTGAGTTGATCATATTCCTAGTTTCTAAGAAGGGACAAAATTTATGTAAAAGTTATTTGATTTAGTTCGTGAGTCTGATATCTGATATTTTTTTCAACTATAATTTTTGTATCATAGATACTGGTATTCAAGGATTTTCTCATTTACTGAGTTGTCTTCTCTAACTCAAAAGTTTTGTGATGTTCTGAATTACAGTTTTGCTGAGGCTCATGTTTTGATTGTGTGGGCTCTGAGAATGGTGTGCAAACATAGCCCATGAGAGGACTTAGCTAGACACCCAGCATTTCAATATGGCTTTGTTTTCAAGTAGTCACATGTTAGAGCCAGTAACATTTGACTTTTCTTTGTATGTATCTTTGAAGGAAGTATTCTGATACAGGAGTACTTTTCTGAAATGTAGGGAATAAGGTAGGAGGGTTGATTTTCTGAAAGAAATGTCAACAATATGGTATATTTCAAAGCTGTCGCCAGGGAATTTTTTTTTCTAACTTTCCTTTTTGCCACATGGTTTCACAGCATAGTCCAGGTTGTCCTTAGATTCATGTTCCTCCCACCTTTGCCACCTGGAGTGCTGGGATTGCAGCCATATACCACCATGCCCCACCAGGCAAACTGTAATCTTCATATTTCATAACCACTTGTTGTTTCTGCAGTGAATATATGAATGTTGATTTCTTAAGTAATAAGCCAACAGTTGCCAAGAGATCAGTTCTCTGAACTGTGTGTTTTGTTGAGATGGGTTTTCATGAGCTTTTTATCTGAGCTGGCTTTGAACATCAATTCTCCTGATTTCCACCTCATAAGTAACTTGGATTTCAGACAATGAGCTACCTTGCCCAACTGAAGTTGCAATTAAAAAATATTATTAACGTGTTGTACAGAGGGTCTACCATTTCATAAATCAGGTAATGAGTACATTTCTATTTTGGACAAATGTCACTCTTCCTTTACTTTCCCCCAGTTTTCCCCTCCCATTTCTGCCTACAAGTTATATAGTTCACTTTTCACATAGTGTATACTGAATAGCATGATTGCATTTGTTCACTCTTCCTCCCACCTCCATTTTATTAATAAGTACTTATATAAAGAGGTTATAATTCTACAGGCCAGATTATGAGCACAATGCTCACCCCTTTCATCTTTTTACTCCAGTTCCCCCTTTCCCTCAAGTTATATAGTTCAATTTTTATATAATGTACATTGAATATGATAACTGCTTTTGTAGCAGCTTTTTCTTTTTCTTTTTGTCAGTTGTGGCACTGTCTCTGAGCATTTTTGCTCAAGTGCTAGAATTATAGGCGTTAGCCACTGGTGCCTGGCTGCTGGACTATGGACTTGTTTTTTTGGGTATGGGGCTTGAACTCGGGGCCTGGATGCTGACCCTAGGTTCTTTTGCTCAAGGCTAGTGCTCTACCACTTTGAGCCACAGCATCACTCTGTTTTTCTGGTGGCTAATTAAAGATAAGATAAGAATCTCATGTCCTTTCCTGCCTGGGCTGGCTTTTAAGTTCAGTCTTCAGATCTCAGCCTCCTGATTAGCTAAGATTATAGGCATGAACCACCAGTGCCCATTGATTCTGTTCTTAATTGAAATGGAGATCTCAGTACAAGCTGAGTATCTTTTTGTTGTTGTTGTTGTTGTTGTTGGTTGTGGGGTTTGAACTCAGCCTAGGCTCTGTCCCTCAGCTCCTCAGCTCAAGTCTAGTGCTCTACCACTTGAGCCACAGTGCCACTTCTGGTTTTTCTGAGTAGTTTATTGGAGATGAGTCTCACAGACTTTCCTGCCCAGGCTGGCTTTGAACAGTGATCCTCAGATCTTAGCCTCCTGAGTAGCTAGGATTACAAGTGTGAGCCGCTGGTACCTGGCTAAGTTGAGTATCTTTTAACTAAGTACTTGGGTCCAGAATCATTTAAGATTTTTTTTTGGAATATATTTAACTGCTAGTGGTTGAACATTTCTAATGTGAAAATCTGAAATACTCTAAAACCTGAGAATTTCTAAGCATGGTATTTGAGGACATTTCAGATTATTGGATTTGGGGATGAGGGACGTTAAATTGTCATATGATTCTGTTTAGAATGCAGCATCTTTGTGGCTCCAGGAACAACCTAGTCAAGACAATACCTAGTTTACTGTCAGGGTTATCGTAACTAGTATGAGCCTTATGTTCATGGACTTGGTCGTGAGCAGACAGAGAGGAAACAAGCAAGTCCATGTGGACTTGGGGTGGAGTGCTCAGTGGTGAAGTACTTGACTAGCATCTGAAAGGCCCTATGTTCCCAAATCGGCCCTGGGAAGAAATAAGTAAAAGGAAATAGTCAAATGTAGATACAATGTTGTTAGGAGGATAAGAGATGGTGATGAGGGCTCTAGTCTAGTCTGGAGAGTTTGGACTTAACCCTGAGCTAGGACAAGCCTTAAAAAGTGGGTAAGACTTAGCTGGAGATAGGGGGAAGGAGTAGCTGGCCAGGCAGATGGTACCATATGCTTGAGAAAGAACACAATATTTCATGAAGACCCTTTCTATGAAACTAGAAAGGAGGCCTGAGTGGATATAGTGATGAAACTGAGGGGAAGTTTACATGATTTAGGTCTCTATGTGCCATCAATGTCCAAGGGCATCTGAAATAACATAGGTGTGGCTTAGACTGAGAACAAATACAAGTGTTCAGTTAAAAAAAATCACTTTGAAGTTTAAAGAATGATTTGGAAGCCAGGTATTGGTGATTCATGCCTATAATCCTAGCTACTCAGGAGATAGATCTGGGGATAATGGTTCAAAACTAGCCTTGGTAAGAAAGCCTATGAAACTCTTATTTCCAATTTAACCAGCCAAAAAAAACTGGAGATGGAGCTGTAGTTCAGGTGGTAGAGCACCAACCTTGAGGGAAAAAGCTCAGGGACAGTGCCCAGGCCTTGAGTTCAGGCTTCAGTACTACACAAAACCACTCTGATTGCAGTATAATGACTTGGAGTTAGTAAATTCAGCAATCTAGGGGAAGGTTAGGGGAACTGTACCAAGGAACTGTGGGAAAGTTGGAGTAAAGTAGCTAAATGTGAGAGGGTAAACTCCATATGGTTTTCTTTTCTTTTTTTTTTTTTTTTTGGTCCGGTCATGGGGCCTGAACTCTGGGCCTGGGCGCTGTCCCTCAGCTCTTCAGCTCAAGGCTAGCACACTACCACTTGAGCCACAGCGCCACTTCCGGCTTTTTTTCTTTTTGCTTATGTGGTGCTGAGGAATCGAACCCAGGGCCTCATGCATGCAAGGCAAGCGCTCTACCACTGAGCCACCTTCCCAGCCCCTCCATATGGTTTTCTAAGTGAATGTAGGAATCAGAGGGTAGAACCAAAAGTGCTTTCTTTCGTTTTGTTTGTTTTTGTTTTTGAGTTTTTGGTCGTTGGCCCTGAACTCGGCCTCAATTCAAGGCTAGCACTCTACCACTTGAGCCACAGTGCCACTTCTGGCTTTTTCTGCTTATGGGGTGCTGAGGAATCAAACCCAGAGCCTCATGCATGCAAGGCAAGCACTCTATCACTGAGCCACCTTCTCAGCCCTCTCTCATATTTTTAAGTGGTTGGGTGGATGGTAAAACTATGTATTGAATGCAAATATTGTTAGAGAAGATGGTTTTAGGAGAATTGGTACAATAAAGAGCTCAATTATAAACTATTGATTTTAATGTTCCTATGAGTTATCAAGGGGTCGTGTCTAGTAGGTATATAAGTATATAAGTCTGGAGCATAGGGTTCAGTCTAGAGATATATCACCAGTTTGGCTGCTAATTAAACCATTACAAAAGAGTCTATAATGGGCAAGAATAAAGCAGAACAGAAGCCAAGGACAGAGTTCTGAGGAGCTCTGACATGTAATGTTTGGCTGATAATGGCTAGAAATATTAGCACTTACAGGGGTCAGGCATTTTTCTGAGTTGCCCTATATGTATTTTATCATTTAACTGTAATTCATCTTATGTGAATTAGATCCTATTATGTCTGTTTTATGGACACTAAAAACAGGTGAGAAGTTAATGGAAATATTGTTGGTAAATTATTGGAGAAATGGGGGAAAAGGAAAGTGTAATGATATGGAAAGCTAGGGAAACAGCTAGGTGCTGATGCCTTATGCATGTAATCCTAGCTACTCAGGAACCTGAGATATGAGGACTGAGGCCTAGCTTTTTGCTGGTTAATTTGGAGATGGAGTCTTGTACTTTTTTACTCCAGCTGGCTTTGAATTGTAATCCTCAAATCTTAGTCTTCTGAATAGCTAGGATTGAAGGCATGAGCTAAGGGCACCTGGCTTTCCACAAAGATTTGAGTTAAGGGGCTGGGAAGGTGGCTCAGTGGTAGAGTGCTTGCCTTGCATGCATGAGGCCCTGGGTTTGATTCCTCAGCACCCCATAAGCAAAAAGAAAAAAGCCGGAAGTGGTGCTGTGGCTCAAGCGGCAGAGCGCTAGCCTTGAGCTGAAGAGCTAAGGGACAGCGCCCAGGCCCCAGAGTTCAGGCCCCATGACCGGAAAAAAAAGAAAAAAAAAAAAAAAAGATTTGAGTTAAATTCCCTTACCTCCTGCTTATCTCTTATCAGTCTGCAACATTTAAAAACGAACTTCTTTAAAGTGATACTTTCTAGTATCACTTGTTATTCTCTTACAATACTTAATTATGTCTTTATAGGTAGTTATTTACACATATTTTCTATCATATTGTAAATGTCTTCAAGTAGCCAGTTCTTTGTGATACTTTGTACTACTTTTCAGTGGTAAATGAATATTAACAAAGGAATCTTATTGATTTGGTGCTTTGTAAAATCTACAGGCCGGCTGGGAAGTGGAGAATAGTGCTTGCCTAGCTCGCATGAGCCCTGGGTTTGATTCCTCAGTATCGCATGAACAGAAAAAGTCAGAAGTGGCACTGTGGCTCAAGTGAATGCTAGCCTTGATCAAAAGAAGCTCAGGGACAGTGCCCAGGCTCGGAGGTCAAGCCCCAGGATTGGCAAAAACAAAACAAAACAAAAATAGAATCTACAGGCCTAAGTTAAACTCTCTATATCGGGTAGAATAAGGGCTCTGATTTCTAATGTAAAAGTGGATTTTCTAGCACTAAAATTGAATTTCTAGCAGTAAGCTCAAATTTTTGCATTTAACTTTATATAGCTTCTGATTGCTTTTTTACGTTTATTTTTTAAATATTATTTTTTATTCTTAGTATAAAGGTGATGTACACAGGGTTTACCATTCCATAAGTCTGATAATGAGTACATTTCTTTTTGGACAATGTCATCCCTTCCCTTGCTCTCTCCCTATTTTTCCCTCGATCCCCACCCACAAATTGTATAGTTCATTTTCAACATGGTGTCTAGTGAATACCAGTGCTCTACTGATTTTTTTTTTAAGGTAAATAGTTTTCTGTGTTTCTGTAGTAAATGGATAGTTTCTAAAGTCTTTTTTTTTTTTTTTTTTTGGTTGGTCATGGGGCTTGAACTCTGGGCTTGGGTGCTATCCCTCAGGTCTTCAGCTCAAGGCTAATGTTCTACCACTTGAGCCACAGAACCACTTTCCTGTTTTTCCGGTAGTTTATTGGAGATAAGAGTCTCATGGACTTTCCTGCCAGGGCTGGCTTTGAATTGTGATCCTCAAATCTCAGCCACCTGAGTAGTTAGGATTATAGGCGTGAGCCACCAGTGTCCGGCAGTTTATAAAATCTTAACTCTCGTGATGTATTTTCTTGAGCCACACCTGCAGCCCATCTGCTGTGTTATGGGAACACTTATTTTGAGATATTTTGTTTATACATAGTCACAGAATTGACGTTTTCTTATCTGATTTGATAGGAAGCAGTAGAGAAATATGAAGAAGTGCTACATAATTTGGAATTTGCAAAGGAGCTTCAGAAAACCTTTGCTGGACTGAGCCAAGAAGTGAGTATGTTTGCTTTTCCCAAAACACTTTCAGTCAGTTACCCTGAAGAAAATGTTAATATCTAATAATAGTATTTGTTTATCACTGGGCTTGCCTTCTTTCTTTCTTTTCTTTCTTTCTTTTCTTTCTTTCTTTTCTTTCTTTCTTTCTTTCTTTCTTTCTCTCTTTCTTTCTTTCTTTCTTTCTTTCCTTCTTTCTTTCCTTCTTTCTTTCCTTCTTTCTTTCTCTTCTTCCTTCCTTTCTTCCTTCCTTCCTTCCTTCCTTCCCTCTTTCTCTCTTTCTCTCCTCTCTTTCTTTCTCTCTTTTGTTTTGGTGGCCGTGCAGTTTGAACTCTGGGCTTGGGTGCTGTCCCTCAGCTCTTCAGCTCAAGGCTAGCACTCTACCACTTGAGCCACAGCGCCACTTCCCATTTTCTGGTGGTTTATTAGAGATAAGAGTTTCATGGACTTTCCTGCCCAGGCTGGCTTTGAACTGCGATCCTCAGATCTCAGCCTCCTAGGTAGTTAGGATTATAAGCATGAGCCACTGACACCAGACTTTATCCACTAGATTTCTGTTAATATTGTACTGGGGATGGGAGATTGAGAAGAGCAGTTTTCTGAGTTTCTGGAATCTGAAGGAAACATGCCTCTTTTCTTTCTGTTTCAGATAGGATTTTGACAATCCTGTCTCAGCCCTAGTGTTAGTATTAATGTGCTACCATGCCTGGCTAAACATCTCTCAGAGTTTATTGTTACTGTATCAATAACATATCCATTGGCAGAATCTTAAGGGTTTTTGTTTATCTTCTTGTTGGAAAATATCCAATATGATGAAAACTTTGCATGTAAAACCTATGAGAGGCTGGGCAACAGTGGCTCATGCCTGTAATCCTAGCTGAGCTCTGAGGATCGCATTTTAAAGCCAGCCTGTGCAGGAAAGTCCGTGAGACTCTTCAATAAACTACTCAGAAAAAGCCAGAAGTGGTGTTGTGGCTCATGTGGTGGTAGAGCACTATCCTTGAGCACAAAGAGGCTCCGGGACAGTGCCTAGGCCCTGAGTTCAATCCCCAGGAACACACACACACACACACACACACACAGGCGCGCACGCACGCATGCACGCACGCACGCACGTACTCGCGTACTTGCGTGCGTGCACACACACACACACATCCTATGAGAGGAAAATTATTTTCTTAGTGGAACTGATGTAATTTTTTTTTTTTTTTTTGCTGGTCCTAAGGCTTGAACTCAGGGCCTGGGTGCTATCCCTGAGCTTTTTTGCTCAAGGTTAGTGCTCTGCCACTTGAGATATAGCTCTACTTTTTTATTTTGTTTCTTTTTTTTTGTTTTTGATAGTAATTGGAGATAAGAGTCTCATGGACTCTTTATTTTGTACATTTTGAATTTTGGAGTAAATGCCTATTTGTAATGAGATATTTTGGGGCTAGGGCTGAAGTTTTGAAATGAAAATCATTTGTGTTTTATATATATGTATACACATAGCCTGAAAGTAATATACTGTATTCAGTGCATAGACAATTTAACTATGATCCATCACAGGCAAGTGCCTGACTTTCAAATCCTTAATCTTTAGCTAATCTTTGATTAGCTAATCACAGGAGATTAGGTGTGGGATTTTCTACTTGAGATGTCAAGTTGGTGCTCAGTAAATATCAGGGGGTGTGTGTGTGTGTGTTAGGTTTTAAATTGAGGGTCTTATACTTGCTAAATAGTATTTTACAACTTAATTCCAAATTTTGGAATTTTCAGTCAAGCATTATCAAACTGTGTTACATTTCTAAGAAAAAGTGTTAACTTTTCAGTTGTGTGTGTGTGTGTGTGTGTGTGTGTGTGTGTGTGTGTGTGTGTGTGTGTGTGTGTGTGTGTGTGTGTGTGTGTGTGTGTGTGTGTGTGTTGGTACTGGAGCTTAAACTCAGGGCTTTTTTTTTTTTTTTTTTTGGGTCAGTCATACGGCTTAAACTCTGGGCCTGGGCACTGTTCCTCAGCTCTTTAGCTCAAGGCAAGTGCTCTACCGCTTGAGCTACAGTGCCATTTCCAGTTTTCTGGTAGTTAATTGGTGATATGAGTTTCATGGACTTTCCTGCCTGGCCTTTAAACTATGATCCTCAGATTTGAGCCTCCTGAGTAGCTAGGGTTACAGGCGTGAGCCACTGGCGCCCGGCACAAACTGAGGGCTTTTTTGCTCAAGGTTGGTGGTCTACCATTTGTGCAAACCTCCACTTCTGCCTTTTTGCTCATTAATTGGAGATCAGGGTCTCACAGACCTTTCTGCTCAGGCTGGCTTTGAACATTGATCCTCAGATCTCAGTATCCTGAGTCACTAGGATTGTTGGTATGAGCCACTGGCACCTATCTTTCAAGCCCTTATACTTGAGCAAGTCTTCTATTAGTTGCACATTGACTTTTCTCTTCTTTTTTTTTTCTTTTTCTTTTTGTCAGTCGTGGGGCTTGAACTCTAGGCCTGGGCGCTGTCCTTGAGCTCTTCAGCTCAGGGCTAGCACTCTACCACTTGAGCCACAGTGTCACTTCTGGACTTTTCTGTTTATGTGGTGCTGAGGAATCAAACCTGGGGCCTCATGCATGCCAGGCAAGCACTTTACTGCTGAGCTACCTTCCCAACCCTGAAAATTGACTTCTAAATTATTTTTCCCCTGGTAATTTTTTTAAAAAATCTTCCAAATTAAACTAAAACTCTTTTTGGGGGGGGTATTGGTACTAAGGTTTGATCTCAGAGCTTGGGTACTATTCATGAGCTCTTTTGCTCAAGGCTAGTACCCTACCATTTGTGTCACAGCTCTACTTCCAACTTCTTGGTGGTTAATTGGAAATAAGAGACTCACAGACTTTCCTGCCTAGGCTGGTTTTGAAACGTGATCCTCAGTTCTCAGCCTGAGTAGCTAAGATTATAGGCACAAGCCACTGGAACCCAACCTAAAGCAATTTTCTTTAAACAGTTACCATAAAAGTCTTTACAGCTGGGTGCTGGTGGCTCACACCTGTAACCCTAGCTACTCAGGAGGCTGAGATCTGAGGATCACAGTTCAAAGCCAGCCCAGGCAGGAAAGTCTGTGAGACTCTTATCTCCAATTAACCACCAGAAAACTGCAAGTGGCTCCGTGGCTTAAGTGGAAGAGTGCAAACCTTGAGCTGAAGAGCTCAGAGACAGTGCCCAGGCTAAGTTCAAGCCCCATGACCAACCAAAAATAACATACATAAGTAAGGAAATGTTCTGTGTTGATAGTATGGACATAATGGTTAATACCTATCATGCTTTATTATAGTGATAAAGTATAGGCTGGAGTTGAGAGTCAGATAATTGGAATTCCTTTGGCTGTGGTTATCTGAGACAAATCAGTTTTTTACTCAGTGACTTCTTAACTAGGAAAGGAGATAGGTTCAATAAACTGGTTGATAGTTGTGAGAATTACCATCTATTTTCAGCTTTCTGGGGTTCAATTCTGTAACATACGAATTGCTAATATGGGTAGTGGACAGTTGTCAACCTGCATTTGTTTTAACAGCTACTGAAAGCACAGAAAAAGGCCCAGAGAAGGGAACAAATGCTAAAGCTTGAGGCTGAGAAGAAAAAGCTCCGAACTATACTTCAGGTTCAATATGTATTGCAGAACTTGACACAGGAACATGTGCAAAATGACTTCAAAGGGGGCTTGAATGGTGCAGTGTATTTGCCTTCAAAAGAACTTGACTACCTCATTAAGTTTTCAAAACTGACCTGCCCTGAACGAAATGAAAGTCTGAGGTAAGTTCTTGAACTAGAACAAAAAGCATTTTAACCTTGTTTTTTAGTTATATGTGTATGTGTGTGTATGTCTGTGTGTGTGTGAGTGTGAGTGTGAGTGAGTGACTGTGTTTAGGACAGTGGTTTAAGACCAAACCAGGCAGAAAAGTTCAAGAGAGCCCTTCTGAAAGAAGAGTTAGACCCAGTGTCATCCACTCACTATCCAGACAAGATGAGAAGCCTCACAGAGGCAGATCCAGCACTTGGTAAGAATTGAGATTCTGTCAAAAATACCCAGGGAAAAAAAAAGGTCTAGAAGTGTGGCTTAACAGTGGAATGTCTGCCTAGCAATCTCAGGCCCTGAGTTCAAACTCCAGTACTTTGTACAATTAATATACACTAATAAAAATACTTAAAAAAAAAACAGGCTGGGAAGGTGGCTCAGTGGTAGAGTGCTTGCCTTGCATGCATGAGGCCCTGGGTTTGATTCCTCAGTACAACATAAACAGAAAAAGCTGGAAGTGGAGCTGTGGCTCCAGTGTTAGAGTGCTTGCCTTGGGCTGAAGAGCTCAGGGACAGTGCCCAGCACCCAGGTCCAGGTCCAGGTTCATTACCGACAAAAATAAAAAATTTTTTTAAAAAAAGTTTTTTGTTGTTGTTGTTGTTGGTAGTGGTGGTAGTGATAGTCATGGGGCTTGGGTCCTGGGTGCAGTCCCTGAGCTCTTTTGCTCAAGGTTAGCACTCTACCAGTTTAAGTCACTGTGCCACTTCCAGTTTTCTGGTACTTAATTGGAGATAAGAGCCTCACAGACTTTTCTGACTGGGCTGGCTTTGAACTGTGATCTTCTGATCTCAGATTCCTGAGTAGCTAGGATTACAGGTGTGAGCCATGAGCATCCAGCTAATTATTTGTATTTTTATGTATTTTTATTTCTGTTACTTTCGCCTCACTTCAGTAGATTCAGTGATATAGCTGTTGGCAAAACATAATTTGAATAATAAGTTGATCTCTTTAAAGTTAAATGCAGCTCTTAATATTTCCATTGCATTTTCTTTCCTTGAGACATATACTTGATAACCAATGATACTATAGTGCAGCTTTGAATTCTTGATCTGTTCTTGATACTTTGATTTGGTGTATGTAATTTTTTTCCCCCATTCCTGGGGCTTGAACTCAGGGCCTAGGCACTGTCCCTGATCTTCTTTAGCTCAAAGCTGGCTCTCTTGAGCCACAACGCCACTTCTAACTTTTCCTGTTTATGTGGTACTGAGGAATTGAACCCAGGGCTTCATGCATGACTAGCAAGCACTCTACCACTAAGCCACATTCCTAGCCCCTGTAATATTTAGTAACTTTAGGGAAAATTTTTTATCCTTGAAATTCTTTAATGGGCATTTAATCACCTCTCATACATTTCTAGTTTTCTTAAATGGGCATTTAATCACCTCTCATACATTTCTAGTTTTATTTCCAAAGTGTAAAAGGGCAAAATTAATACTTGAATGTATTAACTGATGCTGGATTACATTGTATAAACTGTACCAATCCGTGATACATATGTTCTGCTGCTGCTTTTCTTGGCAGTGTTGAAGACCAGATGGAGCAGTCATCCTTGTGCTTTTGGGACCTCGTGGAAGGTAGTGAGAAAGCAGTGGTAGGAACGACATGTGAGTCTCCTCTATTCTGGACTTTTATAGCAAATACTAAGCTTGATGTCAGGAAGTTTAGTATGATATGGAGGGTCTAAACTGTCAGTGCATCAGAACTTACACATCTGACTGTACCATATGTCTTCAGTAGGAGAATGGTCCCTTTGTTTAGTTGTGTTCAAAGCAGCTGTTGTGTGGTCCTGCACTCTAAAATGGGCCTTCAGGAGAATTTGAAGTGGCAAGTCAGTATGATTTGGAACAAGAGTTAAGTACCACTGCTGGCTTCCACACTAGCTTGATCATTTAGGGGTTCAGTTCAGTGTCCTGAATAGTGTAGCACTTGTTCTATTTAAGAATCTTAAATCTATGCATTAATAAGAAGGCTTAACCACCAGAAAACATGAATGGCTTGTTGTTAAGTGATTTGAAGATAACCTGAAGAGACTGAGTCCTTTTAGCTTCTTAAATAGCCATTGGGTAAAATGACCAAGTACAAATGGCCAGATGTGAAGAATGAAATTGCATGGTTTATGAGATAAAACCTATTAAAACTAATAAACTTTTGTCATTTGATTTCTTCCTGTTTAGAAAATACCCAAGCACATATAACTTTCAAGATTTCTAAGTTTTACATGTTAATCACAAGTGTACTTATGTTCCCAGTTACTGAGGAAGCAGAAGGATTGCTTGAGATGAGGAGTTTGAGGCTTGCCTGATTAAATATAGGGAATACTGTTTCCAAAAAGAAAAGATAAGAAAGAAAATGCCTTGGAAATTGTTTGGGAGTTTTTAAAAATAATGAAATTTTACGTTTTTTGATATTCATTCATTTATTTAGGGTGCCTGTGTGGGGCTTGAACTCAGGGCCTGGACACTGTCCTTGATTTTTCACTTAAGACTAGAACTCTACCCTTGAGCCACAGCTTCCCTTCTGGATTTTTTTTTTTTTTTTTGGTCTGGTCGTTGGGCCTGAACTCTGGGCCTGGGCACTGTCCCTCAGCTCTTCAGCTCAAGGCTAGCACTCTACCACTTGAGCCACAGTGCCACTTCTGGCTTTTTTTTTTCTTTTTGCTTATGTGGTGCTGAGGAATTGAGCCCAGGGCCTCAGGCATGCAAGGCAAGCGCTCTACTACTGAGCCCTTCCCAGCCCCCCCTTCTGGATTTTTTTGGTGGATAACTGGAGATAAGAGTTTCACCAACTTTCTGGCCTGGGCCAACTTCAAACTGTGATACTCAGATTTCAGCCTCCTGAATAGCAAAGATTACAGGTGTGAGCCACTGGCACCTGGCTGGTAGTTGTAATAAAATTAAATTATACTTCCTGTACAACCAAGTAATAACACTTCAGTCCAAGGAAAATGCAAATGTGTTCATACAAATATCTGTGTGTGAATGTTCTTCCTGTTTCTATTTTTTTTTTTTTTGATCAGTCATGGGGCTTGAACTCAAGGACTGGGTATTTTCTCTGAGCTTTTTCAAGGCACTCTACCACTTGAACCATAGCATCACTCCTGGATTTCTGGTTGTTAATTGGAGATAAGAGTTTTATGCACTTTCCTACCTGGGCCAGCTTTGTACTGTGGTCCTTAGATCTCAGCTTCCTGAGTAGCTAGGATTACAGGTGTGAGCCACCAGCTCCTGGCCCTGTTTCTATTCTCAATAGTCTTCAGCTAGACATAGTCTTGATGCATATCACTGTAATTGACACAGGAAACAGTATGGATGAATCTCAAAATAATTATGCTTGGTGAAAGAAGCCAGACAGTAAATGAGTATTTATTGTATTATTTAATTTATATGAAATTCTGAGAAAGGCTTTTGGTTGCCAGGGACCAGAAGATGGGATTAATTGTAAAGGAACATGAGGGAACTTTTGGGTGTGGTGGTGAAAATGCTTTATATCATGGTTCTAAGGGTGGTAACATGACTATGTATCCGTTAGAATTATGCACTTAAAATAAGTAAATTTGGGCTGGGAAGGTGGCTCAGTGGTAGAGCACTTGCCTTGCATGCATGAGGCCCTGGGTTCGATTCCTCAGCACCACATAAGCAAAAAGAAAAAAGACCGGAAGTGGCACTGTGGCTCAAGTGGTAGAGCGCTAGCCTTGAGCTGAAGAGCTGAGGGACAGCGCCCAGGCCAAGAGTTCAGGCCCCACAACCAGACCCGCTCCCCCCCCAAAAGTAAATTTTGTCTTTTAAAGAAATAATAGTAAAATTAAGTTATGATGACTGCTTAGTTTGGGAATTATGTTTTTACTTGATATTTAAAATGAAATAGTCTTTAGACCTGTATTTTGTAGTATAGCAACTTTAATAGCAACTTAAGATTTTTCTTGATCATCTAATGGTGATGTGCTAGGAGTGACATCAAGCTTAACTCAAGTAAAATATTTAATTATGGATTTTTAAATTTATTTTTTTGTGCTGGTACTGGGGCTTGAACTCAGGGCCTAGGCACTGTCCCTGAGCTTTTTTGTTTAAGGCTAGTGCTCTACGACTTGAACCACAGCCCCACTACCAGCTTTTTGGGTAGTTAATTGGAAATAAGAGTCTCACAGTCATTCTGTTTGGGCTGGCTTTGAACCTGTGATCCTAAGATCTTTGCTTCCTGAGTAGTTAGGATTACAAGCATGAGCCACCAGCATCTGGTTTAAATTATGTAGTTTAAAGATACTTAAGGGGCTGGGAATGTGGCTTAGTGGTAAAGTACTTGCCTAGCATGCATAAGGCCCTGGGTTTAATTTCTTAGTACCACATAATCATAAAATAAATTTAATAAACATGTTTTAAATATACTTAAGGTCCTGGAATGGTGACTCATGCCTGTAATTCCAGCTACTTGGGAAGTGGAGGTCGGAGTATTAGAGTCTTACCTATCAAGTTCTTGGCCCTGAGTTCAAACCCCAGTTACTGCCTCAAACAAAGCAAGAAACAACTTAAGAGATTGTTTTGAATGGGTTATGTTTGAGGAATTAACTTTTCCTTTACCAAAGCCTTAATTAATAAGGAAGAATAGTAGCTAATTACAATGTTTGAGGGGTAGATGAGAAAAGTGCCTTCTCTCTCTCAGCCCAGGGAACCAGTGTAATCTTCTGTGACACTCTGATTAGGTGCTCTGATATTTGTTTAGTCATTTTCAAATAGTAGAAATGGAGTTTACCTTGCCCATGTAATTGTAACCCCTCTGTACGGTATTTTCATAATAAAAAAGAAAAAAGAAAAAGAAATGGAGGCCCAGATAAGCTTAAATTATTTGCTCAGTTTTGAGATCTTATCTTCTAAAGTTTAAGTTGCTGCAGCATCAAATAAAGATGGAATACCTATTAGCTTTTCATGGTACTTACTATTCCAAATCTCTCCATTGTAAACTATATACTATAATTAGGATAAAATAAGGATAAGGTATAATAAGGATTAAGTATAACTAGCCAGACAAAATAAGAATTTCTAGTTCTTAGAATTTTAATAAACTATTTGATTATATGATAACTTTTAATCACTCTTTTTTTAGACAAACATGTGAAAGAGCTACTGTCTCAGTTGCTGAACTCAGGTTATTTTGAAAGCATTCCAGTTCCCCAAAATTCTAAGGAAAAAGAAGTGTCCTTAGAGGAAGATATGCTAATACAGTCAAAAAAGAAAAAACAATTATTGAAGACTGAATCTATCAAAGAACCAGGTTTGTTGTAATCTCTGAAATTCTTTAGTGGTTACATTTTTAACCTGCTTTAAAAACTTAGCATACAATTAGTTATACAAGGGGGATTTCATGGATTTGCATGAATATATATAATGTATTCTAATCTATCTGCTCACCATCACCTTTCTTTACCCCCTCCTCCTTCCTAATACAGTTTCAGTGTGTTGCTTGTTTTATTTTCATGCAGTGTATTTTGACTATTCATCCTCTTTCACCCTCTTTAACACTGCATATTGATTGATTGATTGATTGATTGATTGTTGGTCTTGGAACCTGAACTCTGGACCTGGGTGCTGTCCCTCAGCTCTTCTGCTCAAGGCTAGCAATCTACCACTTGAGCCACAGAGCCACTTCCAGCTTTTTTCTGCATATGTGGTGCTGAGGAATCAAACTCAGGGCCTCATGCATGCAAGGCAAACACTCTACCACTGAGCCACCTTCCCAGCCCCAACACTGCATTTTTAAACAGTCATGATTTTAATTTGTTGGATTCTAGATACATGGAAATTATTACTTGCTGCAAGATAAACCTAGATTTAGGAGCCACTCTTTTTTTTTGTTGTTGTTAGAATTCAGAGTGAAACCTAATAGAAACATTAGGTTATTTTTTTTTTCTGAGAAACTACATTAGTCCCAAGTGAGACATTTGTGAAATCTGAATGAAGTGTTAAACCTATTTTAGTAAGATAATTCCATTTAAAACTGTAGTTTAGGGGCTGGGAAGGTGGCTCAAGTGGTAAAGCGCTAGCCTTGAGCTGAAGAGCTAACAGACAGCACCCAGGCCCAGAGTTCAGGCCCCACAACCAGCAAAAAAACAAACATTCCCCCCCCCCCCCAAAAAAAATCCTGTAGTTTAAATGTAAGGTATGGTAGAATCAAATCCTGTTGTAGGATGAGAATGTAAGTAACATAAGGTTAGTGTGTTGATGTAGGGGGGAAAAAGTTAGGGAAGGAATTTTCACAATTATCATTTTCTTGGAAAAGAAATACTTTTTTTTTTTTTTTGCTGATCATGGGGCCTGAACTCTGGGCCTGGGTGCTGTACCTCAGCTCTTCAGCTCAAGGCTATCAGCTCTACCACTTGAGCCAAAACATCACTTCCGGCTTTTTCTGTTTATGTGGTGCTGAGGAATTGAATCCAGGACCTCATGCATGTAAGGCGATCACTCTACCATTGAGCCACCTTCCCAGCCCAGAAAAGAAATACTTTAAGCAGAATTTTTGCTTTTTGTTTATTGGGTTGGATTTACTAAAGAAATAATCTTTTGGGCTGGGAAGGTGGCTCAGTGGTAGAGCGCTTGCCTTGCATGCCTGAGGCCCTGGGTTTGATTCCTCAGCACCACATAAGCAAAATGGAAAAAAGCCGGAAGTGGCGCTGTGGCTCAAGTGGTAGAGTGCTAGCCTTGAGCTGAAGAGCTGAGGGACAGCGCCCAGGCCCAGAGTTCAGGCCCCATGACCGGAACCAAAAAAAAAAAAAAAAGAAATATATCTTTCTATAGAGGTAAACAAGGCAGGGCAAAGTCTGTTCCTCTGTTTACCTTTCTCTTAAGAATTTCCTGATGTTAATCTGGCTTGGAAGAGGCTTTATTTAATTATTTGTTTATTTAAAATTTTTTTTTTATTATTCAGCCTTGAGCTGAAGAGCTGAGAGACAGCGCCCAAGCCCAGAGTTCAGGCCCCATGACCGGACCCCCCCCCCCAAAAAAAAAGAGGTTTTAAAAGGCTCTATTTCAAGTTAAGATGACTAGTTATTGTGTCATGAGATCTGAACTCTAAATTTACTTACTTAGTTATTGGTAGTACTGAGCTTTAATTTAGGGCCTGGGCATTATCACTTAGCTTTTTTGCTCGAGGCTGATGCTCTACCATTTGAGCCACAGCTCTACTTCCAGGTTGATTGGACATAAGAACCTCAGGGACTTTTCTGTTTTCAAACTGTAATCCTCATATCTCAGCCTCCAGAGTAGTTAGGATTACAAGTGTGAACCAGTGGCACTTGGCTAAAATTGCAGTTTTAATAAAGCAATGTTTGTTGGTAGGAGAAAATAATCTTAATTTTTGAACAAGAATAAATTGATTAGCTATGTATGATGGCACAGTCCTGTAATCCCAGCACTCTGGAGGCTAGGGTAGGAGGATCATGAGTTTGGCACAAGTCTGGTCTACAGCAAGACCCTATCTCAGAAGAATAAATTTGTACCTAGAACTTGACCTTAGTGTTGTTTTTTGTTTTGCATGTACGTATGTTGCTTTTTGGATTTTTTTTTTCTTATGTGGTAGTACTGGAGTTTGAATTTGGGACTTTGTGCTTGTTAGGCAGGCCTTCTACCACTTGAGCCACACCCATGACTCACAAGTGTCATACATAAGAGAGACATTTAGTGGCGCTGTGGCTCAAGTGGTAGAGTGTTCACCTTGAGCTGAAGAGCTGAGAGAAGGTGCCCAGGGCCCAGAGTTTAAGCCCCATGACTGACAAAAACATAGGAGAAACATTTGATTTAGTGACCCTCAGCCTAGTGCTTTTTCTTTTATTTTGCAGTAAGGGGGATTAAACCAAGGCCTTGTGCATACTGGAGAAGTTCTACTACTGAGCTCCAACCCAGCCCTTTTACATGCTTTTGACCAATAGGCAATTGTTAGCAATTGCTCTGCAATAAATGCACTTAATTACATTATCACATCCCCTGAAATGCATTCCTGGAATGAACCCAGTTGTAGTCCATCTAAAAACTTGTCATTAGCCAGTATTATTGAATGCTGTCTTACCTTTCAGAGTGTCTTATGGAACTTCCAGAGCCAGCGATACAACCGCAGGAGGTAAGAGGCTAGGAGGCCGTTGGCAGCTGGTATTTTCTCAGACTTGTGTGCAGTGCTGTGGAAGGGAGATGAGGCTCTGGAGCCAGACTGCATGAGCTTGCTTGTGTCCTAACATGACTTTGGGCAAGACAGTCCACTGTGTCTATTATCTGCATACCTAAAATGAGCATATTAATAATATCTGCTTGATGGGGTTATTATAAGGTTTAAAGCTGTTAACCTAAATTACTTAGATTTTTGGTCTGACATATAATGGCATTGTATTGTTATATTGTTTTGATCCCTATGTTAGAATTTAAAGATGTGCAGGATTTTAATCTTTGGAGTTTATTCATACTGGCAGGAGAAGAGGGTATATTTGCTCTTTTTCTAACTAACATGGAAATTTGTGGAAGCTGGAAAGAATGGGAGAAATAATTGATATATGACAGAAATAAAGAAAAGGCTCTTAGCCTGGCACCAGTGACACACACATTTGTAATCCAAGCTACTCAAAAAGCTGAGAATTAAGAATCACTATTCGAAGCCAGCTGGTTCAGGAAACTTCCTGAAACACTTATCTCTAATTAACTTCCAAAAAGCCAGAAGTAAAGCTGTGACTCAAATAGTAGAATACTCTCCTTGAGTGAAAAAGCTAAACAAGAGTATGAGGCCCTGAGTGCAGGCCTCAATACTGGCACAAAAAAGAAAAGAAAAAGCTCATAATAAAACTAAACAGTATAACTTCCTGAGTTTGAACTGTCCTGTGCTGTAATTTGTGAGGGAGTTAAGTAGGTGAAAGGTCCTATGGCTGGCAAAGGCAAAATAGTTTGGGTAAATTACAGGTCTAAATCAAACAGTTGTGGTACCATACTGTGCAGTTAGTAGTAGTAAGTTAAACCATAAATTACTGCTTTTGAAGTGTCAAAGTTTTATTTCTGTGAATTGAGAGAAAAAGAAAGGAACAAGAAGTCAGTGAGTATTTTCAATTAGATAAAGACAAAAGCTTCATGTCTGTATAGTAGCTCAGGCCAATGGATACATTAATATGAATAGACTGAACATAAAGGTCTATAAATCCTATGACTCAAGTAATTATTTTTCTGGTTAAGTTTTTGAACAGACGCTACATGACAGAAATAGATTATTTGAACAAACATGATGAGGAGCGATCTTGGGAAGCAGATTTTGCTAAGAAGCCAAATCTCCCTAAATGTTGGGATATGCTTAGTCAACCAGATGTTCCAGAGAAGACACAGGAATCCTTAAAGTCCTGGGAGCCTCCTGCAAAGCACCAGGGTTCCTTAGAACAGAGGAAACAAGAGATTCCCAAGCTCAGGTCGGCTGTGCAGGAAGGACAGAAGCAGCAGCAGGAGATCTCCAAGCCCAAGCCACCTCCCAGCCAGTGGAAGCAAGAAACCCCAAACTCTGAAACAGGACGCCCTGAAGAGGAGCAGAAGAGGCTGGAGACACCAAAGCCTTGGGCCATTCCACTGCAGAAAGAACAAGAGCCGAAGAAACAGACTCCAAAGTCCTGGACATCCTCCCTGCAGAATGAACAGAATGTCAGCAAGTCGTGGGCTACTCCCAAAGGCAAAGAGCAGGACTCAAAACAGCCAGGGACTCCCAAATCCTGGGAAGACAGTGTTGAGAGTCAAAAACACTCTGGAACACCACAGTCACCGCATTCTCCACAGCCTTGGGGTGCAGCCAATGCAGGCCTACCAAATGATCAGCTCCTGCCCGGGAAGATGAATACAGAACCCAAAGATGTGAGTAGATTCAAATGTCTGCTGTCAGTAGAGGCCTACTAGGAGTTAATAGTAACTTTCTAGTTCTCTTTTCATATCCACAAAAAGACCTATATAAAATTAATGTAATATACTTAACTCTTAGGGTTAGATTTATTGTTTTCCATAGAACACTGGAAGTTTCAGTGCAATGTATCTTTAGTCTACCTTGATGAAATGTCTACAATTATAAAAGTTTTATTTGTTTATTTATTTACTTACTTTTTTTTTGGGCCCGGTCATGGGGCCTAAACTCTGGGCGTGGGAGCTGTCCCTCAGCTCTTCAGCTCAAGGCTAGTGCTCTACCACTTGAGCCACAGCGCCACTTCCGGCTTTTTTCTTTTTTCTTATGTGGTGCTGAGGAATTGAACCCAGGGCCTCAGGCATGCAAGGCAAGCGCTCTATCACTGAGCCACCTTCCCAGCCCCTATTTTTATTTTTATTTACATTGTAGTGCTTGAACTCAGGGCCTGGGCTCTTTCACTTAAGGCTCGTGCTTTACCACTTTGAGCCACAGCTCCATTTACAGTTTTCAGGTGGTTAATGAGAGATGAGTCTCATAAACTTCCTGACAGAACTGGCTTTGAACTGTGGTCCTCAGATCTCAAGTTTCTGAGTAGCTAGGATTATAGGCATAAGCTACCATTGCCCAGCTCACTTAGATATTTTGCTCAAGGCTGGCACTCTACCACTTGAGTCACAGTTCCACTTCCAGATTTTTGCCTTTTAATTGGAAATAAGAGTCTCCTAGACTTTCCTCCCAGGGCTGGCATTGAACCATGATCCTCAGATCTCAGTCTTTTGAGTAGGTAGAATTACAGGCTTGAGCCACCAGCACCTGGCAGCTTTCTTTCCCCTTCCCCTTCCCCTTCTCCTTTCTCTTCTTCCCTGTGCGTGTGTCAGTGCTAGTCCTGGGCCTTGAATTCAGGGCCTGAGTACTGTCCCTGAGTTTTTGCACTCAAGGCTAATGCTCTGTCAATTGACCCACAGATCTACTTCTGATATTTTGGTGGTTAATTGGAGATGAGTCTCCCACCATTTTGCTGCACAGGCTGGCTTCAATTTGCCATTCTCAGAGTTCAGCCTCCTGGGTAGTTAGGAATTCAGGCATGAGCCACTGGCAACCAGTTCCTGATTTATATTTCTGTGCCATATTAGCCAGTGGATTTCTAAGTCTTTTGTCTTCTACCAATGTGAGGAATCATTTTGCTTGGGGAAAGCAAAGCATTATGTTTTATAACTTAACTACCTTTAGCTCATTTTTGCCTTGAAGAAAGAAAAATTCAGTTATTTGTCCTATGAATTTTTGTTTTGCTAGTTCTGGGGCTTGAATTCAGGGCCTGGGCGCTGTCCCTGAGCTTCTATTTCTCAAGGCTATTACTCTATCATTTGAGCCACAGTGTTACTTCTGACTTTCTCTGTTTATGTGGTGCTGAGGAATTGAACCCAGAACTTGATGCATGCTAGGCAAGCACTCTACCACTAAGCCACATTCCCAGCCCATGAATTTTTTTAAGACACTTGTCTTGCTGTATAGTCCAGGCTGGCCTCAAACTTGTGAACTTATGATCCTTCTGCTTCACTCCCCTGAATGGTAGGATTCCAAGCAATGTATTCTTCTCTTTTTGGTTCACCCTTACCTCTCTTTTTCTTCATCCTAATATTAATTTATCTTCTATACCCTTTAGAAGATTGATAGTCACATTTAACTCATTAAATACCATTACAATAGTAATTGTAGAGTGATAACTTTTGACAAACGTATTGAAAAACCCAGTTTAATACCTCAAGAAAACTGTTCGAAAACTCCTTTACCATTCTAGAATATTGATGACATTCTATGTATTGGGTGGGATTTAAATTAGGGGTGCTTAGTTGGAAAGGTTAAAATTCATATTTAATTCACCTTTATGGCAAAGAGAGCATTATAATTTGTCATAGGTGTGTGTGTGTGTGTGTGTGTGTGTGTGTGACTCAAAGGACAGAGTTACTAATGCAGTTTTTGTATGCCTTTGCAGTCTCCCTTTGCCTAGAATATGATTATAATCTAGGACACAATAGAGTTCAAATCCAAAAGACTATATAACCCAAAGTTAACCACTACAGGTAGTACTTTTCTCCCCAGAGAGGCCATCTTACAGGCCCAGATGTTTATCTGGCACTTGTGAAGAGATACTGATGAAGACAGGCATGCTGATGGCTCTGAGAAGTAATTGTAAATCGTAGTATTGTAGGTTTTTTAATTAGAGATATACAACAACTTTTAGCATTTTAGCATGAGAGCTAAGCACTTTATAAATGTAATAGCCCTCAAGAGTGTAATTTTTAACAAAATGTAATAATTTATCTTCTTAATTCAAAGTGTGTATATGTTTTGTCTTATGTGTCTGTGTATACTTATATATACATACATCTTAATGTTTTTGAACTTATGTACATCTTAAAGATGAGATGTATGTTTAATGTAATGGTATTTTTGCCTTGGGGAAAATCAAGATGATTGGTACATCTTACCATAGAGAAAATATGGTAACCAATATCAGTAATAAAAATACTATTAAAATGTTTCTTTATTTTTTTTTCTTTCTTTTTGATGTTGCTTCTGAGGCTTGAACTCAGGGCCTGGCATTGTCCCTGAGCTTTTTTGCTCAAGGATAGAACTCTACCATTTGAGCTATACATCCATGTACAGCTTTTTTGAATGTTCATTGGAGATGAGAGTCTCATGGGTTTTCCTTCCCTGACTGGCTTTGAACTATAGTCCTCAGGTCTCAGCCTCCTGAATAACTAGCACTACAGGTATGAACCACTGGCACTTGGCTTTTTTTACTAATTTTTGTGGGGGTTTTTTTTTTTTTGGGGTCCGTCATGGGGCCTGAACTCTGGGCCTGGGCACTGTCCCTCAGCTCTTCAGCTCAAGGCTAGCGCTCTACCACTTGTGCCACAGCGCCACTTCCCGCTTTTTTCTTTTTGCTTATGTGGTGCTGAGGAATCGAACCCAGGGCCTCAGGCATGCAAGGCAAGCGCTCTACCACTGAGCCAACTTCCCAGCCCTTTGTGGGTTTTTTTTGTCTGTTGTGGGGCTTGAACTCTGGGCCTGGGTGCTGTCCCTCAGCTCTTAGGCTCAAGGCTAGTGCTCTACCACTTGAGCCACAGTGCCACTTCTAGTTTTCTAAGTGGTTAATTGGAGATAAGTCCAAGGACTTTCCTGCCCAGTCTGGCTTTGAACCACAATCCTCAGGTCTCAGCCTCCTGAGTAGCGTGAGCCACTGGTGTCCGGCTTTTTGTGCTTATTTTTAAAATAGCATGCAATAATAATTCAAGAGAGTTTTATGAAAACACTCTTTTAACAAGGGAGTTCTATTTGGAACATCTTTCTTTTAGAAAAAGAATATTTTAATTTTAGGAAGATTTGTTTTACATTAAAGTTACTCTGAACAGGAAAAACTGAAATTATTTAAAAATGCTTTTTTTTTCCCCACAGCACTAGGATTTTAATTCAGAACCTTGTGCTTGCCCAGCAGGCATTCTACTGGTTGAGCTCTTGCTCTCTTGTTTTTTTTTTTTTTGTTTTTTTTTTTTCATTATTTTTTTAAAGGGTCTTGACTTTTTGCCTGAGTTGGTCTGGGCTGTGGTCCTCCTATTCCTGCTTTTCACATAGCTGAAGTGAAGGTGTATGCTATTATTTGCAGTTTTTTATTGGTTGAGAAGTCTGGCAAACTTTTTGCTTTGGCTGGCTTTAAAACCTAGATCCTCCTGATCTAAGATGCCTCCCTGAGTAACAAGGATAAAGGGTATGAGGCACAGCCAGCAAGAAATGCCTTTATGTGGAAACTCTTTACCTGTGATAGTTGTAGCAAATGATCCTTGCTGTTTTAGTTTCATTAAGATGTGATGGTAACCTAAGATTCCTGACTTAGGCTGTTGACTTTGAATTTCACTCTTACACATGGTGGGTTTGTCTTATAGGTGCCTAAGCCAGTGCCTCAGCCTGTAGGTTCTTCCTCTGCCCTTCCAAAGGATCCAATACTGAGGAAAGAAAAACTGCAGGATCTGATGACCCAGATTCAAGGAACTTGTAACTTTATGCAAGTATGAGCTGTTTTTAAAGAGATTCTTAAGTGATATTCATGGAGCTACTAACTTCTAACTGAAGCAAGCAGTACAGTGAAATTGTTAAGCACATGGATTCCACTGTCCAAATGAGCAAGAGTCCTGGTTCTGCTGGCCCCTAGCTCCCAGAGCAAGTAACTTACCCTGTGCCTCAGTTTTTTATTTGAAAAATTAAGGTAATAGTCACTACTTCCTGAGTGTCATGAGTAAAGATGCGAAGTAAACATGAAAAGTGCTTCAAGCGTGATTCCTGCCATAGCATAGGTCATCAGTAGTTGTACAGAGCCTTTGAGAACCTGCTCCTGCCTTGTCTTCCATGCATTGAAGACTGGAATACATCCAGGGATGTAACATGCATCCAGACATAGCTGGTTGTAAGCTTGCACAAAATCAGTAGTTAAGTGCTAAAATTGTGTGAACGTACGTTTAAACTGTGTCATACAGACTCTTAACAGAATTACAGAATAGTGTGATATTTATGAAGGGCTGAAATAGTCAAATAAAGAATATATTTTTAAGGGAATAACATTTTTGCTTTTGATTTAGGACTGGAATTAAATTCCATTCCTGTCACTTGCCAGCTATATTCAAGATGAGTTATTTAACTCCCAACCTTGTTTATTTGCAAACACATTATATATTTCTTAAAGAACTAAAATGCTCACTATAAGTATATAACATAAGTAAGTATGGAAGGTTTCTCTGAAAGAAGCAAGATGTACAGACAGAAGAGAATGCTTTCTCATTATAAAAATGTTTAACAGCACAATCCAGTGAATGGTTGAGATAGATAATTAGATAATTGGGTATAGTAGAAATCAAAGTTCAGACTAGACTAGGATTAATGCTTTTATGCTTAAGACCTCAGATCAGGAATGACTTTCCAAAGTTAGGCCTTCAGATCGCTATGATGGTTTTAATTCAACCTTAAGGTATGACAGTTACTTGAAAGTTTTTGTGCTGATACTAGGGTTTGAACTGTGCTGGCTTTGTGCTGGCTCTGCTTGTTTGCTCCCGACTGGCACTCTACACTTGAACAGCTTTTTTTTTTTTTTGGTTGGTTATGGGGCTTGAACTCTGGATGTTGGCACTGTCCCTCAGCAATTGAGCTCAAAGTGAGCGCTCTACCACTTGACCCACAGTGCGACTTCCCATTTTTCTGGTGGTTAATTGGAGGCAAGAGTCTTAATGGACTTTCTTGCCCGGTCTGGCTTTGAACTTCAGTCCTCAGATTTCAGCCTCCTGAGTAGCTACCAGCACCTGACTTGAACAGCTTTTTGCTGGTTATTTTGCAGATGAAATAGATTTTGCTGCCAGGCTGACTTCTTCTGGATCTCAGCCTCTTAAGTAGCTGGGATTACAGGCCTGAGCCACCAGTATCCAGTTTAGAGTTTAATTTTGACTCTTAGTAAGTTAATATCTTGAGTAAAGTAACATCTTGAGATAGTTAATAGCTACTTACCTACACTTTAGCCAGATACTTCCAACTAATAACCTAAGAGTAACTCCATGAATAACAATGATAATAGCTTTTAAACGGAGTAGTTTTTGTTCATCCTCACAATTTAAAATCTTGTGACTAGGAGTCTGTTCTGGACTTTGACAAACCGTCAAGTGCAATTCCATCCCAGCCGCCATCAGCTTCGCCAGGTAGCCCATTAGGTATGTAATCATTGGAGACATAGAAAAAACAGCTTTAGAGCTTGTAGTTGTTCTTTCTTTTGTTCTGGTCCTGGGGCTTGAAGTCAGGGCCTGGGATCTGTCTCTGAGCTTTTTTGCTCAAGGCTAGCACTCTATTACTTGAGCCATAGCTCCACTTCCATAGCTAACAGTTGTTTCCTTTACAAATCATTCACTCTAGATAGCTTGAACTAGTAACCTCTGTATTAACTTATTCGTTGTGCCTGACTATCTGTCATCACTAGGTAAGTTGCCATTAGGCAGTAATGGCTTAAACTGACCTTTTTGCATTTTTTGGAGCAAATCTGTAAATAAAAATGCCCATAGCTGTTTCTGCAGTTTAAAAAAATGCCCTTGCAGTGATTTCTGACTAGAACTTTATTGACTCTCTTGGTTTCTAAATCTAGTATGAAGGCTTGTGGGTCTTCACTGTGAGTAAGATTATCTCAAAGCAGAGATTAATATAGTCACTGATGATGCAGCATAGATGGGAATCTAGTGGGGTACTTCACAGCCTAGGCTTTCTGCACATGCCAGCTTTTCTTAGGCAAGTGGGGCTTGAACCATAGCCATAGTCCAGCTGTGTGGGCAGTGAGCACCAACAGGAGACTGGTGCAGTAATTATTCCTAGAGATTATGTAACAGAAGTGATGGATGTTGAAAGAGACAGAACTGAAAACTATGTGGTTAGTTGCAAAGCTTGTTAATATATATAGTCAGAGAGAAAGAAACCCTAGATGACCCAGCTAAGACTTAATTGTGAAACTTAAGTATATTAGTTAATAACTACTCCTGGCACCTCAGATTTTCTCTCTCAGTTTTACCAGTGTTACCAGTTTTATTTATTTATGTCGGTTGTAGGGCTTGAATGCTGGGCTTCGGTGCTGTCCCTGAGCTCTTCAGCTCAAGGCGAGCACTCTACCACTTGAACCACAGCGCTACTTCTGGTTTTCTGGTGGTTAATTGGAGATAAGAGTCTCATGGACTTTCCTGTCCGGTCTGGCTTTGAACTGTGATCCTCAGATCTGAGCCTCCTGAGTAGCTAGGATTACAGACCTGAACCACGAGTGCCCAGCACGTTATATTTAAAAGGCAGTTTTTTTTTTCTTTTGGAAGCCTTTCACCCATGTCACATTAAAACATCACACCTATCACAGGTAGACTTGGTCTTTCCCACTCCTGTACCATCTGCACAGATGAAGAATTCTTGGGCTCTTATAGTATACGGTGGGGCTTATGACCTAGTTCTTCGCACAGTGCTTTCTTTGACAAGGTAAACTTCACTTTCTTCCCATTAATGTCCATTGACTTTTCTCCCTCGGTTATTTCATCCTACAGTATCTACAGAACAAAATGTGTCCAGTCCAAATGACTTTCTTCAAGAGCCATTAAAGGTAACTTCTCTGGATTGTCTTTCATTTACTCTTTGCTATCCATGGAAGGACTCTTTCTTTGGCAAGAATGAACTTGACTTTTTGGTTCTAATATATCTAACTGACTTGGTAAAAGTGTTCTAAGTGTTTCAGGAAGTGGAGCTGTGGCTCAAAGTGATAGAGTTCTAACCTTGAGCAAAAGAGCTAAGGACCTGCGCACTGTCCCTGAGCTTCTTTTGCTCAAGGCTAGTACTCTACCACCTGAGCCACAGCACCACTTCTGGTTTTTTTTCTGTTTATGTGGTGCTGTGGAATTGAACCCAGGGCTTCTTGCATGCTAGGCAAGTATTCTACCACCAAGCCACATTCCCAGTCCAAAAAAATTTTTTTAATAAAAAATATCTAGTGTTTCAAATTAAAAACAAGTGGCCCTAAAAATGTTATATGATGACTTCTGTTGCAAAAATTGGTTATAAAAGGAAAGGTTATCTAAATTAGTAAGGAAAGAGCAATCCTGAAGAATAGGTGCCTTGTCTAAAATATTATATTGTTGTGGTGCTAGAAAGTCACCTAGTCTATTGGCACAGGACAGGGTCTGAAAAAAGAAACTAATTCTGTTTAGTCTATAGTTAACTAGTTCCTCCCTCATCCTCATAAGAATTAACAATCTGAGAAACTATGCTTTACACAGTATGCTTAGAAACCCAAAGGGGGACTGGGAAGGTGGCTCAGTAGTAGAGCGCTTGCCTTGCATGCCTGAGGCCCTGGGTTCAATTCCTCAGCACCACATAAGCAAAAAGAAAAAAGCTGGAAGTGGCACTGTGGCTCAAGTGGTAGAGCGCTAGCCTTGAGCTGAAGAGCTGAGGAACAGTGCCCAGGCCCAGAGTTCAGGCCCCATGACTGGACCCCCCCCAAAAAAAAAGAAACCCAAAAGGGACAGCCTGGCACCAATGGCTCACACCTGTCATCCTAGCTACTCAGGAGGCTGAGATTTGAGGATTGTGGTTCAGAGTCAGCTTGGGTAGGAAAGTCCAGGAGACATTTATCTCCAATTAACCACCAAACTGGAAGTGGTGCTTTGGCTCAAAGTGGTACAGTGTTAGCCTTGAGCGAAAAAGCTCAGGGATAGCACCTAGGCCTGAGTTCAAGCCCCAGGACTGGCAAAAAAAAAAACAAACACACACCAAAGGAACCCGACTATTGAGATCTCTGACTGCCACATCAAATGCCCTAGGTCCCTGGCCTTCTGGTCATTAGTCTGTGTGTGTGTGTGTGTGTGTGTGTGTGTGTGTGTGTGTGTGTGTGTGTGTAAAAAACACCAAAGGGACCCGACTATTGAGATCTCTGACTGCCACATCAAATGCCCTAGGTCCCTGGCCTTCTGTGTGTGTGTGTGTGTGTGTGTGTGTGTGTGTGTGTGTGTGTAAATGCCCTAGGTCCCTGGCCTTCTGGGTGTGTGTGTGTGTGTGTGTGTGTGTGTGTGTGTGTGTGTGTGTGTGTGTGTGTGTGTGTGTGTATGTATATGTAGGGACCCGACTATTGAGATCTCTGACTGCCACATCAAATGCCCTAGGTCCCTGGCCTTCTGTGTGTGTGTGTGTGTGTGTGTGTGTGTGTGTGTGTGTGTGTGTGTGTGTGTGTGTGTGTGTGTGTGTGTGTGTGTGTGTGTGTGTCCCTGCCCTAGGTCCCTGGCCTTCTGTGTGTGTGTGTGTGTGTCCCTGGCCTTCCGGTCGTGTGTGTGTGTGTGTGTCCCTGGCCTTCTGGTTGTGTGTGTGTGTGTGTGTGTGTGTGTGTGTGTGTGTGTGTTGGGGCTTGGGCTCTGGTCATTACCGTGTGTGTGTGTGTGCTGGGGCTTGGGCTCAGGGCCTGGATGTTGTCCTTGAGCTGTGGTGCAAGTGGCAGAGTGCCACCGTGTGTGTGTGTGTGTGTGTGTGCTGGGGCTTAAACTCAGGGCTCAGGGCCTGGATGTTGTCCTTGAGCTGTGGTGCAAGTGGCAGAGTGCCAGCCTTGAGCACAAAAGCTCAGGGACAGCTACCAGGGCCTGAATTCAAGCCTAGAACTGGCACAAAAAAGTAAAAATAAAGAAAACATGCCTTTTACAATGTACACCTTCCTGTGTCTAGGCCACCTCTCCAGTTACCTGTGGTTCAGATGCTTGCTTGTTGATGACTAATCAGGCTTCATCAGGATCTGAAGCAGATTTTATGACCTCACAGACTGCTAAGGTAGTTAAATACCAATTGTCTTCATTTCTTTTTTCTTTTTTAAATTGTGAAAATACCATACAGAGTGGTTACAATTACATGGGCAAGCAATTGTCTTCATTTCTTTCCTGTCTAAAAGAATTAATAAGGTGGCTAATGCCTGTAATCAGGAGGCTGAGATCTGAGGATCACAGTTTGAAACCAGCTGTGGCAGGAAAGCCTGTGAGACTTTTATCTCCAATTAACCAGAAAACCTGATATGGCTTGGTAGGTTACAGTGCTAAGTCTTGATTGCAAAAGTTCAGGAACAGCTTCCAGACCCTAAGTTCAAGCCCCATGACCAACCCTCTCTCTTCCCTCCTAATATAAAGTAGAACCATCTTATGAATTACAGGCATGAAAAGTTGAATGATGTAGTATTTGTATTGATTATATATTACTTTCTATAGATATTGGTCTTCCAAGACTTATACAGGGTACTTTATCGTGGCTGTGCCATATAAGTAGATTTATATTTACTTACTGCCTTCACATATGTAATATATGTTGATTTTTAAAAGGAAAAAGTGCAAAATTGTAAGTAAGACTAAGTCAAGTTTCTCATTGTACAATACTGAAGAAATACTTAAGAGAAAAATCTCTTAGAAATATAACTGATGTCTTAACTTTTATAGTATTAATATTAATTCAGTTAGAATTAGTCTCTGTTCAGTCTTTTCAAAAAGCACTTTGACAGTTATTAGTCATGCTTTTAGTTCTGTGTGTGTATGCATGCACATGTGTGTTCTGGAACTTGAACTCATATCCTGGGCTCTGTCCCTGAGCTTTTTTTGTTCAAGGCTATAGCTCTTCCACTTGAGCCACAACTCTAGTTTTTGGTGGTTAATTGGAGATAAGAATCTCATGGACTGGGGCTGGGAAGGTGGCTCAGTGGTAGAGCGCTTGACTTGCATGCTCGAGGCCCTGGGTTCGGATTCCTCAGCACCACATAAGCAAAAAGAAAAAAGCCAGAAGTGGCGCAGTGGCTCAAGTGGTAGAGCGCTAGCCTTGAGCTGAAGAGCTGAGGGACAGTGCCCAGGCCCAGAGTTCAGGGCCCATGACCGGACCCCCAAAAAAAAAAAAAGAATCTCATGGACTTTCCTGCCCAGGCTAGCTTTGAACTGTGATCCTCAGATCTCAGCCTCCTGAGTAGCTATGATTTTAGGCATAAGCCACAGGTGCTCAGAGCTGTTTTTGTAGTTTTTGCCATTTGAGCAAAGTCTTGAGAGTTTTGGAGGACAATTTAGCAAGAATTAGGTTTTGCTTTGGGATGAACTATTGTATATGAATATGTATTCATTTCTAGAATATAAGAAAGCATAAATAGGGGCTGGGAAGGTGGCTCAGTGGTAGAGTGCTTGCCTTGCATGCATGAGGCCCTGGGTTCGATTCCTCAGTACCACATAAGCAGAAAAAAGCTGGAAGTGGCGCTGTGGCTCAAGTGGTAGAGTACTAGCCTTGAGCTGAAGAGCTGAGGGACAGCGCCTAGGCCTGGAGTTCAGGCCCCATGACCGAACCCCCCCCCCCAAAAAAAAAAAAAAAGAAAGCATAAGTAATAATTTGCTTTTATGGTGCTAACTTGGTCAAAATTGAGACAGCCCTTTTTTACCTTAATAATTCTTTCAGTGTATTTATTTTATAATCAGAGGCACATAGACATCTTTTTGTTCCTCTCCTACAAACCTGGTTCTTCTAAAGAAAAGGAGGAAGTGATTGTTGGTTAGTGACTCACAGTTATCTGCTTCATAATCTGATTAGGATTGGATTTTGATATCTTTTTAAGATTTTGACATCTGTATGTCAACAACTAGATTGTTTTTTTTTGATTACTCAGATCAGGATTGGTTTTCTTCCGGCAGCTGAATTAAAAATCCACTAGGGTGTCTTTAAACAGTAACACTTAGGATTCTAACCCCAGGTATTTCCTAGGTCAAATTGTGTTGGATAAAGTTTTAATGCTATTTGATTCTTTATTCAAAAATAGGATTTCACAATTTGAAAGATCTAGGTGCTTGTAAAAAGTTGAGCCCCTCATTTGTTAGACTGATTATTAGGGAGACTCTTTGGCTCAGTCAGCAAGCCGTGCAAAGCAAATACTAGTGTGCCTCCTCAGCAACTGAGATTTGAAATTGCAAGCAAAAGCTATTGTCTTGCATTCCTGCATTCAAATGCCAGCCTAAAGAATTGCTGACTTTTGTGAGTTTGGGGTTGAGTGTAAGTTCACTGCTTGTTATATGGCAGGTAATTGGCTGATGGTGCATTTCTCCTCTCTAGGCTGCAGTTCCCCCAAGCAAGCCTCCATCTTGCCTGGTGTCTCCCAACCCTCCTGTGTCAAAGGGCACTGAACAGGGCTTCCAGTCACCTCCAGCAAGTAGTTCACTAGCCATGAACACAGCGCCCTTTCAAGCCATGCAGACAGTGAGTATGAATCTAAGATGAGGACTGCAGTCCAGTGTTCCATTGAAGACTCATTGTTTCTCTTATGTCTGTTGGCTTTATATGAAAAATCTGCTATTTGTATCACTCTTATTTGGGCCAGTAGTATTTACAGATTTTATCCAATGGAAATACTGTTGGTGATAGAGGAATATTAAATCCATAACCTGTTGACTTTTCAGTAAGTGTATCCAAACATTGTTTCCTTTCTGACAATTAGTAGGCAGACGTGGTAAACCATCAAAATGTGTGGGTGATTTAATACCCAGCACAGTCACACCAGAAAGAAAAATGAAAACTAGCATAATACATGGGTGAGAAACATTATTTTCTGGCATCAACTTAACAGTAGTGATGATGACTAATAGTGTGACAGTGATGGGGAACCTGGAATAAGGACAGGTACTTGGGTGTTAGTCATCGTAGAATCTTTCTGTAACTTCACCCTGATCTTGCTGGTTCTGAGGGTCTTTGTTTTATGTTTAGTTTTTTGTAGTGTTTTAAATGACTAAGTATTTCTCTACAAACTGTATTTAAAACTGGATTTATATTTTATCGAAACACAAGAGTACCATAAAATAGTTCTTCCAAAGGAAAACCACTTAGTGAGCTATTAAGTTCTTTTCTTTACAGGGCCTTGTGTTCCACTCCAGCTTATTTGCAGTGAGGCCATGGAGTAGCAGTGGGAACAGACACAGTGCTGGGAGATAGGCTGGGGGACTTCTCAGTGCATGGTCAGTTACTTGGCTTGCTTTCCTTCTTTCCCTGGTGGTTCATCCTGCACAAGGCCACTTTGGATTTACCTTTTCTTTTCTTTTTGACAGTCCTTGGGCTTGAATTTTGGGCCTAACCACTGTCCCTGAGATTCTTTTGTTTAAGCCTAGCACTTTCCCACTTGAGTCACAATGCTACTTTCTGAGTCATTTATTGGAGGTAAGAAGTCTCATGGACTTTCCTGTCTGGACTGACTTTGAACCGTGAACCTCAGATCTCAGTCTCATGGATAGCTAGGATTATAGTTTTATGTCGGTCGTGGGGCCTGAACTCTGGGCCTGGGCGCTAGCTCTTCAGCTCAAGGCAAGCACTCTACCACTTGAGCCACAGTGCCACTTCCGGCTTTTTCTGCTTATGTGGTGCTGAGGAATCAAACCCAGGCCTCATGCATGCAAGGCAAGCACTCTACCACTGGGCCACTTTCCCAGCCCAACTGTTCACTCTTAAATTTGACGAAAGAAAACGGAAATCCAATGAGGTGCTAGACGTAAGTTTAACCAGTAAAAAGCTAAAAGTAGAGCCTTGGCTTAAGTGATAGAGTGCTAACCTTGAGGAAAAAGCTAAGGGAAAGCACCCAAGCCCTGAGTGCAAGCCCCAGTACTAGGATGGGAAAATGACCACAAACAAATGTGAATCAGTAGTCCATTACAAATGAAATTGAGGTTTTTACCTTTTGAAGTCCTGTGTAACTTGTCAGACTCATCCTCTAGGCTGACTTAGACATGCCTGTCAGTACCATTTGCTTAGGCCTCTGTCTACTCTTCCTGTTTGAAGCCTGTTAAGTTTAAATTAGTTCTTATTCACTCATTTATGAAGCTAGCTAGTATTTATGGAGTTGGGCACAGTTTTTAATTAGTGGGTTTAGCAATGAAAACTAACAAGGGAATGCTCACAGAGGTAGAGATAGGGGACAGAGAGACAATCAGTTTTTGGCTGAGTGCTGGTGGCTCAGAACTGTAATCCTAGCTGTACTCAGGAGACTGAGATCTGATGATTGCAGTTTGAAGTCAGCCTGGGCAGGAAAATTTATGAGACTCTATCTCCAATTAACCACAGAAAGCTGGGAGTTTAGTTGTAGTTCAAGTTCAAGCATAAAAGCTTGGGGACAGTGACCAGGCCCAGAGTCTAAGTCCCAGGAATGGCGCACACACACACACACGCACACACGCACGCACACTTACACACACAAATTAGCTTCCATGCACAGTAAGGAAAAAGGGAGTGGGATCAAGAAGCCAGAGAGTAGTAATACATGTATTATTTTTATGACTGTTTGCCAGAAGCTAGAAGGTCATGGCCTATCATGTGGTAATTTAGTAAATGGCAAATTATTTCATTATTCCCACCCCCCTTCCTTGTTGGAGATTGAACCCACCTCTGAGATATGTATCTCTAGATCTTCTATCCTGTCCTCCCTCCCTGCCTGCCTTCCTGCCTGCCTTCCTGCCTCCCTCCCTTTCCTCCCTCCCTTTCCTCCCTCCCTTTCCTCCCTCCCTTTCCTCCCTCCCTTCCTTCCTCCCTCCCTCCCTCCCTTCCTTCCTTCCTTCCTTCCTTCCTTCCTTCCTTCCTTCCTTCCTTCCTTCCTTCCTTCCTTCCTTCCTTCCTTCCTTCCACACTTGTTAGGTAGATACTGTGCCAATTAAGCCATGCTCCTAGCCCTTTTTACTTTTAAGTAGAATTTGATTTTTTTTTGCCAAGAAGAGGTCTCAGACCAGGATCCTTCTGTTGATGGCTGCTAAGCTGTTTTAATTGACTAAAATGGAGTTCTCCTAGTCCTTGCCTCCTGAGTAGTTGGGATTACAGGTGTGAAACCACTTCAGTGAGCCTCCTTTTTAGTTTTTTTGTTTTGTTTTGTTTTAATAAAAAGGACCCTTTCTCCTGAATGACTTTTATGCTCAGTGAGCATTATTATGATAGAAGGATTAACTTTTACTATTTAGTTTCCCTTCCGGTAGAAATCAGAATTCTGTTTCTTTATTGTGGTATATAACGTAAATATATATAAAAAACATAACTTTTTCATTTTAGCTATTTTAAAGTGTATCATTAGAAAGGTGGCTCAGTGGTAGAGTGCTTGCTTTGCATGCATGAGGCCCTGGGTTCCATTCCTCAGCACCACATAAGCAGAAAAAGCTGGAAGTGGCACTGTGGCTCAAGTGGTAGAGCACTAGCCTCGAGCAAAAAAAAGCTCAGGGATGGCGCCCAGCCTAGAGTTCAGGCCCCATGACCGACGCCCTTCCCCCCCCCCAAAAAAAAAAAGTGTATAATTCTTTTTTTTTTTTTTTTTTAATTCTTTTTTTTTTTTTTGCCAGTCCTGGGGCTTGAACTCAGGGCTTGGTACTGTCCCTGAGCTTCTTTTGCTCAAGGCTAGCACTCTACCACTTGAGACAAAGCACCACTTCCAGATTTTTCCTGTTTATGTGGTACTGAGGAATCAAACCCAGGGCTTCATGCATGCTAGGCAAGCACTCTACCTCTAAGCCACATTCCCAGCCTAAGTGTATAATTCAGTGTTATCAATTAATTCAATGGCACATTCAGAGAAACCATACCATTATTTCCAGCACTTTTTCTTGATCTCAAACACAAACACTGAACCAGCCAGGGCTGATTGATTTCTGTTTTACCTTCAGGTTCTTTGAATTTACCTATTAAAATTACCTCATGTAACTCAAATCATGGAGTTCTTTTTCTTTGGTGTCTGGTTTGTTTCACTTAGCACAATGTTTTTGAAGCTCATCTGTGTGACAGCTTCTGTATTTATGACTGAATAATATTTTCATTTTATGTACATATGTTTTATGTTTATGTTTTGTTCATCTGTTAGATTATCTGTTTTTACTATTGGCTCTTAAAAATAATGCTGCTATGAATATGGTATTCAAATATCTGTTCAAGTCCCTGCTGTCACTTCTTTTGTCATTTCTTTCTGTAGAAGTGTAATTGGTAGATCAAATGGTAATTTATGCTTCACTTTTCTGTGTGTGTACTGGCATTGGGGTTTGAACTCTGGGCCTGGGTGCTGTCTCTTCGATTTTTCCACTCAAGGCTGGCACTCTCCCACTTGAGCCACACCTCCACTTCCAGCTTTTTGGTGGTTAATTGGACATAAGAGTCTTACAGACTTTCCTTCCCAGACTGACTTTGAACTGTGATCCTCAGATCTCAGCCTCTTGAGTATCTAGGATTATAGGTGTGAGTTACTAGCACCTAGCTTAGTTTTACTTTTTGAGAAACTACCATACTGTTATCCATGGTGGCTGGCAATGTATGTAGGTTCCAGTTTCTCCATAGCCTACTAGCTTGTTTTTTGTCATTTGCCAGCTGCAGTCCTCATGGATATTATGTGGCATCTGTGGTTTTGGCTTACATTTTCCTAATAATTAATAATGTTGAACATATTGTCATTCACTCATTAGCCTTTCTTTGGAGAAATGTCTGTTTGTCTTCTGCCCATGAGATAGAAGTTTTAAAATGTTGTGGACGTCCGCTCTGTGCCTGTGTTCGGAACCTTCACTAATAGCTTCTTGTAACCTCTCTCTTTTAAGGTATTTAATGTGAATGCCCCTTTGCCCCCTCGGAAAGAAGAACTTAAAGAACCTCCTTACTCACCTAGCTACAATCAGAGTTTTACTTCAGCCAGCACACAGACACCGCCCCAGTGCCAACTGCCAGCTATTCATGTAGAACAAACCGTCCTATCTCAGGAGCCTGGTAAGATCTTTGCATATATTTTCAAGATTTAGACAAACAGTTCATGAACTGAAAAGCAAATCGATGATAACACTTTCAAAGTCCTTTCCTGCCTAGTAAGAATCATTTCTTCACATATTCCTGAAGGGTTGAGAAGCACCTTTTCTGCCCTGTAATGCTTTTTGTTATGTTCTCTAAGTAAAACGTGGATGATTTAACCTGTAGGCTTTTGTTTTTGAACCTACTTGTTTGCTTATCCTAGTTAGTGATTGTGAAACCAGTCTGTTACCTGCTTCTTTTTCTTTAAAAAAAAAATTATTGCTGGATGTTGGTGGCTCATGTCTATAATCCTAGCTACTCAGGAGGCTGAAATCTGGGGATTGATATTCGAAGCCAGCTTAGAGAGGTAAGTCTGTGAGAACACTCTTATCTTCAATTAACTACCAGAAAACTGGAAGTGGCTCTGTGGCTCAAAGTGATAGAGTGCTAGTCTTGAGTGAAACAGCTCGGAACAGCACCCAGGCCCTGAGTTCAAGGCCCAGGACTGACAAAAAAAAATACGTGTGTGTGTGTGTGTGTGTGTGTTATGTGTGTGTCTGTGTGTATACACACATATACGTTAACACTAAGGAGTTTTACAAATGAGTTGCAATTTTAAATTGGAAAATAAGTACAATACTTGCACACGTTACCGTCTGTTATCACAGACGTAATTATCTGGCTTTGCCCTCTTTTATTATATTAAATGTTGATTAGTATATTGTTTTGTTTTGCTCAGAGGGTGTGTGTGTGTGTGTGTGTGTGTGTGTGTGTGTGTGTGTGTGTGTGTGTGTGTGTGTGTGTGTGTGTGTGTGTGTGTGTGTGTGTGTGTGTGTGTGTGTGTGTGTGTGTGTGTGTGTGTGTGTGCGCGCGTCGGTCTGGGTGCTGTCCCTGAGCTAGTTTTTCAAGGCTAGTGCTCTCCCACTTGAGCCACAGCTCCACTTCTTGCTTTTTAGTGGTTAATTGAAAATGAATCACAGACTTTTCTGCGCAGGCTGGTTTCAAACCTCAATCCTTAGATCTCAGTCTCCTGAGTAGTTAGGATTGCAGGCATGAACCACCAGTGCCAAGCTTAGGGACTATTTTTAATGTATCCATTGCAAACTAATTATGCAGTAAGAAGCTTTACTTAAAAAACCAACAGCAAGGGGGCTGGGAAGGTGGCTCAGTGGTAGAGCGCTTGCCTTGCATGCATGAGGCCCTGGGTTCAATTCCTTAGCACCACATAAGAAAAAAGCCAGAAGTGGCGCTGTGGCTCAAGTGGTAGAGCGGTAGTCTTGAGCTGAAGAGCTAAGGGACAGTACCCAGGCCCAGAGTTCAGGTCCCACGACCAGACCCTCGCCCCCCCCCCCCCAAAAAAAAAACCAACAGCAAAATAAGTCATCTTTATTCATGGCAAACATTTACAATTCACTATAAAAACTGTATATATTTTTTCCCTGTCAATACCTTCATTACATTTTAACTTTTTGTGCCAGTACTGGAACTTGAACTCAGGGCCTCATGTTCTTGCTTAGATTTTTCATCCAAAGATGGTGCTCTGCAACTTGAGCCATACCTCTATTTTTATCTTTTTGCTGGTTAATTGGAGATAAAACTTTGATCACACTAGGTACCTTTTCTAAGAGCTTCTCTGCTTGGGCTGGCTTCAGACCAGAATCCTCAGATCTCAGAGTCCTGAGTAACTAGGATTATAGGCATGAACCATCAGCACCAGGGCTCTTTATTGTTGTTGTTGTTGTTGTTGTTGTTGTTGTTGTTGGTCGTGGGGCCTGAACTCTGGGCCTGGTGCTGTCCCTTAGCTCTTCAGCTCAAGACTAGCGCTCTACCACTTGAGCCACAGTGTCACTTCTGGCTTTTTCTGCTTATGTAGTACTGAGGAATCGAACTAAGGGCCTCATGCATACAAGGCAAGCAGTCTACCACTGAGCCACCTTCCCAGCCCCTCTTTTTTTTTTGTTGTTAGTGATTAGTTGGAGATAATCTCATAGACCTTCCTGCCTGGGCTGGCTTTGAACCTCAATCCTCAGATCTCAGCCTCCTGAATAGCTAGGATTACAGGCTACTGGCATCCTGTTCATGGTTTTTCCTGTTAACAATACAAAATTTACATAGCACCCCATACAAAAAAAAATCCTTGCAAATAACTTTGTATATTTTATACCCTTAAAACTTTAAAAGGAGTGCTTTGTTATGAGTAGACCCTAGTTAATTTTAAGGCCCAATGGCTTTTGCTTTTTCATGCTGCTCTCAATTATGCTTTCAATTTTTTCTGATTATGGCTTTAGATTTTTTCATGCTGCTCTGAATTATACATATAAATGTAAGAAGCACTTCTTGACTTTTTTTTTTGGTGCCAGTACTGGGGCTTGAACTCTGGGTTTTGAGCTATCTCTTGGCTTTTTCTACTTGGTTTTTCTCAAACAAGGCTGGCACTCTACTACTTGAGCCACAGGCCCACTAGTGGCTTTTTGGTGGTTAATTGGCAATAAGAGATTCTGTCATTTATCAGCCTAGGCAGCCTTTGAACTGCGATTCTTAGATCTCAGTCTTTCTGAGGAGCTAGGATTACAGATATGACCCACCAGTGCCTTGCTCACTCCTAGATTTTTAGTGTTAGCATTTTAGCCCCTGTTGATTTTTCTAAAACTTACGCCTGAACAAATGAATTAAACATTTTAAGTACCTTTTCTTTTTATGTATCAGTCCTGGGGTTTGAGCTCTGGGCCTGTGCACTGTGCTTGAGCTTGTGCTCAAGGCAAGCACTCTACTACTTAAGCCACAGCTCTACTTCCAGGTTTTTTTGTACTTAATTGGAGATAAAGAGTCTCCTGGACTTTCTAACCCAGGCTAGCTTCAAACTGTGATCCTCAGTTCTCAACCTGATGAATATGTAGGATTACAGGCATGAGCCATCAGCACCTGGCACACATATCTTAATCATTTTTAAGCATATAGTTTTTATTACATTACATCCAAATTGTTGTTAGCTATTACCACCATCTATCTCTATAACCTTTTGTCCTTCTCAGCTGAAACTCAGCCTCCATTTAACACTGACCCCCTTCTCTTCTTGTTCTAGCCCCTAACATTCACTGTTCTACTTTATCACTCTGATTACCCTAGATACCTCTTCTAAGTGGCATAATAGAATATTTGTCTTTTTGGAATTGACTGATTTCACTTAGCAGAATGCCCTCAGAATTCAGACATGTTGTTGTGTGTGCCAAAATTTCCTTCCTTTGTAAGGCTGAATAACATTCCATTTCATTCCATTTCATAAACACATACACACACATACACATGTATGGTGATTCTCTTTTTTAAGAGAGAAGAGAATATTTTAAAGGTTTTGATATTGACTTTTAAGCATAAAGATTATTGGTCCTTTATTACCAGTTAACTCTTGGATTCTATAAAACTTTTTTCTTAAGCTTCAACTTACCATCCTGATGGAACTATTCAAGTAAGCAATGGGAGCCTTACCTTTTACCCAGCTCAGACAAATGTATTCCCTAGACCTACTCAGCCATTCATCAGCAGTCGGGGAACTGTGAGAGGATGTCCTCGTGGTGGGAGACTGCTCACTAATTCCTACCGGTCTCCTGGTGGTTATAAAGGTATGTTCTGAATCTGCTGGATATCCTGAATTTGTTTTTTTTTCTATATTTACTTGATCCAAATTAGTTTTACCTTACATTATTTCCTTTCATCATTGCTATTTATAATGTTAAGAAAGACTTACCTATTAATGGCTAAACAGTATTTTTAATATGTCTATTCTTTACAACATAACTAACTTCTGTATGAAAAGCAGATTAATTCTAGAACTGAAGTAGAAAAGTTGATTATCTTGTTTTTTAAGGAATGAATTTGTTTTTTTATATTTGAATGATTTCTTTTTGTGTTTTGTCAATTGATATACCTCTGATAAAAGTATGTCATAATTAAAGCTGGATGCTGATAGCTCAGGCCTATAATCCTAGATACTCAGGAAGCTGTGATCTGAGGACTGTGATTCAAAGCCAGCCTGGGCAGGAACGTCCATGAGACTCTTACCTCCAGTTAACCACCAAAAAATCCAGATGTGGATTATAGCTCAAATGGTAAAGAGTGATAGTCTTAAGCAAAAAAAGCTCCAAGACAGTAGCCAGGCCCTGAGTTCAAGCTCTAGGACTGGCATCAAAAATGAAATATTTAAGCCATGCACTGTGGCTCACACCTGTAATCCTAGCTACTCAGGAGGCTGAGATCTGAGGATCACAGTTCAAAGCCAGCCTGGGCAAGAAAGTCCATGAGACTCTTATCTCCAATTAACAACCAGAAAACTGGAAGTGGCGCTGTGGCTCAAGTGGTAGAGCGTTAGCCTTGAGCTGAAGAGCTTAGGGACAGTGTCCAGGCCCAGAGTTCAAGCCCCATGGCCGACAAAAAACAACACCCCCCCCCAAAAAAAAAATTTAGACAACGGGCTGGGAAGGTGGCTCAGTGGTAGAGCGCTTGCCTTGCATGCCTGAGGCCCTGGGTTCGATTCCTCAGCACCACATAAGCAAAAAGAAAAAAGCCGGAAGTGGCACTGTGGCTTAAGTGGTAGAGCGCCAGCCTTGAGCTGAAGAGCCAAGGGACAGCGCCCAGGCCCAGAGTTCAGGCCCCACGACCGGACACCAAAAAAAAAAAAAAATTTAGACAATACTTATTTTCTAGTTATTGTCTATTAGACTATACCACAGATAAGAACATAGAATTTGAGACTATCAGAGTGATTAATAGTGATATTCTTTTAAGTTTCGTTTCTTTTCTTTTCTTTTCTTTTTTTTTTTTTGGTTGGTCATGGGGCCTGAACCCTTGCCCTGGGCGCTGTTCCTCAGCTCTTCAGGTCAAGGCTAATACTCTACCATTTGAGCCAAAGCATCCTTTCCGGCTTTGTCTGCTTATGTAGTGCTGAGGAATCGAACCCAGGGTCCCATGCATGCAAGACAAGCACTCTGCCACTTACATTCTCAGTCCTCGTTTAAGCTTTAATTAGGATTCCAAGTATTGTGATTTCTGCTTATTTATTAGCAAAAGTCCCTGAGACAGCATACTAAATACCATTGGACATTGGTGGCTCCTACCTGTAATCCTAGCTATTCAGCAAGCTGAGATCTGAGGATCAAGGTTCAACGCTAGCCTGGGAAGGAAAGTCTGTGAAACTCTTATCTCCAGTTAACCACCAGAAATTGTGAGCTGTGGCTCAAAGTGGTAGAGTGCTAGCTTTGAGCACAAAAGAACTAAGGGACAGCTCTCATGCCCTGAGTTCAAGCTCCATGACTGACCAAAAAAAAAAAAAAAGAAGAAGCCCAAATACTTGCTACCAAATTGCCTTCATTATAGAATACTTAATACCTATCTCTACCATTTACCACCCCCCCATCTATATTCAGCAGCAATAAATTTCTGAACCTGGCTTGTTACCAATCATTAGCAATAGTTTATAAATATAGATTTTAAATGTGGCAGCAATTTTGATTGCCTTTACTTAAGGCATAAATCCAATGATAGCATTAAGAGCTCATTTTAGCTTTAAAGCTGAACAATTCAGTATGCTCTTGTTCATCACTTTTTTGCTAAGTTGTTGTTTATTTATTAGGTTTTGATAGTTATAGAGGACCTTCTTCAGTTTCCAATGGAAATTATAACCCACTGCAGTTGCAAGCTAGAGAATATCCTGGAGCAGCTTATTCCCAAATGGTAAGAATATCTATCTCTATTCAGTGGAGTATAACTGTTGATAAACACTTCAGAGTCCTCATTTGTTTTGTAGCAGTGCAATCTTCATTTTAGAACTTTATGTCAGTCCTAGGGAAGTTTGAGTTGGATAGCTTTTCTAATTGCCCCAAAATGATAAAATCAACTGCTAGCTACATGGGATTTGACAGGCATCAAGGACATTATTAATCATGTTGCTGCTGGGTGCCAGTGGCTCATGTTTGTAATCCTAACTACTTGGGAGGCTGAGATTTGAGGATTACAGTTCAAAGTCAGCCTGGAAAGTCCCTGAGACTTATCTCTAGTTAATTAGCAAAGAACAGGAAGTAGAACTATAGCTCAAGTGGTAGAGCACCAGCCTTGAACAACAAGGATAAGCTACAGTGAGAGGCCCTGAGTTTGAGCCGCTCTCTCTCTCTCTCTCTCTCTCTCTCTCTCTCTCTCTCTCTCTCTCTCTCTTTCTTTCTTTCTCTTTCTCCCTCCCTCCCTCCCTCCCTTTCCCCCTCCCCCCTCTCTCCCCATCCTTCCCTCTGTCTCCCTCTCCTCTCCCTCTCTCCCCCACCCCCCTCTCTTCCTCTCTTCCTCTGGCGCCTGGGCTCTGTCCTTGAGCCTCTCCGTGCTTCAGGCTAGCGCTCTACCATTTGAGCCACAGTGCCACCTCTGGCCTTTTCTGAGTAGTTTATTGGAGATAAGAGTCTCATGGACTTTCCTGCCCAGGCTGGCTTTGAACCACAATCCTCAGATCTCAGCCTCTGAGTAGCTAGGATTGCAGGCATAAGCCACTGATGCCTGGCTTTTTCTTTTGTGTGTGTGTGTTTGAAATAGAGCTTGGGTTGTTGTTCCTTAGCAGCTTTTTAGCTTAAGGCTAGTGCTTTACCATTTTATCCACACCTTCACTTTCAGTCTCTTGGACCAGGCTGACCTTGAACCATGATCCTCATATCTCAGGCTTTTGAGTAGCTAGGATTATAGGCATAAGCCTCTGATGACTCACTCACAGTATAATTCTCTTCCATTCTTATGTGGAAAAATAAAACAAAGAATTCACTCTAACATAGTTTGTATTAGTCTTTGAAGTTTGAGAAGATGGTTTGAAGGAGACTGTTCTTGTTCTGGCTTTCCCATGTTCTTTTATATTGAGGTATTTATGTTTATATATTTATATTTATATTGAGACCCAGGATCAGATTGCACTCTGGATTTCTATCACCTACCACTGTGCTTTTTTGTATGGTATTCTGTAAATGCTTTATTATTTTGAAAATAGCATCTAATTGGTCAGGTTAATTAACAGTAGAGCAAAATCACCACTGTCATCCTTCATTTGTTTTTCCTGATGCTTGGCAACATCTCTTCTTTGGTTGCTGGGGAAGGCTAAATGAATAATTAAGAGGATTTAGCAGCCACTGCTGAGGTAGCTCAGGCCTGTATGCCTACTCAGGAGGCTGAGATCTGAGGATTGTTTGAAGCCAGCCAGGGCAAGAAAGTTGGCAAGAAGGAAGTGGTGCTGTGGCTGAAGTGGTAGAGCACTAGCCTTGAGCTGAAGAGCTGAGGGACAGGGCCCACCAGGCCCAGAGTTCAAGCCCCACAACTGGAAAAAAAAGAAAAAGAGAAAGTTTTTTAGCCGGGCGCTGGTGGCTCACGCCTGTAATCCTAGCTACTCAGGAGGCTGAGATCTGCGGATCGAGGTTCAAAGCCAGCCCGGGCAGGAGAGACCGGGAGACTCCTATCTCCAATAAACCACCAGAAAACTGGAAGTGGCGCTGTAGCTCAAGTGGTAGAGTGCTCACCTTGAGCTGAAGAGCTGAGGGACAGCGCCCAGGCCCAGAGTTCAAGCCCTACGACCGACAAAAAAAAAAAAAAAAACAAAGTTGGCAAGAAGTGAGACTCTTATCTCCAATTAATTACAGAAAAAGCTGGAAGTGGCCCTGTGGCTCAAGTGGTAGAGGAAAAGGAGCCCAGGGACTATGCTTAGGCCCAGAGTTCAAGCCCTAGGACTGGCAAAAAAAAAAAAAAAAAAAAAGGCTTTAGCTGAGCGCAGTAATATATGTCTATAATCCTAGGTACCAGGGAGGATGAGATGAGAGGGTAATGATTTCTGAGCTAACCTGGGCTACATAATGAGACCATGTCTCAAAATAGACATCAGTCAATAATGCGGTGTAATGACAAATTATTATCTGGTGGTTTTGGTGCTATGGTAAATATTCATGTGTTCATTTTAGGATAACTTCCAGCAGTGTTATAAACAAGGAGGGACATCTGGTGGCCCTCGGGCAGATTCCAGAGGTAAGGGAACTGAGTTAATAAGTTTTTGCCCCCAGACTTATTTCTAGTTTCTAGTTTATTCTGGAGTCTGCTATCTAATCTGCTCCCAAAACACATTGCATTCAGCACTTGTTGAAGTTTTCAGTTTGCTTAAATATAGTACTAAAGTATTAAAGGAGATAAAAGATTACTAGAAAGGACATAGAAACCAGAAATGTAAATATAGTTAAAAGTATATGTTTAAAAAACTTTTTTTTTCTTAGCTAGGCACTAATGGCTCATGCCTATAATCCTAGCTGCACAGGAGGCTGGGATTTGAGGATTGCAGTTTGAAGCTAGCCTGGGCAGGAAAGTCTGTAAGACTCTTTTCTCCAATTAACCAGTGAAAAGTTGGAAGTAGGTGTGGCTCAAGTGGCAGAACACTAGCCTTGAGTGAAAAAGCTCAAGTACAGTGTCCAAGCGTTGAGTTCAGGTCACAGGATTGGGTGCATGCATACATATATACACACACAGAGAAGGTAACCACAGAGAGAGAAGATAATTAACGTGTGTGTGTGTGTGTGTGTGTGTGTTCCCTGTACTACTTGAAATACATTCATGTAGCATTTCAGAATGATATTATAAATAGTATAAAGGGTTCCTGCTTGACTTGAAAAAAAAATAGTATAAAGGGATACTTTTAGTTCTCTACTGTCCTTACATTGATTTGAACACATAGATTGAATAAGCAACAGTTTAGACACCAATGACTAGAAACACATTTTGTTGTTGTTGTTTTGCCAGTCCTGGGGCTTGCATTTTGGGCTTGGGCGCTATTCCTGAGATTCTTTTACTCAGGCTACCACTCTTCCACTTGAGCCACAGTGCCACTTCTGGCTTTTTCTGAGTAGTTTATTAGAGGTAAGAGTCATGGATTTTCCTGATCGTGCTGGCTTTGAGCTGTTATCCTCAGATCTCAGGTTCCGAGTAGCTAGGATTACAGGCATGAGCTACCAGTTTCTAGCCAGGCTAGAAACATTTTTTTTTTTTAATGCAAGGGACTATGAAAAGACTCAGTAAAACTGAGAAAATTATTACGAAGTCTGGGTATGTTGGTTTAGTCCTTAACCCTAGTTGTTTGGGAGGCACAGATTAGGAGGGTCATGGTTTAAGCTCAGCCCAGGCCAAAAAATTCTTTGAGAATCCCATCTCAACCAATAAAAAGCTGAGCCTGGGGGCTGGGAAGGTGGCTCAGTGGTAGAGTGCTTGTCTTGCATGCATGAGGCCCTGGATTCCATTCCTCAGCACCACATAAGCAGAAAAAGCCACTGTGGCTCAAGTGGTAGAGCGCTAGCCTTGAACTAAAGAACTGAGGGACAGTACCCAGGCCCAGGTTCAGGCCCCATGACCAACAACACAAAAACAAAAGTTGAGCATGTGGCTCATCTTCATCTCAATTATATAGGAGGCATAAATGGGATTGTGGACCTAAACTCCAGACTGTATATTGAAAAATAGAGACAAGAAGTGTTAATGACATGGTTCAAGTATTAGAATACCCGCCTAGCAAGTGCAAGACCCAAGTCAAGCCCTAGTACCACCCTCCCAAAAAATAGCACTTGTTTTTTTTTTTATTTAATGTTCGTTAATCTTAGCTACATTTGGGAAGTTTAACCTTTTGGGGCCCAAAAGAGGCAACCAGATAAGATTATGTAGGTCCCTTGTACCTTTAGAATAGCATCATAAAAGCCTATTGGACAAAAAAAAAGTTTTTTAAGAAAGTTTATAGTCACATTTTATTGCTTTGGAATTTACTATTAAATGTATTTTTATCTGTGTTTCAGTAGCCAACTAATGTTAAATGTTGTGTTCAAAGCTAACTGCTTCATTATGAGAAACTCACTGTTGCTAATAAAACAGCAGGGTGGAGTGACTCCTCGCAGGTGAGCAGCCCAGAGCGCGATGACACCTTTCACAGCGCTGACTCTGGACAAGGAGACTCTCGTAGCATGACCCCTGTGGATGTGCCAGTGACAAACCCAGCGGCCAACGTTATGCCGGTGCATGTCTATCCCCTGCCTCAGCAGATGCGAGTTGCCTTCTCAGCAGCCAGAACCTCCAACCTGGCCCCTGGGTCTTTGGACCAACCGATTGTGTTTGATCTTCTGCTAAACAACTTGGGAGAGACCTTTGATCTTCAGCTGGGTAGATTCAGTTGTCCTGTGAATGGCACTTACGTCTTCATTTTCCACATGCTGAAGCTGGCAGTGAATGTGCCCCTGTATGTCAACCTCATGAAGAACGAGGAGGTCTTGGTGTCTGCCTATGCCAATGATGGTGCTCCTGATCATGAGACAGCTAGCAACCATGCAATTCTTCAACTCTTGCAGGGAGACCAAATATGGCTACGTTTGCACAGGGGAGCCATTTATGGAAGTAGCTGGAAATACTCTACATTTTCAGGCTATCTTCTTTATCAAGATTGAGCTGGTATTGAATTGACCATGAAAGAATGGATGGTGTTCAAATGCGTGAGAGGGAAGGAAGGAAAACAATCCTTGCCCTGGTGACTGGTTTAGGAAAATGGTTTCATTCCTAGAGAAAGGAGGAGGTCCTTACTTTTTTCTGTTTTCCTCCCTAGGTGGGAAATTTCACCCGAATGACAGCACTAACCTGGCACTTTATAAATTGTGCTGTAGCCTCATAGTCAGGCTGTGAATGTATATCGTTTGCACTTAATCCTTTAACTGTATTAAAGTTCAGCTTACTAAACTGACTGCCTCAAGTTCGGGCAAGTTACAATGCCTTGTTGTGCCTCAATAAAAAAAAAAACACAAAACTTACCTGCGCTGTTGGTTGTTCTTATCTCATTAAACATTTAGTTGATAAGCTCGTTTTTAAAAAGTAATCACTAATAACCCTTGGTTATTTATGCATTTATGCCATTACTTTAAAATATGAGGACCTTGTAATGTCACTTTCTCCAATAATGCATTTAATTCATTAAGTGATCTGATCTGTCTTCCATGGGCGGAATCCTTGAATTTTCTTTTTGTTTTTCTTTCTTTTTGTAAAGGAACAGATTCTTGGGGTTGGAGGCATGGCTCAGTTGGTAGAGTGCTAGCCAATGAACAAAAGCATCAGGTACTGAGTTTAAGTCCCTGTCTCAGACCTAAAAAGAAACCAAAGAGCATATTCTTTCTTTAGCAGTTGCCTTTAGCACCTACTGTGTGTGTAATAGACAAGAAGCCATAGGAAATACACAGGTGACGCTCTGCTCTACACCAGCAGGGCTTATCCTCCCTGGTGGAAGACCCTCACTGTATAGCCCAGACTGACAGCATTTCTGGCCTTCAGTGATCCTCCCTGCTTCAACTTCCCTAGTTCTGGGATTACAAGTGTGCACTGCCACTCCAGCTTCCCAATTCAGATTTAGTTTGAATAGACAAAGTGCTAAGTCATGAAAAAGTGTGGACTTTGTGGTCAGACAATCCTGTGACTGACTCTTGATTCTGCCACTTGGTAACTGATCTTGGATAAGCTTGCTTATGCCTAAAATCTCTTTATTTTTGTGCCAGTACTTGAGCTTGAACTTGAGGCCTAGGTGCTCTCTGATAGTTTTATCACTCAAGGGTGGTGTACTACCACTTGAGCCACAGCTTTGCTTCTGCCTTTTGGTGGTTAATTGGATATAGGAGTTGCAAGGACCTTCCTACATGGGCTGGCTTCAAACCACAGTCCTCAGATGTTAGTCACCTGAGTACCTAGGATTACAAGAGTGAGCCACCAGAGGACCCCAGTCTTATGTATGTGTGTATGTATGCATGTATGCATGTATTTGTGCTGGTCCTGGGGCTTGAACTTGTGATCTGGACACTTTTTTGCAGACTCTGTTACTTGAGTTGCAGCTCTACTTCTACCTTTTTGATGGTCAATTGGAGATGAGAGTCTCATGGTCTTTCTTGCCAGAATGGCTTGGAAATGCCATCCTCAGATCTCAGCCTCTTGAGTAGCTAGGAGAACAGGTGTGAGCCACCAATGCCCATCTTGTTCTGGTTTTAAAGACTCCTGTAGCTGGCACTGGTGGCTCATACTAATCCTAGGTACTCAGGAGGTTGAGATCTAAGGATTGCTGTTTGAGGCTAGCTCAGACAGAAAAATCTGTGAGATTCTTATTTTCAACTACTCAGAAAATAGCTGTAAGTATCATTGTGGCTGCAGTAGTAGAGCACTAGCCTTGAGCAAAAAGCAGCTCAAGGACATGCCCTGGCCCTGAGTTCAAGTCCCAGGACTGGCAAAAAAAAAAAAATTGTGTAAAATTAGGGTGATAAGGGGCCAGTCTCAGGGACCAGTTGTGAAATTCAAGTAGGGAGGATTTTAACATAATGTCATCAAAAACATTTCATAAATAATAGATGATGTAATTGTTTTTCTCATTCTGCAAATTAGTTCTCTGTGAAAGTGCCTATACTATCTTTAATGTAGCATGGCAGGCACTGCTAGAATTTGGCATTCTCTGGTGATGTGATGTTTTCTCGTATTTCCTTGTTTAAGTTTAAATATCTTTCTTAAGAATAGCTTACATATTTTTATTATTTTTTTGGGGGGGGGTCCGGTCGTGGGCCTGAATTCTGGGCCTGGGTGCTGTCCCTCAGCTCTTCAGCTAAAGGCTAGCGCTCTACCACTTGAGCCACAGCACCACTTATGGCTTTTTTTCTTTTTGCTTATGTGGTGCTAAGGAATCGAACCCAGGGCCTCATGCATACAAGGCAAACACTCCATCACTGAGCCACCTTCCCATTTTTATTTTTTTGTTAGTCATGAGGCTTGACCTCAGGGTCTGGGCTCTGTCCTGGAATATTTTTGCCCAAGGCTAGCACTCTACCACTTTGAGCCACAGCTCCACTTCTGGTTTTGGGGGAGTAAAGATAAGATTCTCACAGAAAGTCTGTACTGGTGCTGGCTTCAAACTATGATCCTCAGATCTCAGCCTCTTGAGTAGCTAGAATTACAGGCCTGACAGGCCTAAGCCACCAGCACCTTGCCTTATATTTTATTTACGTGTGTGTGTGTGTGTGTGTGTGTGTGTGTGTGTGTGTGTGTGTGTGGTCAAACTTGGGGATTGAAGCTCAGGGCCTCAGGGCCTGTCCCTGAGCTTTTGCTCAAGGCTAGCACTCCGTTACATAGGGCACAGAGCCACTTCCGGCTTTTTCAGTTTATTTGGTACTGAGGAATCGAACCCAGGGCTTCATGCGCTAGGCAAGCACTCTACCACTAAGCCATATTTCCAGCCCCTGTATTTTATCTTTAACTCTTTTAAAGAATCATGTTAAGAAGTACTTGTTTCAGTGTTTAGGAATACAGTAAAGATTGGGTGATTTTCACCATTAATATGTAAATCATCTGCTAATGGAGAAACTTGGGTGATTATTTTGTTTCCATTTTTGTGGACTGGAGTTTTATTTTTTCAATTTAAATTTTGTTGTAAAGGTGATATATAGAGGGGTTACAGTTACATAAGTAAGGTAATGAGTACATTTCTTTTTGAACATGTTATCCCTCCCTCATTTTCTCCCATCCCCCCTCCCTGTATTGTAGTTTTAATTTGGGAATTTATTCTTGCTAGGCAGACACTCTACTGCTGGTTATTATTGAAATATTATTGAGATACAGTCTTGTTTCCAGCCTAGATGTGTACCTGGACCATGATGTGCCTATTTTAAGCTCTCCAACATAGCTGGGAAAACAGGCACATGCTACTGTGTTCTACTCTTGGGTGAGAAAGAGTCTTGTAGACTTTTCTTCCTAGGCTGGCCTTGAACTACAATCCTCTCAATAGCTTTCTATCTAGCTAAGATTACAAGCATAAGTTACCAGTGCCTGGCTAAAAGATATTTTGATTCTCTTCTCACTCTAAGGTGTTAAGTAATGTAAGGAAGATAGTATAAAAGTTTTAAATTTATGACAGGTTTGTGTGTATGTGTGCATGTGCACCAGTCCTGGGAATAAACTCAGGGCCTGGGTGCTGTCCTGAAGCTTTTCTGCTTGTCTATCACTCTTAACACTTGAATGATAGCTTCACTTCCAGCTTTTTTTGTGGTTAAGTGGAGAATAGAGTCTCATGGACTTTCCTGCCTGGGTTGGCTTTGAACTGCATTCCTCTTATCTCAACCTCCTGAGTAGCTAGGATTATAGATAGTGCCTGGTTACAGTATTTTTGATCTGGGTATGGGTAGGGGTATTTGTAATTAAACCCTGAAGTTTAATTCTTATGTTTAACTAACTTCTCAATGTTAGGATCTTTTCAGTGGCAGTATAGAGTTCTCAAGATAGAAGGTCTGAGCCAAGCACTGATGTTGCATGCTTATAATTGTAGTTTCCCAGGAGGCTGAGATTTGAGGATCGAGGTTTAAAGCCAGCTCAGGCAGATAAGTCCAGGAGACCCTTATATCCATTTAACCAGGAAAAACTTGGAAATGGAAATGTGGCTCAAGTTGTAGAGTGCCATCCTTGAGTGAAAGAGCTAAGGGACAACACCCAGGCCCTGAGTTCAAGTCCCAGTACCAGCACCAAGAAATAAAAAGAGTAGACATGCTTGGCCTTGTTTCCTGATTATATGATGTCATCATGCAAGGACAAAGTTGTTTTCCAAGTTGTCTTCACTTTGAAATCTTCCTTACACATTTTCTGTTCTACCCCCTTTTCTGTTTCATTATATTTATCAGAATCTTTTGATTGTTGGCTAACTGTTCATATTAAAGAATAGAAGTGCCAAAAAGGTATTAGGAGCTGTAAATGCAGAGGTGGGACTTGCTGCATTTGGGCTTAGTGGTAGCAGGAGTTTTTCAGGGAAAAGGAAGAAACACTGGTGTGGGGGATATAGAGCAGCTTTCCTGGTGGGACACAAACCCCAGATGCAACAGAGGACGAATCCGTTGGACAAACAGAATTTATTCCCCCAAATGTATGTGTAGAAAAATAGCAAAAGACTATTTGCAGTGGGAGGAAAATTAAAAAGGAAGGAGTATGATGAGCAGTTCTTACAATGATTGTAAATATATGGAAAGATTTTGTTTTTTTGGTGCTCATCCTGGGGCCCGAACTTTTTTACTCAAGGATGGCACTGTACCACTCGAACCATAGCTTCTACTTTTGGCTTTTCGCTGGTTAATTGGAGATAAGAATCTCTTGGATTTGTCTTCCTTAGCTGGCTCTGAACTGGGATTAACAGATCTTGGTCTCCCTAGTAGTTAGGATTCTAGTGGTTAGTCTCAGACCCTAGTTGCATTTTTTGTATGTGGTGGATTTGTGTGTGTGTGTGTGTGTGTGTGCGCGCGCGCGCGCGTACGTGCGCATGCGCACACACACATGCATATGCCATTACTTTTTTTTTTTTTTTTTGCCAGTCCTGGGATTGCCTGAGCACTGTCCCTGAGCTTCTTTTGCTCAAGGATAGCACTCTACCACTTGAGCCATAGCACCACTTCTGGCTGGGGGTTTTTTGTGTGTGTGTATGTGGTACTAAGGAATGGAACTCAGGGCTTTGTGCATGCTAGGCAAGTACACTACTACTGAGCCACATCTTCGGTCCCATATGCCATTACTGAGGGCTTTAACTCAAGTCTTGAGATCTCTTTGTCAGCTTCTTTGCTCAAGGCTAGTGCCACATATCCACTTCCAGCATTTTGCTGGTTAATTAGAGATAAGAATCTCATGGGGGGGCTGGGAAGGTGGCTCAGTGGTAGAGCGCTTGCCTTGCATGCATGGGGCCTTGGGTTTGATTTCTTAGCACCACATAAGCAGAAAAAGCTGGAAGTGGCGCTGTGGCTCAAGTGGTAGAACGCTAGTCTTGAGCTGAAGAACTGAAGGGCAGCGCCCAGGCCCAGAGTTCAGGCCCCACGACTGGAACCCCCCCCCAAAAAAAAAAAGAATCTCATGGGCTTTTTTTTTTTTTTAACCCCCAGGCTGGCTTTGAACCTTGTCCTCAGATTTCAGCTTCCTGACTAACTACAATTACAAGATGTGAGCCACTGACACCCAGCTTGCATTGGCTTTTTAACCCCCATTTTCTCTTTAACATATAGATTCAAACTTGCTGACACAGATCCATAGACAAGATTGTCAACTGATGGAAGGACAGCTGTGTAATACTCCATTTAGATGACTGAAATGTTGAATCTCTGAAAGGCACAGTTGAAAGGCACAGTTAGCAGTGCTTGGAGTAAAATTACCTTCTGTAATTTGGGCTTGTAATCACGTTGGTTATATGCTGCACTAGGATAATGGCATCTGGTGTCAGCTGCCCTATAAACACAGATGACTCACAGGTCTTTGCTTGCTTTTATTTCCTTTTGTCCCTGCCATAGTATCCTTACTTTCTACTCACATAGATGTGAATTTTTCGCTGGAAATCTCTACATAAACTATCAATATTCCTAGTTCAGGCAGGCTTTGGTGGCTCACACCTGCCATCCTAGCTATGCAGGAGGCTGAAATCTTAGGATGGTAGTTCAAAGCCAGCCTGAGCAGGGAAGTCTGTGAGACTCATCTCCATTTTACTAGCAAAAAGCTGGAAATGGATCTGTTCTCAAGTGGTAGAGCACCAGCCTTGAGCAAAAAAGGCAAGGGACAGAACACAGATCCTGAATTCAAACCCCAAAACTGGCCAAAAAAAAAAGCTACTCCAAAACCCCAAAACAAAAAACTACCCCAAAACTTCTAATTCAGCATGCTCAAAGGCAAACTCATGGAAGTGGCACTGTGGCTCAAGTGGTAGAGTGCTAGCCTTGAGCTGAAGAGCTGAGGGACAGCACCCAGGCCCAGAGTTCAGGCCCCATGACCGACCAAAAAGAAAAAAAGAAAGCCAGGCAAACTCATTTCCCCCCAAATCTACATTTTTCCCTAATTAGTGATGTTCATAGGACATTCAAGCTTAAAATTTGACCATCATTCTTGGACTTCTTTGTGTATCTATATAATGAGGCATACATCCCTGTTCACTTTACCTGTGGGGAAAAATATATGCCATCTATTATATATATATGGCATCTATATATAGTTTATCTATCTATCTATCTATGTATCTATCTATCTTACCTTCATTCCTACTGTGGATATTATATTTCAGGCTCCTACCTCTACATTTATTTATTTAACCAGCACTTGCCGATTGTTCATTTTGTGCCAGACACCATGTGAGGCTATTCTATGTCATTCAACAAATAAGGTGCATCTTTCAAATAGTCTAAGTATTCCTTTTTTTGTGCCAGTCCTGGGGTTTGAATTCAGGGGTTGGGCACTGTCTCTGAGCTTTTTGTTTGTTTGTTTTTGTGGTCATGGGGCTTGAACTCTGAGCCTGGGCACCTACCCTCAGCTCTTCAGCTCAAGGCAAGTGCTCTACTACTTGAGCCACAGTGCTACTTCCTTGGAGCTTTTTTCGCTCAAAGCTAGTGCTCTTATCATTTGAGCTACAGCTCCATCTCCAGCTTCTTAGTGGTTAATTGAAGAGTAGAGTCTCGTGAATTTTCCTGCCTAGGTTTGTTTTGAATTTTGAGAATAATTTTAAAACAACTTTTAAAGCAAAAATTTACCCAGGCACTGGTGGTTCATGACTGTAATCCTAGCTACTCAGGGGGCTGAGATCTGAAGATCACAGTTCTAAGTCATCCTGGGCAGGAAAATCATGAGACTCTTAATCTTCAATTAACCACCAAATAGCTGGAAGTGGACCTGTAGCTCAAATGGTAGAACCCACACACACAGACAAAGAAAACTCAGGGACAGCATTCAGACCCTAAGTTCAAGACTCAGGACTGACACACACCCAAAACATGAAATAAGATCAAGTTTTGTGAGCAGTATTAATGGGCACAACAGTAATTTTTATGACAATAATGTAGCCTACTTCCTGTAGTTTCAAGTTATGGATACTCAGATCTAAGTAAGGGAGAGATAACTGTAAGTAATTTTATAGAGTACTGAACTCTGTGCATCTTATACATTTACCATTTACCCTCTGCTAGTCTTCTTGGAACTACATATACATGGATAATAAGGGTCTACTGTACAGTCATTGTTTATTTTGTAATACACTAACTGAGCATGCTCTGTAGGCAGGATAAAGATCATAGTCCTCACATTGGCTCTTGGAAGAAGAAGCAGTCATGGAGAGGTGCAGTATACAAGCCATGATAGTCAAAACAGTGCGCTTGGCTCAAATTCCAACTGAAACATGAAGATAGTTGTTAATACAGCCAGATGCTGGTGGCTCACTCTTGCAAACCTAGCTACTCAGGAGGCTGTGATCTGAGGACTATAGTTTGAAGCCAGACCAGGCAGGAAAGACTGTAAGACTCTGTCTGTACACACACACACACACACACACACACACACACACACACACACACACACACACACACACACACACACACACACACACACACACACACACACACACACACACACACACACACACACAGAAAAAAAGTAAAATTAAAAAAAGAAGTAGATGATTACGTCAGATGTAGTGGTTCAGGAATCTCATCCTATCAACTGAGGAGACTGAGGTGAGAAGGATCTTGGCTTGAGGCCAGACTGGTTGTGATGTCCTGATATCTCTGTTCTGTGGGAAGTGTAAATAGGGGGATGGTAGTCCAGGCTGCCCCAGGTATAAATGTGAGAATATTAGAAAGCTAAAGCATAAAGGGATAGAGATGGCTCAAATGGTAGAGGCCTGCTTAGCAAGTGCAGACCTTGAGTTCAAATTCTAGTACTGACAAAAAGAAGGGGGAGATTGAATAATCAAAAACCTAGCAATATAGTCTGTGTGTGTGTGTGTGTGTGTGTGTGTGTGTGTATGTGTGAGAGAGAGACAGACAGACAGACAAAACAGACACAGAGAATGGATTTTTAACTAGAAAGGATTTTTGAGGTAAGATTTCAGAGGTAGAGGAGGTAAAGATAGTCATGGAGGAAAAACTAGTTCTAACGTGTGTGTGTGTGGCGCACACACGTGTGTGTGCTGGTACTGGGACTCGAATTCTGGCCTTAGCTTTTACACTTAAGGCTAGTACTTTACCACGTGAAGCACACTTTCACTTCTGGCTTTCTTTTGGTGTTAAATTGGAGATGAGAGTCTCATGGACTTTCTCTCTAGCTGGCTCTAGCTGGCTTTGAACTGTGATCCTCAGCTCTCAAGTCTCCTGAGTAGTTAGGATTATAGTTGTGAGCCAAGAACACCCTGCTAGTTCCAAATTTTTAATGGTATTCAACTTGTGGAACCAGACATGGCTGCTGGGCCTGGGAATAATGGAACCCTTCTTCCATTTGACCACTTTTCTGAGCATGTTGAGGAATTATTTTTCTCAAAATCCCAGGCTTTATAATTTGACCTCGTTTCACATTGTGAAATAGATTTAAAAAAAAAAAAAATCAATCCTGGGGTTGAACTCAGGGCCTGGGCGCTGACCCTGAGCTTCTTTTGCTCAAGGCGAGCGCTCCACCACTTGAGCCACAGCGCCTTCTGGCCTTTTTCTTGGTTAACTGGAGATAAGAGTCTCAGAGACTTTCTTGCTCAGGATGGCTTTGAACCTGATCCTCAGGTCTCAGCCTCCTTAGGGGCTTCCTGATCCTCATGCTCTCCCTCAGTAGGCTCTATGACTTCAAGTTCTCAGCGTTTTCTCTTGGAACAGACTCGGTTTGGATGCCCAAACAGTTCTCAGCTGACTTAAAAGTGTCCCTCCCCGTAGATGTGCTTAATTTGGAGGTAGTGCTAATTAGAAGGAAGCGGGAGGACGCTTTCCGTACAAGAACATGGCAGCTTCCTGTAGGACTTCGGCGGCCTTTGGAGGAAGCCGAGCTCGCTTTCCGTACGGCGTCATGGCGGCCTCCTGCGGGAGCGGCTCACTGCCTGACGCCCGGGAGGTGGGGCGGGGCGAGGGGGGGGCGGGTCAGAGACCGCCGTAAAGCAGGTGTGGCTTCCTCCTCTTCTCCCGCCTCCCCCTGGCCGTCGTAAAAGGGTGAATGGAGAGCGCGTTGTGGGGGGGACAGCGGGAGGCCCGGGGGCGCGGAGCCGGTGTGGCGCAGCCAGTGGCTGCAGGTGGCGGCGGCGGCGGCGGGGGTGCGGGTTGAGGCGAGCCAGGGGGCGCGGGGGGGGGGGGAGGCGGCGGCGGCGGCGAGGGTCCGGAGAAGAACTACAGCTGCAGTCTGGCCTAGCGCGCCCGGGGGCTGTGGAGCCCCCAGCCGGGGCTATGGACCTCAACCGGATCATTCAGGCGCTCAAGGGCACCATCGACCCGAAGCTCCGGATCGCGGCCGAGAACGAGCTCAACCAGGTGAGGGGCGGCCGCGGCGCGCGACTCGCGGCCGGAGGGGCCCCGGCGCGGGCGGGCTCGCCCTCCTTCCGGGGCGCCGCGCCCCGCCCTCCGGCCGCCCCGGGCCTGCGGGGCCCCCCGCGGGCCCCCCGCGGCCGGGGACCTGGGCGTGCTGCCGGCGGCACCTGTTGGCCCCAGCCGCCGCCTCTTCGTGAGGTCCTCGCAGCCTGTTCCGGACGCGTCCAGAAGCGGCTGCCACCTTGCTGGCGTTTTCGGGGGTTAGGAACGGAGATGGATTTCTTTTCCTTCCCTGCACCTCAACTCGGGGGCCGCACGGGCGTCAGGGCGTATTCGAACCCCAGCACTCTCGGTCCCAGACCCAGCCACCACCCAGGTGCTGGCGTGGCCGAGCCTACCCTTAGCCTGCGTGGGTGGGGTTGGCGGGACAGCTTTGACACCGGGGACCGTTCTACCGGAGCTGGGCAGCGCTGTTGGAAGTTGCTCCGGGAAGAGCAGCCAGCTGCCCTGGGCCTTGCCAAAGACAAATTAAGTCAGGTGTGTTTGGTGGGATTTCTTTTAAATGCCAGAATGTAAAAGACTTCTCTTGCGTTCAAACCAGCCTTGATTTGGTTCCAAGCATTATCCTCATCATTCTTTTTTTTTTTTTTTTTTTGGTCTTTGCAGATACTGGGGTTTGAACTCAAGACCTCCTGCTCTTAGTTGGCTTTTTTAGTCAAGGATAGTGCTCTGCCACTTGAACCCACAGCTTCACTCCTGGCTTTTTGCTAGTTGTTTGGAGAACTAGGAGTTTCCAGGATTTGGCTGCCCCGCTTGCTTCAAACGTCCATCCTCGGATCTCAGCCTCCTGAATAGCTAGGATGATAGATGTGAAGCAGTAGCACCTGGCAGGATTGTTTTTTTGTTTGAGTTGACTTCAGATCAGTTCGCCGTGTGAATCTGTGGAGTTCAAAGTAGATGTGAATCCAGGATTCGCAAGAGATACATACATACATACATACATACATACATACATACATATATACAGAGAGAGAGAGGACTTGTGGCTCAAGTGGTAGAGTAATAGTCTTGAGTGGGAAAAAGCTAAGGGAAAGCTCCCAGGTCCTTGAGTTCAAGCCCTAGTACAACCACACATAAGAAGGGAGGGAGGGTGGCTGGGAAGGTGGCTCAGTGGTAGAGTGCTTGCCTTGCATGCATGAGGCCCTGGGTTCAATTCCTCAGCACCACATAAGCAGAAAAAGCCAGTGCTATGGCTCAAGTGGTAGAACGCTAGTCTTGAGCTGAAGAGCTGAGGGACGGCACCCAAGCCCAGAGTTCAGGCCCCATGACCAACCAAAAAGAAAAAAAGAAAAAAAGGGTGGGGGGAGGAAGGAAAGAAGTCAAAAGAAAGAAAGGAAGGAGAAGAGAGAAAGCTGAACATGTGATGTACCATTTGAAGAGAGAGTTGGCCTGTTTGTGATCTTCTCCTTAGGCTGAAGTTGCTAATCTCTTTGATCCTGTTCATCAGGAACCTATCTTTGATGTCATTACTTTCTGGCCTCTTTCTGCCCAACCTTGCTTTGTATCTGATACATCAGGAGATGTTGTAAAAGTAGGAGAGGTAGATGAGAAAGCTGGAAGTACTAGGAGATGTCATGGTATTTTAGTCCAAATCTATTCCTGTTGTTTGCCCCATATTTATATGCTTTATCACAGTCCATCTCTCCTGCAGCCTAGAATCCTGGTCTGTACATGCACAAAGTCCTGGGTTCATCCTCTCATCCTCAGGACTACAGTCAGTCAATCAGTCTACCAAAGTAACTTGTTGCTATGCCACTCTTTGTTATACAGAATGCTCTTTGTATTGTAATGCGCATTCACCAAGTTTTTAGTAATTGTAAGCAGAAGACTGAAATGAAATGCCACTTAACCTTCCACTCTAGACTATAGATATGATATTGGGGTGTGTATTCTGATTCTTTACTACCAAAATATCTTCCTGTTTTTTCAAATAAATGAGTAGATGCCTACTATAAGCAGTTATGGTCTAGACAGGCAGCAGTGGCTGACACCTGTAATCCCAGCTAGTGATGATCCAGGTTCAGAACCAGCTTGGCAGAAAATCCCAAAGCCCAGAGACTCCCCCCCCCCCCCGCCTCCCCCCCCCCCCCCCCCAGGGCTTGAACTCTGGGCATGGGCTCTGTTCCTGAGTTTCTTTTGTTTAAGGAGAGCACTCTACCATGTGAGCTACAGTATCACTTCCAGCTTTTTCTGAGTAGTTGTTGGAGATTAGAGTCTATTGGAGTTTCCTGCCCAGGCTGGCTTCAAACTGCGATCTTCAGATCTCAGCCTCCTGAGTAGCTAGGATTACAGGTGTGAGCCATTAGCGCCGGGCTCTTATTGGAGAATTAACCACCAAAAATGCTGGAAGTAGAGGTTTGGCTCACGTGGTAGACTGTCAGTCTTGTTCAGAAAAAGCTGAGCAAGAGCATGAGGCTCCGAGTTCAAGTTCCACTTCCAGTATACACACCAAAAACAGTTATAGTCCAGTTCTTTTATATTTCATTTATTTATTTACTAATTGATTGATTGCAGTGATGGAGAGCAACTCCAGGGTTAGGCACATTCTAGGGAGGTACTTTACCACTGAGCTGTATCCCTAGCACCAGGACTGTTTATTTTAGTGTACTTATTTATGTATTTATTTTTTCTCTCAGCAAATATTCTTTGCCCAGGAAATGGGACAGCTTTTTCAGTGTACTGACTGATCTTTGCATGCCTTTCAGAGAAGCAAGTTCCTTCAGCTCTCAGCTTCATAGCCTGTGCTGTGAAAGATAAGTTCTCTGTATTTCCAGGTCAACATGTTTCTTTCACAAGTGACTGTCACTTGGGAATTATATTTGACTTTTGCCTCAAAATATCAAGAATGAATCCTATACTCTCTGTGTATATACATGTACGTGTACATGTGTGTGCATGCGCGCCAGGCCTGGGGCTTGGACTTGGGCGTGTAAGCTCTAACTTGGCTTTTTTTTTTTTTTTTTTTTTTTTTACTCAATGCTGGTACTCTATCACTTGAGCCACATCTCTACTTCGAGGTTTTTGATAGTTTATTGGAGATAAGAGTCTCATGAACTTTTCTGCTTGGGCTGGCTTTGAACTGTGATCCTCAGATCTCATTCTTTTAGGTAGCTAGGATTACAGACATGGTACTCCAGCACCTGGTGGCTTCTCTTTTTTTGAAAGAGGATCTCACTAGAAAGATCTCAAACTTGAAATTCTCTTATCTGTTTCCTTAGTGCTAGGATTATGGATTTGTCCTAGATGCCCAGCATTAGCTGTCTTTTAATAAATCAGTTTACACATGTGCCAATAAGGAATAAGTGATTACCTTTTATGGCCAAGTTTTGGAATTCCTATTTTTCTTGCTGTACAAGTCTTTTTTTCTTTAAGTGCTGGGTATTGAACCCAATCATTCATGTGTGCTAGGCAAGTGCTTTAGAATGGAACACCCTCAGTTCTTGAAGACATTTTGTTTATGAGGATAATGAATCTGTTTGCCAAGTTGTATTATAGACAAAAGAGTGTGTTCTCAAGCCAGGAGCCTGTGGCTTGCACCTGTAATTACAGCTACTCAGGAGGCTGAGATCTAAGGATTGAGGTTCATAGTAAGCCTGGATAGAAAAGTCCATGAAACTCTTTATCTCCAGTCAGCCAGGAAAAAGCCAGAAATAGAACTGTGGCTCAAGCAGTAGTGTGCTAATCTTGAATGAAAAAGCTAAGGGAGAACACCCAGTCCCTAATTTCAAGCTCTAGTACTTGAAAAACAAAAACAAAAAACAGAAAACATGGAGCTTGCTTACCTGTTAATGGGGCATGTGGACAAGTAAGTGATATAATTTCAGGTATGTCCTGAATTCAGGATAATACTGAATAAAGCCTGAGGTGGCATGCTATGACTTATAAACAGCGGTGTTGTACTGTGGCAGACACTCAGATGTTAGGTTGTCAATGAGTGACCTTTTCTGAACAAAGGAACTAGCAGGTTCTACAAAAGTCTTTGCCCCAGACCTGATGTGCTGAAGAATAGAAAAGCACATGGAGTTGGGCCACTGAGTCAGAGAATAGGGAAACAGCAGGTCTTTGCTGTGTACATGTGCAAATGTGTGTTCCAGTGCCATTGGTGCCTAGCTCAGTCTTTGCTTTATATGAATTCTCAGAAAATGCTGGATTTCATGAAGGACCCAATCTGTCTCTTCAGAACACTTCACAGATCAAAGTAATTATCTCCAATCAATCATTGAGACATGAGCCAATTTATTTTGTTAGAAACTTGAAGCCTGGAGAACAAGAAATTGGATGGGCCAGGTGCCAGTGGTTTACACCTGTAATCTTAGCTACTCAGGAAGTTGGAATCTACGGATTGCTTGAAGCCTGGAGAACAAGAAATTGGATGGGCCAGGTGCCAGTGGCTCACACCTGTAATCCTAGCTACTCAGGAGGTTGGAATCTAAGGATCGCTATTTGAAGCTAGCTGGGAAAGGAAAGACCAACAGATGCTTATTGCCAATAACTACCAAAATCTGCAGGTAGAGGTGTGGCTCAGGTGGTAGAGTGATAGCCTTGAGTGAAAAAGCTTAGGGAGACTGTGAGGCTGTGAGTTTAAGCCCCAGTACCAGCATTTAAAAGAAAAAAAGGGGGGGGGCTGGGAAGGTGGCTCAGTGGTAGAGCGCCTGCCTTGCATTCATGAGGCCCTGGGTTCGATTCCTCAGCACCACATAAAGAAAAAAGCTGGAAGTGGCGCTGTGGTTCAAGTGGTAGAGCGTTAGCCTTGAGCTGAAGAGCTGAGGGACAGCGCCCAGGCCAGAGTTCAGGCCCCACGACTGGACCCCCCCCAAAAAAAAATAAGAAAAAAAGAAAAAAGAAAAAAAGAGTTGTGAAAATAAAATGTTTTGACATATCAGATATATTAGAATTTGTTCCTGATAGTTTTAGCTGACCAAATTAGTCTTCCTTTAATGCAAGTTAAAAGGAGACAAAGTTTCCTAGGTTCTTGAAAATGATAAACAGTTGCAAAGTAGTGTGTCAAGTGGCATCAGTGCTGAAATCAAATAGATACTTTCAAGTAAGGAGCATTCATCCAGTGTAAAAGATACTTTGTATTTATAGATTATAAGGCTTTAAAAAATTAAGTCAGTTTTTATGATTAGTATAATATATATTGTGTTAGTACTAGGGCTTGAACTCAGGGCTTGGATGCTGTCCTTGAGATTTTTTGCTCAAGGTTGGTGTTCTACCCCTTGAGCCACAAATCCATTCTGGCTTTTTAGTGGTTAATTGGACCATAAGAGTGTCATGGACTTTCCTTCCTGGGTTGGTTTTGAACCTTGACATTCAGATCTCAGCCTTGTAAGACAGGTAGGATTACAGGAGTGAGCCACTGGTACCTGGCTGAAGGTAGGATAATTATAATTTAGATTATTATTTTTTTTTCTGTTCATAGAGCTTAAACTCTAGGCTTGGGTGCTGTCCCTCAGCTCTTCAGCTCAAGGCTAGCACTCTACCACTTGAGCCACAGTGCCACCTCTGGCTTTTTCTGCTTATGTGGTGCTGAGGAATTGAACCCAGGGCCTCATGCATGCAAGGCAAGCACTCTACCACTTAGCTACCTTCCCAGCCCTAACTCAGAATTTTATTGAGGCATATAGGAAAGTTTGCAGGGCACAGTGCTCTTGGGTATAATGGTCAATACCTTAAAGAATGCCACTTTTCTCCAAATTTATCTTTTAATCAAACATTTGCTTTAATAAATTAGTATAACTGGGCTCTGGTGGGTCACACCTGCAATCCTAACTATTCAGGATGCTGAAATCCAAGGATCCTAATTCAAAGCCAGCTCAGGCAAATTGGAGAGGCTCTTATTTCTAACCAGCACAAAGCCAGAAGTGGAGGTGTGGCTTAAGGGGTAGAATGCCAGTCTTGAGGGGAAAAAGCCAAGTAATAATGATCAGTACTGGTGTGTGCACATGTACATGTGCGCACACACACATACACAAATGCTATTATAATTAAATTCATAGGAAAGATGACAGAATCAAAACTAGAGTGCCTTTGATATCCTGTCTGTATTGGCTCCTCTCTGGCTGCAGGTGCCTCTGTGTGTTTTGTGTGTGTGTGTGAGAGAGAGAGAGAGAGAGAGAGAGAGAGGTGTGAGTCACTGTGTCAGTGCCAGTGCCAGAACTGGGGCTTGAACCTAGGTCCTCACACTGTCTCTTAGTTTTTCTGGTCAAGGTTGATGCTTTACCATTTGAGCCACACATCCAGTTCTGGCTTTTGCTGGTTAATTGGAGAAAAGAATCCCATGGACTTTGCCCACACTGCCTTTGAATTGAGATTCTCATACTCAGCCTCTTGAGTAGCTAGGATTTACAGGTGCTTAGTCTCCAGTTGGTTTTAATACTATTTTGTCTGTTCTGCTGTTGTCTTGTTTATAATGTGTAAGTAGTGTAGTCAGTAACAGATGCTGATAGCTGCTCATTTATATTGCTTTTTTCCTAAAACATTTCTTTGTGATTTCAGTCCTACAAGATTATCAATTTTGCTCCCAGTTTACTTCGGATTATAGTCTCTGACAATGTGGAATTCCCCGTACGCCAGGCAGGTGAGTTGATTTTTAATCCTTTTATATATTTGTCATATATATTTTGTATATTTTACATATTTTCCTTCAGTTGGTTTTTGCCTTTTTATATATGTATCAATTAATTATTTAATATTATGCCAGTTCTGGGGACTGACTCAGAGCCTATCATTTTTGCTTGTTTTTTTTTTTTCCTTTTCCACTTGAGCTACAACTCTTCTTTCAGCTTTCAAATCATAATCCTCAGATCTCAGCATCCTGAGTAGCTAAGATTACAGGTGTGAGTCACCAGCATCTAGTTGGATGTGTGTGTGTGTGTGTGTGTGTGTGTGTGTGTGTGTGTGTGTGTGTGTATGCATATGTGTAGTGTGTATGAGTCCTGGGGCTTGAACTCAGGGTCTGAGTGCTATTCCTGAATCACATATCTAGACCTTTTTGCTTTACGTTTTATTACATTTATTTATTTTTATTTATTTATTTATTTATTGCTGGTCCTGGGGCTTGCCTCAAATTGATCTTCTTAGCCTGTACCTCCTGAATATCAGGGATTACAAATGTGAGCTACTATGACTGGTGCTCTTCTGGCTTTATTTTGATTTTATTTTTTATTGAAAAATTTTGTGTGTATGTTAGTACTGGGGCTTGAACTCAGGGTCTGAATGCTGTCTCTTAGTTTTTTACACTCAAAGCTGGCACTCTATCACTTGGCTTTTTGCTGGTTAGTTGGAGAGGAGAGTCTCAAGAAGTTTCCTGCTGGGGCTGATTTTGAACCATGATCCTCAGATCTCAGCCTCCTGAGTAACTAAACTTACAGGCTTGAGCACCTAGCCAAAGTGAAACCTTTAAATTTGTACCCACTCCCCTTCCCACCTCATTTATTTATACCTGTAAGATTTTCTGTGTCTGCTAGATGGCAGGTTCATTCACACTGAGGGGTTTAGCCTGTCCTGTAGAGATGGACTAAGGACATTGTACCTATCACATAGCTGCCATCTACCTGAAGAACATGGTGACGCAGTATTGGCCAGACCGAGAACCTCCACCCGGAGAAGCTGTATTCCCATTCAACATCCATGAGAATGACCGGCAACAGATTCGAGATAATATAGTGGAAGGCATCATTCGCTCTCCTGATCTAGTGAGGTATGACATGCTCTGGGTGGCTCCTGGGAAGAGGGACTGGTCTGGTGATGGATCTGTGTGATTTACTCTGCAGCGTCAGGTTTTGTTTTATTTATTTTATTTAGATTATTTATTTTGGTGCCAGTATTGGGGTTTTAAGTCATAACTTCACATTCTCCCTTGTTTGTTTTTTTTTCTGTTCAAGGCTGGCACTCTGCCATTGGAGCTATATACCTCTACTTTTGGCTTTTTGGTAGTTAATTGGATAAAACGGTTGCTGAGCAGTGCCCAGCAACAGAATACTCTGTGTGTGTGTGTGTGTGTGTGTGTGTGTAAGTGTGTAAACGATTGCTGAGCAGTGCCCAGCAACAGAATACTCTGTGTGTGTGTGTGTGTAAACGATTCCTGAGCAGTTCCCAGCAACAGAATACTCTGTGTGTGTGTGTGTAAATGATTGCTGAGCAGTGCCCAGCAACAGAATACTCTGTGTGTGTGTGTGTGTGTGTGTGTGTGTGTGTGTGTGTGTGTGTAAACGATTGCTGAGCAGTGCCCAGCAACAGAATACTCTGTGTGTGTGTAAACAATTCCTGAGCAGTTCCCAGCAACAGAATACTCTGTGTGTGTGTGTGTGTGTGTAAACGATTGCTGAGCAGTGCCCAGCAACAGAATACTGTGTGTGTGTGTGTGTAAACGATTGCTGAGCAGTGCCCAGCAACAGAATACTGTGTGTGTGTGTGTGTGTGTGTGTGTAAACGATTGCTGAGCAGTGCCCAGCAACAGAATACTGTGTGTGTGTAAACGATTGCTGAGCAGTGCCCAGCAACAGAATAGAGAGAGAGAGAGAGAGAGAGAGAGAGAGAGAGAGAGTGTGTGTGTGTGTGTGTGTGTGTGTGTGTGTGTGTGTGTGTGTGTGTGTGTGTGTGTGTGTACGATTGCTGAGCAGTGCCCAGCAACAGAATACTCTGTGTGTGTCTGTGTCCTGGGGTTTGAACTCAGGGCCTGGGCACTGTCCCTGAGCTTCTTTTGCTTAAGGCTCCACATTACCCTTTGAACTACAGCTCCACTACTTTTGGCTTTTTGGTGATTAATTGGAGTTAAGAGTCTCATGGAAGCCGGGCGCTGGTGGCTCACGCCTGTAATCCTAGCTACTCAGGAGGCTGAGATATGAGGATCGCGGTTCAAAGCCAGCCCGGGCAGGAGAGACTGTGAGACTCCTATCTCCAATAAACCACCAGAAAACCGGAAGTGGCGCTGTAGCTCAAGTGGTAGAGCGCTCGCCTTGAGCTGAAGAGCTGAGGGACAGCACTCAGGCCCAGAGTTCAAGCCCCACAACCAACAACAACAAAAAAAAGAGTCTCATGGACTTTTCTGCTCAGGCTGGCTTCAAATCATGATCCTCAGACCGCAGCCTTCAGAGTGCCTAGGCTTACAGCCCTGAGCCACAGGTTCTTGGCTTCTAGAACACTTTCATGGGAAATGCTAGAACTCTTTGATACGTGATATTCATAACTACTGCATTCCCCTCTGCCCCCTTCCAGAGTGCAGTTAACTATGTGTCTTCGCGTTATTATCAAGCATGATTTTCCTGGATACTGGCCGGCTGTGGTGGACAAGATAGACTGCTACTTGCAATCACAGAGCAGTGGGAGCTGGCTGGGCAGCTTGCTGTGTTTGTATCAGCTAGTGAAGACTTATGAGTAAGTTGGTTCTCTCTGACTGAGGAGAACAGCCCTGGGGGACACTGAAAGTCAGCTACAAGGGGATCTGCTGGTGTGCTATGCAAGATGATGTGACTGAAACCATCAGAGTTAACACATTGAAACATGTATTCAAAGAAACTTTATTCTCCTTACCTACATAGCTATTATATGTGTGTGTGTATATATATATATATATATATATATATATATAGTGTGTGTGTGTGTGTGTGTGTGTGTGTGTGTGTGTGTATACTAGGGCTTGAACTCAGGGTCTGGGCACTCTCTTAGTTTTATTACTCAAGGCTGATACTGTCACTTGAGGCACACCTCCACTTCCAGCTTTTGTTTGTTAGTTGGAGATGAGTCTCTAGGATTTGTCTACTCTGGTTGGCTTCAAATTGTGATCCTCAGATCTCAACTTCCTGAGAAGCCTGGATTACAGATATGAGTCACACTAGTGACTGGGTTAGTTTAACTTTTTAGTTTAGGTACTGAGGTTTGAACTTGGGGCCTGGAGTTGGAGGTGAGGTAGCTGCTGTTCCTTAATTTTTTCACTCACTCTACCCATTAAGCTACAGCTCCATTTCCAGCCTTTTGGTGGTTACTTGAAGATAGGAGTCTTTCAGGGCTGGGAATGTGACTTAGTGGTAGAGTGCTTACCTAGTATGCGTGAAGCCCTGGGTTCGATTCCTCAGTACCACACGAACAGAAAAAGCCAGAAGTGGTGCGGTGGCTCAAGTGGTAGAGTGGTCTCCTTGAGCAAAGGAAGCTCAAGGACAGTTCCCAGGTCCTGAGTTCAAGCCCCAGGACTGGCAAAAAAAGAAAGAAAAACAGCCTGTGCTGGCTTTGAACCTTGATTTTTAGATCTTAGCCTCCTAAATAGCTAGAATTACAGGTATGAGCCACTGGCACCAGATGTAATCTGTATATTTCATTAATTGTTGTAGCCTTTTGGGGGAAAGGGAAAGAAATTACTTGTTTTCTTTTATTATTTATTGTTCATGTAGATATAAGAAAGCAGAAGAAAGAGAACCACTCATAGCAGCAATGCAGATATTTCTGCCACGAATTCAGCAACAAATTATGCAACTTCTTCCTGATCCCTCCCATTATTCTGTATTACTACAGAAGCAGATTCTGAAAATCTTTTATGCACTGGTTCAGGTAGGTTTCCACTGCAGAAGACTAACCTGTGAAAAGTGCCCAGTAAGTGAATTGTTATTAAAAATTGTGATATATTCTCACACAGATTTCTTTTAAAAATTTCTCAGAAGAAACAGGCTCATAGAATTCACCCAACTTCCCACAACCATCAGTGTCTCTGTGCTCTTGCTCCATGTATGAAGTCTGAGTAATCGAGAACCAAGTGTTATTTCCCTTAAACTTGTACTTAGCAGTTTAAAGCATCCCTGCTGGTAGGTGGGCCATCATTCTAGAAGAGGAAGGGGAAGAAGAGAGTCCTCTTTTATTGGGAAATCATTGATGATTTCTTTGCTTTTGACCCAAACTAAAGCTAACAAAGGTTTAGTAGCTTAATTTCCTTGATTTTAACTATTCCCTCCTCTCTTTCCTTTCACTTCCTCCACTCCCTCCTTCCTGTCTTTCCCTTCTCCTCCCTCCCTCCCCCTTCTGTCTCTCCTTCTCTTTTTTTCTCCCTCCCTTCCTCGCTCTCTGTCTCTTGCTTCCATTCTCTTCCTTCCTTCCTTTCTCTGCATAGTTTTACTGTTCAGGGTTGGTGCTCTACCATTTGAGCCACAGCTATACTTCCAGTTTTTTGCTGGTTAATTGGAAATAAAAGTATCTTGGATTTGTCTGTTCCAGCTTGTTTGATCCTCACATATCAGTCTCTTGAATAACTAGGATTACAGCCATGAGCTATTGGCATCTAGCTATATTTAAAAGAAATTGAAAAAACGGTTCAGAGAGACAACTCACGACATGTATATTTCTAAATTTTAAGTACACATGTGTGTGTGTATATATATATATATATATATATATGTATATATATATATGTATATATATATATACATATATATATGTATATATATATGTATATATATATACATATATATATATACATATATATATATGTATATATATATATATGTATATATGTATATATATATATATATATGCTATGGACCTATTTTAAGTTAAATTTTAGGTTCAGTCATATGAAACTGCTATTTTCATGCTTAAATTCTGGCTTGTTTATATGTTTGAATCTTCCATTGTAGATAAAACGACTGATCTTGATGGACAGGAAGAAGAGTTGTTTATGTTTTTGTTCTGTTTTCTAGTATGCCTTGCCCCTTCAGCTGGTGAATAAGCAAATCATGACAACGTGGATGGAGATTTTCCGAACCATTCTCGACAGGACTGTTCCTCCTGTAAGATGGAGCTCTGTTTCTTATTAAAACTGGGGAAATGGGCTTAGAGTACTTTTAGTAGGCCAATGCATTATTTCAGCCTATTTTAAACAACAACAAAAAGAAAAGATTACTATAATGTTAGTAAAATAACAGGGGCCAGTGACTCATACCTCTAATCCTTCCTAATTGGGAGGCTGAGATTTGAGGATTGAGGTTTGAAGCCAGTCTGAGCAGGAAAGTCCATGAGACTGTTACGTATGACGAACCAGCAAAAAGCTAAAAGTGGAGGTGTGGCTCAAGTAATCTTAAATGAAAAAGCCAAGCAAGAGTACAAGGCCCTGAGTTCAATCCCCAGTACTAGCACACACAAAACAACAGACAAACTAAAATGAAATAACTCATAATACTTAGTCTAGAAAGCTTAAATTTATAAAAATAATTATAACTAAAAATAGTAAAAATCCTTTTAAAAGCTTAGTGTTTATCTAGTTTCCCCCTTCCCTTCCCTCCCCTCCTTCCTTTTTTCTTTTCTTGCCAGTCCTGGGCTTAAACTTAGGGCCTAGGCACTGTCCCTGAGCCTCTCTGTACTCAAGGCTAGTGTTCTACCACTTGAGCCACAGTGCCACTCCCAGCTTTTTTCTGTTTATGGTGGTACTATTTATGTGGTACTGAGGAAACAAACCCAGGGCTTCATGCATGCCTGGCAAGCACTCTACCACTAAGCCACATTCTCAGCCCTCTTTTTTTCTTTATGTAAATAACATTTTATTTTAAAAACATATATATATAATTTTTACCTTTTGTGTGGGGGAGGGGGAGGCTTAAACTCAGCCCAGGTGCTGTCACTTTGGCTTTTTGCTCAAGGCTGGCACTCTACCACTTGAACCACAGATCTACTTCCATTTTTTGAGTATTGAAGATAAGAATCTATTGGGCACTGGGTGCTGGTGGCTCACACCTGTAGTTCAAGCTACTCAGGAGGCTGAAATATGAGAATATGAGAATCACAGTTTGAAGCCAGCCTGGTCAGAAAAGTCTCCATGAGACTTTTATCACCAATTAAACACTTGAAACCGGAAGTGGAGCTGTGGCTCAGAGTGGTAGGGTGCTAGCCTTGAGCAAAAGAGCTCAGGACAGTGCCCAGGCCCTTAGTTCAAGTCTCATAACTGACAAAATAAAAACAAAACATCCTTGTATTTTAAAAGTTCAAGATTTTTATTTTTGGATCTGAGGATTGTATTCAGGATTGGTGCATGCTGGGTATAGCTTAGCAAAGTTGGACAAGATACAGTTGTGTCCCTTTCACCAAGATCAAAATGTAGAACCATTTCATTATCTCAGAGTCTTACCAAGGTGTTAGCAATTTTTTTCCCTGCTTATTCTTAAAGTGGAGGTGTGGCAAATGATGAATGTGCCTAATAGCAATGTTTAATGAAATGTATTGTGCTTATTTAATTCCTACCCAGCAATTTATTATTATTATTTGTAATGCTAGTACAGGGGTTGAACTCTGGGCTTGGGCACAGCCCCTTAGCTCTTTTGTTCAAGGCTATATCTCTACCACTTGAGTCACATCTCTACTTCTGGCTTTTTGTTGATTGATTGGAGATAAGAGCCCCATGGACTTTCCTGTCCAGGCTGGCTTTGAACCTGGATCCTGAGATCTTGGCCTCCTGAGTAGCTAGTATTATTTAATCTGAGTTTTTGCTCCTTTAGGAGACTCTACAAATTGATGAGGATGACAGACCGGAGCTGGTGTGGTGGAAGTGTAAGAAGTGGGCCCTGCATATTGTAGCTCGTCTCTTTGAACGGTAATTCTCCATTACAGTGATTCTACATTACACAGAGCAGGCTAGTTTCTTTGCTGGTCTGCTAAACGTGATTATTCCTCTTTTTTTGGGGGGGGTTCAGTTGTGGGGCTTGGACTCTGGGCCTGGGCGCTGTCCCTCAGCTCTTCAGCTCAAGGCTAGAGCTCTACCACTTAAGCCACAGCGCCACTTCCGGCTTTTTTCTTTTTGCTTATGTGGTGCTGAGGAATCGAACCCAGGGCCTCAGGCATGCAAGGCAAACGCTCTACCACTGAGCCACCTTCCCAGTCCCTCCTTTTTAATACCATAGAGAAGAAAGAGCCAACCAGCCAACCCTATGCAAGGTGCACACCTGTATTTTAGCTACTTAGGAGAGTGAGATCTGAGGATTCCGTTTTAAAGCTAGCCCAGGCAGGAGAGCTGGAGATCCTTTTCTCCAATTAATCACCAAAAAGCTAGAAGTGGCTGGGCACTGGTGGGTCACACCTGTAATCCTAGATGTTCAGGAGACTGAGATCAGAGATTGAGGTTTGAAGCCAGCCAGGCAGAAATGTCCTCTTGAGACTTTTATCTCCAATCAACCACTCAAAAACTGGAAGTGGAATTGTAGCTCAAAGTGGTAATAGTTCTAGTCTTGAGCAAAAGAGCTCAGGAAAAGTACTTAAACCCTGAGTTCAAGCCCTATAACTGACAGCAACAACAACAAAACAAGCCAGAAGTGGAGATATGGCTGAAATGGTAGAGTACCAGTGCTGAGTGAAAAGCTCAGAGACAATGCCCAGGCCCTGAGTTCAAGCCTCAAAACGCTCCCCTACCTCACAGTCTCCCTGCTTCCCTCCTGTCACCCTTTGTTTAAAGTCGCTTTAATGTGCTCATGCCTTTGCAGTCAAAAGGAATTGGGCAGCTTTCTCTGGCTCTTTTCTATTTTTTTTTTTTTTTTGGCCAGTCCTAGGCCTTGACTACAGGACCTGGGCACTGTCCCTGAGCCTCTCTGTGCTTAAGGCTAGTGCTCTACCACATGAGCTATAGAGCCACTTCTGGCTTTTTCTGCTGGTACTGAGGAATCAAACACAGGGCTTTATGCATACTAGGCAAGCACTCTACCACTAAGCCACAGTCCAAGCCCAAGTTGTGTTTTGTTTTTGTCAGTAGTGGTGCTTGAACTCTGGGCCTGGCGCTGTCCCCGAGCTCTTCAGCTCAAGGTGAGTGTTCTACCATTTGAGCCACAGAGCCACTTGGCTCTTTTCTATTCTGTGAAAAACATGAAAAAATTAACATTAGGTGTTTAGAACTATCCAGGAATTATGCAAGAAACTATATAGCTCAATAAGGTCAGTTTTAACTTGAAAAGTATTTATGGGCTGGGAAGGTGGCTCAGTGGTAGAGCACTTGCCTTGCATGCATGAGGCCCTGGGTTCAATTCCTCAGCACCACATAAGCAGAAAAAGCTGGAAGTGGGGCTGATGCTCAAGTGGTAGAGCGCTAGCCTTCACCTGAAGGTCTGAGGGACAGTGCCCAGGCCCAGAGTTCAGGTCCCAGGACTGACCAAAAAAAAAGAAAAAAGAAAAGTATTTATGAAAGCCGGAAGTGGTGCTGTGGCTCAAACTAACTCTTCAGCCTTGAGCTTAAGGACAGTGCCCAGGTCCAGAGTTCAGGCCCCACAACCAACAACAACAACAAAAAGAAGTATTTATGGATGCATTTATGTATTTTTTTGTGTGTATGACAGTGCTGGGGCTTGAACTCAGAGCCTGAGCATTATTCCTTAGCTTTTTCACCAAAGGCTAGTACTCCGCCTCTGAGCCACAGATCCACTTCTGGCCTTTTGCTTGTTAATTAGATTTTTCTGCTGGGGCTGCCTTTGAGCCATGATCCTCAGATCTCAGCTTTCTAAATAACTAAGATTACATGCATGAGCTATCAGTGCCTGGCCAGTTTTAATGTTAAAAGTATCAATGAAAAGAAACATATTAGGTAGAATGTTGTTGCCCCCCATTATTAATCCCTTAGGAGCCATTGGTTTGGAAGGTGACTGCTCTGTCTGAAAGGTGAAGGGTTGCCAGTGTCCGCACAGCTCGGCATGCTTCATTCTGTGTCTTATGTGAAAGGGAATGTGGTAGTTTTCTGGCCCAGTAGAAAACATCTTTCAGTGGCCATGTTTTGATGGCTGAGCATCCTTTGCTTTTCAACTTTATAGCACTGACATGATTCTTCTTTGAATTTTAAGGTATGGAAGCCCAGGAAATGTCACCAAAGAATACTTTGAGTTTTCTGAATTCTTTTTGAAAACCTATGCTGTAGGAATTCAGCAGGTAATAAACTTATACTTTTAAAATAGGATTATAATTGACAACTATTTTTGATTAAGGTGCCACTAGCTCACTCCTGTAATCCTAGCTACTCAGAGGCTGAGAACTAAGGATCATAGTTTGAAGCCAGCTGGGGCAGGAAAAGTCTGTGAGACTCTTCTCCCCAATTAACTATCAAAAAGCTATAAGTGGAACTGTGGCTCCAGTGGAGAGCACTAATTCTGAGTGAAAAAGCAGTGCCTAGGTTCTGGGTTCAAGCCTGAGTACCAGCATGAAGAAAAAAGTAGATGTCAGACAAATGAACTCATTACATATTTAAAGAAGATGTAGTGGCAGCTTTGGGAGTAGTTTTAAAATCCAGTCTCTTCTGGCAGCCATCATCAGAATTACCCTTCCTGAGTTCTCCTAGGCTTTGGACTTTGATCTTTTGTTGAAATTGTCCTAGCAGTGAGATTAGTTTAGCTTAGATTGCATGCTGCTTCCATTAGTTCAATTTGATTGCTTTCTTACAAGTATCTTTTTTTTTTTTTTGGTGCCAGTACTGGAGCTTGAAGTACTGCTCTTAGCTTTTTTGTTCAAGGCTGGTACTCTACCATTTGAGCCATACCTGTACTTTTTCACTTTTAGCTTTTTGCTGGATCATTAGAAAATAAGAGTCTCACAGATTTTCCTGCACAGGCTGGCTTCAAAACATTCTGATCTCAGCCTCAATTACAAGCATGAACCATGGTTCCTGGCTCTTTTTGTCTCCTTCCTTCCTTCCTTCCTTCCTTCCTTCCTTCCTTCCTTCCTTCCTTCCTTCCTTCCTTCCTTCCTTCCTTCCTTCCTTCCTTCTTCTTTCTCTCTCTCTCTCTCTCTCTCTTTCTTCCTTTCTTTCTTTCCTTTTCTTTTGCGAAGAACCATTCTTTTAGGCACCACACTGTGTGTAAGCTACATTGTATTAGCAATAATAAGCTCAGCATCATTATTTAGCCTGCATTAGCTGATGGTAGGACTTTTGACAAGTTCTATAAAATAAGCCTGGATTTTAGGTAACGAGTAAATTTTGTGTTTTGAAAGATTTTGCAACCTACTTACAAATTTGATAATAGGCCCTTGGACCAGTCAAAGCTGATTTGCATTTCTAACACATTTATAAGATTATTTCTTTGTTGCTTTGTATGTCCCTCCCTCATGGTATAACCCCTGCTTTCACTGTATTTGATGTTGTTATAATTTGTGGAAGGGAAGGGAAAAAAACAAATGGTTTAAATAGGGATACAGGTGGACCCATTGCAAAAATGAGACTACAAGGTATAAGTTGTTATGTCGAAAAACGAACTTTACAACTTTGGTGGGGGGGGGGGAGGAGCGGATGGGAAGGGGAAACAAAGGAGGAGGCTACAATGCTTGATAAGAAATGTACTCATTATCTTGCCCATGTAATTGTAACCCCTCTGTACAGTATTTTCACAATTAAAAAAAAAAGAATTAAAAACAAAAGCTGATTTGCAATGGTGTTTGTGAACTGCTTTAATCAGGCTTAAAAAAAAAAGCTCTTCATTAAAGATCTTCCACCTGAGAATATAAAATAAAACTTTTTGTCATATTTTTCTTTTAGGAACTTTGTTTTCATTATTTTGTAGATAGAGAAATATCTGCTTCTGGAATTTGTTTTGGCATGAGGTTTAGAGATCCAGTTTATTTTTTAAGAGCTGATCAGTTTTATTACTATTTTTGAAATCATGTTTATTTTGAACAATTTCTTTACCAAGCAATATAATCTGTTTGTGCTGTCCCTTGCTATATAGAAATTTTAAAATGTTTTTCAGTTAGTATTATTATTTATATTTCTTTGTACCAGTACTGGGACTTGTACTTAGGACCTTGAATGCTCAGTTGACTTCCTGCCTCAAGACTGATGCTCTACTACTTTAGCCACACCTCCAATTTCAGCATTTTGGTGATTAATTAGAGATAAGAATCTCATAGACTTTCCTGCCCAGATTGGCTTTGAACTGGGATCTTCAGGTCTCAGTCTCCTGAGTAACTATGAGGATAGGCACAAGTAAGCAGTTCCTGGTTAAGATTATTTAGGGCTGGGAAGGTGGCTCAGTGGTAGAGTACTTACCTTGCATGCCTGAGGCCCTGGGTTCGATTCCTCAGCACCACATAAGCAAAAAGAAAAAAGCAAGAAGTGGCGCTATGGCTCAAGTGGTAGAGCGCTAGCCTTGAGCTGAAGAGCTGAGGGACAGTGCCCAGGCCCAGAGTTCAGGCCCCACAACCAGACCACCCCCCCCCCCCCCCGAAAAAAAGATTATTTATTTATTTGTTTATTATCTAGTCCCAGGTCTTGAACTTAGGGTCTGGGCACTGTTCCATAGCTCCACTTCCACTTCCAGCTTCCTTCCCCCCCCCCCCCGGTCCGAGGGCTTGAACTCAGGGCCTGGGCTCTGTTCCTGAGCCTCTCTGTGCTAGCACTCTACCACTGAGCCACAGTGCCACTTCTGGCTTTTTCTGTTTATGTGGTACTGAGGAATCGAACCCTGGGTTTTGTGCAAGCTAGGCAAGCACTCTACCACTAAGCCACACTCCCAGCCCCTACTTTCAGATTTTTTTTTTTTTTTTTTGGGTCCAGTCGTGGGGCCTGAACTCTGGGCCTGGGTACTGTCCCTCAGCTCTTCAGCTCAAGGCTAGCGCTCTACCACTTGAGCCACAGCGCCACTCCCGGCTTTTTTCTTTTTGCTTATGTGGTGCTGAGGAATCGAACTCACGGCCTCAGGCATGCAAGGCAAGCGCTCTACCACTGAGCCACTTTCCTAGCCCCCCTACTTCCAGATTTTTGATGGTTTAATGGAGTCTGAGTCTTGTGGACTTTCTTGCCTGACTTTGAACCATGATCCCCAGATCTCAGCCTCCTGAGTAGTTATTATAGGCATGAGCCTCTGGTACCTGGCTCTAGACTGTTATTTTTATTTTTTTGTTTGTTTTTGTCAGTTGTGGGCCTGAACTCTGGGCCTGGGCACTGTCCCTCAGCTCTTCAGCTCAAGGTTAGCCCTCTACCACTTGAGCCACAGTGCCACTTCCGGATTTTTCTGCTTATGTGGTGCTGAAGAATCAAACCCAGGGCCTCTTACATGCAAGGCAAGCACTCTACCACTGAACCACCTTCCCAGCCCTAGACTGTTTTTTTTTTTTTCCAGGGCTGAGAACCGAACCTAGGGCCTTGCGCGCACCAGGCGGGCGCCCTTCCGCTGGGCTAAACCCCCAGCCCCCTAGACTGTTATTTTTAAAAATAGAGTCTTAATTTATTTTGAAGAGCTAGTAACAGAATAAAACTTAAATTTCTTCTATATAGTTCCATTGGTTAGTAGTCAAACAAATGGCTTGAAGTAAGTCACAGAGACATGCTGTATTTCAATATAAACTGCCTTTTTGAGTTTTCTTCCCAAATAGTGATTTTCCCCTGGAAGCTGTTAATTTTTATTTCTGTGTATATAGGATAGTAATTACTATCATTGCTAAAAAGGCTCCCTTCTTTCTTAACTCATTGTTCTATATTTTACCTTCCTATTTTTCTGTAGGTTCTACTAAAAATTTTAGATCAGTATAGACAGAAAGAATATGTGGCTCCTCGTGTTCTTCAGCAGGCCTTCAACTATCTCAGCCAGGGGGTGCTTCACTCCGTGACCTGGAAGCAGATGAAGCCACACATACAGGTTTGTTTCAGAGAACAGTTTCCAAAATTGTGCCCAGTGAATCAGGTTCTCAATAGAGTTCTATATTTAGAACTCTTTACTTCCATTAGTAGTAGTTTTGTGTGTGTGTATATTTTGGTTTAGAGGCTTGAACTCAGGGCCTGGGCACTGTCCTTGAACTTTCTCCACTCAAGGCTGATATTGTACCACTGAAGCCACAGCTCCACCTCTGGCTTTGTGGTGATTAATTAGAGTTTCTCATGGACTTTCTTGCCCATGCTGGCTTCGAGTCAGGATCCTCAAATCTCAGCCTCCTGGAGTAGCTAGGATGACAGATGTGAGCCACCTGTACCTGTACCAGGCTCAATAATACTTTTTCATAAATGCAATCATATATTTGTAATAAAGGGCTTGGAAATTTAAGCAGTTGAAAAGAGTGAGCCCTTACAATTTGGTAAGTTGGAACTGTTGATTTTTTTTTTCCCTCGGTTTCTGTTCTATGGAAAGAGATAGTATTTTTCCATTTTTTGTTTTGTGCTACTACTGGGGTTTGAATTCAGGGCCTTCATACTCTGACTTGATTTTTTTTTTTTAACTTAAGGCTAGTATTCTGTGACCTTGAGCCACAGCTCCAATTCCACTGTTTTTCTGGTTAGGATATAAGTCTCTTGGATTTTTCTGTCCATGCTGGCTTTGAACTGTGATCCTCAGATCTCTGCATCCTTTGTAGCTAGGATTATAGGTATGAGCCACAGTGCCCATCACATACCCTTTTTATCTAAAGGTTGCTAGAACCTAGGATCAAATAAGGTATTTTGTGTGAAAACATTTTGAAAATTGCCAGCAAGTATCTACTAAAACTGTTAGTTTGCAGAAAATGAACTGGGATATGTGACCATTTTCTTTGGTAGGTATCGGCAGACATTCTCTTTATTTTAGATTAAGTGCTTTAGCAGAAGTTAAAATTTCCTGGTTTTCTTTTTTTGGGTCCGGTCTTGGGGCCTGAACTCTGGGCCTGGGCGCTGCCCCTCAGCTCTTCAGCTCAAGGCTAGCGCTCTACCACTTGAGCCATAGCACCACTTTGAGCTTTTTTCTTTTTGCTTATGTGGTGCTGGGGAATCGAACCCAGGGTCTCATGCATGCAAGGCAAGCGCTCTACCAATGAGCCACCATCCCAGCCCCAAATTTTCTGTTTTTATACTAGTTGTTTACTGCAAAGTAGAATTGTGTGTTATTTAATTAAAAAATGAAAATGGAAAATAGTGAAACATTAAAAATAAATTCTTTATGTATATAAACAATTGGATAATTAAAAGTTTTTTTGTTTTTGTTTTTGTTTTTTGGTCCAGTCGTGGGGCCTGAACTCTGGGTCTGGGTGCTGTCCCTCAGCTCTTCAGCTCAAGGGTAGCACTCTACCACTTGAGCCACAGTGCTACTCCCAGCTTTTTTCTTTTTGCTTATGTGGTGCTGAGGAATCGAACCCAGGGCTTCAGGCATGCAAGGCAAGCGCTCTACCACTGAGCCACCTTCCCAGCCCCCTAATTAAAAGTTTTATAAACTTTCCTGTCCTCAGAGCTTAGGCTAGATTTACAGGTGTCTATCACCTGTCACTTATAGTACCTTTTAGATATGTTTTTGTAGGCATCGTAATAACAGTTTTCCTATTAATTTTGATAAAACTATGATAATTTCCTTGTAATTAATAAAATGCTGACTTCATTTTACTTATGATATCCCTAGAAAAGGATGAGTTGTCATTGTATTTCTTCTCTTTTCAGTATTTTGGCCTTATTTTGATATGTCTGGAATGTAGGAATAAGAAAACTCTGACCCTTAGAATGGTTTTTTTCTTACTAGAATTAATCAATTTGGAAGAAGTGGTGTGAAATGGTCTTATTTTTATGTAAGTGGTCTGTAGACCATTAGCAGCAGTGGACAGAAAGGTAGGATTTCCCCTGAAATACACATTTATGCAGTAGGGTATTGGTTTTTTTTGTGTGTGTGAGTGTGAGTGTATGCCGGCTCTGGGGCTTGAACTCAAGGCCTGGGGGATGCTCCTGAGTTTTTTGGGTTTTTTTGGCTCAAGGCTAGCACTCTATCACTTGAGTCACAACTCCATTTCCAGCTTTTTGAGTAGTTTCATGGAGATAAGAGACCTCACAGACTCTACTGCCCAGGGTGGCTTTGAACCGAGATCCTCAGATCTCAGCTCCCTAACTACCTAGGATTATAGGCCTGAACCACTGTTTCTCTGCAGAGTATTGTTTTTGGGGTTTTTTTGAAGATGGAATAAGAATAGAAATAGTTCATATTGTTAGTTCATTGTTATTTAAGCTGAACATGGAAATATTAAGAACTTTCAAAATGAGAAATAGTAAATATAACTCTGACACAACACATTTCTTCTTTAAATAAATCAAAGCCTATTTAATGTTGGTTTCTTTTTCTTAGTAAAACTGTATTATCCCTGTCCTTCAAAGAGTAGCATTTACACTTCCTTTTTCTGTACTTTTAATTGCTTGTTATTTAAAGTCAATCTTCTAGTTAACTCTTTAATGCCTTGGCCTTTGCAGAAGCTCTTGTTACCTTGTTGTACTGCAATGAATGTAGGCTTATCCAAAGGACTTGTGTACTTATTTGAGGCTCAGTGCTGGTGCTCACGCCTATAGCCCTAGCTGCCTACTCAGAAGGCTGAGATCTGAGGATTGCAATTCAAAGCCAGCCCAGGGAAACAAGCCTGAGAGATGCTTATCTCCAATTAATCAGCCAAAAACCCAGAAGTGATGGTGTGCCTCACGATAGAGTCCTGAGTGAGAAAAGCTAAGGAAGAGCATGAGGTCCTGAGTTCAATTTCCAGTACTGGCACCAAAAAGAAAAAAATAAATGTTGGGAAAACTAACATCATAAAGACTGTGCACGAGTATATTACTTGTAATCTCCAAGTTTGGATAGCCTGTACTCACTCACTATTTTGTTTATATTTCTCAGAGTATCTGTGAAGATGTGGTTTTTTCTGTGATGTGCTACAAGGATGAAGATGAGGAGCTGTGGCAAGAAGATCCCTATGAGTATATCAGGATGAAATTTGGTAAGTGAAACTTTTCCCTGCATGGTTCCTAAATATTATAATCATTTGTGTGTGTGTGAGTGTGAGTGTGTGAGAGAGAGTGTGTGTGTGCTGGTTCTAGGGCTTGAACTCAGAATCTAGGCATTGCCCCTGAGCTCTTTTTTGCTCAAGGCTAGAGCTCTAACACTTGAGTCACAGCTCCACTTCTAGCTTTTTAGTTACTAATTGGAGATAAGAGTGTCCTGGACTTTTCCCACCTGAGATGGCTTCGAACCAAGACCCTCAGGTCATAGCCTCCTGAGTAGCTAGAATTACAGGCATGAGCTACTGATGCCCAGTTCTCCTAAATATTATAATCAAACTACAAATTTCCCAAAAAGCTAGATGCTGGTGGCCCCCATCTGTAATTCTTGCTACTTAGAAGGCTGAGATCTGATTATGGCTGTTTGAAGCCAGCCCAGGCAGGAAAGTCCATGAGACTCTTTAATTAACCACCAAAAAGCCAGAAAAGCTAAGGGACAGCTCCAAGGCCCTGAGTTCAAACCCTAGTACTGGGGGGAAAAATCGTTTGTATGCCAGATTTGTATGCCAAAAAAATGTGTACGACAAACTGAAACTCTCAAGCATGCGGGACCATTGTAAGCACTTGCTGCTTCAGCTGTCACCTAGGCACTGGTCTGTGGCCCCACCTCTTCCTGAGCCATTTGGACACCCAGTCTTAGTGTGCTCCCAGGTTTGACAGATCCTTTCGATTCCTGCATACTTTAGAAGCACCCCTAGTGTGCTTCCTTTTCCACAAAGGAATAAGATCTTCCAGTGGCTGTCCTGTGTGTGGCTGTTTTGGGCGAGGAGGGGATCCTTTTTGCTTTGATTTGCATAGAAGCCCTTGAGCTGTGGAGTCATCCTGTTTATCTTTCTTTTCTTTTCTTTTCTTTTTCTTTTTTTTTTTTTTTTGGCCAGTCCTAGGGCTTGAACTCAGGGCCTGGGCACTGTCCCTGAGCTTCTTTTGCTCAAGGTTAACATTCTACCATTTGAGCAACAGCCACTTCCGGCCTTTTCTGTTTTTGTGGTACTAAGGAATCGAACCCAGGGCTTTATGTGTGCTAGGCAAGCACTCTACCACTAAGCCCCATTCCCAACCCCATTCCTGTTAATCCTTAAGCACTTCTCAGAGCAAATAGTTACTATCTGAGGACAGAAACCTTTTTTTTTTTTTTTGTTAGTCCAGTGGTTTGGACTCAGGATCTTAGGCACTGTCCCTTAGGGTTTTTATTTTATTTTTATTGGTGTGTGTGTGTGTGTGTGTGTGTGTGTGTGTGTGTGTGTGTGTGTGTGTGTGTGTGTGTGTGTGTGTGTGTGTGTGTGTGTGTGTGTGTGTGTGTGTGTGTGTGTGTGTGTGTGTGTGTGTGTACGTGCGTGCGCATGTGCGTGTGCGTGTGTGAGTATGCGTCAGTCTTGGGACTTGAACTCAGGGCCTGAGTGCTGTCCCTGAGCTTTCTTGCTTAAGACTAGAGCCCACCACTTGAGCCACAGCTCCACTTTTGACTTTTTTGGTGGTTAATTGGAGATAAATATCTCACTAACTTTCCTTCCTGGGCTGACTTCGATTTTGGCCTCCTGAGTAGCTATGATTACAGTCATGAGGCACTAGCACTTGATGCCCTTAGGTTTTCACTCAAGGCTGTGGCTTTACCACATAAGCCACAGGTTCACTTCCAGCTTTTTGGTGGTTAATTGGAGAGAAGAATTTCATGGACTTTCCTGCTCCAGGTGGCTTTGAACTGTGATGTTCAAAGTGTGAGCTACTGGCACCTAGGTGGGAACTTTATCTTATTTGCTTCATTTTGCATTCTTCCCTCCCTCCTTCCTCCCTTCCACAATGCTATAGTAGTGCTTAGCCATAGCCTTCCATATAAGCACATTGAAAGTACCATGATGAAGCCATGCTTGCCCTCTATGGAACTGATGTCTCTGTGTTAAACTGGTATGGTCACTAGGATATTGTTATAGTGCTTTATTAGTAGATTTGGTAAGTGAGGAGGCATTGGCTTTCTTTTTTTTTTTTTCCTTGTCAGTCATGGGGCTTGAACTCTGAGCCTGGATGCTGCCCTTGAGCTCTTCAGCTCAAGGTGAGTGCTCTACCTCTTGAGCCACAACACCACTTTGGTTTTCTGGTGGTTAATTGGAGATAAGACTTTCCTGACTGAGCTGGCTTTGAACCGCAATCCTCAGATCTCAGCCTTCTGAGTAGTTAAAATTACAGGCGTGAGCCAGCAGCACCCAGCTTGGCATTGGCTTTCTTAAAGGCAAAGGAGAAGCAAACAAAGCAGAAAACATTTTTAACCTACTTTATATCTCTAGTTTTCTTTGGGAAATCATTACTTAAGTGCAAGATTTCTAATTTTCCCCTCGTGTGTGTGTGTGTGTGTGTGTGTGTGTGTGTGTGTGTGTGTGTGTGTGTGTGTGTGTGTGTGTGTGTGTGTGTGTGTGTGTGTGTGTGAGTGAGTGTGTGTGTGTGAGTGTGTGGTGGAGGGAGGTGCTAGTACTCAGGCTTGAATTCAGGGCCTTGCACTCTCACTGGGCTCTTTCACTTAAGGCTAGTGCTCAACCACTTAAGCCTCAGCTCCACTTCAGGCTTTTTCCTGCTTAATTGGAGATAAGAGTTTCAGACTTTTCTGCCTAGGATTGCTCTGAACTGGAATCCAATGATCTCAGTATCCTGAGTAGCTAGGGTTTCAGGCATGCAATAGCAACAGCTAGATTTATTATTTTTTTTAATTTATTTTTTTATTATGCTCATAGTGAAAGGGCAGCCTGTAGAATTCGGTGACCATGGTATATCTGACAGTGCTGATAAGTAAATGTCCTTATTTTCTCTCTGCTGTAACCCAGTATCAGGGGAGCTGTTTTATTTTGTGTTCTAGAAAAGTATGGATCAGGTGGCAATCTATTTATACTATAGGAATGAGTAGGAGAAAATCGGAACTTAACTGGCATAGCCAGGAACTTTCTGAGTAGAGTTTCAGGGGCTCAGCAAATTGGAGAAAGAATTACAAATGGGAGTGCATTATGCTAAAAAGTTTCTGCACAGAGAATGACATAGTTACTCAGCTCAAAAGACAACTTATAGAGTGGGAGAAAATTTTGCCACTTATACATCTGACAAGGGCTTAATATCCAGAATATACAAGGAGCTCAAAAAACGAAATCTCCAGCTGGGCGCCGGTGGCTCACGCCTATAGTCCTAGCTACTAGGAGACTGAGATCTGAGGATCACGGTTCAAAGCCAGCCTGGGCAGGGAAAGTCCATGAGACTTCTTTATCTCCAATAAGCCACCAGAAAACTGGAAGTGGGACTGTGGCTCAAGCAGTAGCATGCTCTCCTTGAGCTGAAGAACTGAGGGACAGTGCCCAGGCCCAGAGTTCAAGCCCCAAGACCGACCAAAAAAAAAAAAACACAACAACAACAAAAAACAAAATGAAAGCTCCAAAGAATTAATAACCCATTTAATAAATGGGCAAAGGAGCTAAATAGAGACTTCTCAGAAGATGTAAAAATGGCTAAGAAACACATGAGGAAATGCTCAGTATCTCTGGCTATAAAGGAAATGTAAGTCAAAACAACATTGAGATTCTATCTAACTCCAGGCAGAATGGCCACCATCAAGAATACAAACAATAGGGCTGGGAAGGTGGCTCCATGGTAGAGTGCTTGCCTTGCTTACCTGAGGCTCTGAGTTCAAAACCTCAGCACCACCGAAGCAGAAAAAGCCGGAAGTGGTAGTGTGGCTCAAGTGGTAGAACACTAGCCTTGAGCTGAAGAGCTGAGGGACAGTGCCCAGGCCCAGAGTTCATGTCCCACGACTGACCAAAAAAAAAAGTAACAAAAACAAAAAAGAATATAACCAACAGTAGATGTTAGTGCAGATGTGAAAATGGAAGCAGGTCACTTGAGGGGTGGGATTGGGAGAGATGAGAATGATGGGAGAGGTGACGCTGATTGAGATGAGCTGTATTAAAAACTGGTTTGTTGAATTCAAACCCCTTTGTACAGTTATTTAAAGGTAATAAAATGTATTTACTAAGTGACAGATTGTTCACTAATGTGATTTAATGTTGAAATCACAGATATTTTTGAAGATTATGCCTCTCCCACCACAGCGGCTCAGACTCTGCTATACACTGCTGCAAGGAAGAGGAAAGAGGTATGTAATTGCTTCTCTTATATCCCAGACAAAAGTAGCCTGTTTGATGAACATATTCTTAGTGTCTGGAAATTGTATTGTTATTAATTATAGCCTATCCCCTTAAGGATGTTTAGTTGTTCTAGTAAAGAGAGAAGGGTGAAGTATCTTTGCTTATTTTCCTGTAATAAATACCTTTCTTATTGAGCGTATAGTTGTTTGACTAAAAAACACCATAAAATAGCTTTATTTTTGAAAAGTTGTGCATCATACTGATATTGTAATAATAATCCAATGCAAATTCCTGAGCACTAAAATGGATTCCTCTATTTCTTTAGGTGTTGCCAAAAATGATGACATTCTGTTATCAAATCCTAACAGACCTGAACTTTGACCCTAGGAAGAAAGATGGAGCCCTGCATGTGATTGGTTCCCTAGCTGAGATTTTATTAAAGGTTAAGATGAACAAAATTTGTTTTATTCAATAGGATGCAAATATTGGAAATTATCCATAATTTTAAACTGGTGACTACTTCTAGATGACCTACTTATTTCATAAAAAGGAAATTTTACTTTTGTTAGTTTTTCATCATGAAACTATTGCTCTATAAAAAATGATCCAAAATAACTTCTTTGTTTTTGTTCCAGTACTGGGGCTTGAACTCAGAACTTGATACCAATTGGCTTTGTTACTCAAGGCTGACACTCTACCACTTGAGCTATAGCTCCACTACCTGTCTTTTGCTGCTTACCTGAGATAAGAGTCTCAGATTTGTTGCTCTGGCTGGCATCAAAGTGTGATTCTCAGATCTCCACCTCCTGAATAGCTAGAATGACAGACAAGAGCAACTGGTGCCCCATTTAGCATTATTTCTTTTTTTTTTTTTTTTTTGTCGGTCGTGGGGCTTGAACTCTGGGCCTGGGCGCTGTCCCTCAGCTCTTCAGCTCAAGGCGAGCGCTCTACCACTTGAGCAGCCCCACTTCCGGTTTTCTGGTGGTTTATTGGAGATAGGAGTCTCACGGTCTCTCCTGCCCGGGCTGGCTTTGAACCGCGATCCTCAGATCTCAGCCTCCTGAGTAGCTAGGATTACAGGCGTGAGCCACCGGCGCCCGGCAGCATTATTTCTTATTTCAACAAAAGTCACTCATTATTCAATTAATCTAAGGTACCATTTGTCTTATTTTTAAAACACACAATATGGGACTTGGAAGGTGGCTCAGTGGTAGAAAGCTTGCCTTGCATGCATGAGGCCCTGGGTTCGATTCCTCAGCACCACAGAATCAGGAAAAGCCAGAAGTGGCACTGTGGCTCAAGTGGTTGAGTGCTAACCTTGAGCTGAAGAGCTGAGGGACAGTGTCCAGGCCCAGAGCTCAGGCCCCACGACTGACAAAACAAAATAAAACAAAAAACACAACAGTACAATATGTCAAAACAATTTTACAAATGGTAAATGGAAATATATATTACATATATTCCCTCCCCTTCAGTTGTAGTGCTTGAACTCAGGGCCTGGGTACTGTCCCTGAGCTCTTTTGCTCAAGACTAGTGCTCTACCACTTTGAGCCACAGCTCCACCTCTGGTATTTGGGTGGTCAGTTGTAGATAAGAGTCTCATAGGGGCTATTCTGCCTGGACTGGATTTGAACCCGATCCTCAGATCTTAGCCTCTTGAGTAGGCTAGGTTTATAGGCATGAGCCACTGGTCCTTGTTGGAAGTGTGTATTTTTAAAAATTTATTTATTTATTTTGTCGGTTATAGGTCTTGAATTCTGGGCCTGGGCGCCATCCCTGAGCTCTTCAGCTCAAGGCAGGTGCTCTACCACTTGAGCCATAGTACCTCTTCTGAACGTTCCTGCCCAGTCTGGCTTTGAATCATGATCCTCAGATCTCAGTTTCCTGAGTAGGATTACGGTTGTGAGCCATCGGCACCTGGGGGAAGTATATTTTTTTTAAAAAAGGAAATGAAAGACAGGAAGCAACTTATTTATAAAAGAAATTATGTCAGTATAAAAAAGGGAAATATATAAATGCAAGTCATATTAACCATACATTATTAGAAAGTGTTGCATTGAAGTTTAATTTCTGTTTCCTAACAGAAAAGTTTATTCAAGGACCAAATTGAGTTGTTTCTTCAGAATCACGTATTTCCTTTGTTGTTATCTAACCTGGGATATCTTCGAGCTCGAGTAAGTTTTCCTTAGTTCTATTATGTATTTTAAAATCTCCATCCTTTTAGTAACTCTAGAAATAAAAGTGAAGTGTTACTATGGAGCTCTTACCTGTGTAACATTAGTACTGATGCAACCTTCCTTGATTCTTTTGGGAACACAGTCCTGCTGGGTGCTGCATGCTTTTAGTTCTTTGAAATTTCATAATGAACAGAACCTAGGAAGTGCAGTCGAGTTAGCAAAGAAGAGCCTGATTGAAGACAAAGAGATGCCTGTCAAAGTGGAAGCCGCCCTGGCCCTGCAGTCATTAATTTCTAACCAGATCCAGGGTAAGCCAAAGCACCTTTTACTGCAGTTCCTATTTATGTACTCATGCATTTATGTATTTATGTATTAATGTATATATTTTTATGCTGCTCCTGGGCCTCAAGCTCTCCCTTAGCTCTTTTGCTCAAGGAAGTACCCCTTGAACCACACCTCCACTTATGGATTTTCTTGCTTAATTGGTGATGAGTTCCACTGACTTTCCTACCCAAGTTGGCTTTGAACCATGATACTTAGACTTCAGCCTTCTGAGTAGCTACTATAGGCATGAGCCATTGGGGGCCTGGCTACATAAATTTTTTGGGGGGGGGGTTCGGTCATGGGGCCTGAACTCTGGGCTTGGGCGCTGTCCGTCAGCTCTTCAGCTCAAGGCTAGCGCTTTACCACTTGAGCCACAGTACCACTTCCGGCTTTTCTCCTTTTTGCTTATGTAGTGCTGGGGAATCGAACCCAGGGCCTCATGCATGCAAGGCAAGCGCTCTACCACTGAACCGCCTTCCAGTCCCCATAATTTTTTTTTTAAATACTCATCATTATTACTGATGATGTTTATGTTCTTCAGGTCATGCTGATGACAGAACATATGTATAATTAGGAATTCTCCTTTGAGTCTGAACTCGGTGGCAATGGGGCTGGACAGTCTTTTTTTTTTTTTTTTTTCTTTTAATTGCTAGTTTTGGGGCTTAAATTCAGAGCCTGGTTGCTGTTTCTTAGCTTTTTTGCTCAAGGTTGCTCTCCTTCTGGGCTTTTCCTGCTATCGTGTAGTTTCCTGCAAAGGCTGGCTTCTAACTTATGTGCTCACATCTCAGCCTCCAGAGTAGCTAGGATTACAAGTGTAAGCCACTGCAACTGGATTGGTCAGTCCTTTCTTGGGAAGAATTGCTATCTTTCTGTTACCTGTGAGGAAATCAATGTAGTGATAAGCCTGATTTGGTTTAGCTTTGTGATTTATCTGTTGCAGAGCAAGTACTCATCTTGAAGTTTAGATGGATAGTGACCTGTCATTGGACCTTGTGACCAGTTTAGTTTCTTTACCTTCTGTGCATGACTAATTTTGTATTTTACTATATTAGCTAAGGAATATATGAAGCCCCACGTGCGGCCAATTATGCAGGAACTGTTGCACATTGTTCGAGAGACAGAAAATGATGATGTCACTAATGTGATTCAGAAGCTGATCTGTGAATACAATCAGGAAGTGGCTTCCATTGCTGTGGACATGACCCAGAACCTGGTAAGGCGGGGCAAAGGTCATGCTGGTTAGAATAATCTGAAAATTAAATTCCACCTTTGGGAGTTTAGTGACTTGTAGCTGGAAATATTTGCTCTGTTGATTATGGTATTTTTATGTTAATTTAACTTACATCTAGTAACATTTAGGATAATTTTTTAAATCTGTTCTGAAGTTTCATACTGATATGCCTTGATGTAACATAAATTCCCATTTTCTGGACTTCAAATCTGGAATTTCCTTTAAGGGATTTTTTTCATATTACCCTATTAGTTTTGTGTGTCATTTTCCCCCGCGGGGGGGGCCCCCCCCTCCCTGCCGTGTTGTTCTCGGGCCTAAACTCAAGGCCTGGGTGCTGTCACTAAGTTTTTTTGTTCAAGGTTAGTGTTCTACTACTTTAACCACAGCTCCACTTCCAGCTTTTTGTGGTTAATTGGAGATAAGAGTCTCAAGGACTTTTCTGCCCATGCTAGCTTCCAACTAAGGTCCTTAGATCTCAGCCTCCTGAGTAGCTAGGATTAAAGGTATAAGGCCCAGTGTATGTCTGTTCTTTTTGTTTTGTTTTTCTGTGTCTTTTCTTGTCTCCGTTTTTTTCTTTTTTTCTTTCCTCTCATTGCTTTTTTTTTCTCTCCTTGGTGCTGATATTAGGGTTGAAGTGGGGCCTATACTCTGTCTCTTAGCTTTTCCACTCAAAGCTGGCCCACTTGAATCATAGCTCCACTTTTGTCTTTTTGGTTGATGATCAGCATCTCAGATTTTTCTAGTTTGACTGGCTTCAAACCCCAGTCCCTCCTGAATAGCTAGGATTATAGGAATGAACCACCAGTACCCAGTTTGTTTTCTTTTTAGTGTTACTCGATTTTAATTTTTCTAAATGTTGATTTTATTGCCTAATCATAATCAAAAGTTAAATATTAGGTAATGGTTGTAATAACTAATGTATGTCTCACTTTGATGAATAGACTAGAGAGACTGGATAAATTAAAAATATGATATGTTTTGTTGTAAAGAACAAGAGGCTAGCTGGGCGTTGGTGGCTCATACCTGTAATCCTAGCTACTTAGGAGGCTGAGATCTGAGGATCATGGTTCAAAGCCAGCCTGGGCAGGAAAGTCTGTGAAACTCTTACTTCCAGTTAACCATCAGAAAACCGGAAGTGGCGCTGTGGCTCAAGTAGTAGAGCACTAGCCTTGAGCTGAAGAGCTTAGGGACAGTGCCCAAGCCCAGAGTTCAAGCCCCACGACTGACAAAAAACCCCAAAACAAAACAAAAAATCAAGGGTTCAGTCAGCCAAATGCAGAATTAAAAGACTGAATACTGCCAACATTTAGATAGGTGGCACTCACTGCCTTTTTTCTGTGGGGATGTTATGGTACTAATGGTTGAATATTTTAATGTGATTTCATAGGCTGAAATATTTGGCAAAGTTCTTCAAAGTGATGAATATGAAGAAGTTGAGGACAAAACAGTAATGGCTATGGGAATTTTACATACCATTGATACAATTTTAACAGTTGTGGAAGATCATCAAGAGGTGAGAGTTTTACAGCATGTTACCTGAAATTTAGATGACTAGTAGTTATGAATTTTAAGGTTTTAGCTTTGAAAATTGCTTCTTGGCTTTAAAAATGTTAGGTTTACTCAAGATGCAGAGATCTGAAAGATCATAGTTTGAAGCCAGACCAGGCAGGAGAGACTGTGAGACTTAACCTCCAGTTAACCAGCAAAAAGCTGGAAGTAGAGCTATGGCTCAAGTGGTAGAGTGTTAGCCTTGAGCATAAAAGCTCAGGGACAGTGACTCAGCCTTCTAAGTAGCTAGTATTACAGGCATGAGCTACCAGTGCCCAGCTTGGCAATTTTTTTAATTGGGAAATATTCAGTCCTTTGAACTTTAATAGTTTAATGTATCAAATTATCAAAGGGCATTCTACAAGTATACATATGTATATGTATATTTATATATATATATGTACACACACAGACACAAACATATATATTATGGGCCAATTAAAAATAAAAAAGTAATAGAAAATAGAATACCAAATAGTTTTAACTGAATATTAGTCTGTGCTCAAAAGTTGAAACTGGATATTTAAATGAAAACTATAACCCATGAGGGATTGTAAGTTTTTCTTACTTAAAGGTATTTTAGTTGGGTGCCAGTGGCTCACATCTGTAATCCTAGCTCCTGAGGAAGCTGAGATCTGGGGATCGCAGTTCAAAGCTAGCCTGGGCAGGAAAGTCCGTGAGATTCTTATCTCCAATAAACCACCAGAAAACTGGATGTGGCGCTGTGGCTCAAGTGGTAGAGTGCTTGCCTTGAGCTGAAGAGCTCAGGGACATCACCCAAGCCTGGAGTTCAAGCCCCACAACTGACTGGGGGAAAATCTGAGGATCCAGGTTCAAAATTAGCTTAGACAGACAATTCTGAGAGATTCTTATCTCTATTTAACTAGCCAAAAGCCAGAATTGGAGATGTGGCTCAAGTGGTAGAATTCCAGCCTTGAGCAAAAAAGCTAAGCAAAAGTATAGAGCCCTGGGTTCAAGTTCTGCTACTGGGACACACAAAGTATTTAATAAAAACGTATGTTAAATAGTTTTGAAAGTATGATAAGATATTTAGTGAACCTTGTTATTCACCTCTCCAGATATCTAAGTCCTTTTTAAGTTATTTTTTATTCTTCCAGAGTTTTCTGTTACTATACAAGCAAAAATTAAAATTACTGTGTATATTTGTCTTTTCTTTTTTCTCTCTCCCTTCCTCTCTCTTTCTCTCCCTCCCTTCTTCTCTGTACCCCTCTCTTTCTTTCCTTCTTTTCATGCCAGTCCTGGGTTTAAACTCAGAGCCTGAGTGCTGTCACTGAGCTGCTTTGCTCAAGGCTAGCACTCTACCACTTGACCACACCTCTACTTCTGACTTTTTTAGTGGTTAATTAGGCTGGCTTTAAAATGTGATCCTCAGATCTTAGCCTCCTCTGTACCTAGGATTACAGGCATAAACCACCATTGTCTTTTTTTTTTTTTAAGTGCTAGGATTTGAACTCAGAACACTCTACTACTTAACCCACACCTCCAGCCCTGCTTTTAGAATAGTGTGTTGCTTCCCTCCTTTTACATACCAGAGCCATCATTCATCTTGCTTGGCTTCTTGCCATCGCTCTATCACAGGAAGGTGCAGCTTCTCTCTGTGGAGATAACACTCATGAACATTTGCCCACACTGGCCTAAATCAGAATCCTCCCAGTCTCAGCTGCCCATGTAGCTTGGGGTCACAGGCCTGTTTTGCTGTGCCCAGTTACAGATCAAGAAGGATCTTGAAATTTTTTCTGCTTGGGCTGCTCTGAAATCACAGTCCTCTTACTTCAGCCTCCCAAGTAACTAGGATTAGTCATTGACACCCAGCTATATTTTTCATTTATGAAAAAGCTAGCATAGTTATAGTTTTTAGTTGATTTTTTAAAATTATCCTGGTGATCCTGTCAAACTTCTCACTAAAATTCTTTTTGTTTTTTTTTTCTTTTTGAGTCCGGATGTGGGGCCTGAACTCTGGACCTGGGCGCTGTCCCTCAGCTCTTCAGCTCAAGGCTAGCGCGCTACAACTTGAGCCACAGCGCTACTTCTGGCTTTTTTTTTCTTTTTGCTTATGTAGTGCTGAGGAATCGAACCCAGGGCCTCAGGCATGCAAGGCAAGCACTCTATCACTGAGCCACCTTCCCAGCCCCACTATATGAATTTATATAATGTATTTTTAGGTAATCCGTACTGTTTACTTGTTCCTTGTTTAAATGGAACTTTGGTTATTAACAATCATAAGCATTGTTTCAATGAGTATTCTTTTTTTTTTTGTCCGTTGTGGGGCTAGAACTCTGGGCCTGGGTGATGTCCCTCAGCTCTTCAGCTCAAGGTGAGCACTCTACCACTTGAGCCACAGCGCCACTTCTGGCTTTCTGTTGGTTTATTGGAGATAAGAGTCTTACAGACTTTCCTGCCTGGGTTGGCTTTGAATCGTTATCCTCAGATCTCAGCCTCCTGAGTAGCTAGGATTACAGGAGTGAGCCACTGGTGCCTGGTATGAATAGTCTCTTACATGTCATTTTGTACAGATAAGCAGAATTTGAAGACTTTTACTAACTTGTCCTTGATGGCATGTACCAACTACACTCCAAAAATCCAGATGTGTGCTGTTTTCTCCCAGGCAATAGCTTTAACCATTGTGAGACTGAAGTGCTGAAGTTGCACTGAATTTGTACTCTTACCATGTGTGAGATGAAACATAGTTTTTTTTTTTGGGGGGTGGGGTCTGGTCGTGGGGCCTAAACTCTGGGCCTGGGCGCTGTCCCTCAGCTCTTCAGCTCAAGGCTAGCACTCTACCACTTGAGCCCCAGCGCCACTTCTGGCTTTTTTCTTTTTTGCTTATGTGGTGCTGAGGAATCAAACCCAGGGCCTCAGGCATGCAAGGCAGGCGCTCTACCACTGAGCCATCTTTCCAGCCCACATATATTTTTTAAAATATATTTTGTGCTGGTCCTGGGGCTTGAACTTAGGACCTGGATGTTGTCTTGAGCTTTTTTGCTCAAGGTTGTCACTCTACCACTTGATCCACAGCTCTACTTCTGGACTTTTGGTGTTTAATTGGATACAAGGGTCTCATAGACTTTCCTTTATGGGCTGACTTTGAGGCATAATTTTTAGATCTCAGCTTCTTGAGTAGCTAGGATTACAGGCAAGAGCTGTTAGTGCCCACCTGAACATGTTTTAATTTTATTTTTATTTATTTACTTTTTGTTGTTGTTGGTGGTTTTGGGGCTTGAACTCAGGATGTGGGTGATGTCTCTCAGCCTCTTTGTGATCAAAGCTAACACTTCACCACTTGAGCCACAGTGCCACCTCAGTTTTTGAGTAGTTAATTGGAGATAAGAGTCTCATGGGGACTTTTCTGTCCAGGTTGTTTGAACTGTGATCCTCAGATCTCAGCCTTCTGAGTAGCTAGAATTACAGCCTGGCTCTGAGCATGGTTGTGTGTGTGTGTGTGTGTGTGTATGTGAGTCTGGGCCTGGGTGCTGTCCCTGAACTCTTTAGCTCAAGGTAAGCACTCTACCACTTGAGCCACAGTCTATTTCTGGTTTTCTGGTGGTTAATTGGAGATAAGAGTCTTAGACTTTCCTGCTTGGGCTAGCTTTGAACCGAGATCCTCAAACCTCAGCCTCCTGAGTAGATAGGATTACAGGTGTTAGCCACCAATGCCTTGCTCTGAGTATATGTTTATAAGCGTAGGACTTGTTTATATTGTGAACATCTTTTTTACACAACAGAGCTTGTTTGTGGATGGGTTGGTTGGTTGGTTGATTGATTGATAGTACTGGGACTTGAATTCAGGGCTTCATACTCTCTCCCTTAGCATGTTCACTCAAGGCTGGTGCTCTACACCTTGAGCCACAGCTCCACTTCTAGGTTTTCCTTGGTTAATTGGAGACAAGAATCTTATTGACTTTTGTGTCACAGTTGGCTTCAAACCTGGATCCTAACATCTCACCCTCTTTAATGGGATTACAGGTATGAGCCACCTGTAGTAGTTTATTGGCCATAAGAAACGCTTGGAGTTCCTGCCCAGGCTTATCTCCATTTAATCACAGAAAAAGCCAGTTGTGGTGCTGTGGCTTCAGTGTTAGATTGCTATCCTTGAACAAAAAGAGCTCAGGGGCTGCCCAGGCCCAGAGTTGGGGCAAAAACGAAAGCAACTCCCACCCCCCAAAAAAGGATCATCATGATGAATTTTAAAATAAATATTTAAAATTTCTTTTAGATTACTCAGCAATTAGAGAATATCTGTCTACGGATTATTGATCTTGTTTTACAAAAACATGTAATTGGTAAGTTCAACATGTGAATATAAAGGTAAACTGAGATTTTATTTTTTAATTTGAGGAAATCAAAGTACATTATTAGCTTTTAAAATTTAACAAGATGTTTAATTTTGAGGAGAAACTTGCTTTCTCTTAAATTTTGGAATATACTGTCTAATGTTCAATATTTATATTTTCATTCAGAAATAAACTTATACCCAATTAAGGATTTTTGACCTTGGAACCTTTTAAGGACAGAGACATATTTTTTTGTGTGTGTGTGTATGACATGTATGTGTGTACTTCCTTGTACACGTACTTGTGTACTTCCTTAGCTTTTCTGCTTAAGGCTGGTACCTTACTATTTAAGCCACAGATCCACTCTGGTTTCTTGCTGGTTAATTTCAGACAAGTATCTCAAGAACTTTCCTTACAAGGTTATCTTTGAATCATAATCCTCAGGTCTCAGCCTCCTGAATAACTAAGGATTAAAGGTGTGAGCCACTAGCAACCAAAAGCTAAGTTTTGCCTTGGGTGGCAGAGTAAAGGGTGGTCTTGGTGAGCAATAGGAAGAAGTGGATCTGTACTTAAAACACTGAGGAAAGCTGAGCACTGGGGGTTCACACCTGAAATTCTCACAACTCAGGAGCCTGAGACCTGAGGATTGCGGTTTAAAAGCTAGCCCTGGCAGGAAAGTCCATGAGACTCTTATCTCCAATAAACCACCAGAAAACCAGAAGTGGAAGTGTGGCTCAAAGTGGTAGAGTGCTAGCCTTGAGCACAAAAGCTCAGAGACAGTACCTAGACCCTGAGTTCAAGCTCTATAACTGACAAAAACAAAAACAAAAATAACAACAAAAAAAACATTGAGCAATGGCTGCTTATAGTCACTCTGCTCAGAAACACTCTCTTCTGTGAGCTTTGTTCTCTGCCTTTTTGCTTTTTCCTACTGTGCTAACTAGAGATTTTCTTCCTTCTAGAATTCTATGAAGAAATTCTTTCCCTGGCATATAGTTTAACCTGCCACACCATCTCCCCTCATATGTGGCAGCTTCTAGGTATTTTATATGAAGTTTTTCAGCAGGATTGCTTTGAATACTTCACAGGTATGGCTTGGGCCCTAGAACATTTTTGGTCTTCTGTGTTTAGCTATGAATTCCCTTGATACCTGAAATAAAAACTCATGTGATTCTGGTATAATCAGAAACGACTCTTTCTTTCCTGTCAAGTAAAGGGCCTGGAGATACAGGCAGTGGAGGTAGAGGGATTTTTTGTATCTGAAGTTAATTTACTAGCAGAGTATCTCTCCATGAAATTTCATACATGCTTTTTTTTTTTTTTTTTGGTGCTGGTTCTGGGGCTTGAACTCAGGGACTGGGCACTGTCCTTGAGCTTCTTTTGCTCAAGGCTAGCGCTCTACCACTTGAGCCATAGCTCTTTCCCATAAATGCTTTTTGAATACCAGCTATGTTCTAAACTTTAATCTTAGCAAGGAATTCAGGAGCCTGTTCTTTTTTGTTGTTGTTGTTTGTTTTAGTGCTAGTACTGAGACTTGAACTCAGGCCTTCCTCACGCCCTTGTGTGGCTTTTTCCACTCAAGACCAGTGCTCTGCCACTTCAGCCATACTTCTGGTTCTAGCTTTTTGCTGGTTAATTGGAGATAAGAGTCTCATGGACTCCTTTCCCCACTAGCTTACAACCTGGATCCTCAGATCGCAGCCTCCTGAGTAGCTAGGATTACAGACATTTTCCACCAGCACCTAGCAGTAGAAATTCTGAAGTTGACATTTTAGTGGGGGCTCAGGGAGGGAGGGTGAGGGGAACTCTCAGAAGACAAGCCAGAAGCTTGTAGTGTGAGGATGAAAGAAACAATTTTGAAGTTGGGCCACAGTGGTGAGCATTTCCATCTTTCAGACTCCTGAGGCCTTTATTCATGAATGGGGCTGGTCTGTTACTTTAATTCTAGGTTTGTGGCTGCTACAGACCTGTTGGGTCAGTGGGAATCATTTATTTCTCCTGCTCTTGTGAAGTCTCACAGGTTTTTAAATTTTTTTCCAGATATGATGCCTCTCCTGCATAATTATGTGACAATAGATACAAATACTTTACTGTCAAATCCAAAACATTTAGAAGTCCTTTTCACAATGTGTAGGAAGGTAAGCATGTCCTAGCCATTTGTCACAGTATGCTTTACTAAGATTTCTGTGTGTTTTTGTTTTTGTTTTTGCTGGTCCTGGGGCTTGAACTCAAGGCCTGGGCACTGTCTCTGAGCTTCTTTTTGCTCAAGGCTAGCACTCTACCACTTGAGCCACAGTGCCAATTCCAGCTTTTGCTATTTAAGTCGTACTGAGGAATCGAACCCAGGGTTTCATGCATGCTTTGCAAGCACTCTACCACCAAACCACCTTCCTAGCTCCCATGTATTTCTTTTTCTTTTTTTCTTTTCTTTTTTTTTTTTTTTTTTGTCGGTTGTGGGGCTTGAACTCTGGGCCTGGACACTGTTCCTCAGCTCTTCAGCTCAAGGTGAGCGTTCTACCGCTGGAGCTACAGCGCCATTTCCGGTTTTCTAGTGGTTTATTGGAGATAGGAGTCTCAAGGTCTTTCCTGCCCGGGCTGGCTTTGAACTGAGATCCTTAGATCTCAGCCTCCTGAGTAGCTAGGATTACAGGTGTGAGCTACTGGCGCCCAGCTTCCCCTATGTATTTCTTAAATGTTTCGTCTATTCATTGATCAGCCTATATTTGTGAGTGTGCATTTCCAAAATGAAGTTTAGATGTTGTATTTTGAAAGTCACATGTTCTGCATTGTGCCTTAAAATGTTTAGCAATTTAAGCCAGGCACTGTGGCTCACTCCTGTAATCTAGCTACTCAGGAGGCTGGGACCTGAGGATGGTGGTTTGAAGTCAGCCCAGGCAGGGAAGTTGGTGAGACTTTTATTTCCAGTTAACTAGCCCAAAGCAGGAAGGGGGAGTTTTGGCTTAAGTAGTAGAGGGCCAGCCTTCAGTGAAAAAGCTAAGAGAGAGACAAGCCAGGTACTGGTGGCTCACACCTGTAATCCTAGCCTCTCAGGAGGCTGAGATCTGAGGATCATGGTTCAAAGCCATTCTAGGCAATAAAGTTCATGAAACTCTTTATCTCCAACTAAGCTCCAATAAAGCCAGAAGTGAAGCTGTGGCTCTAGTGGTAGAGTGCTCGCCTTGACCAAAATAGCTCAGGGACAGTGCCCAGGCCCAAAGTTCAAGCCCCGGGACTGACATACCATAATAAACAAACAAGGAATGTAATTAGGTACTAGAGCAAAGAGCAGGGTTGTATTCTTCCTTCCCTTTTTCGGGGTGAGCAGGTACTAGGGTGAAGCTGAGTCCTGTGACTGAATTTATATGGATGCTTGTTTTAAGAGCCTTTGATGAATTTTATGCAATGATTCTTGGTGCTGAGCCAAGTTATCTTTTATTGTAGGTGCTCTGTGGAGATGCAGGAGAAGATGCTGAATGTCATGCAGCGAAGCTTCTGGAAGTCATCATTCTTCAGTGCAAAGGAAGGGGAATTGATCAGGTAATGCATGTGAGGGAAGTAACCTACTCAACATCTGTGTTTATCATCAACAGGCCTGATTGACATTTTGGTTATGTTTGGATGGAGTACTGAGGTGATAACCCACCACCATTTTTTGTTGTTTTTTTTTCCTGACTTGTGCAAATTCTATTCAAATGACAAAAAGCCATACAGTCTGGGCCTTGTAATTTGCATTCTAGCTGAGAACTAAATGCACAGAAAAATATGAAATAAGGAGCTGTTCATAGGATGATGAAGAAACAAATGTGGAAATTGTGCTTAGTGATTTGCAATTTTTTTTTTTAATACCAGTGTTGGACTTACGCCTATGTGCTGTCCCTTTGCTTTTCCTACTCAAGGCTGGTTGGTACTCTACTGCTTGAGCCTCAGGTCTACTTCTGTTTTTTTTTTTTTTTTGCTGTTTAATTGGAGATAGAAGTCTCACAGATTTTTCTGCTTTGGCTGGCTTCAAACAGTGATCCTTAGATCTCAGTCTCTTGAGAAACAAGGATTACATTACAAGCCAGTGCTTGGCTTTTTATTTTTATTTATTGTGCTGATCCTGGGGTTTGAACTCAGAACCTGGGAACTGTTTCTGAGCTTGTTGCTCAAGGCTAGCACTCAACCTTGAGCCATAGCTCCCCTTCTGGCTTCTTTGGTGGTTAATTGGAATAAGAGTCTCACAGACTTTCCTGCCCAGGATGGCTTTGAACTGTGATCCTCAGATCTCAGCCTCTTGAGTAGCTAGGATTATAGGCATGAACCACTGGTATTTGGCATGCTATGCTTTTTTGCCAGTACTGGGGCTTGCACTTAGGCTCTCATGCTCTTACTCAGTCTTTTTCTCATGGCTGATCATGTTTGTAGTCAGCACTTTTGCTTCTTAATTGGAAATGGGGCCTCTAAGACTTTTTTTGTCCAGATTAACTTCCAGCCAAGGTCCTCTAGGTCTCTGCCTCCTGAGTAGCTAGGATCACAGGCATGAGGTACAGTGCTTGTCTTAATTACCCTTTTTTAGTTCAGTAATATTTGCTCCATATATTTTTTCTTTTATCTTTTTCTTTATCTTTATGTATTTTTTCTCTATTAAGTGATTACATAAATTTCATAAAATTCATAGTATTGTGGGGTAGTGATACTTAAAGTCAAACACATTTTAACCTTCATGAGGTGCATTGTTATTGTCATGGTCTATAAAGCTTACTGTCTCTACATACCTTGACACTATTTTTTCCAAATTGGGTGATATGTACATTTCTTTCCTTTTGCTCAGTATAAGCTATTCCTCCTTTCTCTCTCATCGCTGCCCTTGAGTCTCTAGTTCACTTTCATCAATGTCCAGTGCAGCTGATGGGCCCCTCTGCTGTATGTTTTCCTCTGTTTCCCTCTGATTCTCTGCCTTTTTCCTATCTTCAGATGTACACATGTATACACCATATATGAGGTGAAGGACATGGGGTCATCTAGAAATGATATGACAAATTAAAAAGAGATCCTTTATTTCTTGAGTCCTGTGTACTTTGTCATATCTCCTTCATTTTGGATTTAACATCTGCATATCAGGGAGATCATGTGCCATTTGTCTCTCTGATCTTGGCTTACCTCTCTCAACATGATTTGTTCTAGTTCCATCCATTTCCTTGCAAATGCCATTGTTTTCTCCTTTCTAATGGCTGCATAATATTCCATTGTATATAAGTACCACAACTTTTAGATCCATTCACCTGTAGTGGGGTATCTGGGTTGTTTCCATATCTTGGCTATTGTCAGCAGTGCTGCAATGAACATGGAGGTGCATGTGTCCTTGTATCCTGGTTCCTGTTGCTCAGGGTAGATGCCTAGGAGTGGTATAGCTGGGCCAAAGGGGAGGTCTATATTTAGCTTTCTGAGGAATCTCCAGACTGCTTTCCAAAGTGGTTGTATTAGTGTACATTCCCACCAGCAGTGAAACAGGGTTCCTCCTTCTCTGCATCCCCTCCAGCATTTGTCGTTGGCTGGCTTTAGGATGTGGGCCATTCTGACTGGGGTAAGGTGGTATCTCAAGTTTATTTTTATTTGCATTTCCTTTATAGCCAGGGATTATGAACATTTCCTCATGTGTTTCTTTGGCGTTTTTATCTTTTCTTCCAAAAAGATTGGTTTGTTAGATTTGGGAGGGATTAGTTTCTTGAGTTCCCTGTATATAATGGATATTAGGCCTTTGTCCAATATGTTGTTAGTAAATATTTTTTTGCAGTTGATTGGTTGTCTTTCTAGTTTGGCAGCGACATCTTCAGCTGTGCAGAAACTTTTTATTTAAGGTAGTTCCATTTGTCGAGTCTCTCTCCCATTTGTTGTGACCTTGGGATTCTGTTCAGGAAGTTCCTGCCTATGCCTATAAGTTCTAGTGTCTCTACTGCTCTGTCCTGCAGTAGTTTCAGAGTTTCAGGTTTGATGTTAAGATCTTTAATCCATTTTGAGTTGATGTTGGTGCATGCTGATAGGCTACGGTCTACTTCTAGTTTTTTGCATGTGGCTGCCAGTTTTCCCAGCACCAATAGTTGAAGAGGCTATGTTTCTTCCAGTGTATGTCTTTGGCTCCTTTGTCAAATATCAGCTGGCTGCAGGTATGTGATTTTATTTCTGGATCTTCTAATGTATTCCATTAGTCTTTGGGTCTATTTTTGTGCCAATCCCAAGTTGTTATTATGGCTGTATAGTAGAACTTAAAATGTGGTATTGTGCATTGCTTCTTTTGCCTAGAATTGCTTTGGCTATTCTAATCCTTTTGTTGTTCCATATGAATTTTTGGATTGTTTTCTCTATTTCGTAAAGAACATTATTGGGTTTTTGCTGGGGATTGTGTTGAATTTGTATATGGTTTTTGGCAGTACGGCCATTTTCACAATATTGATTCTACCTATACATGCACATGGAGGGTCTTTCCATTTCCTGGTATCTTCTTTGCTTTCTTTCTTTAGATTTTTTCATTAAATAGGTCCTTTGCATCTATGGTTAGGTTAATTCCTAGATATTTTATTCTTTCTGAGATTATTGGGGGTTTTTTTGGTTGGTTTTTTTTTTTTGGGGTCCGGTCGTGGGGCCTGAACTCTGGACCTGGGCGCTGTCCCTCAGCTCTTCAGCTCAAGGCTAGCGCTCTACCACTTGAGCCACAGCACCACTTCCGGCTTTTTTCTTTTTGCTTATGTGGTGCTGAGGAGTCGAACCTAGGGCCTCATGCATGCAAGGCAAGCGCTCTACCTCTGAGCCACCTTCCCAGCCCCTCTTTCTGAGATTATTGTGAATGGGGTTGTTTCCCTGATTTTCCTTTCTGCTTATACATTATTGTTGGTGTACAGAAAGGCAACTGACTTTTGTGGGTTAATTTTGTATCCTGCTACTTTGTCAAAGTGGTTTATAAGTTCTAGCAGTTTGGGAGTGGAGTTTTTGGGGCCATTTAGGTATAAGATCATGTCATCTGCCAATAGGGTTTAATTTCTTCCTTCCCTAGGTGGATCCCTTTAATGTCCTTTTATCTTCATGTATTTTTATAATAGTCATATTGAGATATAATTCATGTAGTATATACTGCATTCATTCAAATTATATATTTTAATGATTTTCATTGTTTTCACAAAATTGTGCAATTATTTCTGCATTCAGATTTAATCATCCCTAAACCCCATTTAGTCAGTTTTGTTTTTAAATGTTAAAGTAAAAGGAGAAAGATTTCTTTGGGCTCAATTTTATTATTTGTTTTTGTGCTGGTCTTGGGGCTTGAACTAAGAGCCTCGCATACTTGGATGCCTCTTTTGTTCTCAAGGTTGGTGCTCTATCACTTGAGCCACATCTCTACTTCCAGCTTTTGTTTACTGGTTAATTGGAGATAAGAATCTCATAGATTTTTCCTTTCCAGGCTGCCTTCAATCCTCAGCTCTCAGGGTCTCCTGAGTAGCTAGGATTATAGGCCTGACCCACCGGTGCCCTGCTAGGTCATAGTTTTGGAGGTTGTAGTCATGGTTATCTGTCTCTACGTCTCATGGGTCTTAGTAAGGCTAAAATATAGTGGATGGACACTGAGGAGAAAGGCTGTTCACCTCATGGAGCCAGGAAGCAGAGCAAACAAGATGGCGGCAAGATGAGCCTCACAGGCTTCTGTGGCCAATTTAAGCCCCACCCCTGTAGCCCTTACTGTTCTGACTCAGTAGATACCTCCAGTCACCTGTGAGGGCTCCACCTCTGAGCCATTTCCTCAAGGACCAAGTCTTTAATACACAAGTCAATGGAGGACATTTCAGATCCAAACTATAATTTCTACACCCTCCAAAATAAACCCCTTCCATACCTGTTATCATGAAGCCACCCATATCCATAGCCCTAGGCAACCACTGAATGTACTTTCAGTCTTAATACAGTTGACTATTCTGGACATTACATGTATGGAATCCTATAAGAATAAAGTTTCTAGGTTCCTCCACATGGTAGTGGATGTTGATTCTGGGTGGCATTCCACTGTAGGTTTTCTTTTTTGTTTTGGTTTGGTTTTTTTGGGGGGTCTGGTTGTGGGGCCTGAATTCTGGGCCTGGGTGCTGTCCCTCAGCTCTTCAGCTCAAGGCTAGAGCTCTACCACTTGAGCCATAGCACCACTTTCCAGCTTTTTTCTTTTTTGCTTATGTGGTGCTGAGGAATCGAACCCAGGGCCTCATGCATGCAAGGCAAGCGCTCTACCACTGAGCCACCTTCCCAGCCCCTGGGAAACTCTTTATCTTCAGTAAACCACCAGAAAACCAGAAGTGGCGCTGTAGCTCAAGTGGTAGAGCGCTAGCCTTGAGCTGAAGAGCTGAGGGACAGCGCTTAGGCCCAGAGTTCAAGCCCCACGACCGACAAAAACAAACAAACAAACAAAAAAAACAAAAAAAACCCCAACTCAACAGACTTTCTTGCCCAGGCTGGCTTTGAACTGTGATCCTCAGATCTCAGCCTCCTGAGTAACTAGGATTACAAGTGTGAGCCACTAGAACCTGGCATGAATGTAAAGCTATTAAATAACTAGAAACAATTGAAGCCAACATTGTATTGTCATTAGGACTCTTCTTTGACACCACATTTTGCTTGTATTCACCTTTCTGGAAGTTTCTAGTATACTTTCCTCTGATTTTCTCTTTGTCTTCTAGTGCATTCCACTTTTTGTTCAACTTGTCTTGGAGAGATTGACTCGAGGCGTGAAAACGAGCGAGCTGCGCACTATGTGTCTGCAGGTGGCTATTGCTGCGCTGTACTATAACCCTGACCTGCTGCTGCACACCTTAGAGCACATCCAGCTGCCTCCCCACCCGGGGCCCATCACCGTACAGTTCATAAACCAGTGGATGAATGACACCGACTATTTCCTCGGGTATGTGCCTTGTGGATTGTGTGAGTGAGTGTGTGTGTGTGTGTGTGAGAGAGAGAGAGAGAGAGAGCACGTGTGTGCATGCCAGTACTGGGGCTTAATATCAGGGCCTAGGCACTATCCCTTTTTCACTCAAGGCCAGCACTCTCATATTTGTGTCAAACCTCTAATTCCAGCTTTTTGCTGGTTCATTGGAGATCAAGAGTCTCTCAGATTTATCTGCCTGGGCTGGCACTGAACTGTGCTTTTCAGATCTCCATCTCCTGATTAGCTAGGATTATAGGTGTGAGCCATCAGTGCCCAGTGACACTTAGTTTTTGAAACACCTTTGGGGGAGCTGAGATTTGTGTAAAGTACACAGACCAGGAAACCCACAACTCATGGTGGAAAAGTCTGGACACTCTTCATATTTTTTCTATTGTATAGAAGTTTTCTCTTGTCAAGCAAAGTTACATTTACTTTAATAAAACTCATCACACCAACACTCAGGTACAGCATTTGCATCAGTTGTAAGTTGGTATTACAGCAAGATTCCATAAGAGTGAGTGTGTGTGTGTGTGTGTGTGTGTGTGTGTGTGTGTGTGTGTGTGTGTGTGTGTGTGTGTGTACCAATCCTTGAGCTTGAATTCTGGGCCTGGGCACTGTCCTTGAGCTTCATTTTGCCAACTCTACAACTTGAGTGTGTGTGTGTGTGTGTGTGTGTGTGTGTGTGTGTGTGTGTGTGTGTGTCTGTGTGTGTGTGTGTGTGTGTACCAATCCTTGAGCTTGAATTCTGGGCCTGGGCACTTGCCAACTCTACAACTTGAGTGTGTGTGTGTGTGTGTGTGTGTGTGTGTGTGTGTGTGTGTGTGTGTGTGTGTGTGTGTGTGTGTGTGTGTGTGTACCAATCCTTGAGCTTGAATTCTGGGCCTGGGCACTGTCCTTGAGCTTCACTTGAGTGTGTGTGTGTGTGTACCAATCCTTGAGCTTGAATTCTGGGCCTGGGCACTGTCCTTGAGCTTCATTTTGCCAACTCTACAACTTGAGCCACAGATATACTTCTGGTGCTTTTGGGGGTTAGTTTATTGGAGAGAAGAGTCACAGACTTTCCTGCCTGGGCAGACTTTGAACTATGACCCTCACATCTCAGCCTCCTGAGTAGCTAGGATTATAGGATGAGACACTGACACTCTGCTTCCTTAGGTCTGATAGTTATTGATACCCATAGAATTTTGTGTAATAAAACATGGAGTATTTTTATGTAATTCCCACAGGAACGTTAGTATACACTTCCGGCATTTGGGCTTTGTCCTTTATTGCATTTCTCATGTCTCTTTTTTTTCCTTTGAAAACCTCCAGGCACCATGACCGGAAAATGTGTATAATAGGGTTGAGTGTCCTCTTGGAGTTACAAAACCGGCCTCCTGCTGTGGACGCTGTGGCAGGGCAGATCATCCCCTCTATTCTTTTCCTCTTCCTTGGCCTAAAGCAAGTCTGTGCTTCTAGACAACTGGTAAACCATGAAGATCGCCCCAAAGTAGAGAAAGATGATCTGGAAGAAAATGGTAACGCCTTCTACTTGTGATGCATGCTGTGACTGAATTCATGTCATGTTATTATCGCCTTTCATCCTTTTATTTCATTATTTTATTTCTAGTTCTTTGAGACTGTGTCTAACTGTGTAGTATTTAAACATTCAGTGGAGTCCAGGTTGTCCTGGAACTTGAGATCCTCTTGCCTCTGCCTTCTGAGTACTGTGATTCAGGCATGTGGTCCTCTACTAGGCTTTGTTGATTTGACCATATGTTGTCTTTGAATTTATTCCATTGGGAGTCACTCAGCTGACTTGTAGTGTACCTATTACACATTTAACAAGGATGTTGAGCTTGCTTCCTTTGTTGTTATGTGGGATAAATTTAGATCAGTGATTTTTTTTTTTTCTTTTGTGCTGGTCTTGGGGCTTGAACTTAGATCCTGTGTGCTATCCCTGAGTGTTTGTGCTCCAGGCTAGCACCCTACCACTTGAATCACAGCTCCAAAAATGTCAGGATTTTTGGTGGTTAAATGGAGATTCGAGTCCCATGGACTTTCCTGACTTAGCTGGCTTCAAACCATGAAGTGCCACCGGTACTTGATATAAATTACACACACACACACACACACACACACACGCACGTGCACACACACACACACACACACACACACACACACACACACACACAATTTTATGTTTTTGCCAGTACTGGGGCTTGAACTCAGGGTCTGGGCACTGTCCCTGAGATTCTTTGGCTCAAGAATAGCACTCTACCACTTGAGCCACAGTGCCACTTCTGGCTTTTTCTGTGTGTGTGGTACTGAGGAATTGAACCCAGGGCTTCATGCATGCTAGACAAGCACTCTACCACTAAGCCACCTTCCCAGCCACCCTCAATAATTTTTAAATGGAGTCTAGTAGATCTTGTTAAACCTTGAGAAATAAATTTGTAACAGAATCCTGTGGTCTTGAATATGAAGTTAGCAATTAAGTATTTTATTATCTGGGCTAGTAGACTTAAGGTAGTAGCCACTAGATTAAGAGCAGAACTTAGTACAGTTTAGGTAGTTGAGATTGTATTACTTAAAAATAATGGTTCTTCAAGATGGGTGCTGGTGGCTTATGACTGTTATCCTAGCTATTCAGAAGGCTGAGATCTGAGGATCACAGTTTGAAGCCTAGGCAGTAAAATCTGTGCCCCTTTTATCTCCAATTAACCACCAAAAAGCCAGAAGTAGAGCCGTGGCTCAAGTGGTAGAGTGCTAGCCTTGATCAGAAAAGAAAAGGGAGAGAGCAAGAGGCCATGAAAGATTTTTTTTTTTTTGCAGTCCTGGGGCACTGTTCTTGAGTTGTTGTTTTTTTTTTTGGTCGGCCATGGGGCTTGAAATCTGGGCTTGGTCGCTGTCCCTGTGCTCTTCAGCTCAAGGTGAGCACTCTACTGCTTGAGCCACAGCGCCACTTATGGTTTTCTGGTGGTTTATTGGAGATAAGAGTCTCACAGACTTTGCTGCCCTGGCTGGCTTTGAACCGCGATCCTCAAATCTCAGCCTCCTGAGTAGCTAGGATTACAGGCGTGAGCCACCAGCGCCTGGCCCCTGAGTTTCTTTTGCTCAAGGCTAGCATTCTACTTCTACCACTTGATTCACAGTGCCACTTCTGGCCTTTTCTGTGTATGTGGTAGTGAGGAATCAAATTCAGGGCTTCATGGATGCTAGGCAAGTACTCTACCAGTAAACCACATTCCCAGCCAATAGTAAATATTTTTTTTTAATTTTTAAAAAATTTTTTAATTTTTTTTGGGGGGGTCCAGTTGTGGGCCTGAACTCTGGGCCTGGGCGCTGTCCCTCAGCTCTTCAGCTCAAGGCTAGCGCTCTACCACTTGAGCCACAGCGCCACTTCCGGCATTTTTTCCTGCTTATATGGTGCTGAGGAATCAAACCCAGGGCCTCATGCATGCAAGGCAAGCGCTCTACCACTGAGCCACCTTTCCAGCCCCAATAGTAAATATTTTTAAAATATTTTTAAAATATAAAAATATCAAGAAAAATAACTAGTTGGTACATGTGGCTTAAAAAGTTATTTTTTTGTTTTGTTTGTTCTAGCACTTGGGAGGCTGAGGCATGAGAATTTCGAGTTCTAGACTAGGTTACACACTGAGCTCTCATCATAAAATTAATATTTAAACTACAAATATATCTTGTATTTATAATTTTATAACTTTTGAAGAACCTTTTTTTGTGTGTGTCTGTGTGTGCCAGTCCTAGGGCTTGAACTCAGGGCCTGGGCATTGTTCCTGAGCTTTTTTGCTCAAGGCTAGCCCTGTTCCACTTGAGTTCTACTTTGACTTTAAAAAAAATTTTTTTTTTATTGTAAAAATACTGTACAGAGGGGTTATAGTTACATGAGTAAGGTAATGAGTACATTTCCTATCGAGCATTGTTACCTCCTCCTTTGATTTTCCCCTACCATCCCTTCCCTCCCCACCTTCCCAGCTCCCTCCCTGCCCCAAGTTGTAAAGGTCGTTTTCAACATAGTGTCTGGTGCATCTCATTAACATAGTGTCTGGTGCATCTCATTGTTACAATAGGTCATCCTGTATCCTTATTTCAGCATTTTGTTATTTCCCTTCTCCTCCCCAGATTAGAAAAATGTATATACAAGATGCAGGGCATCTACATCAAATACAGTGAAAACAGGGGTGTTATCATGGGGAAAGAACATAAAAACAAACAAAAACACACACAAAAAAATCACATTACATTTTAAATACATTACAAACAATAGCAAGAAAGAAAAAAACCACTTGTTTCCCTATCTTGGGGTTCATTTCACTTAACATCATCTTATATGGTCATATGTACATAGATTTTGATCTTTTCTGCTTGTCCTAGACTTACACTAGTTATTGCAAATAAGGAAAACCATGGTGCCTATGTTTCTTTGGGCCTGGCTTACTTCACTTAATATAATTTTTTCCAAATCTTTCCATTTCCTAACAAATGGGGTTATGTCATTCTTTCTGATGGAGGCATAGAATTCCATTGTATAAATATACATTTTCTTCATCCATTCATCTACTGAGGGGCATCTGGGTTGGTTCTATATCTTAGATATGTAAATAATGCTGTGATAAACATAGTTGTGCTGGTAGCTTTAATATAGTCTTGTCTGGGATCGTTTGAGTAAATGCCCCAAAGTGGGATTGTTACTTTGGCTTTTTTTGATGGCTAATTGGAGATAAGAGTCTTATAGATTTTCCTTCCCAGGCTGGCTTCGAACCACAAATCTAAGATCTCAGCCTCCTGAATAGCTAGGATTATAGATGTGAACCACTAGTACCTGGCTTAGACAGTATTATTAGTAATTTTTCAGTAACGTTCAGCTAGACAACTGATTTTAGGAAATTGTTTTCTGTGGGGAAGTGACATTTTGCGTCACTTTAGGAAACTACAGTAAAGATAAATTCTACACTCAGCGATTTGGGATATTATACAGTAGCCTTTCCACTTCCAGAGTATTTTATAGTGCTTGCTTTTGCTTTCTTATTTTGTATTTTGAACTGTGTGCTTTGACTCCTTTTAAATTATGAATGGATTGATTTCCAGAGGAGATTTCCAGTGATGAGGAGGAGAAAAGTGTGTCTGTGCCGGCGATGCAGTCTGTGAATAGGCGAGGCGCGGATGAGGAAGATGAAGACGAGGACTGGGAGGAGGAAATCCTGGAGGAAACGGCCCTGGAAGGATTCAGCACTCCGCTTGACCTAGACAATAGTGTGGATGAATATCAATTTTTCACTCAAGCTCTGCTAAGTATGTTTTTATGCTGTGAATTTTCACTGTGTGTGTGTGTGCGCGCGCGCGCGCATGCACGCACATGCATGTGCGTGTGTATGTGTGGGCCAGGCCTTGAACTTGGGACCTACATGTTATCCCTGAGCTTTTGTGCTCAAGGCTAGTGCTCTACTACTCCAGCCACAGCTCCACTTCTGATTTTCTGGTGGTTAATTGGAGAGAAGAGTCTCATGCACTTTCTTGCACAGGCTGGTTTTGAACTATGATCCTTAGATGTCAGCCTCCTGAGTAGCTAGCATTATAGGCATGAGCCACTGGCTCTTGGCTTCAGGTTTTTTTTTTCTGCTAAACTTGCTTAATTTCTTCCAGCTAGGAGTTATTTTAGGATCTGGCCCAAAATACATTTAGGCTTTTCTTTTTGTTTGTTTCTTTGTGCTGGTACTAGGGCTTGAACTCAGGGTCTCATGCTCTCCCTTGTTTGGTTTTTTGCTCAAGGCTAGTACTCTGCCATTTACTGCAGCAACAGCTCTATTTCCAGGTTTTTGGTTGTTAATTGGAGGCAAGAGTCTCACAGACTTTCCTGCCCTGGCTGGATCCATGATCCTCAGATCTCTGCCTCCTGGTGTGAGTCACTACACCCAGCTAGGAGGTTTCTAACAGGAATAATAGGACCCTGGAGAAGAGGATGAAATGTGATGGGAGAAGTGTGTAGGTGGAGGACATTAAGAAAGAGGCAGGGCACGGCCTCCGGTGTGAAAGGGGTTTGCCATGGTTCCCTCAGAAACAAGCACAACCCATAATGGAGATGCGGAGCGAGCGACAGCAGCGAGCACTTTCAGTGTAGCCATTTGTGCTGAGTCTGTGGTAAGTTTGGAGGTCAAACAAAGCAACAAAGCCCGGATGCTGAAAGGGAGGATTCTGCCTAAAGGATAATTAAATTTTTTTTAACGTTTAATTTTTTGTTACTATAAAGGTGATGTACAGAGGGCTACAGTTACATAAGTCAGGTAATGAGTGCATTTCTTTTTGGACAGTGTCACTTCTTCTCTTACTCTCTACCAGTTTTTCTTCCTGTTCTCATCCACAAATTGTAGAGTTCATTTTCAACATAGCATCCAGCGAGTATCACTGCTGCATTTGTTCACCCTTTGTCCCTCCATTTCGTGCCTCCCTTTACCCTCCCGAAGACAGATAAATGAGCAAACAAAGAACCTCTTATTGCCACTTCAATAAATAATATTGGCTATGATCAGAGGCACAGAAGAAAAATTGTAGCTTTGTATTCTCCCCCAAGAGGGTCCCCCTGTGGACTCACTGAATGCCTGGAGTCCTTATAAGATTGATCATATTAAGGGTCAATTTTACTCTCTTGGGTTCACAAGCAGTGCTGCTGCTGTGACTGGAATGAGAGCGCCCAGGTTAGAGGTTAATAAGTGCCGACATGGTTTGCTAAGGTCTGCATTTGAGGCTACACCAATAGTTAGGAAAACTCCCAGAAGAAGACAGAATTAGGCAAACTAGAGATCTGTGCTGTCCTAACCTTCCCTTGATACCCCACATAGTCGGGCACTTGTAAATCATCCTTGGAGCTAGGCACCAGTGGCTCATGCCTGTCATCCTAGCTACCCACAAGGCTGAGATCTGAGGATCAAGGTTCACATCCAGCCTGGACAGGAAAGTTCTGTTCACCTCCTATCTCCAGTTAACCACCAACAGACAGACATGAAGTGGAAGACATGAGTGAAAAAGCTAAGCAAGAACACAGGGTCCTGAGTTCAAGCCCCAGTACCTGCACATACACATATACAATCATCCTTTGTCAGGATGGTTTATTACCCTGTCTCTTACCATCTGAAATAATTGCATGCCACTAGTTTTCCTCTGATATGATCATCACTGTTCTCCTTCTCTCCTCCTCTTCCCCACCACTGTCATGGTGCAGCTGTGCAGAATCGGGATGTGGCTTGGTACCAACTACTGATGGCACCTCTCAGCGAAGACCAGAAGAGAACACTACAGGAGGTGTACACACTGGCAGAGCATCGGAGGACAGTGGCAGGTCAGCCAGCCATCTCTGCCCTGCATGCACGTCAGAGCACTAGTTCATCCTTGTTCAGTGAGCTAGGTGGCACCAAAATACAGTTTTAAAAATTGGGGAGAAGGGCTATAAATGTGGCTTAGTGGTAGAGTGCTTGCTTAGCTTGCATGGGGACCTGGGTTTGATTCCTCAGGACCACATAAACAAAAAACAGATTGTGGAAAAGCTGAGTGCCAGTGGCTCCTACCTATAACCCTAGCTATTCAGGAGGCTGAGATCTCAGGATCACAGTTGGAAGCCAGTGCAGGCAGGATAGTCCATGAAATTCTTATCTCCAATTTACCACCGAAAAGCAGGAAATAGAGCTATGACTTGAGTGGTAGAATGCCTGCTTTAAACAAAACAGGCAAGTGGGGGCACTGGGCCCTGGTTCAAGCCCCAGGGCCAGCACTAACCATTTATAATAATGAGGAATTGACATTGTTGTGTGGTAGTCTTTTTTTGTTACTGTTTGTTTGGGTGTGATTTGAGATAGGTCTCACTATATGTAGTCAGACCAGGCTAGCCTTGAACTCTCTTTTTTTTGGTCTGGTCATGGGGCCTGAACTCTGGGTCTGGGCGCTGTCCCTCAGCTCTTCAGCTCAAGGCTAGTGCTCTACCACTTGAGCCACAGCACCACTTCTGGCTTTTTTTTTCTTTTCTTTTTGCTTATGTGGTGCTGAGGAATTGAACTCAGGGCCTCAGGCAAGCAAGGCAAGCGCCCTACCACTGAGCCAACTTCCCAGACCCCTAGCCTTGAACTCTTAGTCTTCCTGCCTCTTCTGAATGAAGAGATGGGGTTTTTTTTGTTTTGTTTTGTTTTGTTTTTTGGTGTGGGTATGAGTGTGTGCTTGGCCTAGGGATCCTGAGCTTTTTAGCTTAAGAATGGTGCTCTATCACTTGAGCCACAATTCTACTTTTGGTTTTTTGATGGTTAATTGGAGATAAGGGTCTCACCAACTTTCCTGTCTAGCCTGGCCCTTAACTGTGATCCTCAGATCTCAGCATCCCAAGTAGCTAGGATTACAGGTGGGAGCAACTGGTGTCTAGCTTGTCTCTTCCTCTTAAAAGCTCAGCTACCTCTCATTATAGCCATGGACTGGTAACCAGTTCTGTCACATGTGGGCCTTTAGTACAATTAAGATCCAAATCATAGTAGAAGTTCTTTGTTTGTTTGTGACTCTTATGTTGAAATTATTACAACCATTCCTCGATTGTCAATGGATAAGACTGTGATTACCAAATTGTTTAGTATCATTTAGGCAGTTAAGAGTTGAGAACTGGGACTCCTCTTGCGGAGACAGTGTCAGATTTTGTGCCAGTTTTGGTCTGCAACATCTGAGCCCTTTCAGCAGGAGAGACCATGAAGCTCTTGGAGTCTAGCTCCAAACAGTTTTTCCAATGATAGTAATCGTAATTACATATGGCTGTTGGTCTGGTGGCTCATGCCTACAGTCCTAGTTACTCAGGAGGCTGAGATCTCGAGGATCAAAGATTGTCCAGGCAGAAAAATCTGAGAGACCCCCATCTCCAGTTAGCCAGCAGAAGGCTGGGCTGAAGGCCTGGATCAGGTGGTAGAGTTGCTGAGTCAGAGTGGGGTCCTGAGTTCAGGTCCTAGTACCAGAAAAAATAAGGAAACGGAAAAAAATGTTGATATTCAGTTTAGTAGTTAACTAATGCTTTGAGTTCCAGTTCTAAGTGCATAAAGAATCTGGCTTGCTGGGCTCTGGTGGCTCACACCTGTAATCCTAGCTACTCAGGAGGCTGAGATCTGAGGATCACGGTTCAAAGCCAGCTTGGGCAGGAGAAAAAAAAAAACACAGAAATAGAGGTGCAGCTCAAAAGTGGTAGATCACTAGCTTTAAGCACAAAAATTCAGGGATATGACCCAGGCCAGCACATGCGCTTGCGCGCGCGCGCGCGCGCGCGCACACACACACACACACACACACACACACATATGAATATGGCTCTGTTGCAGTTTTTTTTTTTTTTTTTGTTGGTCATGGGTCTTGAACTCTGGGCCTGGGTGATGTCCCTCAGCTCTTCAGCTCAAGGCTAGCACTCTACCACTTGAGCACAGTACCACTTCCAGTTTTCGGTAGTTTATTAGAGATAAGAATCTCACAGACTTTCCTGTCCCCCCCCCCCAATCCCCCCTCCCCCAGCTGGCTTTGAACTGTGCTCATCAGATCTCAGCTTCCTGAGTAGCTAGAAATACAGGTGTGAGCCATTGGCACCCGGCTGTTGCAGTTATTTTTTTTTAAGTTTATTTTTTTTTGACTCTCACTTGAAGTACTATTGTTTCTTCCCTCCCTTCTCTTTTGGTATTGCTAGAGGCAAAGAAGAAGATTGAACTGCAAGGAGGCTTCACATTTGAAAACAAAGGTGTCCTCTCGGCCTTTAACTTTGGAACAGTGCCCAGCAGTGACTGAAGGCGGGGTCAGAGCTGTCCCAATGTCACCACTGCATTTGATCTCACACTGGACTGTGGACATGTGAGAGGGTCGAGGATAGGGAGCCAGGGAGCTGCTTTGCAGAGTGCCCCCTGCGGTCCCAGTGCCGGCATATCTACTCTCCCTTTCCCCTTTGGCCCTTCTCACCTTGAAGTATGTATTTCTCAACAGCTACTGTCGTGTATGAAATTAAAGGCAACACAGAAATCATTACATGGAAAAGGATAAAGCATCCAGAGGCTGGAAAGCCCCAAGACGACCTCTAGAGGACTGAATAGGCCTGTGTGTCTCAGGTTATTTTGCCATGCAGAATCAGCGGACCCACGTGGGAACAGTGCCTTCTGTTGTACATGAATTATCTGAAAAAATTTTCTGGAGTGTGTTGTAGCTTTTTTTTTTAAAGCATAAAATGTATTTCTAGATATACTGTAAACTTTGGTTATATGTTGATATATTGTACATTTTCCTCTGTGAATTTACTGTTAAGCACTTACACTGAGAATCATTCTGATTTCAAAAAACTCCACCTTTGACCACTCTTGAGCAGGGGGCTCACTTCAGGGTTGTAAAATATGCACTGGCTCTGGCTCTTCATTGTTTTTGACTTTCTTAAAAGTATTTTGTTGCGTGCCGGTAGCTTGTGCCTGTAATCTTAGCTACTCAAGGCTGCAATCTGAAGGATTGAAGTTCAAAGCCAACCCTGGCAGGAAAGTTCGTGAGACTCTTATCTCTCACTAGGCAGCAGAAAGCCAGAAGTAGAGCTGTGGCTCAAGTGGTAGAGCTAGAAAAAGCTAAGGGACAGTGCCTAGGTTCTGAGTGCAAACCTCAATACTGGCACGTGTGCGCGCGCGCACACACACACACACACACGTGTTTTATTCCCTTTTTCATCTTGTTTTTCTGACTTGAATGGGGGTGAGTATTTCAGGATCAGTAACCATGTGTATCACTTGTGTTCAGAACCTGGCAACTTCAATATTCAGTAGTTTCTTGGCCAGAGACTACTCTGAAAAGTTGAGCAGTTAGGACTCAGTGACCATGAGTGGTAACAAACAGCAAGTTTGGTTTACACAATAAAGTACAGTACTAACCCACTTTGAACATCTAGGAGACAGATGTTATGTGAGCACACTCTGTCTTCAGATGTGGATTTCATCTTCAGTAACTCATCATTCCAGCTATTTCACTGAAGTCTAAAGCATTTTAGGATCTTTATATTTTTTAGGAGAGGGAGGGTCTCAGTCTAGGCTAGCCTCAAGCTCACAGTACACCTGCCTCAGCTTCCTAAGAGCAGGGATTATAGGCACGAGCTATGAAGCTCAGCTGATACTTTTTTCCTCCTGATGCCAGTTCTGGGACTTGAACTCAGGGCCTGGGAGCTGTCCCTGAATTTTCATGCTGGAGCCACTTGAGCCACAGCTCCACTCAGCTGATACATTTTTCTTTAGCAAGATGGTCAAGAAAGCTAACTTATGGTGTTTTCTCACATCTGGATGTTCTTTGACAATGTTAAATTTCAGGCTAGTATCCTAATTTAAGGCTTGGGTTTATTGGTGATCTATATCAGATGGGCAATGGTGTAAGATGACTTGTAGAGAACGGTGTGGACGGAAGGTTTTAATTCAGCAAAATGAAGTCTTTTATACTTTCAGGACCTGACATTCCCAGCTGTGATCCATCATTTTCCATTTTTGTGAAATGTCTACCACTTAAATTTTCCATCAGTGACAGTATTTTTTCCCCCAAGTGATCCGTATATTGCTATTCCTTATTTATACATATTAACTTCCTTATTTATACATATTAACTCCTTTTAAAACATTTTAGGTTGTTCAAGTGCTTTTTACACAAATAGCTTGAAAAGCTATGATTTACAGAGTAGCATGACTCATTTTTCATTCCTTCTCTAGGTAGGCATGGAAAATGAACACTACCCCTTTCACAAAACACAGATGGCATTGGGGAATTTTAGGGGGCTTTAGAACTTGTCTTTCCCCCTCTGTCCTCCAAGATTTAATTTTGGCTCACACTGGATCATACAGGTCATGATTGTAGATGGCTGTAGTGTCATCGGCAGTATTAAAAAGACAGCTGTGGTTCTGTGCGTCACCCCTGTGGTTCTGGAAGTCAGGGCAATGGTGTAGTGGTTGTGTCAGCACTGCTAATCTGAATGTGATCTGGTTACCTTGGCAATGCGGGAACTTCCATGAATGTACTGTAAAATAAAATGCAGACTGATGCCCAGGATTCTGCAATCTACTGCATGCAATGTTTGCTGAGATGTGGAGTAGGGGGCAGGTGGTAAAAAGCTATTAGCAAACTGAGACTGAGCACCAGTACATGCCTGTAATCCCAGCTACTCAGAACCTGCACACAAAACCCACCTTTTATCCAGTATTAATGATGGGAGGTAACAGAAGATGCCATATACACAGTGAAGCTCCCTGTCTGGGAGAAGAAAGAAGTGGGAGACTGAAAAAGAAATGATAAACTGGGTGCCAGTTTCTCACTCCTGTAATCTGAGATATTCAGGAGGCTGAGATCTGAGGATTACGGTTTGAAATGTGGGTGAGTCACAGGTGCCTGGCAAGTCATAACATTCTCATCAAGATTGTATTAAATTCTCATAGTTAAATGAGCTGCTGAGGTTGAGCTTTGGTTTGAACAGGATGTTGAGCGTTATGTCACACATTTACCACTGTGGCTCAAATAGGCCATCTGTGTTGCAGCTGGGGACATGCCATCACTTGGAGCTGCTTTACCCTCCAATGTTGCTGGAAGACACAGACTACTGAAGACAGAATATGGAGGTGGGGAGGTGCATGGTGTAGGAAGTTCTTCACTTTCTGGTGGTCAGGAAGGAGAAAGAGACACAGAGAGACGAGACATGTTTTTCATCTTATGATGGTCAGGAAGGAGAGACAGATGGGGAGAGAGGAGAGAGCGTGAACAAGAAGAAAAAGGAAGAGTAGAAAAAGATGAAAAGAAAAAAATTAGGAAAAAGAAGAGTAAGGAAGGGGAGAAAAGAGGAGGTGGAGAAGGAAGGAAAGAAAAGAAGAGGAAAAAGGAATGGAGGAAGGAAGGAAGGGAGAAAAAGAGAGGAAGGGGGAGAGGGTGGTTGCAAGGCCTGCCCCACTGATTCATTTCCTCCAGTGAGATCCCCACTTCTAAAGTGGAAAGGACACTACCTGCTGAGTTCAAAGCCCTCACATAAGACTTTGGGGTGAACATTTTAGATCTAAACCATAGCTTCAACTATTTGGATACGCTAGTACCTGTGTATTAGGCTGGATCCCAGAAGGCAGAAGGGATTAGGGGCCTAATGTAGACTCAGCAGGTGGGTAGATTGTGGGGAGATAGTATCCAGAGCCAGAAGCAAAGGGGGGTTGTGTATGTAGCAACTTTTCCCTAGTGGATTTATTTGTGTGTGTGTGTGTGTGTGTGTGTGTGTGTGTGTGTGTGTGTGTGTGTGTGTGTGTGCCAGTTCTGGGGCTTGAACTCAGGGCCTAGGTGCTATCCTTGAATTTTTTTGCTCAAGGCTCGTGCTCTACCACTTGAGTCACAGCTCTACTTCTGGCGTTTTGCTGGTTAATTAGCCAAAAAAGTCTCTTGGACTTTTCCCACTGGGCTGGTTTTGAACTAATCCTCAGTCTCTTAAGTAGATAGGATTACAGGCATGAGCCACGAATGCCTGAGTTTGAATCTGTGTGTGTGTGTATGTGTGTCTACCAGTCCTAGGGCTTGAACTCAGAGCCTGGGCACTGTCTCTGAGGCTCTTTGTGCTCAAGGCTAGCATTCTACCACTTGAGCCACAGCGCCACTTCCCCGAGTTTGAATCAATGACCTCAGTGTGATTCTGACACAGTACAAACACAACGGTTTCCCTGTTATCAATTACTTGCAAGCAGTGGCAGTGAAGGAAATGCAGGCCACGAGAGGTATTTTAGCCCAATAAGCTCCCTTCCCACAGCTTAGCATGCTCCTTTCCTAGGCAACAGAAGGCCCATTTAGTAAAAATAGTGGATAATCAGCCTCCACCCTCTTTACCTTGAGATGACACTTCTCTGGGGCAGCTACCACCATGTAAGACAACAAGAGCCCCTTAAGAGTGATCTTCAGGTCTGGGCAGCTGCAGAACCCTTATCTACTATTTGGGCAGCAGCCATAAATATACTATTTGGGCAGTCTGCCATGATGAAGCCCCTGGTCCACACGTCCACACCAGGGTCCCCGCCTCCTAAACCTTGTAGGTTATAAAAGGTCACGGGATACAATAGTCAGCTGCTTCTCTCTTGTGAGAAGGGATTTTGTGGGTCCCTTTCCAGGCAACAAACCTTTTCTTTGTCTGCATGGTTTTCTGGCAAAGTCTAATTTACTCTAACAGGTATCTTTGAGGATGTTGATCACACCTAATCTTCATGCTGTTGTCATGGAAACAGACTTGGGAGCAGCCTCTACCTCCTGGGAAGCAGTCCTTGCTAGTCTGAAGGGGGGGGGGGCAGGGAAAGAGGGGAATGCCCTTCCTCAACACACTGGGACTGGGCCCAGGCCTTTGCTCTTCATGCATGCAACTCTGATTTGTTCTTTCTGTTTATTCTTTGTGTGTGTGCTGGTCCTGGGATTTGAACTCGGGACATGGGTATTGTCCCTGAGCTTGCCCAAGGCTAGTACTCTACTACTGAACTTCCAGCTTTTTGGGGAGTTTAGTGGAGATGAGGCTCTCTCCTATTTCCTGCCTGGGCTGGCTTCTCACTTCGATCCTCAGGTCTCTCCAGATCAGTTAGGATTACAGGCGTGAGCCGCTGGTGCCTGGCTTCATCTCATCTCAATCTCCCTCTTCCTCTCTTCTTGTATTGTGCACCAAACAGTTAATTACCAAGAGAACAAACTCTATTTGCTCCCCCAGGGCACAGAGGAACTACATTTGTTTGTTTGTTTTCTAGTGCCACTACTAGGCTTGAGTTTAAGGCCTGTCTGCTGCCCTCTTAGTTTTTCCCCTCAAGGTGGTGCTCCCACTTGAGCTGCAGTTCCATTTCTAGCTTTTTGTTGGTTAATTGGAGACAAGAGGCTCTCCTGTTTGTCTGCTTAAGCTAGCTTTGAATGACGATCCTCAGATCTCAGCCTCCTGAGCAGCTAGGGTGACAGGTGTGAGCCACTGGCATCCAGCTAGGAGCTGTAATGTATAAGAGCAGCTGTGCCCTTGGAGACATCAGGAGAGGATCAAAGGGTCATCAGTGCAGGGATGCTGAGGTTACTGTAGAGCCCCATGCTTTCCCCCTTCTGCCATGTCCCCATTGCCTCTTCCACAGTGCAGCAGCTGCAGCGCCCACTCATCCAAGCAAGCGTAGTTCCCTTTCTCGAGCACCAGCAGTGATGGCTGATGGCAAGGCACTCTTTCAAAAGGATTGTGCAGGAAAACCATCCCAGGCTCCAATCTGCAGGGTACAATGAATGGTTGTGGCATGGTGGGTATGTACAGGGTTAAGCAGAGTTCTAGGACAGGGCTCTAGAGCTGCATTGTAAACATCTGCCCAGCCGGCAACAGGGAGCTTCTTTCTAGTGCTAAGAAAAGCATGGCTAGTCTTTGCCATACAGTGAAATACAGGGAGGGATTGAATTAGTTGGTGACTGTGGGGTGGAGAGGAAAGAATAGTCACAGAATAATGGAAACCAGATCACTGCTATGCTAGAGATTACAGGAGAAAAAAGGATGAATGAGAAATAACCAGTTAAAGGTTATCTGTGAGGGCTGGGAAGGTGGCTCAGTGGTAGAGCGCTTGCCTTGCATGCATGAGGCCTTGGGTTCAATTCCTCAGCACCACATAAGCAAAAAGAAAAAAAGCCGGAAGTGGCGCTGTGGCTCAAGTGGTAGAGTGCTAGCCTTGAGCTGAAGAGCTGAGGGACAGCGCCCAGGCCCAGAGTTCAGGCCCCACGACCGGACCCCCCCCCAAAAAAAAGTTATACATTTGGATTAGAAATGGTTACTTGAGCTGGGTGCCTGTAGGTCACGTCTGTCCTAGCTAGTCATGAGACTGAGATCTGAGGATCACAGTTCAAAGTCATCCTGGGCAGACACTTACCTTTAATGAACTGCTGAAAAGCTAGAAGTGGAGCTGTGGCTCAAATGGTAGCGTACTAGCTTTAAGAAAAAAAAAAAAAGGAAAAAGCTCAGGGACAGCACCCAGGCCCTGAGTTCAAGTCCCAAGAGTGGCAAAAAAAAAAAAGTCAACTGGAGAGTATTCTGTTGGGAAACCACATCTAAATCCTCAGTAACCCGCAGGAAATAGTGTGAACTTTCTGCTAGCAAGACTCCAAGAGGCATGAAAAAGCCAAGATTCATGCTGAGGGAGATGTAAGTGTCAGAATCAGGTAACACAGATAGAAATGGCCTAAAAGGCTCAGAGAAAGGCACGCTGACACGGATATGCAACGTTAGGCCTGAAAACTCACCAGAGATTCCCCCTGTCTTCTCCCCCCCCCCCCCCCGCCCCACACACACCTACTTGGGAGTTTGAATGAAGAATGAATGCAAAGGTTGTCAGTGAGTCTCCTCTGTGCGCCAGAACTGAGGGGAGAGGAGGCCACGCACTTTCACACTCCCTGACTTTGTGGAGAAAGGCAGCATCCTCAAGCCGCCAGGCCACGCAGCAGCCCTGAACAGTCAGAATCTGGGTCTGGGAATCATCACAGTGAGCGAAGGGCTGAGTCCTGGCCCCAGCCACAGGTACTGAGGAGGTCACTCGAAGTCAGCAGCCTAGGGGTCAATAGACGACCGCGTCAACCCAACATCGCTCAGCTTGGGCCATAGGAACGACTGAAGTGAGAATCACCAGGAGTCTGGGGAGAATGTTTTCAATGATATCAGAATGCCTACAGAGCCATAGGGCTTACTTCTCCACTGCCTGACCCTGCTTCCACGGTGCCCAAGCCGCGAGACCAACCTTAATGGACCTCAGGCTCACTGGGCTCTCCCACAATTGGCTTACCAGAAATCAAAGCAGTAGCACCTTAGTTTCTGGCCTTAGTTTCCCCCACTGTAAACAATGCCATCTTATGGGGATTAAACTCCATGAAAACATTTGAAAACTTTGAAGCCATGTCTATCTAATATTAATATCAAATTTTCTGTTGTTGTTTATAGAGGGCAGAGTCCACATGGCCCTTCTGGTGTCACAGTCCTTCTGGCTCCACAGCCAGGAGAGACCATGAGGGTTGAAGCCTGTCGTCGGCAACATCTGACAGTGTCACTGCTCAGCAGCAGACAGTGCCTGCCAGTGTTGTTCCATTGTCGACCACAGACTCTGCATCCTCCTCAAGTATGTCTCAGGAATTCACCTGAACAAAGAGCAAGTGTGAAGAACTCTATTTAGAAATAAAGTATCTTTCTCAAAGGCCTCTGTCTGTGCTTTGTGTGTCCATAAGTTCCTTCTGAGGAATGCATTATGTCTACTTTCCAAAGCTGTTTGCTGTTTACGTGTGTCCTTTGGGGGAGTTGTGTATTAATACCTTCCATTTATGGAGAAATATCATCCAGCCTAACTATTAAAGTCACTGTGTATTAGCAAATCAATTGGCCAAATAAGATTCCTTTCTCTTAGAAAGAAGGCCAACTTTGTGCCTAAAGTTTAAATCTTTTTTTCTTGGTATTCCCTTTTAAGTTATATTAATGGCCCAAACTGGGACAAAAAAATAAACCCTGTATCATCTGGGCACCAGTGGTTCATGCCTCTAATCCTACTCAAGACACTGAATTCTGAGGATGGGGGTTCAAAGCCAGCCAAGGCAGGAAGGTCTTTGAGACTTTATCTTCAATTAGCCAACAAAATGCTAGAAGTGGAGGTGCAGCTCAGGTGATAGTGTGCCAGTCCTGAGTGAAAAAGCTTAGGGACAGCACTCAGACCCTGAGGTCAAGCTCTAGTACCAGCTTATGCACCTGTACACTGGTGCACACACACACACACACACACACACACACACACTCAGCATTGAATGTTGTGCATTACCCTTTGCAGACGTAAGAGGGCAGTATAGGAAACACACAGCTCCATGCTGAGGCTCTGGGGTTTTGATGAAGAAAGACAGCTATACCACTTGTGTGTTAGTTTAGTGCCTGAGCAATTTCTGCCCTTGTGGCACAAAGCAACTCTGGGGAAGAGGGATGCCTCATACTGAGAGAGATGTAACTGTGGGAGAGAAAAAGAACCAGGCTGATACAATCAAATGTACAAATTCAAGCAATTTGAGGAAAATGGAGGTGGAAATCTTAAAAATACGTTCTTTTACATCTGCCAGGTCCAGGTGTCCTTTGTAAACTCTTTGTGTACTGCTAGCCCATCTTAACTGGCTTAGCGTTGGCCAGATGTGGGTACCGTGGCATGGGAGTGTCTTGTCAGCATGATGACACTAGCAATCCACTTTCCAGAGTGGGCATGAGGAGGCCTCATCTGATTACTACTCTACCAAGGGGGCTGCAGGCTCGACAGGCTCATCAACAGCTGTAGCTGAGATGTAACAGGATAAATAGAACCATAGCTACTGACCTGATTAGCTCCATTGTAAGCTTTCACATAAACGAAGGGAGAGAAAAAGGAGAAAAGCTGGAAGGAGGCTTGGAACTGTGCAGGCAGCATGGGGAGAGAGAAGAGCACTGGGGTCGACTCCTGCCTGGAGATGGCTGAACCCACGGACCAGACTCAGCCTGTCAGTGCTCTGAGGCTTCTGAATTGTTGCTCTGGTAGGGGATCTAATTAAGATGGTCACAGGAGCCAGGCCCTGATGGCTCATGCCACAAATTCTAGCTACTCAGGAGGCTGAGATCTACAGATTGTGGTTTTAAACCAGCTCAGGCAGGGAAGTCCGTGAGACTCTTGTCTTCAATTAACCACCAGAAAATTGGGAGTAGAGCTGTGGCTTAAAGTGGTAGGGTGTTAGCCTTGAGAAGAAAAGCTCAAGGACAGTACCCAGGCCCTGAGTTCAAGCCCCATGACCACCACCACCACCAATGATGCTCACAGGAATTCAAAAACATCTGCCAATCTAGGAAAGGGAGGACTGTGCTTGAGATATGAAGATGAGAGGGGGTTTAAAAATGGAAGATTAAAGGCCAGTGAGTTGCTCGTGGTTCATGCCTGTAATCCTAGCTACTCAGAAGGCCAAGATCTGAGGATTTTGGTTCAAAGATGGCTTGGGAAGAAAGTCTATGAGACTCTTATCTAATTAGCCACCAAAAAGTCAGAAGAGAAACTGTGGTTTGGGTGGGAGAGCACTAGTCTTGAGCAAAAAATGGATGGCATCACAACATATACTATTACGTGAAGTGAAAAATGATCACATGAAATGATCGTGTAAGTGTTTTTGAAAGGAAATGGCAAAATTGCAGCAGCACCGTGCCAGAAGTTTTCACTGCTGCTTACAGGTTAGGTGTATTTCTCATGGATTTCTTGGAAGAACTAGCTTGAGGCAGGGCCAGGTATGTGCTCATTGGATTACAGCTGGAAAGGGAAAGGGCTGAGGGGTGGGATAAGGCAGGGTGTTAGCCAATCAAAATACTGCTCTGGGGCTTCATGATAAAAGACACAATAGCAATGGAACCTAAAAATAAAAAGAAGAAATATCTCTGAAACATGTTGATTCCTCTAAGCAAGTAAGTTATTATAGTGATTAAGATAGTAAGTACTTACAAAGAACTATGAATACCATATAAGAGTCTCAGACACAGGTCTTCTTCTTCTTCTTCTTCTTCTTCTTCTTCTTCTTCTTCTTCTTCTTCTTCTTCCTTCTTCTTCTTCTTCTTCTTCTTCTTCTTCTTCTTCTTCTTCTTCTTCTTCTTCTTCTTCTCTTCTTCTTCTTCTTCTTCTTCTTCTTCTTCTTCTTCTTCTTCTTCTTCTTCTTCTTCTTCTTCTTCTTCTTCTCTCTTCTTCTTCTTCTTCTTCTTCTTCTTCTTCTTCTTCTTCTTCTTCTTCTTCTTCTTCTTCTTCTTCTTCTTCTTCTTCTTCTTCTCCTTCTCCCTCTCCCTCTCCCTCTCCCTCTCCCTCTCCCTCTCCCTCTCCCTCTTCCCCTCCTTCTCCTCCTCCCCTCTCCTCCTCCTCCTCCTCCTCCTCCTCCTCCTCCTCCTCCTCCTCCTCCTCCTCCTCCTCCTCCTCTTCATAATGCAAAAAACCAAGTATCAGTTCTGACAGTATTACGAGACACCTTGGATGCTCAAGGTCTGAAAAGTTGCCACCTGAACATCAAGTTGGCACAGTTAGAGTCTGCTACTAGTGTGTTATCAGAGATGGAATACAGCCTAGAGGGAAGTTCAGCCACAAGAGTGCAGGAAATCCTGGTGATACACACAGCCAGACTTTCCTACCATCACCTTTCCACTGAGCATCTACTATGTACCTGTATCTTCCTGAGATGATCAATTTGCACAGTTGCATATCCTTGAAAAAGCCCAGGTATAATGGGAAAGCAGACATAGAATCAGAGATGAAACAGTGAGTTAAGAGGTATAGATGGTGGAGAAGAGAGGTGTGTGGAATTGTCAAGCCAGGGTCCTTAGGGAAGGGACACTGGGTCTACAAGGATGATCTGAAATGCTCAAAATCTCCAAAGAGCCCACCACAATACAAAAACCCAGCACAATGATGTCCTGTGGCTGACGTTCAGCCCTGCATATTCAAACGTGGCACTCTTGGATTGCAAGTGAAGGCAAGGAGGAAGGAGCAGCAGCTGAGCTGCCACAGGAAGAGGACTCCACAGGACTCTGTGAGCCCTGACTGTGCTGGGGTCTGGTCTCATGCCTGTTTTGGGGGGCAAGATTACAAATTTTGCCTCCCCAGCAGGGGAGCAGGGAGACTAAGGAAGCAGAGACTCAACCCCGCAGCCAACAGCTTGGCAAGTGACTTAATTCAGGGTGAAGGAGGTGGGGCTTAACTGTCAGCAGTCTTCCAGATTGATAAATTGGATCCTGACAGTTAAGAGTCTAGGACTTAATTTAGGACTGAGAGCTAACTGTTGCTCTGCATAGAATGGGAAGCACTTACTTGCTCCAAACATGTCAGGATTCCCTAAAGACTTAGTAGAAACCATGTTAGAACAGATAATTATTAGTACTAAGCAGGCCTGTCTCCTGTCTGAAGTGGTGGGATATGCACTGTCTTCTCTGCACACTTCTCCTTCTGTTGCATGTCTGGAGGGTGTGGAAGTATGCATGTGCATGTGGGTTTGTGTGGTTGTCTTTGTGAAGGTGTTTGTGTACATGTGGTAGCGTGTGTGTGTGTGTTTGTGAGAGAGAGAGAGAGAGGAGAGAGAGAGAGAGAGGAGAGAGAGAGAGAGAGAGAGAGAGAGAGAGAGAGAGAGAGAGAGAGAGAGAGAGAGAGAGAGAGAGAGAGAGAGAGAGAAAGGGTCTGACTGCCCACATGTCTTATCCATACAGGGGTAGAGGCATCAGTGTATATATAGATATACACATGTATAGATATACACATGTATATATAGATATACACATATATATATATATATAGATATACACGTAAGGATCTGTGGATCTGTGCATCAGTGTGTCTACATGTATGGACAGGTGCCTGTGTCAGCATTGGTCTTCACACATTCAGATGTGACTGCTGTTTCATTTCTAGGTCCATGCTGTTTGTGTGTATAGGATTATGAGTGTGAGTGTGTGTCCTTGTACCTGTGAGACCGCGACTCCTAGCTCGGAATACCTGGGTCCATCTGTTTGCTTGTCTCTGCGCCTGCGAGTGTGGCTGTGGCGCATGCGTGGAAGCATCGCGTGAGCCTGCGTCATGTGGCGCACGCGCGCCGCCGGCGATGGCCGGAGCGTGCGGTGAAGAGGCATCGGTGCGTCCTCTTCCTGCGCTGGGGGTGAGGCCGGGTTTCCGGGGCAGTCCAGGGAGCTGGGGAGAGGTGGGGCCTTCTCTGCTCCACAGAGGCGTCGCTGAGACTCGGTGTCTGAGCCATGCTCCGGGCTGGCACTGTCACCTCAGGTCCATACCTGAGGACGATGCCAAGCCGGGCGAGGGGCAGCTCGGGAGGCCCGCCTCTGTCCCGTGTCTGCGCATGCGCCAGCCCTGAGTTTGACCCCATGGACTAGGCGCTGTCCCTTAGCCTTTTCCCCCAACACGGGTGCTCCAGCACTTAAGCCACAGCTTCACTTCCGGCTTTTTACTGGTTAACGGGAGATAAGAGTCTCATGGACTCCCCCCCCCCCCCCCCCCCCCCCCCCCCCCGTCTGGCTTCAAACCACAATCCTCAGATCTCAACTCCTGAGTAGCTAGAATGACAGACGTGAGTACCAGCATGACCGTCTTCTAATAGACACAGTCATAGATTACTGGAGCCAAAGGCTCAAACCTTCAGCCTCATAGTTGACGGTAGGCAGTTCTACACAGAACAACAGTTAGCTTTCAGTCCTAAATTAGGGCCTAGACTCCGTCAGGATCCAATTTATCCATCTGGAAGGCTGCTGACAGTTAAGCTCTGCCTCTTTTACCCTGGATTAATTCACTTGCCTAGATAATTAGCTATGTCTAATTCCCAATCTCTTCCCTTACTACTATAATTAGGAATAAGCCTGTTTTCATTGGACTTTTTTTTTTCCTCAGAAAAAAAAGCACTATGTTTATTCTGGAAAATGCCACAATGTCTCTTTTCTGGGCTCTCATATTGTGTTTGAATTTCATCTAAATTTAATTGGCTAAAATAACTCTAATTTTTTTAGACAGTTTTGTCAAAATAAACTATAAAAATGTTTAGTCAATTTTGGATTCCCACTTTCAAAACTGGGCTCCGCTCCCAGTCTTTCTTGTCCTTGGAAATGCAGACACAGCTCAGTGATAGAGCTTGGCCTCATTTTATAACTTTCTGCTTGGCTGATGCACATGTGATTTGAAAGAAATGTCATCTTCAGTATTTCAAGTCCAATTTGACTAATTGGGTAGGAGGTAGGGAAGATAGTGCTCTGAAAAGTACAATTTCACCTTGAGGAAGCATTTTGCCTATTCATTTCCAAATTATTCTTACAGAGATCAAATATTTTGGGGGCTGTCCCTGAGCTTCTTTTGCTCAAGGCTAGTGTTCTACCACATGAGTCACAATGCCACTTCTGTCTTTTTCTGAGTGGTTTATTATTACAGATAAGTCTCACAGACTTTCCTGCCCCAGCTGGCAGCTTTGAAATGCCATGCTCAGATCTCAGCCTCCTGAGTAGCTAGGATTACAGGCGTGAGCCACCAGCGCCTGGGCTTTTTAATCTGATACTTTAAAGTCAGAAAACCACAGATTCACCCCCTGCCTTTTCAGGCCAGTGTTATAGAAGTACACAGTAGTGGCCCCAACAGCTTCCAGAAAACCCTGTGAAATGTCCACCTTCTGTCACTGATGGGGCCACTCACAGGATGCATGTTGGGGACCTTCAGAACTCTGCTCCAATGAGCGTAACATTCTCAGAACAGAAGAGCAAAAGTGTACATGATATGATTCTGAACCTGCTCACTACTGATCTGTACCTTTCCTTTCTGTTAGTAGATACTTAGCAGCCTCTAGGGGAGGAGCAGGGGATGCAAGAACTTCACTTTCCCTCTGCTTTAATTCCTTCCTGTTTTCCTTCCTGACTGCCTCCCTTCCTTCCATCCCTCCCTCCCTGCTTTTCTTGCTTTCCTTCCTTCTTCCTGGGGCTTAAAGTCAGCGTCTGGGCACTGTCCCTAAGTTTTTGTGCTCAAGGCTGGTACTTCACCATTTGAGCCACAGTGCCACTTTTGGTTTTTTCTGAGTGGTTTATTGGAGGTAAGAGTCTCATGGGCTGGCTTCAAACCACAATCCTCAGATCTTAGCCTCTAGAATAGCTAAGATTACAGGCACAAGCCATTGATGTTTGGTATGCTGTAATTTCTTAGCTATTCTTCCCTTGCCACTTTTTTTTTTTTGGTCCGGTCACAGGGCCTGAACTCTGGGCCTGGGCGCTGTCCCTCAGCTCTTCAGCTCAAGGCTAGTGCTCTACCACTAGAGCCACAGCGCCATTTCTGGCTTTTTTCTTTTTGCTTATGTGGTGCTGAGGAATCGAACCCAACCAAGGCCTCAGTCATGCAAGGTGAGCGCTCTACCACTGAGCCACCTTCCCAGCCCCTTCCCTTGCCACTTTGCACACAAAAAGTACAAGATGGAGACCATGGCTCAAGCATATAACCTTACTTTTGAGACTGAGAATGAATGGGAAGACAGCAGTTTGAGGTAAGCCTAGGCAGAAAAGTTTATGAACCTTTTCTCAACACATAGCTAGACCTAGTAACATATGCTTACTGATCCTAAGCAACATGAGAAACTGAAAATTGGGAGAAGGTTCTAGGCTAAGCCAGACAGGAATGTCTACAAAAGTCCATCTCCATGGAAGGGAAGATGAATGTAGTGGTATGTGTATGTGATCCTAGTAGAAATGGGGAGCATAAAAGTAGGTAGATTGAGGGCCGGGTGCCTGTGGCTCATGCCAGTAATTTTAGCTACTCAAGAAATTGAAATCTGAGAATTGTGGTTCAAAGTTAGCCTCAGCAGGAAAGTCCATGAGACTCTCATCTCCAGTTAACCACCAAAAAGCCAGAAGTAGAGCTATGGCTCAAGTGGCCTTGAGCAAAAAAAGCTCAGAGACAGCATTCAGGCCCTGAGTTCTAGCCCCAGGATCAGCATGCACACATACACACCTAGGAGGCAGATTGAAGCTCAAATGAGTGCCCAGTTGGGAAGCAAGACCTTCTACTAAAAATAACCAGAGAAAATCAGGGATGGAGCATGGTTCAATGGTGTCAGAGCAGACTTGCAAGTATGAGGCCCTAAGTTCAAACCCTAGTATAGCCCAACGAGGCAAAAAACAAAAAGCCTTCAGATGGTTCTCAAGTGTACAGTGGTGTTTCCATCTTCCTCTTTTCGAATACTGTGTATGCTCTCCCTGGAATGCCCCTAACCTACTGTAACTGAGAGTGAAATTGGGAGGCTCTGTCTTAGCTCATTTGCATTGCTGTAACAAAGTGCCACAGGCTGGTGGCTTACAATAACAGAAAAGTATCCCTCATAGTTATCAAGGCTGCAAATCTGAGACTGGGGTGTCAGCATTGGTCAGGCAGCGCCCCAGTCCAGGTTGCAGACGTGGATGCAGCTTCCCTTTGGGCCCTGTCATGGTAACAGAAGAGCTGTCTGAGCTTCCATTGTAAGGGCCCCAATCCCATTCATAGGCCTCACTTTTGTGACCTCTCAAAGGCTTCTTTCCTGGCACCAGTGACTCACGCCTGTAATCCTAGCTACTCTGGAGGCTGAGATCTGAGGATCAAGTTCAAAGCCAGCCCAGGCAGGAAAGTCTGTGAGACTCTTACCTCCAATTAACCACCTGGAAACCGGAAGTGGTGCTGTGGCTCAAGTGGTAGAGTGCTTGCCTTGAGCTGACGAGCTGAGGGACAGCGCCCAGCCCAGAGTTCAAGCCCCACGACCACCACCAAAAAAAAGAAAAAAAAAAAGGCTTCTTCTCTTAATTCCATCACATTGGCAATGCATTTGGATTTCACAATATGAAACCTGGGGATTTACAAGCATTCCCTCCATAACAAGTACCATGAAAGCTCGTAAGCTTCAACCAGATCTCATACTAGCATTTAAAACTTGACCATTCATCATACATCCCCTTTTTTGCTCAGCCTTTCTTCTGCTGTTTCTCCCTCTACCACAATTCATCTGAGAAGACAACTTGAATATTCCAAATTGCATCAGTGTCATTGAGTTTTCCAGCAGGTGCTTTGGGGCAGCAGGGCTGTCATGGGCAGGAGGAAGCGAGGCTGTGCAGACAGTGTCTCCTTCGATTAGGCCCGTGCTTTAGTCTAACTCAGTGACCATATTGTACAAATCTCAGGTGTTTCTGGAACACTCTTTCCTGTCAAAAGTACAATATGTGAATGTTCTCACCTGCCAGCTTTTACCTGAGGGCTTTCTTTGTTAAATTCAGTTACACTGATCTAAAGGTTTACATTGGCTTACATTGTTTTTTGTTCAATGAAAGTTGGAAAAAATGTGGGAGTTGATTAAAAGCCCATGTAGTAGAAGTAAATAAAAATTAGTTTGTTCTTCATGGTTATGCCTTTCAAAAACAGGGTGCCCTGGCTGCCTGTTGCTGACTAGCAAACCACAAGTGACGGCTTACAAAGACAACATCTATCTTGCTTATGAATCTGTAAATTAGGCTAGACTCAGTGAGGATGGCTCCACTTGTGTTTGCTGGGAAATTTCTAAGACTAGGATCTCTCAAATCTCCACTTTTGGCTGGGAAGGTGGCTCAGTGGTAGAGCGCTTGCTTTGCATGCAGGAGGCCCTGGGTTCGATTCCTCAGCACCACATAAGCAAAAAGAAAAAAGCCGGAAGTGGCGCTGGGGCTCAAGTGGTAGAGCGCTAGCCTTGAGCTGAAGAGCTGAAGGACAGTGCCCAGGCCCAGAGTTCAGGCCCCACAACCGGACCCCAAAAAACAAAAACAAAAACAACAAGAAATGTTTAGTTTATGAAATCGTCACATGAATTTGGCAGGAAAAATAAGGATTTAAGCAATGTTAGATATTTGAAAAGACAATATTCACATATACGTGTCACATAATGTCACTATCTGAGCATGTCACAATACTGTTCTGAAGGGCACCTTTGGTCTTGTCTTCTGATTTCTGGAAAATTGCTGATGCTTCTACTATAAACAGGGTACACCACTTCATTATTTTTCATTGTTGATGTATCATTGACCAGTCTTTCAACTATTTTATGAATGACCTATAAGAATATCATTTCCGCCGGGCACTGGTGGTTCATGCCTATAATCCTAGCTATTCTGGAGGCTGAGACCTGAGGATCATGGTTCAAAGCCAGCCCGGGCAGGAAAGTCCAATAAGCCACTCAGAAAACTGGAAGTGGCGCTGTGGCTCAAGTGGTAGAGCACTAGGCTTGAGCTGAAGAGTTGAGGGACAGCACCCAGGCCCAAAGTTCAAGCCCCAGGACCAAAACAAACAAAAAACAAACAACCCCCCCCAATCATTTCCAGAAAGGAGTACTATAAACCAAAACTATAATAAGAAATATTTTTATTATCATGATAGAACTTAGTCAGGCTCTTTGAGGCATTTTAGTGTTTCGTTGCAATGACTTGATTAGGGAGTGGCCAGGCCTTACTGTGCTCATATGACTTCATTACAATTTGAAAATTAAATATGATTTAATAAGGGCAAAAGTAGGATAGAGTACCTTGCATCTTGAATTGGTCTTAAAATAATCTTGCTCATAATGAAGTCTATATCTACAATACTGACAGTAACAGGAGGCAAGGGCCTTTTTCCTAGGTCAGTTGCTAATACCAAGGTGAGCTTTAAGAGATTTTTTTTTTCTTTTTGCCAGTCCTGGGGCTTGGACTCAGGGCCTGGACACACTGTCCCTGAGCTCTTTTATTCAAGGCTAGTGCTCTACCTCTTGAGCTATAGCCACTTTCAGCTTTTTGCTGATTAATTGGAGATAAGTCTCACAGACTTTCTTGCCCAGGCTGGCTTCAAACCATGTTCCTCAAATCTTAGTCTCCTGAGTAGCTATGATTACAGGCATGAGCCACCAGCACCTGGCTTCTTAGGGAGTTTTGATGATTGTGGTAGAATAAATGTGATTTCACTGAATATCATGACTATTCTGAGCAAGTTTTAACTCCATGTCTATTTATAGATAATCTGTTCTAAAATAGGCATTTAACATTAGAATCTCAGGCTGCAAAAAATAAATGGCCTTCAGTGCCTGTGTTCAAGGAATCTGCTCACTGTCAGAAGGAAGGTGCCTGTCCAGCAAACTTAATAAGCTAAACTATCCCTTAATCTGTTACTTATCAGTCCCTTTTTGTGCCAACCAAAGCATTCTTTGATATGATCAAATATTACCAAACCTTTACTGGGCCATTCTAAAGACTTGATTATGTCATATTTGATCCCAAGTGCTTTGCATTCCTGATTTCAAATCTATCTACCTTTCTTTCTTTCTTTCTTTCTTTCTTTCTTTCTTTCTTTCTTTCTTTCTTTCTTTCTTTCTTTCTTTCTTTCTTTTTCTTTCTTTCTTTCTTTCTTTTTCTTTCTTTCTTTCTTTCTTTCTTTCTTTCTTTCTTTCTTTCTTTCTTTCTTTTTCTTTCTCTCTCTCTCTCTGTCTCTCTCTCTCTGTCTCTCTCTCTCTGTCTTTCTCTCTCTGTCTTTCTTTCTTTCTTTTTTTCTTTTTCTTTTTGCCAGTCCTGGAACTTGAACTCAGGGCCTGGGCACTGTCAGTGAGCCTTTCTGTGCTCAAGGCTAGCACTCTACCACTTGACTTTTTCTGTTTATGTGGTATTAAGGAATGGAGCCCAGGGCTTCATTCATGCTAGGCAAGCACTACCACTAAGCCACATTCCCAGCCTCAAATATTGCTTATTTAAGTGGTATTTTAAGCATGATGTTTATAGTTGAAGTGCTTAAGCACTAGCTGTGACAACTTCAAGTCTCACGGTTTTGAAGTGATTTGAGGGTTAAATGTGCTAATACAAAATATTAGAATCTTATACATTAGAAGAGTAAATATTCAATATATGTTATTTATTTGTAATTATTATTATTTTTACTTAGGAAATACAGGAGAGAGGGGTGGTGTTCAACAGTCAATAATTTGCCTAGTTACATAGCTCTTACATACCAGACTTGGAATGTTTATTCTTATTTGATGCCAAAATTTTCACTTCCAGACTCTATTACAGTTAACATACGTACTTAACATCATAAAACTTAAGGAGGGCACCAGTGGTTCTCACCTGTCATCCTTGCTACTCCGGAGGCTGAGATCAAAGGATTATGGTTTAAAGCCAGACTAGGCAGGAAAGTCTGTGAGACTTTATCTCCAGTTAACCACCAGAAAACCAGAAGTGGCACTGTGCTTAAAGTGCTAGAGCAGTAGCCTTGAGCAAAAGAGCCTGGGACAGTGACCAGGCCCTGAGTTCAAGCCCCATGACTGACTAAAAACAAAAAACAAAAACAAAACACAATAAATTATTTGAGCTCTTTCAATTCTCTTTTCTTTTCTTTCCTTTTTTGTCAGCAGGGGGCTTGAACTCTGGGCCTGGGTGCTGTCCCTCAGCTCTTCAGCTCAAGGCAAGCACTCTAACACTTGAGCCACAGAGCCACTTCCGATTTTCTGGTGGTTAATTGGAGATAAGAATCTCATGGACAGGCTGGGAAGGTGGCTCAGTGGTAGAGCGCTTGCCTTGCATGCATGAGGCCCTGGGTTCAATTCCTCAGCACCACATAAGAAAAAAGAAAAGAAAAGAAAAAAGCCAGAAGTGGCGTTGTGGCTCAAGTGGTAGAGCACTAGCCTTGAGCTGAAGAGCTGAGGGACAGTGCCCAGGCCTAGATTTCAGGCCCCATGACTGGACCCCCCCCCTCAAAAAAAAAAAAAAAAGAATCTTATGGACTTTCCTGCCTGGGCTGGCTCTGAACCATGATCCTTAGATCTCAGCCTCTCGAGAAGCTAGGATTACATGTGTGAGCCATTGGCACCCAGAAGCTCTTTCAATTCTTAAGTGATTCTTCCAAGAATATTACACTCAGAATCCTTTTATTTGTGGTAAAGATATGCAAGGGAACAAACAATTTTTTCACTCAGATTATGGTAATATGGGAAATAGTTGAAGGGGAAAAATGGTAGCACAAAAAAAAAAAAGGAATTATGGGACTCCTTTGTAAAAAAAACGAAACAAGACAAAACCATAAACCTTTGTGGCTCAGATCATTCCTTATAGAACTATTGATCTCTTCCTCCTATGCTAAGATCATATATTTGTACTCCTTTTTGGTTTACATAAAACCTGTGTTAGGGGGCTGGGAATGTGGCGATTGGTAGAGCGCTTGCCTTGCATGCATGAGGCCTTGGGTTCGATTCCTCAGCACCACATAAGCAAAAAAGAAAAAAGCCGGAAGTGTGGCACTGTGGCTCAAGTGGTAGAGCGCTAACCTTGAGCTGAAGAACTGAAGAGCTGGGCCCAGGCCCAGAGTTTAGGCCCCATGACAGGACCCCTCCAAAAAAAACAAAAACAAAACAAACAAAAAAACCACACCTGTGTTAGATTGGGTGAAATGTCTAAAATTTCTTAAACTTAATGAGGCAGAAGAATTTGATGAGAATTCTCAAAGGAAAGTGTCAGGATGTGATCATTCACATTCACATTCATGACAGTCTAAGAAGGCCCTCCTCAGCCCCTCAGGAGAGGAATGGAAGACTGGACAGAAGGAGGCATGAAGCCTGCCTCAGTACTCAGGGTAAGACTGGTAAGGCATAACAGAATAAGGGAATGGAATTTGGATAGTGTTTTAGAGACAGAAGGAAATTAAAGATAGCTCTGAGCTGCGACAGCATGGCTGTTTGACTGCTCAGTTCTTAAGCTTATGTATACATGCCATGTGGAGAATTTGTAATTGTTCAGTTTTGAGTAAAATCTTTAAATCTTGGAGATCAGCCTAAAAGGTGCTTCTTTTTTTAAAAGCCAAAGAAGAATTTCTGTGAAATCAACATGCTGTCTTTATCTCCCACAATGCAAAATCGGGGTGGTTCCCAATGAAGTTGTTACCTGACAGGTGAGACCAGTTCTGGTGAGACAGCTGTGACATGAACCTCTGATCCTTCATAGGATCTTGATAGGTTGAGATTCAATAGGGAGCATTCTGCCAGTACCGGAGTGGGGAGGGAGGTACTCACACCTGTAATCCTAGCTACTCAGGAGGCTGAATTCTGAGGATCACCATTTGAAGCTAGCTCAGGCAGGAAAGTCTGTGAGACTCTTACCTCCAGTTAACCAGCAAAAAGTCAAAAGTGGAGCTGTGCTCAAGTGGTAGAGCACTAGTCTTGGGCAAAAAAAGCTAAGGGAAAGTACCCAGGCCTTGAGTTCAAAGCCCCAATACTGGCACACACACACACACACACACACACACACACACACACACACACACACACACACGCACGCACGCACGCACGCACGCACACAGCATTCTAGAAGAATTTTAGTAACATGTAATTTTGAACTCTCCAATAGGAAATAACCCTTAATTTGCCAAAAAGGTTGCAAAAGGCAAAATGAAAGCCTTTCTTCAGATCACTTTTTGCTACACATTTTTTCTTTATCATTTGCTATCCTATAAGCTTGTGTATATGTATACACACACACACATATATACTCAGATGCCATCTGCAGTCCAGCTCTTTCCATTGATTCAGGTCTGTTCTCTTTCTCTCTCTCTCTCCTTCCTTCCTTCCTTCCTTCCTTCTTTCCTTCTTTCCTTTCTTCCTTCCTTCCTTCTTTCCTTCTTTCCTTCTTTCCTTCTTTTCTTTTTTGGTTGTGGGGCTTGAACTTGGCCTGTACACTGTCCTTGAGCTTTTTTGCTTAAGGCAAGTGCTCTACCACTTTGAGTGACAGCACCACTTCCAGTTTTCTGGTGATTAATTGGAAATAAGAGTCTCTGGGACTTTCCTAATTGGGTTGGTTTTGAACTGTGATCCTCAGATCTCAATCTCCTGAGTACGTTACAGGTGTGAGCCATGGTGCCTGGCCTGTTTTTTCTTTGTAGTGTTTTCTTTCCTTTCCAGCACAGGATCCAATTTGGGATCAAGTATTGGAAATATTTCCTTCAAACTAGCAACATTTCTAATGTAAGTTTTTGAAATAATAAGGTAATAAAATTACATCTCATATTTTAATGTTATTTATACTGACTCTCAGCAGAGAGTCACTAATATACAAAAAAGGTAGAATTTAATACTCTATAGAAAAAACAGTATCTTTTAGCTGCATGTAATAAAAAAAGTGAAGCCTATAGCTTTTATGGCTTTTATTTTTTTGCCTGTGGCAGAACCATAAAAACATAATATGTTGTACCCCCAAATTAGAAAGTTGTTTGTGAAAACTAGGATGGAAAATATTGTCCTTTCAATATTTACAAGCTTCAGGAGTGATTAATGAAAGGGTATTTGTACAATTTACACAGGAATTAAATGCTTACAAAGTCCAGAAGTAACAGATTTAAAAGCGTAGCTAAGAAGATTTGTTTTATTCTGTGTCGCCGTCCAGTGGCTTGGGGGGCGGGGGTGGGAGGTGGGGTTGGGGGTGAAGAGAGATAGAACCCACGAAAGAGACCCGGGGATCAGACTCAGGGGTGCAGATCTAGCAATGTTAGGCAACTTATACACGTGCTTTAGCCCAATCGGACTTTGGCCGATGTAACTGAACAAATCATATTCGGCCAATAGGCAGTCGGCACCTTCGGTGGGGGTATGGGGGTGGGGAGTGTGGTGTGTCTTTGCAGTAACTTTTGTTTCTGCAAGGGAAAAATTAGGCGGGGCTCCAGCGCATCGAGCTCCACTGGGTGTGTGCAGCTGCACTTCCCCTGCTGCGCGCTCTAAGAACACTCCCACAATTCTGACTTGAACAAATATTGGTTATTTGCTTTTCCTGAGCAATCCCTCTGGCTAACCATTCACCACAAAAGTGTGTGGAGGGATTGGATGCTGGTGGCTCACACCTGTCACCCTAGCTGCTCAGGAGGTTGAGACCTGAGGATCATGGTTCGAAGCCAGCCCAGGCAGGAAAGTCTGTGAGACGCTAATCTCCAATAAACCACTGAGAAAACTGGAAGTGGCACTGTGGCTCAAGTGGTAGAGTGCTAGCCTTGAGCACAAAGAGGCTCAGGGACAGTGCCCAGGCCCTGAGATCAAGCCCCAGGACCAGGAAAAAAAGAAAAAAAGATTTAAAGGGACAGTGCCCAGGCCCTGAGATCAAGCCCCAGGACCAGGAAAAAAAGAAAAAAAGATTTAAAGAGACTTTCTAGAGGATGGAAGTAAGAATGGCCAATGGCCAATAGTCACATGAATAAATGTTCAACATATCTGACCATAAAAAAAATGCCAATCAAAACAACCTTGAGATTCTACCTCACCCCAGTCAGAATGGCTATTACCAAGAAAAGGAACAATAAAAATGGTGGTGGGGATGTGGTCAGAAGGAATGCTACTACACCATTGGTGCGAATGTAAACTTGTTCAACCACTCTGGAAAGCAGTTTGTAGGTTTTTCAAAAGTACTGTACATTTAGGGCTGGGAAGGTGGCTCAGCGGTAGAGTGCTTGCCTTGCATGCCTGAGGCCCTGGGTTCGATTCCTCAGCACCACATAAGCAAAAAGAGAAAAGCCGGAAGTGGTGCTGTGGCTCAAGTGGTAGAGCGCTAGCCTTGAGCTGAAGAGCTGAGGGACAGCGCCCAGGCCCAGAGTTCAGGCCCCATGACCGGACCCAAAAACAAAAACAAAAACAAACAAACAAAAAAGTACTGTACATTTAATACTCTGTCAGTGACACACCAACAGCATCCAAATAAATGATCACTTAGCGTTCCAGAGATCCACTGATGTCTCAGACGTGCTTTGAAGATGCATCAGAAATGTGTGCTCTTGATAAGAAAACCAAGCTTTTGGCAACTAGACTTTATCTTATGTTTTAGAAGCTCCTTGGTGTTCTGTGTAGAAGTTTCTGCTCAGCACTCTAGAGTCTTCCTCTCAAACATCCATCTTGAACACTGGTTTTATTTCCCCAAGGGCCAGAGAAACATGTTTTTTCTTGAGTACAATTTCCATTTACAAAAGCTGTTGCTTCCTCTTCCAGTAGGGAAGGAGCCCTTTCTTCCAGTGCATTGGATTGATGAGGTCTGGGAAAAGCCACAAATTGAAAGATCCTTTGCATCGGAGAAACATTTTTGTCTCTGGAGAGTTTTGTTGGTGTAGATCTTGAAGCTTGAACTTCACCTGGGCACTGGCCCTAAGGTTTTATTTATTTCCAAATGGTAGTTCCCTACCACTGGAGCCACAGCTCTACTAATGAATTTTTCCTGCTTCATTGGAAGTAAGAGTCTCATAAACTTTCCTGCCTGGGCTGGCTTTGAACTTTGATCCCCAGATCTGAGCCTCTCAAGTAGCTAAGATTACAGGCATGAATCACCTGTGCCAGACCAAAATCTGTGTTATTGAGTATTGAACTCAGGACCTTGTAACAATCTGCCAGGCAAGTACTGTTACCACTTGAACCACATAGCTAGTTGGAGTTTTCGTTTTGGGATTTTCAGCAATGTGTCACTTGCCCAAATACATTCTTGCTTGAGCCTCAGATTTCAGCCTCCTGAGTATCTAGGATTCAGCTGGAGCCATTGGCACTTGGCAAAGGTTTTGGTAATTGTTTAGAGAAGCATTGCTATGGTTCCAGACTTCTCTCTTCCTTGGATACTGAAATAAGCCCTAACATCGTTTTCTCTTTCATCTTCTGATTCCTTTTGTCATCACAGTCAGAAATCAGCACTCTCTTTCAAATAGATATATGAAAATTGGTATATGATATATTTGCAAATGATTTATCTGTTTACCATCATCCACTGAGTCCTCTGCTCTAAAAGAAATCTTGAAGTCTTCCCTGTGGCTCACACGCATCTCTGCTGCTCTACTTCCAGACTGGCCTTCGCAATCTCTGCCGTCTTGAATTTCTTTCAGTTCCTCAGAAGCCCCACACTTCTTTTGTCTGAACCTGCTGTGATGGACAGGTTCATCTTCCTCCTCTTCTTCTTCTGGAAGCTAGTTTCCAGTGTTTCTTAGCACAAGCTTAGCAGTCAATGCCTCCTGAAGCCTTCTTTCTTCCCAACATTGAGGGTGGAGTCTTCCTGTCTTCTCCCTGAGACCTTGCCCACCTGCTTCTGTGAGTCATGCTGAACTGAATCTGTCAGCTCCTTGAAGGCAGGGTCTTGGTTGGCCCCAGCACCTAGCACAGTGAAAATTAGTCATTGAACCATCTCACTTCAGAAATTCCCTGTCTTTCTTTCACATTGCTGGGGATTGAATCCAGGACCTTGCCTGCACATGCTTACACAATCAGTCTACCACTGAATGATATTCATAGACCTTGATTTGTTTCAGTCAGAATCTCATTATGTAGCCCAGGCTGGCCTTTAGTCTATGACCCTTTGCCTCTGCCTCCTGAGTGCTGGTATTCCAGGCCTGTGCCATTATGCTCAACTGGGAATTTCCCTGTTTTAAAAGTTCTGTGAGAAGCTGGGCTCCGGTGGCTCACGCCTGTAATCCTAGTTACTCAGGAGGCTGAGATCTGAGGATCACAGATAGTTCAAAGCCAGTCCAGGTAGGAACGTCTGTGAGACTCTTTGTTTCCAATAAACCACTAGAAAACCAGAAGTGGCGCTGTGGCTCAAGTGGTAGAGCGCTAGCCTTGAGCTGAAGAGCTGAGGGATAGCGTCCAGGCCCAGAGTTCAAATCCCACGACCAACCAAAAAAAGAAAAAAGAAAAAAGTTCTGTGAGAGCTCACAGATGCCTGTACCTTTCTCTGTCTTCCTCTGAATTTGGGACAGCCCTCCACACCAGTGTCACTGCCTCAGCCAAACTTGTCTTTATCATCCACCACATTTTGGTCTTGTGTCTTCATTTGTCCCTCTTCACAACTATTAAGTCTGGAAAGTGTTTTCTTTCCAAATGTATAGATTCAGATTTGTGTGAGCAAAAAGCAAAAACACAGAGATTGAGAGTCTTGAACCTTCTTCTTTGACAAATAAATTGATTTTAATAGTGGACAGAATGACAATGAAGGAATAATAAATGTAAGGAAATCAGGGAATGAAGGTAGGTGCTAGTGACACTCACCTGTCATCCTAGCAGATCAGGAGGCAGAGAGCTGAGGATCTTCAGGCACACTCCCATTTCTGGATTTTTGATGGTTAATTGGAGGTGAGCCTCACAGACTTTTCTGCCCAGGCTACATTCAAACCCTGATCCTTAGATCTCAGCCTCCTCAATGGCTAGGGTAACAGGAGTGAGCCACTAATTTTGAAACTAAAATTTCAAAGTGCATACTTTAATAAAACAGAAATGAAAAATGATTTAAAATTTATTTTTCTTTAAGTAGTTGTACAGAGGGGGTACTATTCAACAAATCAGTTTATAAGTACATTGCATTTTGATTGAAATAAAATGAGTTTTAACGTTGTGTGTGTATGCCAGTAAGGGGGCTTGAACTACAGCCCTGAATGATATTCCTGAGCTCTTTTGCACAAAGCTAGCATACTACGACTTAGGCCACAGCTCCACTTCCAGCTTTTTGTAGTTAATTGGAAATAAGAGTCCTTCTGACTTTCCCTGGCTGGACTGGCTTCGAACTGTAATTCTCACATCTCAGCCTCCTGAGTAGCTAGATCCTAGGCATGAACCACTAATGCCCAGCTTCAACCTGGTTTTAGAAGACTCCTTTAAAGGAAGTTGAGCTTTGTTTCATAACCAATGTCATGCTGACACATGATTTTGTGAAACTTGAGGGAATTAGCACCTAATTAGATCCCTAGTGAGAGAGGATATTTCTTCCAGACATTTGCTATTACTAGAAACAGAAAGTGTCTATACTTTTCCCACATGGGGAGCTGTGCTTGCTCACAGTCAGTAAGTTGCTGTCAATACTGGCCATGTGGTGTTTGAGAAGTGGAGACTCTGTTCAAGCCAGCTCCTCAAACCCTAGTGTCACTGAAAGAAAGAAAAAGAGAAAAAGAAGACAAAGCAAGACTGTCTTCTGTGATGAAAGTGATAAAGGTCCTGTGTGCCTTTTATCACTGCCTGTCATGCAGGGGGCAATCAGCATGAGAGTGTCTTGAGTGCTGCACACCTCTCAGACCTGTTCGTGGCTGGAGAACGGAGCTTAGGTAAACAGCAATCACCAGTAAGGTTGGGTGCTGGTGTCTCACACCTGTAATCCTACTACTCAGGAGGCTATCTGAGAATCACTGTTTGAAGCCAGCAGGAGCAGGAAAATCTGTGAAACTCTCATCTCCAATTAACCAACCAAAAGCCAGAAGTGGAGCTGTGGCTCAAATGGTAGAGCACTAGCCTTTAACAAAAGGAGCTCAGAGACAGTGCCCAGGCCTTGAGTTCAAGCCCAAGTACTGGTAAATCTGGAATACAGTCCTGCTGTAATGAAACACAACAGCAAAGTAGTTCTTGGGCACCGGCTGCCAGGGGTATTTTGAGGACAAGGCTGGAGTGGCTTCCATGGGATATTTTGTGCTTTCGCTGTGAACTACGATACCCACTCACTGCCTCTCAGACGCCACCTGGGTTTTACCGTCCCTCAGTCCCTGCCCACAGCATGGTGAGGGATGAAGAGGCCCTTGAGTTAGCTTTCTTTGCTCATTGAAGATGCCCAAGAGAAGCAGCAAGATGCAAAGGCCTCGGGCAGTTGCTTTGTCTGGCTCCTTCCCTGCAGCTCTCAGAACAGCTTCCCAAGCTCTGGAGTGACCTTTTAGGCAAATACATCCTGTGTTCTTTGGCTTTTCACTGGGAACTCCTTCTGTTCCCAAATTAAATTGATCTTATATGTGACACAGCCAAGGGGAAGCATGACATTTCATTGTCCAGCAATTTGACAAGCACTGAGCCTATTTTTATTACTTGGGTATTATCTTGGCTTTTCCACATTAAAAGCCATCCCCACAGTCTTACTTTTAGGACATTGAGTGATAGATGAAAAGTACCTATTACATGTCAAATATGTCTCCTCTAAATGCAGCAAAACAGCTGATACATACAAATGGTGGTACTGACTGAGCTACTTTTGAGTTTGAGGTAAGGAAGTAGATAAATCCCTATTTCCCCAGCTGGTGCCAAGTTGGTTTGCTGATCTCCAGGAATCATCAGGTCCTCCTTGTCTGTTTGTAAAAATCGGGAAGGTTGGCCTGTTTTGGGGGTTCCCCTATATGCTTAGGTGTTACTTAAATACTTCCAAAATGCTTTGCTAGGATTTCAATCCAAAAAGTAGGTTGTACCGCCAGGTATTGGTGGCTCATTATAATCCCACCTGAAATCTGAGGTCACAGTTCAAAGCAATTAACTAGCAAAAAACTGGAAGTGGAGCTATGGCTCAAGGTGTAGAGCCTTGAATGGGAAAGGAAAGCAAGAACATGAAGCCCTGAGTTCAAGCCCCAGTACTGGCACCAAAAAACCCCAACTAACCAGACACCCAACCAACCAAACAACAACAACAACAACAAAAAAAAACGCAAATGAAAAACTAAACCAAAAAAATCCAGCTTCTGAAAGACCTACCTTTATATTGTAATTTGGGGCAGAATGTGGTTCCACATGAGGACAGCAGAGATTCATCCACATTTCATTCTGCCAAGACCTGTGCAAGACATCAATCCTAAAACCTTCCCTTTTCAACTCACATAACTTGCTAGTAAATTCTTTATTTTATTATAACTGAGAAAAAATATTTTGGAAGGTGGGAATTGCTAGTTGTGACAATTCATGGTTAAGGAAATCCAACAGTGAATTCTTTTTTTTTTTTTTTTTTGTCGGTTGTGGGCTTGAACTCTGGGCCCGGGTGCTGTCCTTGCGCTCTTCAGCTCAAGGCGAGCGCTCTACCGCTTGAGCCACAGCACCACTTCCGGTTTTCTAGTGGTTTATTGGAGATAAGAGTCTCAAGGACTTTCCTGTCCAGGCTGGCTTTGAACCGCAATCCTCAGATCTCAGCCTCCTGAGTACCTAGGATTACAGGCGTGAGCCACCGGCGCCTGGCCCAACAGTGAATTCTTTCTTCAAGTTTACCACACTAACTTAGCTCTTGGATTTTAATGACTGTGCTAAGAATTTGAGATCAGCCTAGACTATGTGTAGCAAGACTCCCTAAATAAAGAACTTAATTAATTTACCTGTGAGAAACATGCTCACCCATCCAAGCTCAAAGAATGCACTTGGAGACTTTTAATGGTTGTATTATGAGATTCCAGTAAGCAATTTTGCACATAGCCTATGGGAGGTCCCTCCCCCAACTCCTCATTGGTCAGAGTACCAAGGGGCTTACATTCTCTCCCAGATATCACCTAAGTTGCATTTTGTTCTACTGGATAATTAGTATGCATGTACCTTTTAAGATAGGTTGAATTTTAGAAGTGGGCTTTTGGCTGTCTCCACTTCCTTTGTTCTTTCTTGGCGGGAAGTCAATTCTAGGTAGGTGCTTTCTGGCACATACAGTTTCTATCCATTTTCTCATCTTATTGCAGTCCATTCTTCCCTTGCTGATTGATCCCCTTCTAACCAGCCCTGTCTGCCTGTGAGCTTTTCAGTTAATGAAACTTTGTTACCTCTGCAAGTCACTATGAAAGCAAGTAATATCCCACTGAGGGTCAAATGCTTTGTCTTGAAAATGGACCACGACTGGCTATTTTTATCATTACCCTTGATGTTTAGTATAAGAACCAAAATTAATCTTTTTACATAAGAAGTTTATTTATTTATTTTTCTGTTCTTTTTTTTTTTTTATTTTGGTCCAGTCGTGGGGCCTGAACTCTGGTCCTGGATGCTGTCCCTCAGCTCTTCGGCTCAAGGCTAGTGCGCTACCACTTGAGCCATAGCACCACTTCCGGCTTTTTTCCCCCTGCTTATGTGGTGCTGAGGAATCGAACCCAGGGCCTCATGCATGCAAGGCAAGAGCTCTACCACTGAGCCACCTTTCCAGCCCCTATTCTTTTTTTTTTTTTATTGTGAAAATACTATACAGAGGGGTTACAATTACATGGGTAAGATAATGAGTACATTTCTTATCAAGCATTGTAGCCTCCTCCTTTGTTTCCCCTTCCCATCCCTTTCCATCCTCACCCCCTACCCAATCCTCCCCCCCACCAAAGTTGTAAAGTTCGTTTTCAACATAATGACTTGTACGTCTCATTGTTGCAATGGGTCCACCTGTATCCCTATTTAAATGATTTGTTTTTTCCCTTCCCCTCCACAAATTATACCGACATCAAATACAGTGAAAGCAGGGGTTATACCATGGGGGAGGGACATACAAAGCAACAAAGAAATCATCTTATAAATGTGTTAGAAACAATCGCATGAAAGAAAAAAACATTTGAATACATATCTTAGAGTTCATATCCCTAACATCAACTTATCTGACCTTTTCTGCCTGACTCAGACATATACTAGTTATTGCAAATAAGGGAAACCATGGGACCTATGTTTCTTTGGGCCTGGCTTACATAAGAAGTTTAGATTAGAATTGAACATCCATACAAATTCTAGACTGTCCATATCCTAATTTTCTTTCCTTCCTTCCTTCCTTCCTTCCTTCTCTTTCTTTTCTTTCTTTCTTTCTTTTCTTTCTTTCTTTCTTTTCTTTCTTTCTTTCTTTTCTTTCTTTCTTTCTTTTCTTTCTTTCTTTCTTTCTTTCTTTCTTTCTTTCTTTCTTTCTTTCTTTCTTTCTTTCTTTCTTTCTTTCTTCCTTCCTTCCTTCCTTCTTTCTTTCTTCCTGCCTTTCTTCCTTTCTTTCTTTTCTCTCTCTTTCTTTCTTTTTCTCTCCCTCCCTCCTGTCCTCCCTCCCTCCATTCCTTCTTTCCTTCTTTTTTTTTTGTCGATCATAGGATTTGAGCTCTGTCCCTTGAGCTTTCTCATTCAAGGCCAGAGCTTTATCACTTTCTGCCATAGTGCCATTTCTAGTTTACTGGTGGTTAATTGGAGATAAGGGTCTCACAGACTTTCCTGCCTGGGCTGGCTTCAAACCATGACCCTCAGATCTCAGCCTCCTGAGTAGCTAGGATGACAGGTGTTAGCCACTGGTGCCCAGCACACATCCTAATTTTCTAAGTAAGGAAACCATGCACTGAGGTCTCAGGGAAAGACCTGGGACTAGAACTTAGTTCATCACTGTAAGTGCTATTTAGCACCTAGTTTCTCTCCTGTGCTGGGGCTATCTCTACACTGGGAACTCCCAGAGCCTATGATTAACACCTTTCACTGTGTACTGTTGACCAGACCAGAAGCTTCGAATGCTGCACACATTAGACAAATAAATGGGGTAGTAGGTGGATTATGTCTCAGTAAAACTTTTTTTTTTAAATCCAGGTGCCAGTAGCTTACAACTGTAATCCTAGCTATTCAACAGGTCTGAGGATTGCAGTTTAAAGTCAGCCCAGGCACACACATCTGTAAGACCCTTATTTCCAATTAACTACTCCCTTTACCCCCAAAAAGCTGAAAGTAGAGTTCTGGCTCACGTGCTAGTGTGCTAGCCTTGAGCAAGATGAAGCTCAGGGATAGAGCCCAGGCCCTTGACTTCATGTCCTAGTGCAAGTGTGCGCGCGTACGTGCGCACACGCGCACACCCACACCCACACCCACACCCACACACCTAGTTGAATAAGCTGCATAATTACATAACATCCTTTTCATACTCCTTCTAGGGTTCATACCCTGAATCCCTGAGGATAATGACATACTATCAATGGCAAACACTAATGACTCTCAGCTCTTCTATTAAGAGAGTTCAGTTGGCACTAGATGGAACTGAGGAATCCTCATTAATGAGATCAACAGTTAAAAATAAAGATTGCTCCTGGACAAAGTCACGTGTTTCTGCCAGAAGCCAGCATTTTCTTCAGTTGGATAATGTGAGTACCTATGGTAGTTCAGTGGTGACATTCTCCTCCTCAGTGACCACTGGAGTGCTGGTGCATTACTCTGCTTGCAGTACTTGTCACCACGTGCATCCCTCAGCCCCTCAATTGTACATTCCTAAGTATCCCAGTGATGCTGAGGGAGGTGGTAGGTGCATTTCCAGAAATGCATCTATGTGATATTCTCTTTGCTATAAGGCTGAAAGTATCAGAATGCTAAGAGCTGAAAAAAAAACAGAACAAAGACTTTTCTGGGGCAATGTGAACAAGAGCATAGTAGCTGGCTGGCTGGCTTGCCATGGTGACTGGTTGCCGTGGTGATGGGAGGAGGCTCAGGGTAAGAACACTGGGAAATGAGGTGATAACAATGGTGTTTTACTTCCTATAAAAAATTCTGTTCTAGCTGGGCTCTGGTGACCCACACCTGTAATCCTGTAATTCTTGCTACTTAGGACGCTGATATCTGAGGATCACAGTTTGAAGCCAGCCTGGGCTTCTGGGAAGCCCTTATCTCCAAGTAACCACTGAAAAGCTTCAAAGGGAGATGTAGCTCAAATGGTAGACCACTAGTCTTGAGCCAGAACGCTAAGAGACAGTGTTCCTGCCCTAAATTCAAACCTCCTTATTGGAGCACATGCTCATGTACACACACACACACACACACACACACACACACACACACACACACACACACACACACACACACACACACAGATTCTACTCTAATTGCTCAGTTGGTTGAATGAGAGACCATCCTGTCAAAGGATCATTAATCCATCAAGACTTGAAAAAAAAAATCTCTTGTGTTCTACCAGAAATATCTCAGTAATCTCTTACACTCCATGTTCTACATCTTGGGGACATCTTGGAAAGGAAGATTCTGAGATGTGGAACCTCATCCTCATAGATATTATTTACTAGAAATTGAAGTGTGATCACAAGGTTCAGACTTTCCTAGTAAACATTTGTGGCTTCATGGAGAATTTTGCCTTTGTTTATAAGTAGTGGCACTTTTTTCCCTCATGTGTTAAGTAAAAACATTCACATCATCTCAGTTTCACGGCTCTTTCTGGAGGATTAGACACTTAACAAAAATGCAGTTGTCCCTAGGTGTATCATGGTTCACTTATCATGGCTTCACAGTATTGTAGGATTTAAAAAAAAACTAAACAAACCCAAAACACGTAAATAGTGATACCTCACCTATGGAGGGAGTTACATTCCAGAGACCCCCGTGATAGGTGAAAATCCACAAAGTAGCAGTGTTATAGTCCCTCACTATAGCTTGGATCACTTATTGCTACGTCACGGATTTTCACCTATTGCAGGGGTCTCTGACTGTAACTCCCACCATAAGTGGGAGTAAATAAAACCAGAGGGGCGATGGTGATCGAGCAGTGAGCTGGTGGCTCACTTCTGTAATTCTAGGACCTCAGGAGGCTGCAATAGAGATCCAAAGGTGGTCTGGGAAGGAAACTCTAATTAACCAGCCAAAAGCCAGAAGTGAAATTGTGGCTCAAGTAGTAGAGTGCCAACCTTGAGTAAAAAAGCTAAGGAAGACCACCCAGGCCCTGAGTTTGAAGCCCAGGACCAGCACACCAAACAAACAATGCTACTGTGTTTTCTTTCAGTAATTAATGAGTTATTATCTTGTCATTGTAGATAAATTTTAAAGCTTTCTATTTATAGTTTTTGACACATTTAAAGTGACAGCAGATATTGATTGAGTTAAAAAGAAGCCATTAACAAAAGTAAAAGAATTTGATGTTCACTTATCAGCAGGGATCCTGGCTTGTTGGAAGGCCTTCTAATTACCATGTTTTGGGATTTCTTTGAGTGGTAAAGGGGAGAGTTAAGAGTTTAAGCCAATGATCTTTCTCTCTTAGTCAAAAAAGATTGTTTTCTTTTGTTTGGCAGACAAATTATATATAAAAGATCTTACAATGTTTCTTTAATTAAGCTTTTCTTTGTGTATGTGCTGGTCCTGGGGCTTGAACTCAGGGCCTTTGCACTGTCGGTGAGCTTTTGTGCTCCAGGCTGATGCTCTATCACTTGAGCCACAGTTCCACTTCCAGATATTTGGTGATTAATTGGAAATTAAGGGTCTCATGGACTTTTTTTTTCCTGCGCTGGCTTCAAACCACAATTCTCAGATCTCAGCCTCCTGAGTATCTATTATTAACAGTGTGAACCACTGCTTTCTAAATTTTGAAATTTAAATTCTAAACAGTCTGATGAAGGGTATCTTTTAAAAATCATCTATTGTTTCATATGACTGTAGAGCACATGTAGCTTGAATGTGCTCTAACATACAAAGGGAGCAGTTCCCCTTAGATTAAACATTTCTCGGGGCAGTACAATGGAAATACAGCATCTAGGCTTTGAGCTTCTTATGGAAACTGTTAGACTCAAATGGTGCAGAAAGCTGGATGCCAATGGCTCACGCCTGTAATCCTAGTAACTCAGGAAGCTGAGATTTTAGGATTTAGATTCAAGGCCAGCTCAGGCAGGAAAGTCTGTGAGACACTTACCTCCAAGTAACTAGCAAAAACTGGGAGTGGAGGTGTGGATCAAGTGGTTGAGCACCAGCCTCAAGTGAAAAAGCCAAGTGAGAGTGTAAATTTTTGAGTTCAAGCCCCAGAACTGGCAAAGGAATGGCAAAAACAGGAAAAGGATGGCTCAAAACTAGCACAGAGAAAACCCTGCCAGTGGTGAGTGTCTCCCAGGAAACAAGGGGCCTGTTGACGCTTACAGGCTAGGGTGTTTCAGTGTGATTATGGGAAGTGTGATTTGGATGATGGACATGTTAGTAAGGAAGAATCTTTTGGTGGGACCAGATAGTATGCTAATTAGTTCACAGCCACAAAGGATTAGGAGGCAAGAGAGGAGTTTGTCAAGCAAAATATTGGTCCAGGCCTCAAGATTGAGGCCTTTGGCCAATCAGATCTAACAGTAATGGTGTGGAAGAACTGTATGCAAAGCAGATTCATGTTAGAGAAGATGAGTGTTTTCCTCAAACCCCACTCTTTCTGTCCCCCCCTTACCCCCCCCCCCCCACCGCAGTGGTCTGCAGTGTCTGCTTCTGGTCATCCTGGCAACCAGGGGAAGCAGTTAGCCAGCTCACATACATGGGAGAGGGGCCAAAGATTGACCCCTCTTGGAGACCGGGGTGTGGATGGATGCAGGGATCTGACCTGCACTTCAAAGTGTATGCTAAGTTCTCCCCAGATGGAGGAAAAGCCTAAACCCAGTGCTCCCAGGTTGGGACCTGGAAAGGAAGGCCACCCAGAAGATCCCGACTTAGCCAGGAATTGGACTCCACAGCTACAGGGTTGCTGTGATGGAGTTTACTGTAAGGCCCTGCCTGAGGCTCAGGCTGACTGACTGATATTTAAACCCTAGGTTTGCCTCTCAGGCTATAGGACTTGAGTGGTATTCCACCTCTAGAAACCTCCATGGGAGAATGTATGGCCTGTACCTATTGATCTACAGGCGCAGGTCTCTATAGGGTGGAAAAAACAAATAGAGGCAGTTTACTTTGTTTGATTGTAGTTACGCTACCTTTGACTTTTTAGGTCACATGCATAATACTTTTCTATTCTTTTTTTGGGGGGGAGGGGTTCGGTCGTGGGGCCTGAACTCTGGGCCTGGGCGCTGTCCTCAGCTCTTCAGCTCAAGGCTAGTGCTCTACCACTTGAGCCACAGCGCCACTTCCGGCTTTTTTCTTTTTGCTTATGTGGTGCTGAGGAATCGAACCCAAGGTCTCATGCATGCAAGGCAAGCGCTCTACCACTGAGCCACCTTCCCAGCCCTATTTTTCTATTCTTTTGCTTTCAAATTTTCTGTATCCTTACATTTTGTTTTTTGAAATAGTTTTACTCTGTGTGTGTGTGTGTGTGTGTGTGTGTGTGTGTGTGTGTGTGTGTGTGTGTGTGTGTGTGTGTGTGTGTGTGTGTGTGTGTGTGTGTGTGTGTATGCCAGCCCTGGGGCTTGAACTCAGGGTCTGGGCTCTGTCCCTGACTTTTTTTTTTTTTTTTAACACTCAAGGCTAGCAATGTACCATTTGAACCACAGCTCCATTTTCAGCTTTTTTTAGTGTGTGTGTGGGGGGATTAATTGGAGATAAGAATCTCATGGAGGGCTGGGATGTAGCTCAGTGGCAAAAGCACTTGCCTAGTAAGTGCAACGTCCTGGGTTCGATCCCCAGTACCAAAAAAAAAACAAAAACAAAAACAAAAGACAAGAATCTCATGGACTTTCCTGCTTGATCTGGCTTCAAACCACAACCCCCAGATCTCAGCCTCCTGAGTAGCTAGGATTACAGGTGTGAGCAAATGGCACTTGGCTGTGATAGTTTTACTGTGATGTAGTTTTCATACCTTACAGTCTTCCCATTTAAGGTATAAAAGTCAATTTTTAATGTATTCACAGAGCTATGTGCCTAATATAATTGATTTCAGATTTTTCTTTAAAAATTATTTTTTTATAGTACAAGGGATTGAACTCAGGGCTGTTTTAAACAGGTGCCCTATCACGTAAGCCATATCTCAGCCCCCTTTGCTTTGGTGATTTTCAAGTTAGGGTGTCAATTGAAGCCCAGGCTGCCTGATCTGTGATCTCCATTATTTTGGGCACACCACGGTACCCATTCATTGGGAATTCCCCCTGTAGCTGGGATAACATGAGCATGCCATTGTTTAAGGTGCAGGCTTGAGAACTTACATGCCTAGACTGATCTTGAAGTTTGATCCCTGGATCTCCACTTCTCAAGAAGTTATGATTTCAACAGACTGGAGCCACCTTACCTAGATAATTTTAGAATATTTTCATTACTTTATAAAGAAACTCTGTATCTGTTAGCTACTACTACTCACAGTACCTAATCTTCCATAGCCCTAGGCAACCACTAATCTTCCTATTTTTGCAGATTTGCCTGTTATGAACTTTTCATACAAATGGAGCATACACTGTGTAATACTTTTGGCTGGCTTATGTTACTTAGCATTTTGTTTTCAGTTATCTGTGCTAGAGCTATACAGTGTTCCTCTTTTCCTCCCTCATACCCCTTCCTTCCTTCCTTCCTTCTTTCCTTCCTACATTCCTTCCTCTCTACCCCCTCTCCTTCTTCCCTTCCTTCCTCTCCCTCTTTCTCCCTCTCTCTTTCTCTTCCTTCCTTTATTCCTTCCTTTTTTCATTCCTATTTTTTCTTTTCCTTTCTTCCCTCTTTCCTTCCTTCAATCCCTTCCTCTCTTCCCTCCCTCCTTCCTTCCTTCCATCCTCCCTCCCTCTCCTTCTTCCCTTCCTCCCTCTCTCTCTTTCTCCCTCATCTTTTTTCTTTTTCTCTTCCTTTCTTTATTCCTTCCTTTTCATTCCCTTTTTCCTTCACCTCCCTTCCCTCCTTCCTTTCCTCCCTTCCCTCCCTCCCTTGTTCCCTCCCTCCCTTCCTTCCTTCCTCCCTTCCTCCCTCCCTTCCTTCCTTCTTTCCTTCCTTCCTTCCTCCCTTCCTCCCTCCCTTTCCTTTCTATTTTTTTGTGTTAGTATTTGGTCTTGAATTCAGGACCTTGTACTCTTGCTTAGTTTTTCACCCAAGGCTGGTGGTCTACAACATGAGCCACACTTTCACTTCTGGTTTTTTGCTGGTTAATTGGTGATGATGAGAGACTTTCCTGCTTGGGCTGGCTTTGAATTGTGATTCTCAGATCTCAGCCTCCTGAGGAGCTAGGATAATTGGCAAGAACTACCAGTGCCCAGTTACTCCATTTCTTTTTATCAACATCATATTTCTCTGAATTAATATACTGAATAAGTTGTTTTCACACTTGACTATTTCAGGTAATGCCTGTATGAGCATTCACAGAGAAGTCCAGGTGTGAATGTGAGCTTTCCTTTTGCTGGGTCAAATGATAAATCTATGTTTTTTTTGGTCCGGTCGTGGGGCCTGAACTCTGGGCCTGGGCGCTGTCCCTCAGCTCTTTAGCTCAAGGCTAGCGCTCTACCACTTGAGCCACAGAGCCACTTCTGGCTTTTTTCTTTTTTCTTATGTGGTGCTGAGGAATCGAACCCAGGGCCTCAGGCATGCAAGGCAAGCGCTCTACCACTGAGCCACCTTCCCATCCCCTATGTTTAAATTTTTATGTTGTTCATTATGGCGCTTGAACTCAGGGCTTGGGCACTGTCCCTGAGCTTTTTGCTCAAGGCTATTGTTCTACCACTTTAATCCACAGATCCACTTCTAGAGATAAGAGTCTTATGAACTTTCCTGTCTCGGCTGACTTTGAACCATGATCCTCAGATCTCAGCCTCCTAAGTGGCTAGAATTACAAGGATGAGCCATCAGTGCTCTGCCTATGTTTATTTATTTTTGTTGGTAATCGGGCTTGAACTCAGCGTGGGTTCTGTCCCTGAGAACATTTTTTGGGGGGGGTTCGGTTGTGGGGGCCTGAACTCTGGGCCTGAGCACTGTCCCTCAGCTCTTCAGCTCAAGGCTAGCGCTCTACCACTTGAGCTACAGCCCCACGTTCCTGTTTTTGTTTCTGTTTTTTGGTGATTTATTGGAAATAAGAGTTTCACAGACTTTCCTGGGCTGGCTTTGAACCTCGATTCTCAGATCTCAGCCTCCTGAATAGCTAGGATTACAGGCGTGAGCCACCGGTGCCTGGCTGAACTTTTTTTTTTTTAATAGTGACGCTTGAACTCTGGGCCTGGGCTTTGTTGCTCAGCTCTTCAGCTCAAGGCTAACACTTTACCACTTGAGCCACAGGGCTACTTCTGGTTTTCTGGTGGTTTATTGTAGATGAGTCTCATGGACTTTCTTGCCTGGGCTGGCTTTGAATCCTGTCAGATCTCAGGCTCCTGAGTAGCTAGGTTTACAAGCATTAACCATTGGTGCCTGGCCCTGAGAGCTCTTTTGTTCAAGGCTCTAACACTTTAAGCCCCAGTGCCACTTCCAGTTTTCTGGTCGTTAGTTGGAGATGAGAGTTTCATAGACTTTACTGCCCAGTCTGGCTTTGAACCAGGATCCTCAGATCTCAGCATTCTGAGTGGCTAGTATTACAGGCATGAGCCACGGGCACCTGACTCTATGTTTAAGTTTTGATGTGTTAGACTGTGTTTGCAAACTGATTACAGTGTTTATTTACATTCTCTCTAACAGACTTTAGAGTTTGATTTCTGCATATTGTTGACAGGACTTGTCATTCTCTGACTTATTCATGATAACCACCCTCACGGGTATTTCACTATGGTTTTGATTGGCATTTCCTTGTTTACTAGTGATGCTGGGCTGTTTGCATGTTTTCTTGGAAGAAACATCTATTGTATTCCCTTTCCTATTTAGCATTCTACTCAGATATTCTACTCAGGTTCTTTGTTTATATTAAAGTTATATGTTGCCTTTACATGTGTAATATACAAGTCCCATATAAACTAGATGATTTTCAGAAGTTTCTCCCATTCTGTAAGTTGTAATTTCATTTCTGGAGACTATTCTTTGAAGCACAAAAATGGAAAATTTAATAAAAATTTATCCATTTGTTTGGGTGCTTATGCTTTTGGTATCATACCTAAGAAACCATTGCCAAATCCATAAATATTGATGTATAACAGTGTTTTAGAAAGCTTTGTATTTATATTAGATGCAATTTTTGCATTATGTCTTTATCTATTTTGAAGTAATTGTATGTGTGTGGGAAATGAGAGTTCAAACTCACTTGCTGACATCTGATTACCCAGCATCTCTAGTGGAGAAGATTATTTTTTTAGTATTTACTTATTTTGCTACCTTGACCAAATATCAGTTAACTGTAAATGTGCAGTTTTAACACAGGACTTGATCTGCATGTGTTTTTGTTAATACTGAGCTCTGCACATGTTAGCCACCTGTTCTACCATTGAGCTGGACTCCCAACCTTAACACTTAAAAAAAAATTCTTTTTCTTCTTTTTGTCATTCTTTTTAAACTAAATCTTTATTGTAAAAGTGATGTACAGTTATATAAGTAAGGTAATGAGTACATTTCTTTTTAAACACTGTTACCCCCCTCATTTTCTCCTGCTTACCCCCCCTTATAGTCCCTCCCCACAAGTTATAAAGTTCATTTCCAACATAATGTCTAGTGAGTGTCATCGTTGAATTAGTTCATCCTTTGTCCTGTTGTTTCTGTGATTCCCTTTTCCTTCCATGGATTGGATAAACTTATATATAAGACAAAGGTTACAGAAAACTAAAACAGAGAAAAAAGGGTAATAATTGCATACAGGACATAATAAGAACCTCTTGTTTCCAATTCTTGGAGTTCATGTTGGTACGCTTCATTATATATGGGCCTATGCACTTAGCAATTGGGCTATTGAGATCCCTGTTAAGAATATCATAAACATATTCTAGTTACTGCAAATGAGGGAAACCGTGCAACCTACTTTTCTTTGGGCGTGGCTTACTTCACTTAATATAATTTTTTCCAGGTCTTTCCTTACAAATGGGGCAATGTCATTCTTTCTGATGGAAGCATAGAATTCCATTGTGTGTATATACCACATCTTCTTGATCCATTCATCTACTGAGGGGCATCTGGGTTGGTTCCATATCTTAACTATGGCAAGTAAATCTGCATTGAACAAGGTTGTGCTGGTAGCTTTAGTATGGCCTTATTTATGGTCATTTGGGTAAATGACCAGGATTGCTGGGTCATAGGGGAACTCTATGTTTAGTCTTTTGAGGACCCTCCATACTACTTTCCAGAGTGGCTAAACAAGTTTTCACTCCCACTAACAGTGTAGTTGTGTTCCCTTTTAGCCACATCCCCTCCAATATCTGTTGTTATTAGATTTCTTGATAATGGCCATGCTAACTAGGATAAGGTAGAATCTCAATGTTGTTTTGATTTGCATTTCTTTTATGGCCAGAAATGTTATGCATTCCTTCATGTATCTGTTGGTCATTCTTCTTTCCTGTTGGTTGTTTCTTTGGGGATTTGTTTTTGGGGGATTTCATTTTGTGAGCTCTAAGCATAAGTATATTATAGATATGAGGCCCTTGTCTGTTATACGGCTAGGAAGATCATCTCCTAGTGTGTGGGGTTTCTATTTATTTTGCTAGCTATGTCTTTTGTCATGCAGAAGCTCTGCAATTTAATGCAATCCCATTTATCCAACCTTTCTTTGACTTGCTGAGTTTCTGGGACTTTAAGGCTGTGGAGCCTTAGTGTTTTCCCTATTCCTTCCTGTAATGTTTTCAGTATATCTGCTCTTGCCTTGAGGTCTTTGATCCATTTGGAGTTGATTCTTGTGCAGGGTGATATATAAGGATCTAACTTCAGTTTTCTACACATATTTAGCCAATTCTACCAGCTGAAGAAGCTGTCTTCCATTCTGTTGTTTTGGCTCCCTTATCAAAGATTAGGTGTTCATAACCCTGCAGGTTTATTCCTGGGTCTTCAGTTCTATTCCATTGGTCCTCAGGCCTTTTCTTGTGCCAGTACCAAGTTGTCTTTATTACTATGGTTCGTAGTAGAGTTTGAAGTTTGGTATTGATATTCCTCCAGCACTGTTCTTCTTTTTTTTTTTGGTGTGTGTGGGGGGGTCTTTTCTTGTTTTGTATGAATTTTTGGATTACTTCTTCTATTTCACTAAAGAATGAAGTTGGGATATTGATGAGTATTGCAGTGAGTTTGTAGATGGCCTTTGGCAGTATTGCCATTTTTACAATGTTAATCCTCTCAATCCAGGAGCCTAGGAGATCTACTTTAAATTCCTTTTTCAGATTTTTGAAGTTTTCAATGTAGAGGTCTATCACTTCTTTGGATAGTTAATTCTTAAGTATTTTTTGAGGTTATTACAAAAGGAGTTGTTTTCCTGATTTCAGCCTCTCCCTTCTCATTGTTGCATACAGATAAGCTATTAATTTTTATGTATTAATTTTATGCCCTTCTACTTTGCCAAAGTTTCAGATCAGCTCGAGTAACTTGGGAGTAGATTCTATCAGGTTCTCTAAATACACGATCATGTCATCTGCAAAGAGGGAGAGTTTTACTTCTCCTTTCTCTATTTGGTTTCCCTTTGTTTGCCTCTTGCCTTATTGCTTTGGCTAGGAATACTAATACTATATTGAAGAGGAATGAAGAGAGCTGACATCCTTGTCTTGTCCCTGATTTTAGAGGAAATGGCTTTAACTTTTCACCATTAAGTATAATGCTGGCTGTAGGCTTGTCATATACAACCTTTATTATATTGTGAGTAATGTTTCATGGATTTCCAGTTTCTCCATAAAGGGGTGTTGTATCTTCCTTTGTCTGCATCTATGGAGAGGATCATGTGGTTCTCATACTTGCTCCTATTGATGTGTTGAATTATATTGATTTGTGTATATTGAACCAGCTTTGCATCCCTGGAATGAATCCTGTTTGATCATAGTGTATAATTTTTGGGGGGAGTTGATGAAGTCAATTGTTCAAAATTTTATTGAGAAGTTTGGCAACGATGTTCATCAAAGAAATGGATCTATAGTTCTCTTTCTTTGATGAGTCCCTGTCTGGTTTGGGGATGAGAGTTATGCTGGCTTCATAGAATGAGTTTGGTAGTGAACTTTTGCTTCCAATTTCCTTGAAGAGTTTGAGGAGTATCGGAGTGAGTTCTCTTATGAAGGTGTTATAAAATTAAGCTGTGAATCTATCTGTTCCTGGGCTTCTCTTGGATGAGAGGTCTCTTATTATCATTTCTATTTTATTACTTGATATGGGTCAATTTAGTTGGTTTAAATCTTCTTGGTTTAATTTGGGTATATGAATATTTGCTAGAAATTCTTCCATTTCTTCCAAATTCTTGAGTTTGTTAGCATAAAGGTTTGCAAAGTATTCCTTTATAATGTTTTGACCCTTGCTTATTTTTTTTCTTCCAATCCTGAGGTTTGAACTCAGGGCCTGGGCACTGTCCCTGAGCTTCTTTTGCTCAAGGCTAGCACTTTACCATGTAAGCCACAGCATCACTCTTGGATTTTTCTGTTTATGTAGTATTGAGGAATCGAACCTAGGACTTCACGAATACTAGGAAAACACTCTACCACTAAGCCACATTCCCAGCTGCTGGCTTGTTTCTATTGTGATGTTTCCATTCTCATCTCTGAGTGTGTCCTGTTTATTTTTGCATGTTTTGTTTGTGTGTTTTATTTATTTGGGTGTGTTGTCTTCTTTCTTGGCAAGATTTGCTAAGGGTCTGTCAATTTTGTTAATTGTTTTGAAGAACAAACTGTTTTGTTGATTCTTTCTATGCTTTTTTTTGGACTCATTTATTTCTTATTTAATTTTAATTATTTGTTTCCATCTACTGGTTTGGGGTTTGGCTTGTTGCTCTTTTATAAGGAGCTTAAGGTGCATCATTGAATTGTTGGTTTGAGATTTCTCCAATTTGTTGATATTGGTACTCAGAGCTATAAATTTTCCTCTGAGTGCTGCCTTTGCAGTGTCCCAGAGGAGCTGGTATTTTGTGTGCTTTTTGTTAAATATCATGAAAGTTTGAATTACTGTTCTGATCTCTTCAATGACCCATTGGTGATTCAACAATGTATTGTTCAGTTTCCACTTGTTACAGGATTTTCTATGGTGGCTTTTGATGTTGAGCTCTAATTTTGTTCTGTTGTGGTCTGAGAGGATGGAGGGAATAATTTCAGTATTTCTGAATTTGCATAGATTTGCTTTATGCACTAAAATGGAATCTGTTTTGGAGAATGATCCATGTGCTGCTGAGAAGAATGTATATTCTGGTGTTGCTGGGTGGAATATTCTGTAGATGTCTGTTGTAATTGTTTAATTCTGAAGTTCCCCTGTTGAATTTTTGCCATGTTGATCTATTCAGAGGTGACAGTGGCATGTTAAATTCGCTAATGATCAGTGTATTTGGATCTATATGTGTTTGATGAATTTAGGTGCTTCAGCATTTAGTTTATAGATGTTTAGGATAGTTATAGTCTCCTGTAGGAGAGACTCCTTTATTAGCATGTAATGACCTTCTTTGTCTCTGCCCACTAATTTTAATTTGAAGTGTATTTTATCTGATATTAGGATTCCAACTCCAGCCTGTTTATGGGGGCCATTTGCTTGATAGATTTTTTTTTTTTGGGTCCGGTCCTGGGGCCTGAACTCTGGGCCTAGGCGCTGTCCCTCAGCTCTTCAGCTCAAGGCCAGTGCTCTACTACTTGAGCCACAGCGCCACTTCCAGCTTTTTTTCTTTTTGCTTATGTGGTGCTGAGGAATCGAACCCAGGGTCTCATGCATGCAAGGCAAGCGCTCTACCACTGAGCCACCTTCCCAGCCCCCTGCTCGATAGATTTTATTGCAGCCTTTCACTTTCAGAGTATGTTTGTTTTTGTGGGAAAGATGTGTCTCTTGATGACAACAGAAAGATGAATCTTGATTTTTTGATCCAACTAGTCATTTAATTGGAGAGTTAAGACCATTAATATTGAGAGTTATGATTGAGAGGTGTTTGCTAGTTCCTGCCATATTATCTACTTTTTTAGGGGCTGTGCCTTGTCAATTCTTGCTATAATTACTTGATTCTCTGTTCAGAGGCTGTTTCTCTGCCAATATCATGTTCTTGTGGGTTTTCAATGTGAAGAACATCTGAGTATTTTCTGTAGTGCTGGTTTGGTGGAGATATATTGTTTCAGTTTTTCCTTGCTGTGGAAGGTTTTTAGTTGTCTCTCAGTTATGAATGAGAGCTTAGCTTGGTACACTATTCTTGGTTGACATTGTCTTTAGGTTTTCTTAAGAAATTATTCTCTCTCTGTATGTGTGTGTGTGTAAGAGAGAGACAGACAGACAGACAGACAGACAGACAGACAGACAGACAGACAGACAGACAGACAGAGTATGTGTTCTGGGGCTTGAACTAAGGCCTGGAGCTGTCCCTGAGCTTTATTTTGTTTGAGGCTAGTACTCTACCACTTGAGCCACAGCTCCACTTTCAGCTTTTTGGTGGTTAATTGAAAATAAGAGTCTTTTGGACTTTCCTGCCCTGGCTGACTTTAAACTGCGATCCTCTGAGCTCAAGCCTGTTGAGTAGCTAGGATTCTAGGCATGTGCCACCAGTACCTGGCTTATTTTGTTTTCTTGAGGAACGTTTCTGTGTCAGTTCCTAATTCACCAATCTGGATACATAGTAAGTTTAAAATGTTTCCTCCAAATCATTTGAAAACTGGAAGATCAGGGAGCTTTATGAAGAGTTACAGATATGCAACATTTTATCTATTTATCAAATGTTTATTGAATTACTATTGTGGACAGCTCACTACTGTACAATCTCTGTGGTTAAGGAGACATAGTAAATTAATACAATATTTGATCTCCCCTTCAACAGAGCTTACAATCAATTAGAGAGCAGAGATGAGTGCATACCTGCCTAAGAGCATAAATGGAGGAAGGAGAGTGCTGAGTGTGGCCTGCCCGTCAAACTTACACATGATGCTGAAGAATTTGGGAATGTGGCGGTATGCAGTGCTTGAGGAGATGCAGTCAGACATCCCAGGTTAGAATCTCAGCATTACTGCTGAGTAAGTACTTTGGTGATTAGGTAAATGCCTAACCTCCCTCTTCATTTGTTTAATTTTTTATTCCAAATACTACTGCCTACTTCATAATGTTGAAGGAGCATCTAAACCTATTAGGCATCACAAAGCATGATACTTGTAGATGGAAAAATGTTCAATAAATTGGGGACTTCTGGGGAGGTGAAAATGAGTGAGGTGAGGTTGCACCTTTGATAAATTTTATCAAAGGTCATTAATGTATGCATGATTGTATGAAATTAATTTCCTTTAAACCGACCTAAACCATTTGATTCAAAATAATCAGTTAATGCCTACACACTTCTAGGCATGGTGACTTAAAAAAATTAATTTGCCAGGTGCAGGTGACTCACACCTGTAATCCTATCTATTCAGGAGGCTGAGATCTGAGGACTGGTTCAAAGCCAGTTTGGGCAGGAAGATGCTTGAGACTCTTATTTCCAATAAGCCACAGAAGAGTAAATAAAAATAAAAAAATCTGGGGATAGAGCTATGGCTCAAGTGGTAGAGAGCTAGCTTTGAGCAAAAAAGAACACAGGGACAGCACCTAGGCCCTGGGTTTAACCCCCACAACTGGCACACACACAAACACACACACACACAAACACACACACACACACACACACACATAAATTTCTTCACATGCCTTTCAAAGTGGCATGAATCAGATTCATTAGCCTGCATAATCATTAATGACTCTCCAAAAGACAGAGTCAGCCTACATGTAGAACTAAAAGAAGGAACTCTCTGTACCTGAAGACTTTTCACCTTGGGATACCCCTATTCTAAAGTAACTTACATGATGAGTTTTTTTTGTAATGGATTTTTAGAGGTTAAACTTCTTCCAAGGAAATAGTCTCCAAAAAAAAGAGTTTCCAGTGAATGATTTTGATGATACATCTTGAGATAACAAATGGAAGATAAAGAGAAACTTAAATGTTTAAATTTATCTTTCTTGTTTAAGTACAAGGTATAGGATAAAAACCAGGTAAATGAAACACTTAAATCTTCAGTGTAAAATTCTTTTCTCTCTTTTTTATTTATACTGACATTGAAATACATATAAGTTGGCCCGGCATGTTAGCTTGCACCCATAATTTCAGCTATTTAAGAAGCAGAAATGAGGAGAATTGTTGTTTAAGGCCCAGGCAAAAAAAGAGCATGACCTTATCTGAACCAGTAAGTTGGTCATGATGATATATGCCTGTGGTCCCGCCGATGTGGATAATTGAGGTCTGAGGCCAGACCCAGGCAAGACCACAGACCCTACCTGAAAACAACTAAGCCAAAAGGGTTAGGGATATTGTGAAGTGGCTCTGACTGCACAGTAGCAAGGGAAAAAAAAACCCCAAACCCATTAATTTATACTAGGTGTGCCACTGAAGAATTACTTCAGGGCATGTGAGGGGCCAACATGGGTTTCCACAATGCCTCATTCCATCTTAAATGCTTGTCCACTGAAAGTGAATCAAGAAAGCAGCAACAGGATGGGCAGACTCCCAAGTTTATCATTGACTGCAATTTTAAAACCAGCATTGGTCAGCTTACAGTGAACTGCAGCACCAAGGACAGCTCCATCCTTGGAGAGCTGCCCCTCACACAGTACTGGGCACAGGGCAGACAGCTGTGTTTACTAATCTGCTTCTCTAAGTGCAAATTCTGAGGGGAGAGGCAGTTTCAGGTCTGTGGTAGCCAACAGCTCCTAGGTGAAAGGGCTGGGGAGGGAGCAGCTTCAGGCTATGGTGATGAGAACAAATGGAGTCACAGTGGGCTTCATCTGCATGGCTTCCTTTCACAGACCTAGGCAGGCTACCAAGTTGGTGACAGGTGCTACTTCTAGCTGCCTTGCACGCCTCAGGGGAAAGTTTGCTGAAACCCAGTTTGTACATGACTCCGAGAACCTTGTGAAAACTCAGACACTGACTCAGCATGTCTGGGTGCAGCCTGAGACCCTGCATTAGCAAGAAGTCTCCCCAAGTGAAGTCAGAATAGGCATTGAGAGCCACCCTGGGCAGGCGGTCCTAAGGGAATAGGAGGGTTACTTAAACCTGAGCAGATAATCTGAGTAAGTAACGGTTATTTGTTAGTTTGTTATCTACATCCATAATAGGATATTATCCACAGCTGTCTCCTTAGTGTCTGACACATAGTAGGTACTCAGTTAAATCTGTGGAATGCATGAGTATAGACTAAAGGCAGTGCAGACCATCTATTCCTGCATGTATTAATGTATTTTGATCTTGTACCAAGATGTTGAGATCATCAGAGATCTGTAACATTCAAGGCACAATATTTGGGGCCCTTCATAGCAATGTTTTAGTGGGTTGTACATAGCATAATGTTCTTATCCTACACTGAAGGATATTGTAAGAAATAGCCACATGAGTTATTCATTCTAGCCATAGGTTTGTAAAGAGTTATGGCTACCAGCCAGCATATTACTAGGTAGCTCCCTTGTGTAAACACTGGGAAAATTTTGTCTATTGAGTTACAGAGTTGTGTTTCATGGTTGTCTAAGTGTTTTTGTTGGCCAAATTTATGCCCTTGATGAATGCCTTTCATTTTGTGCTTTCCTGGTAGCTTAATTTACATTTATTTCTGGGTTTATTGTTTTCAGTTAGTAGTTTTCTTTATCCAGTGTACTTCATGCAATGCCTCAATTCCATTGTGGAAAGAAAAATATAAATAAGAAAAGCATTGAATTAATGGGTCCCAGTTTGTTTTCCTCCCTGAAATTATTTTTACTGTAAATAAAAATTCTTGTCATGTAATAGGAATGATAACACATTCAATGTTTGGAGGAGGACTTTACAGATATGCATGTGATTTAGATCTGTGCATACAGTTCTACTTTCCTGTAATATCTTTTTCCTATTTCCTTCCTTCTAAATTCTACCATTAATTACATCCAGTATAACTTCCTGTCTCCCAAGAGCATCCTTACACCTCTGAATCTTTGCTTAGATAGCCCATACTTCTACTTTCTGGATTAGCATCTTTAACCATGATTTAATTTTCATTGACATTAGGTTTGCAGGCTTGTCTCCTGAGAACATTCATGTAAGATAAGTTCTTCTTTTGGTCTTCCCACTTTTCTCCAGAAAGTCCAAAAGGTGACTATCTGCAAACCTGAGCAATGGAAGGACATACTGAAAAAGTTCAGATTGTTTGGTTTAGAAAAGGCATTATTTAGATAAGTGTCAAGATTGCTATGACTATATGTTTAAATTTTAAAAATTATCTTTATGAAGAGTTGTACATGGGGATTTGAATTCAACATGTCAGTTTGTGAATACAATGCATCTTGACCAGGGTCGCCCTTCTCCATCTCTCCCAACACTTAGCTCCTCAAGTTACCTAGTTCTATTCTTACATATGCACATTGATTATTATGACTGTTTTGGCCCACCCCTCCTCTCTCCATTGTCTGTCCCTCCCATCCCAGTTAGTGGGATGATATTTACACATAATTCTACTTCCAGATATTCATTTTGTTAAACTGTTAATTGTTCAAAGTAGCTGCAAACTTGGAATCCACCCCTGCATACAGCATACTTTAGTCAGTTTGATTGTGTATATATGCATTGTGAGCCTGTATGTATTTTATATAGGTTTGTGACTTAGATCTAACACTCACATTTGACATAAAACATTCACTCTTTGTCTCCTTGGGCATGACTTTCTCAGCAGAATGTCTTCCAAGTCTATCCATTTTTTTGCAAATGATACAATATTATGCTTCCTCATGTAGGAATAAAATTCAGTTATATGTATACACCACATTTGTTGATCCATTAGATCACTTGGGATGTTTGAATAACTTGGCTGTGGCGAATAGTGCAGCTATGAACATGGTTGTGTAGGTGACTTTATTGTATTCTGACTTGAAATGTTTTGGTTAAATGCCCAAGAGTAGTATGTGTTCAGTTTTCATAAGGAATGTCCATACTGCTTTCCATAGTGGTTGTATTAATTTAGATTCCCACCAACAGTGTAATAGGATTTCTTTTCCTCTGAATCCTCACCAGCATTTGTTGTTGTTCATATTCTTGAAGATGACCATTCTAACTGGAATAAGATGGGATCTCAGTGTTGTTCTGTTTTGCCCACACACACACACACACACACACACACACACACACACACACACACACACACACAATTTTTTTTATGGTCCTAGAGCTTGAATTCTGTCCCTGAGCTTCTTATGCTCAAGGCTAGCACTTTATCACTTTAGCCACAGTTCCACTTCCAGCTTTTTCTGTGTAGATTAGTGGGGAGAAGAGTCATATAGACTTGCCTGCCTGGGCTGGCTTTGAACCGTGATCCTCAGATTTAAGCCTCCTAAGTAGCATATATATAGTCAGTCATGGGACTTGAACTCTGGGCCTGGGCACTATCCCTGAGCTCTCATGGACTTTCCTGCCCAGGCTGGCTTTGAACCATGATTCTCAGATCTCAGCCTCCCAAGTACCTAGTATTACAAGTGTGAGCCACCAGTGCCCGGTTAGTATTAATATTTTAAATAACATTTTGCTTTCAGTAACACTCTGATGTTCCAATACAGCCTCCTTGATTACATATAAACTTGAGCGTTTAATTTGAATAATTAAGATTTAAAACTGGTGAACTCCAAATTCTTAAAAGGTTGCTTTTTAAAAATGTTTGAGATGTTTACTGATCTTAAAATTTCTGCTGACTTTCGATTCATCTTTACTACTGACAAATTATATATATATATATATTATATATATATATATAAAATCTTCACTTAGGTTTAAGAAATGACAGATACCATATTTTAGAGTCAACAATATATTTTAAGTTGAGTGATGCTCATGGATAAATTTATACGATTTTTTGTATTTCACATGATTGACATTGTAAGTAGCCTTAAAGGAAAAGAAAGTATTAGACAATGATGTGCTATATCTAAAAATTACATCCTCTACAAGTCTTCCTTACATTAAATATAACTCTGAAAATGCTGTGCAATCTGGGAAATGAATTGAAAGTTGAAAGATACTTACTTGAGCTTTTTTATTCTTTTGTATGTGTGTGTGTCAGTTGTGGGGCTTGAACTCTGGGCATGGGCGCTGTCCCTGAGCTCTTCAGCTCAAAACAAGTGCTCTACCACTTGAGCCACAACACCATTTCTGGTTTTCTGGTGGTTAATTGGAGATAAGAGTCACAAACTTTCCTGCCTGGGCTGGCTTTGAACCGAGAGCCTCAGATCTCAGCCTCTAGAGTAGTTAGGATTACAGGCGTGAGCCACTGATGCCCATCTACTTTCTTGAGCTTTTAGGGCAATTGATTTTTTTTTTTCAGTCATAGGGCTAGATCTCAGGGCTTGGGTGCTATTCCTAAGCTCTTTTGCTCTACCACTTTGAACTACAACTCCACTTCCAGTTTTTGAGAGATTAATTGAAGGGTCAACAACAGAGACTTTTCTGCGCAGGGTTGGATTTGAGCCGTGATCCTCAGATCTCAGCCTCCTGAGTAGCTAGGATTGCAGTCACAAGCCACTGGTGCCTGGCTAGAGCAATTGATTTTAACATCCAAAGAAAGAATAGCCTATGAGTAGAACTCAGGATTTTCTACTCCTTTGACCCTTCTGTTTTGAGTTGAGGAATAAGGAGAGTTGTGGAATAAGTCTCTGCAAAACTCAGAGATTTTGTTAATAAAACACCCTCATACTGTAATTTTTGTGTGTGTGCTGGTCCTGGAGCTTGAGCTGGGCACTGTCCCAGAGATATTTTTGTTACAGGACAGTGCTATATCATTTGAGCCACAGCTCCACTTCCAGCTTTTTAATTGAGAAGTTAACTGGAAATGAGAGTCTTATAGACTTTCCTGCCCAGAATGGCTTCCAAACCTTGACCCTCACATCTCAGCTTCCTGAGCAGCAAGAATTATAGGCATGAGCCACCAGCTCCTGGCAAAACCAACATTCTTTATTCACAAACAATGGCTTTTGTAATAATACCACTTTGTTTACTATCATATTTGAGGCTCTTGCTCTATAAGGAACCATCATTTACTAACTTCCCTTGGTTGCTCACAATTAGTGAAATAAGTGTCAAGCTTCTTTCATTTTTTCAGTGATATTGTCCACATGCAGCCATGCTATGGTAGATGAGCATATACAGTTATAGGGAGAAAGAGGCTCATAAAGACATAACACATATCATCTTTTACTTCTCTTTCTAATCTCCTTTACCCTCTTTTCCAACCTTCTATAATGCAAGCATCTCCACAACACATCCGAAAAGAATTTATCCAGTATCCACCCAAAAGCTTCCAAGATGGTGCACTGAGCTATTAGGAAACACATCATGCTATAGTGCCCATAGAATAATTAGAAAGCCTGTACCCAGGCTGGGTGCTGGTGGCTTATAGCTGTAATCCTAGCTACTCAGGAGGCTGAGATTGGAAGATTGTGGTTCAAAGACAGCCCAGGAAGGAAAGTCCATGAGACTTGAGCAGAAGTCTTATACTGACCTAAATAAACAAGCAAACAAACAAATAAATAAAATGAAGCCTGTACTCTATACTGACTTAACTGAGAGCCATGAACCTGTAATTTGCACTTGGCTTGGAGATCCTGTTAAGCCTGTGACTACATCTTCATACTACTTCTGTAATTATGTCTGTCCTAAGCAAAGCAGGCCATTAGTCTATCCTTCATTTATCTGAGGCTCTATAGAATTCTTTCTGGTAACATTGCCTTGCCTGCCTTCAGATTATTTATTGCCTTCATTAAAATATAGTATTTAGAATAAAAAATGTCTTTCAACATGCAACTTGCAAGCTCAAGAAGCCTTCAAGAAGGAAGAATATTTACTTGCCTGATATTTGGAATGATCTCATATATCTCATATATCTGTAATCCACCCTGAAAAATGTTTTGCTTTATTTGTATGACTGAATGGCCTAGAGTAGAGATGTAGCCCACATAACCTCTGTCTTTTGTTTTTTTACACAGATTTTTTTTTGGTGGGGGGGTCTGGTTGTAGGGCCTGAACTCTGGGCCTGGGTGCTGTCCCTCAGCACTTCAGCTCAAGGCTAGCGCTTTACCACTTGAGCCACAGCGCCACTTCCGGCTTTTTCTTTTTGCTTATGGGGTGCTGAGGAATTGAACCCAGGGCTTCATGCATGCAAGGCAAGTGGTCTACCACTGAGCCACCTTCCTAGCCCCTCTTTTGTTGTTTTAATGTGAACTCTTGTTCAGCTGCATCTTACCCCACATGGGTAGAAGGACTCATGTGTATTTGTGTAGACAATTCATCCCTTGAGATAACATTACATACCAATAAATCTATTGTAAATAAAAAACATTGTGGTTGAAAATGTGTTTATATAATATACCCAACCTATCAAGCATCATAGCTTAACTTTCTCTGCTCTAAACATCCCCAGAGAATTTACATTAGTTTACAGTAAGGTGAAATCATCTAATGCATCACCTATTTTACAATAAATGTTCAACTTCACATCTAACTTACCAAAGATCATGGAATGTGAAATCAGAAAACACAATATTCAAATAGCATTGGTAAGAAAGTGTGCTTTAGAGCTGAGATGCTTTTCCCCTCTCCTGATCACCTGAGCCAGAGTAGCTGGAGCTCACTGAGCTGCCCAGGGTCCAGGACCACTTGTCATACTGGCCAGAGAAGAGATTTAAAATACAGTTTCTACAGAATGTAAATGGTTTTTGCACCCTCTTTAGGTAAAAAGGTCAGGATTAGAGACCTGTTTTATTTGCCATCACCTTCTTGGTATCAGCCTGAATCTGTAGATTTTTCTGGAACCTGTTGACTTTTCCCATTAGGCTTCATAAGTTATAGCTATTTTAAACAGGAAGATCTGATTAGAATGCCTTCAGAATATTTAAGGACAGAGTTGTTAAAGTAAGAAGGAACAATGTGAAGCTATTAGTGTGAATGTAGAACTTTCCCTTCAAGTTGACTTCTATTTTCATGAAGACTCAACCAGCCATGGTGCTGTGCCACACTGTAATAGAAGCTTTCCTCCAATTGAGGCTGAGGAAGATGGCCAAAAAGGGCACTTGTTTTCAATTACTAATCTCATTGCATGTATGCTAGTATTTCCTTTCAAAGTGATGAAAACACATGGGTGCCGTAGTCTCTTTTTCTTGTAATCAATATTATATTCACTAATCTATTATTCTAGAATTCACCTTTTACATTTTTAATCTTGGAAAGACCTTATTTAAAAAAATATTTTGAGACTTTTTCATTGACCTTCATCATTTAATTTTGTTCTTTAGCAGCGTTTCTTACTATGTGTATGCTATTTCCCAGTACCTTCTTCCATTCATCCTTACTAATACTAATAATAATGCTATGGAAATAAGGACAGGAGCTGGAGGAGTAAGGCATCATCAAGTTAATAGGTTTGAGCAGAAAAGAGGACTCCACTAGATGAATGGATACAGAACATTGGGGGGTCATATGGTTCTTCATTTTAGTTGTTTTTTTTCCAGGAATGTTCATACATTTATAGTTTCATATTTTCCTTAGTTTTCAAAACTCTATATCTTCCATAATGGCTGTAGTCAGTTACATTCTGTACCTTAGTGGACATTTGTTATCTTTGTCTGATTCTTTTGTGTGTGTGCTTGTCCTAGACCAGACAGAACTCAGTGTCTGAATTCTGTCCCTAAACTTCTTTTTCTCAATGCTAGCACCATAGTACGACTTCCAGATTTTTCTGAGTAGTTTATTGGAGATAAGAATCTCAGGGACTTTTCTACCTGGGCTGGCTTCAAACCGTGATCCTCTGCCTCTACCTGATCTCAGCCTCCTGAGGAGCTAGGATTACAGGTGTGAGCTACCAGTGCCTGCCTGCCTGATTCTTTATTGTTACCCTCACAGGTAGGAATGAGAGAAAATCTCATTGTGGCTATGCTCTGAATGAGTTCATTATACACTGCAAGTGTTAATCCCACTGTGGTTTCCTATTACGGTTTTCCAGTTCATGGTGGACTTTTTGTTTTGGTGATTGTTTCCTTTTCTATGCACCTTTAAATTGAGTTTTGCATGAGAAGTTCATTTTCCCTTCATGAGAAGTCCGACATTGCATAAGTAGATTGAAAGATCACTAAATTTCTGCTTAGATTCCCCTTTCCTAGTTATTAAGTTTACTGCTAATCTAGTTATGACCGCTACGCTGGGAGTTTAATTGAAATCCCATTCCAGTTGGCCTTAAAATACAGAGATTATGTGGGCAAACTTGATCAGATCATGTTTCTACAAGGCAGGAAAAGACAGATCTGAAACATGAGAACATTTGAAACATGCACCATTGCTGGTTTGAAGCCTGAGTAGGGGCCACTAAGGAAGAGCTGTGGCTGGTCTACAAGAGGTAGGCTCCCAGCAGTGGGCAGCAAAGAAAATGAAAGGAATTGTTCTTCCCTGAATCCCATAAGAAAAAACCCAGCCCAACTAACAGCTGACTTCTGTCTTGCTAGATATTAAGCAGAAAAGCCACCGAAGCCCATACTAAACAATGCGAGTTCTACCTTCAGGGAGAAAACAGGCTGTTTTGAGGTACTACAGTGTGGCTCCCAATTACAGTGCAGTGTGGGACAGACATTCTGCACATGCACATGCATGTGCGCATGTTGAAAGGTTTACACATTTCAGGTAAAGAAAAAAAGAATAGAACCAACCCACCCGTGGGGTTCGGGGCATGGCCTCGTTGGGAGAGCGCCAGCCAGTGAGTGAAAGCATCAGGTACACAGTTTGAGTCCTGGTCTTGGACTTGCAAAAATAAAAAAAACGAAAGGTGTATACAATTTTGTCCTGTCAATGTATTATTATCTAAACTATTGCTTGTTAACTTATGTTACTTCATAGCTTTATAAATACCATCTTATTACTTGCATCCTGGTCTTGAATTCATGTATTTAATGTATGTCTGTTGTTGAATATATAACTTCCTTTCAAAATTCCTTTTTTTGTGCTGGTTCTGGGGCTTGAACTCAAGTCTGGATGTTGTCCTGAGCCTTTTTGTGTTCAAGGCTAGCTCTCTACCACTTGAGCCACATTGCCATTTCTGGCTTTTTCTAATATAAGAGTCTCATGGACTTTTTTGCCCCAACTGGCTTGGAACCTCAGATCTCAGCCTCCTGAGTGGCTGGGATTATAGGTGTGAGCCACCAGGGCCTACAATCTCTGAGCTTTTTGCTCAAGGCTAGCACTCTGCTACTTGAGCCACAGCTTTACTTCCGGCTTTTTAATGATTGGAGTTGTGTCTCATGGACTTCTCTGCCTGGCCTGGCTTCTAACTGCAATCCTCAGATCTTAGACTCCTGAGTCACTAGGATTATAGGTGTGAGTTGCTGGTGCCTGGCTCCTTTTGAATTTTTAAGGAAAAGAGTATCTACCTTCATGTGACTCCTTAAGGATGGATTATTGGATAAATTTAAATAGATTCAGGAAGTAGAATGAGTCTAAAAGGAAGAGGTCCCTCCCCCACAGTATAACCCCTGCTTTTACTGTATTTGATATTGGTATAGTTTGTGGAGGGGAAGGGGAAAAACAAATCATTTAAATAGGGATACAGGTGGACCCATTGCAACAATGAGATGTACAATTTGTTATGTTGAAAACAAACTTTACAACTTTGGTGGTGGGGGAGGGGGGCAGGGAGGATTGGGTGGGGTAGCGGGGGGTGGGAGGATGGGAAGGGATGGGAAGGGGAAACAAAGGAGGAGGCTACAATGCTTGATAAGAAATGTACTCATCATCTTGCCCATGTAATTGTAGCCCCTCTGTACAGTATTTTCACAATAAAAAATAAAATAAAATAAATAAAAGGAAGAGGTATTTTCAGCCAATTATTTCATTATGTAAATGACCACATTAGGATAAACTGAACCTTTGCTGAAACCAACTAGGAGCATAGTTATAACCTTCCAAATATAAGGAAGGAGGGTAAAGATGGCACACAAGATGTGTGTACAAAAGCAGAAAGCTGTGAACAAATGCCATCCGGGCATTATTTTATTTTTTCTTTCGCCTTGCAGAGTTATAGTCCTGGAGCTGTTGGCTTGCATTGCATGTTTTCTTTAGCTTTTATTTGATATTGTTTGGCATTTTTCTCTTTCAAGTGATGCTTCTCTGTTGCTTAAATTGTCATAGTTTGTTATTGATCACACCCTCCTCTCTACTGAGAAAACCCCAGATTAGGAGAGAGCCAAGACTGGCTGGGTAGGGGAAGTAGAATGCCAAATTAAATGATTCACTTTAGCCATATGTGAAAGATGAACTAGACAGCAGAGGCTGAAAGTAGATTTCTCTTGAAATGCCCACACTGACAACAGACACATGGGAGGAAGATTTTGTAGAGGAAATAAATGCAGAGGTAGGGGATAAAGAAGGCAGCTTTTGATTTCCTGTGTCTTGAATAGCATGTGTCTCAAAGGAATACTTGGAGTAATTCTCAATTCCCCTCGGACCTTGTCCTAGTTTCCTATGGCTGTCATAACAAATTACCATGCACTAGTGACTTAGAACAAGTATCATTTATTTATTTATTTAGTAGTTCTGGAGGCCAGAAGTGAGGAATAAAGTACCAGGAGTGCCATCCTCCCTGTGGATACTCTAGGAAAGAGTTCTCCTTGCTTCTCCCAGCTTTGGTAGTTTCTGGCATTGCTTGGCTTCCTTAGCTTGTACCTCCTTTTCTCTAATCTACTGGCATCTTTTTTTTTTTTTTTTGGCGGTCGTGGGGCCTGAACTCTGGGCCTGAGCGCTGTCCCTCAGCTCTTCAGCTCAAGGCGAGCGCTCTACCACTTGAGCTACAGCGCCACTTCCGGTTTTCTGGTGGTTTATTGGAGATAGGAGTCTCACGGTCTCTCCTGCCCGGGCTGGCTTTGAACCGCGATCCTCAGATCTCAGCCTCCTGAGTAGCTAGGATTACAGGCGTGAGCCACCAGCGCCCGGCTCTACTGGCATCTTTATATGTATTCTGTGTTGTTTTTTCCTTTTCCTGTGTGTGTGTGTGTGTGTGTGTGTGTGTGTGTGTGTGTGTGTGTGTGTGTGTGTGTGTGTGTGTGTGTCAGTGCTAGAGCTTGAACTTAGTGCCTCACACTCTTGTTTAGCTTTTTCCCTCAAGACTGGCACCTTACCACTTGAGCCACAACTTAACTTCTGGCTTTTCCTGCTTAATTGGAGATCAGAATCTTACAGACTTTTCTGCCTAGCCTGGATTTGTACCATAATTCTCAGATCTCAGCCTCCTGAGTAGCTAGGATTACAGTGAGCACCCAGCTCTGTTTCCATCTTTTATAAGGACAGCTGTCATTGGGTTTTAGGGCTCACCTGAGTGAACCAGGATAAGCTCATCTGAAATTTTTTCACCAATTGCATCTGAAAGAATCTTGCTCCAGTAAGTACACAAAGTTTCCAGGAAGTTCCAGGCAGACATATCTTTTTCAAAAAATCTTTTTTGTTTTTTGTCTGTCATGGGGCTTGAACTCTGGGCCTGGGCACAGTCTCTTCAGCTCAAGGCTAGCATTCTACCACTTGAGCCACAGCACCACTTCCAGTTTTCTGAGTGGTTTATTAGAGGTAAGAGTCTCATGATGGACTTTCCTGCCTGAGCTGGCTTTGAACTGAGATCCTCATATCTCAGCCTCCTGAGTAGCTAGGATTACAGGCATGAGCCACTGATGCCTGGATCCAGACATCTTTTTTAGCTCTGCAGTTCAACCCACTATAGTCCTTAATTAGTAGAAGTGTGCTACCTTAAAAAGAGGTTTTTTGAAAAAAATGATGAGACTATTTTTGGCTCATTATTAACTAGAGTAAAAATATTTCCAGAAAGTGATTAAGTTCATAGTCATGAGTATAGAACAATTTTCCAGTGGTGGCACTTTCAAATTCATTATCTTTTCTATAGCTCCTGAATGGGCTTAGAATAGTGCACCCCTTCTCTTCCCTCCTCTAATATGCAATAAATATTAGCTACTAGCGGTTGTCTACTAAATAATGTGTACATCAACTTTTCAGATGTAGCATTTTCCAGCTCCCATGGCATACATGTCCAGAAGGCTGACTCCAGCCTACCCCCAAACAGTCTTCCCCAGAACCTTTCCCTATGTCATGTGCATTTACAGTCAAAAGCAGCCACCAAATATTTTATCTTCCTTTTCTTTTGAATGTCAGACTCGGTACAAGAACTTCTGATTTGCCAAATTCCAAGGAAGAACAATGGTGAGAAATTACAGATAGATGATTACTTAGGATAAATGCTTTGTCTGTATTGAAAATGAAATAGCAAATTGGTTCAAGTATTATACATCACAAATACGTCATCCATTTTCTTCCCCAAGTTGATTCTCCTCTCTATTCCGTGCATGTGTGTGTGTGTGTGTGTGTGTGTGTGTGTGTGTGTGTGTGTGCGCACACGTGCGTTTGCATAAGCACCAGTCTGGGTGCTTGAAGTCTTGGTACTGTCCTTGAGCTGTTTTTGCTCAAGGCTAGTGTTCTACCACCTGAGCCACAGCGCTACTTCTGGCTTTTTGGTGGTTAATTGGAGACAAGAGTTTTATGGATTTTCCTCCTCAGGCTAGTTTTGAAACATATTCCTCAGATCTCAGCCTCCTAAGTAGCTAGGATTATAGGCATGAGCCACCAGTGTCATCTTTATGTTGTTGTTGTTGTTTTTAATGGAGTTAATTCTCCCTTGAAATTCAGGGTCATGAATGAAAGGAAGGGAAAGATGAACATGGGGACATCTTCTAATGAATCATATTAATAAGACTGCTCTTGGAGTAAGGAAGTCTGAGGTGTTGTTTGTTTTTTTTTTTTTTTTTTTGCATTTTAGGATGTCACTGACAGGAAATCCTCTGTTAAAATTTTTTGCATTTTAAAATTACATTTCCAATTTAATTCTAGTTTGGATGAAGGAGAAGTTTAAGACAAAATCCTGTACTAAATGTGCTTATTCAAGACCAGCAGTGAAAGTGGGGGAAATAAAGCTAATTCAGGAAGGACAGTAATTGTTATGTTGTTTACTGGCATACTGTTATATTCTATTCATTTGCCAGACAACTGTTTTAAATTCTCTCAGAAAAACATTGCTTCTGAGTTTTTTTAAAGGATGTGTTTGAGATCTAAAGTAACCATGGTATGTATGTATGTGCGCATGTATATATATATATATATGTATATATATGTACATATTTTAATTTTTTGTGCTTGTTCCTGTAGCTTGAACTTAGGGCCTGGTTGCTATCCCTGAGTTTTTGTGCTTAAGGCTAGTATTCTACCATTTGAGCCATAGCTCCACTCCCAGATTTTTGCTGCTTAACTGGAACAATAAGAAATGCTAGAAGGGATAAACCAAAAGGGGAACTCTATTATACTGTTGGTGGGAATGTAAATTCATTCAACCACTCTGGAAAGCAGTGTAGAGTTTTTCCAAAAGACTAAATAAATGTAGAATTTCCCTATGACCCAGCAATTCTAATCCTGGGAATTTATCCACTAGACTACACTAGTGGATAAGACAACACTAAAGCTACTAGGACAACCACATTAATGTATCATTGATGAACATAACCAAGATATGGAATCAACCCAGATACACCTCAGTGGATGAATAGATAAAAAACATGAGGTATAAATATACCATGGAATTTTACTTATCCATTTGAAAGAATAATATTGTTCCATTCGTGAGGAAATGGAAAGAGTTCAATTCCTCATTCATGAGGAAATTGGAAAAAAATTTATTAAGCAAAGTAAGCCAGACTCAAAGAAACAGATTGGGTGGTTTCCCTCATTTGTGCCAACTAGAATGTGCCTATAAATCTATAAGTAAAAACACATGATGGCACAATGAAAAATAATACACTGGAACATGATACATTATACAGATTTCTAGGCATTCACACAGAGTGAGATCAAAGTAGTATATTCTTAGGAGAGGAGCACAAAGGCACACTAGCCGGGTGCATATTGATCTATAAAATATTATTTAGCAAAATAAACTAAAAAAAAGGAGTCTTGTGGACTTTCCTGCCCAGGCTGGTTTCAAACTGTGCTCCTCAGATCACAGCCTCCTAAGTTGCTAGACATGAGCCATTAGCACCCAGCTCATGTTGTTTCTAAAACAAAGATTTCCACTATGTGCAGAGTGAGATCCATGCATGGGAGGTGGGTCTGGAAGGAGTTTGGGTGGTGCCCCATCTTCCTCTCATTAAAATAAGCATTTAATGTATGCAGGAGTGAATCATAGGGCTTCAACCCTATTTATGGCATCACATGAATGGTGAACTAACGAGGGTTTCTGGTGATTGGCAGATCACAGAGCTGTGACAGTCTTCATATTTACTTTTCAAGTTGCTTAGCACCTAAGCATTGCTTGCTAACCATTTAGCTAGTTAGAAGACACCTTCTTTCTTCCTTCCTTCCTTCCTTCCTTCCTTCCTTCCTTCCTTCCTTCCTTCCTTCCTTCCTTCCTTCCTTCCTTTCTTTCTTTCTTTCTTTCTTTCTTTCTTTCTTTCTTTCTTTCTTTCTTTCTTTCTTTCTTTCTTTCTTTCTTCTGGTCGTGGGGCTTGAACTCTGGGCCTGGGCGCTGTTCCTCAGCTCTTCAGCTCAAGGATAGCTCTCTACCACTTGAGCCACAGCACCACTTCCAGTTTTCTGGTGGTTTATTGGAGATAAGAGTCTCACAGTCTTTCCTGCCTGGGCTGGCTTTGAACCTTGATCCTCAGATCTCAGCCTCCAGAGTAGCTAAGATTACAGGCGTGAGCCACCGGTGCTTGGCAGCACCTTCTTTTTAAAGTATTAGCAAACTTCACAAATTTTGGTGGTATTAATTCTTCAAGAACAAAAATAAAACACTACTGTAAGTTTGAGCAGCTTACCGTGCAACATAGTGCTAATGAAGCTAATGATTACATTGTATTCTTCTATATTTCATTTTATTGTTTCCTAGATCCCTAACCCTAGCATCTTTAAAAAAATTTTTTTTTGTGCCTCCCTGGGGCAACTCAAGACCTAGGAACTGTTCCTTGAACTTTTTTTTTTTTAACTGAAGCCTAGCACTCACCATTTGAGTCACAGTTCTACTTCTGGCTTTTTGCTGCTTAATTGGAGATCAGAATCTTTTTTTTTTTTTTTTGGTCTTGGGGCTTGAACTCTGAGCTTGGGCGCTGTCCCTGCACTCTTCAGCTCAAGGCTCTACTGCTTGAGCCACAGCGCCACTTCTGGTTTTCTGGTGGTTTATTGGAGATAAGAGTCTCAACGACTTTTCTGCCTGGGCTGGCTTTGAACCGCGATCCTCAGATCTCAGCCTCCTGAGTAGCTAGGATTACAGGTGTGAGCCATCAGTGCCAGCTCTAGTGTCTTTTAAAATAGTACTATTAATATCGGTCATCAGCAGGACAAAGGCAACAGCACTAAGGAGAACAGAACAAAGGCTTGGGGCTTTGGTTCCATGCTGGCTACACAGGAGAGGAAGTGACTCTTACATCCAAAAGATAGTGCCATCATCATTTCATTTTTTCTTCTTTTCTTGATATAGTATACATTTACGGATAGCCTTTCCCAAATCCATAACAGCATTGGCAAATGGACTTTAGGAGAGAAAAATATCCATGTCTCTTTCTGCAGTGCAGGAGAAGTGGAAGGATAGCAGAGCTAGGGAGAGCTGTCCTAGCAGCACTCGGGATGGAGTCTCTCTGCAGACTTGCTAGGAGGCTGCAGCGCACAGGCCACTTGAGTGCACTGTGATGAGGAACAGATGAAGCTGGGAACAGGAGTGTGGTGTGCAGTGCAGGGGGGCTTGGATGGGCCTCAGATCTGGAATTGGTATATCTAGAGTGTAACTTCAAAATATTGATGACGAGACAACAGATTAAGACCCTTTCAGCAAAATTGACATTTCTCCATTTTCAGTTCCATGAAGTTTACTGCTACAATATGACAGATTTTAATATAATGACTCTGGATCGGGATTTGATGTACTCGATCAAGCTTGGGAATACTGGAGAGTCATGCATGTACATGCACATGCAAGACACAGGGCTGGTAACTGGGGTGCACACAGCCTCTGTGTGCCTTCTTGGGAACTATTGTGATCAGGAATATTTTCTGAATGCTTGTAAGCACAAAGTGATTGCAGAGATTGAAATTAAGTTAATGAAAGGAGACTGTATTTTTTAAAAAAAAGTCAGACTTCTTTCTGGGACGTGTTGGCAGGCATGGTGTGTGTGTGTGTGTGTGTGTGTGTGTGTGTGTGTGTGTGTGTGTGTGTGTGTGTGTGTGTGTGTGAAATCAATGTACTGAGGTGAGACTGAGCACTCACCTTACTCCTAACTTCCTAAATGGGAGACAGTAAGGCTCAGACACAGTTACAGATGTCTCCCTACAGATGATGACAATGATTGTCTCTGGTCACTTTACAGGCAAGTCATTTGATCCACCAAAAGAAACTAAAGTGTGTCTGCTATTTGCCATGAATCCCCATGTCTCTCGACCTCAGGTCTCAGGGTCCACAATGTCCCTCTACAGACAGGGATCCCTTCAAAGCACAAGGCCTTGTTCTTGTTCTGATCACATCCCTTCTTACAAAAAATTCCATGGGGCTGGGAAGGTGTCAGTGGTAGAGTGCTTGCCTTGCATGCCTGAGGCCCTGGGTTTGATTCCTCAGCACCATATAAGAAAAAAGCTGGAAGTGGCGCTGTGGCTCAAAGTGGTAGAGCGCTAGCCTTGAGCTGAAGAGCTGAGGGACAGCACCTAGAACCAGAGTTCAGGCCCCACGACCAAAAATTCCCACATGCTCACGATTCCAGAATAAACAAGCTATACAAATCACAGTCCTCCTCCCTTGCTCTTAGTTTCTAAAATAGATTCTACTTTCATCTTCATAGGGATATTACATGTGTGACCTCTTTGCCCAGAACTCTGTACCATGAACTCTTTTGAGATCTTCTTGTTGGTGCCATGATTGAGAACAGTTTCCATCTTCTGTAAGTTAGGACTGCTTGGTTTATATCTGCCCTGCACTTGGGCTGCACTGGTTTGTGTTTATAGATTCTGCTAATAGTACTGCCTCCCACAATACCTAGCCCATTCTACCACAGGCATTCAAAAACACTTGGCAAATTAGTTCATAAACTTAATGATGGTGTAACTTTTAGATGAAGATGGTGATAAGAGCTACATACAAGATGCGCAATTGCCTCGCAGGGTTTTTATAAGCCTTTCAGAAGGAAAAGCTAAATGTGTAGGAGGAATGTAGCAAACTATAAAACTCAGAAATGCCAGCCTTCCTCATAATAGAAACATCTAAAAACATACTGAAATAATAACTCATGATATTTTTTTCTTTGTGCTTGAACTCTGGGCTGGGCACTATCCCTGAGCTTTGAGCCATAGCTCTACTTATGGTTTTCTGGTGGTTAATTGGAGATAAAAGTTTCACAGACTTTCCTGCCCCAACTGGCTTTGAACTGTGATCCTTAGATCTCAAGCTTCTGAGTAGGTGTGAGCAACTAGAGCCCAGCTCATGAAATTTTTATTGGCATTAATTAGTTGTGCAAGAGATTTTCATATTGACACATTTATGCATACAGTGCATCTTAATCAGATGCATCCTCTGAGTCACTCTCCTCCCTCCTCTTCCTCCCAACCAATCTTAATAAGCGTCATTGTTTCATTTTTACATGTCTATGAAGTATTTTGACTATTTTGCCCTCCTTCACTCTCTATGTTGACTCACTCCTCATTCCCTTATTACCCATGCCCAGACAAGGCATGTCTTTCCTTTCTAATATCCATTTTTATTAAAGTTCATGATAATTGTACAAAGGGGCCATGGTATTTCACACATGCGTAAACCATACTTCAATCAGGTTGGCCAATATACTATGATCTGAGAGCAAGACAATCCATTGAGGCATGGTTATAGGTGACAAAGGAGTTTTATTTACACTATTTACACTAGAAAGGGGGCCTGCGACTACCTTGTCCTGGGCTAGCCACCCAGAACCAAAAGCAGTGTTGACTTACAAACCTCCAAGCCTCCAATGGGCAGCTCCGACCTTTCTTAGTCAGTCTACAAACCACCAATTAGTCAGTCTGCAAACCTCCAAACCCCAGACCTCCAAAGCTCTAACGCTCCAAACCTCCAAAGTAGAAGGCTTTTCCTTTTCCTTCCTTCCTCTTTCTCTACAGGCCCCTCCACTCTCCACAGGCCTCTCCCCAGGCCAAACTGCAGGCATCTCCGCAGGCCTCAGGCCTCTCCATAGGCCTGCCCTGCTCTGCTCTGATAGGTGCCTCTCTTCAGGCCACTCTAGAGGCCTCTCCACAGGCCCTGGTCCAGGAGGCAGGCGCCTCTTGCTATCTTTCTTTCCACCATCTGTCTCTCCAGCCCCACCCACCTCGAAACACGCAGCCTATATATAGGCTGCACCCCTCTCCAATGGTTTCAACTGCCACTGATACCCCTTCCCCAAGCCGCCCAAGTCCAACCACTCCTTGACACCTCTTGACACCCCACCCCCTCCAGTGGCCTGGCCAAGGCACTGTCACCTCAGTGTGGGGCAGGCTTCAACCTGCTGGCTATTACAGATGAAAAAGCTTAGAGGAAGAGATGATAAATTTATTTCAAACACTTGTATATCTTCTTTCTTTCTTTCTTTCTTTCTTTCTTTCTTTCTTTCTCTTTCTTTCTTTCTTTCTTTCTTTCTTTCTTTTTCTCTTTCTTTCTTTCTTTCTTTCTTTCTTTCTTTCTTTTCTTTCTTTCTTTCTTTCTTTCTTTCTTTTTTTCCTTTCTCTTTCTTTCTTTCTTTCTTTCTTTCTTTCTTTCTTTCTTTTTCTTTCTTTCTTTCTTTCTTTTCTTTCTTTCTTTCTTTCTTTCTTTCTTTCTTTCTTTCTTTCTTTCTTTCTTTCTTTCTTTCTTTCTTTCTTTCTTTCTTTCTTTCTTTCTTTCTTTTTCTTTCTTTCTTTCTTCTGATGCTGGGGCATGTCCCTGAGCTTTTGTGCTCAAGGTTAGCACCACTTGAACCACACCTCCAGGTCTGGTCTTTTTGGTAGTTCATTGGAGGTAAGAGTCTCTCCCAAGCTGGAGTTGAACTGTGATTCTCAGATCCCAGCTTCCTGAGTAGCTAGGATTACAGGTGTGAACCCCCAGCACGTGGCTTGAATATCTTTTGTAAGCAGGAAAACTTACCACGTGTTGCTCAGTCTAAGCAGTGCATTTCTTCTTAAAAATAAAGACATCCTAGCACTTAAAACTCTTGTCCAGTGGAACTGGATTTCTAAGGGACAACAAGCCTGTGGACTGACATTGTTTAAACATAGGTGATAATTGTCAGTGATGTCATAAAAGGCAACTCTGCATCTCATATTGAGCTGGGTTAGGCAGCTACTCTAACATTTTATGCAGTAGAAACTTTTATTATAAACACCATTGATACTGAAAACAGCTGAAACCAAAATTTTTTATAGGTCAGAACCAGTGGGAGATAATACACTATGATAGAAATCACCCAGAGCCCCTGCAGACATCTCCAGCCTCTTTTTATCCGCATGGTTAGCTCTGCAGGGAAATTACATCTTGCACTTTCTTTCCATTTGGATTCAGCAAATTCTGCTGCCCATGAGACTTTAGAAAATAATGGGCAATAGCTCCTTTGCAGGCTACTTCCATGATGGTTCTGGCTGGTCCCATGATGATCATTGCAGACATCATTTTTCTTTTTGGCGATTATGGGGCTTAAACTTAGAGCCTGGGCACCATTCCTGAGCTCTTTTGCTCAAGGCTAGTGCTCTACTACTTTGGCCCACAGCTCCACTTCCTGCATGCATCATTTAAACTCTTATATGTGATGAGCTATGTCTTCATTGGGTGAGTTTGCAACACAAAAGATGCATCTTTAAAATTTTTATTTGTGGCTGGGCACTGGTGGCTCATGCCAGCCCAGGCAGGAAAGCCCATGAGTACTCTTATCTCCATTTAACTACCCCAAATCCTAAAGTGGAGCTGTGGCTTAACTGGTAGAGAGCACTAATCTTGCACACAAAAAAGCTCAGGGACAGCACCCAGGCCCTTAGTTCAAGCCCCAGTACCAGCCCCCACCACTACCACAAATACAATGTATTTGTTTACATTACTACAAATATGATGCATTTGTTTAACAATGTATTTGTTTAGAGCTATAGAACAGTCATGGAATAAATCAAGACCAAGCATGCTTAGATGAGCCCCATAGACCTCTACACACAGGGGCCCAAGAAGTAAGTAGCCTGTGGATGGACACAACTCTCCAGCTTTGCTATTCTCACTCAGAATTGTTCTGCTCGTTCAGTCTGATGGTCAGACACAAATTTTAGAGTGATTTTTTTATTTCTGTAAAAATTAGAAATTCATAATGTACTCTATTTTGTAGATCACTTTGAGTTGAATGGACATTTTAATAATATTAATTCTTCAATTCATGCTTACAGACTGCTTTTTTGTCTGTTACGTTTGCTTTACTTTCTTTTGTCTGTGTCATGTAGATTTCTTTTGACTCCTTGCTAAAATTTGTTTTAAAGGAAACTCCAAATACAAATATTGACCACACCATGTTGTGGGACTTTGTGTGGCTCATATTTTTCACAGTCTTATTAAAATCAAGGCTACAGTGTGACTTCAAATATTGCTCTTTGATTTCTTCTGTATAGAATACTTTTTCAAGGCTAGGCATGGTGGTACAGCTGTAATGCCAGTACTTGGAACACTGAGGCAGGAAGATCAAGAGTTTTAGGTCAACCTAGACTACATAGTGGACCAGTTTCATAAGAAAGAAAGAAGTAAAAATACAAACCAAGCCACAAGCATGTTCTTACTTGCAAACAAGCCTTTGTTCAGTAGTAATAAAGCTATTTTTGATGAATTTTTGTGTGTGTGTATGCTGGTACAGGGGCTTGAACTCAGCGTATTTCACTTGTTTACCTTGCTTGTTCATGACTGCTGATCTAGAAACATGCTTGTGCCCTGGGTTTTGCCAGAGCAGACTTTTCTGTCCAGCTAGTCTCACACCATGATCCCCACTATCTTAGCCTCCCAAGCAGCCAGGATTGTAGGAGAAACCTGCTGGTGCCTGGAGGACATAAGAAAATAAGGAAAATAAAAGGAAATAGGGAGAATTTACTCTTTTATCAGGACTTAGTTTCAGACTGAGTCCTATTTCCTTTCTTCCTTTCTATTCCTCCTGTTTTTGTTTCCTTTTCTCCCTTTCCTTTTCTTCCTTCCTTCCTACAATGCAGATATTTAAATCAGACATGAGTTGATGAGAATACTTGGAAGTGACAGCTCTGCTGTTACTCACAGAAAGTTCCATGGATGTGAAACTGAAACTGAAAAAAATTAGTGAAAAAAAAATCTGCTATTGTGCTGTTTAATCCTGTGCCATGATTGGTTTTGCTCACATTCTCTGACTGGCTAGGTAATTAACACTAAGAGTGAGTTCTTCAAGAGCTGAAAGAGCAAGGATCACAGTACACAAGCAGCCCTGGCTTAGTTCCCCTGTTCCCTTGTGAGAACAGACTGAGAGATCAACACACAACTCCTCCCTCTTACAAAAGGACCTGTGTGGGGAGGATTATTATGTGAGAAGCTGCTGGTTTCAAACATCAAATAATGGAAAATCTTTCCAATGGGAATGTTTATAAAAGATTTATGCAAAATTCAAGTAAGGCTTCATCCACAGCAACACTTGCACCCATCCTATGAAGCAAAGATGGTCCCTCCACGAGGAACAGAGGATGAGAGGCCCAATTCTGACATCAAATTAGGGAACCTGGGACCATAACCCTACTGCTGAGAGATTTAGCTTTCCACGGGAGAATATATAAAATGCAAGTAAAGACAGTCAGGGAGAGGAGACAGAAAAACTCATTTAATTTGATAAATGCTTGAATAAGCCCCAGCTTATTTTGGTGTTTTCTGAACTTGCTAATGAGAGATAGAATTCAACTTCTCAGTTATCCATGTCCAAAATATGAAAACGTGGAGGGCTGAGAAATTAGAGATTTGTTTCTTTATGGGACTAGCTATTTCAAAACTGTTAAGTCCTCCAGGAGTCAGTTGACTGGGGGCTGTTATCATGAGGAGGTTCCTGTTATAGGTACAGCTAGAATGAATCACCACAGGTGGACTTAGGTAGAATGTCCTCAGTCTCCTGTATCACCAAGATGGACACAGGATGTCCACAGTCTGCTCTATCGCCACAGATGGGCACAGGTAGAATGTCCACACTCTGCTGTATCGCCATAGATGGTCATAGGTAGAATGCCCACAGTCTCTTGTTTTACCATAGATGGAGGTATTCTTTCAAGCATCTGTAAAAGCTTTTCCAGAATCATATGAGAATTCTGGAATCTTTTTTAAAAAAAATTGTCATTTCAAAGGTGCTGTATAGAGAGGTTACAGTTACTTAAGGCAGGTAATGAGTGCATTTCTTAGATATGCTTTTTTGGGGGCGGGGGGGGGGGGAGGTCCGGTCGTGGGTCCGGTCGTGGGGCCTGAACTCTGGGCCTGGGCGCTGTCCCTCAGCTCTTCAGCTCAAGGCTAGTGCTCTACCACTTGAGCCACAGCGCCACTTCCGGCTTTTTTCTTTTTGCTTATGTGGTGCTGAGGAATCGAACCCAGGGCCTCAGGCATGCAAGGCAAGCACTCTACCACTGAGCCACCTTCCCAGCCCAATGAATGCATTTCTTTTTGGACAATTTTACCCCATCTCTCGCTCTCTCCTATTTTCCTTCCCATTCCCACTCACAAGTTGTAGAGTTCATTTTCCACATAGTGTCTAGCGAGTGCCACTGCTACATTTGTTCACTCTTTGGAATCCTTTGTGGAGTAGAAGCCAAAAAGCTCTGGAAACCAACTAGAGACTTATTTTTTCTTTGCTCATTTTCAGTTGATTATTTCTTTTTTCTGAGATGTGTCCATAAGATATGTTCACTTGGGGCTGGGAAGGTGGCTCAGTGGTAGAGTGCTTGCTTTGTATACATGAGGCCCTGGGTTTGATTCCTTAGCACCACATAAGCAGAAAAAGCCAGATGTGACACTGTGGCTCAAGTGGTAGAGTGCTAGCCTTGAGCTGAAGAGCTGAGGGACAGCGCCCAGGCCCAGCATTCAGGCCCCATGACCAACAAGAAAAAAAAAAAGAAAAAGAAAAAGAAAAAAAAAAGATATGTTCACCTCTACTGGAAGAAATTGTCTACTTTGATAGAAACAGGGGAAACTTTTATTTCACTAGTGATATAGGAGTTGTACTTGGGCATTCTAATTAGCAGTGTATTTCCAAAATGAAGATAAAATATCTTTAGATTCTTGTACTGGTTGAGACCCTTGGCCACTCCCAGATTTACCAATCTTTCAATTTGTAACTGATTATTTAAACCCACATTGTTCAGAGGCAGTATACCATTTCTCAAGGCAGAAGAATGAAAGGTAGGAGGCTCCAGCTTCTACCCAGAAAGTAGGCTGTGCAAAAACAGCCACAAACAAGCAGAGGCGGTGCTGTTTCACTTCCTGCTCTTTCTGGGGTTGACTATTCTCTCTCTCTCTCTCTCTCTTTTTAATCAGTGGGCATTCTTTGCTTGATTGCTGGTGATTTGCTTAATGAAGTTGGCGGTTTTAAGAGGTGGAGAAAGGATACCTCCACGTGGTTCAGGCAGTTTATTAGCAGAACCAAACTGCCATCCTGCACCAGATGTAGGTGTGCAGAGAGGGAATTTGTGGTGGAGAGAGATTATATAGGAGAGGGCAGGGAGGACATGCGGCCGCAGCTGATGAGGAAGAGACCTCAGAGCCTGGGGAACCTATCACTACCCACAGTAGGCATGACTGGGCAGATGAGTAAGTGATCTCAGAGGAAGAAGTGACCTCAGACGCAAGGGAATCTTCCACTGCTCCCAGGTGGGCCAGTTACCTGGCTTTCAGGTCCTCAGAGGGAACTTCTAGGGAGGCCATGTGCACAAGAGAACAAAGGGAAGGGACCATTTTTTCCTAGGTGGACCTAACAGCTATCTTACTTTCCTTCACATAAAATCTGAAGTACCTATTGCTAGATTGAGCCAGATGTCCCAATTGGTGATTCAAGATTGCTCTTTGCTGGAATACTAAGTCTGCCAGACATTTTAACCAGTAGAAAGGAAAAACTCTTCCAGGAAATGTTAAACATACATTGGAACATAAGTAAATTGGCTATATATATAGAAAGAGAGAGAGAGAGAGAGAGAGAGAGAGAGAGAGAGAGAGAGAGAGAGAGAGAGAGAGAGAGAGAGAATTGTATTTGCTTAATGTGTCTTTCCCAATACAAATGCTAAATTGCATGATGTATTTCAAGTTTATTACTTTATCCATCAAGCATCGCTTGAGTCTCTGGCTCTGTGTGGTGCTACATCAGAATCTTGTCCAGCACTGAGTGGATGTTAGCCTGTTCCTGAGCATCCATCTTACCTATTCATAGGGTTTGTGTCACATGTGCTGCTGCCTAGCAAATCCGAGACTCGTTACTCTGAGGAAAAGGGAGATTCCTTTTATAGGCTGTCTGCCTGGACTTGGAGTTATTCATGAGGACATTGTGGCAAATTCTAGTTGGAGAATTCAGAGGAGCTGGTTGTGTTTTATTAAATAATGATGGCCTTCCATCTCCATAAGAGACAGCAATAATGGCAATTTTCACCTCTGTGGTGGTTTCCTTAATCCTGGTATCTCAGCAGGCGCTGGTGGCTCACGCCTGTAATCCTAGCTACTCAGGAGGTTGAGATCTGAGGATCACGGTTCAAAGCCAGCCTGGGCAGCAAATTCTGTGAGACTCTTATCTCTAATAAACCACTAGAAAACTAGAAGTGGTGCTGTGGCTCAAGAGGTAGAGCGCTCACCTTGAGCTGAAGAGCACAGAGACAGTGCCCCAAGCCCAGAGTTCAAAGCCCCACGACTGACAAAAAACAAAACAAAACTGGTATTTCAGTCCAGCATCCCTGGATCATACCTGTAATTCTAGTTACTCAGGAAGCTGAGATCAAAGGATCCTGGTTCAAAGCCAGCCAGGCAGACTCCTATCTGTGAGACTCTTATCTAGAATTAATCACCAAAAAGCCCAGAAGTGGAGCTGTGGCTCAAATGGTAGAGTGTTTGAGCATAAAAGCAAAGGAACAGTCACTAAGCCCTGAGTTCAAGCCCCAGGATCAGCATAAAAACAAGACCCCAAACTCAAAGAACCCCCAAAATGGATATTTCAACACTTAGCTGTTTGTTATTGTGAAAGCCACTGAAGGTAAGTAGTTATTTTCTCAAGTAGGAACTCTGAATCCCAAAGGAAAATGCATCAAGAATGCAAGCCTCATTAGATGTTATTTGTGGCACTAGCACTGGGAATCAGCTGGCAGAATCTAGGGAGGACAGAACCAAATGTGGGACAGCATCCAGTGCCAGGTGGAATGGCTGTTGGCTGGCAGCCGGAGAGGCGGTACCCCAGGGACGTCCTCTGCCACAATGTCAGGGTAGGTTCCTGCTGCCCAGCTTTCTTATTTCCCAAGCCTGGCTTCTTCCTGCCTTTCCTTCACTACTGTGAGCATCTAAAATCTTTCTAACGAGTTCCTAGAGTCGATTTCTGTTGTTTGCAATCCTGAATGCTCACTGACTCAGAAACACACAAGTGCTTTGCTCCTCCACAGAGGGGGAATGTGTTATTATTCCCCGTTCATTGTACAGTTTGGGATGAGACAAGCTCAAGCATTATTCTCAAAGGTTTTTTTTTTTTGCCAGTCCTGGGGCTTGAACTCAGGGCCTGCCACTTTCCCTGAGCTTCTTTTGCTAAAACCTAGTACTCTACTACTTGAACCACAGCACCACTTCCAGCTTTTTCTGTGTATGTGATACTGAGAAATTGAACCCAGAACTTCATGCATACTAGGCAAGCATTCTACCACTAAGCCACATTCCCAGCCCCATGAGCTTCTTTTTGCTCAAGGCTAGCATTCTATTTCTTGAACCACAACTCTACTTCTGGCTTTTTGTGGTTTTGTTTTTGTTTTTGTTGTTTGTTTTTGGTAGTTTATTGGAAATAAGAGTTTCATGAACTTTTCTGCCTGGGTTGGCATCAAAATGTGATCCTCAGATCTCAGCCTCCTGAGTATCTAGGAATACAGTGTGAGCCACTGGTGCCTGGCTCATTCTTGTAGTTTTGAGGAGCAAATTGTTATGTATGCCAAGCCTAAAGTGGTTAACATATCAAATTCATTTGGTGTATACTACTTAATAATAGAGACTGGCCTATCTGATAGTTTAGTAAAGGAACCCAGAAGTTTTTGAACACTTACTATAAAAGAAACACTTTACTAGGTATTATCTCACATCTGCTTAATTCCCAACATGACTGTGGAAGGTAAGTATCATTTTCCTGTGTTACAGAGTCTCTGGAGATGAAGGCACTCACAGAAAATCATGCAAGTTAGCATCCAGTGGGGAATAACTCCAATGCTCATTTCCCATCACTTTCAACTCTGTGTATCATGAATCTTGGCAGCCAAGCTTGCCTACCCCAGCTATTTGATTGGCTAGTTCATCATTACTGTTGCTCCAGAGTTAATGTTTCCACTTCTATGGAGCTGTGATTTCAGGGAGGAGGAGTAAGGTTGGGGCCTGAGCAGATAGTTCTTGTGATCTGCCTAAAATCACCGTGTCTTCACTCTTCTTTTAGTGCAGGAATCATCCTGGGGGATGTTACAGAAATTGGCCTATGAGAATCCTAGAATTCCTAGGGTAGGAAGGAAAACTACCTTCACTAATCTATGTCACATTCCTAGAGTCTTATATAATAGTAAAACAAAAGTCCAAATGCCTTATATGGTATTCCTGCCTTTTTCCTTGTTATTTGTTTCATTTAGAAAATGACCTACTCTAAGTCTTCCTACTCAGTGTGTTCAGTTCAAGAATTGTTGTTTAAAATATCTTGTTTAAAATATTTTGTTATTTAAAATATCATTTAAAATATCGTATCAGATTCTTGACTGGGAGCCGGTGGCTCACGTTTGTAATCCTACCTACTCAGGAGGTTGAGATCTGAGGTTTGTAGCCAGCCTGGGCAGGAAAGTCCAATTAACCAGCAAAAAGCCAGAAGAGGATATATGGCTCAACTAGCAGAACATGTCTTGAGCAAAAGAAGCTCAAGGACAGTACCCTGAATTCAGTCCCCAAGACCAGTGCACGCAAGCACACATACACACACATACATCAGATTCTGAAAGGTTCAACCTTTTTCTCAGTAATTGTGGAAAGTGAGTGATCTGGAAGAAATATGAAGGTGAGAATATTTTCTTTTGAAAGAGTAAAGTGTGACAAAGCATTTTGAATAGAGAATGAATGTGAAGTGATAAAGCGCACATGACATATGTGTGTGTGGGGGTGTGATTTTCATTTCAAGAAATTCATTTCATTTTCATTTCTATTTATTTGAGAGCTGTAGAATGCGTGGCTTGCACTGCATATAATTGTGTCTGCGCTCCTAATGAGGGTCACAAAGCCTTCCAACACAAACTCGCGTGTTGAATTGAAACCTCCCTGACACAAGTACTTCAGCATACAAAAATAAATGAATAAAACACAAAAAAATAGCAAAAACAAAAACAAAACCATCCCGAAGCACAATATCATGAACTGGAAGAAAAGGACAGGTTTTCCCCCTATAAGACACTAGACAGCAAAAGTCAACATTGGATGTGAAGTGAATAACATAGCTTACCTCCAGGGCTCCTTGGCTCTCCGAACTTTATTAACTGTAGAAGTTCATGAATACAGGTTAAAAAGAATTCCTCAAAGTGTCAGGATAATGTTCATGAAGAACTTGAGGGCTGGGAAGGTGGCTCAGTGGTAGAGTGCTTGCCTTGCATCCTGAGGCCCTGGGTTTGATTCCTCAGCACCACATACGCAAAAAGAAAAAAGCCGGAAGTGGTGCTGTGGCTCAAGTGGTAGAGTGCTAGCCTTGAGCTGAAGAGCTGAGGGACAGCGCCCAGGCCCAGAGTTCAGGCCCCATGACCGGACCAAAAAAAAAAAAAAAAGAACTTGAAAAGCTGCAGAACCGCTCCACTGAATTAGCCAGAGCAGTCACACCTCCACACATGCCTCTTGGCCCTGACTTCTATTTTTAGTTTCCGTGCTTATATTCAACCTGAAATTTCGTTTTTAGAAATGCATGGCTTTAAAATAGGATGTGGGGCATTTATCTGTGTTTGAGAGGGTAAGGGGGCACAGAAATAGAGGGACAAATGGTGAACAAATGCAGCAAGGGCATTCAATAGACACGAAGTTGAAATGAACTATACAGCGTATGGGTGGTGATGGAAGGGGAAAAAAGAGAGCAAGGGAGGGATGGCATTGTCCAAAAAGAAGTGTACTTTTACCTGACTTATGTAACCGTAGCCCCTCTGTACCACACCTTTATAGTAACAATAAAAAATAAAATAAAATAGAATGTAGGGGCAGGGAGCCAGTGGCCCACGCCTGTCATTCTAGCTACTCAGGAAGCTGAGATCTAAGGATTACAGTTTGAAACTGGTCTAGCAGGAAAGTCCATGAGACTCTTATTTCCAGTTAATAACCAAAAAATCCAGAAATGGAGCTGTAGCACAAGCGGTAGAGTGCTACCCTTAACCACAAAATCTCAGGGATAGGACTCAGGCCCTGAGTTCAAACTCTAGCACAGGCACATATACACAAAACTAAAATGCTGATATATACACAATAATGGACCGTTATAGGTTTTGACTCCCAGGTTTCTTGTTGTGTCATCTCTTCATGTTAGTTACGTGATGACACTGCTAATCATGAAGAGAATGACTAAATTAGAATAACAGACCATGCTTTCACTTAGATGCCAACCTTCCATGCCTCAACAACTCAACAGATACAAAAATGTTATAAGGGGTAACACTTTACTGTGGGTCTATTTTCCTACTGCCTGGATTTATAGGACTGTAAATGTGACCCAAGGGGAAGTATTTAACTCCTTACTACTAGCACAACATTGCACTTTGAGTGTTAAATTTTAAAATATTTGCTTACTAACCAAAAATTGAAGTGACGGTGAAGATGTTGGGATGAGTTTACTTTTGCTTATCTCCACGTTTCAAAATGTGTAACAATAAAAACTACTAGAAGCAGAGGCTCCTTATTAAAGAAGACTGTGTAAATTTTATTTATTTGTTTTTTTGTTTTAGTTTGTGCCAGTCCTAGGGCTTGAACTCAAGGCCTGGGTGGTATACCTGAGCTTCTATTCTTCAAGGCTGATGCTCCACTATTTGAACCACAGCTCAACTTCCAGCTTTTCTCAGTATACTATGAAAAAGTACAAGAAGGTAATTAATTAGTTTCCCTTTAGAGCATAAAATATAATTTACCTCATCATGCATTCCTCATGTACCTTACTTGTTTTGAAGATACAAATAAACTAGAAGGGAAAACCACAGAAGAGTTTTATACATGATGAGCATTACAGACTTTTAAAAAATTATTAATATAACTACTTTTGATGACAAAAATACTAGAAGTGACAAAAAATAAAGACCAACCAATTAAAAGGATCACCTTGCTTTTTTTTTTTGGTCCGGTCGTGGGGCCTGAACTCTGGGCCTGGGCACTGTCCCTCAGCTCTTCAGCTCTAAGGCTAGCGCTCTACCACTTGAGTCACAGCGCCACTTCCGGCTTTTTTCGTTTTTGCTTATGTGGTGCTGAGGAATCGAACCCAGGGCCTCAAGCATGCAAGGCTAGCGCTCTACCACTGAGCCACCTTCCCAGCCCGGATCACCTTGCTTTTAACTCTGCTATCTGATACACAGGAATCAACAGGTAGATTCTGTAAAGTTAGTTGAAAGCAATGATACCATTACCAAACACTAAATCTTTTTATTAGTGTGCATGTGTGGGTGTGTGTAGGTGTAGATGTGTGGGTATGTGTAAATCCTGGGGCTTGAACTCAGGGCCTGTGTGCTGTCCTCAAGATTCTTTTTCTCAATGCTAGTGCTCTACCACTTGAGCTATAGCATCACTTTCAGCTTTTTCTGAGTAGTTTATTGGAGATAAGGGTGTCATGAACTTTCCTGTCTGGGCTGGCTTCAACTCATGATCCTCAAGTCTCAGCTTCCTGAGTAGCTAAGATTATAGGCGTGAGCCATCAGCACCAGGCCAAAAAGTAAATCTTTTCAAAAGTAAATTTAACTGAAAAATAATAGAAGATGAAGTTATCATAAGTGTAGGCAATTATACTAGAAGACAAAGGTCTTTGCATTTTTCCTTCTATATTATGTCCCTTGTGTCATTTGCAGAAGGAATTAATCCCAGCATATGTACTGGATTTGAAATGGCCTTCTTGATCTAAGCATTCTGTTCTGAATTATTCCTTATTCCCTTTGCTTTGTAAGTCCTTATATACCATGTGTTTCTTGGTTCTTAATAAATGCTACCTGAATGTACAAAGATGCTAAAGGCAATAGGTGAAGGCAGCAGGCTAAAATTTGTCTCCCTAACTTTGTGAAATAGGTGCTATTTGAGTAGGTGACAATTTGATGGTAAAATTAATCACGGACATCCCAAGTCAGTTTTCTTTACTCTTCAGTGAATCTTCTGTGTAATGTTCTTTTTTCCTCCTGGCTCCAAGGACTGAAAGCTATTTACAATTGGTTTGATCTCTTGCTTAAGCAATAGAGTGATCTCAGATCAAAAGTTATCCAAGGTATGTGTAGCATTTTTGTCCATCTGTCAGCATTATGATAACTTCTCCAACTCACTCTCATTTGTAAAAATTATGAATGGAAAAGTATCTAGTTCAAAATCCATAGTACTCTTTAGGAAACTAAGAAAGTGTCCAAGTATTTTCTAATTTTAAGAAGAATAATGGGGCAGGAAGAATCCAGTCATATCAGTCCAACATAAATTCACAGATATTGTGGGAAGCCAGACAGGAAGCTAGATCATTATTCTAATTTAAGGATTCTTAGCATAGAAGAACAAATTAGCAAGGATTGTACTAGAAGCTAGGGCTCCAACAATGAGTCCTGCCCCCTTTCAAGCTTGTATTCTTTTTTTTTTTTTTTTTGACTTTTCTTTTTTGGTACTGGGGATCGAACCCAGGAAGTTGCACTTGCTAGGTAAGCGCTTTGCCACTGAGCTATATCCCAGCCCTCTTTCTTTCTTTTTTAGTAAGTTTTTTAATTGTGAAAATACTGTACAGAGGGGTTACAGTTACATGAGCAAGGTAATGAAAACATTTCTTATCAAGCATTGTTGCCTCCTCCTTTGTTTTCCCCTACCATCCCTTCCCTCCCACCTCCACAACTACACTCACTCTCCCCCCACAAACTGTACTAAATTGTAAAGTTTGTTTTCAACATAGTGTCTTGTACATCTCATTGTTACAATGGGTCCACCTGTATCCCTATTTAAACATTTTGTTTTTTTTCCCCTTCCCCTCCCCAAATTATACCTATATCAAATACAGTGAAAACAGGGGTTATATTGTGGGGGGAGGGACATACAAAGCAACAAAAAAATCGTATAGTATCTTCTAAATACATTAGAAACAATAGCAAGAAAAAAAAACATTTGTGCCCGTATCTTGGGGTTCATTTCACTTAACTTCATCTTATCAAAAATATGGAACACTTTGCGAATTTGCGTGTCATCCTTGCTCAGGGGCCATGCTAATCTACTCTGTATTGTTCCAGTTTTAGTATATGTGCTGCTGAAGCGGGCGCAAGCTTGTATTCTTATATGGGACATAGGCCATTACTAAATAACGAAATACCCTAATTACTTTTTCCTCAAACATACACGAATACATTGTGTGTGTGTGTGTGTGTGTGTGTGTGTGTGTGTGTGTGTGTGTGTGTGTGTGTGTGTGTGCGTGTGTGTGTGTGTGTTTGCTTGATCTTAGGACTTCGGTGCTATCCCTGAGCTTTTTTGCTTAAGGATAACACTCTACCACTTGAGTGATGGCTCCATTTCTGGCTTTTTAGTGTTTAATTGGGGAGACAAGTCTCACAGATTTTCTTGTCCAGACTGTCTTTGAACAGTGATCTTAGATCTCAGCCTTCTGAGTAGCTAGGTTACAGATATAAACCACAGGTGCTCAGCAACACATGTATACTTCTTAAGATCTCAGAGACTTGTATGTGTTTTATAGTGTTGTTGGTCAGCTGTCTGTCAAGACATGTCTGTCACTGGCTGTGGTTGCACATCAGAACTTGTAGAATATGCTAGAGAAATGAACAGAGTTTTTTGGATAAGGGCTACATCACAAGGGCTTTTGATGACACAAGGTATAATATCATATAGAGAAACACCCCAAGTCAATGAGTCTGAGTCATATTACCCAGAACACATGGATTTCAAATATGATAACATGCCATCATATGTGGTTGCACAACAAGGATATGAAATAAAAATCACTGTTGAGATAAGTCTACAAGGGCTTCTTCAGTAACTATAAGATAACTTCAAATATGTGTAGTCTTTTTGGTACCAATTTTTAATTGATTTCTTAGTGGCCTATAAAATAGCAGCATCTCCTTATAATTGATGGCTTCTTAGATCTGATAAAGTATGATACTTGAATGTTAGATGGTAATGTGTACTTTGGAAACAAACTTGGAGGGATGAATGGAGAATGACATGGATTTAATTCTAATCATGGTTGGCAGAGAAGGCCACTGGGAAAGTGACATTTAAATAAGAATTGAAAAGAGACAGCTGTGCAGACAGCCAAGAAAAAAATAATCCAGAGTGCACAGCTAGTAAAAAGGCTCTGAGCAGTTGTGTTTATCTGAGAAACAGTGAGGAGACAATGTGGTGGGAGAATGAGTCAAGGGAGAGGAGTAATGGAGGAGGCTGGAGTTTGGTGGGGGTGAGGGGCAGCTCACAGTGAACTTTGTTGATGGAGTTCGAGATGATAGGATTTTTACACCTTTGCTTTACGTTAGATATCTTGGGACCCATGAGAGGATTTGGAGTAGAGGTGTAAGGTTGTGATACTTGAACTCTGGGCCTGGACACTGTCCCTCAGCTCTTCAGTTCAAGGCTAGGGCTCTACCACTTGAGCCACAGCGCCACTTCTGGTTTTCTGGTGGTTATTGGAGAGAAGAGTCTCACAGCCTTTCTGCCCAGGCTGGCTTTGAACTACGATCCTCAGATCTCAGCCTCCTGAGTGGCTAGGATTACAGGCATGAGCCATCAGCACTGGCCTAACTTACATTTTTAGAGTCCCGTGTTTGGTGGAAAAAAACCTGACCAGAGACAAAGATGGAATCAGGGCGTATGATCAGGGGCTTCTTGTGACCACCCAGATGGAGAGTGGCTATGGCTACGCAGGGTGGCAGTGCAGTGATGATCATGCCAAGTGATCAGATTAGTGACTCATTGCAGGTAAATCCAATTGTTGATAATGTGGATAAGGAATATGGGGGGGGGGAGGTGTTCAGAAGACACAAGATGGCTCCAAGGGTTTTTTCATCTTAGCAACCAGGAAGATGAGATTGGCTTTAACTAACCTAGGATTGAAAGGTAGAGGGCTGCCAGAGTTGGTGGGACTGTCAGAAAGTTATTTTCAAACACGCTGAGTTTAAGGGAGGTGCCATGTAGACAACCATACCCAGGAAGTTTTTGCCAAAAATTCTGTGGTCCCTGGCTGGTCTGTATCTTTTTGTAGTCTTCTAAAACAAGTAACTTTTTTGCAAGGTACTAGTAAAAACACTGAGCCACATCTTCAGCCCATGGGTCCCATATTCACATTTTCCATGCTTAAGAGGATTTGACAATAGTGAGCTCTGGAGAGAATTGCCACCAATGGGCTCTGACAGTCCAGGTTGCCGTGGAAATTGGAATGACTATGAAAAATAGTCTGGCAAAGTATTATAAAGTTAAGTATTTACAAACATACTGAGCCAGCAATTCCATACCTCCACTACTTTTTTTTTTTTTTTGGTTGGTTGTGGGGCTTGAACTCTCAGCTTAGGCACTGTCCATCAGCTCTTCAGCTCAAGGTTAGCATTCTTCCACTTGAGTCACAGCACCACTTCTGGCTTTTTTCTTTTTTCTTATTTGGTGCTGAGGAATTGAACCCAGGGCCTCATGCATGCAAAGCAAGCACTCTACCCCTGAGCCACCTTCTCAGCCCTCCACTTATATTTAAGAGAAAATCTTCATTAGTATATTAGATGACATGAACATGAACATTCTTAATAGCTTTGTAGCTGTAACCCAATATTGAAATAACCCAAAAGCTTTGCATCTGGACAATGCATAAATTGCTATGGAATTTTAGATAGCAATCAAAATGGACAATTCCAGGTAAATTCAACAACATGAACCAATCAGAAGCATATCCTGCTTTGTTTATTCTGATGTGTAGTTTTTAATGTAATATCAGAAATCTCAACTTGCTTTCCAGAATATTTTTCCTTATCTGTGCTTGTACCAGTTATTAAGATATGACCTACTAGCTCCAAAACCATCTTTCCCATAAGGTGGTATCAGTGATGAGGCTGCAAATCTCACTTGGGCATTTGCAGCTGCTGCATAGGAAGCTTTGTGGACAAGTGGGTGCCACCAGAGACCACAGTATCCTGGCTGGTGGCTGCCCATTTCCTGTTGCTGAGATCTCCACCCTGAGGAGATCCTTTCTCCACAGCAGAGGTGGCAGTTCATTCCTGTAGCTGCCATGACCCCAGCTTGTCTATGTCCATCACTGAAGGCCAGGTGGCTAATTGGCCCTGCAAAGGTAGCCTCCCCTCCTCAGGACAGGGAACCCAGCCACTGTAGAGCCCATTACTCTGAGCTCAGAGACACCAGTGCTATCTAAGCAAGTCCTCCACCTCAGAGGCCAGAGTTTCAGTCCCACAGAGCCTCTTTCCTATGTTCATTGCTTAACTTTTGCTTCCTAAGCTACAAAGGTATGTAGATTCTTCTAGAAGTTTCTATTGCCATATCTTATAGTTGTCACTTGGCCCTTTGAGTGGATAACAAGTTTATACCTGGTACCAATGCTTTATATCAAATACCCCAAGTCAGGTAAGTGATATAGGTTCTGGTGCCATGGTAAATAAAATTATTGTGCTGCTTATAATTCATGGAGTATTTATTTGAAGTCTCAGAACCACAAAGTAGCTTTTCCATAAAGTCAAAAAGAAATTTAAAGCTGGATGCCAGTGGCTCATGACTAATCCTAGCTACTTAGGAGGCTGAGATCAGATGATTGTGATTTGAAGCCAGCCTAAGTAGGAAAGTGCATGGGACTCTTATCTCAATGAATTATCAGTAAAGCCAAAAGTGGAGCTGTTAGCTCAAGTGGTAGAGCACTAGTCACTAGTCTTGAGCAAAGAAGCTGGACAGTGCCGGGCTCTGAGTTCAAATCCTGGGAATGGGGGTTGAACACGCACACACGCACATTCCCTTATCCAATCACATTGACAGCGAAGATTAACTACAACAGTCAGAGAGTAGCTTTCCTGAATTAGTAACTTCAGAGGTCAGCTGCCTGTGAGCAGAGGAGGACTTACTTCCTTTCAGTGTGATATGAGGGACAGTCAAACTTCTGACCCTCTGGACTTACCCTGGTGCAAGGTTGCTTCCCCCGTCAGCCCTACACTCCCTTAGGTGCTTTATCAATTAATTTGACCAGGTGATAAGAGTTACCTCTGAAAAAGTTCTAATGCATTTGGACCAGGGACTTGTTAAGATATGCTAACTCTGGTCCCTTCTTTACCTCTTTGCCCCTTTCTTACCCTTTCCCATCCTCCCATATTCTTCAATCGAATCCCTGCTTTCAGCCCTTCCCTGAGGGCTACATACATTCTCTCTTCAAAGGAGTAGTTTGCTGGAGATTTCTGAGATGTAATTCTTGGGTCACTCTTGGCAGTTCCGTAAGTGGAGCTGGCAGATTTCTTGTCTCCTGATTTCACTGGAAACAATTTTGTGCTCTTTAAAAAATTCTCCCGTTTTACTATGTGGTTTCCAAGAAGAATTGGGACAAGTTTCAGAATGAAGTTGGCACTGAAGCCAAGTTTTTAGATTCAAGGCCCGAAGTCCAGGAGTCCCAAATTTGGCCTGGCTACTTGCCTCCACATGCCAAATAAAGAGATATGGTGAAGGGCAGAAAAGGGAGATTTCTTACACAGAAACCATGAGAAGACAACACTTCAGCCCATCTTCAGCCATCTTCAAGGGGACAGGCATTGGTCTCAGGTTAAAAAGGGTGAAATGGGGCAGAGAGTGAGAAAGAATGCAGAGTTAAAACAGTCCCAGGGCTGGGAAGGTGGCTCAATGGTAGAGTGCTTGCCTTGCATGCCTGAGGCCCTGGGTTCGATTCCTCAGCACCACATAAGAAAAAAGCCGGGAGTGGCGCTGTGGCTCAAGTGGTAGAGCCCTAGCCTTGAGCTGAAGAGCTGAGGGACAGCGCTCAGGCCCAGAGTTCAGGCCCCACAACCGGACCCCCCTCCCCGCTCAAAAAAGAAAGAAAGGTAATTAAAACTAACATATTAAAAAAAAAAAAAAACAGTCCCAGGTCACTTGTGTGGCCTGATTGATCGTGATCTCGGTCTTGTCTCTGGAGAAATTCTGTAGAATTGTTACCATTTTATTACTGGAATAAATGGGAACAAGGAAACAGATTTTGCTGCCAGGCCTCACAGCCTAGGCCCACAAAGGATTTTTATCAGTCACCACAACTGACAATGGACCTTTTGGAAATGCCCATGTGCACCCCAGACTTTCTTTGGTCCAGCCTCAGGTTGCTTCTTTGAGGATGCTCCAGGAAGTACCATTTGACCCCAGCTCTTAGCCTTCCTAACCCGACGGGCATCTCTCAATCAAAAATTTCCTCCTGACTCACCCCTGGGCTGCCTCTTAAAATATCGTGCTGCCTTTGGACTGAAAGTCGATCTAAAAATCAAACATTCTTTTTTGCCTGTCCACCTTTATTTGGTTGCAACTATAGACAGGAAAGACAGTCCTGATGGCCTGGGTTGAAGACTGGGTTGAAGAGCTTGATAACTTCCTACAGAGAAATGGCAGATGGCAAGGGCTTCCTTATAGTCAAGTTTTCTTCTCCCTTCGGTATTGCCCTGCCTATTAGATCCTGCTGCTCAATGACCACCCTAAAACCTCCTCCAATCCACCTCTCGTTACCCCCTGCCTCTTCCTCTTTCTATTCAACTCTCTCCCTTTACAGAGAGTCATCCTCTCCAGCTAATATTCCCCTTCTTCCAGACCCCCACAGTGCCCCCTGCGATTCCCAATATCCCAACTAACCCCTGACCTCCTTGGACTTCTCCTCACACGTGGTCTCACACTGGTGCCATTTCTGTCCTTCCTCTGTGGGAAGTGGTGTGTGGAGAGGTCCTGTGAGCGTGCACAGGCCTTTTACACTCTCAGATAGCACATGGAGTGGAATAATTGGGCTCATTTTCAGGCCCCCACAACAAACTCAGGAGGAAAATTTCCTGCCTGAGCCAAGTGTGTTATCTAACTTGGGAAGACATGTATTATATCCTCAATTCAACCCTTACTCCAGATGAGAAAGAAAGAATCTGGCACTCAGCTGGTCATTTACATGAGCCGCAGCCAAATGGTTACAACCATTGCAGTAATCTATACAGAACTGCGCTGGACTACCAGATGGGAGAACCTGGCGTTGGAGCCTGGGATCATATGATCATTTGCCTTATAGCTGGAATGTGTGTGTGTGTGGGGGGGGGTGGAAACCAGCCATAAACAAGCTGACTATGACAAATCACAGGAAGTCACTCATGGCCCAGATTAAAATCCTTTCCTCTTCCTGACCCATTTCACTGAGGTCACGATGAATACATTAGCATGGACCCCATTTCTGTGGGGGAACATCCTTCCCCATCTCCACGTCATTCACCAATTTTCCCCAGATAGAAAAAGAAAACTAGAAAAACTGGAGAGAGGCACCCAGATACCCCACCAGGACTCACTCAATATGTTCTTTAGGGTGTTTAATAACAGGGAAGAAGAGGACCTTGTATAACAGGACTGCAGGCAAAACTGAAGTGTCAGATGCTATCATCCATTATCTAAAAGAAATCCTCCCTGGCTGATCCCAGGTACCCCTCAAAGACTCGCTCTGGACAGCATCTGGGGCCTATTTCTACTGTGCTAATTTGGGACAGTAGGCCAAAAACCTGTCCCAACCTCAGATGGCCCTTGTAGCCCTCTGTGGGCAATGGGGACATTGGAAAATGGATTGCCTTCCAAGGGAGGTAGACCATTTCCTCCCCACTTCCTCCCTCTGCCTCCCCAGGTCCAACCACAATTTCCATGCCCCCATGGACACCACAGATCCAGGCCACTTTTCTGTCTAAGTGATGGACAAGTCTTATATTTTGCAGCCTTTGACAAAGGCTAGACGAGTTCATGGATCTTGGGGTGGGGTCACTGGGATGGTATTGGGAAAGGTGATCTCTTCCTTACAGTACCAGAGCTAGTCATCTGTTCTTATGGGCCCAAGGGTTACCAGGGCGGTATTGGGAAAGGTGATCTCTATCCTCACAGACATCAGAGCTAGTTTATCTCTTCTTACTGACTTTGCCAGGCCTCTTCAAAAGGCCTCTTTCTCCATCATTGGAATGAAAGCAAGCACAGAAGTTCCCCCTAAAACTTCCCATTGCACTGTATCTTTGGATCTCACTCTTTCATGTACTCCTTCCTAGTCCTTCCCAACTGCCCATTCCCTCTATTGGGTGGAGGAGAACTTCTTTACCGCCTAGGAGCAACTTTCTTCTTCCTGGATTTCAAGGGATACCCCCAAGATATTCCTCCTTCCCCTCCATCACCTCAACAAACTCTTGACTCCAAAGACCTCCTGTCATAAATTTAACTCTTCTGTCTCAGACACACTTAACCTCTATCACCTTACCTTACATTTCCCTTCTTTTTTCATTAAATGATCCCACCCAGATGGGGCACCACTGGCTCATGCCTGTAATCCTAGCTACTCAGGAGGCTGAGATCTGGGGATTACTGTTCAAAAGCAGTTTGGGCAGGAAAGTTTGTAAAACTCTCCAGTTAATTGGCAAATAGCTGGACATGGTGTTGTAGCTCATGCTATAAAGCACTTGAGCACAAAAAGATGAGGGGCAGGGCCCAGGCTCTGAATTCAATCACACACACACACACACACACACACACACACACACACACACACACACACACACAAACACACACACACACACACACACACACACGCACGCATGAGCCCACCCAAGTGGTGACTGTTTTCCACTGTAAGAAGTGAGAGGCGAATGACCAATAGGGCCCAAGGCTTTACTGGGGGACAGACCTGCTGGGCTGCTCCAAGTAGGAATATAGGCAGCAGCAGTTGACGGGTGTGGGAAATTTTAAACAAAATTTACAGGGTGGATCACATTATGTGGGCTGTGGGAATTGCAGTAAGAGTCACATTCCGAGAAGAAGTATACTAAGACTGTTGCAACTGGAGGGGAGATTTGTGTGTCCTACCAAGGAAATGGTATAGCAACTGGGAAATAGAAGCTTAAAAGATTTTTATGCACAGGTAGGGATGCAGGGCAGGGACTTTCCAGGATCATCAAGTTGACCCTGAGACCTTAGACCTACTGCCCCCTTAAGGGAGAAGGGCACCAAGTCCTCAAATCTATCATTGACCATTTCTTTAACTTCTGCCTTCTGGTTCCCACCCATCACCCACCCAATTATATCTCTGTCCTGACCATAAAAACAGTCACTTGGGTCCATCTGCCTAGTTCAGGATTTATGCAAAAGTAAGGCAGCCATAAACTGGACTCATCTCTAACCCCTCCAGCCTCATGCTCCCGATTCCTCTCGAGACCTCCTTTTACCTGGTCTGGATCTCAGGGATGTCTTTTTCTCTATTCCCCTATATCCTGCTTCACAGCCTCTTTTCATCTTTACTCAGCTAGATCTTGAGTCTTCATTCTACTCAGCATCGTTTAACCTGGACAGTTCTTCCTCAGGGCTTCAGAGATAGCCCTTGTAAGGGTTGCTGAAAAGAGACTGCCATGTGGTTCAGACAGAAGAGTTTATTTGGAGAGCCAAACTGCCGGTGATTAGAGGCAGATGTTTTGACTGATTTGTGTTCAGCCCACCACCTACATGATGAATAATTACATAATTATACATCCAACAGTGCAGTATCACAAATCCTCATCACAGAGGTACCTGGCTGCTTCTTGGTCTCAGTCTTTCAAAACTCATGTTATGCCAGGTGCCAGTGACTCTTGCCTGTAATCCTAGCTACTCAGGAGGCTGAGAGCTGAGGATCACAGTTCAAAGCCAGTCTGGGCAGAAAAGTACATGAGACTCTTATCTCCAGTAAACCACTAGAAAACTGGAAGTGGTGCTGTGGCTCAAGCGGTAGAGTGCTCGCCTTGAGCTGAAGAGTGCGGGGACAGCGCCCAAGCCCAGAGTTCAAGCCCCACAACTGACAAAAAATAACAAAACAAAAACAAAATCTAAACCCATTATGCATCAGGGACTCAACTAATGCTCCATTTCCCTCCCAGACCAGCAGCAGTATGAAAAAACAGAAAGAAGGTAGCAGTGGAGTGTGTGTGTGTGTGTGTGTGTGTGTGTGTGTGTGTGTGTGTGTGTGTGTGTGTGTGTGTGTGTGTGTGTGTGTGTGTGTGTGTGTGATTAGCTCAGTGGAAGAGTGCTTGCCCAGCATGGTGAGGCATTGTGGATGAGGCTCTGGCTTTCATCCCCAGTACTGTGGCAAGTCTGGGCAGAGCAGGCAGAATAGGACATAGCCCAGCAAGGCATTTAGGATCAGCTTTGTACCCGGGTCCCTCCTTAGTTTCCTGAACTGTCCTATCCACCTGCGTCTTTTTTTTTGGGGGGGGTGGGTGGGTCCAGTAGTGGGGCCTGAACTCTGGGCCTGGGCGCTGTCCCTCAGCTCTTCAGCTCAAGGCTAGTGCTCTACCACTTGAGCCACAGCGCCACTTCCGGCTTTTTTCTTTTTGCTTATGTGGTGCTAAGGAATCGAACCCAGGGCCTTGAGCATGCAAGAGCTCTACCACTGAGCCACCTTCCCAGCCCCTCCACCTGCGTCTTACCTGGGCTTTGCTCCACAGAGCTAGGGATGCAAGCAGGTTTCCTCATGCTAAAGGAAAAAAAAGGTTGAGGGCAGAAGTAGGGATGGTGTTATTTTGTCATGCCATTGAAGTAAGCTCTGGTTTTCCTTAGCTTGGCTTAGCTGCAAGTTTTGGATAGCCAAATGTAATTGCCTTTGGAAGTTTCTTGACTCGAAGTGGGCGGGAATCTTCAGCAGGCTGGCAGTGTGTGCAGATTATGAGTTTAATATATTTATAGTTATGTCTGCCGCCAGGCCTCTAGAAATGCTTTCTGTGTTTAAAATACAGATTAGGAAAGTATGCTGATGTAATCGTCCACCCTAAGGAATTTCCCCCTGATCACAACCTTAATGCCAATGGCCATCACCTCCTTAAGGCAGAGGTGGGTGTTCACAGATAAAACTCGCAAGCTTATGCTAACTATATCAACACAAATGCACTGCAGACTACAATTCCCTCTTCTACCTGCTGGCATCTGTGGCTTTACCATGATGGCCCCTTCTTGCACATCTTCTGTGGCTCTCCATGAACCCAGGTGATAAAGACACATGGCAAAGGGCATAGAAAGGAGATTTATTGCATGGCAGTCATGGGAAGACAGCACTTCAGCCGTCTTTAAGGGGATGACATTGGCTTCAGGTTAAATAGGGAAAAGGGAGAATAGGGGGTGAGAAAGGCCTTCGGTGAAACATTCCCAGGTCACGGGTGTGGCCTGGTTGACCTTTAGCTCAATTGTCCTTGGAGAAGTTCTGGAGAATTGTTGTCACTTCATGACTGGATCAGAATGGGAACGAGGTAGTCCCCTGAGTTTTTGGCTGTTTTCTCTAAGAAGATAGATCAGAAGAAGGCATTGCCTGTTCAAGGGGCAGTGTGTCTTTCAGTGATGATCTCAGTGAACCTTTTCTTTCCTGGAGCCCAACGTGATTGCCAAGAGTCTGCAGCAGAGACTAGCTCGGAACACAGGGCACAGGTACAAAGTTGGGGTACTTTCATAGGATACAACAAAAGAATCTTTTTTTTTTCTCTGAAAGCATCTTTTAGGTTGCCTCTTACACTACTGCTTTCTCCAAATACTTGCTTTTAATTATTTTGCAGGTAGGGTCTTGAGTTTGTATCTGGGGCTGACTTTGAGCCATAATCCTCCTAGCTACAGCTTCCTGTTTAACTGGACTAACAGGTGTGCATCACCAAATACTGCTGATTAGATGGGGCTTTGCTAACACTTTGCCTTGGTTGGCCTCCAGCTATGATCCTCTCGATCTCAGTATTCTGAATAGCTGGGATTACAGATGTGCACCATGCTACTGGCCAGAATACTCTTCACTAAGATATTTTTATGGCCTTTTCCTTTTCCCATTGGAATGTTCTCTAAATATCACCTCAGTAAGGTCTTCCTGACTATTCCAGTTCAAGTTACAAATATACTCTCTCTCCCTCCCCACTCCCTCATGCTTTCTCCCAAAGCATATGCTGTCTAGTGTGTGGCATTTATGTTGTGCAGTTTTCTCCTCCTTCCCACTAGTGCTAGGAAAGCACTCCGAGGGTAGTGATACTATTTTCTGTTTTATTATTATTTTTATCTCTAACATACTTGGCATGTAGCCATCCATCCATAATCTATTTTTATTGCACTAATAAATGGAAGCATTCAGTTGGTGAGATTATCAGTTTCCTCCAGCTCTCCAAAGGAGTGCTTCTTTTCCTTTATGGTCTTCTTTTTGGCTACCATGGTCTAATCATGTTGAATAATGAGCTGAGTTGCGCTCCATTAAGTACTTTTTATGTTCTCTAGTATCTAAGCATAGTTACCTAATTTTATTATTATTATTATTATGGCAGAAATAGCCGGAAAACTTTTACTGACTTTGGTTAAAAGTTTAAAAAAAGTTCAAGAAAGATCATAAAGATGTAAAACAGAGTAAATTACACAAAAAATTACATTCATTGATTATTTTAAAATATTTCCCGAGGCCAGGTGATGGTAGCTCGTAGCTATGCAGGAGGCTAAGATCTGAAGATCAAGGCCACTTCAACAGGAAAGTCCATGGGACTCTTAGCTTTAGTTAACGACCAAAAAAGACTGAAAGTGGAGCTGTGGCTCAAGTGATAGAATACCAGCCTTGAGCAAAATAAAGCTTAGGGACAGTGCCCAGGCCCTGTGTTCAAAGTCCAGGACTGGTATGCATGTGTTCATGTACTTTCTCTCTCTCTCTCTCTCTCTCTCTCTCTCTCTGACTCATCCTTGTGTTCCTGGCACTGTATCTGCAGACATTAGTCAGTAAGACATATGAGTCAGGTTGCAATAAAGGCTGAAAGTAAAATCAGGATTGTGTAGGCAGGTGGAGAGCAGTAGCATCTCTCTTCCAGAGGATGCTCAGCAAAGACAGAGCAGGGAGAGTTTGAACACTGATTTTTTAAAACAGAGAAAGCCCTGGGACTATAAGGACAGAAGGGTTTTTTGTTTTTTTGTTTTTTTGGCTAAAAGAACAGATACAGGATCCCTGAGCTAGCAGTGAGCTTGGTGAGTCTGTCAACTTGGTATTATTCAATGCTACTGACAATTTGAGAGGTAGGCAGCAAAAATTAAGGGGATCTGTCCTCCAGGTTATAAAGGAGGAAAGGTCACAAAAATGTGGACAGGTCCCATGAGCTTCTGGCTCATGCCTGTAATCCTAGCTATTCAGGAGGCTGAGATCTTAAGATCATGCTTTGAAGCCAGCCCAGGCAGGTAAGTATATGAGACTCATCTCCAATTAACCACCAAAAAGCTGGACATGGAGCTGTGGTTCCACTGGTAGAGTGCTAACCTGAGTTCAAGCTCTAGGACCTGCACACAACACACACACACACACACACACACACACACACACACACACACACAAAGGGGGGGGGAGAGAGAGAGAGAGAGAGAGAGAGAGAGAGTGAGAGAGAGAGAGAGAAGAAATCTATGACTTTCAAAAGGAATCTGGGACTCCTGTCATCAAGATCACCTGGGGCTGTTTGAATGCAAATTTGGGGGCCTCACTTTAGACTTACTGAATTAAATATAGTAGGGAAAAGACTTCAAAAATTTGCATTCAAACAACTCTCTGTGATTCTGATGCACAAAAGTATGAGATGTATTGGAATCGACTATCTCAAATAGCTACTCTTCAATCTTTTTATGAAGCTGAATGAAGAGAACAAACTAGATTGATGTACCCTCCATGCTGGAGAGGACAACAAGAAAATATAGCTAGCACAGCACATTCATGTACTGTTTAACATTCCTCCAACAATTCCTGTAAGAAGCACACTTAAATCATCCCAGCCAGGCTACTGCAGGGAGCCGGGGCGAACGCAATTAGACTCCGCCCACTCCCAGCGTTGAGGTAAACAATTCCATATTAGGCGGTGCTTGGCGGGATGGTGGGTCCTGGGCTTTGCGCATGTGCAAGCCACGTAGAGTCCCCAGCCAATCCCGTGGCACCTGGTGACGGTGAAAGGCAGACGACCAATGATAGAACGACGCGTGTTCCTATTCCCTATATAAGCGGCCATGTTTTGGGTGCACGCTCTCTCGCGCTCAAGCTCTCCTACAAACAAGAAGGCTCTCCAATAAAATGTGATCTGAGAAGACTCCTGGTGTGGTGGTCGTTCTTCCTCGCTGGTCAAGAAGGCGTTCGCCGCAGGCTACCTTCTTTTAGAAACCCTGAAATGCACATATTATGCAAATATTCGTAAATGCTTATAAGCAGCTTTAGCAGAGGAAACAAGAGCAGGGATAGAGAAAGCAATGTCTGAAGAATTAGTGGCCTGATGGATAACCGAAGGCAAAACTCACACTCTTGAAACTGATACTCCTGAGTTTTTTGTTTTATTAATTTGCATCTGTGGTGGTTCAGGGTCATAAGCTTCTTGAAATGATACAGAACCGTGTGTGAACATTCATTTTTCAGAGGAGGTCAGTAGTTTTCATAAAATATTCAAAAGGGTCTGTGACTCCACAAAGATTTAAGATCCACTGCATAACAGAGTGGTTATCCAACTCTGGCCAAGTGTTAAGTACAACTTGAAAACCAGAAAGACTGTTTTTCTTCCCCTTGAGCTTTGCAGCTGAAATTGATTTATTATCTCTGTGGGTGGCATCTTTCTTTGTATGTATGTGTTCTTTAACTTAGAACCTCATAAATAGCAGTTTTAGGCCTGTCAGTACTGTTTTACCTTAAAGGGTGGTGTTACAAGTTCCAGACCCACCATCCTGCTTCCAGGGTCTCTGTGGATGACAAGTTTTATACTCTAGCTTAAAAGAAATAATAATAACTGGGCATCAGTGGCTCACGCCTATAATCCTAACTACTCAGGAGGCTGAGATCTGAGGATCGTGGTTCAAAGCAACCCCCGGAAGGAAAGTCTATGAGTCTTTTATCTCCAATTAACCACCTGAAAACCAGAAGTGGCGCTGTGGCTCACGTGGTAGAGTGCTTGCCTTGAGCTGAAGAGCTCAAGGACAGCACCCAGGTCCAGTGTTCAAGCCCCATGACCAACAACAACAACAACAAAAAGGAAAGAAGGAAGGAAGGAAGGAAGGAAGGAAGGAAGGAAGGAAGGAAGGAAGGATAATAATAAAAAGCTGGGCTTTATTGGCTACTCAGGAGGCTAAGATCTTAGGATCTTGGTTCAAAGCCAGCCCAGTAAGGAAAGTCCCTGAGCTTTTTATCTCCAGTTAACCACCAAAACCCAAAAATGAACCTGTGGTTTAAGTGGAACACTAGCTTTGAGAGAGAGAGAGAGAGAGAAAAAAAAGCTCAGGAACAGCACCTAGGCCCTGTTCAAGCCCCAGGATGGCACACACATACATACACACACACACAGAGACATACACACACACACACACACACACACACCATAGAAATGGAGGGACAAAGGGTAAACAAATGCAGCAGTGATATTTACTCGACACTATGTTGAAAATGAACTGCAAGAAGAGATGGGAGGGAAAAACTGGGAGAGAGAAAGGGAAGGGGTAACATTATCCAAAAAGAAATGTACTCTTTACCTGACTTATGTAACTGTAACTCCTCTTTATAATAGCAATAACATTAAAAATTAAAAACAAAACCATACACATACATACATACTCACACAGGCTAAGTCTAAATTACTTGTGCTTAAATGCTTTCTTTCTCTCTCTTTCTCTCTCTCTCACATACACACTTTGGTTTCATATGTTCTCCCTCTAACTCTCTTCCATACACATATACACACTCACACACTTGCATGAGTGTATTCACTCATGCATTAAAAAACAAAAAACAAAACTCACCTTCTTTCCTTTCACTGGCTTCCCCTCAGCTATTAATTGCTCCTGGTAGTAGTTTTCACCCTAAAAATCTAGGAGTCATCAACTGCTTTGGTGCTCCATGGTGGTCATCTAAGAATACCCTTTAGGTCCAGAGTCAGCAACCTGGGAGGGGGAAGGGAGTGTGCTGGGAAAACTGGTCATCCACCGTGGAGGGAAAGACCAGTGCTGCAGGGGGCTGACCAAGAGTCTTTCATTTTATGCCTTATTTTCAAGCCAGATTATGTTCCTTACCCTGAGTTGATTTTTCCAGAATTCTGAGAAGAGTAACAAGGTTTGGCTGCCTCTGTTGATGGAGATTTGTTTGGAAATAGAAGAAAAGCAGGAAAAGGAAGCTAAGCTGGTCCCTTTAGACACACAGAAGCAGGCCCAATGGGAATTGTTCAATTGCAAAAGTAGACTTAATCACCCAACAGCCACTGGCTGGGTGGTGGAGTGAGGGCCCGTGCCTGGTCTAGGCCAGGTTGCCCTCCTATTTTACAGTGGTAGCGTATTTCCTAGACTGCCTGCTTCTGCCACTGCCTCTGTTCTCAGCCTAGCTGCCAGAATGATGCAGTCAAAATGAATCTCTGTCAGGAGCTCATGCCAGTGGCTCACGCCTGTAATCCTAGCTACTTAGGAGAATGAGATTTGAGGATTATGGTTCAAAGCCTGGGCAGGAAAGCCTGTGAAACTCTTATCTCCAATTAACAGAAAACTGGATGTAGCGGTCTGGCTCTAAGTGGTAGAGTGCTAGCCCCAGAGTTCAAACCCCAAGACTGACAAAAAAAGAATCTCAGATTAGGTCATTCTTCCATGTTTCCCCCATTTACTCAGCAAAACCAAACTCTCGAGGTAGGCACCAGTGGCTCATATCTGTGATCCTAGCTACTTGGGAGTCTGAGAACTGAGGACTGTTGTTTGAAGCCAGCCTGGGCAGGAAAGTCCATGAGACTTAACTAGCAAAAAGCCAGCAATAGAGGTGTGGCTCAAGTGGTAGAGCACTAGTCTTGAGCAAAAGAGCTCAGGGACAGCGCCCATACCCTGAGTTCAAGCCCTATGACGGTGTTGTAGGGAAGACCATCAGGAGAGACCACACAAGGCATAGAGTACAGCCAACAGAAAGTCTTTATTACTGGCTGGGTCTACACTGGGCCGTTGGATGCCCAAAAGTGTAGTCCTGAGTCCCCTTTTAGGGCTATCTTTTTTTTTTTTTTGGGTCCAGTCATGGGGCCTGAACTCTGGGCCTGGGCGCTGTCCCTCAGCTCTTCACCTCAAGGCTAGTGCTCTACCACTTGAGCCACAGCACCACTTCCGGCTTTTTTCTTTTGCTTATGTGGTGCTGAGGAATCGAACCCAGGGCCTCATGCATGCAAGGCAAACGCTCTACCACTGAGCCACCTTCCCAGCCCCGGGCTATATTTTTTTTTTCTTTTTTGTCAGTCATGGGGCTTGAACTCTGGGCCTGGGCACTGTCCCCGAGCTCTTCAGCTCAAGGTGAGAGTGCTACCACTTGAGCCACAGAGCTACTTCCAGTTTTCTGGTGGTTCATTGGAGATAAGAGTCTCATGGACTTTCCTGCCTGGGCTGGCTTTGAACCAAGATCCTCAGATCTCGGTCTTCTGAGTAGCTAGGATTTCAGGTGTGAGCCACTGGCCCCTAGCTAGGGCCATTTTTTAAGCAACAATTTACATCCTTGTTTGCTCAGGGGTAGAAATTTCCTAACAGTTCTTTTTTTTTTTTTGGTCATGGGGTCTGAACTCTGGGACTGGGCACTGTCCCTCAGCTCTTCAGCTCAAGGCTAGCGCTCTACCACTTGAGCCACAGCATCACTTCTGGCTTTTTCTGTTAATGTGGTGCTGAGGAATTAAACCCTAGAGCCCCACACACGCAAGGCAAGCGCTTTTCCACTGAGCCTCCTTCCCAGCCCCTCTTGACAGTTCTTTCCTGAAGATGTAAGCCAAGGGGGACGTTACAGAAGCGTATAGACAATTCTATGAGCAGGCATTGAGTGAGGGCAGTGTGACAAGTTTCTAGGATGGTCTCTATGATTGTTACCTAGGAACATAAGTGGAAGAGTGGCTACATGTATCTTTAAATGTCAATAGTAACTAGTCTCATGGGTAGGGGTGCAGTCCTTTTTTTAAGATGTGAGTCTCAAAGGCAAAATGGAGTTACAGAGACTAAGACTAAACGCGAAGATGGCGACGTTTAATAAGCCTTATCACACTGGCATGGAAAACAACATACAAAAACTCCTGGTGCTTGTTACTAGTCCTGCCCTAGCCCTTAAGATTTCACCTCTCATCCTTCAGGTCTGAGCTCAGCTCCATTTCCACAGCACACCTTCCGTAAGTGTTTCATCCTGCCTCGTGTGGCATCTTTCAGCACCATCCTGATCTAATATTCTTTACATCCATCCTTTGTCTCTGAGCCAGCCGCCCAGCATCCGGCTTGATGTCTGCTTGATGTCTTCCTACAATCACACAGCAGTGCCTTCTGTCTGCTTCCCAGTTGGAGGCTGGGTTTTGAACTGCAATCCTCAGATCTCAGCCTCCTGAGTAGCTAGGATTACAGGCGTGAGCCACCAATCCCCAGCTGCTCATCAGTCTTCTGGCTGTTGCAGAAAGTTGAACTCCTTAGTCCATGCTGGGATATGTTACATTACTTCCTTTTGATACGATTGTCAAGACATTGTTTCTATTTACAATTATTTTTTGTGTCAGACTTTATTCATTGCCCAAACCAATCATCTAGTCTCAAATTGGATCAAATTGTAGTTTTAACAAGCATGACGTGGCATCTTTCCATCTGAATTTTACCCTAAGCTTAAGTGGCATCTGTTTGATCAGTGAATACCCACAGGGCACCCTGGGTTCTCATGTTAATTGATGTTTTATGTTTCATCTTCCTAACACATTTGTGAGCTGTGAGAAAATGAAAGCCACAGTTTGGTGGGAAAGAAGATCCAGGAGCCAGAGACAGTGCTGAGTGTGACATGATGCTCCAGGCTCTGTGTTTACCAACAATGGAAATCCAGGCCAGTTACTGAACCATCCAAGCCTTTATTTCTTCATCAGGGACACAGAAAATAACTGGCACTGGTGGCTCATGCCCGTAATCCTAACTACTCTGGAGGCTGAGATCTGATGATCATAGTTTAAAGCCACCAGGGCAGGAAAGTCTATGAGACCCTGTCTCCAATTAACCACCAAAGCCAGAAGTGGAGCTATGGCTCAGGTGGTAGAGTACTAGCTTTGAGGAAAAAAAAAAAAAGCTCAGGGACTGTGCCCATGCCTCATGTTCAAACCTGTTCAAAAAACAAAAACAAAAAATGAATAGAGAAAATAACTGGAGTTCTATACCGTAGTTCATGACTTTGATCCTAGCTATTTGTGATGCTGTGTGTACTTCTAGACCAGCCTGGGCAGACTCCATCTCAGCAAGAAGAAGCTGTAAATGGTGGCTCTGTCACTCCAGCTCTGAGAAGAAGTGAAAAATAGGAAGATTTTGATCTGAGCACATGCTCAAGCAGAAAGCAAGATCCTAGCTCAAAAATAACCAAGGCAACAAAAGGGGAGAAGGTGGGTGCTGGAGAGTACCTGCCTATCAATACAAAGCCTTGAGTTCAAAACCCTAGTAATGCCAAAAAGAAAAATAAAGTAACTACTAATTGATTATCAAACTGATCGCACTGTGGTACTTCCCATTCTCCTTTCTGCGCCATCTTCATGGTACCTACTACAACATTCTTCATATAGTGAACCTTAGGTATATAGTTTTCATATTCTCAGTATGTTGGTGTAAAGTAATCAGATGAAATTTAATGAAGCTGGACCAATTTACAAACAAATTGCTCTTATTGTGAGTACCTTACTTGAAATGGGGGTTAACTGTAGGGAGAAGAATTAGGTTTCAGTGGAAGAACAAAGTGGAAGCCATTATCAGATTCTAATCCTGACACTTGAGACTTGGCTGTGGGTGAGCTGCTGAGCCACAGCTGAACTCGGTGTCAACGTCAGCCAGTCAACGTCAGACTCTGGTGTCTGATGGTATGTGTGTCACCCAGATAATCACCAAAATACTGATGTCATAACCAGAGACATTTAAACTGCAAATGAAAATATGCTTCAAGTGCAAATGTAGGGTTTTTTGATGATGTTTTGCCACTGGTCCTAGGAGTTGAACTCAGGGACTGATGCTGTCCCTGAGTATTTTTTTGTTTTGTTTTGTTTGTTTTTCCTTGAGGCTAGTGCTCTACCATTTGAACCATTGCTCTATTTCTGAGGGTGGTTTGAATGTATGTGTGTTGTGTGTGTGTGTATGTGTGTATATATGATTAATTAGAGATAAGTATCTTACAGACTCCTGCCTAGGCTAGCCCTGAACCAAGATGCTCAGACCTCAGCACTGAGTAGCTAGGATTACAGGTATGAGCCACTGGAACTTAACTTAGATCTTTTTTTAAGCACTAGGGTTGGGGCTTAAACTTAGGGTCATAATTATGCTTGCTAAGCAGGCACTCAACTGCTGAGCCAACCTAATAATTTCTTTATTTGTTTCTGTATCCAGCCACTGGTCTTGTTGTGGAGTGGAGTTCTTACATTCTTGTCTGGCTGCTGATCACAAGTAGTTCTGCACTCAATTAAACCCTTTGATTTAAGAATTGCAATGCAAGTGCAGAGAAAAGAAGAGTACAGCATGAGACTTAGAAAGGACACAGAGTAGAAAGGATTTCTGCCAGCACCAGCCAGTGACTCACCACTGTAACCCTAGCTCCTCGGGGTGCTGAGATCTGAGGATCGTGGTTCAAAGCCAGCCTGGGCAAGAAAGTCTGTAAGACACTGATCTCCAAGTAACCAGCAAAAATCTGTGAATAGAGCTATGACTCAAATTGTAGAACACTAGTCTTGAGTGAAAAAGCTAAGGAACAGTGATAGTTCTCAGGCCCTGAGTTCAAACCCCAATGCTGGCACACACACAAAAAGTTGACCTCAATGTTTTCATACTGATGGTGATAGAAGTGGAGTATAGTTAGATGGTAGGAAGTAGAGCCAGGCTGGTGTGTACTGTGGGAGTGACGAGTTTCATGTTGATGCATTGAGTTCTTAGAGATAGCAGAGACTGAATGAAGATGACTGATGGAAAACCGCCTCTGAGTTTCAGCTAAAATCTGGACTGATGATGCTTTTGTTTAATGAAAAGGTGTCAAGTCTTCACTAGAGGAAAGTCTGAACTGGCCAATACAGAGGATACAATGCAGGCTCAGCTTTAATATACTTCCCTTCAGTTAGGGGATGTAATAAGAAGCAAATTATCTACACATCAGCCAGTGACTTGTTTGTGTCCTCCTATTTTGTGTCCTCCTATTTTCAAGTGGATTCTTTTTTTTTTTTTTTTTTTTTGTGGGTCATGGGGCCTGAACTCTGGGCCTGGGCGCTGTCCCTCAGCTCTTCAGCTCAAGGCTAGTGCTCTACCACTTGAGCCACAGTGCCTCTTCCAGCTTCTGCTTATGTGGTACTGAGGAATCAAACCCAGGGCCTCATGCATGCAAGGCAAGCACTCTACCACTGAGCCACCTTCCCAGCCCCACAAGTGGATTCTATACTGCAGATGGCATCACACATGTTCTTAAGAGGACAGAGAGGAAACTGTTTTCTTTGGTTGCCATCATAGTGGCCATTTCCTGCAGCCATATTTATAAGAGACTTTCTGAACTTGGGCATTTCTGAATCTGGGACCCTATTTGGCTCCAACAGCTTCTTAGACTTGCTACTATCTTTTACATTATGGCCTCCAGTGTGTATTCCTTCTCTAGTAGAGACAGCTTCCAAATGTTTGAACTTATGAACATTGTCTCTGAAGTCTCAGACCAGCTTGCATCTAGCTAGTCTTTAAGCCACCAGGTTGACATTCCACAGAGAACTTGATTTTCATCTGCACATGTACCGAGCCACACTCCCTCCCCCTTTCTGTACTATACCATAGGGGTGGAGTCTGCGGTCCTTCCAGAGCTCACCAGCTGATGAGGAGATGAACAGAGGAGGCAGTTAAAATTCAGGTCATGCTTGTTTCTGCCCCATGCCTTACAAATACAGTGTTACGGGGCAGTTTTTCCTTTAGTTTTTCAGTCTCCCTATGAAAGCAGTGTCACCCCAAAACATAACAGGTCACATCTCACCACAAGTGATGCAGCCACCTGTTTAGCTTCTTCGTGTATCTCAGAGGTGTCAGTGTGAAAGAGATACAAGGAAAGATTTCTTCTGGGTTTCCTTATTAACTAATGAATTAATTATCTAGCTATCTATTTATTTTTGCTGGTCCTGGGGCTTGAGCTCAGGGCCTGAATAGTGTCTCTGAGCTTTTTTGCTCTACCATTTGAGCCACAGTTCTACTTCCGGTAATTGGAGATAAGAGTCTCGTGGATTTTCCTGCCCAGACTGGCTTCAAACCATGGTCCTTAGATCTCAGCCTCCTGAATAGTTAGTATTACAGGTGTGAACCACAGGTGCATGGCAGGCTTTTCTTTCTTCTTTTTTTCTTTTTATGGGTGAGACTTTTTTTTTTCCAGTTGTGGGGCCTGAACTCTGGGCCTGAGTGTTGTCCCTGAGCCACTTTGTGCTCAAGGTTAACACTCTAACACTTGAGCCACAGCTGCACTTCTGGAATTCTGTAGTTAATTGAAGATAAGAGTCTCATGGACTATTTTTCCTGTCCAGGCTGACTTTGAACCATGATCCTCAGATCTCAGCCTCCTGAATAGCTACAATTACTAGCACAAGCCATCAGCACCCAGCTCAATTCTTATTTCTCAATTCTTAATTCTTTCTTTCTTTTGTTCAGCTGTTTTCAACATTTTTCTAATAAAACTTTATTGTTTAGCAATGATCCCAGAATACTGTTATCAACTAAAACTGAAAAATAAAATTACTGTCAACTTATTATTATTTGTCATATTTTAATTACCCAGTGTTCTACTTGAGTAGAATTATAGAAATGTCTGTGGAGAACTGACAACTACAATACAGCTGTGAGTAACTGTATTTTTATGTTATGAATGGCTTGTCTTAACTCAGAATAGACATAGTATCTCAATGTCAGGAAAGGTTGTGAAAGCTTTGAAAACCAGCAGAAAGATCACAAAGTTTCCATTGAATTCATGGTCAAGAAGATCCCCAGGAGTCCTGTCACTCTGTGGGGTGGGCACACCTGATTCTCTCTGACAAGGCCTTTTACAAGTCCAAAGTGATAAGGCTTACTTTTGTAGAACAGTGATGAGAGTGTAAATGTTCCTTGTCTATAGCAAAGTAAATGTCTCCTGTTCATGGAGAAATGGATGCATTTGTCCTATAATGAATATTAACATCTGTAAATCTGCTTCTCTTTGGAATCAGCTTTAATATCTGATAGGGTTCTTCATTAAATAAGATGTTTGACATGCGTTTATCTTGGTTTTGATTGAAATGATGATCTGGCATTTTGCAAAGTATGCTTTAACAACTTTGTTCTGGAAATTTTGTTTAAAATCTATTAACTGCTCTTCTATTTTTAGTAAGTAATACAAGATATACTTTGTTAGATTTTTTTGTTTTGAATCTTGCACTGTTTCAGGGCTTTAGTGACAGACATAGTTACAATCAAGTAGCTGTCTAGGAGACAGTAGCATAATGAATAAACACATGGATTTAGAATGAGGGTGTTTGTGTTTCAATCCTGGCTCTGCGCTTTGTGAGCTTTGTACTTTCTGGATGGTTTATATAGCTCCTTGTTTTTCCCTATCTAGGGGTTTAGTATGAGTGGGATGGGGGAATTAAATGAAAAAAGATAAGTAGAGCACTGGGACAATTTTATAGCTTATAATTGTCATGTGTATGGAGCTATTCCCTAAAGCACTGTTGTGTCAGGCTCATAGATACTCTGTGTGTGTGTGTGTGTGTACATGTGTGTGTGTGTGTGTGTGTGTGTGTGTGTGTGTGCTTGTCTTGGAGCTTGAAATCAGGGCCTGGGCACTGCCCTTGTGCTTTTTAGCTCAAGGCTAGTGCTTGAACCACACATCCCACTTCATTTGTTTGGTTGTTTTGTTGTTGTTATTGCTGTTGTTTTGGTGGCTAATTGGAGATAAGAAATTCTCAGATGTTCCTCCTTCCTGGGCTGGCTTTGAATCTTGATTCTTAGATCTCAGCCTCCTGAATAGCTAGGACAAGTATGAGCCCCAGCAGACAGCCAGTACTTTTAACTTTTTTTTTTTTTTTTTTTTTTGTCAGTCAGGGGGCTTGTACTCTGGGCTTGGGCACTATCCCTCAGCTCTTCAGCTCAAGGTGAGCACTCTACCACTTGAACCACAGCACCACTTCCGATTTTTTCTGGTGGTTTATTGGAGATAAGAGTCTCATGGACTTTCCTGCCTGGACTGGCTTTGAACCATGATCCTCAGATCTCAGCTTCCCAAGTAGCTAGGATGACAGGCACCGGGCTTACTTTTAATTTCAGAATGAATGCTGGAGAGGGCAAGAGGGAGGGGAAGGAGGAGAAAATCCTTTAAACCCAACCAGAGCTGGGGAAGCAAGTCTACTTAAATTGAGGTTCAGTATAGCAGGTGGCTTTTTGGAGTTGCATGCCATGCTGATCCCAGCTTGTTTTTGACAGCTCTGCAAGTGTTCTTTGGTTGGTCTGAGTTTTCCTGTGTACTTTTGGCTGGGTGGGAGGTGTCAGTGGATGGTGTTGGGGTGGTCATCTAGAATCTGGTCACTTCATGGGCTGACCACCTCCTTGGCTTGAGGCAGTATCTGGATCTAAATATGCTTTATTGCCATCAGCCTTTCTTCCCTTAGGTTTTCTGAAGACAGTGCATTTAACTCCATTAAAAAGGCCCCAAGGCTGGTCGCCAGTCACTCACACCTGTAATCCTAGCTACTCAGGAGGCTGAGATCTGAGGATCATGGTTCAAAGCCAGCCTGGGCAGGAAAGTCTGTGAGATGCTTATCTCCAATTAACTACCAGAAACCGCAAGTGGCACTGTAGCTGAGCTGAAGTAAGATGAGGGACAGCACCCAGGCCCAGACCAAGCCCCATGACCAACAAAAAAAGGCCCCAGGGTTGTTTTCTTTTTCTTTTCTTTCAGTACTGAGGTTTGAACTTAGGGCTTTATGATGCTAGGCAGGCCCTCTATGCATAAGCCATATTTCCAACCTCCCCTGCTTTGTTCTGTTTGTTTTTGAGATAGAGTCTCAAAAACTTTTCCCCTGGGGTTCAGCTTGGATCCATGATCTTCTAATGTGTGCCTCACACCATAGCTGGAATGGATAGCATGACCACCATACACAGCCTCTATAGAGATGAGGTCTCCTGACTCTTTGCCTGAGCTGGCCAGAAATTGTGATCTTTCCTGTCTCCACCTCCTGGTACCTAGGATTGCAGGCTTACGCCACTGACACCTATCAAGGGTCCCAGCTTCTGCAGGATGTCCTAATAACAGAGAGCAGACAAAGGTTTCCAGCCAACCTGTGGGGCTACAGTCTGTTAGAACGTGCTTTCCCTTCCTGCCTGTCTGCTTATGAGCATCAAGCTCCAGAATCAAAAAGTACTGGCTTTTCCGCCAGTACATGCAAGTAATGAATTTCCAGTTTCCTTGCCAATGTCAGATCAATAGGTTTAAGGAGATCAGAAAGAATCTAAGAACTACTAAACTAGAAGACACTGAAAGTTAATTAAAATAATAGATATATGACAAAGACATAGTAACACTTAAAAAGTGTCATTTCAGAAATGTACACTAGAAGGAGATTTTGCAAATGAGACTTATTTAAAAGACTTGGAAGTGCCAGTTAGGTGAAAGTGCCTTTTCTTATTTACAAAGAATGCATCTCTCTCATTCTGAATCAAATGATCCTGCCATCAAGTACTATTTGTCCTTAGCAACTTTCCTCCTGAGCAGTGACTTTATAAATTGTACTCTGTCAACAATATCAATAACTTTGGAGAGACATGCTTTGCCAGGGTGCTGGAGGTCAGCTCTGGAGACAAAACAATGTGTCTGTGGCCATCTCCTGGTATCCTAGTGCTCTAGCTTTAGACTTTGTTATCTGGAATGACCCCAAAAGACCCATGTGTTAAAGCTTGTTCCTAGAATGGTGCCTTGGGAACTGGTGGAATCTTGAAGAGGTGGAGCCTAGTGTGAGGTCTTTGGTTATTGGGTAGGTCTTTGAAGGGGAAGACGTTGACTTGGTTTCTTTCTCTCTTTCCTTTCACATCTGATGTATAAAGTGCATGGCTTAGCTCCACCATTCATCCTCTTCACTATGTGCTGCCTCACTACAGAACCAAAAGCAAAAACTGAGGTCAACCAAATGTGGATCGAATGCCCCCAAACTGTGATCTACAATACTCCATTCCTCCTTATTAGAGCATTACCTTTGTATCTGTTACAGTAATAAAAAAGCTGGCTAGCACAATAAGTAAATGGTTTTCTGAACCTTCCAGGTCCTGGAACCAGTAACATTTTAAAAAGAATAAGGCAGGACGAAGGGAATGGGCTGAGAGGAAGATGATTTTCAATTTCATATTTGGGGATTTAGATGAATCTTAGGAAGGAAGCACAAGATGTTGATTTAGATCTCTGATTCCATTAGAGAAACTTCAGAACTTGTTCTAGTTTGCTTCTGTTGTTTTTTAGCTAAAGGAAGTGAGGATTTCAATGTTCCTTTTGTCCATGATCATAGTGTGATCACTTAGGAGGTATTCATGATTAAAGACAGATGGAGGATAAAAGATGAAACTATCACCATATAAAGCCAACTGTGGACCGGGCACTGGTGGCTTGCGCCTGTAATCCTAGCTACTCAGGAGGCTGAGATCTGAGGATCGCGGTTCAAAGCTAGCCCAGGCAGGAGAGACCATGAGACTCCTATCTCCAATAAACCACCAGAAAAAAACCGGAAGTGGCACTGTAGCTCAAGTGGTAAGACACTCGCCTTGAGCTGAAGAGCTGAGGGACAGCGCCCAGGCCCAGAGTTCAAGCCCCACGACCGAAAAAAAAAAAAAAAAAAAAGCCAACTGTGGTTGTACATCAGTGGCTCACACCTGTAATCCTAACTATTCAGGAGGCTGAGATCTGAGATTTAGAGTTCAAAGCTAGCCTGGGCAGGAAATATTTGTGAGGCTCTTATCCCCAATTAACCAGCAAAAAATCAAGAAGTAGATCTGTGCCTGAAGTGGTTGAACTCCAGCCTTGAGTGAAAAAAGCTCAGGGGCAGCTCTAGGCCCTGAGTTCAAGCACGTGTGTGTGTGCGCGCGCACGCACACACACACACACACACACACACACGATAACCAGAGAATAATAATGTAGATAATTTACATGTATGCATTTAATGGTATACACACAAACAATAGGAAACAAGAAACCATGTGAAGCTGTTGACCTAGGTCTGTGGCTGCTATTTATAACTTTCTTCTTCCATCTCACATTTAATATGTCCTTTCTTTTCCTTTCCTTTTTTTTGTGGTTAATTGGAAATAAGAGTCTCATGGACTTTCTTGTCCAGGTAAACTTTTAATCATGATTCTCAGATCTCAGCCTCCTGAGTAGCTAGGATGACAGCTGTGAGCCATGGGCACCTTCGCTGGGAAGTGTTTACTGAATGTTTACTAACAATAGTGTTTACTAACAGTTTCTTTCTCTTTACAAATCCTATCTCCCTGTGCTGGTTAACTGTATACTAGCAGCTTGCTATGCCACATAGTATTAGTCAAGCAATTCTCTGAATGGTTTCTAGGAAGATGTTTTTGGACAAAACTAATACTTACATTAGCTTTAGTCTTTGAAAAGCACATTGCCCTCTATAACAAGGCTTAGACTGACCTCTTCCCAGAAAGAAGAAATTCTGGCAGCAAGGAGACCTTGTAATAGAACAGAAACTCTTCTCTGGAGAATCTTAATATATTCTAGTGGCACTGTGCCTTCCAGAATAGTGGTTTTTGCTGCTGCTGCTGATAATAATAATAATAATAATAATAATAATAATAATAATAATAATAATAATAATAATAATAATAAGAAGAAGAAGAAGAAGAAGAAGAAGAAGAAGAAGAAGCCAGGTGTTGGTGGCTCATACCTGTCATCCTAGCTACTCAGGGGGCTAAAATCTGTGGATCAAAGTTGAAAGCCAGCCTGGGCAAGAAAGTCTGCAAGCCTCTAATTTCCAGTTAACTACCAAAAATCTGGAAGTGGAGCTGTGGCTCAAGTGGTAGAGTGCTAACCTTGAGCCAAAGAGCTCAGGGACAGTGGCAAGGCCTTGATTTCAAGCCCCAGGACCAGCTCTCTGTCTCTCTCTCTCTCTCTCCCTCCCACACACAAAAGTAATAGTTATTATATAAAACTACTGAGCAGCAAATAGAAGAAAATTACAGTTATTTAGGTCTTTACCATGTGTATAATGTGTAGATAATCCTTGCTAACAATTTCTTTTGTAGATTAATAACTGTTCATAAATCTAATACACTTATATGAAATACATATATGAATCTATACATAATTACATGTTTTATACGTTTCCTTTTACCAATATCAGACCATAATGTAAAGATTAGCTTTTTATTATTTTTATTACATACATGACTACTACAAAGGGGTTTCATTGAGTTAATTCCATAGATGTATACAATATACTTTGAATAAGTTTACCTCCTTTTTTATATTCCCTTATCCCTCTCTTTTCCTTTTTTCAGTGTTGTATGTGATTTTTTAATTATTTTTTTGTTGTTGTTGGTTGTGGAGCTTGAACTCGGCCTGGGCACTGTCCCTGAGCTCCTTTACTCAAGGCTAGTGCTCTGTCACTTTGAACCACAGCTCTACTTTCAGTTTTCTGGTGGTTAATTAGAGATAAGAGTCTTACACGGGCTGGGAAGGTGGCTCAGTGGTAGAGCGCTTGCCTTGCAAGCCTGAGGCCCTGGGTTCGATTCCTCAGCACCATATAAGCAAAAAGAAAAAAGCCGGAAGTGGCGCTGTGGCTCAAGTGGTAGAGCGCTAGCCTTGAGCTGAAGAGCTGAGGGACAGTGCCCAGGCCCAGAGTTCAGGCCCCACAACCGGACCCAAAAAAAAAAACAAACAAACAAAAAAAAAGAGTCTTACAGATTTTCTTGCCTGGGTTGTCCTTGAACCTTGATCCTCAGATCTCAGCCTCCTGAATGCCAGGATTATAAACATGTGCCATCAGTGCCCAGTTTCTCTATGTTATTTTTATATAGCTATAAATATTAATGTAAACATAATATACAGCAATTCATTTCAGCCTCCAACATCTACTTTACCCTTACTACCTTTTGCTGATTCTCTTCTCCAGATGGTACTCCTTTTATATTCAACATCTCATGATGATGGGATCATCACCATCATCATTTTAGGTCTGGATTCCAACATACCAGGAAAGACCTGCAATATTGTCTTTCTGAACTTACCTTTTTTTCCTTCTGTGTGATAATGACCATTCAGTTCCACCTATTTTTATAAAAATGGAACAATTTGTTTTTGGTATTGATCCTGGGGATTGAACTCTGGGCCTGGGTACCATCCCTTAGCTTTTGTGCTCAAGGCTAGTGTTCCACCACTTGAGTTACAGCTCTGCTTAACATAAGCTTTCCTGCCTCGGCTGGATTCAAACTTCAATCCTCAGACCTCAGCCTTCTGAGTAGCTAGGATTACAGGAGTGAGCCACTGGTTTGTGGCCAGACAACTTTTATGGTTGATTATACTCCACAATGTGTGTGTGTGTGTGTGTGTGTGTGTGTGTGTGTGTATGTGTGTTGTATGTACATCCCATTTTTCTTATCCATTCATCAGTTGCTGTGGTTCCAGGCCTCTTCTCTCTTCCTTGGATACTGAAATAAGCCCTAACATCATTTTCTGTTTCATCTGTTTCTGATTGCTATTCTCATCACAGTCAGAAATCAGAACTAACTCTCTTTCAAATGGATATATGGAAATTGGTATATGATATATTTACAAATGATGAATTGCTATATGATTTATGTTTACCATCATCCACTGAGTCCTCTGCTCTAAAAGAAATCTTGAAGTCTTCCCTGTGGCTCACATGCACCTCTGCTGCTCTACTTCCAGACTGGCCTTCACAATCTCTGCCGTCTTGGATTTCTTTCAGTTCCTCAGAAGCCCCACACTTCTTTTGTCTGAACCTGCTGTGATGGACAGGTTCATCTTCCTCCTCTTCCTCCCCTGGAAGCTAGTTTCCAGTGTTTCTTAGCACAAGCTTAGCAGTCAATGCCTCCTGAAGCCTTCTTTCTTCCCAACATTGAGGGTAGAGTCTTCCTGTCTTCTCTCTGAGAAATTGCCCACCTGCTTCTGTGAGTCATGCTGAACTGAACTGGTGCTCATGCCAATACTCCTAACTACTCAGGAGGCTGAGATCTGAGAATCTTGGTTTGAAGCCAGCCCAGAGAGGAATGTCCATGACTCTTATCTCCAATTAACAACCTAAAAGCCAGAAATAGAGCTGTGGCTCAAGTAGTAGAGTGATAGCCCTGAGCAAAAATACTCATGGAAAGTGCCCAGGCCCCTGAGTTCAAGTCCCAGGACTGGTGTGTGTGTGTGTGTGTGTGTGTGTGTGTGTGTAATACTCAAGGTCTGAGCAATGTCTCTGAGCTTTTTGTTCAAGTCTGGTGCTCTGCCTCTTGAGCCACAGCTGTACCTATAGCTTTTTGCTGGGTAACTACAGAAAAAAGTTTTATGAATTTGTCTTCTTGAATGACTAGCTTCAAACTTTGATCCTCAGATCTCAGCCTCCTGAGTAGCTAGGATTACAGATATGATCCAGCAGCTCCCAGCTTTCCAAAGGTTTTTAACATATTTTCTTCATAACTTTTAATCAATACTTACAAATGGCCTGAACATTATGTTATACTTATACCCAGAATATAAACAGTATATGACATTATACTGTATATATACAGCATACACAGTATAGAATGTTATGTTATAATCCAACTACCCACAGGCTTAATTGCTTAGGTTTTTCTTTTGGTGTACTTTAATAAGAATTTTAGTTGCAAGTTGTAGTAGACACACAATTTTATTTCTCTTTATTTTAAAGGCATTTTAATCTTAAGGAGAGAAAAAAAATTGTCTTGAATCTTAGAGGGAAATTCCAGAGGTAAGGAGAAAATCATTGGTATTGATATGTAGTGAAGTTCAATGAATTAAATAACCAAGATTTTTTTTGGGGGGGGAGGTCCGGTCGTGGGGCCTGAACTCTGGGCCTGGGCACTGTCCCTCAGCTCTTCAGCTCAAGGCTAGGGCTCTACCACTTGGGCCACAGTGCCACTTCTGGTTTTTTTCCTTTTGCTTATGTGGTGCTGAGGAATCGAACCCAGGGCCTCAGGCATGCAAGGCAAGCACTCTACTACTGAGCCACCTTCCCAGCCCCCAAGATTTTTTTTAAAAAAACAAAAAACAGAAAACAGCTAACCAGACACCCGTGTCTCATGCCTGTAATCCTAGCTACTCAGGATACTGAGATCTGAGCACTGTGATTCAAAGCCAGCCCAGGCAGGAAAGCCCATGAGACTCTTGTCTCCAATAAACCACCAGAAAACTGGAAGTGGAGTTGTGGCTTAAAGAGGTAGAGCACTAGCCTTGATTAAAAGAGCTCAGGGACAGTACTCAGGCCCTGACTTCAAGCCCTACAACTGACAAAAAAAAAATCCTGATCAACTAGATAATTTTCTTTGATTAAGTTCCCATAATTTGAATCTGATTTTCACTGGAGCGGGTATCCAAGAGTCAGGGAAACCCAGGCAATAGATCCTGCTCTCCAGTCCATTGTGAACCTGCCCTCCTCTCTAAACTTAAGGTTTAGCCATCTGAAGCCATGTGAAGGCTTCTCAGCTGTCCAGCAACCTGTTGATTTGTGTAAGTACCTTGAAGAGTGGCCAGAAAGATAAGAGACTGAGAATTCAAACTTCTGTCTAATAGGAAAGGCAAAACAGTGGGATGTTGGAATGATATTTTTAAAAAAGCATAGAGTCATCCCCTTCACCCCGCCCAACAGATTTTGGAATTGATGTGGACGTTGTTGCACAGAGCACTTAGGAATGAGAGAATCTTGTTCGTTGCCTTTTTCACCTAAGCATAAGGGGGAAAACTCTCAGGGGCCTATTAAGATAAAGAATTATAACCTTTGTAACGTTCTTCACCACAGACACCTTCCTGTGATTTTTATTTCTGATTGGTGGGGGGGCAGGGTATGAATGAAATGGATGTAAAAGAGTGTCACATGTCTGATGCTGTGTATTAAAAGTCAACAGCTGAAAAAAAAAGCATAGAGAATTATAGCAGAGGATAGAGAATTATGGCAGATCATCCTCTGCTATAATTCTTCTATTCATTCATTGATTAAAAAGGAATGAGCCAATGAGCTGTCACTACCTGGGCAGTGGAGGCTCAGATTATTATTTTTTTTTTGGCCATGTATATTGGACTATATCATGTAACCATCTGTTCTGCTCCTATAAAAAAGTAGGAGTTCCTGGGGAAGGCATTAATGTTTACAAAATTCTAAGAAATGTCTCTGGCAAAATAGGCTAAAAGTAGCCTGAGATAATGCAGAACATGGGCGTGATGAGGCTTTGGATGCCGTCCCCATGGCATGCTATGGGAATTGACTTAGGTCCAGCTAAAATTTGACATCTTCACTAAGATTGGGAAGAGGGACTTGATGGCTCATTGATGCAGTGCAATGATTGATTGGATGCAAGGAAGCAAAGAAATTAGTGATATTAATAAAATGCAGAGCAATGTGAGGGAATGCTCACTCATCCTTGAAACACAAAAATCACCATGTGAAAGTCTTTTAATAAGAGCCATCCGTCCAGAAAGCATCTGCACCAGCAGGGGAAGTGGTGGTGCCAGGAAGGAGGTTGAGCCAGAACAATTGGAGCTTCTTTCTGGAAAGATCTCACAGTGTTTGGCCAGTGTTCCTGTGCTCCTTGGATCCTGACACCCAGCCAGAATCCTTAGCATCCTTTCTGCCTCTTTCTCATGGCCGGCCTGGCCTCTCTTCCAGCTCTGGCTGGGCAGTGGCACCAAGGCAATCATGGGCTTGCCAGGCTTGTTTCAGCAAGGCAATGTGATGGTATCCAATACCGAGCTCTTGTGAGCTCAGCAACAAGGGCAAAGCCAGAAGTGTGGGTCCCGAGGCCATGGAAGGCTGGACAGTGTTTCCATCAGTCAGTGAATGGCTTCATCACTGGCCTGCCCTCCAGGCTGAGGCAGGGGTATGCAGTGCTCACAGTGGTGAAGAACAGAAGAACAAGCTTTAGAAGGCCTGGTCTCAGCTGTCTGCTTCCTGCAGTCTCAGGAGAGCCCAGCCCTCCCTGGGTGTGTAGATGGACTCCTCCCTCTCATTCCCATTTTGATGGTGAGCTTTGCCAAGTCTTCCCTGAGAGATGCAACTTAGGGCTCCAGGACTACATCCTTAATTCCATTCCCCCCCCCCCTGTACCATTCCTTGGCTTGAACTTAGGGCTGGGCACTGAGCTTTTTTGCTCAAAGCTAGCTCTATACCACTTTAGCCCACTGCTCCATGCCCAGCTTTTTTTGGGTAGTTAATTGGAGATAAGAATCTCATGTATTTTCCTGCCCAGGCTGGCTTCAAACCAGAATCCTCAGGTCTCAGCCTCCCGAGTAGCTAGGGTTATAGGATTATTTTGATCTTCCCGCTCTAGATAGGAGAGGAAGACACAGGCAGTTTCTCTATCACAGCAGCATTAAGTTAGACCATGTTAGGTCTCTAAACAAAGAGAAATACGACTAAATTCTTATGACATCTTAAAAATCCATTTTTTTTCTTGTGAAAGCCTTTTCTAACATTGTTTTCTAAGCTACCCAGAGACTTTACATGTATGGTGGCTTAACATTTTGAAGAATCAGAGAGAAAGGAATGAAGTAAGGGAGAGGAAGGGGAACTGTTAGGTAGACAGGGATAAAAATAGCAGATAGTACAAGGCAAATAACTTATGGCCCATCATGGAACTTCTTGTTACTATAGTGTGATCTGTTCCTGTTCAATTGCTTCTTCTTCTCATAACGCCCTGGGTGCTGGCTCAACCAATAAAAATGTTGGGATAGCACGTGCACAAGCCATCAGTGCAAAGATAGGAGAGGAGCCCTCCAACTGCACTGGACTCTTCTTTGGGGTCCCTCTCCATATGGAGAATCTCCCTACTTCCCTTTTACAGCTTTCATTTTCAAACAAACTTACACCATTTAAACCAAACCAAGCGCTGATGGTTCATGCCTGAAATCCTAGATTAGGAGGCTGAGATTGGAGGATAATGGTTCAAAGCCAGACAAGGCAGGAAAGGCTGTGAGACTCTTATTTCCAGTTAAGCATCAAAAAACAGTTGGAAGTGGAGCTGTTGCTTGAGTGGTAGAGTGCCGCCTTGAGCAAAAAACCTCAAGGACAGTGCCCAGGCCCTGAGTTTGCCCCTCAGGCCTGGCCAGAGAAATAAAAATCAAAATTACAACAACAACAACAAAAAAATAACAAACCCACTGACACTTGAAAAGTAGGGTGGGTCAAGAGAAGGGATTAAATGAAGAAAGGAAAAGCAGGAAGGAATATGGTCACAGTATTTAATGTATTACCTACCAAAGTAAGAAAATTGAGGGGAGAGTTGGAAGAGGATGCAGGGAATAATGAAAGGGCTAACAGCAATCATGATGCATTATATTTATAAACTGATTTGTTGAATGGCAACTTTTTGCATCTACTTAAATATAATAAAAATATAAAATAAACATTTGGAAGAGTTGTTGATTACTTGATGAACTTGGAAGTCAACTCATGATTTTTAGATTAGCAAGGAAGAAATGGCAACAGTAGGCAGAATTGACACCGTTCTGTGCATTTTAAAGTTAGGAAGTATCCAATGGGCTACAGCCTGGAATGAGCACTCTGGCTGTGGTTTATTGATTGCTGTTCCCTACCAATCTTGGAATGCCAAGATCCTCCTTGGCAGCCCCTCCCTCCCTCCAGTGCAGACCTCTGTGACCTGTTTGTCCCTCTGAGGGCACTGAATCCAGTTACCTATCCCTTTCTGCTCTGTGACATTAAAAAGACCCACAGTGCCAGGTGCTGGTAGCTCACACCTAAAATCCTAGCTACTCAGGAGGTTAAAATCTGAAGATTGCAGTTTGAAGCCAGCCTGGGCAGGAAAACACAGAAGACTCTTTTTTTTTTTTTTTTTTTGAAAATACTGTACAGAGGGGTTACAATTACATGGGTAAGATAACGAGTACATTTCTTATCAAGCATTGTAGCCTCCTCCTTTGTTTCCCCTTCCCATCCCATCCTCCCCTCACCCCACCACCAACCGTCCCCCTCCTCCCCCCCACCCCACCCCTGCCACCGAAGTTGTAAAGTTCGTTTTCGACATAATGGCTTGTATGTCTCATTGTTGCAATGGGTCCACCTGTATCCCTATTTAAATGATTTGTTTTTTACCCTTCCCCTCCACAAATTATAACAACATCAAATACAGTGAAAGCAGGGGTTATACCATGGGGGAGGGACATACAAAGCAACAAAGAAATAATTTTATAAATGTGTTAGAAACAATTGCATGAAAGAAAAAAACATTTGAATACATATCTTAGGGTTCATTTCTCTAACATCAACTTATCTGACCTTTTCTGCTTGACTTAGACATATACTAGTTATTGCAAATAAGGGAAACCATGGGACCTATGTTTCTTTGGGCCTGGCTTACTTCACTTAGTATAATTTTTTCCAAGTCTTCCCATTTCCTAACAAATGGGGCAATGTCATTCTTTCTGATGAGGCATAGAATTCCATTGTGTATATATACCACATTTTCTTGATCCATTCATCTACTGAGGGGCATCTGGGTTGGTTCCATATCTTAACTATGGTAAATAAGGCTGCAATAAACATGGTCGTGCTGGTAGCTTTAGTGTGGTCTTGTTTGTGAACATTTGGGTAAATGCCCAAAAGTGGGATTGCTGGGTCATAGGGGAGCTCTATGTGGAGTCTTTTGAGGAACCTCCATACTGCTTTCCAAAGGGGTTGAACAAGTTTACACTCCCACCAACAATGCAGTAAGATTCCCTTCTGTCCACATCCCCACCAGCATCTGTTGTTATACAGAAGACTCTTATTTCCAATTAATTACCAGAAAAGCCGGAAGTGGAGCTGTAGCTCAAGTGCTAGTGAGCTAGACTTGAGCTTGAGCACAAAAGCTCAGGGAATGTGCCCAGGACCTGAGTTCAAGCCCCAGGATGGGGACACAGATAGACAGACAGACAGACAGACAGACAGACAGACAGACAGACAGACAGACACACACACACACACACACACACACACACACACACACACACACACACACATACACACTTGTCCCACTGTGTAGCCCTTGGGGACTACATGGCCCACCATGAAATTAAAGCAGTCTGGCCCAGCCTAAGGACTCCACTGGGGAGAAGCTTTCACTTGATTCGTATCCTCAGCTGGGAGCATTGCTTGTCAGATGTTAACTGGCTGCCTGCCTCTGTCCAGCACTGGAGAGCCAAGTGGCTCACACTATAATCTTAGCTACTCACGAAACTGAGAGCTGAGGATCTTGGTTCAAAGCCAGCAGGAACAGAAAAGTGTATGAGAGACTTATCTCCAATTAACCAGCAAAAAGCCAGAACTGGAGCTGTGGCTCAAATATTAGAGCACTAGCCTTGGGAATAAAAAAACACTCAGGGACAGTGCCCAGGCCTTGAGTTCAAGCCCCGGGACAGGCACGCACACACACAAAAACTCTGCCATTCTCCAAAGGAAGTAAGGAGGGACTTCTCTGAAGAGTTAAGAATGGCAGAGAAACACATGAGGAAATGCTCATCATTTGATTTGAATTTCCATAAAGGAAATTCAAATCAAAACAACTTGAGCTTTCATCTCACACCAGTTAGATTGGCCAACATTGTGAATTCCAACAACAAACATCGTAAATTCAAACAACAAACGTGGGCCATGATGTGGGGGAAAGGGAACCCTACTGCACTGTAGGTGGGAATATAAACTAGTACAACTGCTCTGGACAGTAGTCTGGAGGTTCCTCAAAAAACTAAACAATCCGGGCACTGGTGACTCATGCCTGTAATCCTAGCTACTCAGAAGGCTGAGATCTGAGGATCTCAGTTCAAAGCCAGCTGGAGCAGGAAAGTTCATGAGACTCACCTCCAATTAATCACCAGAAAACGTGATGCTATGGCTCAAGTGGTAAAGAGCTCACCTTTAGTTGAAGAGCTCAGAGACAGCACCCAGGCCCAGAGTTCAAGCCCCACAACAAATAAAAAACGAAGCTAAACAAAAAACTAAACATAGACGTTGCCTACAATCCAGCCATACCTCTGCTGGGCATCTACCCTGAACATCAGGAGCCAAGATACCATCAAGACATTCTTTGCACATCCATACTCATTGTTGCAATATTCACAATAGCCAAGTAATAAAAACAGTCCAGATGCCCTACAATAGATGAGTGGATTCAAAAAATGTGGTATGTATACACAATGGAATTTTACACAGCCATTAGGAAGAATAATTATGTCATTTGCAGGGAAATGGATGGACCTAGAACAAATCATGTTAAGTGAGGTAAGCCAAGCCAGGCACTGGTGGCTCATGCCTGTAATCCTAGCTACTCAGGAGGCTGAGATCTGAGGATGATGGTTCAAGGCCAGCATGGGCAGGAAAGTCCATGAGACTCTTATCTCCAATAAACCACCAGAAAACCAGAAGTGGCACTGTGGTTCAAGTGGTAAAGGGCTAACTTTGAGCTGAAGAGCTGAGGGACAGTGCCCAGGCCCAGAGTTCAAGCCTGACAACCAACCATAAAAAAAAAAAAAATAAAGTAAGCCAAGCTCAGAGAGACAAGTGGTAAAGGGCTAACTTTGAGCTGAAGAGCTGAGGGACAGTGCCCAGGCCCAGAGTTCAAGCCTGACAACCAACCATAAAAAAAAAAAATAAAGTAAGCCAAGCTCAGAGAGACAAGTGGCACATGTTCTCTCTGAAATACAGAAATTAAATCTAAAAGACACTGCAGCATGTACATAGGACAATACCTATGTGCATCTGATCATATAAAATAATATTTATTGAAATGAACTTCAGGAAATGGAAACAAAAATAAGTTTAAAAGGTTAAACTTCAAAAATTACTGTGAAACGTATCTCCATGGTAACTGTATAGTTAGCTTCTCATCTGATCAGTCCAGATTGCCTTTAAAAGATGGATAATGAGAGAAGACAATTTAGAAGATGCTATGGAAAATTTGAAATTAGTATTTGTGAGAGCTTAAATGACCTGGGTGTTACTAATATGCCATATTCCTGTGAGAATCAAGTCATGAGAGAGAAAAAAGAAAAAAAAGGATGAAAGAAGGAAGAAGAAATGAAGGAGGAGGAGGAGGACAAAGAGGAGGAAGAGGAGAAGGAGAAGGAGGAGAAGGGGGAGGAGGAGGAGGAAGAGGAGAAGGAGGGAGGGAGGGAGGAGGAGGAGGAAGTGGAGGAGGAGGAGAAGAGGAGGGAAGGAGGGAGGATAAGGAGCAGGAGAAGGAGGAGCAAGAGAAGGGGGAGGGAGGAGGGGAGGGAAGGAGGAGGAGGAGGAGGAGGAGAGAGGGAGGAGGAGGAGGAGAGAAGGAGGAAGAGGAGGAGGGAGGGAAGAAGAGGAAGAGGAAGAGCAGGAGGAGGAGGAGGAGGAGGAGAGAAGCTGTGACATTCTCTGACTCCTGCAGCCTTTGCCCGTGCGGTTCTCTATGGGAAGACCTCCATCTGCCCCACGGGCCTTTCCTTCAGGTCTCCTCAAGCCAGCACAGCCCTGCTGCTGAGCTGCGTTCAGTGTTACCCTCAAGTAACCTATAGGACGTAGACCCCCCACTCCTGGGTAGGAACTGAGAAAGCTTTCATGCTCCTGGCTCTTGTGCAGGTCAACCTCTCAGATTGCTGTTTCATTGTTGCCAGACCCTGAGCTCACATCTCACCAACCCAGCCTGGAAGGTTCTGTCAGCCCATCCATCAGGATGAAAACCTCTGGGAAACATGGCAACCAGTCAGAAAACTGGCAACATGAATGACATGATCCAAACAAAACCCCAAATCTTCATGCCTGGATATCACCTTCCATTCTTCTTTCAGGTGAAAATAGTATAGAATCTGGTTACAAGAGAAAGTGTGTGTGTGTGGGAGGAGTGGGTGAGTGTGTGTGGTATGTATGTGTGTGTGGGGTGTGTGTGTGTATGTGTGTGTGTGTGTGTGTGTGTGTGTGTGTGTGTGTATACAGACACACCCAGGATTCTATCAGAGCCAAATGCAGGTGGAATTTCCCAAAGGAAATGTACTTCCTGTTAACCTTTTTCAGGAAAGCCAATTTTTCCCTCTGGAGGTTGGACTACATCAGCTCAGAAATATTACAGTTTTTACCAAATTCATGGAAGGTTTGGTATTTCTTCATATACGAACAGATTTCATGACTTGATAATTTTATCCATATGACATATAACATTAATTATTCAGAAAACATCATTGACAATTTAACTGAAAGAGTGGAAAGAAATTTTGTCAGCTAGTTCAGTCCTTCCTTAATTTCAGAATATGCCAGCATGTTTTATTAAACTGAATGAATTGTGGGATATTATTTTTCAGAATTATATTAATCATCACATGACCAGTCACAGGGTTGATAGATTTAGAAAAAATAATAATATAGGGCACATGGTTAATTTTGATTTCTGGAAAACAATAAACATATTTTAAAAATTACCTGAAATTTGAATTTAACTGACTTTCCAGTGTTTTAAATTTTATGAAAAGTCCAGATTCAGGTTGGGTGCAATGGCATACACCTGTAGTCCCAGCTACTTAGGAGACTAAGTGAGGAAAGTTGCTTGAACCCTGGAGTTTGGGGCCAGCCTGGACAGCATAGTGAACTTACCTTTAAAGAAAAAAAAAAAAGTAGGGGCAATGTGTGTTGGTCAGCTTTCCAAAGCTATGGCTGAAAACCTGAGGGAAGAACCTAATCATTTGTGTTGCCTCATGGTTTCAGAGGCTCAGGCTTGGCCTGGGTCAGTTGGCCCCATATACACAGACAGAGAGAGTCATGGTGGTGAGGATGTGCTAGAAAGGAAGTCTCCTGACAGGAAGTAGAGCAAAGAAGGGTCAGGAATCAGGTACGACCTTCAGTCCTGTCCCCACTAACCCATTTCCCCTAAGTAGACTCTACTTAAGTTTCCAGAACTTTTCAAAGTAGCACCACCAGCTGGAGACCAAGTGCCCAAACCTGAGTCCAAGGGAGACATTTCGCATTGAAACCATAGCAGGCAGTTTGACCTGCAGTGTTGCTCACATACACGCATGCTGTGAGCCTGCACTCGCCATGCACGCTGCTTGTCTTGCAACGTGGGCTGCTCTACATGACTGAAGTCACCACTTGGATCTTAGCAAGGAGGTGCTTAGCAAGGTGCCAGTGGCTCATACAGGTCATCCTAGCTACTCAGGAGGCTGAGATCTGAGGATCCAGGTTTGAAACTAGCCTGGCAGATAAGTCCGTAAGACTCTTAGCTCCATCCAACTAGCCAGCAAAAAGCCAGAAGCAGAGCTGTGGCTCAGATAGCCCTGAGTTCAAGCCCCATTACCAGCATAGAAATACAAAAAAAGTGACAAAGTCTCCAAGACCCTAAAATTTACAATAAAATAGCATTTGGTTATTTCTTTTTCTTGTCAATCCCAATTTCTCATGGAAAATAGTGATTCTCTAGCAATAATTTTTATATGGGAAAGATGTACGTATTTCTCATTTTAAGGTATCTCAGGTATGATTCAAACTTGGGGTGAAAACCTCTTTCAAAATTCAGTTCAAGGGCTGGGAAGGTGGCTCAGTGGTAGAGCACTTGCCTTGCATGCATGAGGCCCTGGGTTCGATTCCTCAGCACCACATAAGCAGGAAAAAAAAAAGCCAGAAGTGGCGCTGTGCCTCAAGTGGTAGAGCGCTAACCTTGAGCTGAAGAGTTGAGGGACAGCGCCCAGGCGCAGAGTTCAGGCCCCACGACCAGACCCAAAATACATAAATAAATAAATAAATAAATAAATAAATAAATAAATAAATAAATAAATAAATAAATTCAGTTCAAATTAAATATAGATGATATCTCTTTGTTCATTTGTAAAATGTGAGGCAATCTTTAATTGTATGCTTTCATAGGTCAAAATCAGCTGAATAGCTGCAAAAGTTCATAGGCTGAGCCAAATAACCCTTGTTCAACTTTATGGAGATGAAAGTTATGGACTATAAAATGCAACATTTTTAGGAGTACAGTTCAGAGACAAATGAATACAGTTCAAAGACAAATGGGTACATTCATGTAATTACTTTAGTCAAGACACAAAGTAGTATATCCTGAAAATTTTCCCTCCATCTTTTTCTAGTCCATCTCAAATTCTTATTTCTTCACCCTAGAAACTGACCACTGATTTTCTTTTCCTTCACTATAGACTTTGTGTTCTCCCTAGTTTGTGTGTGTGTGTGTGTGTGTGTGCTGGTCCTAGTGCTAGAACTCGGGGTCTAAGTAATTTCCTACCCCTTGAGCCACAGCTCTATTTCCAGCTTTTTTGGTGATTAATTGGAGATAAGAATCTTATGGTCTTTTCTGCCTAAACTGGTCTCAGCTTCCTGAATAGCTAGAATTACAACTGTGAGCCACCAGTGCCTGGCTAAAATTTTTGTTTTATATGTATATTTCATGTGCTTCCAGGACCATTAGTTAAAATGACCTTTTTTTTTTTTCATTACATGATTTTTCCCATCTTTTCCAAAGATCAGTGGCCATGTATGTGTGGATTCATTTCTGGACTCTTTATTTTGATCCATTGATCTGCATATTTACCTTTAAGCCAAATATACATGTACTCACTAACTGCCTTTTTGACAACAAGTCTTTAATTCAAATAAAAGTCCTACAATTTTTTCTTCATTCTCAAAGTTGTCATATTTTTTTCCTAGGTTTTTGTACATCTAGATAAATTTTAAAATAAGTTTGTCACATTGTATGTACCCAATTTGATTGGAATTAAATTGATTGTCAAACCATTTGTGACAAATTAACATCTGAGTTATTAACATCTGAGTAATACTGAGCCTACAGATCCTTGAATGTGGTGTATTTATTTGCTTTTTCTCTACAGTGTTTTCTGGGTGTGTTTTTTAAATTACATTAGTTATATAGGGTGTGTGGATTTCATCTCCACACATGTTTACATTTATTCTAATAAATCTCACCCCTCTTTGACTCTCTATACCCTCCTCCCCCTCCCCCCAAAATTTCTGGGTGTTTCTGTTCAAATCTGGAATGTATTACACTAAATTTATCACTAAGATAGTTTATATCTTTTAATATCTTTGGAGATGGTAACTTTTTTCTTATTTTGCTTTCCAACTTTGTCCTCATATTTAGCAATAATCTTTTTTAAAGCTGGTTGTGTAGAAGTTGATCTTGTTAAATTTACTTATTTCTAATACCTTTTTTTTAAGGTTTCTTAAAGGTTTTCTACATACAAAACCATGAAATCTTCTAAATAAGATACTTTAGTTCATATTTTCCAATACATGAACATGCTGTTTTTGTTGGTTACACAATTGCCCTGGCTAGGACAAGGATGAAGAGGTGCATGAGCATGTTTATAGGGTGTGCCCAATCTTAGGGAAAACACCGCAAATTCTGAGGGCTTGAATATGATGTGAGTTGTTTTCAGAGGAGCACACTATCAGGTTCATGAAAGTGTCATTGTGTTCCTAATTAAGAATTATTTTCAGCCAAGCACCAGTAGCTCATGCCTATAATTCTAGCTTCTCAGGAGTCAGGAGGCTGAGATCTGAGGATCACAGTCTGAAGCCAGCCAGGGCAGGAAAATCTGTAAGATTCTTTTTTTTTTGGCGGTCGTGGGGCCTGAACTCTGGGCCTGGGTGCTGTCCCTCAGCTCTTCAGCTCTAAGGCTAGTGCTCTACCACTTGAGCCACAATGCCACTTCCAGCTTTTTCCGCTTATGTGGTGCTGAGGAATCAAACTCAGGGCTTCAATTAACCACTTGAAAACTGGAAGTAGAGCTGTGGCTCAAAGTGGTAGAGCATTAGTCTTGAGCAAAAGATCTCAGGGACTGAGTAAATATTGGGCTTGAACTCAGGACTTTTATTCTTTCTTGCTTGTCATTTTATTTATTTTTGCTCAAAACTGGTGCTCAACAACTTGAACTACTACCACCCCACACTTTTGGCCCTTTGCTAGTTAATTGGAGATAAGAGTTTGAGGATTAGTCTGTGGCTAACTTTGAAATTCAATTCTCAGATCTCATCCCTCTGAATAGCTGGAATTACAGGTATGAGCTACTACTATGGCATTTTTTTAAATTCCCACTACTATTTTTCTATCCTCGGTCACAAATTACTAAACAGTCTTTTCTTTTTTTCCTCTGTGCGGTGATCAGATTACCATTATCAGTAGGTAAGACTGGCTGTTTATAAGGTGTCAGATTCTCTTCTAGGCACTTTCCTTACAGGAACTAACTCACAAGAGTGAGTAATCCTCTTGTCAGTACTTCTTACAGATGATATAAACTTTCCCAAGGTCATTCAGCTAGTAAATTGGAAGTCTGAGATTGGATTCCCAGTTGTCTGGCTGAACAGCCATATGTTTCACTACCATGATTTAAGACCTCTCGTCAGAGTTAGCAGAGTTGTAACCAAAGCTGGTCAGCAAGCTATTAAATCTTTGAAATACTCATGTAAAGTTCTGACAAAGAGTTACCTTCTGCTACCATAGCACAGCCCTTCCTTTGGGACCTCCTCTCCTAAGTTCCCATCAATTCAGTTAATGTCCAACACAGCTGGAAGCTTCTAGAAGATAGCTCAAGAATTAAGGCTTTTTTCTGCTCAATCAGTGTTGGTCAAGTTCTTGGATACAGAATTTTCAATATTACCTCACAACTGACCCATTCAGTGTTTTGCCTTTAACAAAGCAGGGACAGAAAGGGGAAAATGAAGGAAAGCGAAGGAAGGAGTGGCATTGTACTTATGGAATTATAACCCCTTTGTACAACTCCTTAATAATAACAACAATAAAAAGGAATATATTATACTAATATAAAACATAATGCATGATGTATAATATAATAAAATATATATGTAATTTACCTAAAACAGTATTTAAAATAACGTTAATTTACATTTTGTGCTTTATTTTAAAAAAGTGTGTGTGTGTGTGTGTGTGTGTGTGTGTGTGTGTGTGTGTGTGTGTGAACACTGGAGCTTCAATTCAGGGCATGGGCACTGTCTCTTAGCTCTTTCACTCATCTGGAGCTCTACCATTTGTGCCACACCTCAACTTCTGGCATTGCTGGTTAATTGGAGAGTTTCACAGACTTCCCTGCTTGGGCTGGCTTTGAACCACAATCCTTATATCTCAGCCTCCTGAGTAACTAGAATTAGAAATGTGAGCCAATGCCACTTGGCAAAATATAAAAAATTATTCTTCAAAATAAACCCATGGCCTTCCTCTCTTCTAATGAACTGCTTATGTGCTTTCCCAAAATCCAGTTTTCTCCTTACTAACTAGAGCTAATTTCCTACCAATTCCACGAGAGCTGGCATCTTTCCTACTTAATTCTCAAGAGGGATAAAAGTTGGCATTTCTGCTTAACTTTTTTAAAGATCATCCACCTGATTGCAGTTCTGCAGGGAGATGAAATCCCCCTCTCAGGACTCATACTTCTGGTGTAGCTTCCCTGTCTAGTGCAGCGGTGCCATCCATCTCTGAGCTCTGTCTTTCTGGGTAGTCAACCTACCAGATGTTTGAGATGTATGAGGACAGCAGCCCCCTCACCACAGCCCCAGAAAGGTGAGCTTTGTCCTTGACATGACTTAGGCACCCAGTCTTGCTTTTGTTTGTCTGCAAAGATACCCAGCGCCCCTCTGCTCTAGGACTGTTTCATTTTAAGACTCTGGTTTTCTGGCTCTTGTACTTGAATAAATGTCATTTTTCTCCTGTGAACTCTAGCAGCTGATCTATTTTCTTTTTTTTTTTTTTCTTCTTGGCTTTTATGTTCAAAGTTGGTGCTCTGCCACTTGAGTCACGCCTAAACTACTGGCTTTGGGGTACAGAAATGGAGTTTTCTCAGCTAATTTCTTCTATGATGCATTTGTGTGTGTGTGTGTGTGTGTGTGTGTGTGTGTGTGTGTGTGCCAGTCCAGGTTCTTGCACTCTGGGCCTGGGCACTATCTCTGAGCTTTTGTGCTCAGAGCTAGCACTTTACCTATTAGGCCAAAGCTTCTCTTCTGGCTTTTTGTGACTAATTGGAGGTAAGAGTCTCATAGACTTTTCTGCCTGGGCTAGCTTTGAACTGAGATCCTCAGTTCTCAGCCCTTTGAGTAGCTGGGATTACAGGCGTGAGCCACTGGCACCTGACTTCTATGACACAATTTAGTTACTGAGAAACCTCCTCTGACTTCAGTTAAACTCCTCAAACCAGAACTAGGCAGTTAGTTTGCAAGCAGTTTTTAAAAGACCAAATTTATTCTGAAATAAAAGTGTCACTAATATACGAAGAGGTGACTAGCAGGAAGAACTTTTTAGTTTTCTGTAGGGAGCCGAGGCGAGACTCCGCCCACTCCCTTGCAGTTTTGAGGATTACCACTCCAGAAGGTGCTTGGCGGGACGCCTGGGCTGTGGGCGTTTACATTTAAGAGAAATGATCTTATGACTGTTGATTCGTGTGATATAAAATGAAAACTTAGGGAAGGCAAGTTTGATGAAAGAATTGTAAACTTTCTGTTACTGGAGTTTTAGATCTGCAGTGATTTAGACAAGGCTGTTGGGGTGAACAAAACTAACCTGGGACAGTTCTTCCAGAAAAAAAGCAGGTAGAATAGGTTTAAGTCAAAATGAACCCATTCCACAGGCTAACACACCAGGGCTTTGCAATACTGTCACCTGCCTCTGGGGGTGAACTTCTTCAATGTCACTCTGAAACTCCCAACAGTAGCAATGTACTCCTTTATATTTCCTAACCTTTGAAGATAATTATAATACACTCTGTGTGTGTGTGTGTGTGTGTGTGTGTGTGTGTGTGTGTGTGTGCTGGTCCTGGGGCTTGAACTCAGGGTCTGGGTGCTGCCCCTGAGCTTTTGTGCTCAAGAGTAGTGCTCTACCACTTGAGCCGATGGTTAATTGGAGATAAGAGTCAAATACACTTTCTTGCCTGGTCTGACTTTGAGCCACGATCCTCAGATCTCAGCCTCCTGAGTAGCTAGGATTACAGGTTTGAGCCACTGGTCCCTGACATGAATTACTTTTTTTTTTTGGTGGGTCGAGGGCCTGAACTCTGAGCCTGGGCACTGTCCCTCAGCTCTTCAGCTCAAGGCTAGCGCTCTACCACTTGAGCCACAGCACCACTTCTAGCTTTTTCTGCTTATGTGGTGCTTAGGAATCAAACCCAGGACCTCATGCATGCAAGGCAAGCACTCTATCACTGAGCCACCTTCCCAATCCTAATTTACTTTTTAATAAAGAAAAAGAGGTGAATTTTCTCTTCTGCCTCTAGGTAATGCTAATATCCAGTTTGCAAAATCTTGTCTTGTATCATTTGTGAATAAAACCCAACATGGATTTATTCCATCACTTACTGTGTGGAGGGAGACAAGTGTCTGTACACTGGGGTGTAAGCCTAGGGCAAAGCAAGTAGCTTACAACAATCAGCATTCATAAAGTAGAGCAATGTTTGCAAGGTCAGCATTCCTACCACATGTCTTTGAATCATTTACCCCTTTTTATTTTCATTGTCTTAGGTGACTTGTATTTATTGTCTTTACTACTGACTATCTATATGTTTCACTAATGCCTTACATATATCATTGGAGGGAAAAAGACATAAAAAGGTTTTGTTTTTCTTGTTTGACTTGAAAATGGAAAATGTTACATTAAGAGAAGTCAGGCTCAGAGAGACAAAGAATGTGTGTTTTTTTCTCATATGTGGAAGTCATTCTAAAGTATAAACACCTATGAAAGCATATGGAGGGTCATCATATGCATACATGCACAAAATGACTAAAGGACTGTATACAGGGGGGAAAATCCCCATGGTGTGACTTCTCTGAACAACCAACTTACTGTTTAACATAGTGAACACTAGGTAGCTGAAACATGTTTTATCCGAGGAGGTGAAGACAAGAGGAGAGGGGCTAACGAATGGAGAGAGGAAGGTGGGGGAACACAATCATGATATTCAATGTGCGTATGTGAAAATGGAACCAGGGAATTTGAGAGGGTAGGTGGCGTTGGGAGAGAAGGGGGAGAGTGATGGAAGTGGTGACATTAATCAGGATGATTTGTTGATGATTTGTTGAACTGAAACTTCTTTTTACAACTCCTTAAAATTTAAAGAAAAGAACATGACATCACGGTTGTGAGAAAGAGCCTTAAGAGCTCTTTAAGGGTTTGTTGGTGTTAACTCTTGAGTTTAGTTATCTCTCATTCTTTTCCAAAATTTGTGTGGGTGAGAGACATATGGCATACCTTTATAATGTGCATAAAACACACTTGTGTGTGCCGAGAATGATTTCCTACATTGTCCTTTCCCCGCATAACTCCGTGAGCTCAGGACATTTTGTCAAAAAGCAAATTGTAAAAAGAGATGTGTGTGTCTGTGTGTCTGTGTGTCTGCGTGATGGTCCTGGGGCTTGAACTCAGGGCCTGAGCTTTTGTGCTCAAGGCTCGAGTGCTCTACAATTGAGCTGCAGCTCCATTTCCAACCTTTTTTGGAAGTTTATTAAAGGTAAGAGTCTCACAGACTTTCCTGCCTGGACTGGCTTCCCACTGCAATCCTCAGATTTTAGCCTCCTGAGTAGCCAGGATTACAGGTATGAGCCACCAGTGCCTGACTTGGTGTAGAGATATTGATTGGCTTTGTTTTGCGATTCCAAAATGGAGCAACACTTTATTTAATAATGTAAAAGAAGCACCCCAAGGAGCTGAGTAGAGGAGACTGGCTTTATAGACAAGGAAAAGCTGATGGTAGGAAAAAAAATAAAAGAAGAGCCAGGTGCTAGTAGCTCATGCCTATAATCCTAACAGCTCAGGAGGCTAAGATCTGAGAATCACAGTTCAAAGCCAGCCTGGGCAGGAAAGTCTATTGAGACTATTATTTCCAATTAAACACTGGAAAATTGAAAATAATGAGCTGTGGCTCAAAGTGGTAGAGCACTAGCCTTGAGCAAAAGAGCTCCGGGATAGTGCCTAGGCTCTGAGTTCAAGCCCCATGACTGACAAAAAAAAAAAAAAAAAAAGAAGGAAGAAAGGAAAAAGAAAAGAAAAAGAAAACAAGAAATACAGAGTGGCTTTTAGGAAATTACTTTGCCGTGATAGGAGGGATGGGAGAGCAGTAGACAAAGTGATTTTTTATTAAGTTTCTTCCATTACCCATTTGGAATGATTAAAAGGGAAGGAGCATCATTATCATCCCAACCAAAACTCTCTTCTTTGGGTTGAGTTATGATTTCCCTCATCTGATTGAAGAGGAAAGAACAGCTTGAGTTTTGGGACTGGAACTTTTTCTTGGGGGAGGGGTCCGGTCGTGGGGCCTGAACTCTGGACCTGGGTGCTGTCCCTCACCTCTTCACCTCAAGGCTAGCGCTCTACCACTTGAGCCAAAGTGCCACTTCCAGCTTTTTTGTTCTGCTTATGTGGTGCTGAGGAATCGAACCCAGGGCCTCATGCATACAAGGCAAACACTCTACCACTGAGCCACCGTCCCAGCCCTTGGGACTGGAACTTTAACACAAGTCCATTTCAGTCTGGTCTCTTGTGGACCAGTGTAGGAGGATGGCCTACTACAGTGGCCTCCTATAAATTTGATCTTAAAACTATGAGCTCATATAGCCTGTCTTAGTTCCCCTGCTATTGTTGCCATATGTTTTTTTCTTGTTCTAAAAGTGCTTTGAGAGATATTATAAAATTAATCTTTTGAAGATGCACAATTCAACCCATTTCAGTATATGGTATACTAGAATGGCGAAATCACTGTAATCTTAAAATTTAAACTTTCAAAAATCATTGCAGAAAGGTATCTTTCTTATTAGCAGTCACTAATAACTCTGCTTCTGGTAACTGGTAATCTAGGTTCTGTCTATACAGATTTGTAAGCAGGCAGCTTCTACCTCCATCTCATGATAGATGATCATATGTACTAGTTACGTTTTATTACTTCTTATGTTTCTATACTTTCATCTGGAATTTTTTTTATCATGTTGGAAGGCTTCCCTATTAGATTTCCTTTAGTGCTGATCTTTTAGTGGAGAACTCTATTGTTAGTGAAGTCTGTCTTTCACCTGTGCTGAGATTGTCTCGATTCCTAGAAGCAATGGAAGTGATAGGCAACTTTTCATTCTTCTTTGCCATTACAGCACCATTTTTCAGGTTCCCATTCAGCTAATAGCTGAAGGTTCCTCAAGCCCCAAGGCTGTTACCCAAGTTGATGATGTTGGGAGTTGGTGAAACCTTAAGAGGTGGAACTTAGTAACAGATTGGTAGGTGACTGGGGGTGATCTCAAAAGGGATGTTGAGACTCTTCATACGTGTCACCACAGATTCAAAACACTGGGTCATAACCCCTAAAACTGCACACCAGAATAATAAACCTTTTCTCTTTTGTGAGTTGATTGTCTTTGTGAATTTATGCAGTCAGGGAGAACTGACCAACAAATACCACTACGTACTATATTTACCATGACACCTATTCCCGGGAGGGCCTGTGCCCCCAATGTTCTGTCTTCCCCATCCTTGGAGACTCTCCATATCCTGCTGCCTCTCACTCATCTCTGGGAGCACAGAGGCTCCGAATAGTTGGATTCAGCTGTATCTTCTGCTGACATTTCTGTATTGTTAATGATCTGTTAATGGCCATTGTTGTTGTCTAGCCTGGTCTTCTGTGTATCTTTGGAGGAATTGCTGATAGACTGATTGCTCAGATTCTATGCAGGAGGGCTAGTCTCCTTTTCCCGTGTCCTCCAGGGAATACTATGAGGACACTGGTTCACACACTCCTACCTTTGAATTTGCTGCAGATGGAACAAAGGAAATTCATCCCACACGTGGCAATTTGAAAGGAATACAAATACCCAAGATTTCCTTGAAAATCCTAGAAAAATACTATCATTGGAAAAATGTTTTTTTTTTAATCACACTATCTACTCAACTTCACAATGAAAATTTCTTAGAAATTAAGCAGATTGGGGAAACAAAAATTAATGATAAAACAGCCAAATTAATTTTGCTACTAAATTAAGTACATTAGTAGTTCCTTTGTAACTATACCTTATCTCTGAGGCAGTCATTTGAAATTTAAGCCATGTGATGACAAATGTTAGCATTTTGGAAAGAAAAACTATGATTTTTTTTTCCTCCAAGAAAACTTTGATGTTGGCAGTGAAATTGGAAAGGTTGGCTCCTAGGCTCAGCCCCACAACTGCTAAGCCTGGGGTGAGCACAGACGAAGGCTGTCCAGAGTCTGAATGCAAGTTGGAGGATAAGCCTCATTCTCATGCCAATGAGCGCATATAGGAATGATCAGAAATTGGAAAGCAGGTACCTTGATGCGGGTGAGTGGCAGGTTTTCCATTTTGCTATGATGGAGAGAGGGAGTGGGAAGAAGTGGGACAGGAAACACCATCAGCCTTGCCATTGCAATTTTTCATCAAGGCTAGCTTTAGCTGAGCATATCATGCTATGTGGCAGGCTCTTAACCCTGGACTTAGCTCATTCCACCCCATACCTGCCCTCTGAGGTTCCACCCCACACCTGCCCCCTGACATTCCATCCCACACCTGCCCTCTGAGGTCCCACCCCACACCTGCCCACTGGCCTTCTATACCACACCTGCCCTCTGAGGTTCCTTTACAGTTTGGAGAACTGGAACACAGCGGAGAGGTGAGCTGGCAGGGAAAGGCTGGGTTCTCTGTGGACAGCATGCCCAGAAACTATTTGCAGCCAAAAAAAGCAATTAGCTCAGGAACAGGTGTGAGTAGTTAAGCAAATTGAAATTCATCTGCTACAAAGAGAAATGAAAGTAAATGGCCTCTTCCTTTATCCATCAATAACTAATTTTTAATTTGGAAGAAGATGAAATACCTAGGATTAGAATCCATCATCATCACCAATGATAAATTATAAACAGTGGAAGCTATTGGGACACTTACTTGTACCCACATTTCTTTTAAAATAGTTTTAAATAGCATTTTCACATTTCCATGCATCTTATTCATTGAAATGTTCTCAGATGGTAATTTAATCTTTGGGTGGCAGTTTTCACTTATCTAGTATTATATTTATAGAGTTCTAAAAATTCTTATAGGAACTTTAAGACACACCAATACAGAGGAGGATCAAGGTAAAACAAATGTGGTGAGGAAGGTGGTGAATACAGTCATAATATTCAATATGTATATGTGAAAATGAAACCAGGTAACTTAAGAGGATGGGTGGAGTTGGGAGAGATGGAGTTGGATGATGGAAGGGGGGACACCGATCAAAGTGTGTTCTACTCATAAACTGACCGGTTGGGTGGTTAGTTGGAGGGCAGTGTGGGGAAGGTTCTCAAGTTGCCTCTGGAGTACTGTTGATAATGTCTAGGAGCAAGTTTATTTTCTCCACCCATTAAAGAATTAAAAGGCCCAAAGTGTTTAGGTAAAAAAAATAAAAAAAGTATACTTGAACTGAGAGGAAAGCCATAAAAGAAAATAGAGAAACTGTTCCTCCAGTGAAGGGTCTAAAGAGGAGTCCAATGAAACCCTCTAGGGAGGCTTTTGCCTTAGTAGGGGCTCCTCCTATATCTCCACCCTTTGGCCCTGTGCTGGTTGCTTGATGCTTTGCACATGTGCCCCTGAGCTTAGCAGGGGCCAGGGAATTATGGGAAAAGCATTTGAGCAGGAGCATTATGTGAAAAAGATGCTCCTTGATGGGATACCTATTATCTGCTACAATTGTTGTCTGCCACTTTTTATTCCTAGTTACCTAACAGTTCCTCTTTCTCGCTCAATATTATTGCAGTTTTCCATGAGTAGAGAGAGAAAGAGGATTTAGGGAAAATGCTATGGTTTGTCTTCTATTTTTTTTTTCAGATACCACCTTTCCATAGCTCTTATATGAATTTTTGACAAAGCGTAAAGTAAAAACAAATTAACACTGAGGTGTTTCCATGCATGCAAGTGTGTCCGTAAGGGCAGCATTACAACAGTGTTTCTTAGAAGGCAGCTCATTCTTTTAAAAAGTTTTATCAGGAGCTGAAACACTCTCCTAATCTCTCAAAATAAAAGACAGGGGAAGCATGCTGGGTGCTGGCGGCTCACCCCTGTAATCCTACTACTCAGATGGCTGAGACTAAGTAAGGATCAATGTTTGAAGCTAGCCTAGGCAGAAAAATCCATGAGACTTTTAGCTACAATTAACCACTACAAAAAAAAAAAAAGTGGAAGTCGAGGTGTAATTCCAGTGGTGAGAGGACACAGACCCTGAAGTTCAAGCTCCAGTACCAGCACACACACAAATAAAGATAAAATCACTAAGCAAGTGGGAAATGAAAAAAACATTGTGGGAAAGATTGTGAAGCAAAAATCTGCCTGAGTTTTGTTTTCTGTCTGTGGAAGGCCATAGTATTGTGATCTAACTTGATATGCAGAGGCTTACAATTATTTAAAAACTACCACTGCTATCACCACCAGCAGCAAACATGGCCTTCCTCATTTACAATAGCATTGTCAGAATCACAAAATCCAAAAACAGTTTTCATTGTGTTGTAAGCTACAGTAAGCCCTAAAAGGATTCACTTGTATCTCTTTAGTTAAATTCACATATGGACAACTGGTCCAAGAAATAAAGCTTAACAACACAGAGGAAATATGGGAAATTGTTTTCTCCCAAGGGAACTTGCTTATCTCCAAGTCTAATTTTTATTTCTTGGCCAAGAAAAGCTAGCAAAATCAGTACTCCAACTTCCTTAATAACATAGAGTGGCCCTTTACACAGCTACTTAAAGATAATTTCAAAAATATTTTTTATTTATTTTTTGTGCTAGTGAAACCTGAGCTAAGACCTCATACTTTCACTTGGCTTTTTCTGCTCAAAGCTGGTGCTCTACCACTTGAGCCACACCTCCATTTTCAGCTTTTTGGTGGCTCACTGGAGATAAGAGTCTCATGTACATTCCTGCCTAGGCTGGCTTCAAACTGTGATCCTCAGATCTCAGCCTCTTAAGTAGCTAGGATTATAGGCATGGGCCATGGAATGTAGCAATAAAAACAACAACAAAACTACCCCATAGGATGAAAGCCCTGGCATGGACTTATGGCAAGTATAATATCCTCTGTGCCCAATTTTGGCTTTCCTAACACATTGTTTCCAAAAGTACAGGGGAGAATTTAAGTGAGAAGAACTGTCCCTTAGGAGCAGGCCTGGCTTGGTGGGTGTGCAAGCATGCTATCTCCAGGAGCCTGACTTCAGATGCACTCTCGTCTTGGGAGGAGGACTCCACTCTTGGTTTCATGATCTGCCATTGAAACCAGGACATAATGGGTCTTCTTTAACTTGTCTTCCAGGAAAAACTGCTTGGCTTTCTACAAAAGATTCCTGTAGACATCAGCAGAACACAGACTGTCTACTTAGTTATATCACAAGCTCAAGACACATTGTGCAGAAAACAACATCCCCCCCCCCAAAGAAATCTGTACCCTTTCTTGTCCTCCAGCTCACAAACAAACAGCAGCGCTTCCTCCTCCCCTCATCCTCCCCTCCCCCTCCATCTCTTCCTCCTCCTCCTTCTTTCTCCTCCTCTTCCTTTCCCTTTTCTTCCTCCTCCTCCTCCTTTCTTCCTCTTCCTCTTCTCCTCCTCCTTAACTCCTTCCTCTTCCTCTTTCTTCTCCCTCTCCCACTTCTTTCTTCTTCCTTTTCTTTTCCATTTCCTCTCCTCCTCCACCTTCTCTTCCTCCCCTCCTCCTTTTCTCCTTCCCTCTTTCCCCTCCTCCTCTTTCTTTTTTTTCCTCCTCCTCCTCCAAATCCCTCTATTACCAATGGATTGTGGAGGTACATTTGAGCTTAGATTTGGACCTCTTGGTCAGTCAGGTCGGCTGTGCAATAAATCCTTTTCTTTTGTAAAACCCAGTGCCATAGCATTGCAAAAGCCAGTGCACATGGAGTAGTAAGCCCTGACTCTGTTACCCTGTCACACTCTTGATATTCTTGATAAGTATGGAGCAAGTAGTCTTCCATTTCAATTTCAAGCTTGGGCCCCACAAAGATATAGCCGAACCTGCCCAAGGGGAGAGGGCAGAGTGGACCTCAGGCTTGTCTGTGAGGAGATGAATTCCTTAACAAGATCATTCTTATAATTCAATAAAACGTGAAGTGTGGTTTTAAATCAAACACATTAGAACAATGTGTTACTGCACAGCGTAGACACTTAATATTGATGAGTGTAATAAATATTTGATGTAGACCAACCAGACTTTTAGATTTTTCTCATTTTGGCTCTGTTTTCTAGAAGAGCTTCCGCACTGAGCTGCCTCATCTGTGTTTCCAGCCACTCATGTGGTCAGATGTCAACCCCAGCAGCTTCTGGGCCTCTACTCCTGGCCTGTTTTTTTCTTTCTATTTAACTTTTTAGTTTAGTTTTTTTTTTTTTTTTGTAACCATCACTGGCTGGAAAAATGGAAAAATGTATTATGGAGAACTTGGGGTCCTCATGAAACTGCCCACCTTTCTGACAATAATTGCAAGTTTAGCAGGAACCCAAAACTATTTAGGGTTTGTGTGTGTGTGTGTGTGTGTGTGTGTGTGTGTGTGTGTGTGTGTGTGCGCACGCGCGTGCACATGTGCATGCGTGTGTGCATGCATGTATGTGCATGTGTGCGTGCATGTATGCATGCCAGGACTGGGACTTGGCCTTCTGCTATCCCTTAACTTTTTCAATCAAGGGTGGTACTGTATCACTTGAGTCACAGCTCCACTTCCAGCTTTTTGCTGGTTAGTAGTCTCTTAGATTTGTCTGCTTGGGCTGGCTTCAAACTTTGATTTTTGGATTTCAGTTTCCTGATAGCCAAGGTTACAGTCATGAACCACTAGTGTCCAGTTGATTTCCATAAGACTCTTTTTCTTCTTTTTTCTCCTCTTCTTCTTCCTCTTCCTCTTCTGGGCTTGAACTCAAGGCCTGGGCACTAGCTCTGAGCCTCTTTATGCTCAAGGCTAGCACTCTACCACTTGAGCCACAGTGCCACTTCTGGCTTTTTCTGAGTAGTTTATTGGAGATAAGAATCTCATGAACTTTACTTCCTGGGCTGGCTTCCATCCTCAATAATCAGATCTCAGCCTCTTGAGTAGTTACAATTACAGGCATGAGCCACTGACCACCCAGCTTGTAGGACACTTATTTCCAATTAACCAGTCAAAAACTGGAAAAGGAGCTGTAGCTCATAGTGGTAGAGCACTAGCCTTGAGCAAAAAAAGCTGAGGGACAGTGCCCAGACCCTGAGTTCAAAGCCCTGTGACTGACAAAAAACAAAACACAAATATCAAGTGGATGTGTGACTCAAGTTGTAGAGTGCCAGCTTGGAGCCAAAAAGCTAAGCAAGAGCATGAGTCTCTGAGTTTGAGCCTCACTACTGGCATACACAGCCCCCAACCCCCCACAAGCACAAGTAATATTTAAATTACAAGGCAACAAAACTATTTTTTTCATGCATGTTATGAATCCTTTGGTAAACTTCTGTCTTTGAAATATCTGATCATTTATACAGGATATACCTGAATAGGACATAGCCTCGGCTGAACAAGCCTGCTCAGTGCTGGGAGGTCACCACGCTGGGCCAACGGCCAGAATGGTGGGTCCTGCAGTGGGGGAGGGAGGCGGGCTCTGCTTATAATTCAACAATGGGATCTGATGGGGGAGAGGACTGTTGGTGGATGGAATATTACCAGAGAAACAGCAATAAGGAGGATTCTTCTTGCCCTGAACTATTAAGGATTCTTGCGGAAACCAAGCCAAGGTGAAAAGTCACCACCTGGGGTGAGGGCAGAGGATGAAGAACTCCATCAGATACTGAGCATGATCTGAAGAAGAGATTGGAAGCTTCTTGCCAAGCAGACTTAGCAGGGTTCTTTGCTTAAACTGATTTTGCCTAACTCCACCAACATCCTGGGCCTTTAAGAGAAAGGCTGACTATGGCTGAGTCAAGCAAAGAGTCTTTGTTTGCAATTATTTGACATTTGTTTTATGAAAATACCTACTTGCCCTTGATTTATTTTTAGTTGTGTCCTAATATCTTTCAGGACTATGTTCTATTTAATTTGCATGAGTGACTTGATCTGTATGAGCCTCAGAGAGGTTCTTCTGTAATAATTTATGTCTTAAATTACTCTTGAGTGGACAAAAGGTATCTTAGAAGGTACTATTCCTCTAATTACTGAATCTTTAAAAATAATGAGGGACTAAGTAACAAGAATTAAATCTAATTTCCTTTTGGGCCTCTTTATTAGGCAAGACAAGTGTTTCACACTCTAAGAGAGAAGCAGGCGGCTTGATAGACTGGGTACACCAATGAGCATTTCCAGCTGCAAGAACAGTAGTGAATCAGGAAACGATAAAGCTACCAAATTTTATTTATTTATTTTTATGCTGCTCTTGGGGCTTGAACTCAGGCCTGGGTACTGTCCCTTACTGTCTTTTTGCTCAAGCCTGGTGCTCTACCACTTGAACCACATGTTTACCTCCAACTTTTTGCTGGTTAATTGGAGATCGGAGTCTCTTGGACGAGTTTGCCTGGGCTAGCTTCTAACTTTGATCCTCAGATCAGCCTGCTGGGTCTCTGGGATTACAGGCATGAGCTGCGAGCACTTGGCAATAGGTTTGGAAAATATTTACTTATTGGTTATCTTTGAGAAGACTTGATTATCTCACAACAGATATTCCTTTACTTACAACAATTTCATGCTAATCAATGCATTGTATGTTGAAACACATTAAATATTCCTACTCCCTCAGACCTCCTAGTGAACTTTGCAGTTAAACACCAAGTATTAAAGAGTATCCATTGCCATCCACATGATGGCGTTGCTTCAGAAAGACTCAAATTAGAAGTATGAATTCTGCAAATGCATGTTGCTCTATCCCCATTGTCAGGTTGAAAAATTCTAAGTGGAGCCATGGTAAATAGGGTATATTTTTTTGGGGGGGTCCAGTTGTGGGGCCTGAACTCTGGGGTCTGGGCACTGTCCCTCAGCTCTTCAGCTCAAGGCTAGCGCTCTACCACTTAAGCCACAGCACCACTTCCGGCTTTTTTCTGTTTGCTTATGTGGTGCTGAGGTCTATTTTGAGTGAATCCCAAATTCACTGTCCCACCTAAGTGGAATAGAGATGCCACCCAAACTTGGGGAAAGCATGGCAGGCCTCTCTGTGCTATAAAACCTGGAGTCCCAGTGAGGTTCTTTTCATCTCTTTTTTCTGTTCTTTTTCTGGAGTTTGGCTCTCAGTCCTGGCCACTCGCTATTATCCTGGGAAACTCTGCTGCTGCTTCAACTAAACCAGAAAATGACTCAGACAAGGGGGAGGGAAAGGGCTATGCTTCCTGCACCAGTGAATACAGTCTAATTTGAGAAAAAAGTTTGCTGTCTATAGAAATCTATGATTGCACTGCCTACACTGGGTTGAAATAGTGTCTCTAGAAAGCCTCTATGAATTATGGGTAAAATGATACATTAGCCTATCAATGATAGTCCATTATACCTTCTATCATCTCTGTAAGCACGAGTTCATGGTGGTATTAGCTGCTAACCTTATTTAGGAACCCTATTTATTTTGTGTCAGTACTCAGGGCCTGGGCACTGTCCCTTAGCTTTCTCCCTCAGGTATGGCACTCTACCACTCTAACCACACCTCCACTTTAATCATTGGAGAAAAATCTCAGATTTGTCTGTCTGGGCTGGCTTTGAACTGCAGTCCTCAGTTCTCAAGATTCCTGAGTAGCGAGGATTACCTGACTGACTCTGATGCCCAGATAGGAAGCTCTCATCTTATGGTATTACACACAATATTTGAAAGCTTTGGTCCTGCAGCCCTGCTTATTAGCACATTTTATTATGAAGTCCTCTATTATGGTTTTATTAAAGGCAGAGTAGAGGCTGCAGTGTGCTGTGTGTTGAGGCACACAGGATGGGTGGGAGGCCCAGGTATGGCTGTTACAGCTAAGGAGGGTTAAAAGGTTCAATGGAAGGTTGAAGACAGGATGCTTGGTTTATTTGAAGTCCAGTTTGTTTACCAGTCACTGATTTCAAGTCATCCAAAACTAAACGAAGTGAAAAGCATCCTGCCTTGAAATATGCTTGTTCTTAATTGAGTTTCCACTACTCAGATATGTTTTATTTCATATGTATTATTATTATTGCCTATACTAGGACTTGAAATCAGGGGCCTGGGGACTGTACCTTAACTTTTTTGCCCAAAGCTGGTGCTCTACCACTTGTCCCCCAGCTCCACTTCCTGCTTTTTGCTGGTTGATTAGACCTGAGTGTCTCTTGGACCTTCCTGCCCAGACAGGCTTTGAATCATAATCCTCAGATCTCAACCTCCTGAGTAGCTATTAAGTGGATTTGTTTTGTTTTTAAAACAACTTGGGGGTAGTAAAGACCCACCTAAATGCTCAAGCAGAAAAATAATTTCTGCTCCATATATCATTACTTTTTTCTAATTTACTTTCTGTGAACTGAGTTTTTCTTTAACAATGAGTTGGGTTTTTTTTAAAGGATTATTGAGAGAATAACAATAGACTGATGTCTTTTTACTTAAGTTTTTTTCTGTATGGATCTGTGAAATTCCCTGTAACATAATTAACATACCATGGGAATTTGCAAGGGTCCTAAAAAATTAAGAGATTTTTTTTTCTTCACCTTGGAGAAATTCAAGCAATCATCCTGATAGATATAACTGGTTTACATATTTTAATTTGTACTAAAAGAGAGGGGGTTAGAGAACAACCTTTTAGAAAGAAAGGAAATTTAAGAGCCTGAATTCTGAGGTTTTTTTTGTTTGCTTTTTGTGTGTTTTGTTATCCCCAGTTTTATAAAATGTATACTGGCTATGTAGGTGCAATTCAAACACACCTAAGACAGGGATATAAGTCAGACTTCAGAGACCCAGTTAGGAAGAAACTTTGTTGCAATTTGTCCTATCCAATTGTCTTCAAGGAAAGTAAAATATAAAAGGAGGAGAAATGTTTCAAGACCGGAGTCAGAGTGTCCAGAGCCAAATTAAAAAAAAAAAAAATCAAACCTGGAACTTCCTACAAGAATGTGGAGAAAAAAAAATGGGTAAAGAAGCCCCACTGGGTGCTTATAATCCTAGCTACTCAGGAGGATGAGATCTGAGGATTCCAGTTCAAAACCAGTCTGGACAGACAAATCCAAGACTCATATCTCTAATCTGCAACAAGCCAAAAGTAGAGCTCTGGCTCAAGTCGTAGAGCACCATCCTTAAGCGAGAAAGCCAAGGGAGAGAGGCAAGTGAAAGAGTAAGGCCTTGAGTTCAAGGCCCAGTCCCGGTGGGGACTTGTGCGGCACCCTGGGCCCCTGCTAACACTGGGTCAGAGCCCCGCAAGGCTTTGGAGAGGTAGCTTTGGGGTTCTGGGAGCCTGGGATGTGGCTCCCGCTGCGGGTGACAGGAGCCCGCACCCCCCAACCCTGGACCTCGCACCCGCTCAAACGGCCCGGGCAGCGGTGGCGGAGTGCGCCCTGGGCGGGATCCTGGTTTTCCCCCCTGGCCCCGAGCTGGGGTGGACTAGGGGGTACGTCCTGGGCGGGACCCCGCGTCCTCCCCGCCGTCCCCCGTCGGGACAGGGGCGGGGGCGCCGGCGCGCGCGTGCGCGGTGCGGCGGCGGCGGCGATGGCGGGGAGGCGGGGGCGCCGCTGTTTATGTGCGGCGGGGCCGAGGCGGCGGCGCAGGCGGCGGCGGAGCGCGGGGCGCCCGCGTGGTCCAGCGCTCGCCGCGCCGTGCCAGAGGCCGCCTGCGGACCGCCGCCGCGCGCAGCTCGGGCCCCGGCCGGGGAGGATGCCAGACGCCCGGCCGAGGCCGGCGCAGCGGGCGTGTGCGCGATGGTGGCTAGCGCCGGAGCCCGCGGCGGCGGCGGCGGCGGCGGCGGGGACCGCGCGTCCTCCCGGCGGGCCGGCCATGGGCTGGCGCCGAGTGCGGCCGGGGCCGGGGCCGCGGCGCTGCTGGCCGGGGCCGGCTGCCTGTGCCACGCCGGCTCCCTGCGCGGCGAGTTCGTGCACGACGACGTGTGGGCCATCGTGAACAACCCCGACGTGCGGCCCGGCGCCCCGCTGCTCCGCGGCGTCTTCGCCGACGACTTCTGGGGCAAAGGCATGGCGGAGAACAGCAGCCACAAGTCCTACCGGCCGCTGTGCGTGCTCACCTTCAGGTGAGCCCCGCCGCCCGCCGCGCCCGCGCCCCTTCCCGCCCGCCGGGCTCGCGCCGGGGGGGGGGGGAAATCGGGGCGAGTTTCTCCGGCGAGGCGCGCGCGCCGCCCGGGCCGCCCCAGCACCCGGCCCCCGCGGGGCGGTCGTCCGGCGGGAGTGGCGCGGGCGGCGGGCGATGTCGTTCCCGGATCCGCGGCTGGTTGGCCGCTGGGGACGGGGCGGCCTCCTGGGGAGCGGCGCGGGGGAGCCTCGGGCCGGGAACGGGACGTACCGCGCCCCCACCCCGCCTCGGCCCCGCGCCCCTGCGCCCCTGCGCCCCTGGCTGGTCCGGGGTCGTCTTGGATCCACCCAAGTCACTCCGGATTCTGCACTTGTTGTAGGTGCACGGAGCGCGCGGGGTCCTTTGGGGACCGTGGAGTCCCCGCTGAAATACCCCCCACTCCCAGCATAGCTTCCCAGAGTCATGATTCAGCATCTTTGGGGTGAATAGGTGGAGAGGGAATGGGGAGCAGGGCAGATTTCGGAGGGTGGAGGGCTGCCTCAGATTTAGAGAGAGCTGGCACCGTGGAAGAGAGAAGCGCCTTCGCCTGCATCCCCAGCTCGACTCCATCCCTTAGCGCCGCAGCTCAGCTTCGAAGCTTGTTGCAACGCGCAGGACCAACGGACTCCGTGAAATCATGTCGGCTCTGTGCTGTCGGTGGTTGAAGTCTTTTTCCAAGGGCGTAAGGGCCCCGGGGACGGGTCCCAGCAGGCGTGGGGCTCTGATGGCCTAGCGGGGGGAAACTGGACACTGGCTTTTGACTTCATTCTTCCAACTAGAAGTACCGCATTTTAAGCAGGGGTAGAAAAGGACACATTTGGCCATAACGAGAATACATGTTTATCCATCTGGAAAAGTTGGACGAGCTTTCAACTGAAAGGTAACCGTAGCTGCCGAGCAACTTGATCAGTACTTTCAAGTTTCTAAATGTTTTGCTCTCTGTGTGTGCTTTGCTGTGTGTGTTAGTACTAGGGCTTGGACTCAGGGCATTATGCTCTACTTCTGGCTCTTTGCTAGTTTATTGGAGATAATAGTCTGGTGGATTTTCCTGCTGGCTTTTAAACAGGATCCTCAGTTCTCAGCTTCCCAAATAGCTAGGAACTGAGTTAGGAACTGAGATCCAGTCTATGGCTCAAATGTTTCTTAAGGTCTCTTTAGATGGCATGTATACCAGTGTACCATATTTCTTTCTGTATGATAAGAGTCTTGCTCTGAAACCCAGGCCAGCCTTGAACTTGAGATTCCCTTGCCTTAGCCTCTTACTGCTGGTCTACACCACAATTCCTGTGATTTTCATTTATTACAGGAGACTTGCTCATTAATTTGAAGCTGTGGGAGAGCACAGTATGAGGTATGCTGGACTGAGGACAGCCGTGGAACCTGCCTTGGTCCCTGGTCTGAGCTTTACATTAAAAAAAAAAATCAGAGTTAAATATCTGTGAATACTTGCTGGAGGATGGGAAGAATTTCAGGTGTTCACTCCAGAAAATGTTGCAAAGTTTCTGATGGAAATGCATGAGTAGAGGCCAAAGGAATGGAGAAGGGAAGAAGGGAAAGGACTAGGCCATTAGTAAAGTAGGGGTAGGTGAGGACAGGGAAGGAAGAAAATTTGTGGTGATCATTGATTATAAGAGGCTCTTGCTGTCTACAGTGCAGATACCTTGCTCATATTATCTTACTTGGAATGAAGAGATGTACTTTTTTCTGTGTGTGTGTGTGTGTGTGTGTGTGTGTGCCAGTATGTGCCAGGTCTGGGGCACTGCCCCTTAGTCTTTTTGCTCAAAGTTGGCACTCTGTCACTTGACTTTTACTTCCAGCTTTTTGCTGGTTATTTGGAAATAAGAGACTCAAAGACTTTCCTTCCCATGGCCTTCAGATCTCAGTTCCTAAGTACTTAAGGTTACGGGCATAGCCACTAGCACCCAGCTAAGAGAGATTATTTTTGGAAAATTTAATTGCAAATCTAGAAAGCAACACAGTACTAGATAGAAATGGGTAGGAAAGAGAAAGAATTAAGTTTCTCTTCATAAAGAACATTAGCTAGGGCTGGGAAGGTAGCTCAGTGGTAGAGTACTTGCCTTGCATGCATGAGGTGCCCTGGGTTCGATTCCTCAGCAACACATAAGCAGAAAAAGCCAGAAGTGGTACTGTGGCTCAAGTGGTAGAACGTTAGCTTTGAGCTGAAGAGCTGAGGGACAGCGCTCAGGCCCAGAGTTCAGGCACAACCAAAAAAACAAAAACAAAACCCAACAAAAAAATTAGCTAGTCTATCTTTATGCATAGGTGTTGATTTAAATAATTTAAGTAGTTTCTCTGCATTGTCACCTGAGTTGAAACCATACCTAGTACAGTAGCATAAAGCTGGAGTACACCCATGCCCCATATAGCTCTTCAGGAATGTGGATGGCAGGTCAGACAATCATGTTTATTAATTGATCAGGATGAACTAATCAATGGCGGAGATGCTTTACTCTAGAATATGTTTTTATGATTTTAGTTTTAGGTGGTTGACAGAAACATAGTTGAAGGCATTTTAAATATGTGCTGACCATTTGAAACTATCTTAAATTATGTTTGAGCAAAATCTTTGAGACTTAAAAACTTTTTTTTTTCTTTGCCAGTCCTGGGGCTTGAATTTAGGGCCTGAGTTCTGTCCCTGAGCTTCTTTTGCTCAAGGCTATAGCATTCTACCATTCGAGCCACAGCGCCACTTCCAGCTTTTACTGTTTATGTAGTACTGAGGAATCAAACCTGGAGCTTCATGCGTGCTAGGCAAGCACTCTACCACTAAGCCACATTCTCAGCTTGTTAAAACTCATTTTTAAAAACTTTTATTTTTGAGATAGCTAAGTATATGTTCCTCTAGGTAATATTTTAGAAATCTCATTTATCCCATGCTCTTTGGTAACATCTTGTATAGTACAGAAAAATATCCCAGCTGGAAACTGAAGCTGATAGAATCTCCAGCTTTTACTTAGATTTTGTGAGTTTTACATGTATTCTTTTTAGTTTGTTTTGGTAAGTGTATATTTGGTTCTGTGTGTACATTACTGAGACCTCCACTTTAGTGGAGATCCATAGAACAGTTTCATCATGAGGATAGTTCATGCTCTCAGCAGCAGTGAACACTAAGCTGTAACAACCACCTAATCTATAAAACCCCCCTCTTACCCACAACTACCACCATTTCTCCAGCTCTGTAATTTTGCCATTAGTATAGAATTATATAATTTTGCCTCTATTATGTAAATGGAATCATGTGACATTCAATTTATTGAGATTGGCCTTTTATTTTTCCATTGAGAATCTTTGGATCTTTATTCAGTTTGTTGCATGTATGAATAATTTGTTCCTTTTTACTGCCCAGTAGTATGTCATTGTAACCAATCATCTATTGAGGACATCTGGGTTGTTTTCACTTTAGAGCTATTACAAATAACAGTGATAAAATACTCATTTATAGGTTTTGTACAAACAAATGTTTATTTTTCTAGGGAAAATTCCCAAGTACAATGGTTAGATCTATTGTGGTTACATGTTTAATTCTTTATGAAACTGTGTGACTGTTTTCCATACATTACTGCCAGCATTGTATGAGTGAGTCAGTTTTTCCCTTCCTAGACAGCCTTCAATATTTTTTTTTCTTTTTAATTTTTTACATCATTCTGTTATTCTGACAGGTGATAGTGATACTTCACTACGGGTAGTTTTTATTTCCTCAGTGGCTGGTGATGTCAAACATCTTTTATGTGTGTGTGTGTGTGTGTGTGTGTGTGTGTGTGTGTGTGTGTGTGTGTGTGTGTGTGTGTTTTATTGTAAAGATATGTACAGAGGGGTTACAGTTACATGAGCAAGGTAATGAGTCCATTTCCTATTGAGTATTGTTACTCCTTTGTTTTTCTTTTCAACACAGTGTCTTGTACATCTCATTGTTACAATGGGTCATCCTGTGTCCTTATTTCAGCATTTGGTTATTTACATTCCCCTCCCCAAATTAGAAAAATTCAAATACCTTTTCTTATGTTTATTTGTCCTCTTTAATCTTGGAAAGTGTGCCTTTGTGGTTTTTGTCCATTTTCTTTGTGTGTGCGTGTTGGCGGTGTGGCTTAAGCTCAGGGCTTCACATTACTTGGCTTTTTCACTCAGGGCTGCCACTCTACCACCTGAGCCACAGCTCCACTTCTGGCTTTTTGCTGGCTAATTGGAGACAGGAGTCTCATGGGCTGTCCGGCTTTGGCCCTCATGAATCCACACGCGAGCCACTGGCACTGATTCCGGTGCATCTCTACTGCAGATAAGTCTCATATTGCTTCTTCATGAGATCATGGCTAAGGGCAGGCAGGAATATTTCTAGACCCTGTTAGAGCAGAACCAAAACCTTTGTGAGAACTTAATCCGCAGCAGTAATTGTTCTTTGGTTGTGCCTCAGAGGCACAACCAAACCTCACCTCCTTCACCTCCATGGCCTGCTTGTGTGAACCAGGAACTGACACAGAACCAAAGTTTGTGATGACTGACACATCTCTTGAAAAATGGCCTTGATTGATTGGAAATGTACACAGCTTGTTAATTTTCTCTTTCCCCCTTTTCCTCTTGGTGAGTGAGGGCAGGTGTGACTCAACAAGAACTATTGTTAAAGCTGGAAAACTAAGATAGGTTAAAAGACCACACAGTGTGGTTCTCCTTCCATGTGTGGGCCTGAGATGATAATTTGCTATAAAGTTGGTAGGTTTTCTTTTTCTCTTCTCTTTTTTTTTTTTTTAACTGGTGCTGATGTTTGGGTTTGAAGTCAGTGGTCCTTACATTCTCACTTGCTTTTTCACTCAACACTTGTGCTCTACCATCTGAGCCATAACTCCACTTCTGGCTTTTTTTTCTGGTTAGTTGGAGGTAAGAGTCTCACAAACCTTCCTTTCTGGCTTTGTTCCTCAGTCCTCCTGTTTCAGCCTTCTGGGTAGCTAGAATTACAGGCATGAACACCAGCATCTGGCTGCTATACAGTTTTATTTTATTGATTGCTGCTGCTGCTCCTCCTCCTCCTCCTCCTTCTCTCTCCTCCTCCTCCCTCCTCTTCCTCCTCCCTCCTCCCTCCTCCCTCCTCCCTCCTCCCTCCTCCCTCCTCCCTCCTCCCTCCTCCTCCCTCCTCCCTCCTCCTCCTCCTCCTCCTCCTCCTCCTCTTCTTCTTCCTCTTCTTCTTCTTCTTCTTCTTCTTCTTCTTCTTCTTCTTCTTCTTCTTCTTCTTCTTCTTCTTCTTCTTCTTCTTCTTCTTCTTCTTCTTCTTCTTCTCCCTTCTCCCTTCTCCCTTCTCCCTTCTCCCTTCTCCCTTCTCCCTTCTCTTTTCTCTCTTCTTTTTTGGTCCTAGTCCTAGGGCTTGAGCTCAGGGCCTAGGCACTGTCCCTGAAATTCTTTTCCTCAAGGCTAGCACTCTACCACTTGAGCCACAGTACCACTTCTGACTTTTTGAGTAGTTTATTGGAGATAAGAGTCCCATGGACTTTCTTGCCTGGGCTGACTTTGAACTGCTGTCTTTAGAGCTCAGCCTCCTGAGTAGCTAGCATTGCAGGAGTAAGCCACCATCATCCCGATTATTGATTGCTTCAGTTGCTGCTACAAATCCTTAGAGTGGAGTGGGTGGTTTAAAATGTCAGAGCCAAAAAGTAGAATATCTTAATATATGCAGCTGTTAAGTGTTGTGTATGTGTGTGTGTGTGTGTGTGTGTGTGTGTGTGTGTGTGTGTGTTTATAGAGGTGATGTACAGAGTGTGTGTGTGTTTTTCTGTAATAGTTGTGTCTTGCACTAACCAATCAAAAAGTAAGCATGAGCCTCCATACTCTAAACCTGAAAGAAATGATGAAATGGGCTTTTTGATTGTACTACTATGAGATTTCATTTTGAGGCAGTCTTGTTCCTTTTTTATTTTATTTTATATATATTTTTTTGCCGGTCATGGGGCCTGAACTCTGGGCCTGGGCTCTGTCCCTCAGCTCTTCAGCTCAAGGCTAGCACTCTACCACTTGAGCCACAGCACCACTTCCTGCTTTTTCTGCTTATGTGGTGCTGAGGAATTGAACCCAGGGCCTCATGCATGCAAGGCAAGCGTTCTACCACTGAGTCACCTTCCCAGCCCCAGTCTTGTTCCTCTGTGGGTAATAAGTTTGTTTTCTGTTGATCCTAAGGGGCAAGTGAAGTTGGGCTAGGATGTTTAACTAAGTTTTCTAGGATGTTCAGTGATGGAATGGACCATGGAAAAAATTGGACTAGAGGCCATAATGATTTTATGGAGAAAACGCATTTGAAAATTTTCTATGAAGCTGAGGTTTATCCTAGAAACCCCTAGAAACAGAGGTTGTGATTGTCATCTGGCAGGATGTTCGGGAGATAGAAGATAAGCTTAAATGACAATCTGTAGTGTAGGAGGAAAAGAAGGAGAGGACTCTATTTCTGTATCCAGGGTTTCAATAAATGAGGCTCTGAATAGAGGCTTGGGATTCACCTTCTGAAGCAGTCTTATTTATTTATTTTTAAATCAACAAATATCTTTTCTTTGGAACTCCATTCCTATTTTTTCCAGTCACTCTGAGAGATGGGGACTGGCTAGGGTAGTCGACTCATGTAATCCCAGCACTTATGAGGTTGGGCATGAGGGTCATGGACTGTGTAGACCAGTCTCCATAGCAATACCCCGTCTCAGGAAAAAAAAATTGGTACAATAATAAAATAAGGACAGGAAATGCTTTGCCTATGGTGAGATGTGGTTTTTGCTCTCCCAAGTCCTGTTTGATCTGAATGCTGGCACTGCTCTGCCTCTGGCTGCCCCTCCCCAGCCTTCTGGGGCCCTTGTTCCTTCATCTGCCAGAGCTGCCGCCACCAAGGGCCTTTGCCCATGAATGCTCTTCTCTAGATCTGCCTGTGTTTGTTCCCACATACTCCATCTCAGAGCCCTTCTCTGGCCACCAGGTCTAAAAGAGCCATCATTCTTCCATCTTGGGCTTTCTAAAATGCCGCTTTGCTTCCATAGGCTCCTTGCTGTCTGCTGTTATTTTTTGTCATTGGTTTCAGTGACCCATGCTGCAGCTCAGATGCCACGAGGTGTATCTTTAGGACATTGCCTGGCTTGCAAAACAGGGGTCAAAAGTCACTGTTGAAAGAATGAGTATTCTTTTGCCAGTTACAAATGAATCTAAATACAAACTAGTGCATCAGTCATTTTTACGAATGCTCAACCTTTCAGGTAACTATTACGAGAGGGCTGCCCTTAAAATGTGCGGGTAAAGTCTGCTCAGTTTCTTTCTTAATTTACCTTCTTTCTTCCTCTGAAAAGGGAAAAGTGGAGGCAGACAAGGAGTTTCCCTGGATGCAGTCAGAAGGGCCCTGCTTATTGGAGGGTAGGACAGCTTTGGCTCTGAAAGGGATGATAGTGGTTTTCTGCTGTAATCTGTGGATCTGGACCTCACTGGAGAGAAGGAAGTCTTTAGCTCTTTCAGATCCTCCTCATCTCGAGTGACACCAGAACCCACTGTGCTTACACAGGGGTGGGTGTCTGCTGCAAAGTTCAAGGCTAGAAACAACAGCTCTGAGAAAATTCCCAGAATTATAGGAGGTTCTCTGCCTGCCCTCAGGAGCTAAAATTATCTGTGTGAGTGTCCTTTTTTTCTAAAGAAAGGCCTTTTTCATTTTCAGTTTTTTTTTTTTCTCCTTCAGCCAGTAAGATAGACATGGAACATCATTTTGCATTAAATGATAGACAGAGACCTCACTCTACTTTGTCAGAGGAGCTAGCCTGACTGTGGCTTCCTCTCTAGTATTGTTTAGCATTTGTTTTTATTTTTATTTTTTTAGTGCTGAGTTTGATCTCAGGATTTTCTTTGCTAGGCAGGTGTGACTGACTACCTCTAGAGCTGGACTAACTCCAGCTCATTTTCACCTGATTATTTTGAGATAGTGTTTTGTTTTATGTCAGGGTACGTCTGTGGACCTTGATTCTCCTATTTTTACCACCCTTTGCAGCTGGGATGACAGGCATACACCACCATACCCAGCTTTTTTTTCTACTGAGATGAACTCTCACAAACTTTTATCCAGACTTGCCTGGAATCATGATCCTCGTGATCTCAGCCTCCTGTATAGCTAGGACACTCTATATGAACCATTGCACCAGATATTTAATAGTTGAGTATGAGGTCTTTAAATATTCTGCCTGGGCTTCCTTTAACTGAGATCCTCCTTATCTCTGCCTCCCAAATAACTAGGATTACAGGCATGAGTCACTGGAACCTTGAAATTTGTCTGGTCTTTGTTTTGGATGTCTGGGAAGGAATGGAATGCATAAGTGTTAGGAATTTCTCCCTTTTGCCTTGCAGACTCATAGATCTAGCATAGCTGAGTTATGCTGAAAGCAGGTGACTCCTGGCAGGTCCCTGGTGGTTTCAGCATGAAGGTTGGCCATGCTGCAAAGACTAGGCTCACAATCAGCGAGTTGTGGCATGGAGCCATGCGATCGCTGTCTACTCTTGGGATTAAGTTCAACCCTGTAGCCATGTGTTAATCAATCATGCCTATATAATGATGTTCCAATCAAACCTTGGACCCCAAAGTTTCCAGCACCTTCCTGGTAGGCAGCCCTGTATTGACATGCTGGGTGTGAGACAGCCTGGTCACAGTGTGTTTGTATTTTGGCCTCTCCCAGACCTTGTACCCAGGTGCTCTTCCTTTGGTCATGAGATGTGCCCTTTGTGACTAAATGACAGGTGATTTCCTTAATTCTGTGAGTTGTTCTAGTGAATTTTGGAACTGATAGTAGTGGGAAAGACCTAGCTTTTCTTTCTTTTTCTTTTTTCTTTTTCTTTTTCTGTTGTTGGTAGCACTCAGGGCCTGGGATCTGTCCCTTAGCTTTTTTACTTAAGTCTGTCACTCTACTGCTTGAACCATACCTTCTGACTTTTTGCTGGCTGCTTGGAGATGAGAGTCTCACAGACTTTTGTCCCCAGGCTGGCTTTGAACTGTGATCCTCAGATCTCAGTCTCCTGAGTAGCCACTATCACCGGCAAACACATACTCTTAAAACAAAAATTTACTGGAAAATGATGCCTTGGTTCTAATTGGCTATTTTTATTATTTGCTGATTTTCTTCTGGAACTTGTTGCCTATTTACATGTCCTAGCCACAGTTTTCTCCCTTTGTTGTTGTTTGTTTGTTTTTGGTGATGTCATAGGACTTGAACTCAGGGCCTGGGTGCTGTCACTGAGCTTTTTTTTTTACTCAAGGCTACCACTCTATCACTTACAGCTCCATTTCTGTGTGTGTGTGTGTGTGTGTGTGTGTGTGTGTGTGTGTGTGTGTGTGTGTGTGTGTGTGTGTATGTGTGTGTGTGTGTGTGTGTGTTTTGTAATTAATTGGAGAGAGGAGTCTCACAGACTTTCCTGCTTGGGCTAGCTTCAAACAGTGATCCTCAGATCTCAGTCTCCTGAGTTGCTAGGATTACAGGTTTGAGAGACCTGTGCCCGGCTTCTTCCCTTTCTTTAGCATGGTCATTTCTTCCAGTGCTAAGGAGACAGGATGAAAATTTGCACCCTCCTGGGGAACCCCTTCCTCATAGCCAGGAGACATTATGGTCAGCTGAGCTCAAAGCCAACCCTGACAATTGCTTTTGTTCAGAGTGCTAGGCACCCTGGTTGCCCTGCTGATTGCATTGGTGCCTGTAAATTCCATCATTTGGTTCTTTGGATACATTAAGTGATAATGATTTGCTGATTTATTTCTAGTACTGGAGGGAATGCAGAAGAGGAGCCTCCAAGACGATTGAGGGCCAAAGGGATTTGCCTGAGAGGAAAAATGAGCAGAACCAGATGTCGTTGTTTGTTGGTTGAATAATCTAAGATGACTACGGAAACTGCTCAGGAGCACTGGAGAGCTGTAGTAAGAGCAAGAGGTAGGGGAAGACAGATGAACACAGCAGAATGGGGGAGGGCCTCTGTACTGGGCTGTGGAAAGCTGGCAGGCAGGCAAGCGATAGGGAAACCATCACTAACTATGTCATACACCAGGAACAAACAGTGAAGGGGCACGCCTCACTTTTCTTTTTCCTTGGGTAAGTTTTTACTAGAAAAGAATGTGTATTGGTTTAGTGCTGGGAAAAAAAAAGAAGTCTGACTATTGCTGGTCAACTTGCTAGTTTATATAGCTTTCCCTTCCACTTTGAGACTGCATCTCTTGGCCCTGAGGATCACTTGCCTTCCATTAATTGGGTTGCTTGGGGGCAGATCTATTGCCTTGCAATAGATTCAGTTGCTGTAGCTTGCAGACAGGTGCCTGAGAAGCCTGGGAACCACTGGGAGTCACTGGAAGCTGGAATGCACGATCTCCTTGGCATAAAGAAGTAGTCTGCAGTTTCAGCGAGTGTCAGGAGACTTCCATACTTACTGCCACCATATACTGATCATTTCCCCATTGCATCCTGGGAGAGGCCAAGTGGTTGGATTCCCCTTTCCTGAGATGTGGAGAATTTCATTATTGAGGGAGCATCCCAGCTTGGGAGTGCTGTGGTGGTTCTTTTCTGGTGGGCTGATGTGGAGGAAGGACGCTGCATCTGAGGTGGGTATTTTAGAAGACAGGAAGACAGTGATGGAGCTCTAGCTGCCCAAGACAAGGTGGTACATGTTCCCTTGTAGCCAGCAGGAATACAGCGGTCATCAAAATAGTTTGCCAGTAGGGGTAGTGGGTAGTTAATCTTGTCCCTAGGAATGAACTAGATGCACAGCCTTGTTGTTCGATCTGTAGGTTTAGAAAAACTCTAGGTTGATGGCCAGGAACAGACTGAGTCATCACAATGGAAACCTCTTACCCACTTTCCAGACCAGCACTAGTTGATGGAAGTAGAGTCCTTAGGAGTGGAGCTGAGGACTATGAGGACTCTCCTATGTGCCCCAGGATAAATATTGGTCTCTATGGTTGGAGATGGCTTATGTGATAGGGTGCTAGCCAGTGAGCGGAAGCAGCAGGTACTGAGTTTGAGTCCCAATCTTGCACCTGAAAAAAAAGAGAAAATATCTCTATCTGTATAATATAGCTTGTGTGTGTGTGTGTGTGTGTGTGTGTGTGTGTGTGTGTGTGTGTGTGTGTGTGTGTGTGTGTGTGTGTGTGTGTGTGTGTGTGTGTGTGTGTGTGTGTGTGTACCTGAATAGTGATTTTTTGTGTGTGTGTTCTGGTCCTGGGGCTTGAACTCAGGCCTTAGATACGATCCTTTGGCTTTTTTTTTTTTTTTGCTCGAGTCTAGTGTTCTACACCTGAGCCACAGTTCCACTTCCAGCTTTTTGCTGGTTATTTTGAGATAAGAGCCTCATAGACTTTCCTGCTGGGCTGTCTTTGAATTTGATCCTCAGATCTCAGCTTTCTGAGCAGCTAGGACTCTAGGTTCCTGGTTCTAAATAGCTATTTTCAAAGAAGAAAATTAAAAGAGAGTAATGGACTTTATTTTCCACTCCTAATGGAAGTGGGGCAGGGGGAGCCAAGGATCCTTCCCTCCTTCCTCTTTGGTGCCAGAGAGTGTATCTATGTAACTTTTCCTGGGCAGGAATGTGGCCTTGTGGGGGAACAGCTGATCTAGTTGCTGTGAGCTTATGACTCCACTTTTCTGGCCAGCTTTATAAGAAGGTGGAGGAGGGCTGTGGTAGAGTGCTTGCCTCGCATGCATGAGGCCCTGGGTTCTATTCCTCAGCACCACATAAGTAGAAAAAGCCAGAAGTGGCGCTGTGGCTCAAGTGGTAGAGTGCTAGCCTTGAGCTGAAGAGTTGAGGGAGAGCGCCCAGGCCCAGAATTCAGGCCCTATAACCGACTTTAAAAAAAAAAAAAAGGTAGAGGAATCCCAGAGGGGGAAGGGGTGATTTGTGCTCATATTTGCCAAACCTTGGAAGGTTTTCAGATACTCGGAGATGTATTAAGAGTTTCTGGGAAAAAGTGTTTAATTTTCTGCTGCTTGTCTTATTTTTAAGTGATAAATGAAGTCTAAACTAAATAAAATGAAAGATTAAAATTAGAAGGGAAATATCGTTTACAATATCCAATATAATGCACATCATGTGTTTATTCAGTAAAGTTTCATTTAGAATCTACTGGGTGCTAAGTAAGATGGATGTAACAGTGGAAAGAAATGAACTTCTAACCTATAGAAAAGGGATGGTAACTTTGTGTGTGTGTGTGTGTGTGTGTGTGTGTGTGTGTGTGTGTGTGTGTGTGTGTGTGTGTGAGAGAGAGAGAGAGAGAGAGAGAGAGAGAGATGATTCTGAAAGTGCTGGTCTTGGGGCTTGAACTCAGGGCCTGGGTGCTATCACTGAGCCTTTTTTATTTATTCTATTTTTTTAATATCCTGAAGGCCAGTGCTCTTCCTCTTGAGCCACAACTCCACTTTTTGGTGGTTAATTGGAGATAAGAGTCTCATTGACTTTCCTGCCTGGCCTGGTTTTAAGCCATGATCCTCAGATCTCAGCCTCTTATGTAGCTAGGATTACAGGCATGTGCTACCTGTGCCCAGCTCCAAGTATATTTTTAATCTGAATTGCAAGTATTTAGTTATCTTTTATATCCCCAAGATGGTCAGTTTTACTATTCTATTTAATTCTGTTAAAGTGAGCAATTTCCGCCATTTAAAGTCTGACTTGTCAGGTAGGCTGCCAGCACATTTCACTTTTCAGCTCGAGTACTTTGTAATCTTGATAAGCATAGTCACTACAGTTTCATTTAAGTGTTTGATGAAAATATTGGGCAGAGCAGAGATAATAACGGAGTACTGTGACGTGCACTGGAAGTCTCATTCTGAGAAGACATTGATTCATTCTTCACCTCTGTGCTCCTAGACTGTCGTTTGTGTGGGCAGATTGCAAGATATTTTGATAAATGCCTTTGTTAAAGTAAAGATGGATCCATGGATCACATCCCCTGTCCTATTAAATCACAGGATTAATCAGTTAACCATTGGCTCCCAGAGTTAGAGCTGCTTCTCTATCCTCACAAATACAAATCTATCCTAGGATTTTTGTCAGGACTTGCCTTCAGTTTGGAGAATTCAAACCTTTTTAGATATTTTTAGACTGTGCCATTTTTGTAATCAACATTGGCATGCATTGTGTGTGTGTATGTGTGTGTGTGTGTGTGTGAGAGAGAGAGAGAGAGAGAAAGAGAGAGAGAGAGAAATACAGATACAGTAACCTAGGTTCCTGTCCATGCTAGAAAAGCAGTCTTCCACTTGAGCTACACCCCTAAACTTTTTGTCCCTTTTTTCTTTTCCTTATTTTGGCCAGTCCTGGGGCTTGAAGGACCTGGGCTATGTTTCTAAGCTTTTTTTTTGCTCAAGGCTTGTACTCTATCACTTGAGTTACAGCTTCACTTCTGTCTTTTTGGTGAGTACTTGGAGATAAGAATCTCATGGACTTTCCTGCCTGGACTATCTCTAAACCATGATCCTTAGATCTTAGCCTCCTGAGTAGCTAGGATTATAGGGATGAGCTGCCAGTGCCCAGGATCACTAACCTTGTCTAGGCTGGCCTTGAACTCAGAATCCTTTGTTTCTATCTCAGGAGTAGCTAGTATTGCAAGTATATGCCACTACACCTGGTAGCATGCATTATTTGTGTGTGGTGTGTGTGTGAGAGAGAGAGAGAAAGAGAGAGAGATATCTTTGAATATGTGTTAATTATTTCTTCATGGCAGATAACTAGGAGAGGGATTTTCTCTCAGAGGGTATGTGCTTTGAAAAACTCCTCATGTGTGTTGGCAGTTGGAGACCTTCAGCTTGGACAGCCGCTCACTGCATGTGAGCTGCCATCTTGCTTATCATCACTGTTAATGGGAGTGAATTTCAAATGAATGGCTTAGCTGGCCTAGTGCTCACAGCCTGATGAAGTGGAAAGCTGTGTGTAGTCAGCCTTACACATAGATGGACCCTTAGGGAATTGCGTCCAAGGTTCGGAGGACAGCACCCAAGACTTGCCCTTCTTGTAGCTTCCCAGCTTCCAGGAACTGTCTCACTCCTTGTGGGTTCTCCTGTACAGGAATGTAATTCAGTTCTTCATTATAAGGAGGGACCAGCTGGTCCCCTAGTTCTCTGCCTGTTTCTCTTCCTTGTGTGGGTTATTAAGGACTGGGCTGTGGATCTGTATGCACACTGCTGGGATGAGCCTGGTAGCTGTGCCTTGGGGTCACCTCCCACACAGTGCATTTTGTTAGGTCTAGTTTTGTGCTGTGACTGCTTCAGAGGGAGTGAAAGCAGAGTTAATTAGTAATTATGATATTTGGAGTCAAGTGCCCAAATAAAGCTTGAGATGTTGAAACTTCTGTAAGGTTATAGTTGTGCATGAGTCAAGGATTAAGAATGTCATCTTGGAATTTGGCATTTATATTTGTGAGTAGTATGTGTATGTGTGTAAGTGCATGTGTATATGTGCTAGTATTAAGGCTTGAACTCAGGCCTGTGTGTTGTCTTTTAGCTTTTTTGCTTAAGGCTGGTGCTCTGCCACTTGAGCCACTTCCAGCTTTTTTATTGTTTAATTGGAGATAAGAGTATCATGGACTTTCCTGCCCTGGCTGGTTTCAAACCTCAATTCTCAAGTCTTAACCTTTTGAGTATCTGGAGTTATAGGTGTTGAGCTACTGGTGCCTGGCATAGTTAGTGGGTATTTTGGCAAAGACAAATTGGTTCTGTAAGAGAAGTTGATTGAGGGCAGGAGAACAAAGACTGAGTGGTATTGTTTTGGTAAGATGGATTGGAATCTAGACAGCTAAAAACAACACCACTTAGATTATGCATGCGCTCCCCAAAGAATTGTGTCTTGTATCTGGGTGTTTGTTTCTGTAACTCACAAGCTCAGCTTGGGGACATTACATCCTGTTACTAAATTAAACACAACTTTTAGCTGTGTCTGATCTGCATTTCTCTTTCATGAAATACTACTATCACTAATAGTAATAATTATTATTTTCTGCCTGTAATGGGGCTTGAACATAAGGCCTTGAGCTTTTGCTGTTCCCCCTGCCCCCAAAAGCTGGTGCTTTACCACTTGAGCTACAGCTCCACTTGTTTTTTTTTGGTTGTTGTTGTTTGTGCTATCTAATTGGTGATACGCTTCTTATTGCCTTTCCTGCTTGGGCTGGCTCTGAATCGTGATTGTGAGATCTCAGCCTCCTGAGGAGTTAGGATTACAAGCATGAGCAACCAGTATCTTGATTATCATGATCAAGATAATCATCTTATTAATTAAGTATTTTGGTTGGTTGTGGGGCTTGAACTCAGGGCCTGGGCGCTGTCCCTCAACTCCTTTGCTCAAGGGTAGCACTCTACCACTTTGAGCCATAGCTCTCCTTCTGGTTTTCTGGTGGTTATTTGGAAATAAGAGTCTCATGGAGCGCTGGGAAGGTGGCTCAGTGGTAGAGTGCTTGCCTTGCATGCATGAGGCCCTGGGTTCAATTCCTCAACACCACATAAGCAAAAAGAAAAAAAAGCCTGAAGTGGCGCTGTGGCTCAAGTGGTGGAGCGCTAGCCTTGAGCTGAAGAGCTGAGGGACAGTGCCCAGGCCCAGAGTTCAGACCCCACGACCAGACCCCCCCCCCAAAAAAAAAAAGTCTCATGGATTTTACTGCGTGAGCTGGCTTTAAACTGTGATCCTCAGCTCTCAGCCTCCTGAGTAGCTAGAATTACAGGCATGAGCCACCAGTGTCGGCCATGATATTTTATAAATGATGTTCAACAACCGATTTCCTTTTTCCCTTTGGTTTTCTTTTAGTTTCTTAGTGAGTCTTAACAATGGAATTAAGAAATATGTGGGAATTTGTTTTAGAACATGTTGTATAGACGGAAGCATGGTGGCTCTGCTGGTCCTTGCAGTTCAGCTGAAGCTGTGAATCATGTGTGATGCTGAGCTCCCCTGTGGGTGATAATCAGACAACGCTTCCAGAAATGGAATCAAGGTTCCGTGCCACCATGCCTAGCTGAGCATGCTTCTGCCCGGCTTGTCCCACCAGTGACCACAACCATGGTCTCCTGGGTATCAGTTTATTCCCAGTGGTTGTGGCTCTCATCCCAGCACTGTAAGTTGCTGAGATTTGCCAGAGAAACTTCCATAAAAACAAGAGTGCTAGAAGCAATGGATAGGGAAGGACAGGCTCAAATCCTTTCTGCCTCAGTGAAATAATACTAGTGTAATAAATTACCTATGGATTGACATTGTTCTCAGACAATTCACAGACAGGGAAAACATGACACCCAGGCAAATTCGTAAGAGGATCCTGTGTTGGGAATCCTATAAAATAATAGCTTCTTTTGTTTGTTTATATGTTTACTTTTTACCGGTACTTGAGCTTGAACTCAGGGCATTGCACTCTTATTTGACTTCTTTTACTCAAAGTTGGTGTTCTACTACTTGAGACTTAGCTCCACGTCTGACTTTTTGCTGGTTAATTGGAGATAAGAGACTCTCGGATATTTGTCTGCCTGGAATGGCTTTGAACCATGATCCTCAGATCTCAGCCTCCTGAGTGGCTAGGATTACAGGTGTGAGCCACTGGCCTCCAGCTTGAATACCTTAAACGGTGCTCTCCTGTTGCTTAGGTGGTGTGTTTGCTAAGATAGGTGTTTCTATTTTTCGTTTTTCCTTATCCCAGGCTGAATGTATTTTTGACTGGCATGGACCCTTTCTACTTCCACGCAATGAACGTGGTGTTCCACTGCCTCGTGACGCTGGTGCTGATGCACACCTGTGAGAAGATGGTCTTCAGGAAGCGTGGCCTTGCCTTCCTCACGGCGCTGCTCTTCGCTGTGCATCCCATTCACACAGAGGCGGTGAGTGGATCATAGTGGCCAGAAGATGTGTTTGTTCAGATCAGCTGACTCCTCTTTCCCCTTTCATACTGAGCTCAAAGCTCTGCTCAAGTGTTCATGTATAAATCTTTCTGCCTGTCACCTTGGTTTATTTATTTACTTTGTGTGGGCCAGTCCTGGGCCTTGACCCCTGGGCCTGGGCTCTCTCCCTGAGCTTCTTTTCCTCAAGGCTAGCACTCTACTATTTGAGCCACATTCTACTTCTAGCTGCTTTTGGTAGTTTATCAGATATATGAGTCTCATGGACTTTCCTGACTGGCTTAGAACCATGATCCTCAGATCTTGGCCTCCTAAGTAGCTAGGATTACATCATCTGCACCTTTTGAGTGTTCACATTGGTTTTCTTGCATTCTGGAATGCACTACTGAAGAGGCATATTGATGCCATTACAGGCAGTAATCATTGGTCACAGCTTCCCATTGCTGTAGGTTGCAGAGCTTGAATTTAGGGCCTGGGTGCTATCACTGAGCTCTTTTGAGCTCTTTCTTTGCATCATAGAGCCATTTCCAGTTTTTTAGTGGTTAATTGGAGATAAGAATCTCATGGGGACTTTTCTGCTCGGGTTGGCTTTGAACTGTAATCCTCAGATCTCAGCCTCCTTTTTTGGGGGGGTGGGAGGGTCCGGTCATGGGGCCTGAACTCTGGGCCTGGGCGCTGTCCCTCAGCTCTTCAGCTCAAGGCTAGCACTCTACCACTTGAGTCACAGCGCCACTTCTGGCTTTTTTTTTCTGCTATGTGGTGCTGAGGAATCGAACCCAGGGCCTCATGCATGCAAGGCAAGCGCTCTACCACTGAGCCACCTTCCCAGCCCTCTCAGCCTCCTGAGTTGCTGTGATAACAGGTGTGAGCCACTGGAGCCTGGCTGCTGACATTTTTTTGTTTTGTTTTGTTTTTCTGCAAGTACTGGAGCTTAAACTCAGGGCCTCACACTCTTCCTCTGTTAACTTTTCTGCTTAAGGCTGGCACTCTACCACTTGAGCCATACCTCCACTTCCATCTTTTTTGCTGTCTAATTGGAGACAAGAGTCTCAGTTTTGTCTGCTCCAATTGGCTTTGAAGTTTGGCCCTTAGGTCTCAGCCTCCTGAATAGGATTACAGGTGTGAGCTGCTCCATAGGTCTTGCTAAGGCCTTTGTTTTTGTTTTTGTTTTTCTTATTTGCTATGTTTCTGCAAAACTATTTAAGTTAATGGCTCTTTGGACAGGTACTTCTAATAAGGGATGTATCTGAATTCTTAGGAGCAAATTAAGGAGGAACTGGTTGGTTTGTCAATTGGTGGATTATAAAACTTACATGAGATAATAGATTACTGTGAGATTATTGCTGATGGTTTGGAGTTCAGAGAATTAAATTATTGGCCTAGAACAGAGACATCTATTCATGTGAAGATGAAACTAGAAATGACCTCGTTTCCTAGTCATTCCTCACAATGACTTCTAGGGTCACCTGCAATGACCCTGAGTGCTGTCATGTTATTCTAAAACATGTAAGAATCATCCACCAGTAACTGAATGGGTTGAAATGAAATCAGTACCCTCATAATATTAAGATTAAATTTTTATCTTTAACAATCACTTATAACTTTTATTATGATGTCTTAATCCAATTAATAATTCCAATTAAGAACAATAGTAATTGGAATAGGGAATTGAGGGTCACAGGAAATGTAAGAAACAATTAGGGATTATGTATAAAGCTCAGCCTTGGGAACTTGTCTAACATCCTCAGACACACATGTGCAAACACACATTCTTTATTTCAAGAAGAAAAGATGATAAACGTGTTTTGCAGGACATCAGTGGCTCCTACCTGTAATCCTTGCTACTCAGGAAGCTGGCAGGAAAGTCGATGAGACTCTTATACCCAGTTAACCACAAAAAGCCAGAAGTGGAGCTGTGGCTCAAGTGGTAAGAGTGCTAGTCTTGAGCACAAAAATGTAGGGACAGAGCCCAGAACCAGAGTTCAAGCCCCAGGATAGGCAAAAAAAAAAAACAACCAACAAAAACACATTTCAGCATAACTGTAATACATTAAGAACAAATGCTAAGGGGAATACACAATGGAAGGATGAGTTCAAGGAGACTAGAGGATATAATGTTGGCTGTGTGTGTGTGTGTGTGTGTGTGTCTGTCTGTCTGTCTGTCTGTCTGCCTGCCTGCCTGTCTGTCTGTCTGTGTGCATGTGTGCGTGCATGCATGCGCGTATTGGGATTTGAACTCAGGGCTTCTTGCTCTTCCATGGTTTTTTAGCTCAAGGCTGGTGCTCTACCACTTGAGCCATGCCTCTGTTTCTCAGTTTTAGCTGGTTAATTAGGGATAAGTCTCACAGACTTTGCTGCCTGGGCTGGTATGGAATCTTCATCTTTAGATCTCAACTTCCTGAGTAGCTTGGATTACAGGCGTGAGCCACCTGTGTCCTGCTGGTGTTGGCTATTGAAAGAAGGTCTTGCTTGTACAGATGTAAGATGAGGAGCATGGAGTTGCTATGGTATTTTTATTTCCACTATGTACATTTAAAACAACAAGATGGGTTTATTTTCAGATGCTGGCATTTACAATGTATGAGCAATTACTTGTTTTCAACTATTTAAAAGTACAGTGACAAATTTTAGATATGAGCTTACATAGATGTAACATGGAGGTATTAGTCACAGATTGCCATTTTAACCATACTGACCATGTGGCATTAGGCCACTGGCAAGTTCTAATCTATTGCCAGAGACAACATGACTTTTCTGACAGTTTTAAAAATATAGTTGAAAATATGTACTTGAGATTGATCACAGAAAAGACCAAAATGATAGGACAGTAACATTTTTTTTTTGTGTGTGTGTGCCAGTACTAGTACTTGAACTCGAGACCTGGATGCTGTTCTTTAGTTTTTTCACTCAAGGTTGGCACTCTATCACTTGAGTCACACCTCCCTCCATGTCCAGCTTTTTGCTAGCTTATTATAGATAAGGGTCTTATGGACTGTTCTCCCCAGGCTGGCTTCAAACCTGGATCCTCAGATCTCAGCCTCTTGAGAAGCTGGTGTTCTAAGCGTGAGCCACTGGCACAGGGTACAATAACAGTGTGAATTTAGGAGTGGCAGGGAAGAAAGGCAGGCAGCTTTAGGCAGTGTGATAATGAGCTGGTAACGCTTGAGTTACATTCGAAGAAAAGAGGCAAATTCTATTAACAAATCCCTTGAAAAGGGGTTCAAAAGACTTTTGTTCTAATCAAAAAATAAAACCAAACGATCCATAGAAGTACAATGAAAGAGGCAAAGAATTCAGAGGGCTGGTATTTATTTAGAGAAGATATTTACATTTACAAGAGAGATATATAAGGTAGACACAAAGGATTTTGACCTTCCTAATAATTTATACTACAAAGTAAAAGAGAGAGGGACTGCTATTTAATTATAGATTTCAGTTCAGGTTTCTGAAGGGGAGTTAGAGAATTAAAAAGAGATGTGCATTATAGATGATGTTGTATAAATTGTTAAAACACACACAAAAGACACTGGTGGGGGGTGGGGGAAGGAGTTACTAGAACCTTTTTCTTCCTTTGTTAAACAAGAACAAAAATGGGTTTAGAAGTTAGCCCAGACAGGTGGAAAATTTAAATCTGAGAATGGGCTTCAGTTTAAATACACTGATGTGTGTCTGACCCTGTTGGTATGGTTGTTAGTTACATAATTCACAAGTGGCTAATGACAGTGTGCTTGGTGTGGGACCTTCTAGGAGGTACCAGGTGAACATAGGGATGGATAAGGGGCTGCTCCCATAGCTGGTTTGCAGCCCATAGAAGAGCCAAAGTACAGAGACACACGATGGCTACAAGACAAA